>NC_083404.1:49715670-51028586 GCF_020745735.1 Hemiscyllium ocellatum
AACTGCATGGCTGATGGAAAATGCTCCTTCTGAACTGCATGGCTGCTGGAAAATGCTCCTTCTGAACTGCATGGCTTTTGGAAAATACTCCTTCTGAACTGCATGGCTGCAGGACAATGCTGCTTCTGAACTGGATGGCTACTGGACAATTCTCCTTCAGAACTGCATGGTTGTTGGATATTGGTCTTTTTGAACTGCATGGCTGCAGGACAATACTCCTTCTGAACTCCACGGCTGATGGAAAATGCTCCTTCTGAACTGCATGGCTGCAGATCAATGCCCCTTCTGAACCCCATGACTGACAGAAAATACTCGTTCTGAACCCCATGGTTGTTGGACAATACACCTTCTGAACTGCATGGCTGCAGGACAATGCTCCTTGTGAACTCCATGTCTGCTGTACAATACTCCTTCTGAACTGCATGGCTGCAGGACGATACTCCTTCTGAACTGCATGCTGTTGGACAATTCTCCTTCTGAACTCCATGGCTGCTGGGAATGCTACTTCTGAACTGCATGGCTGCTGGACAATACTCCGTCTGAACTCCATGGCTGCTGGACAATACTCCTTCTGAACTGCATGGTTGCAGGTCAATGCTCCTTCTGAACTGCATGGCTGCTGGACAATACTCATCTGAACTGCATGGCTGCAGCTCAATGCTCCTTCTGAACTGCATGGCTGCTGGACAATACACCTTCTGAACTGCATGGCTGCAGGTCAATTCTCTTCTGAGCTGCATGGCTGCAAATCAATGCTCCTTCTGAACTGCATGGCTGCTGGAAGATACTCCTTCTGAACTGCATGGCTGTTGGAAAATACTCCTTCTGAACTGCAAATCTACTGGACAATACTCCTTCTGAACTGCATGGCTGCAGATCAATGCCCCTTCTGAACCCCATGACTGACGGACAATACTCGTTCTGAACCCCATGGTTGTTGGACAATACTCCTTCTGAACTGCATGGCTGCAGGACAATGCTCCTTCTGAACTCCATAGCTGATGGAGAATGCTCCTTCGGAGCTGCATGGCTGTTGGAAAATATTCCTTCTGAACTGCAAATCTGCTGGACAATCCTCCTTCAGAACTGCATGGCTGCAGGATAATGCTCCCTCTGAATTTCATGGCTGCTGGTCAATGCTCCTTCTGAACAGCATGGCTGCAGGTCAATGCTCTTCTGAACTGCAAATCTACTGGACAATACACCTTCTGAACTGCATGGCTGCGGACAATACTCCTTCTGAACTGCATGGCTGCTGGACAATACTCCTTCTGAACTCCATGGCTGCAGGTCAATGCTCCTTCTGAAATGCATGGCTGCTGGACAATACTCCTTCTGAACTGCATGGCTGCAGGTCAATGCTCCTTCTGAACTGCATGTCTGCTGGAAAATACTCCTTCTGAACTGCATGGTTGTAGGTCAATGCTCTTCTGAGCTGCATGGCTGCTGGACGATACTCCTTCTGAACTGCATGGCTGCTCGAAAATGCTCCTTCTGAACTGCATGGCTGTTGGACGATACTCCTTCTGAACTGCATGGCTGCTCGAAAATGCTCCATCTGAACTGCATGGCTGCATGTCAATGCTTCTTCTGAAATGCATGGCTGCAGGTCAATGCTCCTTCTGAACTGCCTGGCTGCTGGACAATGGTCCTTCTGAACTCCATGGCTGCTGGACAATACTCCTTCTGAACTCCATGTCTGCAGGACAATGCTCCTTCTGAGCTGCATGGCTGCTGGACAATACTCCTACTGAACTGCATGGCTGCAGTTCAATGCTCTTCTGAACTGCATGGCTGCTGGACGATACTCCTTCTGAACTGCATGACTGTTGGACAATTCTCCTTCTGAACTCCATGGCTGCTGGGAAATGCTACTTCTGAACTGCATGGCTGCTGGACAATACTCCGTCTGAACTCCATGGCTGCTGGACAATACTCCTTCTGAACTGCATGGTTGCAGGTCAATGCTCCTTCTGAACTGCATGGCTGCTGGACAATACTCCATCTGAACTGCATGGCTGCAGCTCAATGCTCCTTCTGAACTGCATGTCTGCTGGACAATACTCCTTCTGAACTGCATGGCTGCAGGTCAATGCTCCTTCTGAACTACATGGCTGCTGGAAGATACTCCTTCTGAACTGCATGGCTGTTGGAAAATACTCATTCTGAACTGCAAATCTACTGGACAATACTCCTTCTGAACTGCATGGCTGCTGGACAATACTCCTTCCGAAATCCATGGCGGCTGGAAAATATTCCTTCTGAACTGCATGGCTGCAGGTCAATGCTCTTCTGAGCTGCATGGCTGCAGATCAATGCTCCTTCTGAACTGCATGACTGCTGAACGATACTCCTAATGAACTGCATGGCTGTTGGAAAGTGCTCCTTCTGAACTGCATGGCTGCTGGACAATACTCCTTCTGAACTGCATGGCTGCTGGAAAATGCTCCTTCTGAACTGCATGGCTGCTGGAAAATGCTCCTTCTGAACTGCATGGCTTTTGGAAAATACTCCTTCTGAACTGCATGGCTGCAGGACAATGCTGCTTCTGAACTGGATGGCTACTGGACAATTCTCCTTCAGAACTGCATGGTTGTTGGATATTGGTCTTTTTGAACTGCATGGCTGCAGGACAATACTCCTTCTGGACTGCATGGTTGTTGGATATTGGTCTTTTGAACTGCATGGCTGCAGGACAATGCTCTTTCTGAACTCCACGGCTGCTGGACGATACTCCTTCTGAACTGCATGGATGTTTGCAAATGCTCCTTCTGAACTGCATGGTGCTGGACAATACTCCTTCTGAACTGCATGGCCGTTGGAAAATGCTCCTTCTGAACTGCATGGCTGCAGGACAATACTCCTTCTGAACTGCATGGCCGTTCGAAAATGCTCCTTCTGAACTGCATGGCTGCTCGATAATGCACCTTCTGAACTGCATGGCTGCTGGACAATGCTCCTTCTGAACTGCATGGCTGTTGGAAAATGCTCCTTCTGAACTACATGGCTGCTCGATAATGCTCCTTCTGAACTGCATGGCTGCAGGACAATGCTCCTTTTGAACTCCACGACTGATGGAAAATTCTCCTTCTGAGCTGCATGCTTGCTGGACAATACACTTTCTGAACTGCATGGTTGTTGGATATTGGTCTTTTTGAACTGCATGGCTGCTGGAAAATGCTCCTTCTGAACTGCATTCCTGTTGGAAAATACACCTTCTGAACTGCATGGCTGCCTCACAATGGTCCTTCTGAACTCCATGGCTGCTGGTCAATAATCCTTCTGAACTGCATGGCTGCTGGACAAAGTTCCTTCTGAATTGCAAGGCTGATGGACAATACTCCTTCAGAACTGCATGGCTGCTGGACAATGTTCCTTCTGAACTACATGGCTGCTGGATAATACTCCTTTAGAAATGCATGGCTGCTGGACAATGATCCTTCTGAACTCCATGGCTATTGGATAATACACCTTCTGAAATGAATGGCTGCTGGACCATGGTCCTTCTGAACTCCATGGCTGCTGGACAATACTCCTGAACTGCATGGCTGCTGGACAATACTCCTTCTGAACTCCATGGCTGCTGGGCAATACTCCTTCTGATCTGCATGTCCGCTGGACATTACTCCTACTGAACTGCATGGCTGCTGGACAATACTCCTTACGAACAGCATGGCTGCTGGACATTACTCCTTCTGAACTCCATGGCTGTTGGACAATACTCCTTCTGAACTGCATGGCTGCAGGTAAATGCTCCTTCTCAACTGCATGGCTGCAGGATAATGCCCCTTCTGAACTCCATGGCTGCTGGACAATACTCCTTCTGAACTGCACTGCTGCAGGGCAATGATCCTTCCGAACTGCATGGCTGTTGGACAATACTCCTTCTGAAATCCATGGCTGCTGGGAAATGCTACTTCTGAACTGCATGTCTGCTGGACAATACTCATTCTGAATTGCATTGCTTTGGACAATGCTCCTTATGAACTGCATGGCTATTGGACAATCGTCCGTTCTGAACTCCATGGCTGCAGGACAATGCTCCTTATGAACTTCATGGCTGCAGGTCAATGCTCCTTCTGAACTTCATGGCTGTTGGGCAATGGTCCTTCTGAACTGCATGGCTGCTGGACATTACTCCTTCTGAACAGCTTGTCTGCAGGTCAATGCTCTTTCTGAACTCCATTGCTGCTGGAAAATGCTCCATCTGAACTCCACGGCTGATGGAGAATGCTCCTTCTGAACTGCATGGCTGCAGGTCAATGCTCCTTCTGAACAGCATGGCTGCAGGACAATGCTCCTTCTGAACTCCACGGCTGATGGAGACTGCTCTTTCAGAACTGCATGGCTGCTGGACAATGCTCCTTATGAACTGCATGCCTGCAGGACAATGCTCCTTCTGAACTCCACGGCTGATGGAGACTGCTCTTTCAGAACTGCATGGCTGCAGGTCAATGCTCCTTCTGAACTTCATGGCTGTTGGGCAATGGTCCTTCTGAACTGCATGGCTGCTGGACATTACTCCTTCTGAACTCCATGGCTGCAAGTCAATGCTCCTTCTGAACTGCATGGCTGCTGGACAATACTCCTTCTGAACTGCATGGCTGCAGGTCAATGCTCCTTCTGAACTGCATGTCTGCTGGAAAATAGTCCTTCTGAACTGCATGGTTGCAGGTCAATGCTCCTTCTGAACTGCATGTCAGCTGGAAAATACTCCTTCTGAACTGCATGGTTGCAGGTCAATGCTCCTTCTGAACAGCATGGCTGCAGGACAATGCTCCTTCTGAACTCCACGGCTGATGGAGACTGCTCTTTCAGAACTGCATGGCTGCTGGACAATGCTCCTTCTGAACTGCATGCCTGCAGACAATGCAACTTCTGAACTGCATGGCTGCTGGACAATACTCCTTCTGAACTGCATGGCTGCATGTCAATGCTCCTTCTGAAATGCATGGCTGCAGGTCAATGCTCCTTCTGAACTGCCTGGCTGCTGGACAATGGTCCTTCTGAACTCCATGGGTGCTGGACAATACTCCTTCTGAACTCCATGTCTGCAGGACAATGCTCCTTCTGAAATGCATGACTGCTGGACAATACTCCTTCTGAACTCCATGGCTGCAGGTCAATGCTCCTTCTGAAATGCATGGCTGCTGGACAATACTCCTTCTGAACTGCATGGTTGCAGGTCAATGCTCCTTCTGAACTGCATGTCTGCTGGAAAATACTCCTTCTGAACTGCATGGTTGCAGGTCAATGCACCTTCTGAACAGCATGGCTGCAGGACAATGCTCCTTCTGAACTCCACGGCTGATGGAGACTGCTCTTTCAGAACTGCATGGCTGCTGGACAATGCTCCTTATGAACTGCATGCCGGCAGACAATGCACCTTCTGAACTGCATGGCTGCTGGACAATACTCCTTCTGAACTGCATGGCTGCATGTCAATGCTCCTTCTGAAATGCATGGCTGCAGGTCAATGCTCCTTCTGAACTGCATGGCTGCAGATCAATGCCCCTTCTGAACGCCATGGCTGATGGAAAATACTCCTAGTGAACTGAATGGCTGCTGGACAATACTCCTTCTGAACTCCATGGCTGATGTACAATACTCCTTCTGAACTGCATGGCTTCTGGACAATACTAATTCTGAACTCCATGGCTGATGGACAATACTCCTTCTGAACTGCATGGCTGCAGGTCAATGCTCCTTCTGAACTGCATGGTTGCTGGACATTACTCCTTCTGATCTGCATGGCTGCAGGTCAATGCTCTTCTGAGCTGCATGGCTGCTGGACGATACTCCTTCTGAACTGCATGGCTGTTGGACAATTCTCCTTCTGAACTCCATGTCTGCTGGGAAATGCTAATTCTGAACTGCATGGCTGCTGGACAATACTCCTTCTGAACTGCATGGCTGCTGGACAATACTCCTTCTGAACCCCATGGCTGCAGGTCAATGCTCCTTCTGAACTGCATGGCTGCTGGAAAATGCTCCTTCTGAAAGGCATGGCTGTTGGAAAATATTCCTTCTGAACTGCATGGCTGCAGGACAATGCTCCTTCTGAACTGCATGGCTATTGGACAATCGTCCGTTCTGAACTCCATGGCTGCAGGACAATGCTCCTTATGAACTTCATTGCTGCTGGACATTACTCCTTCTGAACAGCTTGTCTGCAGGTCAATGCTCTTTCTGAACTCCATTGCTGCTGGAAAATGCTCCATCTGAACTCCACGGCTGATGGAGAATGCTCCTTCTGAACTGCATGGCTGCAGGTCAATGCTCCTTCTGAACTGCATGCCTGCAGGACAATGCTCCTTCTGAACTCCACGGCTGATGGAGACTGCTCTTTCAGAACTGCATGGCTGCAGGTCAATGCTCCTTCTGAACAGCATGGCTGCAGGACAATGCTCCTTCTGAACTCCACGGCTGATGGAGAATGCTCCTTAAGAACTGCATGGCTGCTGGACAATACACCTTCTGAACTGCATGGCTGCTGGACAATACTCCTTCTGAATTGCATGGCTTTGGACAACGCTCCTTATGAACTGCATGGCTGTTGGACAATACTCTTTCTGAACTGCATGGCTGCTGGACAATGCTCCATCGGAACTCCATGGCTGCAGGACAATGCTCCTTATGAACGGCATGGCTGTTGGACAAAGCTCCTTCAGAAGTGCATGGCTGCAGATCAATGCTCCTTCTGAACTGCATGGCTGTTGGGCAATGCTCCTTCAAAAGTGCATGGCTGTTGGACAATGCTCCTTCTGAACCTCATGGCTGCAGGAATATACTCCTTCTGAACTGCATGGCTGCTGGACAATACTCCTTCTGAACCCCATGGTTGTTGGACAATATGCCTTCTGAACTCCATCGCTGCTGGAAAATCCTCCTTAAGAACTGCATGGCTGCTGGACAAAGCTCCTTCTGAACTGCATGGCTGCAGGTCAATGCGCCTTCTGAACTGCATGGCTATTGGACAATGCTCCTTCCGATGTGTATGGCTGCAGGTCAATGCTCCTTCTGAACTGCATGGCTGTTGGTCAATGCTCCTTCTGAACTGCATGGCTGCAGGACAATACTCCTTCTCAACTGCATGGCTGCTGGATAATACTCCTTCTGACCTGCATAGCTGCTGGACAATGCTCCTTCTGAACTGCGTGGCTGCTGGACAATGGTCTTTCTGAACAGCATTGGCTGTTGGAAAGTACTCCTTCTGAACTGCAAATCTGCTGAACAATACTCCTTCTGAACTGAATGGCTGCTGGAAAATACTCCTTCTGAACTGCATGGCTGCAGGTCAATGCTCTTCTGAGCTGCATGGCTGCTGGACGATACTCCTTCTGAACTGCATGGCTGTTGGGCAATTCTCCTTCTGAACTCCCTGGCTGGTGGGAAATGCTACTTCTGAACTGCATGGCTTCTGGACAATACTCCCTCTGAACTGCATGGCTTCTGGACAATACTCCCTCTGAACTGCATGGCTGTTCGAAAATACTCCTTCTGAACTGCAAATCTGCTGGACAATACTCCTTCTGAACTGCATGGCTGCTGGAAAATGCTCTTTCTGAACTGCAGGGCTTCTGGGAAATGCTTCTTCTGAACTTCATGGCTGCTGGACAATACTCCTTCTGGACTCCATGGCTGTTGGAAAATGCGTCTTCTGAACTGCATGTCTGCTGGACAATACTCCTTCTGAATTGCATGGCTGCTGGACAACGCTCCTTATGAACTGCATGGCTGCAGGACAATGCTCCTTATGAACGGCATGGCTGTTGGACAAAGCTCCTTCAGAAAATACTCCTTCTGAACTGCATGGCTGCAGGTCAATGCTCTTCTGAGCTGCATGGCTGCTGGACGATACTCCTTCTGAACTGCATGGCTGTTGGGCAATTCTCCTTCTGAACTCCCTGGCTGCTGGGAAATGCTACTTCTGAACTGCATGGCTTCTGGACAATACTCCCTCTGAACTGCATGGCTGCAGGACAATGCTCCTTCTGAACTCCACGGCTGATGGAGAATGCTCCTTAAGAACTGCATGGCTGCTGGACAATGCACCTTCTGGACTGTATGGCTGCTGGACAATACTCCTTCCGAACTGCATGGATGCATGTCAATGCTCCTTCTGAACTGCATGGCTGCATGTCAATGCTCCTTCTGAACTGCATGGCTGCATGTCAATGCTCCTTCTGAACTGCATGGATGCAGATCACTGCCCTTTCTGAACCCCATGATTGTTGGACAATACTCCTTCTGAATTGCATGGCTGATGGTCAACACTCCTTCTGAACTCCATGGTTACTGGACAATACACCTTCTGAACTGCATGGCTGCTGGACAATGGTCCTTCTGAACCCAATGGCTGCTGGACAATACACCTTCTGAATTGCATGGCTTTGGACAACGCTCCTTATGAACTGCATGGCTGTTGGACAATACTCTTTCTGAACTGCATGGCTGCTGGACAATGCTCCATCGGAACTCCATGGCTGCAGGACAATGCTCCTTATGAACGGCATGGCTGTTGGACAAAGCTCCTTCAGAAATGCATGGCTGCAGATCAATGCTCCTTCAGAACTGCATGGCTGCAGGACAATGCTCCTTCTGAACTGCATGGATGCAAATCACTGCCCCTTCTGAACTCCATGGTTACTGGACAATACACCTGCTGAACTGCATGGCTGCTGGTCAATACTCCTTCTGAACTCCATGGCTGCTGGGAAAGCTACTTCTGAACTGCATGGCCGCTGTACAATACTCCTTCTGAACTACATAGCTGCTGGACAATGCTCCTTCTGAACTGCGTGGCTGCTGGACAATGCTCCTTCTGAACTGCAGGGCTATTGGACAATGCTCATTCCAAAGTGTATGGCTGCAGGTCAATGCTCCTTCTGAACTGCATTGCTGCAGGACAATTCTCCTTCTCAACTGCATAGCTGCTGGACAATACTCCTTCTGACCTGCATAGCTGCTGGACAATGCTCCTTCTGAACGGCGTGGCTGCTGGACAATGCTCCTTCTGAACTGCATTGGCTGTTGGAAAATACTCCTTCTGAACTGCAAATCTGCTGCACAATACTCCTTCTGAAATGCATGGCTGCTGGAAAATGCTCCTTCTGAACTGCATGGCTGCTGGAAAATGCTCCTTCTGAACTCCATGGCTGCTGGACAATTCTCCTTCTGAACTGCATGATTGTTGGATATTGGTCTTTTTGAACTGCATGGCTGCTGGATAAGGTTCCTTCTGAACTCCATGGCTGCTGGACAATGCTCCTTCTGAACTGCATTGGTTCAGATCAATGCTCCTTCTGAACTGCATGCCTGCAGACAATGCACCTTCTGAACTGCATGGCTGCATGTCAATGCTCCTTCTGAACTCCATGGCTGCTGGAAAAATACTCCTTCTGAACTGCATGGGTGCAGTTCAATGCCCCTTCTGAACTGCATGGCTGCAGACAATGCACCTTCTGAACTGCATGGCTGCTGGAAAATACTCCTTCTGAACTGCATGGGTGCAGGTCAATGCTCCTTCAGAACTGCATGGCTGCATGTCAATGCTCCTTCTGAACTCCATGGCTGCTGGAAAATACTCATTCTGAACTGCATGGCTGCAGTTCAATGCTCTTCTGAGCTGCACAGCTGCTGGAAAATGCTCCTTCTGAACTGCATGGCTGCTGGAAAATGCTCCTTCTGAACAGCATGGCTGTTGGAAAATACTCCTTCTGAACTGCATGGCTGTTGGGCAATGCTCCTTCTGAACTGCATGGCTGCTGGACAATTCTCTTTCTGAACTGCATGGTTGATGGATATTGGTCTTTAACTGCATGGCTGCAGGACAATACTCCTTCTGAACTCCACGGCTGATGGAAAATGCTCCTTCTGAACTGCATGCCACTGTACAAGGGTCCTTTTGAACTCCATGGCTGCTGGACAATGCTCCTTCTGAACTGCATGGGTGCAGGTCAATGCTCCTTCTGAACTGCATGGCTGCAGACAATGCACCTTCTGAACTGCATGGCTGCTGGAAAATACTCCTTCTGAACTGCATGGCTGCATGTCAATGCTCCTTCAGAACTCCATGGCTGCTGGAAAATACTCCTTCTGAACTGCATGGCTGCAGGTCAATACCCCTTCTGAGCTGCATGGCTGCTGGACGATACTCCTTCTGAACTGCATGGCTGTTGGACAATTCTCCTTCTGAACTCCATGGCTGCTGGGAAATGCTACTTCTGAACTGCATGACTGCTGGACAATACTCCTTCTGAACTGCATGGCTGTTGAACAATAGTCCTTCTGAACTGCATGGCTGCTGGACAATACTCCTTCTGAACTCCATGGCTGCAGGTCAATGCTCCTTCTGAACTGCATGGCTGCGTGTCAATGCTCCTTCTGAACTCCATGGCTGCTGGAAAATACTCCTTCTGAACTGCATGGCTGCAGGTCAATGCTCTTCTGAGCTGCATGGCTGCTGGAAAATGCTCCTTCTGAACTGCATGGCTGCTGGAAAATGCTCCATCTGAACGGCATGGCTGATGGAGAATGCTCCTTCAGAACTGCATGGCTGATGGAGAATGCTCCTTCAGAACTGCATGGCTGCAGGACAGTGCTCCTTCTGAACAGCATGGCTGCAGGACAATGCTCCTTCTGAACTCCACGGCTGATGGAGAATGCTCCTTAAGAACTGCATGGCTGCTGGACAATGCTCCTTCTGAGCTGCATGGCTGCAGACAATGCACCTTCTGAACTGCATGGCTGCTGGACAATACTCCTTCCGAACTGCATGGCTGCAGGTCAATGCTCCTTCTGAACTGCATGGCTGCAGATCACTCCTCCTTCTGAATTGCATGACTGTTGGACAATACTCCTTCAGAACTCCATGGTTACTAGACAATACACCTTCTGAACTGCATAGCTGTTGGACAATTCTCCTTCTGAACTCCATGGCTGCTGGACAATGCGACTTCTGAACCCCATGGCTGCTGGACAATACTCCTTCTGAACTGCATAGCTGTTGGACAATTCTCCTTCTGAACTCCATGGCTGCTGGGAAATGCGACTTCTGAACTGCATGGCTGCTGGACAATACTCCTTCTGAACTGCATGGCTGCAGGTCAATGCTCCTTCTGAACTGCATGGCTATTGGACAATGCTCCTTCCGAAGTGTATGGCTACAGGGCAATGCTCCTTCTGAACTGCATGGCTGCTGGACAATACTCCTTCTGAACCCCATGGTTGTTGGACAATATGCCTTCTGAACTGCATCGCTGCTGGACAATACTCCTTCTGAACAGCATGGCTGCAGGACAATGCTCCTTCTGAACTCCACGGCTGATGGAGAATGCTCCTTAAGAACTGCATGGCTGTTGGACAATGCTCCTTCTGAACTCCACGGCTGATGGAGAATGCTCCTTAAGAACTGCATGGCTGCTGGACAATGCTCCTTCTGAGTTGCATGACTGCAGACAATGCTCCTTCTGAACTGCATGGCTGCTGGACAATACTCCTTCCGAACTGCATGGATGCATGTCAATGCTCCTTCTGAACTGCATGGCTGCATGTCAATGCTCCGTCTGAACTGCATGGCTGCAGATCACTGCCCCTTCTGAACCCCATGGTTGTTGGACAATGTTCCTTCTGAACTCCATAGCTTTTGGACAATACTCCTTCTGAACTGCATGCCTGTTGGACAATGTTCCTTCTGAACTGCATGCCTGTTGGACAATACTCCTTCTGAACTCCATGGCTTTTGGACAATACTCTTTTCGAACTGCCTGGCTGCTGGACATTACTCCATCTGAACTGCATGGCTGTTGGACAATACTCCTTCTGAACGGCATGGCTGCTGAAAAATGCTCATTCTGAACTGCACGGCTGCTGGACAATGCTCCTTCTGAACATCATGGCTGCAGGACAATGCTCCTTCTGAACTCCATGGCTGCAGACAATGCACCTTCTGAACTGCATGGCTGCTGGAAAATACTCCTTCTGAACTGCATGGCTGCATGTCAATGCTCCTTCTGAACTGCATGGCTGCAGGTCAATGCTCTTCTCTGAGCTGCATGGCTGCTGGACGATACTCCTTCTGAACTGCATGGCTGTTGGAAAATTCTCCTTCTGAACTCCATGGCTGCTGGGAAATGCTACTTCTGAACTGCATGGCTGCTGGACAATACTCCTTCTGAACTGCACGGCTGCTGGACAATGCTCCTTCTGAACTGCATGGCTATTGGACAATGCTCCTTCCGAAGTGTATGGCTACAGGGCAATGCTCCTTCTGAACTGCATGGCTGCTGGACAATACTCCTTCTGAACCCCATGGTTGTTGGACAATACTCCTTCTGAACAGCATGGCTGCTGAAAAAGGCTCATTCTGAACTGCACGGCTGCTGGACAATGCTCCTTCTGAACTTCATGGCTGCAGGACAATGCTCGTTCTGAACTCCATTGCTGCTGGACAATGCTCCTTCTGAACTTCATGGCTGCAGGACAATACTCCTTCTGAACTCCATGGCTGCAGACAATGCACCTTCTGAACTGCATGGCTGCTGGAAAATACTCCTTCTGAACTGCATGGCTGCATGTCAATGCTCTTCTCTGAGCTGCATGGCTGCTGGACGATACTCCTTCTGAACTGCATGGCTGTTGGAAAATTCTCCTTCTGAACTCCATGGCTGCTGGGAAATGCTACTTCTGAACTGCATGGCTGTTGAACAATACTCCTTCTGAACTGCATGGCTGTTGAACAATAGTCCTTCTGAACTGCATGGCTGCAGGACAATACTCCTTCTGAACTCCATGGCTGCTGGAAAATGCTCCTTCTGAACTGCAAGGCTGCTGGACAATAATTCTTCTGAAGTCCATGGCTGCAGGTCAATGCTCCTTCTGAACTGCATGGCTGCAGGTCAATGCTCCTTCTGAACTCCATGGCTGCTGAGAAATGCTGCTTCTGAACAGCATGTCTGCTGGACAATACTCCTTCTGAATTTCCTGGCTTTGGACAACGCTCCTTATGAACTGCATGGCGGTTGGACAATACTCATTCTGAACGGCATGGCTGTTGGACAAAGCTCCTTCGGAAGTGCATTGCTGCTGGACAATGCTCCTTTTGAACTCCTTGGCTGCTGGACAATGCTCCTTCTGAACTCCACGGCTGATGGAGAATGCTCCTTCAGAACTGTATGGCTGCTGGACAATGCTCCTTCTGAGCTGCATGGCTGCAGACAATGCACCTTCTGAACTGCATGGCTGCTGGACGATACTCCTTCCGAACTGCATGGATGCATGCCAATGCTCCTTCTGAACTGCATGGCTGCAGATCACTCCTCCTTCTGAATTGCATGGCTGATGGACAATGCTCCTTCTGAACCCCATGGCTGCTGGACAATACTCCTTCTGAACTGCATAGCTGTTGGACAATTCTCCTTCTGAACTCCATGGCTGCTGGGAAATGCGACTTCTGAACTGCATGGCTGCTGGACGATACTCCTTCTGAACTGCATGGCTGTTGGTCATTGCTCCTTCTGAACTGCATGGCTGCTGGAAAATGCTCCTTCTGAGCTGCACTGCTGCTGGACAATGCTCCTTCAGAACTGCATGGCTGCAGGACAATGCTCCTTCTGAACTGCATGGCTGCAGACAATGCACCTTCTGAACTGCATAGCTGCTGGACAATACTCCTTCTGAACTGCATGGATGCATGTCACTGCTCCTTCTGAACTGCATGGCTGCATGTCAATGCTCCTTCTGAACTGCATGGCTGCAGATCACTCCCCCTTCTGAACCCCATGGTTGTTGGACAATACTCCTTATGAACTGCATGGATGCATGTCAATGCTCCTTCTGAACTGCATGGCTGCTGGAAAATGCTCCTTCTGAACTGCATGGCTGTTGGGCAATGCTCCTTCGGCAGTGCATTGCTGCAGATCACTTTCCCTTCTGAACCCCATGGTTGTTGGATAATACTCCTTCTGAATTGCATGGCAGATGGACAATACTCCTTCTGAACTACATGGTTACTGGACAATACACCTTCTGAACTGCATGGATGCTGGTCAATGGTCCTTCTGAACTGCATGGCTGCTGGACAATACTCCTGCTGAACTGCATGGCTGTTGGACAATTCTCCGTCTGAACTCCATGGCTGCTGGGTAATGCTACTTCTGAACTGCATGGCTGCTGGACAATATTCCTTCTGAACTGCATGGCTTTGGACAATGCTCCTCATGAACTGCTTGGCTGTTGAACAAAGCTCCTTCTGAATTGCATGGCTGCAGGTCAATGCTCCTTCTGAACTGCATGGCTATTGGACAATGCTCCTTCTGAAGTGTCTGGCTGCAGGTCAATGCTCCTTCTGAACTGCATGGCTGCAGGACAACACTCCTTCTCAACTGCATGGCTGCTGGACAATACTCCTTCTGACCTGCATAGCTGCTGGACAATGCTCCTTCTGAACTGCGTGGCTGCTGGGCAATGCTCCTTCTGAACTCCATGGCTGCTGGACAATACTCCTTCTGAACTGCATAGTTGTTGGATATTGGTCTTTTTGAACTGCATGGCTGCAGGACAATGCTCCTTCTGAACTGCATGGCTGCATGTCAATGCTACTTCTGAAATGCATGGCTGCAGATCAATGCCCCTTCTGAACCCCATGGTTGTTGGACAATACTCCTTCTGAATTGCATGGCTGATGGACAATACTACTTCTGAACTCCATGGCTGCTGGACAATACTCCTTCTGAACTGCATGGCTGCTGGAAAATGCTCCTTCTGAACTGCATGGCAGCTGGAAAATGCTCCTTCTGAACTCCATGGCTGCTGGACAATACTCCTTCTGAACTGCATAGTTGTTGGATATTGGTCTTTTTGAACTGCATGGCTGCAGGACAATGCTCCTTCTGAACTCCACGGCTGATGGAAAATGCTCCTTCTGAACTGCATGGCTGCTGGACAAAGGTCCTTCTGAATTTCCCGGCTTTGGACAATGCTCCTTATGAACTGCATGGCTGTTGGACAAAGCTCCTTCTGAACTGCATGGCTGCATGTCAATGCTCTTCTGATCTGCATGGCTGCAGGTCAATGCTCCTTCTGAACTGCATGGCTGCTGCACAATACTCCTTCTGAACTCCATGGCTGCTGGACAATGGTCCTTCTGAACTTCATGTCTGCTGGACAATACTCCTTCTGAATTGCATGGCTGCAGGTCAATGCTCCTTCTGACCTGCATGGCTGTTGGACAATGCTCCTTCTGAACCTCATGGCTGCAGGACAATACTCCTTCTGAACCCCATGGCTGTTGGACAATATGCCTTCTGAACTCCATCGCTGCTGGAAAATCCTCCTTTTGAACGGCATGGCTGCTGGACAATGCTCCTTCAGAACTGCATGGGGGCAGGACAATGCTCCTTCTGAACTCCATGGCTGCAGACAATGCACCTTCTGAACTGCATGGCTGCAGGTCAATGCGCCTTCTGAACTGCATGGCTATTGGACAACGCTCCTTCCGAAGTGTATGGCTGCAGGTCAATGCTCCTTCTGAACTGCATGGCTGTTGGTCAATGCTCCTTCTGAACTGCATGGCTGCAGGACAATACTCCTTCTCAACTGCATGGCTGCTGGACAATACTCCTTCTGACCTGCATAGCTGCTGGACAATACTCCTGCTGAACTGCATGGCTGTTGGACAATTCTCCTTCTGAACTCCATGGCTGCTGGGTAATGCTACTTCTGAACTGCATGGCTGCTGGACAATATTCCTTCTGAACTGCATGGCTTTGGACAATGCTCCTCATGAACTGCTTGGCTGTTGAACAAAGCTCCTTCTGAATTGCATGGCTGCAGGTCAATGCTCCTTCTGAACTGCATGGCTATTGGACAATGCTCCTTCCGAAGTGTATGGCTGCAGGTCAATGCTCCTTCTGAACTGCATGGCTGCAGGACAATACTCCTTCTCAACTGCATGGTTGCTGGACAATACTCCTTCTGAACTGCGTGGCTGCTGGACAATGCTCCTTCTGAACTGCATTGGCTGTTGGACAATACTCCTTCTGAACTGCATGGCTGCTGGAAAATGCTCCTTCTGAACTGCATGGCAGCTGGAAAATGCTCCTTCTGAACTCCATGGCTGCTGGACAATGCTCCTTCTGAACTGCATAGTTGTTGGATATTGGTCTTTTTGAACTGCATGGCTGCAGGACAATGCTCCTTCTGAACTCCACGGCTGATGGAAAATGCTCCTTCTGAACTGCATGGCTGCTGGACAAAGGTCCTTCTGAATTTCCTGGCTTTGGACAATGCTCCTTATGAACTGCATGGCTGTTGGACAAAGCTCCTTCTGAACTGCATGGCTGCATGTCAATGCTCCTTCTGAACCCCATGGTTGTTGGACAATACTCCTTCTGAATTGCATGGCTGCAGGTCAATGCTCCTTCTGAACCCCATGGTTGTTGGACAATATGCCTTCTGAACTCCATCGCTGCTGGAAAATCCTCCTTTTCAACGGCATGGCTGCTGGACAATGCTCCTTCAGAACTGCATGGGGGCAGGACAATGCTCCTTCTGAACTCCATGGCTGCAGACAATGCACCTTCTGAACTGCATGGCTGTTGGACAAAGCTCTTTCTGAACTGCATGGCTGCAGGTCAATGCGCCTTCTGAACTGCATGGCTATTGGACAATGCTCCTTCCGAAGTGTATGGCTGCAGGTCAATGCTCCTTCTGAACTGCATGGCTGTTGGTCAATGCTCCTTCTGAACTGCATGGCTGCAGGACAATACTCCTTCTCAACTGCATGGCTGCTGGAAAATACTCCTTCTAAACTACACATCTAATGGACAATGCTCCTTCTGAGCTGCATGGCTGCAGACAATGCACCTTCTGAACTGCATGGCTGCTGGACAATACTCCTTCCGAACTGCATGGATGCATGCCAATGCTCCTTCTGAACTGCATGGCTGCAGATCACTCCTCCTTCTGAACCCCATGGTTGTTGGGCAATACTCCTTCTGAATTGCATGGTTACTAGACAATACACCTTCTGAACTGCATGGCTACTGGAAAATGCTCCATCTGAACTGCATGGCTGATGGACAATGCTCCTTCTGAAATCCACGGCTGATGGAGAATGCTCCTTCAGAACTGCATGGCTGCTGGACAATGCTCCTTCTGAGCTGCATTGCTGCAGACAATGCACCTTCTGAACTGCATGGTTGCTGGACAATACTCCTACCGAACTGCATGGATGCATGTCAATGCTCCTTCTGAACTGCATGGCTGCATGTCAATGCTCTTTCGGAACTGCATGGCTGCAGATCACTGCCCCTTCTGAACCCCATGGTTGTTGGACAATACTCCTTCTGAACTCCATGGCTGCTGTACAATGGTCCTTCTGAACTGCATGGCAGCTGGACAATGCTCCTTCTGAACTCCTTGGCTGCTGGACAATACTCCTTCTGAACTGCATGGCTGTTGGACAATTCTCCTTCTGAACTCCATGGCTGCTGGGAAATGCTACTTCTGAACAGCATGGCTGCTGGACAATGCTCCTTCTGAACTGCATGGCTTTGTATAATGCTCCTCATGAACTGCTTGGCTGTTGGACAATTCTCCTTCTGAACTCCATGGCTGCTGGACAATGCTCCTTCTGAACTCCACGGCTGATGGAGAATGCTCCTTAAGAACTGCATGGCTGCTGGACAAGGGTCCTTCTGAGCTGCATGGCTGCAGACAATGCACCTTCTGAACTGCATGGCTGCTGGACAATACTCCTTCCGAACTGCATGGATGCATGTCAATGCTCCTTCTGAACTGCATGACTGCAGATCACTGCCCCAGCTGAACCCCATGGTTGTTGGACAATACTCCTTCTGAATTGCATGGCTGATGGACAATTCTCCTTCTGAACTTCATGGCTGCTGGGAAATGCTCCTTTTGAACTGCATGACTGATGTACAATGCTCCTTCTGAACTGCATGGCTGTTGAACAATAGTCCTTCTGAACTGCATGACTGCTGGACGATCCCCTTTATTTTCTGTAATGCAGGAGGAAGCAGAGATGCTGCTACAACTCCTTTGTTTTCTACAACACAGGAGAAAGCAGTGACCTTGCTCCAGCTACTTAATTTTCCACCATACAGGAGGAAACAGTGACGCTGTTCCGGCTGCTTTATTTTTGTAATTGCAAGATGAAGCAGAAATGCTGCTCCGTCTCAGAAAATACGCAGTTCAGAAGGAGCATTGTCCAGCTGCCATGCAGGTCAATACTCCTTCTGAACTGCATGGCTCATGGACAATGCTCCTTCCGATGTGTATGGCTGCAGGTCAATGCTCCTTCTGAACTGCATGGCTGTTGGTCAATGCTTCTTCTGAACTGCATGGCTGTTGGACAATGCTCCTTCCGATGTGTATGGCTGCAGGACAATACTCCTTCTGACCTGCATAGCTGCTGGACAATGCTCCTTCTGAACTGCGTGGCTGCTGGTCAACGCTTCTTCTGAACTGCATTGGCTGTTGGAAAATACTCCTTCTGAACTGCAAATCTGCTGGACAATACTCCTTCTGAACTGAATGGCTGCTGGAAAATGCTCCTTCTCAACTGCATGGCTGCTGGAAAATGCTCCTTATGAACTGCATGGCTGTTGGAAAGTACTCCTTCTGAACTGCATGGCTGTTGGGCAATGCTCCTTCTGAACTCCATGGCTGCTGGGAAATGCTGCTTCTGAACTGCATGGCTGCTGGACAATACTCCTTCTGAACTCCATGGCTGTTGGACAAAGCTCTTTCTGAACTGCATGGCTGTTGGACAAAGCTCTTTCTGAACTGCATGGCTGCATGTCAATGCTCTTCAGATCTGCATGGCTGCAGGTCAATGCTCCTTCTGAACTGCATGGCTGCTGGACAATACTCCTCCTGAACTCCATGGCTGCTGGACAATGGTCCTTCTGAACTGCATGTCTGCTGGACAATACTCCTTCTGAATTGCATGGCTTTGGACAACGATTCTTATGAACTGCATGGCTGTTGGCCAATACTCTTTCTGAACTGCATGGGTGCTGGACAATGCTCCATCTGAACTGCATGGCTGCAGGACAATGCTCCTTCTGAACTGCATGGCTGTTCGAAAAAGCTCCTTCAGAAGTGCATGGCTGCAGGTCAATGCTCCTTCTGAACTGCATGGCTGTTGGACAATGCACCTTCCGATGTGTATGGCTGCAGGTCAATGCTCCTTCTGAACTGCATGGCTGTTGGTCAATGCTCCTTCTGAACTGCATGGCTGCAGGACAATACTCCTTCTGAAATGCATGGCTGCTGGACAATACTCCCTCTGAACTGCATAGCTGCTGGACAGTGCACATTCTGAACTGCATGGCTGCAGGGCAATGCTCCTTCTGAACTGCATGGCTGCTGGACAATACGTCTTCTGAACTGCATGGCTGCTGGACAATGCTCCTTCTGAACTGCATGGCTGCTGGACATTACTCCTTCTGAACTGCATGGCGGCTGGACAATGCACCTACTGAACTGCATTGCTGCTGGACAATACACCTTCTGAACTGCATGGCTACTGGAAAATGCTCCATCTGAACTGCATGGCTGATGGACAATGCTCCTTCTGAAATCCACGGCTGATGGAGAATGCTCCTTCAGAACTGCATGGCTGCTGGACAATGCTCCTTCTGAGCTGCATTGCTGCAGACAATGCACCTTCTGAACTGCATGGTTGCTGGACAATACTCCTACCGAACTGCATGGATGCATGTCAATGCTCCTTCTGAACTGCATGGCTGCATGTCAATGCTCTTTCGGAACTGCATGACTGCAGATCACTGCCCCTTCTGAACCCCAAGGTTGTTGGACAATACTCCTTCTGAACTCCATGGCTGCTGTACAATGGTCCTTCTGAACTGCATGGCAGCTGGACAATGCTCCTTCTGAACTCCTTGGCTGCTGGACAATACTCCTTCTGAACTGCATGGCTGTTGGACAATTCTCCTTCTGAACTCCATGGCTGCTGGGAAATGCTACTTCTGAACAGCATGGCTGCTGGACAATGCTCCTTCTGAACTCCATGGCTGCTGGACAATGCTCCTTCTGAACTCCACGGCTGATGGAGAATGCTCCTTAAGAACTGCATGGCTGCTGGACAATGCTCCTTCTGAGCTGCATGGCTGCAGACAATGCACCTTCTGAACTGCATGGCTGCTGGACAATACTCCTTCCGAACTGCATGGATGCATGCCAATGCTCCTTCTGAACTGCATGGCTGCAGATCACTCCTCCTTCTGAACCCCATGGTTGTTGGGCAATACTCCTTCTGAATTGCATGGTTACTAGACAATACACCTTCTGAACTGCATGGCTACTGGAAAATGCTCCATCTGAACTGCATGGCTGATGGACAATGCTCCTTCTGAAATCCACGGCTGATGGAGAATGCTCCTTCAGAACTGCATGGCTGCTGGACAATGCTCCTTCTGAGCTGCATTGCTGCAGACAATGCACCTTCTGAACTGCATGGTTGCTGGACAATACTCCTACCGAACTGCATGGATGCATGTCAATGCTCCTTCTGAACTGCATGGCTGCATGTCAATGCTCTTTCGGAACTGCATGGCTGCAGATCACTGCCCCTTCTGAACCCCATGGTTGTTGGACAATACTCCTTCTGAACTCCATGGCTGCTGTACAATGGTCCTTCTGAACTGCATGGCAGCTGGACAATGCTCCTTCTGAACTCCTTGGCTGCTGGACAATACTCCTTCTGAACTGCATGGCTGTTGGACAATTCTCCTTCTGAACTCCATGGCTGCTGGACAATGCTCCTTCTGAACTGCATGGCTTTGTATAATGCTCCTCATGAACTGCTTGGCTGTTGGACAATTCTCCTTCTGAACTCCATGGCTGCTGGACAATGCTCCTTCTGAACTCCACGGCTGATGGAGAATGCTCCTTAAGAACTGCATGGCTGCTGGACAAGGGTCCTTCTGAGCTGCATGGCTGCAGACAATGCACCTTCTGAACTGCATGGCTGCTGGACAATACTCCTTCCGAACTGCATGGATGCATGTCAATGCTCCTTCTGAACCTCATGGCTGCAGGACAATACTCCTTCTGAACTGCATGACTGCAGATCACTGCCCCAGCTGAACCCCATGGTTGTTGGACAATACTCCTTCTGAATTGCATGGCTGATGGACAATTCTCCTTCTGAACTTCATGGCTGCTGGGAAATGCTCCTTTTGAACTGCATGACTGATGTACAATGCTCCTTCTGAACTGCATGGCTGTTGAACAATAGTCCTTCTGAACTGCATGACTGCTGGACGATCCCCTTTATTTTCTGTAATGCAGGAGGAAGCAGAGATGCTGCTACAACTCCTTTGTTTTCTACAACACAGGAGAAAGCAGTGACCTTGCTCCAGCTACTTAATTTTCCACCATACAGGAGGAAACAGTGACGCTGTTCCGGCTGCTTTATTTTTGTAATTGCAAGATGAAGCAGAAATGCTGCTCCGTCTCAGAAAATACGCAGTTCAGAAGGAGCATTGTCCAGCTGCCATTCAGGTCAATGCTCCTTCTGAACTGCATGGCTCATGGACAATGCTCCTTCCGATGTGTATGGCTGCAGGTCAATGCTCCTTCTGAACTGCATGGCTGTTGGTCAATGCTTCTTCTGAACTGCATGGCTGTTGGACAATGCTCCTTCCGATGTGTATGGCTGCAGGACAATACTCCTTCTGACCTGCATAGCTGCTGGACAATGCTCCTTCTGAACTGCGTGGCTGCTGGTCAACGCTTCTTCTGAACTGCATTGGCTGTTGGAAAATACTCCTTCTGAACTGCAAATCTGCTGGACAATACTCCTTCTGAACTGAATGGCTGCTGGAAAATGCTCCTTCTCAACTGCATGGCTGCTGGAAAATGCTCCTTATGAACTGCATGGCTGTTGGAAAGTACTCCTTCTGAACTGCATGGCTGTTGGGCAATGCTCCTTCTGAACTCCATGGCTGCTGGGAAATGCTGCTTCTGAACTGCATGGCTGCTGGACAATACTCCTTCTGAACTCCATGGCTGTTGGACAAAGCTCTTTCTGAACTGCATGGCTGTTGGACAAAGCTCCTTCTGAACTGCATGGCTGCATGTCAATGCTCTTCAGATCTGCATGGCTGCAGGTCAATGCTCCTTCTGAACTGCATGGCTGCTGGACAATACTCCTCCTGAACTCCATGGCTGCTGGACAATGGTCCTTCTGAACTGCATGTCTGCTGGACAATACTCCTTCTGAATTGCATGGCTTTGGACAACGCTTCTTATGAACTGCATGGCTGTTGGCCAATACTCTTTCTGAACTGCATGGGTGCTGGACAATGCTCCATCTGAACTGCATGGCTGCAGGACAATGCTCCTTCTGAACTGCGTGGCTGTTCGAAAAAGCTCCTTCAGAAGTGCATGGCTGCAGGTCAATGCTCCTTCTGAACTGCATGGCTGTTGGACAATGCACCTTCCGATGTGTATGGCTGCAGGTCAATGCTCCTTCTGAACTGCATGGCTGTTGGTCAATGCTCCTTCTGAACTGCATGGCTGCAGGACAATACTCCTTCTGAAATGCATGGCTGCTGGACAATACTCCCTCTGAACTGCATAGCTGCTGGACAGTGCACATTCTGAACTGCATGGCTGCAGGGCAATGCTCCTTCTGAACTGCATGGCTGCTGGACAATACGTCTTCTGAACTGCATGGCTGCTGGACAATGCTCCTTCTGAACTGCATGGCTGCTGGACATTACTCCTTCTGAACTGCATGGCGGCTGGACAATGCACCTACTGAACTGCATTGCTGCTGGACAATACTCCTTCTGATCTGCATGGCTGCTGGACAATGCTCCTTCTGAACTGCAAAGCTGCTGGACAATACTCCTTCTGAACTCCGTGGCTGATGGACAATGCTCCGTATGAACTGCATGGCTGCAGGACAATACTGCTCCTGAACTGCATGTCTGCTGGACAATGCTGCTCCTGAACTGCATGTCTGCTGGACAAAACTGTTCCTGAACTGCGTGGCTGTTGCAAATTTCAGCTTCTCTACTCCATGGCTGCTGGACAATATTCTTTCTGAACTGCATGGCTGCAGGACAATGCTCCTTATAAACTGCATGGGTGTTGGACAATACTCCTTCCGAAGTGCATGGCTGCAGGTCAATGCTCCTTCTGAACTGCATGGCTGTTGGATAATGCTCCTTCTATACTGCATGGCTGCTGGACAATACTCCTTCTAAATGCATGGCTGCTGGACAATACCCCTTCTGAAGTCCATGGCTGCTGGATTATACTGCTCCAGAACTGCATGGCTGCTGGAAGCTGCTCCTACTGAAATGCATGGCTGTTGGACAATGCTCCTCCTGAACTCCATGGCGGCAGGACAATGCTCCTCTGAACAGCTTGGCTGCTGGACAATACTCCTTCTGAACTCCATGGATTTTGGACAATGCTCCTTCTGAACTGCATGGCTGCTGGACAATACTCCTTTTGAACTGCATAGCTGCTGGACAGTGCTCATTCTGAACTGCATGGCTGCTGGACAATACTCCTTCTGAAATGCATAGCTGCTGGACAGTGCTCCTTCTGAACTGCATGGCTGTTGGATAATGCTCCTTTTGAACTGCATGGCTGCTGGACAGTGCTCATTCTGAACTGCATGGCTGCGGGACAATGCTCCTTCTGAACTTCATGGCTGCTGGACAATACTCCTTTTGAACTGCATAGATGCTGGACAGTGCTCATTCTGAACTGCATGGCTGCAGGACAATGTTCCTTCTGAACTTAATGGCTGCTGGACAATACTCTTTTCTGTACTGTATGGCTGCTGGACAATACTCCTTCTGAACTCTGTGGCTTATGGACAATGCTCCTTCTGAACTACATGTCTGCTGGACAATACTGCTCCTGAACTGCATGGCTGCTGGACAGTACTGCTTCTGAACTGCATGGTTGTTGCAAAATGCAGCTTCTCAACTCCATGGCTGCTGGACAATACTCCTTCTAAATGAATGGCTGCTGGACAATACCCCTTCTGAAGTCCATGGCTGCTGGATTATACTGCACCAGAACTGCATGGCTGCTAGAAACTGCTCCTTATGAAATGCATGGGTTTTGGACAATGCTCCTTCTGAACTCCATGGCTGCTGGGAAATGCTGCTTCTGAACTGCATGTCTGCTGGACAATACTCCTTCTGAACTGCATAGCAGCAGGACAATGCCCCTTCTGAACAGCATGGCTGTTGGACAATGTCTCCTTCTGGATGGCATGGCTGTTGGACAATGCTCCTTCTGAAGTGCATGGCTGTTGGACAATGTCTCCTTCTGGATGGCATGGCTGTTGGACAATGCTCCTTCTGAACTGCATGGCTGCTGGACAATACTCCTTCTGAACTTCATGGCTGCTGGACAATACTTCTTCTGAACTCCATGGCTGCTGGACAAAGCTCCTTCTGGACTGCATGGCTGCAGGACAATGCCCCTTCTGAACAGCATGGCTGTTGGACAATGCTCCTTCTGAAGTGCATGGCTGTTGGACAATGCTCCTTCTGAACTGCATGGCTGCTGGACAATACTTCTTCTGAACTCCATGGCTGCTGGTCAGTGCTCCTTCTGAACTGCATAGCTGCAGGACAATGCCCCTTCTGAACAGCATGGCTGTTGGACAATGTCTCCTTCTGGATGGCATGGCTGTTGGACAATGCTCCTTCTGAAGTGCATGGCTGCTGGACAATGTCTCCTTCTGGATGGCATGGCTGTTGGACAATGCTCCTTCTGAACTGCATGGCTGCTGGACAATACTCCTTCTGAACTTCATGGCTGCTGGACAATACTTCTTCTGAACTCCATGGCTGCTGGACAAAGCTCCTTCTGAACTGCATGGCTGCAGGACAATGCCCCTTCTGAACAGCATGGCTGTTGGACAATGCTCCTTCTGAAGTGCATGGCTGTTGGACAATGCTCCTTCTGAACTGCATGGCTGCTGGACAATACTTCTTCTGAACTCCATGGCTGCTGGTCAGTGCTCCTTCTGAACTGCATAGCTGCAGGACAATGCCCCTTCAGAACAGCATGGCTGTTGGACAATGTCTCCTTCTGGATGGCATGGCTGTTGGACAATGCTCCTTCTGAACTGCATGGCTGCTGGACAATGTCTCCTTCTGGATGGCATGGCTGTTGGACAATGCTCCTTCTGAACTGCATGGCTGTTGGACAATGCTCCTTCTGAACTGCATGGCTGTTGGACAATGCTCCTTCTGAACTGCATGGCTGCTGGACAATACTCCTTCTGAACTGCATGGCTGCTGGTCAGTGCTCCTTCTGAACCGCATGATGCTGGACAATGCTCCTTCTGAACTGCTTTGCTGCTGGGAGGTTTCAAGCACAAAGATTGGCCTGCTGACATATTGACTTCCGTATGAGGAAGCCATTACCATGCATAGACCTCAGAGGTATGTGCAGTGGAACAAAAAAGTAAATATAAAGAAACTGCTGGATTTGCTGCATTTCTCCCGCACTTCTTTTTATATTTCAGCTCACCAACGCCTGCTGTCTTTTGTTCTTACTCATCTCCATGTTTCTTGCTTCACCATTGGAAGCTTTGCTGTTAGCCAACGAGACGTCAAACTGGCATTCCCTTTGTCTGTCTCTCAATGTCTCCATCCTCCTTCAGATTCTAGTGAAATTGTGCCTATATGACCAAGCGTTTGGTTGCTGATCTTTCTTACACATCACCATTTGTGTGAGGTTACTACTCTGAAGAATGTTAGAAGACATTTTGTTTTATACAATTCCTAACCAATTCTTAACCTAAAGTCTAATGGTCATATAAATGTGATTCACTATACAATAGGATAATTCACTGACTGTAAGGTAGTAACATGCCATAATGTTCAGGTGATAACAGGAACCCTAGGAAGACTTGACTAGTTTCCATAACATGGTCTCAAGAAAGATCTCTTTCAGCGACATCCCACAATATTCAATGACAAAGTAAGATGTTCATTTATTTCCTGCATTTATACATTTGTTTGTGTGACATTCTTATATATCATTCGGTACTGCCTCACCAGTCTTTATGTGTGGACAATTTGTCCATATTGAATTAATAGAAGTGAATGTGCAATTTATAATGACCATTTTTAAGCATCGTTCAAGAGAAGTAACTGGTATGCTGATTGTATGCAGATGACTACTTCCAACAAAGAAGAATGAAAAATAATTAAAATAAATTGTGTGTTGTGAGCCACAACAGACATAACTGAGTAAAGCTTTCTTTTAACTTGTATGTATGACAATCAAAATTCAACTTGGCTGCATTCTTCTTCTCTCTCTCCTGTTCATTTTTTTCTTTTTCTTTTCTTCATCTTTCTGACATGGCAATGAGGCTGGAGCAATGTCAGCAGGGACTTTTGGCTCTGTAGGCCAGATACATGGACTCCTGGAATGGTGGCAGGGGGTTAGCTGCGGTGTTGGCTGAATGCGGACTCCTGGCTGCGATAGCCCCGGTGCATAGACTCCTGGAATGGCGGCAGGGCGTTGGCTATAGCAATGGCGGTGCGGGCACTCCTGGCAATGGTCTTCAAGTGTGGTAGTGTCAGTGCCCAAAGCGGGGATCCCTGTCTGTGATGTACCCAGAGTGGCGACCTTGTATAAGTCCTGCAGCCAGGTTTGGGACCCTGGTCGATGAAGATGAACTCTATTTAAGTATTTTCTTTTAATCTTCTTATACTTCAAAATGATGCTGGATTATGGCAACAGAACACTTCATTGTATCTCTATAGACATATGTGACAATAAATAAATCATCCAATTATTCATTTATTGATGCATTTCTCTGTGCAATAAACTGGCTAGCACACTGGGAATTGGTTTAGCTCAGTTGGCTGAATTATTGGTTTACAGAGCAGTATGATACCAACGGTGTGGGTTCAATTCCCCTCACTGGTTGGAGGTTACCATGAAGGACTCTCCTCTCTCCCCTGAGCTCTGGTAGGCCTCTGCTGACATCACCACCAGTCACTTCTCTTTAATGAGAAAGCAGCCCTGAGAGTTTGGTGAAACTATGGAGATGCAACAAATTGGAGCAGTAAAGTGAAGAGGATTTGATAGAGTCACTAAAATTTGTGGTAGGCTTTGCTTCCAGTGGTAAGAAGATTTACAACCAGAACACACAGGTTTAAGGTAATTGTCAGAAGAAGACAAAGTGGATTGGAAAATGAGAAGCATGTTTTTCTTTAATCCAACAAGCTGTTGAGGTCTAGAATGGACAGCCTGGAAGGGTGTTGGAAACAATTTCAAGAATATCTTTCCAAGGGACATTGGAACGCAACTTTAAAAGTAAATGTTCTAAGTGTAATAGTGTGAATGGCTTATTTTATGTTGTTTCATTCTCAGATTCTATAATAATGGCTCTTAGTGAGAAGTTCCCAGCTCAGATTGGGTTTATATCGGTGTAGCTTTCCTTCCTATGAACTAGTTAATAGTATGAACTGCTTCACATACTTAAAAACATCTTTAAAAAATACATGAAGTGCATATATGCAAATTGGTCCAGATTGCCTCACACAGGAGCATGATGGAACTGCATACAATGCATCAGGGATATGTAAGCCTGCACCAAAACTTACATCTGAGCAAATGAGACATAAACCAACATATTTTACTGGTTTCCTTTTTCCGTTTTTAATCTAGTTTGTGACAAAGCTGTAGTGGCTACTGGGGTCCAAATTGTGATTGATTTTGACACTGCACGAGTTCCCAAAGCGAGACATAATCGAGGTAATAATGCCAGCAATTGGTAAAGAAGTGAATGGAATTCAAAGTAGTTTGACCTACTGTATTACAAATACAAAGGGACAATATGGGGACATATAGAATTCTGGATAGTAGGGAATGAGTAATGCGGCTGTAATTTAGTCCAGCGATTCAGATTACATCCATAAATCACTTGAACTTTGTTTTCATGGTTTATGGACGTCATCTGAACTCTTGAGATTGAAATGTGGTGCTGTAGTTACTCCTTACCATCTATTCATCTATTACTTTTATATATTGCACAGTTGCAGTGAAATGAAAACAGTGCTAATGACAGTTAAAAGTAGATTCAAAACATTATTGTTAGAAGACCATGGCAGGCAATTGCAAAGACAGCACTGTATCAAAAGAGTTATTAATCGTGACAAAAGCAATTGGTTTATCTGACAATATATTAAAGATGTGAGGTTTTGTAAGATGCCTATGTTTTTGGACAGTGGGTATGATGGATTAATGAACTAGAACATGCAACCTGTTCTGGATTATACTGTTAGCAGGACTGGGTGTTTGTTTCTTAATTATGAAAAACAGGAGGTAGGTCATGGAAGCAGTGGGGTGGGGGTTAGGATGGGATTGCATGGGGAGGTTGAAGCAGAATGTCATGGTCAGAGTAACAAAGGCCTAGGTCATTTTCTTGGGAATCATGTACAAGGTAGACATTTATAGAGTCACAGAGATGTACAGCATGGAGACAGATCTTTCAGTCCAACCCGTCCATGCCAACCAGATATCCCAACCCAATCTAGTCCCACTGCCAGCACCTGGCCCATATCCCTCCAAACTCTTCCTATTCATATATCCATCCAAATGCTTCTTAAATGTTGCAATTGTACCAGCTTCCACCGCTTCCTCCGGCAGCTCATTTCATACACGTACCACCCTCTGCGTGAAAAAGTTGCCCTATAAGTCTCTTTTATATCTTTCCCCTCTCACCCTAAACCTATGTCCTCTTGTTCTGGACTCCCCAACCCCAGGGAAAAGACTTTGCCTATTTACCCTATCCATGCTCCTCATAATTTTGTAAACCTCTGTAAGGTCACCCCTCAGCCTCCAACGCTCCAGGGAAAACAGCCCCAGCCTGTTCAGCCTCTCCCTGCTCAATTCCTCCAACCCTGTCAACATCCTTGTAAAGCTCTTCTGAACCCTTTCAAGTTTCACAACACCTTTCTGATAGGAAGGAGACCAGAATTGCATGAAAAATTCCAACAGTGGCCTAACCAATGTCCTGTACAGCTACAACATGACCTCCCAACTCCTGTAACTCAATACTCTGACCAATAAAGGAAAGCATACCAAATGCCTTCTTCACTATCCTATCTACCTGCAACTCCATTTTCAAGGAGCTATGAACCTGCACTCCAAGGTCTCTTTGTTCAGCAACACTCCCTATGACCTTACCAATAAGTATATAAGTCCTTTAAGATTTGCTTTCCCAAAATGCAGCACCTCGCATTTATCTAAATTAAACTCCATTTGCCACTTCTCAGCCCATTGGCCCAGCTGGTCAAGATCCTGTTGTAATCTGAGGTAACCCTCTTCGCTGTCCACTATACCTTCAATTTTGGTGTCATCTGCAAACTTACTAACTGTACCAGTTATGCTCGTATCCAAATCGTGTACGTAAATGACAAAAAGTAGAGGACCCAGCACTGATCCTTGTGACACTCCACTGGTCACAGGCCTCCAGTCTGAAAAACAACCCTCCACCACCACCCTCTGTCTTCTACCTTTGAGCCAGTTCTATAACCAAATGGCAAGTTCTCCTTGTATTCTGTGAGAACTAACCTTGCTAACCAGTCTCCCATGGGAACCTTATCGAATGCCTTACTGAAGTCCATATAGATCACACCTACTGCTCTGCCCTCATCAATCCTCTTTGTTACTTTCTCAGAAAACTCAATCAAGTTTGTGAGACATGATTTCCCATGCACAAAGCCATGTTGACTATCCCTAATCAGTCCTTGCCTTTCCAAATGCATGTACATCCTGTCCCTCAGAATTCCCTCCAACAACTTGCCGACCACTGAGGTCAGGCTCACTGGTCTATAGACCCCTCGTTTGTCCTTACCACCCTTCTTAAACAGTGGCACCACATTTGCCAACCTACAGTCTTCCGGAACCTCACCAGTGACTATTGATGATACAAATTTCTCAGCAAGATGCCCAGCAATCACTTCTCTAGCTTCCCACAGAGTTCTCGGTACACCTGATCAGGTTTTTACACAAGAAGCATCTGTACTGACAGTCAATAGATTGTTAGGCCTGATTTTTTAAATTGGATTCATAACTTTCCTAATTTGCCAGATTCACCTGGATAGAAAGTAATTTGTCAGACCCAATTTTCACTCCAGTAGTGGAGTGTGAGATGTAGCCAGAGCCGCCTCACCAGAAGTAGCCATTGAGGCAGCTGTGTGCTCAGACAGACTTAGGAAAGGCCCTCTTTGATCCTCCTTGTTATTTGCTTATATTTTCGGCACACTTGGCTAAGAACCCAGACTCTCATAAAAGATTTTACTTCATGCACATAGCTGTCAAAAAAAGAAAATGTTGTCTGATTGACAGCATTATGATGTTATAATAGGAACATTAGAACATAGAAGTAGGAGCAGGCCACTATGAGATCACCTCTCCTTCTTCAAAATGCCAAAAAAATCACAAGCCCAATCTCTTCAATCTCTTTTTATAGTTTAATCCCATGATCCCAGGAATCAAGGACAAGGAGACTGGAACTGTACAGAAGCCTAAACACATGCACCATTGAGTTTCAAAACAGTTTCTACCCTACTGTTGTTAGAATACCGAATGGACTCATAAACTCTTAACGTTCGCCTATACCTGTGTATTTGTTTTTGCCACTATTTACCCATCATTTACTTATCTATGTTACTTAACTGTGGGATCTGCCTGTATTGCTTGTAAGACAAAGCTTTCCAATGTGCCTCGGTACATGTGACAATAAATTCAATTCAATTCAATTCAATACAATACTCCAGGTGCAGTTTCACCAGTGACCTATATAAGTGAAGCAAGACCTCGTTGCTCCTATGCTTGGATCTCTGGTGATAAAGATGAACATACAATTTGCCTTCTGAATTACTTGATTCACCAGCATGTTATCTTTCAGTGACTTATGAACAAGGTCATCTAAGTCACTTTGGACATTAACACCTGTCGATCTGTCACCATTTAATCAATAATTTACATCTTTATTTCACCTACCAAAGTGGACAACCTGGACTCATCCACATTAAAGGTAAAGTTGCCATAGTCTTGGCAGACCATAGAGCTGCTCGCTGATGATGGAGAGAGAACTGGTGATATTTTATTCTGAGGGTCACCACACCTCAGGCGAGGGGGAGGTTGAGAAGGAGGAGTTCTTCGCGGCAAAACATTATAAAGCCATAGAGTCATAGAGCTTTGCAACATGGAAACAGGCCCTTCAGTTCAACTCATCCATGCCGACCAGATATCCTAAGTTAATCTAGTCCCATTTGCCAGCATTTGGCTCATATCCCTCCAAACCCTTCCTGTTCATTTACCCATCCAGATGCTTTTTAAAGGTTGTAATTGTACCAGCCTCCACCACTTCCTCTGGCAGCTCATTCCTTACATGCACCAGCCTTTGTGTGAAAACATTGCTCCTTAGGTCCCTTTTAAATCTTTAGGTACTTAAAACTAAATAGCAGAGACAGTCAGCTGTGAAGGTTCACTGTTAAAATGAAAACTGACAATTTATCGCAATCAAACAGTTCTATAGGCAAGGAAGAAACAATAATTGCTGACTTTTAACTCCATAACTTAAACTCTACCCTCTTTTAAACAAATCCTATTCACACATAAATGAAAGATGCACAAAAAGACAACAGTTAATATTACAGGTGGAGATGGAACAAGAAAAACTCAATGAAGCACAGCCCTGGCACTAGTCTAGATCAACCATGACCTCTCAACTCTTCGAGGAGGTTGTGGACACATCAATTATACAGCATGTGCCCGATCTTTCCCCATAAACTTTATCTATAATTCCTTATCGTCCTATCATTGTGTAAGTGGCACATTTAGCAACTACATCTTTGCTCCTTTCATCCAAATTACTTATGTAAATTTGGAAAGGATGAGACTCTAGCACTGATCCCCGTGACACACCACTCAGTACATCTTGCCTACTCTTCCCTGTTACCTAACTGTTCTACCTACATCAATGTTTATACCCTACACGCTGAGCTGTTATTATCCACAATAACCTTTGATATGTCATCTTATCATGTGCTTTGTGGAAATCAAAGGACAATATATCCACCATGTCCCTTTTAACCACAGCACACTACTTCTTTAAGGAACTCCAGTAAGTTAGTTAAGCGTGCTTTCCATTTGACAAAACTATGTTGATGCTGCCTGGTCACTTCTTTCTAAGTGCCTCACCAATAATGCCTTTAACAATAGCGATGAGAGTGTGGTGCTGGAAAAGCACAGCTGGTCAGGCAGCACCCGAGGAGCAGAAGAATTGGTGTTTCAAGCATAAGCCCTTCATCAGGAATAGTTGTCATAGGGAAGATATTAGAAAATGATAAGTTAATTGGTCTTTCTATGTGGGCCACAACTGTGCAGTCATCACCATACTCTAAGCTATGGATATGTGGGGGATTATCAAAGGGATTGAAAATCTTCCTATGTTTCATCAATGTTGCTTCTCGCGTTTCTGTTGCAGTAAAAGTGGTAAAACGTGAAATCTTGTTGTGTGATCCTATATTAGTCACTGGGAACTCAAATTTCTTTTCAAAAGTTCATGGTCTCTACTGAGATTATGATAATTAGTACTGTTTATATATATAAAGTGTTGTGTCTGACTTGGAGTATTAGACTCATAGAGATGTCCAGCATGGATACAGACCTGTTAGTCCAACTTGTCCATGCCAACCAGATACCCCAAATATATTTGCCAGCATTTGACATGTATCCCTCTTAAACCCTTCCTCTTCATATGCCCATCCTGATGCTTTTTAAATGTTGTGATTGTAGCAGCTTCCACCATTTCCTCTGGCAGCACATTCCATACAGGCACCGCCCACTGCGTGAAAAAGATCCCCGGTAAGTCCCTTATAAATCTTTACCCTCTCACTGTAAACCTATGCTTTCTGTTTCTGGACTCCCTCACTCCAGGAAAATAACCTTTTCTATTTATCCTATCCATGTTTCTCGTGATTTTATAAACCTCGATAAAGTCACCCCTCAGCCTCCGACACTCCAGATAAAATAACCCCAGTCTATTCAGCCTCTTCAATATCTCAAACCATCCAACCCTGGCAACTGTTTTGGAAAACTTTTCTGAACCCTTTCAAGTTTCACAACATCTGTTTTATTGAAGGGAGACCAGAATTTAATACAGTATTCCAATAGCAACCTAACCAATGTCCTTTACAGCCACACCATGACCTCCTAACTCCTATACTCAATGCACTGACCAATAAAGACACGCATAACAAATGCCTCCTTCACTATCTTATCTAACTGTGACTCCACTTTCAAGGTACTATGAACCTGCACTCCAAGGTCTCTTTGTTCAGCAATACTCCCCAGGACCTCGCACTAATTGTATAGGTCCTGCCCTGATGTGTCTTTCCAGAATGTAGCATCTCACAGTTATCTAAAGTAAACTCCATCTTCCGCTTCTCAGCCCATTGGCCCATCTGATTAAGATTCCATTGTACAGTAATCCTCTTCGCTGTCCACTACACTTCCAATTTTGGTGTCATCTGCAAACTTACCAACCATACCTCCTATGTTCACATCCAAATCATTTATATAAATAATGAAAAGCAGTGGACCCAGCACCAATCCTTGTGGCACACTGCTAGTCACAGGCCTCCAATCTGAAAAGCACCCCTCCACACCACCCTCTGTCTCCCACCTTTGAGCCTATTCTGTATTCCAATTCTGTATCTTTATATTTGTCAAAGACAAAACCATCACACTTTTAAACAGTGGCAACGTTATCTTAAATCAGAGAAAAAAGTACAAGGACACCCAAAATTACAAGCAGTTACCTCTTCCTGCTTAAAGCAGCCATGCTCATAATTTCCCATGGATATACGAGAGAGTCTCTAGTATAAAGAAAATAAGGTTGTGTCTTTTTCCATGGGGCCTCAACCTCGCACTGGAATATGTATAGATACAAGAAGACTTTTTGTATAACTTGCTCACTCTAAAGTCCTCCAATCACAGTTTCAGTAGTTCTTGAGGGACACATGAGTTTTAGCCCCTATTGCTGTATCTGGACAGATACACTCATTCTTTGTAATGTTCTGAACGTACTTTTCACCATTTTGCCCTGAACTACATACATAACTGTATTTGAAATTATCCTTAGAGTGAAATTATCCTTCTAATTCAAAATCCTCAACACTCTCATTCAAGGTTGAATGGCCAAAGATTTTGTATTATTTTCAACCATCTGAATGGTGGCAGTGTGAAACTTCTTCAGAGCTGTACAGGAGTAGCAGTTGAAGTTTGTGATTTAGAACAGTGACTGAATCTGACTCAGGCAGCTAAGCCACACCTCAGACACCTTTTCCTTAGTACATGTCAGGCCATAGCAATGCATATGAAGGATTCAGATCCTTTTCGATTCATACATATAAAAAAATCTCAGAAACACAATTGCACCATTGCTCATTAGCTGGTCTAGTTGTACAGAAGTACACAAGAAGCCATTGTGGAGCAATACAGCTCACATACAACCTATTTCCAATTAGGAAGATACTTAAGAACTAGTGCCAAATATTCAAATATATTTATTCACCTAACGTAGCATGACAGAATGAAAATTATTCATCTGTTTTAATGATTCTGCATACTGTTGATCAGGCAATCACAAAAAATCTGTAAACAAAATAATAGAATTTTTTTATCCCTAAAAGAGCAAGCATTACCATCTGCAAAACTTTCAAATCAAGTGTAAAAATTGTTTAAAGTTCTGCTGTGCAATATTTACATAAAATAATTGGACTCATGCCTCTGTTTAAGTAATTGGCAAAAGAAATTCACACAAAAAAGTCACCATTAATTTCAACATCATTAGTTTACTTCAGTGTTTATCTTGATCTTGTTTTTGAGTGCTTATGTTTCAATACATATGTTTCAATGTGCTAATCAAACAAAACTAGCTTTGAAGACTGAGGCATGTGCATAGGTTAGAAGGCCTGTATCCTAAAGGATAAGCTATATGGTAAGGTAGTCCATACCAAGGGACTAGCAGGGTATCCAGAGGATAATGTCAAAAGAGACATAAAAGCCTTTGACATCAATCATGACAAGTGGGAAATTCTAGCTGATGATCAGTGCAAAATGCATCACAAGCCGTGGAAAAGAATTCACCACTGCAGCGATATGTAAGCTCCAATTAATGCCAGCCCTCCAAGCAAGGCACCATTAGAGACCACCTGACATCACTGGCAAGGGATAATTTCAAGTGGAGAATTTGTCATAAACTTCATCTTTCAAGAAATTGGCTTGTTCAGTCATCAAAACAATTGCAGCAGATAATCCCGTCTGTCCTCACAAGGATTCTGAGGCAACAGTCCCATGATCTATTGCAGATAGAAGGATGTTGACTAAATGACCATGTTTCGAGGGTGGGTACTGATATCATTAAGAAACTGCTCATTCCTTCTTAACCTGTTCTTTACCAGAGGCCAGCTCTAACTCAGATCTGAACACTTATCAAAGCTTCGGTGGTACAGCTCAAAAATACATTGATAAACAATATTGATACGACTGCAGAATAGTGATTTAAATGCTGGCTTTTATATAGTTCTTGTCACAAATTTATGTCACCCCAATATACTTTATAGTCATAGAGTCATAGAGATGTACAGCATGGAAACGACCTTCTGTCCAATCTGTCCATGCCGACCAGATATGCCAACCCAATCTAGTCCCATCTGCCGGCACCTGGCCCATATCTCTCCATACCCTTCCTATTGTATCATCGATAATCACAGGGGAGGTGCCGGAAGACTGAAAATTGGCAAACGTGGTGCCACTGTTTAAGAAGGGTGGTAAGGAGAAGCCAGGGAACTATGGACTGGTGAGCCTGACCTCGGTGGTGGGCAATTTGTTGGAGGGAAACCTGAGGGACAGGATATACATGTCTTTGGAAAGGCAAAGACTGACATGGCTTCGTGTGTGGGAAATCATGTCTCACAAACTTGATTGAGTTTTTTGAAGAAGTAACAAAGAGGATTGATGAGGGCAGAGCAGTAGATGTGATCTATATGGACTTCAGTAAGGCATTCGACAAGGTTCCCCATGGGCGACTGATTAGCAAGGTTAGATCTCATGGAATACAGGGAGAACTAGCCATTTGGATACAGAACTGGCTCAAAGGTGGGTTGTTTTTCAGACTGGAGGTCTGTGACTAGTGGAGTGCCACAAGGATCGGTGCTGGGTCCTCTACTTTTTATCATTTATGTAAATGATTTGGGTGAGAGCATAAGAGGTACAGTTAGTAAGTTTGCACCTCACCTGTGACTACCGATGATACAAATATCTCAGCAACAGGCCCAGCAATCACTTCTCTAGCTTCCCACAGAGTTCTAGGGTACACCTATTCAGGTCCTGGGGATTTATCCACCGTTACCCGTTTCAAAACATCCAACACTTCCTCCTCTGTAATCTGGACATTTTGCAAGATATCACCATCTATTTCCCTACAGTCTATATCTTCCATATCCTTTTCCACAGTAAATACTGATGCAAAATACTCATTTAGTATCTCCCCCATTTTCTGAGACTCTACACAAAGGCCGCCGTGCTGATCATTGAGGGGTCCTAGTCTCTCCCTAGTTACCCTTTTGTCCTTAATGTATTTGTAAATAATCTTTGGATTCTCCTTAATTCTATTTGCCAAAGCTTTCTCATGTCCCCTTTTTGCCCTCCTGATTTCTCTCTTTAGTATACTCTTACTTACTTTATACTCTTCTAAAGATTCACTCGATCTATCCTGTCTATACCTTACATCTGCTTCCATCTTTTTCTTAACCAAACCCTCAATTTCTTTAATCATCCAGCATTCCCTATACCTACCAGCTTTTCCTTTCACCCTAACAGGAATATACTTTCTCTGGATTCTCGTTATCTCATTTCTGAAGGCTTCCTATTTTCCAGCCGTCCCTTTACCTATGAACATCTGCCTCCAATCAGCTTTCGAAAGTTCTTGCCCAATTCCATCAAAATCTATCCTTTTCCATCATTATTTTAAATCTAATGGAATAATGGTCGCTGGCCCCAAAGTGGTCTCTCACTGACAACTGAGTCACCTGCCCTGACTTATTTTCCAAGAGTTGGTCAGGATTTGCATTTTCTCTAGTAGGTACATCCACATACTGAATCAGAAAATTGTCTTGAACACACTTAACAAATTCCTCTCCATCTTAACCCTTAACACTACGGCAGTCCCATTCTATGTTTGGAAAATTGAAATCCCCTACCATAACCACCCTATTATTCTTACAGATAGCTGAGATCTCCTTACAAGTTTGTTTCTTAATTTCCCTCTGACTATTAGGGGGTCTACAATACAATCCCAATAAGGTGATCATCCCTTTCTTATTTCTCAGTTCCACCCAAGTAATTTCCCTGGATGTATTTCTGGGAATATCCTCCCTCAGCACAGCTGTAATGCTATCCCATGTCAAATATGACCCCCCCCCCCCCCACCCCGCTTGCCTCCATTTCTGTCCTTCCTGTAGCATTTGTATCCTGGAACATTAAGCTGCCAGTCTGCCCATCCCTGAGCCATTTTTCTGTAATTGCTATGATAGCCCAGTCCCGTGTTCTTAACCATGCCATGAGTTTGTCTGCCTTCCCTGTTAGGCCCCTTGCATTGAAATAAATGCAGTTTAATTTATTAGTCCTACCTTGTACCTGCCTGCCCTGACTGTTTGACATGCGGATGCTGTGAATCAGAAACAAAAACAGAAGTTGCTGGAAAAGCTCAGCAGGTCTGGCAGCATCTGTGAAAAGAAATCAAAGTTAACCTTTTTGTGTCTGGTGACCCTTCCTCAGAACAGTTTGGAGGAAAGGTCACTGGACCTGAAACATTAATTTTGATTTCTCTTCATAGATGCTGCCAGACCTGCTGAGCTTTTCCAGCAACTTCTGTTTTTGTTTCTAGAGCCATTTTACGTTCAGCTAAGAGAATAGATTGGGATTCAGTTTAACATCTTATCCAAAAGGGATTGATGTCAATATAACACACTCACAGAATGCCAGTCTGTACTTAGGTGCTCAAGCTGTTGGACTGGATTGTAATTCGAAAATCTTCTATATCAGAGGTAAGGGTGCTAACAACTGAGTAATAGCCAATGGTCCAATGTTTGGTGTAGCTATGGGTATAATAATTGGGTCTCAACACAATTTTGATAATTACATTTCGGTGTTCAGTTCTGCGTGTAATATTAATTCATATATATTGTACACCAGTATGCAAACACGAACTCTTGGTTCAGTAGTTATGATTGTGCCTGCATGAAGAAACATCTTGCAGGACAGCATAGTCAGAAAAACAGAAAAGGCTGGAGATACACAGAAGGTCTGGCAGCATCTTTGGGAAAAAAAAATCAGGGGACAGAATCTATGATGTGGGCTGTAGTCAGATTTGCAGAGAATCACATAGGACTCAGCAAGGCTTATTTCAATGCATAAGCAACTCACTATATCTTGTATGCATTTTCCACAAGAGAGGATAGTTCCTCATCACGCACCAATTGTATTATCAATTAAAGGGATTAGATGCCTTATTAATGCCATGAATCACCTCGTTAATACTCAGTTTCCTGCCTTACCAAACACTCCAAACAAGCTTGACATCGAGAATTCCCGATGTGGGAATGAGAGCAGGTGACCCGGTGACTTCACCTCACTGCAGGCTGCAAGGCGCCTCCATCTTGCTCAGTATGAAACAGCAGCTCCATAGTTACCAGCCGCATTCCCCACTTGTCCACAGATGTTACCATCCACTATTTACCAATCCTCAGTACCCTGGTGTCACCTTTCCCATCCACATCCAGGATGCTGAGGAAGCACAGACCTGCAGTGCAGAGTGCACTGGCAGCAAGCATTGAAAGTCATCCGGAAGGACATTTTAAACACAGATAAAAGCACCAAGCACACAGATTGGCTCAGAATGACTGTTCCCTTTACACTCACTCACTTTATATCCAGTTGCTTGCTTACAGAACCCATGCTTTGCCTTGCTGGGCCATTCGTGTTAGAGCAGCCAGCTATCTTGCTGGTCAGCAGGCCTCAGTCAAGGGAGTGTATACCCTGCTGCGTAAGGCAAAATGCTATGTCAATCTAGCACCTGCACCATGCACCAACTGCTTACACGGACACTACACCATATGTTGAGCTTTTGATAAATCTTGAAGTCTTAAGTGAGTGGTCCTCACCAAAGTCTAATTAGCCTACCATGTGGAACCTTGTCAAAGGCTTGATTAAGGATGATGTAAACCATATCTATTGCTCTGGGAAGAAAGTGAGGTCTGCAGATGCTGGAGATCAGAGCTGAAAATGTGTTGCTGGAAAAGCGCAGCAGTTCAGGCAGCATCCAAGGAACAGGAGATTCGACATTTCGGGCATAAGCCCTTCTTCAGGGCTCTGCTTGGTTATCAATCTTCTTAGTTCCTCAAAAAACTCAATCAAGTTCGTGAGACATGATTTTCTTCGTACAAAACCAAATGTATATCAATTCTGTCTTTCAGAACCAACCTCTAGCAATCTACCCACCATCAATGGCAGACTCACAGGTTTATTGTTCCTTACAGCTTTTCTCAAATAAAGGCACAACATTAGCCACTCTCCAGTCCTCCAGCACCTGACTTGTGGTTATATATGATACAAATATCTCTGCTAGGGACTCTGCAATTTCTTCCCTAGCTTCCCACAATGTCTTGGGATATACTTGATCAGACTGTTGAAATTTATCCACCTTTATGTTTTCTCAAACCTCTAGCACATTCTCTTCCATAATGTGAACTGTTTTCAAAACATCAATGTCTATTTCCCCGAGTTCTCTAGTTTCCATTTCTCTTTCCACAATAAAAAATTGATGCAAAATATTCATTTAGTATCTTTCCCATCTCCTGGCATTCAACACAGAGACAAGCTCATTGATCTTTAAAGGGCCTTATTCTCTCCCTAGATGCTCTTATTCTCTTCCCCTTGTCTGTAGAATCTCTTGGGATAATCCTCAATCCTATCTGCCAAGGCTAGTTCACAGCCCCTTTTTGCCTTCCTGATTTCCCTCTTAAGAATGCACTAAACCTTTTATACTCCTTAAGAGATTTATTTGTGCCCAGTTGTCTACATCTAATATACAACATTTGCTTATTCTTGACCAAAACCTCAATATCTTTATTCATCCATTGTTCCCTACATCGTTACCAGCCTTACCCTTCATTCTAACATAATGCCTCTGAACTCCTGTTATCACACTTCTGAAAGCCCTCCCATATGTCTGTTGTGCGTTTAGCTGTGAACAGTCAACTCCAACCAATTTTTGAAAGTTCCTGTCTTATACCATTTACATTTGCCTTACTCAATTTAACCTTGATGGAAGGCTTACCCTTTTTCATACTATTTTAAAACTAATAGAATTACGATCACCAATCCTTAAATGATTACTACTAACACTTCAGTCACTTTCTCTAGCTTATTTGCCAAAAGAAGGTCAAGTTTTGTTTCTTCTCTAGTAGGTACATTCACATATCTTCCCCTTCTCTGCCACATCCAGACTCTGTCCATCATAAGCAGGACAGCTTGAAAAAGCCAATGTTTACCAGGCACACAGTGCTTTTCAAATATCCACTAAATGTCATGAATGAATTGTGTCCGAAGCCAACTACATTGTGCAGTACAGAACACTCAAATCATTCAGACACAGTGACAAGATACAATGTTCTGGGAAAAGTGAAATGTTAACTGGTTTTCTCTTTACAGATTCTTCCAGATTTGCTGAGTTTCTCTACATTTTCTGATTTTGTTTCAGATTTCCAACACCCACATTATTTTATTTTTAACTCAGAAATCTGAATACCTGTGATGATGTGACTCAGTTTAGTTCAATATTGACATGACTCTCAGCACTAATCACACTAAAGTTAATACGTTTTCTGCAAATTATTATGTACATCAATGTATAAATAACAGGAAGTTGGATAGACACGAGGGAGAAATCAATAGAATATAATAGGTTACTTGGGTTAGATGAAGATTGATGGGAGGAGGGTCCTGTGCAGCATATAGACTGGTTGAACCTGATAGCCAGTTTCTGTGGTGTTCTTTCTTTATTATTCTATGTAATTGTGCACGTCTATACATAAATACATGAAGATGGGAATGTTCTATTTCAGTAAATTAGGGAACAATAGATCCCACGTAGAGAGAACATGTATTTTGTCAGATGACAAGGTGAACTGAATGAACTATGTTTGAAGCTAACTGCATTTTGCAGGACAGAACTGTCAAATCATTCAGACACAGTGACAAGATGCAAATTACAGTTTCCCTCAGACTGACTGATGCTACAGTTGCCACCTGTATCTCAGGGTTTGGTTAGCTTAGTTGGCAGGATGGCTGACTTGCAATGCAGAGTAATGCCAACAGCTGATTCAATTCCTGCTCAGGCTGAGGTCATCATGAAGACCTTACATTCTCAACCTTGCCTGAGGTGTGGTGAGCCACTACCAGTCTTCTCTCTCTAATGAAAATAGTTTACCTTTATTTACGTTGATCCCTTCCTTGTCTTATTTTTAGCATTTGAATGCATTCCTTGAGACAAAACCGGTTTTATTTGTGCACATTGCTACACTGTATGTCATTTTTCAATAAACCTGTTGACCTTTTCAGGCCACCCCCATTCTACATGGGAAGTGGCTCCTAATACAAAGTATTGCAAAGTGATTTTTCTTGTAATATCAGGTATGGTGAACTCCTCAACCATTCCCCACAGAAGCAGAAGAAACAATTGGGTCCCTAAATCCCCCAATGTGAAAGATATGAAGTGTAAACAACACTATAACAGAATATAAAGTATCAACAATATTTGGAAATATGCTTACTCTTTAAGAAATAGATCAAATTCATAAACTTTTGAGATTTATGACATTTTTCAAGCCCGATTCAGCATTCAAGTGTTTCCTATCTTTAACTAGATGTTTTCCTGTAGTTTGGTTTGAATCTGCTGCCAGCAATACCTCACAGGCTGACATACTGTGGTGATCCAACATCCAACATTCACCTCTTTGTAATTTTTATGTGAAGTCACTCAACTCTTATTTTCAGTCATCTCATGTTGCATTTCATCTTATTGCGTTTTATGCAAAATGTTATATCATTCTACTCTCAAGGGCTGAACAAAAATGGAGGGTATATAAAATTATATTTTCTCTTGAAATTTCTATAGTTTGTGGCGAAGGCAAATTTAAATTTCCATCAATGTAGTTCACAGGTGAAATGGCCATTTTGTTGTTGAGGGTCTTAGGTTCTTGGAGCAATCTTGTAATGGTATAACAGAGCTGCTTCTCACTGGGCATAAGCAGCATAGCATGTGTGTAGTTAGACAGGCGTGTGTGTGAAATTGATCTACTTATATCTCAGATGGTAGTGGTAATTATTACATATAGCAAGTTCTTCATAAATATATGCCTGAGAAGACAGTTCTTAACTTTATCTTCTCATCAAAAAGTTTGCCTTGAACCCAGAGTCTTAGGTGTGCACATAAAACTACAGGACAAATAAATATTTGCCATGATTGTAAGGTGAATCTTCACCACAACTAATCAGGGCGGAAGATTTATCAGGTAGATTTGCGGCCATCATCGTCCCTCCTGCAGGGATCCAGGGATCCTGTTTGGTCTATCATAGTAAAGGAAAGCCATCTGGAAGTCTAATGAAAAAAAGTTATTTTCTTAAATAAGATAGAGCTTATTGTAGGATGGCTACTAGGTACCAATTACATTGGTGCCATAGACATTGTTACTGAGACGATAAGTTGGACCTGTTACTCTTTCAGATTGAAACCTGGTTCCACCACCTGGTTCTATGTGACATCAACATATTGGGCAGCATTTAATGCACTCCTCAGCAATAACCTTTACAGATCCTTACACCCATATACAGCAATCACATTCAACTTAAGGGCCAACCATGAGTCAGTGAATCTTACTTGTGAGTCAGGAGGTTGTAGGCACAAATTGTACATCCTTCATCACAGAAGTCCATGTTGACACTCCTTGTGCAGTACAGAGGGCTAACTGCATTGCTGGAAGAGACAGCTTTCAGATAAGATATCAAAAAGCCCCTATCTGTCCTCCCAGGTAAATCTGAGAAAGATCTTTTGGTTCTATTTCAATGAAGGATATGGGAGTTCACATCAGTATAGTTGCCACTATTTATCTCTTGGTCAACATTACTAAAACAGATTATTATTGTTTTACACTGCTACTTGTGGGAGCTTGCAGTGAGGAAATTGGCAGTTGATGCAGGAGGTTTACAGAAATGAAAAATGATTTTAGCAAAGAGCATAGCTTTTAAGTCATTCCTCACTCCTGAGTATTCTGGTTGACCCCTTTCCCTTCTTTGAATTGTTTGAACTTGGACAAAACTGTACGTTAGGCCAAGAACAAACTCTGAGAAAGAGCCAGCTGCACCACATAGCTTGGAACAATTATGTCAAACATTCCCAATTACCGGTAATAGCTGATCCGATAATTGAAGACAACACATCCCATCAGACAGGCCTTTTCTTAAAGATGGAACTGTTAACCATTGATTCAAAACTTGGATATTTGACTTTTCCCTCTAAACTGTGAAAGCTACTCAGCCAGGCCAACTGTCTTTCACAAAATACCTCATTTACTGGAAAGCTCTTTAAGTCATCAATGATCATGAAAATGCTATGTAAACATGAATAAATATTTGTGTGTCATTTTGTCCAATAGGTCCTGACTCCTTTATAACAGCCATGTGATTATCAAGATCTAAGGAATCTGTTTCGCACATTAGTTGTTTAAATCGTGTTGTAAATCCTGACCTCCTATGTCTACTTTTACAAAATAGCTCTCTACCTCTAATTTCCATTTCTGTCTGACTTTATCTTCAAATAGTTCACTAATTTTAAGTTTCTACACGGAAACCTTGTTAACAAGTCATCAGTTCTTAATGTGGTGTCAGCCAATCAGAGAAATTAGAATAAATCTCCACAATTGCAGCAGAAAATAGTTATTAGGTGTTATCTGGTATCATCAATGTACTACATTCCTCTTCCATTGTCTCTCTCTACCTCTCTTGACAATAGGATTTTATGCTCTGTCCACTTTAATAAAATGGCCGCTCTTTCTAATATTTTATTGAATTACAAACCATAGAAATTACAGCATAGAAACGTGGCAACTGGTCTATTCTAGTACTTAGGCTTCACGTGAGACCCTAATGAGTTTTCTTTCAATTTAACTCCATCATGCTGCCCTTCCACTCCTGCTTTCCTCACTTTTCTCTTAGTCTTCAATGTGTTATTAGCCTTACACTTCACATGGTAGCAAATTCCACATATGTGGATGGTAACATAATGATAATTTTACTGGCCTAGCAATGTAGGGACCTGAATTAATGCCCCAGTGACATGAGTTCAGATGTCTCCATGGCAACTGGGGAAGTTAAATTTGATTTATCAATACATCTGGGATAAAATGCTTCTTGTATTGATAACCATCAAATTGCTGAATCAATATAAAAATCCAACAGTTCCCCACACATCCTGCAAGGAAAGAAGTCTATTTTCTTAACATGATCTGGTCCACATCTGTCTCCAGACTCACAGCGGTATGGTTGACTTTTAACTGCCTTCTCAAATAACCAAGGAAACCTCTCAATTGTACCACTCTGGTACAGAAAAAAAATGCTTTGGGGTTATCAACACTAGATGGACTGCAGTGGTTTAAGAATGGACAATAAAAGCCAATTAACCAGTGATAGTCATATCCCAAGAATGAATAAAAACAAAATAGTCTAAGTTCTGATAATGTCTGCAGCTATTATAACTGAGACCAGAAATAAACCAGATATTGAACCTATACCAAACTGCTCTGAATATCTCAGCATCACATTCACACTGTGCAGTCATCCATCATTGGGGAGGTGATATTGCAAGAATTTCTGAAATATTTCAAGGACACAAATGAATTCTTAATAATAATAATTGTATGCAGATGAACGGTGACATAAATAAGTAATCTGCTTGCTAACTAGGAGGTCTTGTGAGATAGTGTGTAGTGTTCCTGTCTCTGAGTCTAAAGCCTTGGGATCAAGTACCAATCTATGACTTGATGGCCATGGAGGGTGTATTCAAAACCCAGCCACACAGGTTGAGTATCAATCTGCAAATCCTTTGGGTACATGTCAATGACAGGCAGTAAGAGTGGAGAGATTTCTTGTCAACAATGTGATAGAAAGAACACTGGAGTTTGTACCATCACTATCCATTGCTCCAGACCACAATGTGCATGCAAAAAGAGTAAAAGGACTCCATGCTGTCGGTAATACACCACACTTGTTAGTTTAATTTAGTTTAATTAAAAATAGAAAGAAGCTTTAAGATTAATATGCAGATGGCTTGTTGGGCTTAAAGTGAACTTACCCCAAGTTTCAGGTGCATGGGTTATGACTATTGAAAATGGGTTGAGGTAATGTTTTTAAAGGTTAAGAACAGCTGAATTGCTGGCTGCCTTAGCACTCTGCATCAGGTGAAGCAATGCTTTGCCCGTAGCATTTAGCCCAGCTGGCTGCCTTCTTATAAAAGCAGTCTGCCTTGTCAAAAGGAAGCTGTAGAAAATAATATGGGTGCCATTGATTAGGTGATTGATATGATGCTGAGGAAAATAGCGGTAGAGGTAGGAAAGAGAAAGACATAGGGTAGGAAGAGCTCAAGGATGAAAGTCCTAAGAGACTTGAAACAAGTGGTAAAGGAGTTCAATTCTTGGTTTCTGGCCCCAAGGAACTGGCAGCAATGATATAAGAAGTTTAATATCTTCATCTGAGTTGCCAAGGAAAATGAATGTATCTTCACATGACATTCTCTATCTGCCACAGTATTAACCTCTCACACTCTTCAATACACCACATTCTATTGACTTTATCTGCAACAGTCTCTGACACAAAGAGAGTCAGGTACAACATCCAGATATTCCATCTTTCCCTCAAACACTTCCCAGTGTTGTCAGTATCATACTCTCACCAGGGTGAAAGGCTGGTTCATTTGTTAGCTTGCCGAAGTGCAAGGCTGCAGATTAGTTATACTGCAGAAAGGACCTTGATGAGGTGGCACACAGAAATCCAATGGCCCAACACATTGGCTGATCTGCCTGGCCACTTTCTGTCACAGTCAAAGGAACACAGAGTCTTACTCCCAATTGGCACAGGTCATTGTACAGGGTTTGCTCTCTCCTCAAACTCTGTTCCACTTTCCCATTCCCCTGAAGATACTAACATAGCTGTCATGGGGAAAGTCACCATATCTTCTGTCCTCGCTGTGATGATGCAGTAACATTCTCTGCCGCGTTCAGGAACTCACCACAATTCCTTGAAAGAAACCTGCAGAGTACTTGCAAACCCTTCGCACTAGCAGCTGCTCTTCAAAATAATTCTATCTGCAAGTCAAGTATCTGCCCCCTTAAGTTCGTGCTTTGAAGTTGTGGAACTCAATATTATAAAGAGGTAAATGGAAAATGTGATAGCTTTCCTCCAGATTACATTGAGCTCGGGAGAATGCTTGAGAGTAAACCCTGGATATTTCAATACTTCCATCTGTCATGTCTTCAAATCATGCAAGATTTAATTAGCTATATTATTCACACATCTGCGGTCCTACAAATATACAGCGACAGCACTGGCATTTCCTGGCATTTCCTACCCAAAGAAGACAGAATAAATACAATGCAGCCAATTATCCACCAATCAGTCTCCCCTCAAAAATGAGCAAAATGGTGATAGGAGTTATTGATTTTGCTACCAAGCAGAGCCTGCTCAGTCATAACCTGTGCTCACTGATGCTCATTTTGGGTTCTGTAAATGCCTCTCAGCTCCTGACTTCATACAGCCTTGGTCCAAACATAAAGAAACAAACAGAATTCCAGAGGTGAGGTGAGACTGACTGCCTTTGAGATTGGGGAAGAATTTGACTGAGTTTGATATCAAGGAGCCTGCACAGGATTGAAGTCAATAGGAATTGGGGAAACTCTCTACTGACTGGAGTCTTACCTAACACAAAGGACAATGGTTTTGGTTGCTAGTAGTCAATTATCTCAGTCCAATGAAATCACTGTAGGAGACCCTCAGAGCAATGCCCTAGACCCATCTTGAGCTGCTTCTGTAATACCTCTCCTTCTATCATATGATCATAAGAAGACATTCATTGATAATTGCACAATGTTCATTCACCACTCTTCAGATGCTGGTGCGGTCTGTGTTCGGATGTGATATTATATGGGCATTTCAGCTTGGGCTAACAGCTGGTAAGTAACGTTCATGCCACACAAGTGACAGGTAATGAAAATTTCCAACAAATGTGAATCTAACCCTTGACATTCAATGACACTTAATGGCATTATCATTGCTGAAATGTCGACTATCAATATTCTTTGATTTAGCTGAAAGTGAACTGCACTGGCCTTATAAATATTATGGCTACAAAAGTAGGTCAGAGGCTAGTAATCCAGCAATGATTAATTCACCTCTTCACTTTGTAAAAGCTGTCCACCATCAATAAGACACACCATCTCAGAAATCAAAGCACAGTACTATGCTTTATCCAAGCTATGTTTCATAGCGTTGGAGAACTAGCAAAGCAAGAGCAAATCCTCCATCAACACATGCACAACATTTGAAGTGACTCAGCAAACCAAAGTCAACTAGTTAGATTTTGCAAAAAAAGGTTTTCTATCAAAAAGAGGTTAAACACTGTAAGCGCTGGAAAACCAGAAACCAGAAAGACAACAGAAACTGCTGGATATGCACTATATCTGCTGAGTAAGAAACAGTTATCGTTGCTGATGGTTGGGCTTTCATCAGAATTAGAAGAAATTAGAGATTTAATAGTTTATAAAGAAAATCTGTACTTTTCCATTTACTGTTTGCTTTCTTTATCATTCCCTGATTCTGTACTTGCTTGTAAACTGCTAAATCTACAACTTCCTCCGGTTCTGATGAGGCGTCATCTCCTTTCCCAGCTGCTACCTGAGCTGACACATTTTTCAAATGATTTCTGGTTTGATATCACTTCTAGCTATGTTGTATCTGATGTGACAGCTAAATGATATTACCACCTTCTTGAAATGTCCCAGCAGTGCTATGATTCAGATTTCCAAACATGGTACATAGCTCTTCCTGTATTCTAGCTGTGTAACAGGTAGTTTGTCAGTTCAATTAAACTTCTGCATCAGAAGGATATGAGTTCAATTTCAATCTGATCATGTGAGTGCAAAATCTAAGTTGACAACCCATTGAAATTCAGAGGATATGCCATATTTTGGGGGCCACTATCTTTGGTATGAAATAGGAATGCAATCCAATTGTTCTCTGACTGAGAAATACTGCACAGTACAGTGAAGTGAAACTCAGATAATGTCTCTAGCCAGGATTCCACCTCTGGCTAACGTCACCAAAAATATATCATTCCAATTGGTTTTGATGTTACCCACATCACAACTGTTACTGCACTCCAGGAAATAATTAATTGTGAGATCCATCTTGGCTTGTTCTGATGCCATGCTGAGGTCCTAGTTAAAAGAAAGTTTTTCTTATTTTTGTTCTGCTAACTAGTCTATTACAAACTCCCACGGAGTTCCAAAAGACCCCACAAAGTGCTTAAATTCTTTCTGATCTGCATTACGAAAGAACTAGGGACAAAGAATGAATTTTAGGAATTTGCATTCATTCTTAGCTTGAAGCTTCATGTGCTGGGAATACCAGTTAGGAATCATACTTTTTCCACACAGGAATTTCTATCATGAATCCATTAACTTCTACAACCTAGTTTCCCAGAGTGGATTCCCAGTGCATGAAGATTGAAGTGCAAATTTGTGAAATGCACCCTCAATGCTTGAATCAAGCTTTCTTAGATTGTAGCACTTAATATAATTATTCTGTTATGCTTTTACAGTCATATCAGTTATTGAATACTGGGGGCGAAAGACATGACAAATTCTAAAATAAATTTATGTTAAAAAATGTGGCAGTTTAAAAGAGTCACTGTGCATCTTGCAAGATGTATAATCTCGTTTTTAACCAGCCCCATTGATATTAATTGTTCTCCCATAATAATTATATCACCACACTACAGGGACACAATGACAGTTTTTCACCAAGTTGCACCATTGCTTCTGAGCCATTGGCAAATAAACCAAGGTAGATATTTTCAGACCAAGACATGCCTCTTTAAAATGTTGATGCCTTGTCTTCCATTGATGATTTTCACACTTGTAATACACGTGTGAGCACACAAACTGAAACATTCCAATTAGTATGCCATTTGAACATACACTTCCCCTATAAAAAAAACACACATATTTGGAATGGAAAATACTCTAGAACTTTGGGAAATGAGTTAGAGTATGGAGTTGTCTGGTTATTTGTTCATGGAATGAGGAAGTCACTTGCAAGACAGAATTTAATAACCATCCATAATTTCATTTGAGAAGTTACTTTCTTGAACTTTTGCAGTCTGTATGGTGAAGTTACATCCATAATGCTGTTAGGGAGGAAGTTTCATGGCCTTTTATTGAACAATGATGATGGAATGATTCGATAGCTCTTCCAAAGAGCTTGCAGAGGTATGATGGGGCAAGTGGATTCCACCTACACTGCATTGTTTTATAATTTTATGTCTCAAACAGACAATCATGAAGGTGTCTGGCGAGCTTAAAAATAGACAAATCTCCAGGGCTAGATCAATTCAAGGCTGATGAGTGAAACAAAGGGAAAAATAGCAGAGGTGCTGACAATAATTTTCGATTCCTCCCCAGCCCTGGGAGAGGTGTCAGATTTCAATGGGAAATGAGGAAAAAGATTTTTCACCCAAATGGTGGTGGGAATCTGGAACTCACTGCTTGTAAGGATAGTAGAGGTTGAAACCTTCATAACATTGAAGTAGCATTTACATCTACATTAGTAATGTCAAGGTATACAAGGCTATAGGCCAACGGATGGAAAATGGGTTTAGAATAGACTTGATGGGCTGAAGGGCTTTTTTTCTGTCCTGTAGACTCTATGGTGTTATGTATAAACATTAAGGCATAAACTGACATTCAAGACTGAATAATATACACCAAAGTTCTCAGATAAAGTGACCATTGACGCAAGGTAGAGAGAAAAATAGATGAATGTAATTACTTTAGACATCTTGCTGTTTTGGACAATTGCACCCCTGGTACATGAACAGACACTTAACTCAAATATTGCTGGCAATTCGATTGAAATGAGCAGCAAACTCTTGATCAAAAACATTTCATAATTGATGTTCAGGGAAGTTATGAGAAACAAGAACATTTCAGCAAGGTTTAGTAGCTGCTGACTCCATCAGTTGTTGATAGAGCAGGATTAACGGCTCCTTGTGTCAATGTCAAAGAGAATAATCTGCCCCAGGCATGGTAAAGACAAAAGGGCCTGTGAAGTTGTGTGTGCTGCTGCTTTTCCTCAGCTTCTTGTTCTGCATTCCACATCTCCCATACAGGTCCCGCCAAAGACAGGTCAGCGTCTTCCACTCCGGTGACTTCAGAGATAATAAAAAACAAATAGAGGAATTGTGCTGAGAAGGTGCTGCCCCACCTGAACACTTCTGTCTGCAGCCAGTTAAAGTCACAAGAATACAGAAACAGCCTTTAGACAGCTGCACAATCTTATTTCTATTATTGCTCACAATGTTAATATACTCCTGCATTTTGTAGAGATTGCTTTCTTTAAAAGAAAAATCATTTTGGCATCAATTTAACTTGGAGCTTGAAAACTACATGCTATGGATTTGCAGAATCTGATTTGAAATCTCAAAAGAAAGAAAGACTCCTATTTCCATCGCACTTTACATGACCGCTGGATGTTCCATATAATGTTTCAGCTAATGAAGTATACTTTTGAAGAATAGTGATGGGTAAAATGCATGAAATGCTGGAGTCAATATGCACACAGTGAGCACCCACAAACAACACTATAATAATCACTGGATAATCTAATTTTGTGCTATAAAATATTGAAGATATTGGAAATAAGAACAGAAAATGCTGAAGAAACTCTGCAAGTTTGTTAGTACCTGGACTTAATGGAAGAAGCTTGTATCTGAGGAAGAAGTACCACCAATTGAGGCACAAAAAAGAAACTTGAATTGGCTGTATTTTACAACCATGAGATATCTCAAAGCACTTTCAACATAGAAACACAGAAGATCGGAGCAGGAGGAGGCAATTTGGCCCTTCAAGTCAGCTCTGGCATTCATCATGTTCATTGCTGATCGTCCAAATCAATGGCCTAATCCTGCTTTCTCTACATAACCTTTGATCCCATTCGCCCCAAGAGTTATATCTAGCCGCTTCATGATTACATGCAATGTTTTGACATCAACTACTTCCTGTGGTAATGAATTCCACAGATTCACCACTGTTTGGATGAAAAAATGCCTCCTCATTTCCCTCCTAAATGGTCCACCCTGAATACACAGACTGTGACCCCTGGTTCTTAAAGGATTGCCATTGGCTAATGTAGTATATTTTTCTGCTGAAAGTTGGCACATCACCACCAAAAATGACCAGACCTGCTGAGTTTCTTCAGCTGCTTTTTGCTTTTAATCTGATTTTGTGGTGTTGCAATAACTATTGTCCAGGATACTACGGATAACTTCCCTGCTCTTCTTCAAACTAAAGCGCTGGGAATTTGTTACATCCATCCAGAGGAGGCAGACCTTAGCTTAGGCTGAACATTATAACCAAAAGACATATCTCACGAGAGAAAAGCACATCCTCAATATTGCATTGACGTGTTGACCTTAACTTCTGTGTGGGATCCCGGACTGGGACTTGATCCCAGAAGCTTATGTCGTAGGCAGGAGTGCAACCAATTGAGCCACAGAAATCAAATTTGCATTTAGCCCTATTTTACGCCCATCAGATATCTTCAAGCACTTAAAAGCGCTGAAATATTTTTGAAGTTTAGGGGTTGTTGCAATGTTTTATACTTTTCCTTTGAAAGCTGGTAGACTACCACAAGAAATGACCATTTGATAATCCTCACATAAAACACACAGTTCCATTGTTTTTTGAATGTATTATTGCATGCCTCAAAATACACCTTTAAAATAATGATCAAAATTTGAAAGAGCAATAAAGATTTACATAATCAGAAATGTGTGATTTAGGAACAGATTAAAGAGTGGAAGATTTAAATTGAAGACTGCAGTAAATGTCAGTCCTTGTCCTTCCGACCTGACCCCGTCCTCCTCACCCTCACCACCTTTTTTGAAGCCTATGAGTATAATGTGTCAGGTTTTTTGACACAGTTAGATACGGTGACCCTTGAAGTAATTAGACATGGAATTCCCCTTCCTCTCTAAGGAGAGGATTAAATGAAAGACAGTTGTGTTTATTTCCTGATCCACTCTCAGTTCTGTAACTAGGGCCATCCCTGGACTCAACACCACACAGCTGCCAAGGCTGAATTCGAAAGCATGCCTGAGGCACAGCGAGCACCTTGTTAGAATCTCTGCACATAAAGGGATTAGCCTCCCTGTGCACAGGTGGCAATTTACCATCGGGCAGAACTTTACACTTTCACATTATTGGAAAAACACTCGAGATCCTGGAGGCTGAATATGAAGCTAAAGAAGAGAGAGAGAGAGATGGATGAGAAAAAAAACCCAGTCTATAGTCTATAGCTGTACCTACCATATTGTCGTAAAAAAGAATGTGACATGAAAATATCTCGGGCTGTTTAACATGTGAGACACATTAGAAGAGATGGAGGAATTTAGCAGCATCTGATGGGGAAGGATCAGACTAATGTGGCAGCTAGTTAATTAAGGCTTCATCGTAAATTGGACATCTCCACCACCGTCCCCCTACTTTGAAAAGCACATCTTCACAGTTATTATTCTGGTGCTCTCCTTTTATCTTCTATCAAAGGTGAAGCTGAATGCAGATATTTAAATAATTCAGAAGTGTACAGGCACTGGTGTAGCCATCAAGCCTTTTTGAAACATAGCTCTCAGACAGAATTGGGGGAAGAGAAAAATGCTGAAACTGTGCAACTGCCAGAAAAAAGAAAATCCTTAAAGTAGCCGGCAAGTTTCAAAGCATTCTTCAGTCTAGCTTTAGCTGATGTGTTTCAAAAACTGTATCTTCAGAATAAAAAAAGGATCTCCTCTTAATGATAAAAACCAGATTTGGATCTTAACCCTTTCATTGATGATGAAACAGGAAGTTCAGACAGTTATGTTGGGAGGGTTGTAATTGACCTTTTCTTTAAGGATTGCAATATGTTTGCAAAGTGGTTGAACATCATTCATTGGTGATTATATGTGGACAGTGAAAGCCTTCCTCAATTAATGAAGAAGAAACAACTGTGTAACTCAGGAATTAAAATGAAAACCAGGCTTTGCAGCCCAAAAGCACAGTACTGTTGGGCTCATATGCATCAGAAGTATTATACTTCTTTGCTAATGAGTGTATTATCTGGTTTTAAAAAATCCTGTTAATTGTTAAATGCATGTCCCTGTTTATAACTTACGTCTTCTTGAAATAAATAAATCTGATTAAAAATCAAAGACAGCAGTTTCAAAATATTGTGTGAGAATGATTTGGATTTGAAATTTTTTGGCAGAATTTGAACAAGAAGTTTCTGCATGTGCAGGACTGCCATGTGCAAGTTGCAAGCTCCTCCTGAACATAGCAAAATGCTTTTATGAGATGATTTGTAATGATATATGAGAATCTTCCCGAACATTAGTTCAGTCTCAGCTTGAACGCTGAGCATGCTTCTGAGTGGCTCCAACAAACACTCAAACAAAACTAAAATACTACGGATGTTGGAAATCAGAAACAAAATAAAAATGTTGGAAACTACTCAGTGGAGTGGGCCAAGTAATACATAAGGGAGGGACAAACACATTTAACACACAGCAATTTTAATTTATTTCCTCTGAAAGAATTGGGTACAATAATATCCCAACTGATTTTATTCTCAATAGAGAGTATGCATATCACAGATCTTTCCTCCCTCCACACTCCTCCCATCTTCATTTCTCCTCTATCTCTGTACTTATCTCTGAAAAACGACAATTCTTTCAGTTCTGAGGAAATGTTAATTCTCTTTCTGGCTCCACAGTTGCTGGCTATTTATTGAGCCTTTTTCAACTTTATCCATTTTTTCTGCAGAACTCTCTCACATGTTCTTCATATTCCTCTCTCTCTTAGTCAGTTAGCGAGATCATCCTTTTTTTATGCCCCAAAGGGAAATCCAGAAAACATTTGTATTCAAGCTGATCAGTCAGCATGGATTGGAGCCACAATAAGTTTGTTTTACGCCAATAATCTATCATGTAGAAACCTGCAAGATCGTTGTATTAGGAGAAAGTGAGAACTGCAGATGCTGGGGATCAGAGCTGAAAATGGGTTGCTGGAAAGGCGCAGCAGGTCAGGCAGCATCCAAGGAGCAGGAGAATCGATGTTTCGGGCATAAGCGATCGTTGTAGAAGTGGAACTATGCTGGATTTTGGATTAGACACTAATATAATCAAAGTAACAGATACTCAAAACTATAAAGTGACCTGGATGAACTGTCACCTGTACTATTACAAACATATGGGTGGCATTGTGGGCCGCACGGTGGCACAGGGGTTAGCACTGCTGCCTCACAGTGCCAGAGACCCGGGTTCAATTCCCGATTCAGGCGACTGACTGTGTGGAGTTTGCACATTCTCCCCATGTCTGCATGGGTTTCCTCCGGGTGTTCCGGTTTCCTCCCACAGTCCAGAGATGTGCAGGTGAATTGGCCATGCTAAATTGCCTGTAGTGTTAGGTAAAGGGGTAAATGTAGGGGAATGTGTGGACTTGTTGGGCTGAAGGGCCTGTTTCCACACTGTAAGTAATCTAATCATATAGGATAGGTATATAGCAGTGAGATATTTCTCCCCCTTTCTCTTCCTCCTGTATGGCCCTTTGCATAGTCAGAGTGTCCCGATGAACAAGAGAAAGCTTTGCAAATTGCATACGCATGGAACACATGCTCTCTACTCAATATGCCTTCCCATTAAACAATGAAATGGTGACACCATAGTTCAGTCAATAAACAATAAGCCTTGTTCTCAATACGGGCAACAGGCTCAAGAGAATGGTGGCTGAGGGATACAAGGTAGAATCAGAGGAGATTCACAAGGAGAACATAAGAAAAGGACTTTTAAAAATATATAAAAGATGTTAATTTATGGCACGTCTTACTGATCTCAGGATGCCCAAAAGTGCTTTCCAGCCAATTAAGTTTTATCTTTGCGGGCAGTCAGAGTTATATTGCAGGAAACATAGCAGCCACTTTGTAAACAGTAAACTCTAACCAACAGCTTTGTTATTATGAGCAGATAATTGGGTTTAATAAGTGTTGGCTGAGGGATAAATGTTGACCCAGACGCTGAGGAGAATTCCATTCCACTTCTTTAAAATAGTGCATCAAGATTATTTCCACCCTCATCATGAATACTCCTTCCACTGACCATGTATAATTTTCCCTATTGTGGACTCAAATCCAACCCTGAATTAAGAATAAGCCTTAATCTGAAAAGATAATCAAGAAAAAAATCCTCAATACTCACATACTTGCAGATCCTCACTGTTTAGACATTTGCAAAGAGACTACCAAAAAAACCCTGATATTCCACTACCCAAAGACAGAAGGACAGGATTACATTCCGGATGATCAGTTATGTTGGAGGGGCATCTTACTGCAACTCTATTATTTTTGATGTTATTGAGTCATAGATTCATAGAGTCATACAGCATGGAAACAGTACCTTTGGTCCAGCCAGTTTTGAAACAGTTTCTACCCTATTGTTGCTGAATACTGGAAGGATTCACAAACTCTTAACATTCACCTGTTCTTGTGTTTTTGTTTTTGCCGCTGTTTATCTATTATTTACTTATCTCTGCCACTTAACTATGTGATCTACCTGTATTGCTTGCAAGACAAAGTGTTTCACTGTGCCTCCGTACACATGGCAATAAATAAATTCAATTAAATTCAATTCAACCAATCCATGTCGAACATAATCCCAAACTAAACAAGTCCCACCTGCCTGCTCATATCCCACTGAGCCCTTCATATTCATAGATCTACCCAAATGTTTTTTGTCATTTTGCTTTTTTTTTGAAAATTCAATTAAGGGATGCATTACTTCCCAACCTTTTGCCATTGTAAAAATGGTGGAGTATCTTTTTCTTGAATTTCCATAGTGCACATGGTGTATGTGCTTCCAGGGTTTTTCAGAGTTCTCTCACCAACCTTGATTACATTCTAAGCAGTTTTCAATGTTAACATGTCTTATGGACCAGACCAGATACCATCAAAACATTTGAAGAAAGTAATCCAGACCCTAATATTTCTAGCTGTTTTAAGCAGATGTACAGTGGATGTTCCAGGAGTGGTGCAGTTGGCCCAACCACTTGGTTTTAAACAAAACTGAATTTATTTGCGAGGTTATCAAATGAAATACAAACAAAAGAGAACAGAATAACTTAAACTATACAAAAAACCCATCAGATTATCCCAACTTAATGATGCTGTTTCAAATTCACACAACAATTCCCATAAACACCCCTTGGCAAAAAAAGATAAAATCAAACACAGGGTCTTACAGGGGAGAGAGAGAGAGAGAGAGATGGCAGAAAGATTCAGCATAGAACATCTTCTTCCACGTAGTTGTTTCTTTTGGATTCCCAGCTAACAACTGACTGCCAACTCTGAACAGCCAGACTACTAAAACCAAACCAAACCAGAGGATCGCTGAGCTGAGAGAACTGGCCACTCCCCTTTCATTGAACAAGTGTTCTTTTAAACTTAAAAGCTTCTTCAAGTAGATAAATGCAGGCAAAATGGAACCACTGCCTTTACGGCCCGTGTTCATGGAGCAACAGTATCGCACATGACTCACGTGATAATGTAGTTTGTGTGTTGTTGGACATTACGAATGTCATCTTGATGTTTAAACAGTTCAATATGTTTTAAGCTAGATCCTGATCATCACCTGGTGCAATTGACATTATTACCACGTCTATGAGGAAGGCCTCGATGTTAGGTCTTATTCCTTCAAAGTCCAAAGCTGTTCTCTCACTTGAGTTTATATGACATCATTACATTTGGCAGCCCTTAATATACTCATTTTCCAGTATTAACATGATATATTTGAAGATATAAATACACCAACCACTACCCAATCACCCCTGCAAAATCTCTGACTTCACAAATTCAGGCAGGCTGGAAGTTTTGCAATTTTGCCAGAATACATTTGGCTCCATCTTGGAAGATCAGGAGGTCTCTGGGTTGAAGACTGTTTACTTTGATTCTGTTCTTGACAGCATGAGTCATGTGATGTGATGAGGTATTTGGGAGTTGTTTCTTCATAAACGGTCTGTTCTGCTCTCACAATCTATCATGGGTTCAGTGATGCACTGTTTATGTTCAGCAGGATATTCATACCTGATGAGGTAATACTTAATGTTGGCTTCTGTAACACAAGGCCAAGTGTGGTTAACGTAGTATTGAAGAAATCCATTCATTTTCTACATTTCTTGGTGTCTGTATTTGATACAATCACAGGCCATTTTGTCTCAGCTGAAGATAAGCAATACAATGTAACTGTAGCAAGCTTACCTCAATACGCCTGAGGACTCAGAAAGGTCAAAACTGAGACCTTTATACTATATGTGAATAGTCATAAACCTGTATATGCTGCTGGTCCTGCCACTGCTGGATTTTTGGCAGGTACAAGATTTTGGGAAGAGAAGCTGATATAACATATTGGCATAGCAATGGGATTGTCCTACTGCATGGAATTGGTGATTTGTTATATGCTGAGATGGTCTTTTGTAGGTAAATGCTGGGGTACATGTCTTTTAGGATGCATAACGTTAATATGTCAGCACTAACTCCTGTGTAAATTTTGGCTTTCTGAGTGTGTTGAACTGCCTTTTGGGATATACAATGTTTGTGATTGTAAAAGTTAATAATCGTATTATACCATCATATGAGATTGACAATATGAAACTTAATCATCTTCCAAAATTTAATTTTGCTCTGTTGACTGCTGTTATCTATAATTTAGTGAAGATGTCAATTGCTGCACAATCCATAATCAAATGTTCACCTCCCATTTTTTGTTGAAGGTCTGTGCATTTTTTTTGTTGAAGTAGAGTACATGGTTTGTTTGGTATTTCACCCCTTTATTTTATCTTCTTCTTCTCCTTTATGTTTGACAGTTACAGCACCTTTAAAAAGTTTTGATTACTATAAGACTATGCCTTCACAGGTCTATAGTAGCAGACTTCAGCCACTAGTGGAAGCTTGCACTGAATGAAGGGTGATGGAATACCACAACATTTCGTGCTAAATTGGGAAAACAGAGAATGGTGTAACCCACTGACCTCTTTAGACAGGCAAGCTTCATTAGGTTATAAAATCATTTTTCAGTGCTCACAATATATACTTTTCTTTAAACACAAGGAATTTCTGTTTAAAGAAAAATATACATTTGCATTAAATAGAAAGTATTCTTGACTGCTAATTTTACTTTTAAGGCTTAGGAAGCAATTTGGCTACTGATTTTACTTTTAAGCTGCTAAGAAATTATTTAACTATTGTGTTATTTTTATTATGTCATGAATTACGGTTAAACTTTCTTTTGGTCTATTTTTGTAACAGCACTGCAGGGATTATAGTTGAACATTAAGTAAAAAGAAGCAATTCTGTCTCCTGGCTAATGAGACAGGAACATTCTGTGCTGACACCCTGTTGTCCTCTGCTATCAGTGAACCATTCTCAACTTGCTGATCAATACACAAACTTGTTGCTGTTCATCTTCTGAACCTACAATGATCCAGAACCATGAAATCTTCACTGGAGCTCTCAAGCATCTGTAATCAAGATCTTGAAGTCTTTTACAAGTAGGCACTGCTGCTTAGCACCATGCTGCCACTATGATGCAATCTCTTTATGATACAATGCAATATCTGGGAGTCATGTCTTTATAAATAGCCACCACTGTTAACCAAGATTTGTTTTTACCTCATTCTCTTCCACGGATATTGCTTGACCTGCTGAGTTTTACCAACTTCTTATGTTTTTCTTTCAGAATCTGCAGCATTTTGCTTTTGGATTTGCTTTTCATTAGGGTTCAGTCTAGGAAGCCTTACAAAATCTTCTACCATTTGACCTTTCATGTCATTCCATGTTTGACTGTTCCTTGAATGATTGCAACATAATTGGCGCTTTCTTGACCAATTGTTTCTAGACATTAAACACTTTAACTCCTTCTGTTATTGAAGATGCTAGAGGTTAAGATGTGCATTCATGTTCAAGAATGAGAATTCTTGATCATTAAGAATGTACATGTTCTCTACTATCTGACACCACTAGTATGGCAGAGTTGCTTGTAGCAAATGTTTAATCATAAATGGTTTATCTTCTGGATCATGTCATTGCACTGTTGTATACTGCAAACAGTATTTCTTCACTCTGGAAACATTGTCTGACAATGTAGTGCCACTTGTCCTTGCATTGAGTTTAAAATTGTGGGAGGTACATTAGAATAAATAACTTCTTGGCAAAAGGCCAGTTCTGGGTCATATATTTCCCCTAGGAATACCTTTAGTGTTCTTTCCTATTTTAATCAATTCCATCCTATGAACTTCATTGTGAGAGCAGTTATTTGACTTGTTGCTGTTCTATGACACATTTCCTGAAAATGACCTAGTGTTTTATAGATAATACTTTCTTTTTTAATGGTTGGTTATTACTTGTGTCTCTGTAGTTTTATGCAGTGTTTATGCTGACTTTTAGTATCTTGTATTTTGCTAACTCTCTGTATTAGCTTCAGACATGTGTCTTTAGAGTTTTTGTACCTAACAGACTGGATAGATTTTGCTGATCTCTTGAGATAAGTTTCATCCTGTCTTCTTAGAATTGAATTATGTTGCTTCCAGACATCTGGTTCATTCATCATCTGAATTTTTTTTACCAAAATGAAATTTTCCTTTGACCATAATTAATCTGACAAAGATTCATCAATAATTCCAACAATAATTTTGCTTTGTTCAAATTCTGACTTTAAAGCCCCATGATTATGTTTTCCTCTAATCTGTAGAGCTCATTACTGAAATTACCTAAGGATTCTCCTGGATGCTGAGCTCTTATGCGATATCTTGATCTTTCAAAAATGTATTCTTTGAGTAAAGTAATAGTCAAAAACTTATAGATGTGGATCAAAAGTGTCTGTTCTACCCATTATATCTTGTGAAAGTATAATAACATCAACTATAGTCCCAATTGAATTCAAAAGTATATTTAGTTATTCAGCTTCTGATTTAGTATCTACTTTGGAAGCAATCCTGTACCTAAAGAATTATTTTCTTCAAGATGTTCCATTTTGTGGTCTACTCAATTTATGAAATTAAATCTTATTGGCAAAACTATTTCTGCTGTCATTTCTTCATAATGTAATTGTTTATTTTCCCTTCATTAAAGGCATTTAATTCTGCAGTATACACCAAAACTGGGAATATGTAATGCTATACTGGGGGGTTATCCCGTGCTTTTTCTCTGGGAAAGTGAAGCATTCCCTTATGGAAGTAGGATAGGGAGTTCCCACCTTCTGTGATTCAAAAGGATGATTCCTGCTTTTTTTATGAGCAATATAGTTGATTTACGCCTTCACCTAGCTCTGCAAGATGAGTCATGGTGCCTTCAGCTTTAATAAACAATTCCTGTTCTTTTTGAGCACTGGGACCTTTAAAAACAAAATTTTCCTAGTATTTACTGTGTAGCTATTAAAACAGTACTTGCTAAAGAACTAGCATATGAAAACAAAGGGAAGAAATATGAAAAATATAGAGGTCATGATGCCCATTGCACCAATGTCCACAAGTTATTTAGCACTAAATGCACTCTTATTTTGAAAATAAGAAATATTTGTTCTCAGGAAGAATGGGAAACTAACTCTCAGATGAAGCAGTGATAATTTGCATCAAGATTGGCTGTCTGATGGCCATTGCCAAAAGGGTTCAGACAGTTGGTTAACACAATGTAAGTTACCTGTCCCTAGTAAGGCGGCATAAATATAAGTGCTGCAACAGAGAGGAATTCTCAGAGAAGAGCTCTCTCGGAGGGCAGTTCTCATCAAGTGGACCTTGTAGGCGGTAATTCTCATTGGGTGGCCCCCAGACAGCAGTCTTCATTGAGCAATTTTCACCAGGCAGATGGAAGATAGTCCAGACAGAGAGACTGAAGACTCAGGGAAGAGTTCCGTAACACTTTAGCTACAGAGCAGGATGCTGCCTTCTCAACTTTAATGAGATAGCAGTATTCCATGCTGACAGCCTGTTTGTCCTCTGTTATCAGTGAATCGTTCTTAATTGTCACAGGCATGTACTTTCTTTATCTAATTAACTAAAGTATTATAGCTAAACTGCTGCTTCTTAACAAATCTAATAAACTAAAAAAACTTACAAATCATTACTGCCTATAACTGTTAACTGTGATCACAAATGCCTAAAATTATCATCTAAATAATTTTTATCAAAGCAAAGTCTTCCTTTGAACATAATTAATCTGACAAAGATTCATCAACAGTCTAACAAATCTAATGAATGAATCCTGTTGCTCACAACTCATAAAAAATCCCATTCTTTTAATGGTTTTACCAACTGAATCTTGCTCTCCATGACTCCATGAGATAAATCCCATTCCTTTAACTTATTTCACTAGATAATATCCTCTGTCTGCTGTGCTGCTTGTACTCCTCATTGCTTTGTGGGGTTTTTTCCTCTCAATAAGTCCTACTGTGAGTATTTTAAATAAATGCTTCACACATTCACATGTTTTAAGTAATGGATCTTTTACCTTTTATGCAGTTTCAGTCATCTCCTAGCTTCCTTCTTCCAATAGACCTCATCTGCTTAGGTTTCAAATGTGGACCCTTGTCATTTTAACTATAACTTTGCAACATCCCTGGGTCTGTAACCCAGGTTGGATTGCTTTTGTGATTGTATTGGTGTGTCATGGTGATACAGTGACAATGCTCAACCTAACTATAAGTACTTGTTTACTTCTGCCTGTAAACCATGCCACTTCATAAATGTCACCCCTTGCCCGACAGGGATTTTAAGTTTACTCATGAATGGCATCTTTTCACTCATCGGCTGGACTCTAACTCAGACTGCTTTCACAGACTGATGTCTCATGATGCAACCTCTACTTGTTTTGGAGTGATTAATACTCCAGTTCCAGTTAGTTCCTAATTATCTGATTGTAATGCACCTCTAACTGAAATGCTTTTATGTTCGATCAAAGATTCTGCCTTGTAGAATCTGCCATGAGTTTCTCTTCTGCAAGATACATGAAAACTCAATTCTTTCAGCAGCCTTCTTAAAATTGTGTCTGACGATTCTTCAGACCTCTACCATTTACCATCAAATTGTAAAGACAACCAATACCCATGCTAGCATGTGGTTTATGATGCAACCCCACTACAGCTCACCTTGAGCAATGACCATCTTGTAAATTTGCTACTACCAATCTCTTTCCTGGTATGGATCTCCAGGACCTGCTCTATCTAATATTGCAGTACAGGAAAACCACTTGATGGTCAAGTAAGATGTTCTTCCCTTGATCATGATGTGGTTTCTTGCATGCAAGCAATTAGATACAAGTTATACCATCGGTGTAATAGACATTATCAATAAGGCTACGAGGAAGACTTAGATGGTAGCTCTTACCCCTTTGAGATCAATGCTGGTCTCCCACCTGGTCCATACGACATTATCATATTGAATGGTACTCAATGCAAGCTTCATCAATAACCCTTTCAGACCTTTGCACCCTTATGCAACATAAAACATTTCGAGGGACAACAACATTTATTCATCCAAATAATATGATGAAATGTCCTCGGCTAGCCCACAGGAATATGATAAAACAAAATACAATGCTGAGCCACAGAAGGAAATATGGAATCACATGACAAACCATTTAGCTGACAATATGTTTAGGATCGGCAAGGAGACTCAGTGGTTAGCATTGCTATTTCACAGCACCGGGGTCCCAAGTTCGATTCCAGCCTCGGGCAACTGTCTGTGTGGAATTTGCACTTCTCCCTACATCTGCATGGGTTTCCTCTTGGTGCTCCAGTTTTCTCCCACAGTCCAAAGATGTGCAGGTTAGATGGATTGGCCATGCTAAATTGCCTATGGTGTCCAGGGATGTGCAGGCTAGATGAGTTAGTCATGGGAAATGCAGGGTTATAGGAATAGGGTAGGGATGGGTGTGGGTTTGAAGGGTTTGCTATGGACCCTCTTTGAAGGGTTGCTATGGACTCGATGGGCCAAATGGCTTGCTTTCACACAGTATGGGTTCTATGATTCCAATAAGACCATAAGACCATAAGACATAGGAGTGGAAGTAAGGCCATTCGGCCCATCGAGTCCTCTCTGCCATTCAATCATGGCTGATGGGTATTTCAACTCCACTTACCCGCATTCTCCCCGTACCCCTTAATTCCTCATGACAGGGAGGCAGAAAGTTGAAGGGGAGGTTTACAGATTTTGCAGTTTGGCATCTGAAGGCAAAGCCACCACCAGGACAGTGACTAAAATTAATGATCTTCCAGAGCCCAGAATTGTAGGAGTACAGGTAGCTCAGAGGCTTTTGGCATTGGGTGAGATTACCACAATAGGGAGGGGCAATTATGTAGGTCAGTGAACAAAGGGTGATGGATGAATGGGACTTGCTGCAAGTTCACACATGGAGTGCAGAATTTTGAAATCAGACCAACTTTACAGAGGTTAGGCTGCAGAAGACAAGCCAGGAATGTATTGGAGTAATAGAATCTAGAGATAACAAAAGCATGAATGACTATTTCAGTAGCAGATGAACTGAGACTGGCATAAACTTGGGTAATGCTATGAATACAGAAATAGGCAGCGTTGTGTTATGTCACATGGTTAGTACACCAGTGTTCCTTTAGGAGACATGCTCATTCTGTCATTGTTGCATCATGGCATCTGACCTGAGGGCATAAAGGTCTCAGACTTCATCTTACCCTGAATCACTTAAAGTGTATGACATGTTGCCAGAAGCATGATGTCTACTGTTGTAGTACAATAGGTTAACATGATTCTAGATACTTATTTGCCTGTGAATTCAATGTTTGTACATAATAGTTAGCCATAATAAACAATATCGCAGTATTCATGCTCAGTTTCCAATGTTATGTAAGATAATGTAAATATTGCTGCATCAGAGATAATGGAGGCAAAAGCACACCAGGCACTTACCTACAAAAAGGGAGTCCTTACTAAGGAAATGTCATCTCCCTTCTGAGGATGAATTTACTGTTTGTTGCTTGTCAATAGCAATTGTTATTTGGAGCAAGGAGGAAAATAAAGACACAAATTGGAGCAAATTCCCTTCTGTCGCAGGTTACTGGGAGTAAAGCAAGACACTTCACATTTGAAGAGCAGTCTATCACCTCCACTCTAAGAGGTCTGACACATGCCACAATATGTTATGAGCAGAATGGAACCAACATCCGTCTACATTCTCAATTTTGAATTACACAGCACTTATTGAAGCAGCTGTATTGAGCTGGGTGCCAGCTGCTTTCGAAATTACAGATGAATTTCTCAGTTCTGGGCATGAGAGCCAAATGATCAACAAATCCCTCACAACTAATCATGCCGCACTCAACAACTTCCGTTCCCTGATTACTGAGGAAATCATTAGAGGGAGAAAAGTGCACAGATCTTTCATCGTGCCCAGATAAACTACAAGGAGGTCAGAAGGGGGTGTGTTTGATAGGCCATTTGCTCTTCCTATTCCTATTATTCCAGAATGTCCTCTATCTTGCCGATGTCTGCATCTTAATCACTTCCATCCCAGAGTGTTTGGCTCTCTGGAAACCTCCTGCAGGTTTACTGCTGCCTGATGCAGGCTTCTGGCCTCCTGTGTGACTGATCACAGCAAGCTCTGCACTGCAGCCTTCCAAAGTAAGTCTCCTTCAGTTCCTGTGGGCCTGGGCTTATGCTGTCACATATGGCACTAATGGCATCTGAACAGTATGTTCAAGGGCTAGTGTCATGTGTTTGGTCACATTGCATGGAGTCAGGCTTGTGGCTGACATTCAGAACACTGGGAGAAGCAAAACCTGCAGACACCCGGAACCAAACTGTACCTCTCTTCCCCTCTCCCCAATGCCCCTTTTAATATTTTTCATTCCCCTCATGAGACAGAAATCTGGAACTACAGATGAATCCACTGGTAAGGACACCCTATCTTGTATTCTGAAAACTCCCAAATCCTTGAATCTTTTCCCTTTTAGTGGAGTCTAGAAACAGAGGTACTGTTTAAAATTTATGCATCTCCGACGAGGAGAACTCTTGTCTCTCCAGTCGATGGGATTTTTATTCCCAGAGAACAGAAGAAGCAGGGTCAAGGAATATATTTGAGGCAGAGTTTGGTAGATTCTTGAGTGACAAAAATGAGGAGAGTGTTTTGCAGGGTGCTGACAGGAAATGGAGTCAAGGTCTCAAACAGATCAGCCAGGATCTTAGTAATGGCAGAGCAGGCTGGACGGGCTGAATGGCCTTCTGCTATTCCTAATCTCCGTGTTCTTCTGCTGCACTGACAGAGCTAGTAACACCAAAGTGCCTCCAGTACATTTATCTGTGAGCAAGGCGTAAGTGAGGCAGAGAGAATCATAGGTATTCATCAAAGCCAGGCAGTTTAATAGAACAGAAAAGGAGAAGGGCGGCACGGTGGCACAGTGGTTAGCACTGCTGCCTCACAGCACCAGAGACTTGGGTTCAATTCCTGCCTCAGGTGACTGACTGTGTGGAGTTTGTACGTTCTCCTTGTGTCTGCGTGGGTTTCCTCCGGGTGCTCCGGTTTCCTCCCACAGTCCAAAGATGTGCGGGTCAGGTGAATTTACCATGCTAAATTGCCCATAGTGTTAGGTTAGGGGTATGGGTGGGTTGCGCTTCAGTGGGTCGGTGTGGACTTGATGGGCTGAAGGGCCTGTTTTCACACTGTAAGTAATCTAATCAAAAGCAGCTTTTTGAGGCAGCCACAACACTCAATTTGCATTTCAAAGTCACATATGGCACAAAAAGTGAGACTTTGTCTGGGAGTGACCATCTAGTCAGGCAACTACTTTTGGTAAGCAGGCCACTGAGTTTATCTCCTTCCAGAAACAATCACAATATTGCAAAAAAGCTGTTCAGACATGAAGCTTGTTAAAATTCTTGACCCCTTTTAGATATTCTGCAGCAACTTTTGACTTTTGCCATGTCATAAACACCCTTTGGATTCCACAGATTCCCATCCATTAATCAGAATTAACAGGATGTCAAAATATTAACTGATCCAGTAATTACAAACCATTAGGAGTCCAGCTGGCTACTTGGTTTTGCTTGGAGCCCCAGTTTGTGGAAATAATCGGTGTGGTCTGAAGCAGACTTTTGCAATTATAGTGTTTGACAGACAAACAGAATCTAAGGCCGAGCTCACAACTTATTGCGCAAGAGGGTCACCGGGTTGTTCCTTACACGCCCTGCATGACGAACCTCATCCAATGCCTGGATTAATGCTGTCCCTCCCTCAGCACATTAGTGACAATTCTGCAACATTGCAGGCAATTTTTACTTTGAGTGCTCTTGCCAGATGGATCATATGGTGTTACCCATTCTTTGTACATCACTGCTGGGGTTTCAACGTGGAGGATATGCACAACAGGTATTGTTTAAATAGCACCCTGCATTTTCCCTATGGTGTCTCATCAAGCCTCAAGAGGCCTCATGGCCAGTGGATTTCTTTTGAAGTGCTGTTTGGCCAGCAAGTGATTGTAGCAGCAAGTTAGCATACAGTAAGGCTCCATAACAAGCAACTGACCAGATCATAAGTTTTAATTGGTGAAAGAGAAATGTTAGCCAGGATATCTGGTTAACTCTCTATCCTCTTCAAATGGGGCCATAGGGATCATTTACAATCTCAGTGAGGCGTGCTCTTATCTCTCAGAAAGTTGCGGGGTTCATGTGTAAACCCCATTCATGTAGGCTGACATTCCAGTGCAGTACTTGGTCTGTACTATTGGAGGTGCGGGTCTTTACAACTGAGAATCCAACAGCCTTGTCTGCTGTACATGAAGGAATTATTTTGAAGAGCATGTGATTTATCCCCAGGTATCTGGGCCAACATTTGTCCCTTCAGCAGTATCAAACAAACAACTTATCTTGTCGCTATCACAATTGCTGTTTTTGGGAACTTGATATGGTTCCCATGTTTCCCACATTAAAACATACATTCATACATACTTCAACTGACTGTACTGAGATGTCTTGAAGTCATAAAAGTTGCTCCATGATGGAAGTCTTTATTTTCTTTTTTACACCTACTAAAACAAGCAAACTACCAAGATCATCCTCGTAAGTGGACATCCTCATTTGGAATTGCCCTAAAAGCCCCATCTCCCACATCCAACTTACCTTAAGCACACGCCATCTACTTGTCATCTTATCTTCTTGCTCACCTGTCACCTACACCCTTCACACATCTGGCACCCAACTCCTCACCCACCTGAGACCCTACTCCCTCACCCACTTGACACTGCAGCCCCTCACACAGCTGCCACCCAACTCCCTTACCAACGTGACACTTGACCCCCTCAGCCATTTTCCAACCTACCCACTCAACCTACACCAATTCTCTTTCAAAGACCTGGCATCCCACTCCTCACCCCTGAGCATCCCAACCCCACCATCCACTCTACCCCCTGACCCACATATGGCCATAATCCCTCACCAAACTGTGAGCCTACCACCTCACCCACCTTCTAATACCATCCCAACTCTGACCCACTACCCATCTGCCAATCTACTCTCTCACCTACCTGTCACGTTAATCCTGACTAACCGTCCACCCCAAGCCTTTCACCCACTTAACATTCTACAGCTCACATAGCTGGCACCCTAGCCCCTCAGCTACTTTACACACTTACTCCATCTCCCAGTTGTTATGAAAGTGGCTTCAAGTCATTGAAATCTCACAGTCAGATCAGATCTGTGGTAAATAAAGGGACGCGCTTTCACTACATATCCCCTCTTGCTAGCTGCATGGATTCCTGCCCCAGATTAGACTGTTTCCAATGAGAAGATATCTTGCCCAGAGGTTTAGAAGGTATTAAGAAGGCAAATGTCATATTGTCCTTCACAGCTAGAAGCATGGAGTTTAAAAATAGGCAGGTTATGCTGCAGCTGTGCAGGGTGCTGCTGAGGCTATACCTAGAGTACTGGTGTACAGTTTTGATTTCCTTACTTGATAGAGGATGGATTGGCACTACAGAGGATGCAGAGGATGCACTAGGTCGATTCCAGAGTTGAGAGGGTTGGCTTATGAGGAGAGATTGGGACTATATTCATTGGAATTTAGAAAAATGAGGGGGATCTTATAGAAACACATAAACTTATGAAGGGAATATATATGATAGAAGCAGGGAGGTTGTTACCACTGGTAGGTGAAACTAGAACTAGGGAGCATAGCTTCAAAATAAGGGGGAGTAGATTTCCGAGTGCATTCAGGAAGAATTTCTTCACCCAAAGGATTGTGAATCTGTGGAATTCCCTCCCAAATGAGGCTACTTTGTTAGATATTTTTAAGGCAAAGATAGATTTTTGAAGAGCAAAGAATTAAAGATTATGTTGACTGGGCAAATAAGTGGAACTGAGTCCATGAAAAGATCAGCCATGATTTTTTTTGAATGGTGGAGCGGGCTCAATGAGCCCAATGGCCTACTCCTGCTCCTAGTTGTTACATTCTTATGTAAAGATAAGTCTGTATGGTTTATCCAATTAAGATTGAAAAGTAAGTTTCATATCCTGATTGGAAGATCCTGGCCAAAATATAATTTGTGTGAATATAATATTTAAACATATAACTATATGATAATTATAAGAATGTCCTTCATAAGGGGGAATCAGTGGCTAATAGTAATTCACTCAACTCATAATTCAGATACCCAGGGCCAATGTTCTAGAAACATAAGTTCACATCTTAATATGTCAATGAGTGAAATCTGAAACACAATTAATCTGGAATTATCTGAAAGCTAATGCCAGTGATAATCATCATGAAACGATCATTGATTGGTATAAAAGTCACCCAATTCACTAATGTCCTTTGGGGAATGAAATCTGTTATCTTTACCTAATCTGATCTACGTGTGACTCCACACCATCAGTGATGTGGCTGACTTTGAACTGCCCTCTGAAGTTATCTTGCAGTAGGGGCGGCACAATGGCACAGTGGTTAGCACTGCTGCCTCACAGCGCCAGGGACCTGAGTTCAATTCCTGCTTTGGGCAACTGTCTGTGTGGAGTTTGACACATTGTCTGAGTGGATTTCTCCGGATGCTCTGGTTTCCTCCCACAGTCCAAAGATGTACAGGTTAGGTGAATTGGCCATGCTAAATTGCCTGTAGTGTGAGGTGAAGGGGTAAATTGTAGAGGAATGGGTCTGGGTGGGTTGCTGTTTGGGGCGATCAGAGTGGACCTGTTGGGCCGAAGGGCCGGTTTCCACTGTAAGTTATCTAACTCAGTTTGAGAAGCAGTAAGGGATGACCAACCAAATAGTGGCTGTTATGGTGACACCTGTATCCCATGAAAGAATAATTGAATATAAATCCAATTTTAATTCAGGAGAAATGTATTTATACAGAGAGTATGTGGAATTTGCTTCCAAGGAGCGTAGTTGAAGAGAATAGCACAGGCCCATTTAAAGGGAAGTTGGACAGGTGCATAAAGGTGAAAGGAAAAGATGGATATGCAGATCGATAGAAATGAAATTAACTAGGAGGATATTCATGCCAAACATAAATAACAGGAAAGATTAGTAAGACAAAAAGGCTTGATTTTGTCCTCCAAATTCTGTTATTCTACATTTTGCTATCCAGTCGATTGTATCATGGATACATCTTGCGATATTGCAGATATGTATAATCAGTCAAGGAGGTATCTTAAGATACTTAAACAATTGCATCAGTGGGACATGATGCCATATGTAACATTCTTGTTTAAGTATCAATTCCATCTTAATAACTACTGCTGTACATGCTAATCCGTTAGAAAAGTCAATCAGGCAAACAGCTTGAGCCCAGACGATACCAAAATCTGTGTTGTGATGTATTCAGTTGCTTTATGAATAAATCTTCTGATACTTACTCTCAGTAAGAATCCAGTCTCGGTATTCATGCTATGTGTGTTAACAAGATAATAAAACCCAAAGAACACATCTGATTTCTAATACAATGTGAAATGATGTAACACAGGATTCTAAGCCTACCCCAACTATCCTTCAATGAGGAGATCCTAAGCAAATCTAAAGTATTTTCTCATAATAAAATATATTGAATGAAATGAAATAACAATTTCCTCCCTCAAAAGTGTCAGAGAAATAGACATTTCAAATGATCTCAGGATAGGGCTGCCTTGTTAGATTAACTATCACATTGCACTTTGCTAATTATTTGTATTAGAGAGATCAAATGTTTTCGGTCACAAAGTAACAGTGACTTTTGATCACTGACATCATAAAGGAATAGAATATAGCCAAGGACAGTACTAGGGAGTAGCATAAACAGCCATCAAAACAACAAAGAATCCAACTGTGTTATTCTATTAAAAAGACGTGACCCATAGTAATGTGAGTCACCTGAAATAGAACAAGTAGTATTTATTTAGAAACAAAAACAGACATTGCTGAAAACCTCAGCAGGGCTGGCAGCATCTCATAGAGTCATAGAGATGTACAGCATGAAACAAACCCTTCGGTCCAACCCGTCCATGCCGGCCAGATATCCCAACCCAATCTAGTTCCATCTGCCATCCCCCGGCCCATATCCCTCCAAACCCTTCCTAGTCATATACCCATCCAAATGCCTCTTAAATGTTGCAATTGTACCAGCCTCCACCACATCCTCTGGCAGCTCATTCCATACATGTACCACCCTCTGCGTGAAAACGTTGCCCCTTAGGACTCTTTCATATATGCACTCCGATGTCCGGCGATACACGAATTCAAACAGCAAAGGCAGTAACTGTGCAGGTTTTCTCTCTCTCTCTCTCTCTTCTGCACTGTCCTCATCATGTGCTTCCTTTGTCTGCTCTTCTTCCTTTAAAACTGCTATTGTTTTGACTTTTTTTTCCAAAGTTCCAAAACAATACAACAGCATATAAAACAGTAATTGCTGCTCCTGGAATTCGAGGAAATCACCTCCAAAACCTAAAATACCTCAAAAAAAGGAGCAGCTCTTACAGCCAGAAATTTTTCCTGTCCTCCATCTTGGATTACCCAGAAACAAGAGAAATCAAAGTTAATGTTTCAGGTCCGGTGACCTTTCCTTAGAACTGAGCAGCAGTTGGGCACCACCATCCCACACTCCTTGGTACCTGTACCTCACTGGCAGCAGTAAAAACAAGACCAAAACAAGTGGAACAACTTGACTGGGCTACCAATCTTTTGTGGTGTCTCTTGGAAATTATTGGGTCTCTGCCAGTCACCAAACCCCCTTTGCAAGTCACTCCCTTTTTGGAAAAGCCCATCACATTAATTTCCACTAAAGTATTTAACGTGCCATCTACATCCCTTTCCTGGGTTTAAAGACCCCAGAATTACCAACCATGAGTTACCAGCCCATTCGAGGCCGACTGCTCCTTTGAACCCAGCGACGCCACTAGGGAGCTGGTGGCTGTTGCTGGTACTGCACCAACAGAGGCCTAGGATTGAGGATGTGGATGGAGGAAAATAGGTGGAAAGTGGTCACAAGATGAGGGTCATGGAGGAGTGAGTAAAATGGATCAACTGCAAAGGCAACAGAGTGGCTTTCTTGGGACCTCCTTCTCCCAGTGCTGTTTCTGTCAATCAAGCAATACATGGCTGACAATGATGGAGTTATTGTGCTCTTCTAAATGGTCAGAAACCAGAATCTGGAGAGAAGCAGCAAGATTTGAGAATCCAGAGACACAAATCTTTTAAAGCTAGTTAATAGTGCAAAAAACAATAAACAAGAATTATGGCTATAATATGAAACTGCTGATTTTCAAAGAGGAAGAAGGTGTGCTCCATTGCAGAGAGTTCTGTGGGTGGACTCCATTTCAAGTGTTGTTTTACATTTTAGATACTACACCTTGTGAAGCAAATATTTCCCTGGAGGGCATGCATTGTAGTTTTACCATCAAAATGCCAATGATTAAACTCTGAGGCAATGCTGTATAAATTTGGACTGTATTCTTTTGAATACAGAAGCTCACAAGGTAGTCCAATAAATGTATTTAAAATATTCAAAGGGTTTGACAGTGCAGGTACAGAAAAGCTGTTTTCTTTGATGGAAGGATCCTATATTTAATTTAGAGCAAGGTTGTTCAAGAGTGAAATCATAATGAATCTTTGCCTACAAAATTGCATTCAAAATTAGCAACTCACTCTCCCAAAAGACATAGAACACAAGGATAACTAGAACTCTCAAGACTGAGAGTGGAAAGACTTTAGTCAAACAAGAAAATAAAAACAAATCATATTTAGAATGCTGCTTATGACCACCCAACTTTTCAAAACACTCTACAAGTGATTGAAGTGCAATTACTGTTGCAATGTCGGAAATGCAGCAATGAATTTTCCCACAGCAACAATGTGCTTATGACCAGATAACCTGTCTAATGACATGTATTGATGAATAAACATTGGCCAGGACATGGGAGCTGACTCCCTGCTATTCCTTAAAATAGTGCCATGGGACTTTGTTCCATCCAGTCGAAGAGGCAAAATTGGCCTCAGCTTAACATCTTGTCCAAAAGAAGGCATTCCCATCACTGCATCACTCACTCCAGGCTGTATTGGAGTATCAACATAGCCTGTTGTTCTGAAGTCCCAGAATGTAACACATTCATGGAGAGGCAAGAGTGCTATTAATGTAGCCACAGCTGATATTAGGATTGTCATGGGTATCAAGATTTGGAAAAGGATGGAGATTAGATTAGAGATGCAGGTCATTGCTTTTTTTGGTGGACTGGGGCAATCCATCCCATTGGTCTGTTGTGTAGAATAAACACTAAGATGTCTATTGCATATCTGTAAACTATATAAAAGCAAATTACTGCGGATGCTGGAATCTGAAACTAAAAGAGAAAATGCTGGAAAATCTCAGCAGGTCTGGCAGTATCTGTAAGGAGAGAAAAGAGCTGACATTTCAAGTCTAACTGACCCTTTGATAAAGGGTCAGTTAGACTCAAAACGTCAGCTCTTTTCTCTCCTTACAGATGCTGCCAGACCTGCTGAGATTTTCCAGCATTTTCTCTTTTGGTTTCTGTAAACTATATGCAGAAGCTGTTTACATAATACTTCTATCAATACTGCTGTTAATGGTAGAAGCCTTCCCCATCTGTCCACTGATGTTTTCAGACTGATTTTGTAGTTCTGTTTGACAGCATCACAGTACAAAACTGATTAACCATGTCCTTAAGGACCTCGACTGATTCCTGTTTTTAATTTTCCTGGGTCAGTTCAAATAACTTTAGCTACTGCTCTTAATCACCGGGCAGCATGGTGATTAACTGGTTAGCACTACTGCCTCACAGCTCCAGGTTCCCAGGTTTGATTCCAGCCTCGGGTGACTGTTCGTGTGGAGTTTGCATGTTCTCCCCATGTCTGCTTGGGTTTTCTCCGGGTACTCCGGTTTCCTCCCCCAGTCCAAAGATGTGAGGGTCAGCTGAATTGGCATGCTAAATTGCCCATAGTGTTAGGTGCATTAGTCAGAGGGAAATGGGTCTGGATGGGTTACTCTTTGGAGGGTCAGTGTGGAATGGTTGGGCCGAAGGCCTGTTTCCACAGTAGAGGGATTCTATGATTTGATGATTTATCCACCTTCTATAGACTTGCAATGGATTTTGTGGCTTTTTACTAATCTGAAGGGATGTTGAGGCAGCAGTGCTTGTTATTCTAGGAAAAGGGTAGATGATAGAAGGAGAGGAGATTTAGTGATAAAAATGCAATTTGGCATTCCTGGTGTATAATTGGTATGATTTCATCATCCAGAGATATTTTAGTAACTTCAGGTAGATGGTGCATTGATCCTTTTGGAAACAATCATGCACCAAGATTCTTATCTTAAAAACTTAAATTCACAGCTTATGACTTTTCAATTTTGACATACGGCTGTCTGGAAGGCTAACTGCAGACTTATGGTGAAAAAGGTTCACAGTATTGTGATAGTACCATGACCAGTTAGGATATTTCTAGTTGAAATGCTTGGTCAGGTCACATGTGTCAATACATATGGTCCTTTTGTGTGTTTATCAGATTCCTTTGTAGACTTTTGTTTCCTCTTGCAGAGAGCGGAAGAGATAGATTAAAGTCAATGCTAACCAAAGATCTCACTTGCAAAGCCAATGCTGTACTGCCAGGAGGTGAAAGGTGAGCATATTCCACATTGTGATGTAACCTTTAAGAGTTCTCCCCCATTGTGTTGGTCAATATTTAACCTTCATCTAAAATCATTTAAAGAAATGATTATCTAACCATTATTACATTGCTCTTTGTGGGAGCCTGCTGTGCTTTAATTGGCTGACACATTTCTAATAGTGGTTAAATTTCAAATGAAAGGACTTAATTGCTTGTAAAGTACTTTAGGAACACACAGTTATGAAAGGTACTACATAAATGCATGTTCTTTTTAAAATTTTCTCTTAAATATTTGGCTTTCTACTTTCCTTTCATGACTTTATCTTCACAATTTCTTATAACAGCAACTCATAATATTAATTAAGAGAAATATATTAACAATATAGGAAAATGGCTTTTACAGAGTCTCATATTTTGAATTGTTTCTTTGTTTCAGTGGCTATTCATATATTTGGTAGAAAAGGACTTAGATTAACAAATTCTATTTACAACATTACAAAAGTGTAAAATTGAAAATGCTTCAGTAATTTTATTCAGTTTCCCACAATTTTAAAGTTGGAGGTTGTAGAGTGTTGAAGCTAGTATTACTGCTGAACAAGAGTGAAGGATTACACTGTAAATGGGGAAGGGCGTTGTTTGAAACATCTCTACATTGCTGATCTGATTAATGGTTCTTCATCGTGCATTATTTCCGAATGGCATTCCTGTAAAGCTTGCTTCATAGCCACCTGCAGTAATGTGATCTGTGCACATTTCATGACTAATATTGTATCTGTTGATGTCAGCGTCTTGTGGGGGGACAGAAGGGTTGGAGCTTTGCACAAGAGTCATTGCAAACTCTCTTTAAAGGAAAGCACAGTAGCTAAAATCATATACTCCTCTGATTCATATAACCATCAATGTACCTAATCGCATTCATAAATCCATGTTTTCTCCCTAAAATATTCCAAACTTTTTGCATATCTTCGGTTATTCTATAAGAACACTCGTTTAAAATCATTCGCAGTTAAGCCTTTGTCACACAGAGAAAATCCTCATGCATTTTGGCTGTTTACTAACTGATAGTCTACTTTTCTGTGATATTAGTAAGAATGTGCCACCTAACCAAGAAGCATCTGCTTGTCATCAGTAATCATGTCTATGACTACAGAGATATAGAGTCACCTTAAAATCAAGGATGGCGGGGGTGTGGTTTGTGAAGATCCCACAAATTTCTTTGCAATTTGTTGGTAGTGCGTCACAATTTTGGAATAGCCACAGAGGCACAGAGAATGTGTGTGGTCTAAGTAATGATATTTCACTTAACTCTATAAATCACTGGGTCAGTTATTGCATATGATCATACACAAAATACTGTTTCACCCCACAACAACCAATAATTGAATTTCATCCTCGTTATCAACCTTGATATTTCTTTATTTTCTACTTATTCTATGAAGGTCTAAAATGTTTAACTGTTTACTTTTATTTCTTTAACTACTTTGTGCCTTAATTGTCTTGCACCTTGGTACCTTTGTTCCTAAGGTGGCACCATGTGTGTTGACTTTAGACAATTTTCACTGTAATCCTGTACATCTGTAATTGAGTACACATGACAGAAAAAAAATCTAAAAAAAGTCTATTAAAGGACAACTAAAGTATATGGGATAGTTTTACACAGCAAAATATAAACGCAAAATCTTCAAGCTGATGCAAATTTGCTTCAAACAAAATCAGTAAGCAAAAACTGAATGGAATGGGTGAGCAGACCTGAATTGAAACTGTAGCAAAGGATAAAATAGTGCATTTTTGAAGCCAGTGATTAAGATAGATTGAATTGACTTTAAAAATGACAAGAAAAGTTGCATGTATAATGGTTTGGTGAGGAGGAGTGGAAGAGTCCACTGTTTTCCCCCTTCTGAATTGATGGTAATGAGGTTTTGAATTTAATAAGGAAGTATTTGCAAATTCAATGTGTAGTCATCTATTTAAATGCAGGTGATAAAGAACTAGCCAGTTTGGTTTGTTTGAATTATAACATGTAAGAGGTTGGTTTTATTTCCCTTTGGTTTTATTGTGTTAAAAATCTTCCAGGTAAAATATAGTAAAGTATTAAAAATGTAAAAATAGGTCCTGACTTGTGCAAATCATGTGTAAACTCACAAAAATTCAAATTTCAGTCAAGGGGAAGTTGACTTTGATCAAATTAAGATTCATTGGGAACAAAGAAAAAATAAAAAGGATCACTTATTATAGCTTGCTTTCTGGTCTATCTGACGCTGTCAAAACTCCTCACCTGTTAATATAAGGTTATGACTCATATCTTCTGCTATTGTTGCAATTGAAAATGAAGTCTAACATTGGACTTACATCAACTGAAGTTAATGAAGATTAAAATCACACGGGTTGCAAAACCAAAATGGCACTAGATCTTGTCAGTTACTCATTCAAGGGATTGGATTAGAATTTCCCCCATCATGACCCTGAAATTCCTGTTTTGAGGGAATGATGTAAATGAACAATTATGCCTTCACATATCCAATTATTTTTATTGGGGTCAATGATCATTGGAATTCTGCTGAAAACATTATTTTTCAAAGCATTGTGTACTTGAAGGAGATGTTTGTTAAATTTGCAATTAAGTAATTGAAGGTATTTCAATCTAGTAAATGAGTATTTATCAATGAGAGTCTTGTTTTTTATGGAGTGAAGTATGTAATAAATATTTAGTCCTGAACTTTGGCCCTCGGGTTAAGAGCACAGAGTGGGACACATTCTGGATCCCTGAATCTAATTCTGGAAGTTGGAATTTTTGCAACAGAATGGCAGCTCCTCTTGATACATATGACAGGTGCTGTTGACAGCTCCAATGAGCTTCACATTTCTAACATGTTTATTCACTTTTCACACATGTTCATGACTATATTTAATGATCCTAAATGATTATTTACCTCTCCCAAACATCTGTCCGAAATGTTACTTTGATTATCCAAACAAATCCACAAAGTTCCGAGCCTCTCCTACCTAGTCTAAGCTGTAGACATCATGTTGCAGCCACCCGTGAAACTAGAATTAGAAATGAGTGCAGGGATCTGTTGATTGCTGTAGATAGTTGCCTTCATAAAATAGTAAGCAGGAAATACAATCTGCTCCCATTCCCATTGTTACAAAAAGAGTATTGCTGTATTTGGAGATGTAACATCATATTTCTCATCTCATCTGACATTGCTGTAACAATGGAAACGGTCTCCATCATCATGAAAATCCAAGCCTTAGAATTCCATTTTCCATCATCTCAATATGGCCCTTGATCTCTATCCACAGTGGATAATGGTAGAGGTTGCATAGAGGTGCAAGGATGAATGTAGGTAATGGGTTGGAGGAATAGTTCAGCATAACTTTACTAAATTGGACATTATGTAATGTGACATGAACTAAATAAATTGGCATGGAGGGAATAAGGGGCCATAGGGATGGATAGGCAGGAGGTGACATAAATTGACATGGATGGGGATTAGGAAGTGAGTGTAAGAGGTTAGTATTGTCAGGAGTGATGGCTGTCTTTTCTATAGGTGCTCCAGCATTGTAAAGATCTAAATCTTAGAATTCTATTCTCTTTCATCTCAGTGTGGCTCCTGATGGAGAATGGTTAGTTGGCATGGAAGTTGTAAGGGGAAAGGCAGGTGGGGGTGCCTTTTAAGTAGCTCACCTTTATGCATCCCGATCCCTGTAGTTTCCTTCACTTGGTTGCTGGGAGTGAGGCCTGACTTTAATTAGCACCTGCCAGTCAGCCACCCACACCTTAAGAATAACACACAAATGAAAATCCAACTGTACATGGCACTGACTCCCGGGTTGGCATTCGAAGTTAACAAATTTTCATTCTTGCCTGTCATTTCTGTAAGTGCATGGAGTGCATGTTAGAGGGCAAATGGCAATAACCAATGCTCCCATTTTTTTTTAAAATGGACATTTAATTCTCTGAACAACAGTTTAAGAAGAGAAAGCAAACCCTCAAATATTGTATGATAGAAATTCTTATCAGACTAGAGTTTAATTTATTGGCCAGCAGAAGGCAGATGACCAAAGACTCTTTTGCCAAGATTGCTAAACACTGACAATTTGACTGTGACTCCACAGTGAAAGAATTATCAGCTTTTTTCAGAATTGACTAATTTTCCAAGGTAATGAGGTTACTGCTAGAATCCATATTTACTACGAAGGTTGCTCCCATGAATAAATGAACTGTAAGGGTTTCCAATCTCTAACTACACAGTTCATTTGCAATAACGGGCTCAGCTTTTCACATGTAAGTTCAGAATTCTTGGGAGGTGAAATTATATTCATCCATTCCTCATCTCCGCTCTGTTTTAATAGCAGACCGTAAGAGACAGGGTAGTTGCTGAGTGACAAAATGATTTACATTGCCCGCACAATTTGTGTTACTTCTACAATTTCTACATAACCATTAGTGCTGCACATCATATGTTCATGAAAACATGTTTAAAAATTAAGCAAAGGGTGTTCAAAAGAAGATTCCCGTGCCATAACATGTACAGGGGTGTCTCGCTGTTTGTGCTCAGCCACTAACTTGCAAATTATGAGAATATGTTGCATGCCTTACAATTGTGAAATGAGTTAATCATCACATTCTCATCCTGAGCCTCCACGTTGGCACGTTACCTTGTAAGGCTAACAGAGCAGTGTATAAATTGCAAGACTTCAGTCTACTCGTATGCATTAGTCAATGTAAAATATTTGATATGTGTGCTTTCAAGTGGTTTTGCTGGTGGAACAAGGAACATGATGCCATGTGATTCATCGTAGCATGCTGTGCTTGGAAATACCCGTGTCATTCACTATGAATTAATAGTTTTCATTGTTTTTCAAAACAGAAACCACACCCTTGCTTTATTTCCTCTAAATAATCTGACCACCTGTCCTTCTACCTCTCCTATCACAAAACACATCAAGTATATCTGCACTCTGGGTGGGATATATCATTTCTCATATCATGTAAATTAACCCTGTTCAAGGATCTGGATCTTTGAATTATCAAGATCAGTAGGTATTATGACCCAGTTTAAGTTGTATTCCAGAAAACAGAAAAACCCTAATATTTTTCAATTACTGTGCATTTTTACTAGCATGATTGAATAAGGATTTAAAGCCAGCCCTACTGTCTGTGCACTACAGTCAGAAATATTAGATAAAGATAGGAAACACAATGCAGTCCATCTAAATTTGCCTAAGCTCCTTGGGACATTTTATTGGATAATAAAGATGTTAAAGAAGTGCAAGTTGTTGGTGTTTCAACAACATTTCAGGCATTTATTTGCTAATTCTATTGCTAATGATTCATCATTTTGATAATAGCAGGAAAGCAGGACAGTCATCAACTGTCCATAACCTTAGAAGTTGTTTATGATTAATTCAAACCTCAAGCCAAAGTTGGAAAAGCAGAAAATAATGGCTGAGAAGTAGTTGAAATGACAACTGATAGAGGAACAGATAATGGACTAGGGCCCAGTAAAGTCTCAACCTATCAGCACCCTTCACTTCGCAGTCATATGTTAATGTGATTCCAAAGAATGATGTGTATTTTCTGGAACCTACTTTATGGTAAATTTTGGCTTAAAAGACAGATAAAAGCCATATATCATGATTTTTAATTACAATGAATTAATTTTGAAGCATAATCATTATTTTATAGGCAAACATGGCAGTCTATGTGATCTCAATGAATCTCAGTTAAAGTGCCTAAGATTGGCTGACAAATTAAGGTATGTTTATTGTAAGTGAAGGGAGGACTATCAAACAGGAGCTCTCTGCTTTTCTCTCAGTACTGACTTGAGAACCTTTGCATGCAAATTAACAGGCGAAAATGGCCATGATTTAACATCTTAACTAAAACTATCCATTTGATTTGTACCTGTTTCAGATTTAAAATTGGGTATTGAGCATGACAATTTATAATGGGACAGCCTGGGTCAACTTACACAGATGTTGCTCCTTCTGATACATTGATGGGTTTTCTTTTTGGCATTCTGGGCAACCAACTACAATATGTTTTAAGTTCCTTGATTTTGTCAGTGATGGGCCTAAAAATGTAGAGTTAGTTATTGATGACCACAGAGCTGTTGTCTTATTAGAGAGAGAGAGAGAGAGAGAGAGAGAGAGAATGGTAATGGTTTAACCTGAGGGCCAACAACCTCAGGTGAGGGGAAAGATCGAAAAAGACAGACCTTCATGTTAACCTCAGCTAGTGTAGCAATTGAACCAGGCACTGCTGGTGTTACTCTGCATCACAAACCAGCTGTCTAACTGACTGACCCTTGATGTCTATCGAATGAACCCTTTTACAAAATGAGTTACCCGTAATGGAGCACAGAATTGAAGCTGCCTTGCCAATGATTCTTCAATTGTTTTTCCTATGGAGTCTGAAGAAGTGATCACATGTTTTCCCCTGATATCATAACCCTATTGGTCAGATCTTAGCTAAACCCCTGTCCAAATCCATTGCCTGCTCCAACTTATTCTCAGAACTTGCCTGAAGTCTGTTGGTCTTGAGAATTGGATTTCCTTGTGAGGTAGGAAGTCTGCATCAATAACCCACACCAACATGTTGATGAGCCTCAAGGACCAACATCTTACATTTTGCACCCCTGCTTAACTCAGATGTTTAGACATGAAAAGGGGCCTAGATTAATCTCTACCTCAAACCTCTCCCAAAATGGAACTGTAAGTACTGCACTGAAATGGTAATGTAGATTATACACTTAAGTGTGAGATCCAAATCCTAAACTATCTGATGCTATAAGACCATCAACTGAGCAATGCTGAAAGCTGGACTCTGCTACTCAATGGGAAGTGACATTGAGGTGGTTCGACGATTCAACTTCTAGTGTTCAACTTTCTTTCCCCTGGTTCACATCATCACATTTTGAGAGAGCAAACACCCATGATAGTAGAGGCACAGATCTCATTGATGCCTGATGTGGTTAACAACCGAACAGAGATAGACATACAGTGAGCAAAGTTTTGGTGACTGAATCTTTTTTCTCTGAAAAACTATTAACAACATTTCTTGTTTTTATTACCAGCTATGTTCTTTTATACATATTATTTAGCCTACATCAAAGATACAAGTCTCCACTAGTACCTTATGGCATATTTAATCCCATTTCCTTTGAAGGCAGTCTATTTAAGCTGTAGTTATGCCAATGTAATGAAGACCTTGTTATATTCAGGATTGAAAGGCCTTGTTTTCATTTCCTGCTCTTTGGAATGATATTATCCATTAATCCTATATTCCATTCACTCTCATTTGGAAAGAGAAGATATAGACAGGGCTTCCATCCTCGGCTTTCCATCCTCCCCCAACTCCTCTCCATTAAGGCATATAAGTTTTTTATTGTTTCTAACTGTTACTATGTTCTTCTGAAGTGAAGTATTCTAACTTTTTTGAGAATTGAAGATTATAGAAGGCAAATTAAAAGTTAATTAAGACTGGACTTCCAAATCTTAGCTGATGTAATCTCTTCTCTTATTTTCTATATAATAAATAATATAATAAAAGTTCCAAAAACAGTTTGATGCAAATTTCTGACAGAACTTTGTGATAGTAGAGTGCATAAAAACAAAAGAATTTTGAGCTGATGAGGCCATTTGACCCTTGACCTTATTCAACCATTCAATAAGATCCCATCTGATCTTTTAGTTTGACTCCACTTTTCCACAATATCACCATATACAGGCAGTAGTTTCATTTTACAGTTACATCTTTGAATCTGCATTGATAGGATTTCTCTTAATTCAAACTTTGGGGACTGAATTTGGAGAAAGCAATTTCAATTTAGGTGTTCCTCAGTGAACATTTTATTCAGTTAGTCTCCAACAGAATGGAAAGAATAGAGTTAAATACTTGAAAAGAATTGGAAAACTTTCCATAAGCATTTGTGATACTGGAAAAAATGAAGTCTGCAAGTAGCCATGGAAACAGAGCACAATTTGCTTGAGGGACAAACCATTTGAGGGATCCATTGGGAATTTCTCCTGACTTTGTCAAACAATCCCTCTGATTTATTAAGAATGGATTAAAGAATAATGAATACTATACATTATGCAGTAAAATCAGAAATTGCACAGAACAGGAAAATATTTCTAATTCAAGCTTTCCCAGAATTAAATATATAAGTTAATGGATTGCATTAAAAAAAACAAGTAATTCAATTGGTTATGTTTACCATTTCAAATAGAATTTCTTTCTCTTTGAACTTGTGACTTGATGACCTTTTGTCAATCAACAAGGCACAATAAGAAGCAATAGTGTGTGGTCTTCTGAGAGACTTCAAACCACATCCCATTGCCAACTTTGGCTCAAATCATCCTTCTGATTGAACAGTTGGGAAGCACCTTTGCAAGGAGTCATTAGATTAGATTACTTACAGTGTGGAAACAGGCCCTTCGGCCAAACAAGTCCACACCTACCCGCCGAAGTGCAAACCACCCATACCCCTACATTTGCCCCTTACCTAACACTACGGGCAATTTAGCATAGCCAATTCACCTGACCCGCACATCTTTGGATTGTGGGAGGAAACCAGAGCACCCGGAGGAAACCCACGCAGACATGGGGAGAACGTGCAAACTCCACACAGTCAGTCGCCTGAGGCGAGAATTAAACCCAGGTCTCTGGCACTGTGAGGCAGCAGTGCTAACCACTGTGCCACCGTGCCACCCACTCATGGAGTCATGTAGCTATCTGTAATTTGCACAGCTCAACCCCATGTGCTTATGTCAAAAGATGTAACCTGAGAAGTGTATTGGGAAATTTTAGTTTTATTGCATTGTACCTGTTCCATATTTTGCTACTGAAGTTGTTAAAGGGTTAAGCTGTGTTTTTGGCAATGCTAATCAACGACATTTGCATTTCCACCAGTTTGAAATAGTCAGATTGGTGTTATCATCTCCTCCGATTGAAATCACAATGCAATGTTTATCTTCCACAGCAAACACACAACTAAAACATCTAAGAGGAAGAATGTGATCCAAAGACCTTCCGATGGGAACTGATATGTCTCTATGAAGTACGTATTATGTTTTGCTGCATGTTAGTCATGTTTCAACTAGAAAAAAACAGGAAGCTATTATCAAAGGCTTGGTTGTACAAACAAACTGACAGATAAATTCAGTTTCCATAAAATGAGCATCAGTTAGATGAATATTTTCTCTACTTCCAATCATTTTAATTCCAATGGTAGTCCATATAAAGAAATATAATTGTTTCCAGAGGGCACCTGCCAGATTGTGTTTGTATGGTAATTACGTGATTTGCTCAAATAAAGGCACATTTAAGTTTCAGGTCAACCTTGTCTGCAAATAGCAAAGTAGGTGAGGCAATCTACTATGGCTTGCTTTGACTGGAGGCCAGTTCAGTAGCTGGGTTTTGGTCTAAGCCTCAGGGTTTCAGAGGGAACCAAAAGTTAGAGCCATAAGATTTCTGGCAGAGCCACGCAGAAAATGCTAGACTGCTGCTGTGTATTTAAGGCTGCACACAGCTCTTCATAAATAACTGAATTAAGTGTCAATAAGACGAAGGGTCATTTTAACTTAACAAGGCTAACTACCTGTATTTATACATGCACATATTTGTACCCCATTGATGGCCAGTTCCTGGCTGGACAATTTAAGTTAAATTACTACTGTAATTTCTCACTTACAAACATAGCACTTACAAAGTCACAGAATTGTTGCAGGAGTGAGGGAAGCTATTCTGTCCTTTGTGACTATTCCTGTTCTATGCAATGAGGGGTACATCGGGTTCCAAGAGATTAATTATGCTATAGGACTCTCTAGTCCAAGGTACAGACAGACGTTTCTGTAGTCAGCAGTGAGAAATCAGGATGGTGTGTTGCTTTGCTGGTGCCAGGATGAAGGATGTCTCAGAGAGGGTGCAGAATGTTCTCAAGGGAGAGAAGGGTCAGCAAGAGGTCATTGTCCATATTGGAACCAACGACCTAGAAAGGGAAAAGGATGTGATTCTGAAGGGAAATTACAGAGAGTTAGGCAGGAATTTAAAAAGGAGGTCCTCGAGAGTAGAAATATTTGGATTAATCGCGGTGCTACGAGCTAGTGAGGGCAGGAATAGGAAGATAGAGCAGATGAATGCTTGACTGAGGAGCTGACGTATGGGAGAAGGATTCACATTTTTGGATCATTGGAATCTCTTTTCGGGTAGAAGTGACCTGTACAAGAAGGACGGATTGCACCTGAATGGGAAGGGGACTAATATACTGACAGGGAAATTTGCTAGAGCTGCTCGGGAGGATTTAAACGAGTAAGGTGGGGTGGGGTGGGACCCAGGAAGATAATGAGGAAAGAGATCAATCTGAGACTGGTACAGTTGAGAACAGAAGCGAGTCAAACAGCCAGGGCAGGCAGGGACAAGGTAGGACTAATAAATTAAACTGCATTTATTTCAATGCAAGTGGCCTAACAGGGAAGGCAGATGAACTCAGGGCACGGTTAGGAACATGAGACTGGGATATCATAGCAATTACAGAAACATGGCTCAAGGATGGGCAGCTTAATGTTCCAGGATACAAATGCTACAGGAAGGATAGAAAGGAAGGCAAGAGAGGAGGGGGAGTGGTGTTTTTGATAAGGGATAGCAACATAACTGTGCTGAGGGAGGATATTCCTGGAAATACACCCAGGGAGGTTATTTGGGTAAAACTGAGAAATAAGAAAGAGATGATCACCTTATTGGGATTGTATTATAGACCCCCTAATAGTCAGAAGGAAATTGTGAAACAAACTTGTAAGGAGATCTCAGCTATCTGTAAGCATAATAGGGTGGTTATGGCAGGGGATTTTAACTTTCTGTACATAGAATGGGACTGCCATAGTGTTAAAGGTTTAGATGGAGAGGATTTTGTTAAATGTGTACAAGAAAATTTTCTGATTCGTTATGTGGATGTACCTACTAGAGAACGTGCTAAACTTGATCTACTCTTGGGAAATAAGGCAGGGCAGGTCACTGAGGTATCAGTGGGGCAGCACTTTGGGGCCAACGACCATAATTCCATTAGATTTAAAACAGTGATGGAAAAGGATATAGTAGAGCTAAAAGTTGAAGTTCTAAATTGGAGAAAGGCCAATTTTGATGGAATTAGGCAAGAAATTTCAAAAACTGATTGGGGGTAGAAAATGGGAATCCTTCAGAAATGAGATAATGACAATCCAGAGAAAGTATATTCCTATTAGAGTGAAAGGAAAGGCTGGTAGTTATAGGGAATGCTGGATGACCCAAGAAATTGAGGGTTTGGTTAAGAAAAAGAAGGAAGCATATGTCAGGTATAGACAGGATAGATCGAGTGAATCCTTAGAAGTGTATAAAGGCAGTAGGAGTATACTTAAGAAAGAAATCAAGAGGGCAAAAAGGGGACATGAAATAGCTTTGGCAAATAGAGTTAAGGAGAATCAAATGGGTTTTTACAAATACATTAAGGACAAAAGGGTAACTAGGGAGAGAATAGGGCCCCTCAAAGATCAGCAAAGCGACCTTTGTGTGGAGTCACAGAAAATGGGGGAAATACTAAACAAGTATTTTGCATCAGTATTTACTTTGGAAAAAGATATGGAAGATATGGACTGTAGGGAAATAGATAGAGACATCTTGCAAAATGTCCATATTACAGAGGAGGAAGTGCTGGATGTCTTGAAATGCATAAAGGTGAATAAATCCCAGGACCTGATCATGTGCACCCTAGAACTCTGTGGGAAGCTAGAGAACTGATTGCTGGGCCTCTTGCTGAGATATTTATATCATCGATAGTCACAGGTGAGGTGCCAGAAGGCTGGAGGTTGGCTAACGTGGTGCCTCTCTTTAAGAAGGGTAGTAAGGACAAGCCAGGGAACTATAGATCAGTGAGCCTGATGTCAGTGGTGCACAAGTTGTTGGAGGGAATCCTGAGGGACAGGATATACATGTATTTGGAAAGGCAAGGACTGATTAGGGATAAATCAACTCAGCAAAAGTGAGGACTGCAGATGCTGGCAACTAGAGTTCAGATCTGAGTGGTGCTGGAAAAGCACAGCAGGTCAAGCAGCATCTGAGGAGCAGGAAAATTGACGTTTCAGGCAAAAGCCATTCATCAGGATGAATGACTTTTGCCTGACTGTCAATTTTCCTGCTCCTCGGATCAGGGATAGTCAGCATGGCTTTGTGCATGGGAAATCATGTCTCACAAACTTGATTGAGTTTTTTGAAGAAGTAACAAAGAGGATTGATGAGGGAAGAGCAGTAGATGTGATCTATATAGACTTCAGTAAGGCATTCAACAAGGTTCCCCATGGGAGACTGGTTAGCAAGATTAGATCACACAGAATAAAGGGAGAACTAGCCATTTAGATACAGAACTGGCTCAAAGGTAGAAGACAGAGGGTGGTGGTGGAGGGTTTTTTTTTAGGACTGGAGGCCTGTGACCAGTGGGGTGCCACAAGGATTGCTGCTGGGCCCTCTACTTTTTGTCATTTACATAAATGATTTTCATGCGAGCATAACAGGTACAGTTAGTAAGTTTGCAGATGACACCAAAATTGGAGGTGTAGTGGACAGCGAAGAAGGTTACCTCAGATTACAACAGGATCTGGATCAGATGGACCAATGGAATGAGAAGTGGCAGATGGAGTTTAATTCAGATAAATGCGAGGTGCTGCATTTTTGGAAAGCAAACCTTAGCAGGACTTATACACTTAATGGTAAGATCCTAGGGAGTGTTGCTGAACAAAGAGACCTTGGAGTGCAGATTCATAGCTCCTTGAAAGTGGAGTTGCAGGTAGATAGGATAGTGAAGAAGGTGTTTGGTATGTTTTCCTTTATTGGTCAGAATATTGAGTACAGTAGTTAGGAGGTCATGTTGTGGCTGTACAGAACATTGGTTAGGCCATTGTTGGAATATTGCATGCAATTCTGGTCTCCTTCCTATCGGAAAGATGTTGTGAAACTTGAAAGGGTTCAGAAAAGATTTACAAGGGTGTTGGCAGGGTTGGAGTATTTGAGCTATAGGGAGAGTCTGAACAGGCTGGAGCTTTGTTTTCCCTGGAACTTCGGAGCCTGAGGGGAGACCTTATTGAGGTTTACAAAATTATGAGGGGCATGGATAGGATAAATAGACAAAGTTGTTTTTCCTGAGGTGTGGGAGGGCATAGAGTTATGGTGAGAGAGAAAAGATATAAAAGGGACCTAAGGGGCAACTGTTTCATGCAGAGGGTGGTACGGGTATGGAATGAGCTGCCAGAGGATGTGGTGGAGGCTGGTACAATTGTAACATTTAAAAGGCATTTGGATGGGTTTATAAATAGGAAGGGGTTGGAGGGATATGGACTAGGTGCTAGCAAGTGGGACTGGATTGGGTTGGGATACCTGGTTGGCATGGACGAGTTAGACTGAAGGGTGTGTTTCCATGCCGTACATCTATATGACTATGACTCTGTGACATCTGTAACTATACATTCACCTTAACTTTCACATGTCTTTTTGACTAAGTTTATGATCTGATTACATGATTATCATCATAGTATAACAGCCTCGCCATGCATAGCAAGGTGAATAGAAATTCATTTGGTGGGGCCATGACCATCTCCAAAAAATGTCCTGGATAGCAGTGAACGTTAGCAATCATTCAATCGTTCATGAGTGCAGTCAAAACGTAACACTTTAATGAAACGATCACAGAACCCAAAGGTTTTGTGAGCGCTTTGTAATACTTTCTTGCCTCCACTTATATTCTGCACCTATGGCCTCCTTGTATGTGTGACATCATGATCATACATGCCCACACTCCTCTAAAGGCAAAGGTTCACTTTACCTATGTGCTTAACCGGGGAGCATGCACTCATTCAAGAATGGTAATGTCCAATGTCAATCACCATCTATACGCAACTTCATTGCATTCACCTGCCCCCAAAGACTAAAACAAAACTTCATCCACACACTGTGAATGTCTTTGCAGCCATTTTATTTCCATATCACGTAGATTTGGTAGAAGATGCCACACGATCCGGGTTGTTCTCCTGTTGGTGAGTTTCAGGCTTCACCTGATAGTCAAAATACTACGACCCCTCAACCTTCATGTACCTAGTCAACTCCACCAGCTTTCAGGCTCCCCATGTTCCCATACAACCCTTTTAGTAAATGGTCAACAGGCCTAACTTTCCTTCCCTCAGCCCTTAACTCACTGAATTACCAAATCACTCTCCACTGTCCTCCCATTCGTGCCATGTTGTCGTGACTTTTGAAAATCACTTCTCCTGAACTACCCCATGTCCTTGTATAGTAGATCAGATCCCACCCTTAAGTTGCCCTCTTCATTGTCATTTTCCCTTCAATGTTGCATCTTAATGCAGACTATCCCTGGACTTCAGTGGCCCATTTTCCACAATATTATATGAATTTTCCCCCCAGTGATACTCCTTGGTGTCCACTACTCAATTTTCTTGAGACTGACCATGGTCCTCTCTCCAGACTGATGAGGATAGGCCTGACTGAGCACAGTCCAGTTTCTGGACACGTGTTGCCTCTGTTTTCCAATTGACTTGTCTGTAATCTCAGGCTGGTTGAACCTGACCTGCAGGACTGACCGTGTCCCAGTTTGTAGATTGCATGGTCACGGATTGCCAGACCTTGATTGCTCAATGTACCTGATTGATGTAACCATCTGCAAGGATTGAGATCAGATGGTTCCCTTGACTGACAGCTATAACACCCTGTGACTGAACATAGTCCCTGTCACTCTATTAAGTACTGGACCCCCTTGGCTTTCAGGGTGGAAGTAGGTACTGTAGATGTTGTAGATTAGAGTCAAGATTAGAGTGGTGCTGGCAAAGCATAGCAGGTCAGGCAGCATCTGAGGAGCAGGAAAATCAACGTTTCAGGCAAAAGCCCTTCATCAGGGAATGTATGTGAGGTGAGAGTTACAGTCCCCGATATCAAAGCTACATTTGACTGAGTGTGGCATCAAGGACCCCTAACAAAAATAGGAATCAATAGGTATCAGGGGCAAGATCTGTGATGTTTGTGGAGTGCCTGGAACATGTGAAGATGGTTGTGGTTGTTGGAGGTCAGTCATCTCAGCTCCAGACCATCTCTTCAGGCGATTCTCAAGAGAGCTTCCGAGGCCCAACCATCTTCAGCTGCTTTATCAATGACTTTCCCTCATCCTAAGATCAGAAATGAAGGTGTTCAGTGATGATTGCACAATGTTCTGCACCTTTTGCAAGTTCTCTGATACTGAAGCAGTCCATGTCCATATGCCACAATATCTGGACAATATCCAGGCTTAGGTTGACAAGTAGCAAGTAAGATTCATGCCACAGAAATGCTAGACAATGACCATCTCCAATAAAAGACAGTGTAACCAACACCTCTTGACATTCAATTGACCACCATTAATAGCCTTAGGGTTACCATTGACCAGAAACCCAACTGGACTTGCCACATAAACACAATGGTTACAAAAACAGGTAAGAGGCTCAGAATACTGTGCCGAGTAACTCGCCTCTTGACTCCTGAAAGGCCTGTCCACCACCTCCAAGGCACAAGTTAGGAGTGTGACGGAATACTCTCCACTTGCCTGAATAAGTTCGGCTGTAACAGCAGTCAAGAAGCTTTACACAACCCGCTTGACTGGCACCACATCCATAAACATCCATTCCCTCCAGCACTGGCGCTCAGTAGCAGCAGGGAGTACTATTGACATGATGTACTGCAGAATTCACCAAAAGTCCTTAGGCAGTACCTTCCAAACACGCAACCACTTCCATTTAAAAGGACAAGGGCAGCTGATATGTGGGAACACCACATTTTCCTATGTATCTGTAAGACTTCTTCAAACCACTCACTTTTCTGACTTGGAAGTATATCAACATTCCTTCATTGTCACTAGTTCATAATCCTGGAATTCCTTTCCTCAGGGCATTATGGGTCAATCTGCAGCACATGTACTGGACCAGTTCAAGGAGGTAGCTCACCACCACCTTCTCAAGGACAACTAGGGATGGGCAATAAATGCTGGTCAGCCAGTCACACCAATGATCCACAATTGAATAAAAAAAAACCCTTTTGAGACAAACAACTTTTACCAAAACACTTCTCTTCAAGACGGCTTTTCCCTTGACAACATATCTCATTTCGTTCTGAAAATTTTACAATATACGCAAAGGATTACCAACCTGTAGCCAGAGATGTGGGTCTCCACTAACTGAGTGAAAGACTGTATTAGTATTACATGTAATAACATTTTAAGTGGATTAAAAAAGAAAGTGTTGATCATGTTTAAACATATAACAACCAGGGAATTTTAAAAGTGAAGGAATTAATAAAGTCAAAAGTGAATAAATACTGAATGCATTTCACAAGCGTACTGGTCTCTAACTGGAATTGCTTCCATAGCAAGTCTAATGAAATGTGATGTCACAGGGGATGATGTTGTTTCATATTAAACTTTGAAATAACATTGAACAGTGGCTTTTAGTAGATATTCCTGGTGACTAATCTTCCACAACTCATTTATTAGTCCCTCTACCCCCAGCCCATTGCTGTGGCCTGCCATTCTTTTATTAGCATTGTGAAGTCTTTACATAAAACTTAAATTTCAGAAACAGACCATTCAGCCTAAAAGATCCATACCAGTTTTTATGCCTCTACTGTTTACATCTAAGTCTATTTGAACTTCTCTCTGTTTCATTCTCGCTCATGTACTGATTGAAATTCTTCTTTAGTTTACCTATATTAATCACTTCAACTACTCCCTGTGTTGGTGAGATTCACATTCTCATCATTCTCTGTGTTAAAGTGTTTCTCCTGAATTCGTGGTTGGATTTAACTGGATCTGTCTTGTTTTATGGTGCTTGGTTTCCATGCTTGAGAATTCCTTCCATGTCTTTTTGTGGTCTGTGTGCACTTGGTGATGTACAGGTTAAAGTTGGTTTTGGGGCCAGCAGGAATATAAGTCTGTGCTTAATATCATGTGCAGACCCAGGTTCACCTGAAAGCAAGCTTTCGGTCTCAGTAAAGGCGAGCCACCGGAGAAATCCTGTGCTTATTTCTGGCTAATTGAGACAGGGTGGATTAAGAGGAAAGTGGCTATGCTGCTGGCATAGATTGGGAACAGGAATCTCACCCAAAAACTTACACTCATTGATCCATTTTGTAGTCACGAGTTGCTCAATATGGATACCAATACCTACAGCAAAAATAAGTAATTCCAATCCAATAAAAATCAATTTAGTTTTCTTCATAAGTAATTAATAGCTCAGGCATTTAAATTGGGAAAGAAACCATGTCTAGATGTTGCACCGCACAGGACTTTAATACAACAATCTGATTTTTCTTTTATAACTGTAAACAACAAATGCCAGACAGTTTAGATTAGATTAGATTCCCGACAGTGTGGAAACAGGCCCTTCGGCCGAACAAGTCCACACCGACCCTCCAAAGAGTAACACACCCAGACACATTTCCCTCTGACTATTGCACCTAACACTGTGGGCAATTTAACATGGCCAATCCACCTAACTTGCACATCTTTGGATTGTGGGAAGAAACCAGAGCATCTGGAGGAAACCCATGCAGACACAGGGAGAATGTGCAATCTCCATACAGAGAGTCGTCTGAGGCTGGAAGCTCTGATGAAGAATCATCTAGACTCAAAATGTTAGCTTGCTCTCTCTCCATGCATGCTTTCTGATCCACTGTGATCTCCAGCATTTGTTGTTTTCAGTACAGATCCCAGCATCTGCAATAATTTGCTCCTAGATTTTTTAACAAGTCTGTTCTGTGTAACATTTTAATAAAAAGGGTTCTCAGGATATGGGCCATAGCATAATTGCTCTTGCACTTATATAACAAATCTCATAACCTCAGGATGTCCCAAAGCACCTCATAACCAATGAAGTGCTTTTGAAATCTAATCACTTATCTGGTGTAGGAACAGTGACAGCAAGCTCCTACTAACACCAATGAGGTAAATCAAAGGATAATTTATGTTTAGTGGCTGAGGGATATATATTGGTCAGGGCACTCAAGAGAACTCCCCAAATCTCTAAGTAAGGCAGTAGTATTTAATGGAGCAGAAAATAAATGTTTCACTTGTTGGTATCACTCCAGCCCTGACATCACAGTCATGGTATGTACAGCTTTAACTCCTTGAATATATTCATTAAGTGCTGAGTAGTAAGGTATTTAGCTTTTACATTGCATTGGATTGAAGGGCAGTATGACCTCTGCAGATTTCTGGGTCCCTGAAGAATTCGCCCAGAATAAAGATGTAAGACACATTTTCATACAAGAGTTTTATTATAAGTAGTCCAAATAGCCCTCCTGGGGAAAGCCCAGTGTGGAGTGTCTGCGAGCCCCTGGCTTAAGAAAGGAATGTAATGTTTAACTTTTAACTTTATTTCTTTATTTTATACTAAAAACTGCAGTGTGTTGAATTTATTTCTTTATTTTGTTATTTTTGCACCTCATACCTTTGCATCTAAGATGGCATCGGGAGTGGCAATATTGTACACTTTCCACTGTGCCCCTGTCCTTGAGTACATGTGATCATAAAACCTAAATCGAAACAGCAGGAAGTGCCAGGATTTAGAGAACTGACACATTTGTTTTCCCTGAAAAGTGGTGGAAAAATGGAACAGATTCCCAGCAAAATGCAGCCAACATTGTCAGAAGTCGACAGTATGGTGCTGGAAAAGCACAGCAGGTCAGGCAGCTTCTGAAGATCAGTACAATCAATGTTTCAGGCAAGAGCCTTCATTAGGAATGAGGCTGTGAGCCAAGGGGACGGTGAGATAAATGGGAGGGAGTGGGGCAGGGGGAAGGTAGCTGAGAGTGCAGTAGGCAGATGGAGGTGGGGGTGAAGGTGATAAGTCGGAGAGGAGGGTGGAGCAGATAGGTGGGAAGGAAGATGGACAGGTAGGACAGGTCATGAGGGTGGTGCCGAGTTGCAAAGTTGGAACTGGGGAAAGGTGGGGGGAGGGGAAATGAGGAAACTAGTGAAATCCACATTGGTGCCTGTGGCTGGAGGGTCCCAAGGTGGAAGATGAGGCATTCTTCCTCCAGGTGTTGGGTGGTTAGGTCATGGCGATGGAGAAGGCTCAGGACCTACGTGTCCTTGGGGGAGTGGGAGGAGGAGTTGAAGTTTTCAGTCACAGGGCAGTGGGGTTGGTTGGTGCGGGTGTCCTGGAGTTGTTTTTGAAGCGCTCTGCAAGTAGGCATCCTGTTTTCCCAAAGTAGAGGGCACCACATCGGGAGCAACAGATATAATAAAAGACATGTGTGGAAGTGCAGGTGAAACTTTGATGGATGTGGAAGGCTCCTTTGGGGCCTTGGACGGAGGTGAGGGGGGAGGTGTGGGTGCAGGTTTTCCAATTCCTGCAGTGGCAGAAGAAGGTGCCGGGAGGCGAGGGTGGGTTGTTTGGGGGCATGGACCTGACCAGGTAATCGTGGAGGGAACGATCTTTACGAAAAGTGGATAGGGTTGGAGAGGGAAATATATCACTGGTGGTGGGGTCCGTTTGTAGCTGGCAGAGGATGATGCGATGTATATGGAGGTTGGTGGAGTGGAAGCCGAAGACCGGGGATGGGGTTCTGTCCTTGTTGCGGTTAAAGAGGTGGGGTTCGAGGGCAGAGGTGCGGGAAGTGGATGAGATATGCTAGAGGGCATCATCAACCACGTGGTTGGGGAAATTGTGATCTTTGAAGAAGGAGGCCATCCGACGTTTTCTGTGGTGGAACTGGTCCTCCTAGGAGCAGATGCGGCGGAGCCAGAGGAACTGGGAATAAGGGAAAGAATAAAAGTTTAGAGGGATGTATCTTGATGGTTAAATGCTTCATCAAGCTGAATGGATCCTGTGCTGCCAGAGTCCTGGAAGAGTCAACATTGGAGAGTCATGTCTGAAATATTGTGTGACAATTGAGGTTGGTTAAGTTTCTTTACTTTTCCAGATTGTCGCAGCAAAGGATGGGGAAAATTAAAGTGTGAGATGGTAAAGAGGAACTCTGCTTTATAGACAAGCCATTTCTTTCTCTCCATGGAAATGCATGGGACGAAAAGGGATGATTCGAACATAAGGTGCCACATATGCTGGCAAATTCCATACTTTCACAATTCTTTAGAAATTAAACTTCTCCTAAATTGCTTATTAGATTTATCATGTAGTATCATGGGGTAATTCTAACCCTAGATTACATAAATTACAGGCCAGGAATTTTCTCAGAGCTGCCCTGTTCCTCAATATAAACCTAATGGACATAAATGCTGGGCTCTCTGGAAGGTGTTGCAAAATGTACAACTGAATTACATGAGAAAATGAATATTGTGAGAAAGTTCCCACAATAATTTGGAGAGCATTGCCAGCTATTTTTTTGTAAGCCCAGCTATTTGCATTTGTTTAATCATAGTGAAGTTGCAATTTGTTTGTAGTGTTTAGAATGTGACCTGAACAATGTCATTGCAGTAGCTGCAAATTAAGACTCATTGAAAATCATGAGTGGCCTAACAAGCTGAGGGGATATTCAATAAGACACTAGTAGTTTAATGTTGTGATTTGTCTTTGTCTCAGCACATCTAGCTGTATAGTAGTTTAGCAGAAAAGAAGCGTGTTCAGCCCATCATGTCTACACATATGTCTCTCTTGCTCTGTAGGATCCATTATATATAATGCTGACAGCCTTAATAGTTAATGTTTATTGATGTAAGTCCTTGGTGACTGCTATAAATTAATGGATTGCATTATATTTGGTGTCACTCCCATAACTGGAACTTTAATCTTCTACAATTTGTACTTTACTTTTCAAAAACTAATGAAGAACAAGCAATGTCTACAAATTCTAAAGCCTATAATCAGACGTATCCTGTTTTTTTCTCTCCTATCCTTTCCAAAGGTGAATTGGAGGCATAACAAAGTCAACTGTAAACAATTCACAATAAGATAAGTCTGTCATTCCTTGTGTTGTAAAGCACCTACCTCAGTTCTTATTACAACTAAACTCACTTGCAAGTTACCAATCCCTAATATAGTTGGCTCTTTAAGCGCATACGTGTTCATAACCCAACCTAAACTCTTGGTTGACAAACTTGAAAAACAAGATCCTTCTGTATTTTACTGGTAAGCAAGCAACAATGAGCTTCTGAGCTACCAACAAATTGGATTATTTTTAATGAAGGTATGTCCACTTTATGTGCAACCTTGTGAAAAGCTTAAAAACTAAAATAAGGCAAAGAACTGCTAAATCATCTTTCCCGAAAGAGTCGATGAAATCGCATTCCAGCACTACATACAGAGGATTCTTTCAATTGCTTCCCATTGTCTCAAATCTCCTCCAAATACAGAAGCTGGTCCATCAAGATGCTTTACAAGTCACAATGTAAAGGGCAGTTAAAGTGGTTTGTGTATCTCAGGGAGATAACTATTCACATCATAAATTATAACAAAATAAAAATCCATGGAAAGAGGGCATGTATTTCTGTAACATCTTTTCTGATCCTTGTACACTCTATCAGCATTTAGCTCATGAAATGTTTAAATTACAATCACTGTTGAAATGTAGGAAAGGTGGCAGCCATATAGAAAGCTTGTATAAACAACAATATCATAATGACCAGATAATCTGAGGTGGTGATGTTGATCCAAGAATAAATATTGACCAGATATCTTCTTTGCTCTTTTCTGAAATACTCTCATTACATCTTTTGCATCCATTTGAGAAAGCAGATAGGGCTATAGTTTAACACTTGACTCAAAATATTATCTTTATTTCTTTCCCTGCAAATGCTGCTAGGCCTGCTGAGTTTCTGCAGCTTTTCTTGTTTTTGCCTCAATCTGGCATGTTGTGGCCAAATAACAGACAGCAAAAAAATCAAGTCATACCCTACCATTAGACTGCCCCCAAACCTCTAAATAAAATGGGAGACATTCAGTCCAAAGATGGCATCTTTAATAGTACATTTCCATTGTACTGCAGTGGAGTGCCGATGTTGACTTTTGTAATCAAAGTTTAGAGTGTGGTTTGAATTCACAACATTTTTGCCTCAGAAGTGAAAGTGCTATTTACTAAATAATGGTAAACTCTGAATGCCTCCCATTTTGTTTTGAGGTGTGGTGGCAGTCCAATGGCAGGATATGACTCGATTTTATTTGGGTCTGTTACTTGGCCATGATATGCCAGATTGAGGCGAAAACAAGAAAAGCTGCAGAAACTCAGCAGGTTCAACAACATCTGTGGGGAAAGAATAGAGTTAACTTTTTGAGTCAAGTATGAATGTTCCTCAGGACTGGCAGGTGCCAGGTTGAGGGGCTGGTAGGTTTTCAGCATCTGGTTGCACTAAAGACTGGAGGTGATGGAGAGGGGGATTGAAAAGGCGAAGAGACCTGGGGTTATTGCAAGACCAGAGGCCAGAGGGAATACCGGAAGGCAAGTTAGGAGCAAATGAGAGGTCAGGGGGAGACCAAAGGCCAGGATTGAGGGACAACAAAGGTTCTGTGTGTTTGCTACACAGTCACATATCACAGATGTTTGATTAATGTCTCATTAAGACATCCTCCCCTCCCAGACAGATTCCTACTGACAAGTAGTCTGAGTCTGCACAAGAGAACAATTCAGTAAGGCAGAACTGAAAGCCTTTAGGCTCTTGTTGAATCATCAATGGTACAACACGGCAAGGCAGGACTGCTAGTGGGCCTGCAGGTAGGTTCTGGATGAGCAAGCACTAAGAGAACAACTGAGATGCAGGCTGATCTAACCCCTGAGCTGGATGCCTATCCGGTGCAGACTTTCAATGCTATTTGCCACTGGGTCCTGCAATGCTCTGCATTTCCTAAGCATCCTGCACATAGATCAGAGATGTGCTTGAAGGATCCTGAGTGGCTGGCAGCCATTTAATGCCAATCTTCATGATTGAAGGGTGTGCACAGTTGGTGCCTTGAGATGATTTTTGTTGCTGGGCAATATGAATGCTTTTTATAGGCAATGGAAAATTATGCATGCTCTGACCTCCATGTTGAGAATTCTCAACAACATTTCAGTATATTTCACAGAATCATAGATTCCTTACAGTGTGGAAGCATTTAGCTCATCAAGTCCACACCGACCCTCCCTGTAATCAGGGTAGCAGAACAGAGTGCAGAAATCAGTATTAACAGCTGTAGGGAAAGTGCAGAGAGACAGAATCCCTTCAGTGTGGAATCAGGCATTTGGCCCATTGAGTCCACACCCATCATCCAAAGAGCATCCAACCCAGACTCACTCCCTCTATCCCTATAAGTGCTGATTTCTGATGGCTAATTCAACTAGCCTGCACTTCCCTGGATGCTATGGGCAATTTAGTGTAATTAATCCACCTAACCTGCACATCTTTGGACTATGGGAGGAAACCAGATCATCCAGAGGAAACCCACGCAGACACGGGGAGAATGTGCAAACTCCATACTAACAGTCGCCCAATGATAGAGTTGAACAAAGGTCTCTGATGATGTGAGGCAGCAGTGCTAACCTTTAAGCAACCAAGCCTTTTGGTGAGGTGAAACTGAATATTACTGGGGTGGTTAGTGCTGTTAAGGAAGTGTATACAACCGTAGCCCCTTAGGTGGCAATTCATCATTGCTTGTTAAGAAACTTACTTCACCACTCAGCTGATGCATAAAAGATACAGCGAGTTGTTCCTGATGTTGAGATAGGCCTCACAAGATTTCTTGCACGATCTTGACCCAAGTCATTTGGAATCATTTTGAATGTAGTTTTTGCCATTAGAAAAGCAAACAGGGTGACAATGTTTCTCACAAAAGTGTCAAACATACAATATCGAGGTGACAGGCCACTTCACCTGTTTTATTGGTTTTTTGGGAGAAGAATATTGGCGAGGATACCAGAGAACACTCCACAACACAAAAGCAACATACTGCAGAGGTTATAAATCTGAAATTAAACCAGAAATTGGTGAAATTACTCTGCACGTCATGTAGCATCTGTGGAGGTACAGTTATATTTTCAGTTCTCTGGCCTGTCTTCAGAGCAGTGGCAAATTCTCTGCTCCTTCGTTACCAGGCGATCATTATCACCAGAACAGTAAGAGCAGAGAAACGACTTAGGTGTAATAAATAACCTGGAGGAATTATCCTGGACGTAATCAGCTGCACCTCTTCATGCTGATGTTGGTCAGATTCGTTGTAATACTGTGTGATTTGCAGCCACGCAGAAAACTCTCCAACTCTGAGCTTCCTTTGGAAATTCCAAACTGGTGAAAGGAGAAGAAAAATAATTGAAAGAATTTGACAAAAGTCAAAGGTAAGAGAGATAAAACCTTGCAGGTACAAAGTGCATCTAACATCTCTAAGAGATCTTTCAGATACAGTGTGCTACTTTTCCATGTAGGCATAGAAACTAGTCTCTTTTTGTGCGACAAGATCCCTCGCATTCACCAACAGCAGTGGATCTGATAATTTCAATAGCTGACAGTGCATTAATCTGTCATGCTATTTAACACACCCAAGTCCTTGCCAGCGGAGTATTCCAAATTAGGGAGCTGGCCTTTGGGCTAGAATTCCTGTGTCTCACATTTTGGACATTGTTAAACCCTCTACCCAAGATATCAGTGATATTGATGAAAATGTGTATGAACTGGGGTCCCAACTGCCTCCTACTGAGCATTATTACAGGTACACAGTATTGATGTCTTAGTTCTCAGTGTGAAATAAAACCTTCCTAATAAAGCTCACTCTGTTCAGACCACTTCCATGGCAATCTGTGTTTTTTGGTTGAGTGATTAATATTAGCCCGGACAACTTACACTCCTTCAAAGGAGAGCCATGGGATCTTTTCCAGGCATTTAAGAATGCATACAGGACCTTAGTTTAACTTTTCATCTATAAGGTAGCACGTTCTCCAGTACTGAACTCTGACTGCATATGTAATCAAATCTCTGAAGGGATTCGAAATCAAAACCTTCTGTCTAAGATACTATACAAGTATAAGTTGTTGGTGTTGTTGACTCAGACGAGAGAGTGTTATATTGTCATGGTTGATAGCATTTTCATATCCACATAGCTGTATACACAGCTCATTCAATCATATTATTACAGTGAAGTCTAAAGGCAGCATAGCATCCATAGGCTCCAGTGTAAGATTTTGTGTTATCAAGTATGTGGTGAAAAATCATTGTAAATAATGTTATCATTCACATAACCATTTTTTGCAAGAAATATCATTTTACTCCAAATACTGATGCAAATTAATATCTTTAAATGATGTTTTTATACACATGCAAGATCTCAGTAAAGCCCCTTGTTTATCTGTTATATTTCATACCCTTTTAGTTTAGTCTTTGTTCTTAATTGTGTTTGCTATTTGACCCAAATTCATTGCCTTTAATCTCATTCTTGTGGATATTTCTCTCCTCTTGCTCTTTTTTGCCTAATTTGTTTTCTTTACCTCTTTAATTGATTTGTTCCTTGCTTAACATCCATCACACCGCCACCTCCACCCCCTCCACAAACTGGAGACTTGGTGGTAGTCTTAGAGAAAAAATATATTAACAGCAGTTCTAATAAAAATGCACTCAGATTCCAAGTAAGATAACTACAACATCACAGAAGAAACAAAAATGAAAATTCTATTCAAGGCACCACAACAATAACAATTGCATCCAATAAAACCTGTTACTGCAATGTCTCCATATCAGTTGAAAACCACATTAAATCTTCCACAGGGGAACACAGGAAACAAGGCTTTATATGCCCTACTTGTACACTGTAATTGTTTGGCTTTGTTAACTATAAGATAACATGTAATCAGATAGGAGGTAAGGAAAGACAAGTTACACGATTCATGAAAGGCTGAGCTTTCCAATGTCTTGTAAACAGAATATAATTATGAATATAAAAAGGCTTTGCATAAATGCTAAATAAAAAAAGGTAGTGAGAAAGAAAATGGGCAAGTGCCATATGCCATCCTAATGCTGACAGCAGCAGTGAGCATGAGGGACTGTTTTGTCATTAGCCCTCAGCATTGTGGAAGTGGCTCCTCATTTAGCCCCATGCTGGACTTCCATTACGATAGACTTGCATCAGATGGTGTTTCTTGGCTTGGTGCTGGCATTCAGTACTGCTCCGTTGGTGGGGGCAGAGTGGGGGAGGGAGGTGGTGGTGGAGGGGAGAGAGCCGTGGATGCTTCAGAACCACAGCAGGTGTCCGTATTGGAGTGTTTTTCCCGAGCAGATGCCGAGGCTGGCTTGTAAAAGGCCACCTTTGTTGCTGTTGTGCAGCATCGAGTCATCAAAGGCGTCCCACTCCAACTGAGAAAGTAAATGGCACAGGTTCGGAAAGTAGCAAGAGACAGAACTGGGGGTGTGTGTATGTGTATGTGTTTGTGTCGCTCGGGGGCAGGTGTGGGACTGTGTCAGTTTGAACCTAAAGGCTGCAAAATTATATTTGGCAGCATGCAACTTTCTGCACTTTGCCGGTCTTTTCCATTCAATAGCTTCTGCTGCAGTGTGAAATTGTACAGAGACTGCATTGCATTCCATTCCCTCTCTGGGGAAGGACATGCTGGCAAGACCAGTCACGCCTCATACAAACTCACCTCCTGTCAATAACTTACAGAGTGATTTCGATGGCAGGTGTTGGGGGGGGGGGGGGGGGAGATCTGGAGCCCTGAACCTCCTGCTCTTAGCTGAATAAGCTGGGCAGAACAGCAAGGGGCAGAAGTGGTGTAACCTATAAAGGGGACTTATCAGGGAAAGCTAATCTACCACTAAAAAAAAGATGCAGTCAGGCAGAAACAATCCGGCAGCGCTTAATAAACACAAACTCTGTTAATTCAGGACTGTTAATCTCCCCTGATTTACACATTACTAGCACCAAGGAGTTGTAAATGTGTTTGGCAAGGGGGCTGGGGTTGAGTGGTGGGTAGGATGGGGTGTTTAGACGAGCTCCTTCAAAGGCATTTCTTGATAGTGCTAGCTGTTTCCTATGCTTTCCTTAACACTGGGCTAAAATCGAACTGGTTCTACTTAAGAAGAAACAAACTGTTTAGAATCCTGCCCTGTTCACACACAAATTTTGTACAAAGATTTATTTTTTTCTTAATTCGCTATTTCACCATGTGCAATCCTTTCAGCTTTTTGTTCACTTAGAGTTATCATCTTACTTTTTGTGAACTTAACTAAAATATCAATTTGAAACCTAAATCAGGAACACTGTAACAAGAAAATACCATTCTGAAATAATCTAAATTACATAATTAGTTTCAAATGGTTCAGCAGAATATAATTTGGTTGAAGTACTGTGAAATAATATAATCACCAGAAAATTTCTAAGTAATAATGTAATCTGTATAGTTTAAAATAATTAATTAACGTGTTGTTGGATGAGATCGATGAAGCTTGTTAGGATTTTTTTCTCTGTGTTAAAGGCACAAAATACATTCAACTGAAGTCCCCCATTTTCTCATGAGGGTGAATTTTTTTCATTGCCTTAACTACAGCAAAGTTGTAAGCATGTGTTCTTATGCAGAGAACATCTGCCTATAAAATAATCAGTCAATAACCACTTTAAGGAGAAGCCAACTGAAAACTCAATCCAAAAATATTTCAAGGGATCTAAAATCTTAAAAGTGTAAGGAAATACTAAATAACTTGGACCGCATTTCACCTTAAATATTACTACCTACATTGCTTGTAAAGAATTGTTTTATCCCTGCAAATGAGCACATCTCTGAGTAAACTTCCAGTTGCCACATTCATATGTTTGCCTTATTGTTGCATCATATATGTCTTTTTATTCTCAAGGCAGTGTTCTTAAGCAGTGTCTGCCACTCTTTCTACTACTGAAAACAATTAAAATAAACAAGCTTATGTCCATTTGCAAAATTACAAGCATCTGTCAGTGACATGTATTGTTCTGAGCTTCAACCCTGAAAAAGATAACCTAATTGGAGTTAAGCCTCATAATGGGCTAGCCACATTTCATGACAAAGGCTTGCACACGTGACAATGTATAAGAAATACATAGGAATAAATGTATCCTTAAAAGGGTGTCCATCAGTTAATATGGGATCTATTATGCAACAGGGAACCATAATGCAATGTTCATTCTGTTTCAATGTTCTCAATGTGTCCATTCTTTGGCAGGATGTTTATCTCCTAACCAGACACAAATTTTCTTAGGAGGATGTCCATGGCACAACAGATCATCATACTGGACAAGAATGTGTCACTAAGAACTGTCTCTGAGGCATCTTTTGAGAATTTTCTGCTAGTATCACATACAACTTCCCCACCACCCCAGCTACTTATCACACCTTCTCCACCTCAGAACATTTTGCATCTTACATATTTGAAGTGTTGCCTATATATCTAACACAACCAGAACAGAAGGAGCCACAGGTCTGAACAGAAGTTAATTTCCTTGGATTGGAGTTTCACCACAGAGGAAAATTCCAGGGATTATTTTGGTAATTGTAAGTTTTTATTTTGCTAAATCATGTGCATTTAAGAAGCAAGATGAATTTGGGAGTGATTGAGAATGAGTAGCAACTTTGCTTTATTTTCTTTGTAGAATGAAATCAAGAAAATGCACTTAGAATAAAAAAAAGTTACAACCAAGCTCTCCCCAGTAAAGTGCTCTGTGTGTTAAATTGGAACTAACATTACACATTGATAACATCTGAATACAATTCAAGATTGTGTGTGCTCTAGTACCAAAGCGCCACCTATTGATATTCATCAGAGACAGCTTCAAGGCCACATGCTCATCGGGTATTATGTACGTGTTGTAGTGCAAGACATTTCCATTCAGCTTTGCTTAGGATCTCACCTTACAAACCTGTGAGCATCAGCTGTTCATTGCATGTCTCTGTCACTTTCTATCATTGACTGACAATAGTGCTGGCTCCACTGTAAATCCTGCAAATGTGTGGTCCAGTGGCTGGCATGTCTCAGTTAAACAGTCAGGTTGAAGTTCTGTTTCTGGTAAATGCGCTGGAAGTTACAAATAGTGTCACAGAGCAGAGCAAGTGGCCTGGTGACAGTGACATGGAGCCGTCACAATGCGTAGAAATGATTTTCCTTGATTTCCTCATCACTTGTCAGCTCCCGCCCAAGAGCCCTGAAGCGCTTGACTTATTTTTATTCACAACAAAGAAAATTGCAGCAAGTCATATAAAAACGGGGCATATTTCCAAGCAGTGTTGTTTTTGAAGTGCATAATAAGACTATGTCATGGTTCGTATCTTTCACTTGTTCAGAATTGGCACTGAAACAACATTTTTAATCAGAATGGTCAGTTGCGGCTCGTCTGACTTGAACATGGCTTGAAGTGAACCTTACGTATCATAGCCACAAGTCACCTCTCTGTGTAAGAGGGTATTGAGTTCTTACAGAGTTTTTTTTTAAGAAATCAGGTTCCATTTTAAAAAACACTTTGACAAATGTCTGCACTCTAGATTTGACTTAAAATGGCTCTTTGAGGCCATAGCTCCCTGGTGGGTGGGCAGGTGGGTGATTTACATGCAAACCCCCAAAATATTGGGTCATTGTAGGTGGTTGGTGCTAGGGAGGGGTGAGGAAATTGGAGTCCTTTATAGCCGGGTACTCAGTGCCTGATCTAGGGTCCAGGCATTGGCAAGGGGAGGTGGGTGACTGTTTTTTTGACTCCCCCAACACCCCTGCTCATGATCCCATCCCAACTGATGAGCCCTGTCAGATATGTTAGTCCACATAGGAAAGTCAGCTTCTCGTTGTGACAGACATTTTGAAGTTGACTAGCACTACTCACACAGTTACAAGATCATAGATTTACTCATACAATATGGTTTTTGTGCTTCTTAATGTTACTATACATTACAGTCACATACCTGACCATCTGAACAGACTATACTGACTCCACAACACACAGAGAGTGGCTGAAGTTAAGGTAGGTACTGGAATGTCACAAGTGGTGATGTCATGTGACAGTCTTAAAGGTACAGGCCTTTCTGGTCTAGAATCTATGTCATAATACATGAAAATCATTTCTATGCATCGTGACCACTCCATGTCACTGTCATCAGGCCACTTGCTCTGCTCCATGACATTATTTGTAACTTTCTGATCCCTTTAACAAATGAGAACCTTTTTGTGAAACATATACAAGGATGAAAATAGATATATTGTCTCCAATACGTTTAGGTAATATCTCTGTGAATGTACATGACCAGGTGTAGTCTTTATACAGTAATCATGCCTTGGAGGTGTAGCTTCACTTTGCAGTGTGCTATCTGACATTGTAGGTGGATATGTATCATTTGTTCTAAGAATATGGTTGGTGTCTTCAGTATCCATGTGATCATTTTGAGAGACGGGTGCTTGATAATATACAGATCAGGTTGTCATCTCTTTCTTTGCAAAACGTGACCATTGTTCATTACAATGACATGCAACTCCAGCTATGTCTCTCCATGAACTCACCTCTTTCTGTGAATATCTTGAACTCTAATGTTTTGTCCTGATCCAAGTTGAAATAACTGTTTTTTCATAAATCATGCCCTTGTACCATTTTCTCCCTTCTATCCAACAATATATTGTGCACATGCAGTTCAGTGATGAGAATGTGGGAGGGGAAAACTTGTGTGGATGTGTCTTCAAATATGACGGTGGTCAGTGAGGGAAAACCATTGCCTAGAGGCATATTGTGTAGATTTAAAATAGCTATCTGTAAATCTTGGGAAGTCACTTTACATTTAACAATCATGGAGTGATCTGGTGAAATAGTCATCAGAATGTAATCCAGGTTGATAAGTGGCAAGTAACATTCATTCCACACAAATGTGAGGCAATACCTGTAACCATATCCAACAGGAAAGAGTCTATCCATGGCCCTTTGACATTGAATGGCATTGCCATTGCTGAATCACCCACTATCAACATCCTGAGGATTACTATTAATCAGAAACTGAACTGGATCATCCATATAAATGTCTAGAAGATCAAGTTAAGGGCTAGTAACAAAAACATAAATTGATGGAAAAGTTCAGCAGGCCTGTCAGTATTTGTGGAGAGAAATCAAAGTTAAGATTTCAGATCCTGTGACCCTTCATCGCAACAGTTTTGCAGAAGGTCACATGACCTGAAATGTTAACTCTAATTTTTCTTCACAGGTGCTGCCAGGCCTCCTTAGCTTTTCCAGAAATTTCTGTTTTGTTTCTGATTTCCAGCATCCAGAGTTTTTTTTTTAATCAAGGGCTAGGAATCCTGTGACAAGTAATTCGCCTCCTGACTCCTCAAGGTCTGTCCACTACCCACAAGACACATGTCAGGAGGATGATGGCATACTCCCCATCTGCCTGGATGGATGAAGCTTCAACACTCAAGAGGTTTGGCATCATCCAAGACAAAGCTGCCCACTGTCCCCATATCCACATTCACTCCATCCAGCACTGGCACTCAGTAGCAGCATCTACAAAGCTGCTGTGCAGAAATTCACCAAAGCTCTTAAGTTCATTCCTCTCAAATTCTCTATTACAGCTAGAAGGATAAAGACAGCAGGTACATGACAACACCAAGATCAACAAATTCCTGTCAACATCCTGACTTGGAATGATATCACCTTTCTTCCAATGATACCGCACATGGACACTCATTTAGTCCAGGCTGTTCCTACCAGGACTGATCTCATACTCGCTCAGCACACATTCACCTTGTCATGCCCAATGCATGTATGCCTTTCTTTGCCTTGCACTGACAATTCATGCAGTCACACAACAGGCAGGCGGATTTGCTGTGCATCAGTCCTCAGTCAAGGGCGCATTTATCTTGTCATGCATTAGTGTGTCACATAGCACCTCTACATGGTAGCAGTATTCACAGCAAATGAACTGCACCTGCAGGAAGCAGTAGTACATGTTTGAAAGCCAAAGGGCAGTAGTCCACATGTAATCTGTGAGGGCAGTCATCATTCAGGGGAATGGTTAATCAAGGGCAGTTTCCCATAGAAATACTAGACTTTGGACACAGTCAGGTTGGGGTGGAATTTTACAGGGAGTCCATGCCTGTTTGAGTATGGTCAAACCTACATCTTCATGGGAGCCAGTTCAGAGGTGGGGTGAAGCTCTTCTGTAGTCAGAGACATGTCTGGCCACCAGTCAGGGCTCTGGTTCAGTGCTGGGAGCTCAGAAAATGGAACAACATTGTCCCAAAACTTCTGTTCACAGAAACTATGGGAGAAGGGGCAAGGAAGGCTGGTGTAGAAGCATGTAGATTGCTTGGGGCAATGACCTGGGGAAGTGTGACGCTTGTGGGTTGACAGACTGAGCACCCAGGAAGGAGAGGGTGATGCTGAGTGTCTCAGTTGTATGTTAATGCTGAGGCTGCAAGCCCTTGGCACAGGACTGCATGCCACTAACTACTAACCAAACCCCGCTGGCACCCCTCTCTTCTGATGCAAGCCTGATTATTCCACTTGTTATATTTGGAAGTACTCACCCCATCTGGGATTTCCCGGGATTCCCAGGGAGCTCTGATGATGGTGCCACCTTTATAAGATTGTATACATCTATTCAAGCACTGTTAGTCTGGAGCAGTTTTGTACACTTCAGGTCATTTGCCTCAAACATGGCAAATAAGGGGAATTTGCTATCCCAGTTTGCGGACAGGGATCTGGCTATCCTGATGTTTGGGATGGTACAGAGGAAGTTCATCCTCTTGCCACAGAATCAGCAGAGAAGGCTATGACACCAGACCTTGTCAGCTGTTGTGAGTTTGCTACCCAAGTGAATGCAGTCTCAGCCATCTGCAGGAATCCCAGCAGTGTAAGAAGAAGGTCATCACTGCTCCACCAGAGCATGTGCTTCCACCTTCTGTCTGCTACCTTATTCTCACTCTGTTACTTTATTCACCTCCCACGAAAGCTTACGTTCTGCCACTCTCACTATCGCATGCAGTATCTTTCCTCACTTGCTCTTACCTCCATTTAGCCCTCAGCACAAACTCTGCATGGGCCTTGCACTGCCTTTTCACTCACTGGGAACCTCAAGACTTTACTCCCACCTACAAAAACACTAATACATCACCCACTTTCATCTCACTTAATCCCTGGCTTTGTCTCATTCCAGGAGAAGACAGTGGATAACAGTGCAGAAAATACAGTCCACATGAATTTATGAAAGGGAAATCATGCTTGACAAATGTCTTTTGAAAGGATGTAACTAGTAGAGTTGATAAGGAGGAGCCACTGGATGTGATTTACTTGAAGTTTCAGTAGACGTTGATAAAGACTCAGATAAGAATTTAGCACGCAAAATTAAAGTACTTGGGATTGGGGCAGCCTGTTACTCAGAAACAAAAACAGAAGTAGCTGGAAAAACTCAGACTGTCAGCCAGCATCTGTGAAGAGAAATCAAAGTTAATGTTTCATAGCTGTTAAGTTCTGAGGAAGGGTCACCGGTCCCAAAATGTTAACTTTGATTTCTCTGCACAAGTGCTGCCAGACCTGCTGAGCTTTTCAAGAAACTTCTGTTTATGTTTCGGATTTACAGCATCTGCAGTTCTTTCTGTTTCTCTCAGATACTGACTGACCTATTGTAGACTTACAAAATTTTCTGTTTTATTACTCCTGTTTAAAGTTCATGGGACCCACACAAAGTATCATGTAAAAGAAAATGGATATTAAGATAGCTTTTATGGATTCACTACAGGTGTCATTGTTAAGGTCACACTATAGATCAATGTTATTGTGTGCCCTTAATATAGCTGCCCAGCTGGATGCTTCCTTAGTTTTTTTCAATGATTGGGCAGTAATGATTCGCTGCTGACCAAAATGCCAGAAGTTGATAAAATGTCAAAAACACAAATAAGAGCACTTTCAGCCTGCTCCATCATTTTGTAAGAGCATTGCTGGTCTTCCATTGCATCTTTCTGCACTATCTGTTATATCCCCTAATTATCTTAAAATCTACTCCTTGAACAAACTCAGCAACTGAACACCCACAACCCTCTGCGGTAGTGAATTCCAAAGGTTCATAGCCCTTTGAGTGAAGAAATATGACTGACTCTTTATTCGGAGACTTTCCCAGTTTTGATTCCAAAACCGGGGGGGCATCTTTTTTCTCAGCATTAACCCTCCCAAAACCCTAAGAGTTTTGTATATTTCAAATAGTTCACTGTCTCATTTTCCTAAATTAATCAGAATGTAGACCTTATTCATTTACTGTCTCCTTGTGGGACAATTCAATCATTCTTGAAACTAAAACAGAAATTGCTGGCAAAGCTCATCAGGTCTGAGAGCATATATGGGGAGAAAGCAGAGTTAATGGTTCAAATCTACTGATTGTTTATCAGAAATGACCAGAGTTCAGCATCCACAGTTTTTTGTTTTATCTCAGGGGCTAGTCTGATGCAATTGGAACATGCACGTCTTTCCTCACATAAGGAAATCCACACTGCACACACGTTCAGGTGTGGTCTGTCCTATACCTTATATGATTATATTAACAATTCTTATGCTCCAAATGTTTTATAGCCAAAATTAACAGAACACTTGCCTTCCTAATTCATTATTTAGCCTGCACATTAACCTTCTGTGGTTCATGTACAGTATAAGGATACCTCACTGCCTCCAAATGGAAAAGTTTCCTAGTATCTTAATCCTATGTTATTATTTAGATTACTTACAGTGTGGAAACAGGCCCTTCGGCCCAACAAGTCCACACCGACCCGCCGAAGCGCAACCCACCCATACCCCTTACCTAACACTACGGGCAATTTAGCATGGCCAATTCACCTGACCCGCACATCTTTGGACTGTGGGAGGAAACCGGAGCACCCAGAGGAAACCCACGCAGACACGGGGAGAACGTGCAAACTCCACACAGTCAGTCGCCTGAGGCGGGAATCGAACCCAGGTCCCTGGCGCTGTGAGGCAGCAGTGCTAACCACTGTGCCACCGTGCCGCCCAATTATGTTTCCTATCAAAATGAGTAATTTCACACCAGCACATAATGCAACTCACATTGTATTCCATCTCTTACATTGTTGCTCACTCACTCAACTATAGTCCTCTTCAGCTTCTCTGCATCCCCCTTGCAGCTTTCCTTCCCACCTAATTTTGCATCATCAGCAAACTTCGTTATGTTGCACTCAAGTTTCCTCATTGAAGTATAAACAAAGATTGTAAATAGCTGAGGTCCCAGCACTGATCTTGTTGTATCCCACAAGGTACATCCTGTCAACCAGAAAAATGTCGCATACATTCCTGCTCTCTGGATTTCAACCATTAACCAATATGTAATTCATAAAAACATATTAATCTCACTCCTGTGACTTGTCATTTTATACTAATATGTGGCACCATATTGGTTGATTTTGAAAATCCATCTACCAGCTTCCCCTGTACATCATTAGTCACATCCTCAAAATTAATGATTCTTCCTTCCAGATTTTTTGTTGGACAACATGTTAGTGCTCAATGCTCCAAATTTAGATTTGAAGAGAACATGAATTCAGATTCTTTAAAGCAGCACAAAAACAACACGGCAATAGCAAAGGGTCTATCCACTGACCATATCACCTAGGTATTAGGTCTGCCTAATTCCCACAAGCACTTCATCAATGTGGATCAAGTGTAACCTGAAAGAGATTATCCTAGATATGATATTCTAAGTCAATCATTGAAGCCTGCAAAGAAATCTCTCCAGAAACAAGGATCAACTTATAAATATGTACAAAAGTAGACCACTGAGGTTTTTGCGGTGCAGTGGTATTGTCCCTGGGCCAGGGGTTGAGGTTGAAGTGTCATACTCTCCAATGGTATGTCATAATATCCCTGAACAGATTGATTTTAAAAAGTTCCAGTTGGAGCCACTTAAATGAGGAAACTATGGGAGGTCACCATCTTTGGCATTCATCGTGTAAGATCAGGTCTTTGCGAATGCGTCCTAAAGCCCCCGCACATCTTTACAATGCAACTTGTATTGCCTGTTGAATCCCTTGCATCTTATTAGAAGGCATTAATAAGTAAAATATCCAGAAAGGAAATATTGAGGCTGACTACTAACATGATCGCATGTATAGGTTAAAAACTGGGGCATGGTGTGAATATTGACTTACATTCTGAATGCATGACATGATTTTTATTTTTGACATTGCAAAATGGGATCACTTTATATGCCTGGTTGATTTCTGTTTTGTGAACTCCAGTAGTCCTAAGTACGCACTGAGTGAAATACGTTTCTAACAACAGTCTATCACTCCTTGCTGGGTTTGATTTATTAATGAGTGCACAAATGGCATTTAGCCAAGCACCTCAAATGATATTAAAATGGTTTGCCTACTTAATGTCTATATAATTAATATCTTGCATTGCATACTCCTCAGTTGTTCAATAACAGCACACCCAGTACTGCGCTCTTTAGAGACTTGGTAGAGAGTTGTTTGGGAGACTCCTCCTCACAGAAGACTTCAGCAGGGCAGATGTTCTCTGGAAGCAGCCTAATACTGACTTTCTCAATGGGTCATGAATCATTTCAGGCTCATTCCATGGGATTTCAACCACGAGAGGATGCTTTGACATTGACTTCAGGGACACTGCATTGTTATAGCACAACTGCTATTGCAACACCACCAAAGGCTTGGACTAACATAAAGGGATGAAGGATGCCCCATTCGGTTACAGCCTTGCTGACGATTGCAGAGTCTGATGTCTGCAAAACTATATTGCTAAGAGGAAAGGAAAGAACACTGCTTAAGGACCAAATGCAGCCAGTCGGGTGTTAATTATGTTTTGCAATGAGCAGCCCAGCTCCTGCCTTTTCAAAGTCTTTCCACCACCTATAAAGCAATGCTCAGGAATGCCTCCACCTTATCTGGCTTGGAGAAGTGGCAACAAATTGAAGAAACTAAATACCAATTAGGATTCAACCATTCACTTGATTAACATCCCATCTATTAGAACAATACCCATCCCTCTTCCACCATCCCTGTATTACTGTTGTCTGATTGAATGAGAAGGTGATTTTAGAAGCTCACTTTAGTGGCTTCACCAGCAATTCTGAAATCACAGAGGAGGACACAGCAAACAGATGGATGGGATTGTAACTATCCTCATTTTGCCCTCCAAGCTACACACTGTTCTGACCTGGACATGTATCACCCTTCCTTTTTCATTGCTTGGCCAGAATTCTGGTGTTCTCTTCCATACAGCATCATAGAAAAGCCTTCTCCCTGCACATGGGGTCAAGAAAAATACTTACCTTTACCTTTACAATGACATCCAAGTTGGGTAATAACTGCTTTGCACACCAGAGGCACCACAACCAGAGAGTAAATGAACAATGCAAAAAGGGCAGAGTTATGATTGACTATCTGAATTATTTAGTTGTTAAGTGTCTAACTAGTTAAATGTGACCAAAAGTAGCTAAAAATAATCATGAGAAACAAAAATTAGCAGATCACTAAGCAACTAAGTATTCCACTTTTCAAATCTCCCATGTACACACAAATAGGGAGCACAAAATTGACTCATGAAATCATGGAGATAATTTCTTCACTCTTGCTTATGCATTTCTTGAGGGTTCTCCAGGATGGTTGCCATTATATTGGCATAAATGAATGTAGTACCAAACTTCCGCCAAAGCTATTTTAGATTAGATTAGATTCCCTACAGTGTGGAAACAGTCCCATTGGCCCAACAAGTCCACACCGACCCTCCGAAATGTAACCCGCCCCCCCACCCCCCCGGAATAACAACTATGAACAATTTAGAATGGCCAATTCACCTGACGTGCACAACTTTGGAATGTGGGAGGAAACCAGAGTACCCGGGGACACAGGGAGAATGTGCAAACTCCACACAGACAGTTGCCCGAGGATGGTAATCAAACCTGGGACACTGGCGCTGTGAGGCAGCAGTGCTAACCACTGAGCCATCGTGTCACCCCAAATGAGTGACAAGTGATAGAATGAACTGAGAAAATTCCATGTGACTGTTTCCAGTACCTTCCTTCATCAAATGAAGAATGCAATTCATAACCAAATCAAACCGAAAACAATCATGGTATGAAATAAAAAGACTGAACATAATAAAGAGGCAGGTATATGTAACAGGAGCTTTGCCCACAGTATGGAGGTGAACAGAAAGATACACTAATGCTGCCAGCCTGTGTACCAATTTGCCAGTACTTTCCAGGCCTATGGCCCTTTACCCACAGGTGGAAATGGGAGCAAAAGCATTACTCTTCTATATATAGAGGTTACAGTTGCCTGCCGATTGCCCATGACATTGAAAAGTGGGCCAGCTGTCTGGAGGGCAGACTTTCAGCAACAGATCGAGGTAAGGCCAAACACTCTAACTAGATTGCGACACCTACCTGATCTCAGACAACTTTGTGGAGAGGTTCTCCTCCATCATGGAGGCCTAGATTCTGTGGGAATTGTTTTATTACTTTTAAGTTTTAGAAGTTGCCAAAGGGGTGAGTTAAGGTGAAGGTGCCTATTATCTCTGTTACCATGCTCCAAGGCCTCCTGGAGTTCCATTGGCCTCAAGAGTCTGTCACTGTCTCTAATTGAACAGCAAGCCACTTCCTGAGCATTGCTGAAGAAACTCAGCAGGTCTGGCAGCATCTGTGGAGAGAAAACAGAGAAAATGTTTCGTGTCCAGTGACCCTTCTTCACAAGAGGAGGGTTTAACATCAACAGCATTAGTTTTGTCAACAGTCTCCATTGCTTCTTCAAAAAAAACTTCAGGGCATGAGTTAATCACAATTTTCCCTTAAGAAATCTATGCTGGCTTTCCTTAAATAATTCCACACTGACACATAATCTACTGTGCCCACTGCATTCCCAAGAACCTAGTTCAAGTGCCTTCTTTTTCATTGGAGTGGAAATTCCCCTGAACACAATCTAAGTACTACTACCATTATGGTACCATTATCTCAGTCTCCATTCGGATAATTAAACCTCCCCAATACAACTACTCTATAATGTTTGCACCTCTCTGAAGTTTCTCTGCAGGTTGGTATCTCTATGTCATCTCCACTAGTTAGTGGCCTGTAGAGTACACATAGCAATGTAATCACTTTCTTCTTATTTCTTAACTCGAGCCAAATCAATCCTGTCCTTGAATTAGTTATTTTAATTAATTTATTTATTACGTTGTGTCAGACATCCTCTTTCTCCAACATTACAATGTTTTCCTTTACCAATAATACCACTCCTCTTTCTCCTTTTTCCTTTCCTAAACACCTTGTACCAGGAATATTTAACTCAGCCTTACCCTCCCTTCAGCCAGGTGTTCAATACAGCAATAACATTATAATTCCACATGATAATCTGTCCCTGTGCCTCACTAATCTTATTTATTATACTCTTTGCATTCACATATATTCACTGTAACACTGGCTTTGAATATTTCAATACCTTCCTTATTTTTTCTCCATTGAGAAACATTCTATCCTCTGTTCAATTACAGGCACTTAGCCCTTAGTCCAGGCTGGGAGCTGCAACAAGGCCAGGCAGTGGCAATGGAACATAGAACATAGAACATAGAACAGTACAGCACAGAACAGGCCCTTCAGCCACGATGTTGTGCGGACCATTGATCCTCATGTAAGGTAAACCTAATGTGCGAACCCTCAAATTTCTGTGACCATATGCATGTCCAGCAGTCTCTTAAATATCCCCAATGACCTCGCTTCCACAACTGCTGCTGGCAATGCATGCCATGCTCCCACAACTCTCTGTGTAAAGAACCCGCCTCTGACATCCCCTCTGTACTTTCCGCCAAACAGCTTAAAATTATGATCCCTCATGTTAACAATTTCTGCCCTGGGAAAACGTCTCTGGCTATCAACTCTATCTATGCCTCTCATTATCTTGTACACCTCAATTAGGTCCCCTCTCTTCCTTTTTCCAATGAAAAATTCCGAGCTCGGGCAATGTTGGGAATGGAAGTTGCCATGCAGGTTAATTTATAGTGGAGCACCAGAACGAGCACAAGAGAGGTCGAGAAAAGGTTGGTCTTAATTAAATGGAAAGATTCCCGTAGCAAAGCTAACAATTGTGCTTTAGCATGCATCAGGTTGTTTTGAGTTTGAATTAAAAGTTGAAAATTCCAATTGTGATCACTGAGCCTTATTTTTAAAAAAAACTGCTTAATGAGCTGAATGGACTATTAATTAGTGGGGAATAGCATCCCATTCCACCCTTTGAAAATTTAAAACTGTCTCAGAAGCATAAGATTCCAAGGTCTGAAAGCCACACCCACATCAGGACCATTTGAACATCCAACCCCTTAACTCTATCTGTGGATGGTAATGCTCACTGTAATCTGGGAACAGAGACCCCAGTCAATGAATAAACAGCTCATCCAACTCACTGAGACAAAAATTAGTCATGATGAGATCTTTTATCATCACATTAAATATCTTAATCATGGAAATCTGCTATTTGTATAGTATCTATCCCATGTAATATACTTTTATTAGGTGAAAAGACAGCATGCTCTTTTGCTGTACTAAAATAATGAATCTCAGAAACAAGGCACAATGAAAAGAAACAAGGTTGGGCATCTCAGTTATAGGCAATCTTAAATCATGTTTGTTTTCCCCAGCATTTTGTGCAGGGTACACTCAATTCCATTTTATTAAAGGAGACACATGAACTTGCAGAGAGCCAAAGGCTATTCCTGTGGGGCAGTTAATGCATCACTGACAATGAAGAGGGATGTGATGTTAACAAGTCAAGAATAAAAATAAAATTGAATACAATTAGCAAATTTTGTCAAGTGCCACTAAGAGCTGAAAAATGTTGAAGGCAATTGAATAGTATTTTTTGCTTCTTGAATAGGTTAGAATCATAGCATGGTAAATACGATGCTGTCAAAATGACCTTAGAGATGCTTTAACGTTCTTTTACCACTAATGCAATCTTGTTCCAGGCCAACCTTTACCTACTGCTGATTTTCTGTAGACAGTAATTAGATACAATTCTCCCCATAGAGTTTTTCCAGTCTCCCCATAAAAAAACAATTAGCTGATTCAGACCAAAATCCAGATTGTTAATGGTTTCATAGCAGCTATCAGACAGTAATTTGTTTTGCTAATTGCTGCAATTGGTTTTGTTAAATTTGTGAAACCTGTCTTTATAATCCCACAAGCTGAAGAGTTAATGTGCTTTCACGGCTTTCTTCCCCCTTCTTTAATTATTTTTGCTGTGCTAAATCGAGAGCGCTTGGCTCTTCTAAATATGGTGCTCGTCAGATTCAGCCTTAATTCATCAAAGCAGAATCAATTGTGTTTGTGATTTCTGTCGGCTTGTGCTGATTGAGAAGTGGCATTGGAACATCAGTAGCTAGATTACTGCAGTAAATTTGAGATAATGTTGAACTGAGAAATAAATGAGACAACATTAATATCAGCTAATTTCCCACTCCAAACACCACACCCCTGCCCTATGATTGAAGGCAATGTGAGCTTCAAATTTGACTTAGATGATTTTGCAAAACCTCTAGCATCAAATTGGCCAGCTATTATATGATATTTGGTTTCAACGAATTTGCAGTTGCTGTGTATAATGGGTGACCAATTTAATATGGCCCATTATTATCTGAGACAAATTTGTAGTTCTGAATGTTCAAAATAAGTTTTACAAATTTTACTTACTTGCGATATTGAAATATGATAATATTTTCCAGTAATCAGTTGTCACTCAATAAACTCGCACCCCAATCACTGTTAATCTTCCATGGTGGAAGTCATCACTTACTGAGAACAAATAGTACATTAACCATCCATAACCAGCACAAACAGCCACAATTACTAAAAGAAAGGATTTAAAACTGAAGAAAACATTAATTGACCTTCAGAAAATATCATTAAAAAGTTAATCCTTATAATAATCTGAAGGTTGCTATCTAAGTTTGGGTTGAGAGTGTTTGGAACTAATGGTTTTAGATCATAAGACCATTAGAAATAGAAACAGGACTAGGCCATTCAGCCCCTCAAGCCTTTTCTGCCATTCAATAGGTTCATGGCTGGTTTGACATTCCTCACATCCACTTTCTTGCCATTTCCCCATAACGACTCCCCTATTGATGAAGAATCTATCCCAGCCTTACAGTATTACATAAGGACTCTAACTCTGACAGCTCTCTGTTGCAAGAAGTTCCAAAGACTCACAAATCTCTGAGAGAAGAAATTCCTTCTCATCTGAGTCTTGAATTCTACTTTATTCTGAGACTATGCCTTCAGCTTCTAGACTCTCCCATGAGAGGAAACATCCTCTTAACATTTATCCTGTCAAGCCTCTTAAGAATCCAGTATGTTTCAATGAGATCACCTCTCATACTACTAAATTCCAGTGAGTAGATGCCAACCTGTTTAACCTTTGCTGAAGAAACAATCCCTCCATACTAGGGATCATCCTACTGAACCTTCCTTGAATGTCTCCACTGGAATGTTCTCCATCCTTAGATATGGAACTGTGCAGGGTAGCAGCAGACTTCCAACACTTGATCGGGTGAGTAGTTGACTTTAAAGATGGAGCCAATGGTAGGAATCCCTGGTCAGTATGTCTGCTTGTGGTGAGTGGGGCACCACAGGGGCATGGTACATAGGTACTAATGCAAATTTAGGAAGACGGTGAAAAACAAAATCCCGCTCAGACACATTGAGAGAAACCCACAATCACCAGAAATAATACTTAACTAATTTCTGGTACAATTCTGTCCAACGTAGTAAAGATTCAAAGGAGAAGAGCAGTTAATCGGTAAAAGATTGGGAGATGTAGTTAAACCTCAATAATGTTAAATTAGCCAAAGAAAAGATTCACTTAAAGAGCAATGTGATTTTAGAAGGATGTAACTACATTAAGATAATGCACTGCTGCTTCTGCAGTGACTGAGATTATGATACATTTACAAAGGCAGCTCCAATGACAAACAGCAAGAGTGCAAGGGGGCAGGAGACAAAAGGCATCTTTCCCCCAGGCTTAATGACTCTTGCATGTGCCCTTGCTCTCTTAGTTTTCACTGGGGGAAAAGCAAGCACTGCTGTGAGTCCTCCTATTTTGTCACTTCAACTTATAGACCAAAGTATGTACATATATTTATACACACCAACATAGAAATCAAGCCTATATCATGAAAAATGTAGACAGAGTGTGCTGTAGAACAATTGCCACATTCATGCTATTTTGGGACCTGGAAGAGATAGCAGAGCATAAATTGAAGCAAAGATCTAACGCCAATTATTTCCCCTTCAGTCTTCAGGTACAGGCTGTATTCTAATGTAGTAAAAACGCACAGCTTTATGGGAATGTTTTTACATGATGCTCATGACATAATAGAAAATTACTTTGCATGTTGATGTTGTTTCAGATACCTTAAATTCATTTTCAGTTCTTTTTCTATAATTCACTGATAGGATATTGGCATCACTGGCTGGGCCAGCATTTATTGCCCGTCCTTAGCTGTCCTTTAGAAAATACTGGTGAACTGCCTGTAATGATAGTAATGAGGTCAACTAGGTGACCTCATAGAAAATAAGTTCCCTGATTGGGGCTTTTACTCTAGTCCAGTCAGAGAACCCTGGCTGACAGATAAGAACAGGAGTGTCGGACATTCTGTTTATTCTGAGGGCTGGCTCTGAAATAGTTGGATTGGTGTTAAAGATTTTCCATATGTAAATAAAAGGTGACTTGGTGATGGTCCACTGGCCTCTGTGGAATTATTTCACTGCCTTCTTGAACTGCTGCAGCTCAAGTCCCGTAGGTCGACCCACTGTGCCATTAGCTAGGGAATTCCTGGATGTTGACCCAGCAACACTGAAGGAATAGCAATATATTTCTGTCACCTCTTATGCTAAATTCTTTTCAATTCCATATATCTGTAGAGGGAATTGCTAGTAGGTACCTTCATTCCTTCCCACCCTTGCAACAACTTTAGCCTTCCCAGTCCATCTACCTTCCATTTCCCAGCACATTATAGCAGAGGAGGCAGAGTGACACCCCCTGACTACTACTTAATTGGATAGTTAAGGTGAATGGGCAACATAGAAGGCATCTTATCTGTGTATTATTAGGATCAGGTTGAGTATGGATCAGCGGATTGGGGCTTCTGATCTATTTTACATAACCCCAGCCAAGATGAATGGTTGCAGGGTGGGTAAGGGGCTGTAAAAATACCTCAGTTTGTTAGTTTTATAGTCAGCAGACTTGGAATGTCATACAATGTGAAGTACACTATCAAAGCTGATCTAAAAATTTTTAGAACTGTTAATTTTTTATGGCATTGAAACAGGCCAATCAGCCCAAATGGTCTGTGCCAGTGTTTATGCTCCATACGACCTTCTTCCCACTCAATTTATTCTATCCAGTCAACATATTCTTTCATTCCTTTCTCCCTCATATGTTTTTCTAGCTTCCTCTTAAAGGGATCTATGTTATCTGCTTTAAATGGTCAAAGTGGGAGCAGGTTTTTACACTGGTACATTATCAATTATGGAACAACTTCAGAAAGCTCTTTTAAAACACAAATATATATTGCTGCATAGAAAGAGAAAGAAGGGAACAAATGAAATATTCAATTCAAAATTGAGCTATCATTATCTGTAATTGGTAATTCATTGCATGATAATGCAGATCTTGAACATTGTCGAAAAAGAACATGTTGTTGGAACTTTTCATCTTGCACTCATCAGAACACAATTGCAAGAATACCAGTTCTCAAAGCCAACTATTAATATTGCATGAGAAAAAAAATACTCTGCTTATCTGGCAATTGGACTCTGGCTAACATGTTGTCATATAGAATTCACCAGGTAACAGTTAACCCCATAATTTTGGTTAAATTCTTTTTTCAGCAATACACAACTGATAATTATTTTGTTACATCGATAACTTGATGATTACACCAGCATTTCTCCTTTAACATCATGAGATATGTATTTTAACTTGACAGACCTTTCCAACAGAGAATCAATCTTTGTTTTATATATTCCTCTTGTATATATAGTATTTGGGCCATATATTCATATTTCATCACCCATTGACGATAAAATTTAACAATGGATTCTGGAGGCTGCCTTTATGTTTCTTCCCATTTTCCAAAAGGTACAACCTGTCTATTTCTCTTTTCATGCTGATCATCTTAGTCAGCCATTCTCAATGGGGACCGCATGGCACATTTGAAGACGGCCACTGACTGAAAACTGTGAGAAGAGGACCCCCAAGGGTTTATGGGGGTCTTGGTAACTGAACCCATGAAATCTCTAATTTGGAGGCCGTTATCATGAAACTTGCAGAAAAGCAATAAGCTCAAAGATCGCAATAGGCCTGATAATTTCATACAGTCTTTTTTAAAGTTTTGTCCAGTATGTTGGAATGTTTACAGTGTTCAATAATAAATGATTTTCTGTCAATCTCTCTGTGTTGTTCCCTGTTTGAAAGGTGGGGCCATGGCATCTGAGAAGAGATCCTGGGGAGGGCCGTGACCAAAAAACAGTTGAGAATCACTGATCTAAGTATAAAGGTTTATAGAGTTATGCATTTTCATTGCATTTAGTGGGCGGCACGGTGGCACAGCAGTTAGCACTGCTGCCTCACAGCGCCTGAGGCCCGGTTCAATTCCCGACTCAGGCGACTGACTGTGTGGAGTTTGCACGTTCTCCCTGTGTCTGTGTGGGTTTCCTCCGGGTGGTCCGGTTTCCTCCAAAGATGTGCGGGTGAATTGGCCATGCTAAATTGCCTGTAGTGTTAGGTAAGGGGTAAATGTAGGGGTATGGGTGGGTTGCGGGTCGGTGTGGATTTGTTGGGTCGAAGGGCCTGTTTCCACACTGTAAGTAATCTAATCTAATCATTGTTCTTAATTTCAACAAATATCTAATTTAAATTATTATGTTTCGAGATAACACAGGTTTGACTTTCTGCTTTGAGTGCATCAAGCTGAAAATTGGCCCCAAAGTGAACTAGTTCAGACAAGTGTTACCTTTCCACAAGCTTCTGCTGAAACTCATTTGCATATTGCTGAATGCAAAATGTGCTCTGAATGATTGCAACCAGAAAGCGATTCAAAAGATTTTTTCAAATAAATTGCTTTATGAAATACTCCTTGATATATTTAGAATAAGGATGATGCGGTTGTATTTGTAAAGTTGCAAAAGGGGTTCACCATAAAAAAAATTATGTCACAGTATCCAACTCTAGAGTACAGGTGTCCCCCACTTTCTGAAATTAGAGCGCGCTTATGCAACTTTTCGTAAGCTGAAATTGCGAAAAGCTAAGAAGCAGTTACCATTAACTTATATGGGAAAATTTTTTGGTGATTAGGAACATGGGACTGGGATATCATAGCAATTACAGAAACATGGCTCATGGATGGGCAGGACTGGCAGCTGAATGTTCCAGGATACAAATGCTACAGGAAGGATAGAAAGGGAGGCAAGAGAGGAGGGGCAGTGATATTTTTGAAAAGGGATAACATTGCAGCTGTGCTGAAGGAGGCTATTCCCGGAAATACATCCAGGTAAGTTATTTGGGTGGAACTAAGAGATAAGAAAGGAATGATCACCTTATTGGGATTGTATTATAGACCCCCAATAGTCAGAGCAAAATTAAGAAACAAACTTGTAAGGAGATCTGTAAGAATAATAGGGTAGTTATGGTAGGGGATTTTAACTTTCCAAACATCGACTGGGACTGCCATAGTGTTAAAGGTTTAGATGGGAGGAATTTCTTAAGTGTGTACAAGACAATTTTCTGATTCAATATGTGGATATACCTACTAGAGAAGGTGCAAATCTTGACCTACTCTTGGGAAATAAGGCAGGGCAGGTGACTGAGTTGTTAGTGAGGGAGCACTTTGGGGTCAGCGACCATAATTCTATTAGATTTAAAATAGTGATGGAAAAAGATAGGCCAGGTCTAAAAGTTGAAGTTCTAAATTGGAGAAAGGCCAGTTGTGATGGCATTAGGAAGAACTTTCAAAAGCCGATTGGAGGCAGATGTTCACAGGTAAAGGGATGGCTAGAAAATGGGAAGCCTTCAGAAATGAGATAACAAGAATCCAGAGAAAGTATATTCCTGTCAGAGTGAAAGGGAAGGCTGGTGGTTATAGGGAATACTGGATGACTAAAGAAATTGAGGGTGTGGTTACGAAAAAGAAGGAAGCATATGTCAGGTATAGATAGGATGGATCCTTAGAAGAGTATAAAGGAAGTAGGAGTATACTTAAGAGGGAAATCAGGAGGGCAAAACGGGGACATGAGATAGCTTTGGCAAATAGAATTAAGGATAATCCAAAGGGTTTTTACAAATATATTAAGGTCAAAAGGGTAACTAGGGAGAGAGTAGGGCCCCTCAAAGATCAACTAGGAAAAAGTGAAGACTGCAGGTGCTGGAGATCAGAGCTTAAAAATGTGTTGCTGAAAAAGCACATTCTCCTGTTCCTTTGATGCTGCCTGACCTACTGCGCTTTTCCAGCAACACATTTTTAAGCTCCTCAAAGATCAGCAAGGTGGCCTTTGTGTGGAGCCACAGAAAATGGGGGAGATACTAAATTAATATTTTGCATTAGTGTTTACTGTGGAAAAGGGTATAGAAGATATAGACTGTAGGGAAATAGATGGTGACACCTTGCAAAATGTCCAGATTACAGAGTAGGAAGTGCTGGATGTCTTGAAATGGTTAAAGGTGGATAAATCCCCAGGACCTGATCAGGTGTAACCGAGAACTCTGTGGGAAGCTAGAGAAGTGATTGCAGGGCCTCTTGCTGAGATATTTGTATCATCGATAGTCACAGGTGAGGTGCCGGAAGAATGGAGGTTGGCAAATGTGGTGCCACTGTTTAAGAAGGGCAATAAAGTCAAGCCAGGGAACTATAGACCAGTGAGCCTGACCTCAGTGGTGGACAAGTCATTGGAGGGAATCCTGAAGGACAGGATGTACATGTATTTGGAAAGGCAATGACTAATTAGGGATAGTCAATATGGCTTTGTGCATAGAAAATCATGTCTCACAAACTTGATTGAGTTTTTTGAAGAAGTAACAAAGAGGATTGATGAGGGCAGAGCAGTAGATGTGATCTATATGGACTTCAGTAAGCCGTTTGACAAGGTTCCCCATGGGAGACTGATTAACAAGGTTAGATCTCATGGAATACAGGGAGAACCAGCCATTTGGATACAGAACTGGCTCAAAAGTAGAAGATAGAGGGTGGTGGTGAAGGATTGTTTTTCAGACTGGAGGCCTGTGACCAGTGGAGTGCCACAAGGATCAGTGCTGGGTCCTCTACTTTTTATCATTTATGTAAATGATTTGGGTGAGAGCATAAGAGGTACAGTTAGTAAGTCTGCAGATGACACCAAAACTGGAGATGTAGTGGACAGCGAAGAGGGTTACCTCAGATTACAACAGGATCTTGACCAGATGGGCCAATGGGCGAGAAGTGGCAGATGGAGTTTAATTCAGATAAATGCGAGGTGCTGCATTTTGGGAAAGCAAATCTTAGCAGGACTTATACACTTAATGGTAAGGTCCTGGGGAGTGTTTCTGAACAAAGAGACCTTGGAGTGCAGGTTCGTAGCTCCTTGAAAGTGTAGTCGCAGGTAGATAGGATAGTGAAGAAGGCGTTTGGTATGCTTTCCCTTATTGGTCAGAGCATTGAATACAGGAGTTGGGAGGTCATGTTGTGGCTGTACAGGACATTGGTTAGGTCACTGTTGGAATATTGTAATTCTGGTCTCCTTCCTAATGGAAAGATGTTGTGAAACTTGAAAGGGTTCAAAAAAGATTTACAAGGATGCTGCCAGGGTTGGAGGAATTGAGTTACAGGGAGAGACTGAACAGGCTGGGGCTGTTTTCCCTGGAGCATCAGAGGCTGAGGGGTGACCATATAGAGGTTTACAAAATTATGAGGGGCATGGATAGGATAAATAGACAAAGTCTTTTCCCTGGTGTCGGGGAGTGCAGAACTAGACGACATAGGTTTAGGGTGAGAGGGGAAAGATATAAAAGAGACCTAAGGGACAACTTTTTTACATAGAGGGTGGTATGGGTATGGAATGAGCTGCCAGAGGATGTGATGGAGGATGGTACAATTGCAACATTTAAGAGGCATTTGGATTGGTAAATGAATAGGAAGGGTTTGGAGGGATATGGGCCGGGTGCTGGCAGGTGGGGCGAGATTGGGTTGGGATATCTGATTGGCATGGACAGGTTGGACCTAAGGGTCTGTTTCCATGCTGTACATCTCTATGACTCTATGACTCTGTGAGTGTTCCCAGACCAAAGAAAAACCACCAAATCAAACCAAGTAACACACAATACCTAAAATAATATTATCATATGAAATAAGCAAGAATGATGTGACTAATAACAGCCTATATAAAGTAGAAATAATGTTATGTACAGTGTAGCTTCACTCACCAGAATTAGGAAGACAGCAAGCACACTGGAAGACTGAGCGGTGTTGGTGACGCTGATGATGGTATGTTAGGCTGAGTTGTTGAAGGTTGCGGTGCTGGGAGGTACAGGGGACTGAAGTGTAAGAGAGAGAGGTAGACCATCATCTATTAATACTTCCAGGGAAGGTGCTTGGCGGCGCCACTCTCGCTACATGCGCTTTCTCGTAAAATTGAAAATTCTCTTTCAGTTAGCGAAAATAGGTACTAATGTAGGTCTTTAGTAAAAGCAGATTGGTGTACAGTGAACATTCAAAAAGCGGGGTATACCTACATTCTGATCTCAAATGCTTGAAAATAATTTTTAAAAATAACACTATGATACATTTGCTTGTTACATTAGTCATGATTTGGAGGTGCCGGTGTTGGCCTGTGATGTACAAAGTTAACAATCACACAACAACAGGTTATAGCCCAACAGGTTCATTTGGAAGCACTAGCTTTTTGAGCGCTGCTCCTTTATCAGGTGGTTGTGCTCCAAAAGCTCGAGCTTCCAAATAAACAAGTTGGACTGTAAACTGGTGTTGAGTGATTTTTAACTGGGTTACATTAGTATATTGTAATCACTTTCTTTGTGTCAACATAGGATTATAGAAGTCTCCACCATATTAAAACAGCCTTTGGCCCATTGAGTCTATACTAATCAAAAACAATCAGCAAACTATTCAAATCCATTTTTTCAGCCTCGTATGCCTTGGCATCACAAGTTGCCATCTGAATACTTCTTCAATGTTCTGATGGTTTCAGCCTCTATCACACTTACAGGCAGTGAGTTCTAGATTCTCACCACCCACTGAGTGATGTTTTACCTTATTTTCTAAACCTATTGCTCCTTACCATAAAACTATGTCCCTGATCATTGATTCCTCCACCAAGGGGAAAAGTGTTTTCCTGTTTACCCTCTCTGTACCCCTCATAATTGTACACATCTCAAATAAGCCCTCCTCAGTTTCATGTGCTCGAAGAAAAACAACTCCAGTTTATCCAATCTCTCTTCATAACTGAAATTCTCCAGCTCAGGCCAACATCCTGGTAAATCTCCTGTGCACCCCCTGCAGTTTAATCACTTCCCTCCTATAAGGTGGATTCCAGAACTGCAGACAGTACTCTAGCTGTGACCTAATCAACCTTTTATGAAGTTCCAATATAAACTCCCTACTCTTAAATGGTATGCCTTGGCTAATAAAGACAAGCAAATCTTGTGCCTCCTGAACCACTTAATCTACCTGCCCGAGGAACTTAAGGGATTGGTGGATATGAGCGCTAAGTTCCATCTGATCCTCGATGCTTCCCAGGATCCTTCCATTCGTCACATGTTCCTTTGCCTTGTTTCTGCTGCTCAAATGCATCACCTCACACTTTTCCAGATTGAGTTCCATTTGTCACTGCCACCAGGCCAGCCTATCTATATCCTTCTATAATCTAAAGCTATTTTATTCACCATTTACCACCCCACTTTTGGTTCCTAGCAGTTTGAAATCATTATGCTTTCAGACACAATTTTTAAAATTGTATTTTACACATTATATTGTGCTGTGAGCTAGTTGTTCAATACACATCTTCTAGTGCAGCAATGAGTGATGTGGCACTCTGAATTCTTAGGTAAACATATACATTAATATATAGTAGCAAAATCATTTTAGAGTAATGCGATAGATAACATAATATTACACTTAAAACAAAAATTGTATTTAAAAGCTTTCAAAACATGTGTCTGTTAGTGTCCTTGAGCACAAAAGAATCGGCTGACTTTTTAGAGCCTTGTTGAAGATCTGAAAACATGTATTTAGCAAATCCTGCACAATGAGAGTGTGGAGAGGAATGGGAGTGGGGGTGTGGTTGGATGGGGTGGTGGTATTCTGAGCAGGACTGTTTTCTAGCACAATGTCTTTTAACCCAGTTCAGAAAGCTTGTTCTGGAACTTAACCACAGAAGTGAAATACAAGGACGCCAGAAATCTGAAATAAAGACAGGGAAGATTGGTAACCAACCATGCTGCCCCAGTTTCCCATTGCTTTCCACATTGTAGGATGTGGGAAGATGTAAGGGCCCCCTCCAGTGTTATTCCCCACCATATTGCCAACTCTCAACTGACCCTCATAGACCTGGGCAGACCCTGCTCCATTAGCCGAGGGTATCTTTAAGAAAGTAACGTGATGGATGTATAGACGGCTAATAAGTATGTATAATCTACTTGTGACCTCTTAAAATATAGATGCATTGGACCCAGTCAGTCTTTTTGACCCAAGTTGTGGAGCAATAGTGGATTTTCCTCGAGCCCAAACCTACTGAGAACAGTAACCATGGCAAAAGAAAGGTTCCCTTTATTGTTTCTTGATGAGTCAGCAGCATGAAGATGAGCTGTTAAGGAAATAAATTAAGGGACACATTGACTATGCATGAGATCAGTGGGGAGGAGGGGAACGGTGTTAAAGAGGAGAGATGAGGCGGTTGAGGGGAGAGATTGTGTGAACTGAGCTACATTGGGTGGGCTAGGGTGGGAAACTTGTGATTCAAGACTGGGTGGGTAAATAGAGCTTTACACTGATCTTACAGGATCAGTCATTAATTAATTCATTCATTTATTCATTCATGCATCTGATAACAGACATATCTCAGCGTGACCCAACCCTGATAGGTTAGGTAAATTAGTTAAGATGCCTTATCTACCCTCATTTGGAGTCTCATTCCCCATGGTCCTTTTCCACTTGGAGGCTGACAGAGGTGGGTTAGGGCATCTGTGTAAATAATTACAAAGAGGCAAGAGGTCCTCTCAGCTGACTCCCGTAATGCTACACTAGAAATAGAGGACAAAAGATATTTCAAGGAAACGTATTGCAGAATATATGAGAAATGGTCAAAATAATAAACAATCCCATAAAATGCAGATTGTTGGCTAGACTGGCCAAGAGTAGAAGTGCTCCTCTGGGCACCAGAAGAGAATTTTTGGCTGCTTGCTTGTCCTAATTCATAATGTATAGCGATCCGAGATAGTACCTGTGGGTTCTGTTTATGATCTTCTGCCACTCATGTTCTCACTCCCTCTGGCCATATCCAGACTGGAATTCCTGCCAGCTTTAGTAATTCAGTTATATCCCAAATTTGGGTGGTTGGCAAAGAGACAAGGAGAATGGAGTTACTTGGCTCTTTTCTGATGATGTAATCTTTCGAGCAATCCTCCATTAGGATGGAAACTTTATTTTGAATAGACCAAATCAAATCAAAACTATTTTGTTTTTCTTAAAATAACAAATGATTATTGAATAAAGCAAGTCTTGCAGGAGACCTTTATCTGATTTGGACTCACTCCAGTTAGAACAATACAATGGTCAGTCCACAATGTGGTAACAGGAAGTTTTACCTTTATGACAAATAGTGACAGAAAAGAAAACATTAAGGACTGAGTGTATCACTGATGTTTACAAAACTATCAGTTCAAATAGTAAAAAAAAACTATTTATGAACAAGTAAGAAACTTCATCTTTGATATTTTTCTGATTAATGATGCTAAAATTAATCAGCCTCTAATTATCAAGATTATGCCAGTCTGCCATTTAAAATTGAGTGCTAAACTGGCCAATTTCCAGTCTTCTGGCTTAGATAATGCTGAATGGAATTCCGGAATTACTGAATTTTAATCTACAAGAGTGCCTCAGATGGCAAACAGTTTAAGGGGTCAAAACTGAGAAAGTTGGAAATGCACTAGGCAGTGATTCCTGATTGCCTATTCCTGATGAAGGGCTTATGCCCAAAGCGTCAATTCTCCTACTCCTCGGATGCTGCCTGGCCTGCTGTGCTTTTCCAGCACCACACTCTCGACAGTGAACAACAGAGCATTACGCTGCGTGTGAGAACCTGCTGCAAGGAAAACCAGTCATCACTTGAGTTATGATAATTGTTCAAGTAGAATGACCTTGAAACTGGGTTTTCAACTTTATCAATGATGGCCTATGGGTTTCCTAGAACATGCCGGTAAAAGTGACGGGAGAACAAACAGCAGTAATTGAAGGGAAGCTATGTAAGGGAAAACCATCAGTAATTGCTGATTACTCACAGATACTGGTTTCGTACCTTTTTGTGCTTGTGCTGCATTAGTGTGACACACTTTGAAGGTGTTGGCAGATCTATTAGATCAGCAGAGGGGTCACTAACCCTGACTCTACTCTATCGCTATCCTAGATTAGAGCTCAGATGAAGAACAAGATGACAATTCACAGCATAAGTAACAAGAGCAGCCTAAAGACCAGGAGCAGCAATGACTTGCTTTTCCTAGCTCCACAGCAAAGAGAGGATCAGAGTCAAATGTAGTTCACTGGTATCCAGCCGATACACAATACACAATACATATACAATACCAGAATCATGAGGTACAAGGTGTCATATCAGGGAATAATGGACATTTGTAGTTTGTTGGAAGAAGACTTGTTGTCAGCTGAACATGATGACCATGCTCCATCATTGCCCATCAAAGTCACCATTGTCCACAATTTATTTGCTGAATCTAAACTGTGTGGTTATGCTGCCATAGAGCAATCAGCAATGTAACATACAGGGGCAAACGCATTGTACACAAGTGACATTCCCTTTAAGAGGTACGCCAACATGCATCAGTCTTAAAGGGACTGCACAGTGCAACAAGATGGCTGTGCACAGCAGATATTAGAGAGACAATTACTCTGGACCATTTCAGAGATCTACCCAGATACACTTTTGCAGGCTTGATGCCCACAATTGCATTAGACAGATGACAGATGACTTATCTGGAAGGACAGACAATATTTGAATTTCTCCTGCAATACTATCAGTCAGAATGAGCTAGTTCTCACATGTGTGGCTCTGGCTAGCTTCCTAGAGGTCCAGGGCATCATAGACTGCATTCATGTAGAAAGTAAGATAGTCTCACATCCAGGAGTGCTCCGAAACCGTGAGAGCTTTCACTCCATCACTATAGAGCCAGTGTGTACTCACACGGAGATGTTTACACAGATGTGTCTAAGGTTTCCAGGCAGCTGCCTTGATGGCTTACTCTCTGAAGCAATCCACGTTCTCAAATATTTTTATATGAGGAGCAGAGTTATTTGGTTGTCTGCTCAGAGAGAACAGTATTCACTTAAGACAGGTCTGAGGCTTTTGTGAAGAAAAAGAAGGAAGCATATGTCAGGTACAGACAGGATAGATTGAGTGAATCCTTAGAAGAGTATAAAGGCAGTAAAAGTATACTTAAGAGGGAAATCAGGAGGAAAAAAATAGGGACACAAGATAGCTTTGGCAAATAAGGTTAAGGAGAATCCTTAGGAATTTGATAAATATTTTAAAGAGAAAAGGGTAACCAGGGAGAGAATAGGACCCCTCAAAGATCAGAAAGGTAGCCTATCTGTGGAACCATAGGAGATAGGGGAGATACTAAATGAGTGTTTACTGTGGAAAAGGACATGGAAGATATAGAATGTAGGGAAATAGATAGTGACATCTTGAAAAATGTTTATAATTCAGAAGAGGAAATGCAGGAGGTCTTAAAATGCATAATGGTGGATAAATCCCTAGGACCTGGTCAGTTGTATCCTAGAACCCTGTGGGAAGCTAGGGCAGTGATTGCTGGGCCCCTTGCTGAGATATTTGTATCATCAATAGTCACAGGTGAGGTGAAGGAAGACTGGAGGTTGGCTAATGTGGTGCCTCTATTTAAGAAAGGCGGTAAGGAAAAGCCAGGGAACTATACACCTGTGAGCCTGACATTGGTGGTGGGCAAGTTGTTGGAGGGAGTCCTGAGGGACAGGATTTACATGTATTTGTAAAGGCAAGGACTGATTAGGGATAGTCAAAATGGCTTTATGCATGTGACATCATGTCTCACTAACTTGATTGCATTTTTGAAGCAGTAACAAAGAGGATTGATGAGGACAGAGTGGTGGATGTGATGGATATGGACTTCAGTAAGGCATTCCTCATGTTGGACTGGTTAGTGAGGTTAGATCACATGGAATACAGGGCAATCTAGCCATTTGGATACAGAACTGGATCAAAGGTAGAAGACAGAGGATGGTGGTGGAAGGTTGTTTTTCAGACTGGAGGCCTGTGACCAGTGGAACACCACAAGGATCGGTGTTGGATCCACTGCTTTTTGTCATTAATATAAACGATTTGGATATGAACGTAGGAGTTATTGTTAGTAAGTTTACAGATGACACCAAAATTAGAAGTGTAGTGGTCAGTGAAGAAGGTTACCTCAGAGAAAAATGGGATCTTGATCAACGGGGGCCAATAGGCTGTGGAGTGGCAGATGAAGTTTAATTTAGGTAAATGTGAATACAGCATTTTGAAATGGCAAATCAGAGCAGGACTTATACACTTAATGGTAAGGTCCCTGGGTGAGTGTTGCTGAACAAAGAGACTTTGGAGTGCAGAGTCATAGTTCCTTAAAAGTGGAGTTGCAGGTAGACAGGATAGTGAAGAAGGCATTTGGCATGCTTGCCTTTATTGGTCAGTTCATTAAGTATAGGAGTTGGGGGGTCATGTTGTGGTGGTATAGAACATTGGTTAGGTGACTTTTGGAATATTGTGTGAAATTCTGGTCTCTCATCTGTCGAAAGGATATTGTGGGACTTAAAAGGGCTCAGAAAAGATTTACAAGTATGTTGTTAGGGTTGGAAGATTTGAGCTAAAGGAAAAGGTTGAATAGACTGAGGCTACTTTCTCTGGAGTGTCAGCCACTGAGGGCGACCTTATAGAGGCTTATAAAATCATGGGGGCATGGATAGGATGAATAGCTAAGGTCCTTTTTCCCAGTGGTAAGGGAGTCCAAAACTAGAGGGCATAGATTTAAGGTGACAGGGGAAAGATTTAAAAGGGACGTAAGAGGCAACTTTTTCACACAGTGGGTGATGTGTGCATGGAATGAGCTGCCAGAGGAAGTGGTGGAGGCTGGTACCATTATAGCATTTAAAAGGTATGTGGGTGGGTTTATGAATAGGAAGTGGACCAAGTACTGGTAAATGGGACTAGATTAAGTTAGGATATTTGGTTGGCATGGACGAGTTGGACAGAAGGGTCTGTTTCTGTGTTGTACATCTCTATGACTCTGTAAATCTATGATGGCATATCTTGTGCAAGGTAAAAAAAAAGAATGGGACACCTTGTATACAATTTACTATAGCCAGTTCCAAGATGAGGGTCCCCAACTCAATAGCTGAAAATGTGTTGCTGGTTAAAGCGCAGCAGGTCAGGCAGCATCCAAGGAACAGGAAATTTGACGTTTCGGGCACAAGCCCTTCATCAGGAGGGCTTGTGCCCGAAATCCCCAACTCAATATCATTCCAAATGGGTTACTCCCAAATGGTTGTGTTCCCAAAAGGTGTGGAATAAACTGGCTCTTCTTCTTATTTTGTCATAAAATGGATAGTTTGAAATAAAATGATTTCTTCTCATATGGATATCATTTCCCAATCCAAACATACTCACATTTTAAAAGAAAACAAATAACCAGCCTCTCTTGAGTTATTTAAGGGTAAGTTTCTTAGGCTCTGAACACGAGAACCTTTATCTCTGAGTTCCATGAAGAATAGATGATGGAATATCATGCTCGTTGTGTTAGGTAATAAAGTTGACAGTCGTAGCAAAGTATTATTTCAAGATCTTAGCTGCGCAGTTAGCTGACAGGCGTTCATCCTGTTTCCTGCTTGACAGTGACTCCACTGGCTGACCTGGCTTCTAGAGTTCAGTGTGAGAAAAATTATTTGTTTTTCCAACAGTGTAAGGCTGTCTAATGGCTCTCCTCAACTTGTGACTTTCACATCACTCGAGCCAACATTAGCATATCAACCCACTAAGAATCCAGTCCAGGGCTTGCAGTGGTTTTTAACAATATTTTGTATATTTCTGGAATGCAAAAACAAAAATGTGGTTGCAGTTTAGGGCAAAATCCTGAGGGGAATATCTTCTGCTGAGAGAGGTACAGCTTCTCAGTTGTTCTCTTCCTTTGAAACTTCCCTGGCTCTCGACAGGCATGATAGTCCATGGTTCATCTCAGAGCTTTGGCTAACAGCCACTGAACTTACACCTATACTCATCTTTTGGCTGTATGACTTATGACACAGTTTGTAATTATATCTATAAACAATTGAAGTTCTTACCGTGATCATATGACAACAAGATATGATCACAAAAGTCATTGGAATGATGTAGATATACTTAGGATGCCTTAACAGATTAAGAAGGGCCCTTCAGTACCAACTGGCCAGGCTCTCCACCATTGTCATAAACAATATCTTTTTCTGAATGTAATATTTTAGCTCTTAGTAATTATCTCATACTGTTATCCTCTAGTTTTGCTCTTCCTGACAATTGGAAACATTTTTTTCCCTGTTAGTTTCATCAAAGCTTCGTCATTTTAAAGAGTCCTATTTGGTCACTCTTCATGTTTCATGTTTCGAATCAAAACACAGACAGTCTATTCAAACCTTATCACTGACCTTCAAATGCACTAGTGGTTTTCTTCATGCACTTATTTGGAATCCTAGAAATCTTTCTTTCGGAAAAATATCTTCAGCCCTGTGTGCCACCTCAGCTCTCAGCGGAAGCTATCAGCAGCACTGCAAAGCGTCAAAAGAGTCAGGAGACAGAGGTGAGTGTGGTGGTCATCACTAAGGAGAAGGTAATGGAGAAGTTAGACTGGATGGACCACACCCTGGGGTTCTGAAGGATACAATTGAGGAGATTGTAGAGGCATTTGTGGTGATCTTTCAGGAATCACTGGAATCAAGGAGGGTCCCAGAGACTAGAAAATGGTAAATGTAACACTCCTGTATAAGAAGGGAGGGAGGTAGAAAACAAGAAACTATTCATTGGTTAGCTTGACTTGGTCATTGATTTTAGAGTCCAATATTAAAGATGAGGTTACAGAGTATTTGGAAGTACTCCATATGTGAAAAAGAGCTGTGTCAGCACAGCTTCATCAAGGGGAGGTCACGTCTGATAAATCTGTTAGAATCTTTTGAGGAGATAATGAGCAAGTGAGATATAGGAGAGCCAGTGATTATGATCTATTTGGATTGCCCAAAGGCCATTCACAAGGTGCTACACAGGAAGTTGTTAAATAAGATAAGGGCCCATGGTTTTAGGGACTAGGTACTGGTATGGATAAAGGATTGGCTGACTGGCAGGAGGAGAACAGGAATAAAGGGGTCTTTTTCAGGAAGGTAGATGGTGAATAGTGGAGTTGTTGGGACCACAGCTATTCATGTAATACATTAGTGATCTGGATAAAGGAACTGATGGCATTGTTGCCATATTTTCATGTGACACAATGATAAGTGGAGGGGCAGGTAGTGTCGAGGAAATGGATAGGATGCAGAAGAACCTGGACAGGCTGGGAGAGTGGACAACACAGTAGTAGATGGATATAATGTGGGAAAGTGCAAGGTTATGCACTTCGATAGGAAGAATAGAGGTATATATATTTTTAAATGGGGATATCTGAAGCACAAAGGGACTTGAGAGTTCTAGTTCAGGGTTCTCTTAAAGTTAACATGCAGGTTCATTTAGTAGTTATGAAGGCAAATGCAACGTCAGCACTCATTTCAAGAGTGTTAAAATATAAGAGCAGGAATGCATTGCTGAAGCGATACAAGGCTCTGGTCATAGTACTTTTTGAATATTATAAGCTGTTTTGGGAAGGATGTGCTGGCCTAGGATGGGGTCCAGAGAAGATTTACTTGAATACTTCCTGGGATGAAATTCTTGTCATACAAGGATCAGTTGAGGAGTCTGGATCTGTACTTGATGGAGTCTAGAAGGATGAGGTGGGAATCTCCTTGAGGCCTGGATAGAGTGGATGTGAAGAAGAAGTTTCCACTGGTCCGAGAGACTAAAATCTGAGGGCACAGCCTCAGAGTTAAGGGAAAATTCTTTAAAACTGAGATGAGGAGGAATTTCTTAAGTCAGAGGGTGGTTAATCTATGGAAATCATTGCCACAGCAAGCTGTGGAGGCCAAGTCATTGAGTGTATTTAAGATAGAGTTCGGTAGGTTCTTGATTGATTAGGGGATCAAGGGTTACAGACAGAAGGCAGGACAATACGGTTGAAAAAAATATCAGCCATAATTGAATGGCAGAGCAGATTTGATGGATTGAAGGATCTACTTCTGCTCCTTTCTCTTATGGTCTAATATTCTCCTCTTGATATTACACAGCTTAGGCATAGAGTCCTGCACACAGTGTGAGAATTCCATTCATTTGCTCCATAACTTTCTCTCTGTCCGAATTAGTAAATGGATAATTAAATACTGCCATAATAATATTTGTGTTATCCTTAGCCATCTCTGTAATCTGACAACAGATTTCCTCTTGCATTTGCTTCCCACAATTTGGAGATCTGTGATGTAATAATCGCTACTTTATCTTTGAGCTCAAACCTTATTAGCTCTGTCAGTACCCTTCCCTTAGCTACCCTCTCTATACTATATATTCCCTCTCTTCCTAATAACGTTACTCTTGACTTGCTTTCTTATCATTTCTATCCCTTTGAAATAAATTATATCCTAATATGTTTATTTTCCATTCTTGACCAGCTTACAGCCAAGTTTTTGTTCATGTTATTGAAATCAAGATCTTCCTGTAAACTAATTGCTTCCAGTTTATTCTCAGTTTATTTCCCACACTCTGTTCATAGCACTGCATATGCCTGAGTCGTTTCTTTTGTTGATTTAACATGACCCTTTGCTGTGTCAACTTCTTCATTTAACCAATCTCTGGCCTTTACGTCAATTCTTTCACTAATTTAGACCATTTGATTTTATTCCATATCTTCTTGCTAAATTGCTTTCCATGTGAAGGTAATCCCTATCTATTTTTCTTTCCACCATTGGTGAACCCTGATTACTTTTAATCACGTTTGCTCACTAAGTAAAAGTGGTGGTAGCATATTCAGCACACAATTCATAAATATATATATTTATAAATTTTTAAGAATGCAGCCAGAACTTATGAAAGCCTCTTTCATAATTTAACCATGATAACCCAAGTGTTTGTTGAGTGAAGCTTTGTTGCACTGCCTTCAGCACCTAGACTTCTTTGCTAAAGTGTGGTGCCCTGAACCAGGCTTTATTATGGCAGTAACAACACATCTACCTGTTTGGTTTCTCATTCTCTGGACAGAAAGGCCAGAATTCTATTAATCATTTTTTTTTGTACCTTATCATGACATTTACGTTATATATCTAAATGGATCATAAAGTCTTTTTGGATGTCCTTTTTTTTGTTCCTTTTCAACACTGGTCTTTCCTTTATTAATCCAAAGAGGATTACCTCATATTTAATGACATTAAAATGCATTTGCTGCAGTTTTGACCATTCACTTAACTTACCAATATCTTTTCGTAATGTTATCATTCCACCTGTACTATTTACAAGGTCCTTTATCTTTGTATCATCAACTGACTTTGGTATTTGGCTTACTTTCCATAATAGATGAATAATTGAAGCCCAAACGTATTTCCTTGTGAGATGCCACTAGTTACATCCTGCCAAATTGAGTAATTGACCATTATCCACAATCTGTTTCCTGCTAGTCAGCCAATCTCTTAATCAGGTCCTCAATTTCATGGTTTTCAATTGTTCAAATGCCTTCTAGCACACCATAGAAGTAACATCCTGGGACATTTCCTGTCCACTACTTTAGTCACCAGCTCAAAATTCTCAAGCTGCATTCCACTTGAACAAACATGGGCATCAGGAGAATTTGATGGAATGTCGCCTTTAACAAGTCTGATCACACATCAAGTATGTTTGTAGACACGTCCATGAGCTTTTTCATGTATGTCACCCAATTCATATCCTTTGTAGCATAACACATTAGCATAACACCCTCTGAGGAGTTGGAAATGACATTATTCTTTCCCTGTACCCAGACTGAATGCCACTGGTGCCCAGTGACTCACCACATGTAGATCCTACCATCTACGCTACACCTGTAATGTATGAACAGTACCAGTATTTGAGCTAGTCACGACAGCTGATAGTGATCCTTAATCATGCTTTTGCTCCTTTTGACCTTCAGCATTTCACTCCAGTTGTAAGGATTTGGTACTTGAAAATAAATCGAGTGGCATTGACCACTCATATAAGATCATTAAGTTTCTTAAGCCACTGCCTGAAGGTCTTCTGGATGCACCGGTTTGTAGTGACACCAATTGCTAACTCTTCCCGTTATTTTCTAAGTGATTGGATAAAGATCTTTTCTGACCAACTGTATGAAGAGGACCCTCTCCTTCTGTCCACTCCATCATCTCTTACTATAGAAATCATTTGATTGGTCTCCCTGGTAGAGGAAGGATGTGGTGAAACTTGACATGGTTCAGGAAAGATTTACAAGGATGTTGCCGGGATTGGATAGTTTGAGTTGTGGGGAGAGGATGAATAGGCTGGGACTATTTTCCCTGAATATTAGGGGCTGAGGGTTGATCTTACAGAAGCTTATAAAATCATGAGGGGCATAGGTAGGGTTAATAGTCAAGGTCTTTTCTCCAGGGAAGGACAGTCCAAAACTAAAGGGCATAGGTTTAAGGTGAGAGGGGAAAGTTTTAAAAGACCCAAGGGCCAACTTCTTCATGCACTCGGTGGTGTGTGTATGAAATGAGCTGCCAGAGGAAGCGGTGAAGGTGGATACAACAACAACATTTAAAAGGCACCTGGATTGATATATGAATAGAAGAGTTCAGAGAGACATGGGCCAAATAATGGTAAACGAAATTAAATTAATCTAAAATATCTGGTCAGCATGGATAATTTGAACTGACGGGTCTGTTTCTATGCTTTACATCTCTGTGACTTCATGACACTCACTGTGGCAACTCTTACTCCATTCCCTATCAATCATTTAACCTTACAGCATGAGATTTTCAGTTCCTTTTCCTAACTGGTTTGCAGCCAGATTCAATAATAGTGATCATGTCATAACCTCTTGTTCGGCTTTGTGCCTGTAATTTCTCCAATTTTCTTCCTTATAATATGAGCATTTATATTCTAGCTGTAAGCCTATCCTTGAAGAAGGACTTCCAACTGACAATATTGCCCAACATAGTTGAATTCATTTTTTCTTAATGTCAGTTCACACTTCCTTCACTGTTACTGGGTACACTGGGACACCCTCCCTGACAACACCGAGAGTGTAGCTGGTTGCAGTGGGTAAAGAAGGCAGCTCATCACCACTTCCTCAATGACTGCCATAAATGGATAATAAATGTGGCCTAGCCAGCAACATCCATGAAGAAACATTTTTATTTTAAATATCACAGTTTTCCTGTCATTAACGTTTGGCTTGGGGAACTAATCCTTAGATTACTAACCACGAGTTCCTATTCCTGTTTGTACTTTTTTAATAAGTGCCAGTTTTGTCAAGTTTCACACCTACCTTGCCTTCTTATGGTGCCCCTCTAATCCATTTCTAATTCCATGCTACCACATGTGGTACTGGGAATAACGTACCACTGTTGGGATATTCTGGAATAGACTAGCATCCCTGGAGCTGTCGTGTACCTGGACAAGTTCTGTTAGTCTGGAACTGTACACCCAAACAATGTAGGCAGTGATGAGGATGTCCTGGTGGACAGAGTCATACAGAGGAAGGCTGTCCTCATCCCCCAGGACCAGGAGTAGAGGCCACAACACCAGATCATGTCGACTCGGTCTGAGATTATCGCTTGGGTCAGTGCAGGCTCAGCTGTAGCACTGTAGGAAGACAATCAATGAACATGCAAGTACCACTATATACTGTCTGATACCCCACACTCACTCTATCTCCGCTACTTCCCCCACCTTCCACCAGGGATAATTTCCAACCTTGAAAATTCTTTGTCACCCTGTGACATGACATTTAATTTAGCAATTGAGAAGTAACTGAATATAATGAATGACCATCTGAGACTTCAAGACATCACATCATTGCATCTAACTAGGAATTACTGAACATGATTGTGTTTATTGTTGGTTTGTAAACCTTGTGTTTGGTGCCTTTGAGGTTTATTGAAAGATATTGCCTGAAATTATCATTCCCTCAGGGAGCTGGAACACTAAATCCATGAGGACTCAAATGTTGTGTTGTAATCTGTCTTTCTCTAATCTCAGATAGTCAGCCATTCTTGCTCAAGTACATCTTGCTCTCAATCTCTCATCTCCATAATAATCCTCTCATTTGCAACACTGCCTCTCCTTTCCCAATGATCCCAGGGATGCTGTCAGGTCTGTCTCAATTCTGAGACTGTGCATCAGCAAGGTCTGCCAGATTTGTTCCCAAGTCATGGAATTATATAGAATGTATAGCAATGAAACCCAAGCCTACATTGATGTTCCACCTAACCACTCAAAAGTCTTTAAAATGTATGTTATATGCAGAAATGAAATAGATGAAAAGGTTGGGGGGAGGGGAATGTTAAGCAAATTTGCAGATGCAACCAAGATTGGTGAGTGGTTAATAGTGAAAATGGTGGTTGTAGGTGATAGGAAGATATAGATGGATTGGCCTAATGGGCAGTGGCAGATGGTATTTAGCTCTGATAAGTGTGAGGTGATGCACCTTGGAAGAAGAAACAGGGTGAGGGAGTATTTAGTGAATGGCAGGAAACTAGGGAGCCTAGAGAAACAGAGAGATTTTGGGGTAATTATTTGGAGATCCCTAAAGTTGGCAGAGCGTGTGAATAGGTGAAAGTGAGGACTGCAGATGCTGAAGATCAGAGACAAGATTAGAGTGGCGCTGGAGATTCCTGATGAAGAGCTCCTGCCCGAAATGTTGATTTTCTTGCTCCTCAGATGCTGTGGTTTTCCAGCATCACTCTAATCTTGTCTCAGAAAGCATGAATAGAATAGTTAAGGCATATGGGACACTTGCTTTCATCAGTTGTGGCACAGAACGTAAGAGCAGGGAGGTAATGTTGGAGTTGTACAGAGCTTTGGTCAGGCCACAACTGGATTACTGTGGACAGTTTTGGTCACCTCAATAGGAAAGATGTGATAGCACTGGAGGGGGTACAGAGGAGATTCACCAAGGTGTTGCCCGGGATGGAAAAAGTGAACTATAAGGAAAGACTAGATAGGCTTAGATTGGTTTCTTTAGAGCAGGGAAGACTGAGAGGGAACATGATGGACGTGTGTAAGGATATGCAGAGGGTGAATCGAGAGCAGCTGTTCTCCCTGGTCAAGGGGTCAATCATGAGAGGGCATAGCTTTAGGGGAAGGGGCAGAAGATTCAGAGGGTTTGGGGGAAAAAAGATACGTTTTCATTCAGTGGGTAGTGGGAATTTGGAATGCACTCCCTGAGAAGGTAATAGAGGCTGGAAACCTTACAACCTTTAGAAAATATTTGGACGAGTACTTTAGATATCATAACATTCAAGGATATGGGACAAGTGCAGGAAATTGGGATTACTGCACTTTGAGCAATAGTTATGTCAGTGCAGACTGAATAAGTCTTTTCTGCGCTGTATGAATCTATGAATCTACAGCTTCCCATGCTGACATTCCTGGCTTCTATTGGTTTAATTATTGAATTTCTGTATATTCAGGAGTGAGATGATTAAATTTTTTTAGCAAATATTACAAAAACCGTTTTCTCCTGTACCAACGACCAAGTAGAAATGATGAACAGAATAACGCAGAGGCCACTGGTTCCAGTTAAAATATCAGTCTTGTGATGGAAGGAATTGCATAATTCCTCCTCAATTATTATTTATTTGCAGTTTGGTCCATTTTTGTGTTTATCACTTAGCCACATTGATATGACCTTGTGCAACCTTTATCTTTAATTATTGGTTTTAGCAAAGGAAGGCATATGTGAGTGTGCATGCAGATTCCCCGTACTATAATCATACCACACAGGGCAGCTAGCTAGGAAATGTAGCTCTACAATGTCAGTAGCAACTGCTCTCGGGGCAGATGTGTTTATCAGAATCACTAAACCAGGTACAATCAAATTCATAGGAACTCCCTTAGAAGCAAAATACACTTCAGGATGAAAGTAAATGTTATGTACGTTTCTAATATAAATCCACTGCAACAACATCTGTTTTAATAAAAAGAAACATGCAAGTCTGACTGGCAATGCCAAGTTTGGACCTGCTTTGACAGGTCTTGAGCAAAGAGCAGCTGAAAAATAAAAGGTCTGTTTAACCTGGCCCAGCAATATGTTTTAATTTCAGTTTTTGAATACAACTGCCCAGCACGATAGTTCGATTTCTCCATATTGACCTCTTGAACAGATTCAAAGCAGTCCTGGTTTCTTATTGTCCTATCCTTGAGACCATTCAGTATAATTTCATAATGGATCCTTACCTGTTGGAACAGGAAAATGACTTTTATCTCATTAGTTCATAATGTGGTTCAATTAAGTTCTCAGGGGGAAAAATAAAGCATCACAACATAAAAGCAAATGAATTACAGTTTATTCCTGTAATGAAAATTGGTCTTTGAGCAGCAATGACTCACTTCAGTGTACTCTTGCAATTCCTGAACTACGGGATTTCATTTTTAGCCACTTTAATTTTCTCCTTTTTGTTCCGTTGTTGAGCAGTTGAACAACCGTCAGCTGTCTGTGATTTTGCCCTCCTTTTCCATGGTGTGAACAAACCTGATGCATCGGCAGATTGACCAATGTTTTCTACATTGAGACTCTTCACTTAGCTGAGATTGGCAGAACAAGTTAGGCATAAGGTTATTTGATGATAATCTGCTGTTGGCTGTGAATTGTAGAGGTAACTCAACTTTTTTGCAGGACTGTACAATTCAATAGTTGTGTGCGTTCAGTACTAAAGTCAACTGCAATATTTGGAATAAGTCAAACTATTGATATCATGGATTTGAGAATCTAAGACTGAGGTGAACCTAAGCAGGGTTATAGCTAGTGATTTCCTGAAGGGTTATTTTGAGTAGCAATCACAATGGAAAGATGCAATGAAATTAACCTTAATCTTAATCAGGATGATTCCATTCAATAATCTTAGATTTTGAAATGCACTTCCTGAAAGGCTGCTCGAAATAAATTGAACAGTTACTTTTAGAAAGCACCTCAGTAAGTATTTGACGGAGACAAAAATTGCAAGGATTTTGGAAAAGAGCTGAGTGTGGGTTTTAATAGATTGTTCTTTCAAGTGGTAGTACAGACAGGATGGACTGATTGACCTCCTTCTGTACTGAACGGTTCTTTGAAAAATAAAAGTTTGCGATTGGATTGTGGGCTATGCTGTTAAGAACAGCTGAAGTGGTACATTTCATATATCAAGTTAAAAGTTAATAGATAAGATGTTTGAAAACAAGTTAACTTGCAGCTTCCAAAACAAGTCACCGTTTTCTGAATCAGAAGCCAGCTGGCAGGCAAGAAACAATGTTCAAGCCAAAATAAAACATGAAGACTGTCGTGCACCTTTTTTTTTAAGAGTGGAACTCAATGATACTGTCTGCCAGCAGTTAGCCATGTAGCTATAGATGTGAATGTGCTTGGGTTCCTCAGTTGTGCTTACTTAGACTAGATTTCTGCAACTGATAGTGGAATTTCTGTTGATTACCACAAAGAATGTATCATTATGTACATCTAAGACTGAGATAGACAGATTTTTAATCAGGAAAGGCATCAAGGGATTTGGTAAAAAAGAAAGTAGAGTTGGGAATATCAGATCAGCCTTGATTTTGTTGAATGGCAGAGTAAACTTGATGGACTGAATAATCTACTCCTGCTTCTACATTTAATGGTCTAGTAGTCATAAACTGCTATTGAACATCAAGGGTGAACTTCTCTTGTTGGAGACTGAGAAATCATGAAAGATGCTGAACATTGTGCAATCATCAGTCAACATTCCCACTTTTGACTGTATGGTTGGGTTGAGAATACTCTCCTGAGGAACTCCTGCAGTGTTGTTCTGGCTGTATTTCGGAACTATCTTTCTGGCTTGAAGGTCATAGTATTTTGGGGTTTATACCAGGCCATGAGACTACAGATTGTGGTTAAATACAATTTTGCTGCTGATGGCACACACTGCCTCATGGAGGCCCCTTTTTGATTTGGTAGATCTGATTAAAGTCTGTCCCACATAGCATGGAACCAGCAAGCTGGAGCGCTCACTCAATGTGAAGAGGATACTTGGTCTCCACAAGGACTATGAAGTGATCACTCTTACTGATACTATCATGGACAGATTTATCTGCCACACATAGCCACGTATAAGATGAGGTCACGTTGTTTTTCCCTCTTGTTGATTCCCGCATCACTTTCCTCAAATGCAATCTAGCAGTTATATCACGGAATAATAAGTGAAGCTCAGGTATGAGTCTTGGAGAACACTTGGAGAGAAACCTCAGGGGCTCCCAGGAACAATCCTTTATGTCCTGCTGGGCAGAGTTTATATTGTGATGTCAGTTGAGGGGAGGCAATAGCCTAGTGGATTTATTGCTGGACTTGATACCCAGGGTAATGGTCTGGGGATTTGGTTTCAAATCCAGCCACGGTAGATGGTGGAATTTGAATTCAATAAATGTCTGGAACCAAGAGTCTGTGATGACCAGGCATCCATTGTTGATTGTTGGAAAAACCCATCTGGTTCACTGATGTCCTTTAGGGAAGAAAACTGCTGTCCATAGCTGGTCTAGCCTACATGTGACTCCAGACCCACTGCAATGTATCTGACTCTTAACTGCCCTCTAGGCAATTAGGGATGAGCAATAAATGCTAGTTATCTAGTGAAGCCCTCGGCATGTGAATGAGTAAAAAAGAAGTCAACTCCTTCAGGTCCTAACAACCATATACAGCTTGCACAGCATCAAAATGCATTAATTTCTTTGGCTTACCAATCCTTCCAATTTAATAGCATGTATTAGCCTTTGTAGTTCAAGCAATCAGAGAAAATTATTTTATCACTCTTCCTTTTTTGGCAATATCAATAACAGCCACTTGCATTTATATAGCTCCTTCAGTATCACAGAAATGATACAGTACCGAAGGAGGCCATTTGGCCCATTGTGTCTGCATTGGCTTGTTAAATGAGCATCATCACCTTGTGCCAAACTCTTGCTTTTTTCTCTGGAAAGAGAAAGAGGATTATGGGGGATATTTTACAGAGGCACTTGGGATCTCTTGCATTGTCCATAAGGCTGGCGAGAGAGCCACATCACCTCCTTTCAGAATGGTTTGCTGAATTGCAATCGAGATCCTGCCCACAATGACATGCCAGCTAATCAGAGGCCTGCAACTCTTTGCTCAGCAATGCCATCAGAAAAGCAATGGCTGCCACTGAAACAATCCCATCAGAGTGTCACAAAGTGACCAGGATGAATGATGGGGTAGAGATTTTGTGAAGAGGGTCTCACAGGGGAAAGGCTCGTAGAGGGTGTCAATAGCAATTGTAAGGGCATATCTCTAGGGACCCTTTCATTCCCAATGCCAAGTCCTTTGACCAGTTACTGTCTGCCATTCACCAAAGCCCTCGCCAGCTGACCACGAGTGACTGCACAGGATTTGCACGTTATACTCCCCAAGTGGAACTGACCAGGTTGATACTGTGCTAACACCAGCAGTGGCAGAATGATGAGATGTTTAATCGACATTCATTACTCCGACTGGGCCTCAATTGAGCAAAAATGCAACCAATGGCCTTATTGCCAAAGACCAAATTGGAATGGAGTCAAAAAATTGCCAATGGAGATTCAGCAGAGTAATAATGAATAATTGGACAGGTCTTTCAAAGACCTGCTGAAGGGATGATGGGCACATGGCCTCCCTCTGTGCTGTGTCATTCCAGGCTTAGCTTTGATGTACCTTTTTGTCCTGTGCAACTCGAAAGACAGCCCTAACCAAAAATGCTAGCCCTGAGGCCTCTGAACAATGATTCAAGTAAACTGACATAAATTATCCTTGAGAGTATGCTATGTGATAATTCATGAGGACTGAAGGCTTTTTCATTTGGAATGTACATTGCCTTTTTGCCCCTAATTTTGTTTCATTAAAGTTTGCAGCATTTCTTCTGGAGTTGTCATCTCAGTTCCAGGGCATCTCTGCAGGAGTTCCTCAGGGTGGTGTCCTAGGACAAACTGCCTTCAGCTGCTTCAGCAATGACCTTCCCTCACTCACAGGATCAGATGTGGGAATGTTCAATTTCGTTGCACAATGTTCACTGCCATCACAACTCCTCAGATATGGAAACAGTTTATGTTCAAATGCAGCAAGACCTGGACCTGCCTACCGACATAACAGGAAACACAGCAGATGCCATATTCCTAGCTCTGCACTCATCCCTGGAACATCTGGACAACAAGGACACCTACATCAGACTTCTGCTCATAGACTACAGCTCTGCCTTTAACACCATAATCCCTTCCAGACTGATCACAAAACTCTGTGACCTTGGTCTTAGCTCCACCCTCAGCAACTGGATCCACAGCTTTCAGACCCACAGATTGCAATCAGTGGGGTAGATAACTGCTCCTCTTCCACAATAACACTCAACAATGGAGCACCCCCCTACACACACACACACACACACCCCAAGGATGCATCATCAACCCCCTACTTACTCCCTGTACACCCACAACTGTGTTGCCAAATTCCGAATGAACGCCATCTACAAGTTCACTGCCGACACCACGTAATAGGATGGATATCTAGCAATGCCAAAATACAGAAGGGAGATAGAGGGTTTGCGATGTGGTGCAATTTCTCAACTTCAGCAAACTAAAGAACTGATCATTGACTTCAGACAGAAAGGAGGAGACCATGCTCATCTATATCAAAGGAATTGAGGTTGAGAGAGTGGAGAAGGTCAAGGTTCTGGGAGTGACGATGACCGACAACCTGTCCTGGACTTCCTTATAGATGGGATGGTCACGAATGCACAACAGTGCCTCTTTTTCCTCAGGTGACTCAGAAAATTTGACATCTCCATAGGATCTTCACCAACGTTCATAGATGCACCACCGAAAGCATACAGTTCAGCGGCATTAATGGCTTGCTATGGCAACTGTTCTGCCCCAGAACCGTAAATACCTACAGAAGTTTGTGTGCACAGCCCAAACAATCATGGAAGCCAGCCTCCCATCCATGGACTCTCTTTACCTGGCTCGCTGTTGCAGAAAGGATGCCAACACCATCAAAGACCCATCGCACCCAGTAATGATCTCCTATAACCTCTTCTGTCAGGCAGAAGATACAGAAACCTGTACAGATGCACCAACAGGTTCAAGGACAGCTTCTTCCTGGCCAATATTAGACTGACGAATAGACTCTCTAGCCTCAAATAATGCTGATTCTGCTAATGCTAATCTTGTCTTGTGCACGTCCTGTGCAATGTAAACTGTATGCTGTGTCTAAATCTTTTTGATTTGTATATCCTTGCTTACTATGATCTTGCTGTACTGCTCGTAAACAAAGTTTTTCACTGTACTTCATTTCGTGACAATAAATCAATCAATAATATCTAGGTTTATGCAGTCAAGCAGTTTACAATATTTGCACCGAACAAGTACCAGGCAATGATCATCTCCAACAAAAGAGAATCTAACCATCACACCTTGGTACAATTACATCACCATCATTGATTACCCCATTTGCAACATTGTAAGCCATGTAAGTTCTGTGACTACAGATCAGAGGCTTGGAATCCTTGCATAATGTACAAGTCATGAGTGCAATGGAAAGCTTTCCCCTTGTTTGAGATGACTGCAGCTCCAACAAAACTCAGAAAGGACACTTGATTCGCACCACAACCACAAACATTAACCGTCTCCACCACAGATCCTCAGTTGCAGCAGTGTATACTATCTAAAAGATGCACTGCAGAAATCCGCCAAGGTTCCTTTGACAGCTCCTTCCAAATTACCACTTTTATAATGAAGAAGAATGTCAGTAAGCACATGGGAACACCAACACCTGCAATTTCCCTTTCTAACTACACACTATCCAGACTTGGAAATACATCATTTTTCCTTCAATGTTGCTGGCTGAGAATCCTGGAACTCCCTCTCCAATGGCATTGTGGGCCTACTTAAATTAAATAGACAGCAGAGGTTCAAGAAGACAGCTTAGCACTACCTTCTCAAAGGTACCTAGGGACGGACAATAAATGTTGGCTCAGCCAGTGATGCCAACATCTCAGGAATGAATTAAAAACAATTTCATGGCCATGAAGCTCACAACAATCAGGACATCAATAGGCTACTCAGGAGGAATATTAAATAAAGTAAAGGATATAGTTGTCATACACCTAGCAGACCTTAGGTCTGCTCTCTTATTAGAGAGGGATGACAGGGGTGGTTTAACCAAAGGGTCACCATGCCTCAGGCAAGGGGAGAGGTTGAGAGGAAGAATCCTTTATGTTGATCTCAGTTCGCGTAGGAATGGAACTCATGCTGCTAATATTGTTCTGTATCATAAACCAGCCATCCAGCCAACTGAGCTAACTGACCCCCATTAATACCAAACATGACGGAGAAGTAGACTTTAAATTGTTCGGAGATGTAAATGTCTTCCAAGTGGTAATCTATTTCATTGATGACAGAATTGTATATTGACATTAAAAAGAAGCACTTTTTTGTGTAATTCAAAATTGTGTTCTATAGTGCTTGTGGAAAACATACACATACACATATTAGGTTTGTGTTAAAAATTCTTGCCCAACTGTGGTAATAGACACTTTAAATTGTTTGGTTTGCTTCTAGCTAAAAGCAATATCTTCCTTTATTGCAAAATTCTTTGATTCTTGGCTACCTAAACATTCATTCAATTCTTACTCTATTGCATCCCCCAAGAAAGCTACCCTCGCATCAAAAATTAATGATGTCATTTTAACTTCAGTAGGGTCTGCCTGTGTTGCTTTTTAATTGGCAGCACTGCACACAGTCAGTTTATTTCTCTTTTGAAGTTATTGAACAGTTGTGCTTAATGTTCAGCAATTTGGTTATTATATTGGTATTGCTTCTTGCAGTTGTCAATGTATTTCTGTCAATGCTTTTCATCTAGTTGCTGCTTTTACTTTTCATCAGGCAACCATCTTGCAATCTTTATTGTGGATTTAGCTGTGGTTTATGAGTCTTACTAAATACTTGTTACGATGTGTGAAGGAAATCACCTTTCGAGGGGAACATTTTATTTGTACCACATTACTCAATAGAATACTTCACATGTGGCAAAGCTCGCTAAATACATGCTGTTGCGCTCACTTACAGACTTGTACTATTGATTAAATAAAATCTTTAATAATTTACTCTTTGACAACTAGAAATAACAAAATACTCCAAATATTGTAAATAACAGTTGTAAAAGTTGCACATTAACAATACTTTTCCATTGCCTGCTCAATCCTGAGTGGGTACAATTTTCTGGAGATTTGCAATTTATTCCATAAAATTTTGACTTTTTTTTGCCTTTATTTATTCATGGGTTGAGGGTATCACTGGCTAGGCAGCATTTATTGCCCATCCCTAATTTCCCAGAGGGTATTTGAAAACAAAACACATTACTGTTGGCCTGGAATCACATGTAGGCCAGACTAGGTAGGGATGGCAGATTTCCTTCCCTAAAGGACATTAGTTTACCAGATAGGTTTTTCCTACAACTGGCAATACCTTTATAGTAGGAGAAAGTGAGGATGCTGGAGATCAGAGTTCAGAGTGTGTGCTAGAAAAGCACAGCAGGTCAGGCAACATCCGAACAGCAGGAGAATTGACATTTCGGGCAAGAGCTCTTCATCAGGAAAGAGGCTTTTGAGCCGAGGGGTGGAGAGATAAATAGGAGGGATGTGGGGTTTGGGGGAAAGGTAGCTGAGAGTGTGATAGGTAGATGGAGGTGGGGATAATGGTAATAGGCTGGAGACAAGGGTGGAGTGGAAAAGTGGGAATGCAGATGGACAGGTAGAACAGGCCATGAGGACAGTGCTGAGTTGGAAGGTTAGAACTGGGGTAAGGTGGGGGGAGAAGAAATGAAGAAACTGGAGATTTATAGTAGTCATCAGATTCTTAATTCCAGATATTTATTGAATTCAAATTTCACCATCTGCCATGACAGGATTTGAACGCAGGTTGTCAGAGTATTATCTGGGTCTCTGGATTAACAGTCCAGCAATAAAACCACTAGGTCATCAACTCACTACTTGAAAACCATACTTAGGCTCTGGCCATGCAAGATGACATAACTGGATATGCATGGACCCATAAGTAGTATAATACTCCAAATACCACTGATGAGGAGCAACACCTCTAAAACTAGTGCTTCTAAATAAACCTTTGGGATATAATCTGATGTTGTGTGCTTTTTAACATAATCCTCCAAGATATACTTCATTTGTAGCGGCAGAAATACAGCAAAACGCAAGTAAAGAGTAACACTCTGAAGTGCAGCACTATAGAAACATTCGTCTGGATGAGTGCAGCTCCAACAACATTCCGAAAGTCTGACATCATCAAAGTCAAAACAGCCTGCTTAATTGGTACAACATCCACAGACATTCAGTCACTCTATCACCAATGTTCAGTAGCAGCAGTGTGTAAGGCCAATAAGATGCACTGCAAAAATTCGCCAAAGCTCCTGAGATGGCACTTTTCAAATCCACAAGCATTTCCATCTAGAAGTACAAGGGCAGCAAGTGCCTGGGAACACCATCAGTTGCAAGCCACCCTCCAATCCTGACTTTGGAAATATCACTATCATTGGGCCAAGATCCTTGAATTCAATCCCTAATTGTGATTGTGAGTCTATCTACAGCAAATGAACAGTAGTGGAGCAAGAAGGCAGCTCATGCCCATCTTTTTAAGGGCAACTAGGGACAAGCAATAAGTATTGCCCCAGCCAGCTATGCCCACATTGCACAAGTGAACAAAAGAATTCCATTCTGTACATGTTAAACAACTGCAAAGGTAATGGGACAAACTCAATTTCGTAATGTGCTATTGCATACACTATGCTGTGCACATACTTATGGTCAACATTCATTGACCTATCCCATTTAATAAAATTATTGAAATTGAGAGGCAAAGACAATATTGAGCTTTGATACAATAATTCCACTTATTGAGTTACACAGATAGTATACCACAGAATCAACACATCCAGCCAAACTAATCCCTCATCAACATCATGATGGCATTAATGTCCTTTTTGAAACTCCTCCTATCCTTCTGCATCTCAACTTCCACTCAAGTGCATCAATTCTATTTGCCTCAACTATTCCCTGTGGTAGAGAAGTGCTCATTCTCAGCACTCCCTTCTGAATTTCCCTTTGAACTTTTAATGACATCTTGGTGCCCTCATGTAGGAACACTCCCTGTGTACTCTGTTAGATTAAAACTTTTCGGAATTTTAGAGACCTCTTTTAATTCAAACAATCACCCCCACCCACCACCTCATCAGGGGAAAAGAGAGCAGCTTGTATATATCCTTTCCTTATAATTTCTGACATCCCTCTTGGAAATCGTTTTTGTACCCTTTTTTGTACCCCTATATTGTTTTTATCAATAAGATTACTATAACTATGCAGACATATGGTCTGACCAAGATTTCATTAGTTTAGTTTCCTTACTTCTCAATGTAATCCCTCCAGAAATAAACATACAGCTTAGTTAACTGTTTAATGGCTTTATTAAACTATATCATTCATTCATTCAAGTAATTTGTGTATTGGACCACCCTGATCTCTTTGTTCCTCTCCCAAATTAAATTCTTGTTTTAGTTTCCTCCTTGAGCAATCCTTCGAGCTTGAGAATGAGATTTAGTTCCCACTCCAGTTCAATGGATTCTGAAATGGATAATAGGCCAAATGTGTGTTCTGCAGACTCTTGAAATGTTGGATGAATGAGTTGTTTGGGAGGTTTGCATACTCTCCCCAACATTTTGACCTTGTCAGTGCATGTTGACAATAAAGTGCCTTCCCAGATAACCTTCCTCCACTGCAGTCAGACACAAGCCAGGGTTTCCCATGAGTTGACAGGAGGTGTTTGATCACTTCATTTGATGATATCCCCAAAAGCATTTCTACTATCGTCCTGGAAGTCTCCTGCTGGCTCTGAGTTCAGAGTAGAAAGTTCAGGAGTCTGGTGGAAGACGTTCAAAAACCATATCCTATCCATGGAACTGATTTTATGTTATGAGCATTTTGATACTGGGCACGTTGCTTTTGGACTTTTCTAAACAACAGGTGACCTGCTTAATGTAATATCTTGTAATCATCTCCATTGAAATTCAATAGTCCATTTTATGCCCATTGTGCAAATTTATTCATGTATTCATATCTACTTGTAATCCTCCTCACTTCTTCCCCCCATCCTCATTGTCTGGAAATTAGAAACTAGGAATTTGTTTAAAAATGTATTTTTTGATCCTAACATTTAATTCTTTGGCATAAATGTTGAATGAGTCCTCATGTATCCCATTTCCCATGTTCTACCATTCTATATAGTGTATGTTTACCTTGCTATATTACTTTCTGTCTTGCAGCTAGATAGTAATCTAGCCTGCTACTTGTCTCTTGATTTTGCATTCTCTGACCTTATTCATTCATCCATTTAGTGGTATCTTACTGAAGGCATTTTAGAAATTTAAATACATTACATCTGTATAACCCTTCTCTTCTTTCTCTATTACCTTTCCAATAGATTCAATAAGGCCAGTGATCAAGACTTTGCTTTTTAAAATCCATGCTGACCATCTATTATTATATTATTGGTTTCTAGATGATTTTTCTATTTTCTCCTCTGGTAGCAATTTCATTATCTTTGCTGCCTTTGACATTAAGCTGGCTGGTCTATCGTTCTCTGGACCTGTTAGCAATGTATATCAGACAGTCACTACATGCTGTCAATGTACAAATTCAATGAGATTCAGGAAAATTCTAGTTTGCTGTAATGCCTACTGATTTTCAGTGGGCTGGGTAGAATGGTTGTGAAAATCATTGATGAAACAGTAAGTGACCAATTAGGCAAAGAAATAAAATAAAAGATCTTAAATTCCTAGAATGCATTTTAGTTACTGTCCATTCAGGCTAGGGTAGAGGGTGTGCAACAGAATGAAACAGTGCTAAGGGGAAAAGAGTACACCATGGATCCTTCAGAGCTTTGGCACTTGGTGTCTTCAGCAGGCATGTTAATAGTTAATGCCGTGATACACCAGCCTGTAAATGAGTGTACAGATTATGGCACAATTCAAAGGAGGTTTGTAAGTTGTGGAGAAGCACTAATAGAGCCTGAAGTCAGAGAATACAACTTCGGTCCTGTTTTTTTAGATGCAGAATCAATAGTTTTATTCAGTTCAGCTCCTAGAGAATAGTAAAACCTTTCAAATCACTCCTGGTCCTGGGTGGTGGAATTGATGATGTAGTCTTAGTGATACTGCTGTTAAGATGGAGCTGATTCTACCTTTTCTTGTTGGAAATGGCAATTGGCTTAATGCAGTGCAAATATTGCTTGTGACTTCCTCAAACCCAAGTGCTGTTGCAGGCTGACATGAGCAGCTCCATACATGCAGTGGCTGTACCACTAGAGAATCACCAGAGGAAGCCCAAATTTGACCTCATTAAGCCAAACGTTGTTATCAGTTCAACTGTCAAAATTAAAGATAAGCCTCAAAGCTTTGTCCAGCCAACTGAGTACTGATACTGTAGTGAATTACTTCTGGTGGATTAATCTAACTGACTCAGCTGAGGGATTGTAATGGAACCTTTTGGGATAGTGTCTGGAGTGTGACAAGGTCAGTCTGTAAGGCATCTGGCACACATTGGGAACTTTCCTCGAGAGGTTGCTGAGGAGAACTCTTAAGGCTTGATCAGGCAGTCATTCTTTTCTTGATTGGTTGTCTCATTTACAACAGGCTCACCCAGTACTTCTAGAAATATAGAGCATGGAAAGAAAGTTTGCTGATAGACAGGAAATAAAGAATCAGAATAATTCACAAATTGGACATGAAGTACCAAGAAGCAGTTCTGCCTCAACTTCACAGCTACAATATAATTCTATCTAAAGTGCGTTTATATATACACAATTCAGACTGGAGGATATGAAATACCACCTTGTAATCTGCAAACAATGCATACCAGATTTGGCAAAAAGCAAACAGATTTGTGAAAGACTTCAGGAAGGCATGAACACAGCTGCCAATGTGGATGTTCATTGAGATCATAGCTTCTGTCTTCTCAAGATTTAGTTGGTGGAAATTTCTTTCCTTTGAGCATTGGATTTCAAACGAACAATCTGACAACTCAGAGACTGGGCTAAGATGCAACTGGAACTTTTTATGTTATGTAAAATCTAATGTTATACCTTTGGATATCATCGAGGGGCAGAATGTAGATGAGTAATCGGAGAGGGCCAAAATGAAATCTTTAGAGAACACCAGAGACAAAGGGCTAGGAGTTGGAAGAGAGGACATTGTAAGTGATTCTCTGAGTAGAATGAATTGAACAAAGTGAAAGCAGTCCTCCCCAGCCGCATGATGTTAGAGAGGTGTTGGAGTACCATGGTGTGGTCAACTATGTCAAAGACTACAGGCAGATCATGAAGGATGGGGAGAGTTAGCGTCCCAGCTTCACAGCCCAGATATCATCCTTGTGAGTTTTAATAACAGCCAAAAACAGAAAGTTGGAGAACCTCAGCAGGTCTGACAACATCTATGGAGAGAAAGCAGAGTTAGTGTTTCAAGTCCAGCTCATTAGCGAGATTCTCATTGGAGAATAGCACTTTTTGCTCTTGACGTCAAGAATCTCCTGAATTTCGCAGTTTTGTCACCAATTTCCACACCTTCTTGTGGCTGAGAAGGTACTGCCCAAAAGGCACTCCACAGATGCCCAATGCCATCTGAAGTGGGTATCTTGGCCTCTGTGGACTTACCTGGTGTCAGATGTGTAATGGGTTATAAAGTGATTCACTGTTTAGTTTCTAACTTTGCTAGTTACAGATGAGTAAAGTATCACAACTGTAAGGGGATCTCTGTCCTACCACAGTGCAGTTTTTTATGCTTTGTGCAAGTACAGCCCTGGCTGCACCATTTGACCAAGTACATCAGGGATTGGTTGCTCTCAGGCCTGTTCCCTGGGACACACACCGAGACAAACATCAACTGCGCCTGGAGGACCAACAACTCGGTGAAAGATGCTCTTTGGTCTGCCCGAAATTTGTTGGTCTTCCAGAACAAGGAGCTGACCTTGAATGAATGTTGCAGACTGGCACATTCCAAGGTCCAGCACCATGTGCTGAGGGACAGACTAAAACTTGGGGCAGCTGCTGCTAAGGTGCAGTGGGGAAAGGTCATGGTTTAAGATCTTCCTGCTGAAGTTTGGTTCAGTTATTGGACCTCCCGCGATGCCTCAAATATATGCAAATATAGTGTTGAACAAGTAAGAAGTGCCTTGGCTTTGTTGGAGGGAGACAAACTCCAATGTTTGTTTGTTTCTTCATATGGTAATGTATAGAACCGAACTGCTTTTGAGACTATGTATGTATATAAAGATATTCAACAAATAAAGTTTATTTTAGAAATAAAAAAAGGATTGATTGCACAACTGTGCCTATCTATCCTTCCTTCAAGAAAAGGAAGTTTCAAAATGATCTCTTGTGACACAGTGATAGTGTCCTGATCTCGCAGCTGGAAGGCCTGGGTTCAAGTCCTACCTGCGTCAGACATGTGTAACACTATTTCTGAACAGATTGGTTAGAAAAACATCTAAAAGGCAGTTTTAGTCACATTGACAGCTACGACTATGCTTCAAGATCTTAGCTCCAACAGATACCACAGCACCCATGTAGACTGATTGCATACATTATGACAACATGCCTGATGGCACATTACAATGTACATTGTACCTGCAGCAGCATCACACTAAATATGGAAAATATCCAATTCATGACCTGACTGTCACAAGCCACTTACTGCCTCATCACTCAAAGGCTACTGGGTCAGCTCATTCATTGAATATTTTTGATACCCAGATATCGTCTCCTTTCCCTTTAGAGTTGATGAATGGTTTTGCAGATTGCCTGAGATCAGGAGTAAGGGACATGCAGAGGGAGTTTGCCACAAGATAATTCTGCCTGTCTGGATCATTTGTTTGACGTGAAAACAGAAAACTCTACAGCTTGCGAGGGGAAAGCTGAAGGAAAATCCAACATCTGTTTCTTTCTGAAGGGAGGTACTTGGGTTGTGAGTCTTGGCCTTGTGACCTTTTAATGAGGTAATGGAGCACATCAGTGCATTCTGAGAGCTGCAAACACTGAAAGGGTTGCCTTGAACACTGGAACAATCACACTCGCATCACTATGCACAGCCAAAAACTGCCTCAACTATTTGTGAGTAGGGGGCTGGAAAGGAGTGGGAAAGCAATCCCGAGAGATTAAAGATGATCATTATGCTTCTTTTGCTACCTATTGAAAGCCAGTTTAGATTGAAATGATAACCAACTGCACTAGAATTTAGGAGATAAACACACAGCAGTGAATGCTGGCAATCTGAAATGTAAAAGAAGATGCAGGAGTTACTAGGAATCTGAAACAAAAAGGCATTTTTAACAAAGCAGGGTGTGGTTAGTGAGGGGACAGAAAACCCTCCATCAAATTATCAGCTCTCAGTGGCTAATTCAACCTCTGTTCAACTCTTATTTGGTAATTTTTAGACTTAGGATTCAAATGGTGATGATTCTCTTCATGAAATCATCGTTAGATTAGTATTCCCATTAGAATCAAATTCTAACCAGCACTGAATTAGCCACCTTCCCCCGCCAAGCCCTTAGAGACTAGTACAGTTAACACAGCCATCCAGAATGGTTATTATTCCCTGTGTGCTGACATTTGCTCTGGCCTGTCATCATTTGCCCGTCACATTTCAGCAGATTGGATCCAAAGTGTGAAGCGGACAGTCTTTACAGGAATGAGAGATCTCTGTCAGCAGCAGGTGAAACAATCTGACAGTCTTAAAGCCACTTTTTTAGCCTGCCTCCGCCGAAGCAGAGAGAAATTGAGGTTTTACAGTTCCATAAATATTTTATCATAAGTCATCATTTATGAACTCTGGCAGCTCCCATAAAAGCCCGACTCATTTTTTTTTAAGAGTCACATATTAAGGCAGAAAATTGCTTCTCATGGTGACCCATAAAAATGCAGGTGGAGAGCACAGTGGACTGTATTATACTGAAAGGCAGGCATGGGGAGGGGGAGGGAGCTAACCGAACCGCAACAATGATTGCAGAATCTCTAGATCACGACAACTTGATCTTGAAGAAACAGGCACATTATCAGGCAGAGAAAAGCTGATCTGTCACTGGAAAGAGCAACAATATTGCCATACAGTTGCATTTCTTGCAAATCTGACTGATTTATTCCCTATATCAACAAGTGCTGGACACAAATGGACACAAACCCATTTTACCGAAATAACATCAAACTGTGAAATGACATTCAAATATTGAGACCCACCCAATCATGCTATTTTTCTTAAAAAGGAAAATTTTGGGATATACTTCAATGTTTTTACCGTCGTTACCATGGTACTAGCAGTCTTGCAACATATTGCTGAAATATCTAGGACCAGGAAGACAGATTAAACCTTTGAAGGTGAAAGGACAAGTTGACAAAATTGTTCGATAAACAGACAGGATCTAACAAACACAAGATATAGAAGCAGGAGCAGGCTATACTCCCTAGAGAGCCTATTCTGCCATTCAGTACAATCATGGCTAATCATAGTCTTTACCTCCACTTCCCGTTCACTGTCCATATTCACTGATTCCCTGAGAGACTAAAAATCTGTCTCCCCTCCAACCCCCTCAATTATTCGCAACAATGGAGCATCATAACTCTTTGCCTTTGAGAATTCCAAAGATTAACAAGCCTATGAGTGAAGAAATTTCTCCTCATCCTGTCCTAAATGATTGGCCACTCATCTTGAGGCTGCACCTGCCTATATTAAAATTCATGACCAGGGAAATCAATTTTGCAGTGATGCTGGCACTTATAAACAGCAAACGTGAACATGATTGTAAGTGAATTAGGACAATCCGTTAAAAAAAAATCATTCAGTTGAAGTTCAGATGGGAGCACTGTGCTTTAGGGAAGATGTCAAGAGAGTCTACGGAGGAGGTTTACCAGAATGGCACCAGAAAAGGATGACATGATCTTATTTCAACTTCAGTGGCAAACAGTGTGTAAAAAGCAGACAACTAACTACAGTGATTCGTGTAATGTTGTTAGTTAAATTGTAGTAGCAATAATTATATTGTAATATAGTATTCTTATTATAAGATCATATTATATCCCTCTCATCTCTGCAATTCACCTCTCCACAGTTTCGCCTCTCTCCCTCCACCCTCTTTGCTCTCTCCCCGCTTTCACCTTTTCTCACACACCTTCCTTCCCTCTATCCATCTCTTTCTCTCCATTTGTGTTCATCCTGTAACTACTCCTTTCCTTTTCTGTCCCTCCTCCTCTCTTGTCCTTTTCTCCTTCCCACTCTTCTCACTCCTCCATCCGTCTTTTGGTTCTTCACTCTCTCTGCCCTATTCTCCTGCTCACATCAAGCCCCACCCAGAACTGAAACTTATATTGAGGCCTATTTTGGTCTGGTCAGGTTTGTGATCTCTGGAGAGGTATCAAGGCAGCAATACAAAGAGAAATAGCCATTTGGATACAGAACTGGCTCGAAGGTAGGAGACAGAGGGTGGTGGTGGGGGGTGGGGTGATTTTCAGACTGAAGGTTTGCCACAAGGATGGGTCCACTACTTTTCATCATTTATATGAATGGTTTGATGTGAACACAGGAGGTATTGTTAATAAGTTAACAAATTATACCAAAATTGGAGGTGTAGTGGATGGCGAAGAAGGTTCGCTTCGAGTAGAATGGGAATGGGACCTTCATCAGATGACTCTATGACATTATAACAGGTTAGAGGTTTGGGAGGTCCATAAGGATGAGGGTTGGGGTGGGGTTGATTTGGAATGAGAGTTCATGATTGGGGTGGTGGTGGTGGTGGGAGGGGGGGAGGTAGGAGAGGGGTGGGGTGGGGAGCTATTACAAGGGTAGACTTGCTCTCCTAGCAGGGAGCAGTCCTGACCTTTGGGAGGAGGGACCTTAGCCTTGCAGAGATGAGGACTGACACTTGAACCAGAGCAAGTAGAGGGGGTTTGGGGATGCACATGGTGGGATGTGGAGGATGCTCCTGAGCCCAGGGAATGGGAACGTGAGTCTCTAAAATTTGAGAGAATGGTATAGTTGCAGGATGTGGGGATGAGGGGCAAAGATATATAATGTGGAGGTGTGGGATAAGGGATGGATGAATCCCTGAGATGTAGTCCTCAGACAGAGAATGAAATGGGTGTAATATTGTTGAGATGGGGAAGGAATTTGGTGTAGTCTGGAGATGGTTTGGGATGTGATGTTGAAGGTGCATTGGCAAGTTGATGACTTGGCAATTTTTCTTTGTTCGTTGTATACTTTGAAAATTATGCTTCTGAATGTTGCCACATTTATGTTGTTACTTATGTCGTTGACTTTCATCACCTCCCTGATACCGACACCTCCATTAAAGTCCTTTTCTTCTCAACAGAGTTGGTTACCTTGGTGGAGTTAGCAGAGTTCTCAGACATGATCAGAAGGACAGGTCACAAGCCAATTGACATCAAAGTGGGGTGAGGAGAACTGTTAGAAATTTTTTTGAAAGTACACAGTGAGAACTAGTGTACTTATTTTTATTATCATAAATTGCTTTTGTTGCCTCATGCTTGGTTGCAAACATTTAGTGAGGTGTAACCAATTTTAAATGCTTGACTCCTGTACTGTGATATTAATTGAATACTCAGTCTTTGATGAAGACTCATTCCAAATAAAATCATTTGATTTTTGACAGTGCACTTTCAGATTTGGAGTACAATCACATGCTGATCATTATCAGGTGATGAGAATGTTATTTTAACATAGCCAGCTAGCATAGCATGCACTGAAAGGGTAATGGAGGCAATATCAATACTTGAAAGGGAATTGGGCACATGTTTGGAAAGGGAGAATCTCCTTGGAAACTGGAAAATACCTGGGGAATGGCGTTAACTGAGGAGTTCTTTCAAAGATCCAGCACTAAGTCAATATTTAGGTGCAGTGGTTCATTTCTGAGTTGCTTAAGTCTAGAAAATGATGTCAAGTTGTATCCACACTACGTTTCTACTTTATCAGATGAGACACCCGATGTGCCACATATTCTTGTTAGATCATTGTGGTTAATGTTTCAAAATTGGATCTTCCAGTGGTTTTGGATAAATGCAACCAGTGATGTCAATCTTGCCCAGGGTGTGGAATCTTGTGTTATGGAGGTGGATTTGGAGGTCTACTTCTGACCAGCAGCCAATCATGATTTCTTCTGTGATCACATAGTTTCAGATCATTATGTAGGCCTATGGGCTTGTGCACAAATGCAAAAACCAATCTTATGGGTTGAGGCATGCTGGAAGCTTCCCCCTGTGTACAACCTTCCTGGGTCAAAGTTGCTGGCACCATATTTCAAGGTCATCCAGGTAGGTATTTGCTCATTCCACGATGCAATAATCACCCGACCAGTGTTGGTTTCCCTCCACCTTTCCTAGGAATTCTCACAGCAAACAGAAACTGGCCCCATAGTCAGTTAGTCAGGAAATGATTAGATTAGACTTAGACTTACAGTGTGGAAACAGGCCCTTCGGCCCAACAAGTCCACACCGACCCGCCGAAGCGAAACCCACCCATACCCCTACATTTACCCCTTACCTAACACTACGGGCAATTTAGCATGGCCAATTCACCTGACCTGCACATCTTTGGACTGTGGGAGGAAACCGGAGCACCCGGAGGAAACCCACGCAGACACGGGGAGAACGTGCAAAAATGTCGAAGGTCCTCTTCCTCACGGAGCACAACAGCTCCCAGCATGGCTATGCATGCTCATAAAGTGCTCATGTGCCCATTGCCATCACATTCAATCCTGCTCTCTGTCTGTGGGACATGAATACCCAGAGGAGGAGAGAACATAAGAACAGGAGTAGGCCATGCAGCCTCTCCAGTCTGATCTGTCAATTAATGAGATCGTGGCTGATCGGTGACCTAACTCTGTACACCTGCCTTTGGCCCATATCCCTTAATACCTAAAACTTAACAAAAGTTATCTGTCTCAGATTTAAAATTAACAACTGATTTAGCTTCAATTGTCCTTTGCGGAAGAGAGTTCCACCCTTTGTGTGTAGAAGTGCCTCCCAACATTTCTCCTGAGCAGTCTGGCTCTAATTTGAATCTGTGCCCCCTCGTTCTAAAATCCACAGCCAGTGGAAATACTTTATCTACCCTGCATTTACCTGTTATTATCTTGAAGACATTGACCAGACCACCCTTAACCTTCAAAATTCTCAAGTAATCAGGCCTAATTTGTAGTTTCTCCTCATAACCTAACCCCTGAGGTCCATTCCTGTAAATCCATGGTCTACACCCTCCGACATCAATCTATCCTTCCTAAGGTATGGTGCCCAGATCTGCTTACAGTACTCCAAATGGAATCTAACTGGGGTTTTGCATAGCTGCAGCATAATGTCTGCATCCTTGTACTCCTGTCTTTGAGATATAAAGGTCAGCATTCTATTAGCTTTCCTGATTATGTTCTGCACCTGTCCATGGTATTTTAAAGTATTAATCACTTGAACCTCATGTCTATTTTGACATCCAAATAGTACTTAACTTTCTATCATGTAGAAATGCTCCCAGAAGGCCGAGTGCTGGATACTCAAACATTCACCCTTTTTGAAGAGTCGGCTACAGAGCTACCAGGGGATGCCTGTGGATGTGCCTGCACTGCTGGAGAGGTAGGACTCTCACAGAGAGCTAGTGAGGATGTCTTCAGTCTGCAGATGTGCTGACCAAGTGAGATTGCTTCGATGGTGGTGCATGTTCAGCAACTAATTCCTCCTCTTCCCCAGTTCAGGTATTATCAACCAAAAGTCAAAGAATGAGACATTCAGATCCCATTCCACTTCCTCCTCAGCCTCCAGCTCAATCACCACCAACAGTAAGGATGGAGTCTCCAAATACCCAGAGAATGCAGCAGCAGGATGGGCACCCATACCCTCCACCTGGGTGAAGTTTGGGGTCACAATCTGGTGAGTACATCAGCTCAGATGAAGCAACACTTGATGTGTCTGCCATTTGAGGACTGCTGGAGACCAGGTTCATTATCAGCCCCACGTAGATAAGACGTGTCTCCATTTGACCATAGATAACATGTTGGAGATGCACAGACAGGCAGGGCCACATCAGACTGACAGCCAGAGACTGGTACGTAGATTAGAGTACAGGCTGACCGACACGTGCCTGTTCTGTTCATGTAGTGCAGTGTTCATGTTCTGTAGTGTTTAGCTACATCCATGGCAAGAGTAGTCCTCATCTTGAAGAATGAGTCCAGCAGAACATGCACTCAGTGATGCACTCCACCACAGTAGCCATGCATGCATTTCATTATAGGCAAGGTGGGATGGGATTGAGAAACCTCAAAGAGCCAGGGCGGAGACAGATATTTCAGGCTATTTAACTTCAGATTCTAAAGGTGACACCTCCTCAACCTCTGCTCTACCCGTGACACCTTTGCCTGCAGTAGGTCAGAACAAAAATGGCTCAGCCTCAGTTGTACAGGATACTCTCAGTAGACTGGAACCTCAAAAGACACCTATCAGCAGGTCACTTCCACTTCAACAGTGAATGTCATTGCAGTATCACAACATAATTATAGGCAAAGGCTGGGAGATAGGTGCCAAGGCTATTCATTCAATGCATATAATTCACACTATTGTAAATATATCTTGCTGGAAAAGCACAGCAGGTCAGGCAGCATCCAAGGAACAGCCCTTCTTCAGGAATGAGGAAAGTGTGTCCAGCAGGATAAGATAAAAGGTAGGGAGGAGGGACTTGGGGGAGGGGTGATGGAGATGCGATTCGTGGAAGGAGGTCAAGGTGAGGGTGATAGGCCGGAGTGGGGTGGAGGCAGCGAGGTCAGGAAGAAGATTGCAAGTTAGGAAGGTGGTGCTGAGTTCAAGGGATTTGACTGAGACAAGGTGGGGGGAGGGGAAATGAGGAAACTGGAGAAATCTGAGTTCATCCCTTGTGGTTGGAGGGTTCCTAGGCGCAAGATGAAGCACTCTTCCTCCAACCGTCGTGTTGTTATGGTCTGGTGACGGAGGAGTCCAAGAACCTGCATGTCCTTGGTGGAGTGGGAGGGGAAGTTAAAGTGTTGAGCCATGGGGTGGTTGGGTTGGTTGGTCCGGGTGTCACAGAGGTGTTCTCTGAAATGTTCCACACCACCCAGTGGCTACACCCAGACCAACCAACCCAACAACCCCGTGGCTCAACACTTTAACTCCCCCTCCCACTCCACCTAGGACATGCAGGTCCTTGGACTCCTCCATTGCCAGACCATAACAACACGACGGTTAGAGGAAGAGTGCCTCATCTTTCACCTAGGAACCATCCAACCACAAGGGATGAACTCAGATTTCTCCAGTTTCCTCATTTCCCCTCCCCCCACCTTGTCTCCGTCAAATCCCTCGAACTCAGCACCGCCTTCCTAACCTGCAATCTTCTTCCTGACCTCTCCACCTCCACCCCACTCCGGCCTATCATCCTCACCTTGACCTCCTTCCACCTATTGCATCTCCATCGCCCCTCCCCCAAGTCCCTCCTCCCTACTTTTTGTCTTAGCCTGCTAGACACACTTTTCTCATTCCTGAAGAAGGGCTTATGCCCGAAACGTTGAATCTCCTGTTCCTTGGATGCTGCCTAACCTGCTGCGCTTTTCCAGCAACACATTTTCAGCTCTGATCTCCAGCATCTGCAGTCCTCACTTTCTCCTTGTAAATATATCTTGCCTTATACTACATGTTGTGTCATCATGCCACTAGGTGCTGACATCGGTGGCTGAAGTGAAAGGAATGGAGCACGAAGTAATTCTGGTTTTCCATTGGGGCACTTTACATTTTCTGACAATATTAGCGATGCGTATATGCCTAATGTTCTTTTCACTTATGGGAATATAGACCTATCATTTGAGCATCACAGCTAACGTGCGTAAGGTTGATTTCAGGGACAGTACTGGGTTCACTACACGGCAGAGAGTAAGGAATAAAGAACTGTGGCTGGCTCTGCAGGATGGAGGTAAGAAAGATTTTTCTTCTAGCCCGCTTTTTCCATAGCCAGACAAAACATTCTCAGAAAGACAGGCAGGCAATACGGTCCTGTGACATGAAGGATCACATTCTCTCAGAAGATGGGATGGTTGTGTTTGGAATTTTGCCAACCATATGGCAACCCAGTCACTGACGATGCGCAACTAATGCAACTATTGAGTCAAGGTCGCTAAAACTGTGGGAATAGTGAGGGAAGGATGCAACGAATCAGCCATCACCCTATATGACACAGGACAGGACAGAAACATGCCACTATGTCTACTCTTCCTTGTATGGACAGTACCCCTCTATTACCCCAGCAGTGCCCTCTTTGCCTGAGAGTGCCTTATACTCTCACTGGCAGGCTATTTCCATTGCCACTTTCACTCTGTGTGGAGACTACACTGCAGTTCAATCCAACCTTGATTTAAAGCCATCTCACCATAGGGACCTGCAGCAAGTACTTATTCTGAAGTCCTGGAGTAAATCAATTTTCCAGGTACATGCCTCCTATGGACATTTGGTGTTCTAAAGGCACAGATTTCTCAATTGGGTAGCAGCTAATTAAGATCAAGCCCTCAATTCTGTCAATTTGTGTTTTAACAAGGTGTAAATACAAGCAGTGTGCCATATAACTGCAATCAGGAATAGCTTGAGGGTATCCAGCCTGGGTGTGAGAGTGCGGGTCATGGGGGAGGTTCTCAGTTGGCACTCAGTGCCTGATCGAGGGTCCCACCATCAGGAGGAGGGGTGCCTACTGACAGCACACTCTGCCTGTGCGATCCACTCCCCTCCCTCTACGGCCCTCTGAAACGTCTCACACCTTTGACTTGGGACCTTGGCTAATTCTGAAGAAGAGTCATACGACCCTTGAAACGTTCATAATGTTTCTCCTCTCCACAGATACCACTAGACCTGCTGAGCATCTCCAGCATTTTCTGCAGTTATTTCCAGTTTCCATCATCCGAAGCATTTTGCCTTTATTCATTTGTATTTTCTGGAGTTGAGAAGGGGAAGAGGACACCTAGTTGAAAACCCGTAAGATCCTGGGGTGTCTTGACAGGGTAGCTGTGTAGAGCATGTTTCCTCTTAAAGGAGCTTAGAACTGTGGGGTCACTGTTTATATAAAAAAAATAATCCATTTAAGACAGAAATGAGGCAAAATTGTTTCTCTTACTATGTCATAAAACTTTGGAACTCTCTTTGATTTATTGATTTGATTTATTTATTTATTGTCATGTGTATTTTGCAACAGAATACAGTGAAAGTGTCACCACTCTCCAGCACCATCTTAAAAACAGAAAAATAAACCAAACCTGGTATATAAAGGCAGAAGAATGGAGGAATAAAGAAAAGTCCTTGTTAAGTGCTCCGCCATGAACCATAGTCCTGGCAATCGGGCACAAGTGTCCTTCACCACGCCACCTGTCGCTGGGACATGTGTTGCCACTCTTCGGCGCCATATTGCCATCACCAATACCCTCTTCCTGAAGAGAGGGTGAAGTCAGAATCCTTGAATAATTTAAGGAAGAAGTGGGTCAATTCTTAGTAAGCAAGAAGGTGAAATGCTATCAGGTAGGGAAATGAATTATTGAGGTTAGAGTAAGATCAGCTTTGATCTTATGAATCAAAAACTGTGGCGCTGGAAAAGCATAGTAGGTCAGGCACCATCCGAGCAGCAGGACAGTCGATATTGTGGGCATGAACCCTTCATCAGGGCTCCTTGGATGCTGCCTGACCAGCAGTGCTTTTCCAGCGATAGACTCTGATCTCCAGCATCTGCAGTCCCCACTTTCTCCTATGATCTTATGAATGTCAGAGAAGTAGATGAATGGTGTGCTCCTACTCCTTGTTAGTGTGTCTATAAACACAACTGTAACATTAAAACATGGCTGCTAATATGCACACAGCAAGCTCCCAGAACCCATACCATGATAGCATTTGCTTTGGTGATGTTAATTGGGAGATACATATTGTCCAGAGATGGCTCCCCTGCTGTCCCTTGAACTAACCTTATGAGTCACACATCCATCTGACAGGGCAAACTTGGGACTCAGTCCAATGGCTCAATAAACAATGTAGCACAGTCTCTGTACTGCACAGGAAAATGTCGGTTTGGGGTTTTGTGTTCCAGTTTTCTGGAGTGGGACTTGAACTCACCAACTGGAGCTGCACACAAAGCCACAAATCGCAGCAGCAAGCGTGCCCCTTGCAAGAGTCACCAGCTTTACGAGAAAAGGCAATGTGGAGAAAATTAAGTTCTGACATATATCAATGAATGTCCCGATTTCACAAGTGCATTGTTTAACTCACGGTTCTCCCAGCAGCTCTTTCAGCCCCAGGAATTCCCATGGTGTGGGAACAGAGTGATATAGGGAGTTAAACAAATAGCTGTCTAGCACCGGATTTGGATCGCAACACAATCTACCCACTGACAAAATGTTTGCTGCAAGTGGGCATGAATTTACAAACTTTAAAACTGACATAAATTGGTGAACTCACTCAGAGAGGTTACAGGAAGGCTTGCTTGTTTGGAATATGCAAACAAATATCAGACTGGATACAGTGAGTTCAGCAAATGGAGGCTTTCTGAGGCTGAAGCTCAGGTTTGTATAGAGTGGAGGAAACATTATTCATTGCTTTCTGTCTACCTGGCCTGCCCTATAATAAAGATTAAATAATTTCACCAACCAGTGGCTGGCATTCATTGCTTTATACAAATTTTGAACTATAATGGAACACTACAGGGGGTCTGAGCAGTGTGGGTGATGGTGGGATATGTAGCAGAATCAGATGACAAGTTTGGTGAAGCCCATCTCAACACCAAGATCATCTCATTCCATCTTTTCAAAGGTGGCATGGCAAGATTCTCACTAGGCTGTGGCAAAATGCTAATTGACCTTCATTAGTGATCATTAAACACCTGTCTTTACAGTCTCATTAATATTCAGAAACCCACCTTACCAAACACGGTGAATATCAAGAAACATGACAAGGAAACCAGAGCAGGTACCTTGAGGATTCAGCTCATTGCTTGCTCTGATCGATCAACATCTCAGACCAACAGTCACACATAGCCCACATTCACAGACATTGGCATCCAAAATGTGCAGCCTCTAAGAATCCTCATGGCACATCTCCAATCCACTTACAGTAACTTCAATAATGCAGTGGTAACTATCATTGTTCAGGTACGCACATCCAATTCATGGACTGGACCAGACTGCATCTCTGGGCTGTTGTTTGCTCTCTTAGTGCTCACTCACTCTGAGACTAACTGGATGCTCACAGCATCTTTGATGCACACTACTTTGCCATTCCAAATTTTGCCTCCACAGCCAGAGATTGCAGACTCATAGTTCTTCTGTCTTGCCTTGTTATTTAGTGCAAAGAAAAAGGCCAGGAAGCTTGTCATGGTTGTGAGTGGGATTCAGTCGAGTTAGGAGAGATAGCCTTCCCTCAGAGGTTCTTTGCACGTAAGCTAAGGGGAGCATCCAATACCAGCTCAGGCCTGCCAAGGCAGTCAGAGTCAGGATCCTCTCCTCATCGGGAGCAACACAGGACCTCTGTTATTCTTTCTGTCCAATTGTGAGCAGTTTTCCTCCTGGAAAGAGAGATAAGCAGGTACTGTAGGGGATGAAAGTAGGTGGCTCAGCTGTTATTATTGATCCTAGTGGAGAGGTCATGAGTGAATGAGTTGGCAATGCAGAAGACATGCAAGGTTCATAGTTTCAGGGGTTAAGGTGGATGAAAGCCAGAGATGAAAATGTTGCAGGCAAAAGTGAGAGTGTGAGAACATGAGTAGTGATGGGAGGTGGGTACAGTAGCAGTGACAGAGTGAGGGAGTTAGGGTGGCACTTGCCCTGGTGGTTTGGAGAAGGACATTGACTTTCTTCCTACAGTGATGGGCATTCCTCTAGACAACTGAGACTGTTTTAACACAGGTGGCAACCTCAGACCAGATTGGCATGATGTGGTGTTGTGATCTCCACTACGTCCTGAGCAAAAATGAAGACCGATGATGGCTCTATGCCATCCGGGACAGTCCGAGCTTCTGCCCACTGTCTAACATGCCCAGAACAAATTTCAGGGACTATGAAAGAATATTTTTCAACTGCTGATGCTTGTCTGGGTGCATGGCATTCTTTCAAAGATGGTATGAGAGCAATGAATGCTGGTGTTTTGATATATATCTGTGGAGTGGCAAATTGGAATAGTACGATGGAGTGGGAAGCAGACATGAGGGACTCCATGAGGCAGGGTAGGCAACAAATGAGGTGAGGTCACTAAGATAAGTTAAGAAAACTCACTAGGCCTTGCGGCAAGCAACCCATCAAAAAATGTGGAATGCAACAGGGTGTAACTAAAAAAATGTATGATTCATCATGATATGTTTCCCTCACTGGATCAAGCAGGTAGTGAAAGCATAGCTTGCTATTTGCATCAGATCCTGGAGAAAACACTTATACAGCCAATACAACATGACTTAGTCCAATATAACTCAGCAACGAGTGAAATTTTCAGTAGCCCTAACAGCTATGGGCCACAACAGATTTGTACAGCTGTGTCTTGTTCACACCTATTCCCAGCTGCTAACAATCTTTGACAACAATTATTAAGTCTGGACCAACCCCTCCTTCACCACTGCCCCTTACAAGTAAATTTTATGTTGTGTGAGAGGCTATGATACACCCTCTCAATGGGGGTTGACCACTTGGCTTTGTCTCCTTCGAGCAGGCCTACTGATTTCCATCTGTACAAGGCTAAGCACACAGTTAACAATAGACTACAAACCTCTCAAGCACTACTACACAAGACACTTATCCAAAGTCTCTCAGTCAATAAAGGCCCCCCTTCCGTGCAGTAACTAAGAAAGCAGAAAGATCCGAATCCAATAAGTCACTCTGGCTCCAGCCCGACAACCGATGGCTGCTGGCCTATTTCCTCCTCCCCATTCGGAATTGTGAACTAGGCAGCCGGCTCCTCAATTACAAGGGCTGGCACAAAGCAATCTAATGACGGGTCAGGCTTAATGAGAATCGCGGCCGCTTGTGATGTGGTGGGGCTGAAGCCGGCGTCCTGCCGAGAGCTGGCATGTAGTACCTTCATCCCTTTTGGAAAACGAAGCATGAAAAATCAACAGAACACAGCCCGATGTCTCCGAACAGAATGGGCTGCATGAATGGATATTTACTCTCATGAAAGGGAGAGCATTAGCACAAATGGAAGTGAACATAAGGGGTCCTCCAGAGAAGAAAGGAGCTCTGGTAAATTTATAGACTCCCCTGAAAGAAACTGATTACAGATCATTATCCAATTGAGGCAGATTGATGGTCTGGGGGTCAAAGTAATATTGCACAGTGCACCAGGGACAATGTCTAATTGTCACTGTTAGATACTGAAAGAGAATTCGGCTGCTAGACATGAAGGAGAGGTTTAACTGTCAAAACAGTGAGATTTTCAGATACCACGACTGACAGTAGCTCATAAACAATAAAGGCTCAGTTTGGCCCTACTTTGGAAAACTAAAGCTTCAGTGATTGACACCAAAGCTGAAAACATCACCAAAAAATAAATCTATCCCTTTGTGGAAATAGTCTTTTTTTTCTAAAATGTGCTATTGGTTGTCAGAGAGATGCAGCATTTTTATTTTACAAATTAATGAAAGCAGAACTGATAATTTGCGCTCGTTATCAGAGGTAGTTGAATTCAAACAATGCTGCAAACTCGACTCTCACCTTATGAAATTGCTCACAAGTCAGTTTGGAGGGAGATAGAACAACTGGAAAAATAAGTGGTGTCTTCACATTGATTCTGCTACACCCTGCCCCACCACATAGAAATGCTCCTTTTGCTAGTTGCTCACAGCCTTGTGTCAATAAAGCCCACTTGTCAAGATCATCTTTGCACTGAAGTGAGCAGCAAGGTGACTGAGATTACCAGTTGTCAAGGTATCCTGCGGGTCAGGCCAACACTTATCCTTTAACCAACTCACTGAGAAACAGATCACCTGACCATTATTCCACCAAAGTTTGTTCTGTTCAGATTGACTGCCACATCTTCTACATTACAACAGTGATGTCTCGAAGTGCTTCAATGACTGTAGAATGTCAAATTCATGAAAGGCACGAAAGAAATTGCACTACTTATGATATACATCCATGATTTTATTTTAAAGGAAGGAAAAACAAGAAGGAAAATAAATAAAAACACAAAAACGCTTGCCTTCAATGCTCAGTGAGCATAAGAATTTGGACATTGGCAAGGCCTCTTCTTGAATATTGTGTTCAGTTCTGGTCACCCAGCTATAAGAAGGATATTATCAAGCTGAAAGGGGTTCAGAAGAGGTTTACCAGGACATTGCTGGGTATGGAAGGTTTGAGTTACAAAGAAAGGTTGGATACACTGGGACTTTATTCTCTGGTTCATAGGAGGTCGAGAGGTTACCTGATAGAGTTTATAAAATAATGAAAGTTATAGATGGTAGTTGTCTTTTCCCTAAACTGGGGAATTTCAAGACTACGGAATATATTTTTAAGGTGAGAGGACAGAGGCTTTAAAAAGGCATAAGAGGCAATTTTTTTTACACAGAGGGTGGCACAAGTTTAGAATGAACTTTCTGAGAATGTGGTAGATGTGGGTACAGTTACAATGTTTAAAAGACATTTGGATGGACACAGGAATAAGAAAGGTTTGGAGGGATATGGGCCAGGAGCAGGCAAGTGGGTCTAGTCTAGTTTGGGATTATGTTCAGCATGGACTGGTTGAACTGAAGGTTCTGTTTCCATGTTGTATGACCATATGGCTCCAAAAAAGGAATATGGAGAGGTACTCACAAACAGTAGTTACTTGGAGCATTTAGCTATTGAAGTACTAGTAAAATAGTTGGTTTCATGTTGTTAGAACTGAGATGTGTGTGTGTGTGTGTGTGTGTGTGTGTGTGTGTATAGAAGAGCAGGCAGCTCAGGGGGAGCATTCTCTTAATATTTCGTGGGCTAATGCATTCAAGCAGTTGGATCAAAGAAAATATTATGTTGCTATGCCACTCACACATGCTAAAGTTTATCCCTCTCAACTCCACAATTTTAGAATACTTCAGGTACCCATGATTGAGGTCACTGTTATCTTTCTGCTGTCACTGTTTCAGTATAAGAAAGGAGTAGGCAGCTCAGAGTCTTGAGATCGTTCCACCATTCTGTTAGTTCATTGCTGATTTGTAATTAAACTTCAGTTCTGTAACCTTTGCATCTTACTTTTTCAATTCACTTTCTGATGGCTCATTGAGTTTAGACACTGAGGGTCCGAACCAGGCAACTCCTGTTTGATCTGAGAATGTGTTGCTGGAAAAGCACAACAGGTCAGGCAGCATCTAAGGAACAGGAGAATCGACGTTTCGGGCATAAGCCCTTCTTCAGGAATCTCCTGATCTCCAGCATCTGCAGTCCTCACTTTCTTCTCGAAGATTTTAACCTACTGCGAATCCTCTTGCAAGGATGCCTTCCTTGAAGAAGCTCTCTTCCTCCATTCCTTATGCCCGAAATGTCGAATTTCCTGTTCCTTGGATGCTGCCTGACCTGCTGTGCTTTTCCAGCAACACATTTTCAGCTCTGATCTCCAGCATCTGCAGTCCTCACTAACTCTTGTTTGATCCCTAGTTTGCACAGTGTTCAACCAGGTGGTAGTATAACCATTACAAGTCCCATTGTTGTCTGCCAGAAAAGAATTCAGTCCAGGAGCCTGCTCGTGATCTGTATTCAGAGAGCCCTGCTGAAAACGGGGTGCAAATTCCCTTAGGTCAGCCCTCATATAGGTGCCCCATGAAAATACAAACCTCAAGTGATCTGGCCAAAAGTTAGTCCTCTAGCCTCATTGATGTTACTTGAGCAAAGACAGGAAGAGTATAAAGACAGTAGGAGTATACGTAAGAGGGAAATCTGGAGGGCAAAAAAGGTGACAGGAAATATCTTTGGAAAATAGGGTTAAGGAGAATCCAAATGGATTCTACAAATACATTAAGGACAAAAGAGTAACTAGGGAGAGAATAGTGCCCCTCAAAGTTCAGGAAGGCAGCTATGTGTGGAACCGCAGGAGATGAGGGAGATATGAAATGAGTATTTTGCATCAGTGTTTACTATGTAGAAGGACAAGGAAGATAGAAAACATCGGGAAATAAATACTGACATCTTGAAAAATATCCATATTACAGAGAAGAGGTGCTGGATATCTTAAAATGCATAAAGATTGATAAATCTCTGGGACCTAATCATCTGCACCCTAGAAACAAGGGAAGAGATTGCTCGGCCCCTTGCTGTAATATTTGTATCATCGGTAGCCACAGGTGAGGTGCCGGAAGACTGGAAGTTGGCTAACTTGGTGCCACTGTTGAAGCAAAAGGTGGTAAGGAAAAGCCAGGGAACTACAGCCCAGTGACCCTGACCCTGATGATGGGCAAGACATGTTAGATCACATGGAAAAAGGAAAAACTAGCCATTTGGATACAGAACTGGCTCAAACGTAGAAGACAGAGGGTGGTGGTGGAGGCCTGCGACCAGTGGTGACGCCACAAGGATTGGTGCTTGGTTCACAGATTTACATCATTTATATAAATGATTTGGATGTAACCACAGGAGGTATGGTGAGTAAGTTTGCAGATGACACCAAAATTGGAGGTGTAGTAGACCATGAAGAAGGTTACCTCAGAGTACAACAGGATCTTGATCAGATGGGCCAATGGGCTAAGGAGTAGTAGATGGAGTTTAATTTAGACAAATGTGAGATGCTGCATTTGGAAAGGTAATTTGGACAGGGACTTATACACTTAATGGTAAGGTCCTGGGGGGTGTTGCTGAACAAAGAGACCTTGGAGTGCAGGTTCATAGCTCCTTGAAAGTGGAGTCACAGGTGGATAGAATAGTGAAGAAGGCATTTGGTATGCTTGCTTCTTTTTTGGTCAGTGCATTGAGTATAGGAATTGGGAGGTCATGCTTTGGCTGTACAGGACATTGGTTTGGCCACTTTTGGAGTATTACATGCAATTCTAGTCGGAAGGATGTTGTGAAACTTGAAAGGATTCAGAAAAATTCTACAAGGATTTTTCCAGGGTTGGAGGATTTAACCTAGAAGGAGAGGCTTAGTAGACTGGGGCTATTTTCCCTGGAGTGTCAGAGGCTAAGGGGTGACCTTATCGAGACTTGTAAAATCATGAGGGGCATGGATAGGGTAAATGGGCAAGGTCTTTTCCCTGGGCTGGGGGAGTCCAGAACTAGAGTGCATAGGTTTAAGGTGAGAGGGGAATTATACAAAAGAGATGTAAAGGGCAACTTTATCACACAGTAGTGCATGTATGGAATGAGCTGCCAGAGGAGTAGTGGAGGCTGGTATAATTACAACATTTAAAAGACATCTGGATGGGTATATGAATAGGAAGGGTTTAAAGGGATATGGGTCAAGTGCTGGCAAATGGGACCAGATTTATGTAAGATATCTGGTCAGCATGGACGAGTTGGACTGAAGGTTCTGTTTCCATGCTGAGTCTAAAACTTTTGAGATGAATGTCAGCCTGGAGGGAAAGCACAAGAACAAGGTGCAATGGCAACAGGGGGAGTGGACAGTCAGGAGCACTTGGGAGGAGTCAGGGCTCTATGCTTGATCCTTCTTGTTCCACGGGAAAATTGATTGAAATTAAGATTTAAAAAATTTGCAGTCTGCTGTAGAATCCCAGGCCCAGTCCCTGCTCTGCTTATTGCTGTTCAGTTTCCCATCTGGCAGGCCGAAATCAGGCAGAGGTGCAACAGTGAAATATGTACACAGCCAAATACCTAAAAGACAGGAGAGATGCCTGAAAAATTGTCCACCTGAGATCTGGTCAGATCATTTTCGAGTGTGCTTTGGGCATGGGACATTGGCCTCTAAAGTGGACCCTCGTTGTATTGGGCATAAAACAGTGACAGTTAAACTTAGTGTGGTGGATGAGTACAACAGTGGGCTCAACATTAATGACTGTTGCAACTTAGTGTCCTGTGAAGCAATAGATACGGATAATAGAAATTTATGGAAGGGGAGATGAGCATACTTCTGACAGAAAATAGTGCTATTGAGAGCAAGTCAGCAAAAAAGAATGCAGAGGAAGCGATAAGGAAGGAAATAGTCAGATATATAAACCTTACAATCATCTGTACCCAGTAGCGACCAGATATATAAACCTCACAGTCATCTGTACCCAATAGCGACCAGAACTGACTGTTATAAATTTCATACTGCTTGATACTTTCAATGAGATTTTTGTTGCCATCTCCAATATTTCAACATGGAGGTTTGAGATGACATTTTAAAACAAATTTATGACTAGATTCTCTCTTTCTAAAATAGTTCATTTTTTGAGGGTATTAAAGTTTCTCTTGATGATTCTGAGGCAGCAATTGATGGACCTGGGGGAGTCAGCAATCGTAAAATGCCTTAAAAGCACCTCAATGGTTAGATAGCAAGCTGTCCTCAGATTGATCTCATCCTACTCACTGTAATATGACCAGCTGGCAGCTTTGAATCAAGGAGTTTCAATCTTCTGCAGTGCCCTGTCTGTCTCTCAGATGCCAAGGTCTCAAATATTTAACCCTTCACCAAGCTTATGACATCAATGCCGTTGATGAGAGTTTGCTGTGTGCAAATTGACAGCCACATTTCCTACGTTACAACATCATTCACTGGCTGTAAAGCACTGTGGGATGTTCAGAGTGTGTTGCTGGAAAAGTACAGCATATCAGGCAGCATCCAAGGAGCAGGAGAATTGACGTTTCGGGCATAAGTCCTTCTTCAGGAATGCTTCTTCTTCATTCCTGAAGAAGGGCTTATGTCCGAAACATCGATTCGCCTGCTCCTTGGATGCTGTCTGACCTGCTGCGCTTTTCCAGCAACACATTTTTCAGCTCTGATCTCCAGCATCTGCAGTCCTCACTTTCTCCTGTTCAGAGATCGTGACAGATGCTAGATACAGTGCATGCAGGTCTTTTCTACTGGTCACATTTTCGTTTATTAATTTAAAAAATATATATCTTTCTTGACCAGAAACAGGTATGAAAAGTCATCTTGAAACAATTAATAAAAACACGACAACATTCTGAATTCCAGTTGTTACACATCTGATTACAAATTGCTTACCTGTCTTTATCAAGCAGGACAGAGGCATGGAACTCAAAATAAGGCTAAAAGAAGAATTCTGAGACATCCACGTATATATTTAGCGAACAGAATTTATTTATTGCTTATTACTGAGAAAATCTATTATGTTGTAAAATATATTGATTTAAAGATGTATTCAAGTTTAACATTGTGAATATAGGTAGACAGGCAGGCACTTATATAACAGGGCAGAATATTAATTCAATGAATTCAGGTTGAATATTTGGTTCCAGAAGGGTGAAAGTCCAGATTTCCAAATCTTAAATCAGATGCTTAATTCTTAGAAGACCAGTTGTTGAGCATGAATGTGTTCTTAGATCTCTAGGGATTTGAATAGACTACAACAAATGTGCATTGGAGCAAGAAATCTATTCTATTTTAACTTGGCACAATTAAAGACACAATCTCTAATATCCCTGTTCAAACAACATCTTGCCTTCATTTAGTACATACCCAAATAGTAAAATATCTCAAGACAAGGTTTTACAATCAATAACACCCACAGGCACTCAGCCTCTGATATTCCACATAAAATGAATCTGATGCCTATATATCCAAGGCATTACCCTGTCCTCCCAGCAGATAATGGAGAAATAATTGTTGCCTTGGACATATGTCATGATTCAATTGCTAAGAACTCTTGGAAAGAATAAATCCAAAAAAAAAGGTGAACATTTCTACTAACCAGCTCATCACCACAGGAAAATTTCTAAATCAGGCGCGTAATTATTCATACTCACCTCTCACATACAATCTGAGGGCTTTCAACATTGGACAGATTGAGTGACCTGTTCAGATTCCCACTTTAGATTTGCCGCTCACTTGGGTTAATTGGTGTCTAATTGGATGTGAATGATAAGTTTTGGGGATGCTAAGTGAAAAGAATTTCTTAGTGCTTGATTGCTGTTCAAATGAACGAATTTTGTCAATGAGAAAGCAGGCTGGAGTGACCCTATCTGGGGGATTAAAGCATTTATATTCATCAGTGAAGTGTGAATGATTGTACTCTCACGCATTTATACATAAAACTCTCAGCTTCATATATTCACCATGCAGACGTTGCACTGAGCAATCAGTTTATTTGGGGACAAGTGGAGCTGGTGTTTATGCTCCACACCAGCCTCCTCCCATTCTTGTTCATCTAATCGTATCTTTCCATCCTCTGATACGTTTCTACCTAATGTGTTATCTCATCTCCATCTAACTGCATCCATGTCAGTTATCTCAACTCTTTCATGTGGCAGAGCTGTGTAATAACATCTCTGAAAAGGTTGAGAAGAAAATATCCTAAAGCGCGTATGACAAAAAAATCTGCTGTGATATAGTTCTGGTAGAAAGGGTACATGCAATTCTCAATTTTACAAATTCATCTATTATCAGGAAAAAATCATATATTCCAGTTTCATATTCACCTAAGTGCTTGAAATTGGTTGAGCAAGCAGAACTTCTGTGCTAATTTCTTCTGACCTGTGAAGAACAGGTGGTTGAGGAAAAGGCTGCTGTTGCTCCTGATTCAAAAAGAAAGCAAAGACCTGCAGATGCTGGAAATCAGAAACTAAAACAAAAGTGCTGGAAAAACTCAGCAGGTCTGGTAGTATCTGTAGAGAGAAAGCAGTGCTACCATTTTTGTTTCTGAAGAAGTGTTACTGGCCCCAAAACATGATCTCTACTTTCTTTTCGCTGATGCTGCCAGGCCTGCTGAGTTTTTCCAGCAATTTCTGTTTTTATTGTTGCTCTTGCTGCTCCTGTTGTTCCTCAGCAGAGGTCCAAAGTAGCAATAGATATGCAGGCCCTGTGCTTTTGAGAAGGTTGATAGCTGGGAAGTGCAGAGAAGGAAAAAAAAATCTCCAAGTGAGCAGAAACCCATCCTAAAGTTTGGAAATCACTTCCAAAGCAGTGAAAGCACACTATCAGAACAAGAGTTGTGAGCAAACAGAAGCAGGAAAACAAGTGATGCATCTCAATATGATACATCTCAATATGTGCATCATTTATTGCTGGTCAACACTGAAGGTTCATAGATTGCCACAGCCCTCTCATATTGATTTGCTTAGGGACTTCCAGGAAGGCTGGGAAACCTATGCATTCTGGATTAAAATCAAAATCCCACAAGCATGCCTTCACTGGTCAATATGTATGCTGGAATTTACATAGCTCCACGTACTATAAGATTGGCCCCATCAACAAACTGGTAAGTAGGGCCTTAATTCAATGTCATCTTGTAATGCTGCTATGCAATGTCTTGGATGATGCCATCATTCCAAAAATATGTTCCGATTAGTATACAATTGAACATGGTCATATACTTATTTCATTGTTGGTGCTATGTCAGGTAAATTGGTCATAGCTGTCAGTGACTGGTTGACTGACTCAAACTGCATATTGATTCAGTTTACAACAGCCAAATCATTAAGGTATGATTCCACCTTTGGGCACCTCTTGTTGAACAACCCTTAATGCACTGATAGCTACATTAAAAGCATCTTAAAATAATCAGGAAAGCTTCTAATAGGGCACAAGTATGTTTGCAAGAAATTCATAGACAGTTTTTTCGTACAAAAGGACCCTACTTTTACCAAAGCAAAATGTTCAAGCCTGCGACTGCTTTGAATTATTCAGGGTTTTCTCCGTGGCAATACCTCAGCCAATCAGAGTCAATGTGAAAAAAAAAACACAGTACCTTTCCTTCTTTATCAATTGTGGTGATTATTTGCAATTTAGCATTCCTGCATTTGTTCTCATAAGTAAAAGATGAAATCTTCAGCAATATTCAATTTCTACACTATCAGCCCGACTGCTGCCTTAATATACAAAATTCAAACAAGAGGTCTACATCACTGAGCATTTTGTTTTAAAATGCATATATTTTCTTGTTGAATTCATTGAATTGTCATGACAATTAGCTTTGTGGAAGAGATGCCAGAGAGTGACTAACTCCTGAAGATCTGGGGTCTGGAGGAAAGAAAGGGATTGAAGAATTATAGAATCTTAAAGCGTAGAGGGAGCCTATTCAGCCTTTGTGCCTGTGCTGTCTCTTTGGTAGAGTTATTAACTTAATCCAATTGCTGCGTTCTTTGCAAAAGGCCCTGCACGTATTTTTCCACTTTTAAATATTATTCAATTCACTTTTTTTAGTTACTACTGAATCTACTACCATACAGACACAGAAAGCAGCAAAATGCAAATGGATATTTTTCTCTTTATTATGTGAGTTTGACTTGTATTTAATGGATGTTTAAATATTAAAACACAGGTTATATCATGGGGATTATGTTCAGATGACTTACTGAACCCAACAGTGTAAATTAGTCGAATTAACCTCGGCCATCCAACAGCAAGTATGTAATTTCAATTATGCTTGTTAGTTCAGTTCAACCAGTAAGATTGCGATAAAAACTGCACTAAACTAGCATTCACTTAACTGATTGAGGAAAGAAAAATGTATAAACAAATTAGCAGAAATTAAATGTGAAACAGTGTTAAAAGAAAATGCAATCACTGTTAACTTCATTTTTAAGCCATGGCCTGACACGGTCAGTGAAAAGACACAGTTGTCACCCGGGATGGTTCTACAGGCCTTCTGAGTTTGCTAACATCATGCCATGCAACATAAAGCTGGAAAGTATAGCAGATGATTCAAAGCTGTAGGAACTGATGACAGAGGTAAACTGGAACAGGGTAATGCTTCGTCACTGGAAAATCTTGATGTAACATCAGTTAATGTGCTTCATAACATATTTCTTTGGCATTAAAATGGTTTGAACATTCCTAGGTAATAAAAGTGCGAGTTAAGGCATGTCCTCTCTTAGCCCTAAAATACTTAATCAGTGTGGAGTGGCAAGCTGACTGGATCCTCATGCACCACAAGAAAGAGCACAAAATTCCAATTATGGCATGAAGGTGGCCATTCAGCCCATCAAATTCATGTGGTCTTTCTGCAAGTAATCCAGTCAGTCCCATTCCCTACCTGATTGCCTTAGTTCCACAGTCAGAGTGGAGGGTGGCGCAGATAGGTGGGAATGAAGATGAACAGGTAGGACAGGTCATGAGAGCACTGCCAGCTTCCTACCTGTTCATCTTCCTTCCCACCTGTCTGCTCCACCCTCGTCTCCAACCTATCATCTTCACCCCCACACTCCCAGCTACCTTCCTCCCAACCCCACCCTCCTCCCATTTATCTCACCACCCCCTCGGCTCACAGCCTCATTCCTGATGAAGGGCTTTTGCCCGAAATGTGGATTCAGCTGCTCCATTGTTACTGCTTGACCTGCTGTGCTTTTCCAGCACCACACTCTCGACTCTGACCTCCAGCATTTGCAGTCCTCACTTTCTCTGAGTGAGAACTTAAATCTTACATAAATCTAAGTATAGAGATGCAAATTTTTAATAAAATAGATTGAGTATTTAATTTTCTGGTGGAAACGAGATGGGGGCAAAGAGTGGTGACTTTCATTCCAGCAATGGCGATGGCCCATGGTGGAGCACTTCAGAAGAAAACCTGTCAAGTTGAACACTTTTTATTTTGCTCTTCTGCTTTTATATATCACGTTTTGTGTTTTTTAAAATTTTTTAAATGGCACTGGAGAGTGGCAACGTGATACAACACTTTTCACCATAAATTTGTAACAAAATGCAAGTGACAATAAATGAATCAAATAAACCTAATAAAATCCTTCAAGAAACACAGTTATTAATAGATTAATTTTAATCTGTTCCTGCTCATAACTGTCTATAATTACCATCAGCTCAAGGATAAATAAATTTCTAGGTCTTTTTAATGAATGACGACTAAAAATATTGTTTCCATATAGGTAACCATAAATGTGTTGGTCTGTTTCTAGTTTGGAGTTGTTATGTACTATAATGAATATGAAAGGGTTCATTTAAGCTAAAGTGAAGATTTGCCCACTCTGATATCTAATACAGATATTGGTTGGAGCATCAGACACTCTTTGACTGTTCTGGACAGTTGTAGTTGAAGATAGGCATGTCTTTTGCTCCTTGTTTATCTTGATTCTAATGTAACCTGGATATAATTATTTAGATGTAATAAATCTTACCTTGTGATCCATATGCTGAGACTTATTTGTGGTTCATCCTTCAACAGAAATTATTAGAACACCGTTAGAATAAAATAGGAAGAAAGATTGGTGGCAGCATTCTATTTAAATTACTCAAGCCTTATCATCACTGTTCTAAGAAGAATCATGCTCCTTTTCTCCCAATTCAAATGTAAATTTCAGTTGTGCTATGTTGATGTTTTTGGAATTTTCGTCCACAGGGTGGGTAAATGTGGGAGTGGTAAATTAATTGAGGTAATGTTTCCTGCTTATAAAAGCCTGCAAGAATTAACAAATTGTATCAATAAGCCTGGTGTAATGCCCCTGCAGGTTACTTCTGCAGAGATTGATGACAAATATATTTTAAAATGATCCTTACCCGATACAACAATTCAAGCAGATGAATTTAAAAATACTTCACTGCATCAATGTGTTAACTATCCTTTGCCCCAGAGTGTACACATGGATTGACACACCTTTGGTTACTTTTTAACTTTTAAGCTTCAACAAAGGAGATTCAATGAATAATAGTGTCCTGCAAATGGTTTAATCCAGTAAGAACTAATGCACACAAAAGTTGTGATCTGAGTAGCTCCCTTGCCACCTTTCCCAAATTCTCTGATGTATAAAATGCAAGTGACAATAAATGAATCGGGCACAGTGGTTAGCACTGCTGCCTCACAGCGCCGGAGACCCGGGTTCAATTCCCGACTCAGGCGACAGACTGTGTGGAGTTTGCACGTTCTCCCCGTGTCTGCGTGGGTTTCCTCCGGGTGCTCCGGTTTCCTCCCACAGTCCAAAGATGTGCGGGTCAGGTGAATTGGTCATGCTAAATTGCCCGTAGAGTTAGGTAAGGGGTGAATGTAGGGGTATGGGTGGGTTGCGCTTCGGCGGGTCGGTGTGGACTTGTTGGGCCGAAGGGCCTGTTTCCACACTGTAAATCTAATCTAATCTAATCTAATAAATTCAGTAAATTTAAGAGCATTCAATATTGCGGGTGTGGCTTTCCCTTACATGAAAGTAGAAACGCAATCAATGCAGTTGATGTAATGCAATAAAAACATGCAACTTTAAGTTGCAAAGGCAAAGAAAAGCCAATGATCAGGATGAGTGCCACGCCAGCCTCCTACAACAAACAACTCCTTGCGATTTTATGAGCTTTCTTTAATGATACATAATGAATTACTTTAAAGGGTACAAGTTGATTTCAACAGAAAAGAAAACGGTATCAAGAAATCCTTTCTTTACTAATGTTTCTATGGTGGCCTTTTAAGTAGCTTTTAAAAACTCTTTTTTTAACTTTTGTTGAAATCAATCTCAAAAGTGGATAGAAAATTGAGGAAAAATATAATTTAAGTAGGAAAGGAATTTTTCCCATAATTATATGGACCAGAAGATGAAGGATTGTTGAAGAAGGATTTATTTTCATAATATCAAATTTCTGAAAAGCTTTGAGATATTGTAGTCTTTCCAGTTGTAGAAGTTTACAGCTATCCAGGTACTTTTCATTTCAGGATGCCTTTATCATAATTGTTATCTTCAATTGTAATATTTCGTGAGAATTTATCACCTTTGCTTATTTAATGTGAAAACCCAGATCCCTGCGTAAAATAGGCACTTTTAAAAATAAACTGCAATAACAGACCAATGACCTCATGATAAAGACACTTTTCTAGCTCCTTAAATCATGTAACACTTAATTCTGTGTATCAGTAGGATCTCAGAAGATGAGACACTTTACAAAATAACTCCTGTGACCCAGAGTGTGAAAGAGACAAGGAGGAAATAACATAGAAGAGAAAGTGTTAAAAAGCCCAAATCAGATCTAAATACATCCATTAACCAAAATATAATAAACACAATTGGTGAGATTTTGCTCTCCCTGGAATTGGCAAGGAAGGTGGCAAGAAAGGTAACTAAGTGAATGAGTTGTCCCTAGAGAGATATATATCCCCTCCTTGTCACTCAGTAATATATTGCAGAGTAAGGTAGCCCTTTGGGGAACTTTTCAACTTGCCACCAATTAAGATCCTTAAATGACCAATTAACAGTCACTTAAGGACCATAACCTGCTATCACCCCAATCAGCTACCTTCCCAACAGGTGAGAAAACTACCTGGTTTTCTGAAAACCAAGGCATACTGTCCTCTGCGTTGTATGGAACTTCCATTTGCCCCACTCTCAGGCTAATTGGAGGTATGGATGGGGGACAAGGAATTGGCCACTGAAAACTATGCCCATCCATTTGCTTCCAATCCACCTGACCCCTCCTTCAGGAGAAATTACCCTAAATTCTTGCCATTGGATTCCCTGAAGACTTCGGCAATTATTTTTAAGAAGCAGAAGCTGTTGGCTTCTTTCTACCTTTTTTTCACTTCTCTCCTAATCCCATAATTCTTTCCCATTCTTTATGTTGTTTTCCATACCTGATTTGACGCAGAGTTAAATATTCTGACACTTCATGGCTAATTTCTGTGGATCGCAATGGGCACTCTTTAGTCTCATTAGTTAGTCTCATTATTTGCCTTTTTTGCAGAGGTCTTGAATCCAAGAGTTGATGGCACTGCACTAAACTGGCTATCTATTCACTTCAGGCTCTAAGTTAAAAAACACAGAAAGTCTGTGGGCATATGTAAATTTAAATGGCACAGGCACTAATTGTCAACAACATGGAGGCAGGCACCCATACCTAGAAATATATTGCTGCAATCCTGTAGAGACAATTTTTCAAAAAAAGAAACATTTTTAACTTCCTCCATTAAATACTTTGGGCAATTACGTAATAGCAAGGGAATAATCTCAAAGCCATTTCCATTTGTCTCTCTCTACCCAATGTTTATATTTCCCACCATGTAAGATCAAGATTTCTAGTATCCTTTAAGAGTTGTTCTATTCCACTTGAGTTTTCTGTAGTGAATCATCATGAACAAGGCATAATTCAATAACTCCACCTTTTGTTGAATCTTTAAGAATATATTTTTTCTCATTTCCCTTTCTTTTGTACAGAGACTAAACCCTTAAATGCACACCATTTGGCTTTTAACAAAAAAAAGTTTTTCTTTCTTCTCCACATCAGCAGCTTCTTTACTGTTCAGTAAGCTATTAAAGGTCCTAAACCTGGAAAATTCTACATCTTAATAGGTTTCCATTTGAGTTTCTCTCTGTCTGGCAACCTGCGAAAACATTGCTACATTTTAGATAAAATAAAGAGCTGCGGTTGCCAAAAGTCTGAAACAAAAGCAGAAATTGCCGGAGAAACTCAGCAGGCCTGGCAGCATCTATGGAGAGAAAGCAGAGTCAATGTCTCAGATCCACTGACGTTTCTTCAGAATGCTGCTTTTGTTGTTGCCACTTCTTAGAACTGACATCAGCCAGGAATTCACCATCCCCCTTTTCAGATCCTTCTTTGTTAATTTGAAGGACATTTTAAAAGATAATTATCTTGTAAAGCTCAGCATTCATGACAACATGAGGAATGCTGAGAGGTTAGCTGAACTTGTGCATTCTTATTCTCTGGCTTGTTGGCATTCCTTTTTGTCCTCTGGATATAAATGTTATTTGAAAAGTGTTCAAGCTGTCCAAGTCTAAAGAAACATATTGATAAGGCTTTAAGAGAGAAAGGGAAGAGTCACATTTCCTGGCGTGGCTTTTTGTCCTGCAGCGTACTACTGAATTTCATAGACTGAATAGTCTTTTAAATGGTGCTTAGAGGTTTTGTGTTGGTTCAGCTGCTAACACTGGTTTTATGCCAATACCTACCCCAGTTGATACATAAATAAGTATACCCATGCAAAGTTCTGCATGTCCCTCTAGAGGTCAGAGGCAGATGGAGCACTTCTTTTTAAAATTGTGCACGTGGTCCATTGTAGTTTGAACCGACTCCAGTCAAATCGATACAACAAAGTATAAGATTCCAAACCATTATATATAATTCCTGGTTGGAGCATATAACAGGCATGCAAAATCTTGATCAAGTCTTCTCTGTGGGAGTTTTTAATTGAGTCAGTACAAGCAATCTGTGACTGAATTTCTTTTTTCTGAAATCCAATCATGTTTATTGAGTATTTCTTAAAATGTTACTTTTGTATGAATTGAAGAAATGATATGCCAATTGGTGATCTTATCCTGCAGTTTGTAAAAATAATTGATTCGAAGCAAAACTATTTGCGATTTCATTAAGATTCAACCTGCAGTTTGGAAGTCAAAGATGTATAAGACAACAATTGAGCTGCTTGCTTTCCGGGAATCTGATAACCTGCCTAAATTGTGCCGACTTGAGGCCATGCTCACTGTGAATTTGAAAGCAGAAATCATATCAAATATGGTACAGAAAACAATTTTCCTTATAGCATAACTAATTTATGCTTTTATTTGCATCAACAAAATGATTATGTCAAAGTAAAACAGTGTACAAAGCTGCAGCTGGAATGTTAGCGTGTAGGATTGCAGTGAGTGTTATATTTGGTTGTGTAACTGTAATAAGAGATCTGCCAGTCACAATGGCTTGGGTAATTCCTCAGAGAACTGGGTGTCAGTGCTGGAAGAAATTTAATAAATTCATTTCATACTTTGCATTTACTGACAAAAGAGATACAGATGAATCAGGAGGCTCTGTCAAGCTAGGAAGGACAAGTCTCAGCCTCATTTTACAGAGTTGCATTTGGTTTTTCATAGCTCAATGGTTTGTTAAATGTAAGGCTTGTTCAGTCTACTTTCAACAGTTGATTAAAGAAAACCCTTGCATCTCTCTTCCAAATGGCATTGTGGGTGCACCTACCCCAAATGGATTGCATTAGTTCAAGAAGGCAGCTCACCATCGCCTCCTCAAGGTCAACTAGTGAGACACAGCCAGCAAAGCACACATCCCATGAATGATTTTTTTTTAAATCACGTCATGCCCAAATGGTGACATGTGAATCCTCAAAGGTTTTCCATGAAAAATGAAAACAAATTAATAAATTTGAACATATTTGAAAAAAATCACAATTCTTCATGAGATGCATGGTGTATTTTCTTTTGCACGTGTTGAAATTTTAATTTTACAGTTTCAGATTATAAAGACTTGCAGAAAAGGAGGCAGTTGTGCCAATAAATCATTACAAAGCCTTAATTTCACAAACTAAGAATTTCTCCCGTTTTTATGTGAACTGATATCGACAATGTTTTGGTGTCAGCTTTCTTTTTGAAATTTAACAACTGCAGAAAAACATTTTATTGAATTCATTTATTTTCCCAAGTAACTAGTTTGATGAAAAGTGTAGTTCCACTAAATTGTCAGCAAAGTTGGATTTATAACCTACTGGTGTATTCCAACGCAGATTTAAATTGAAAGGTTATTGGCCTGAAACTTTAACTCTGTATGTTCTTTAACTCTGGCTCCCTGACACATTACGTATTGACAGCATTTTCTATTTTCATTTCAGATCTCCAATTGTATATCACTTCTGTTCTAAGTTGTAAAATAGTTCAAATCCTGTTGACAATTTCACTTAAAATAGTTGGCAGAGGAACTTTATAAGTACATTTTTGCTATTATCACATACAGTATACTAAAGAGATTTGTTTCTGTCTTAATATTAACAAGGAACACATGGTGTCTAATTCTAAATTGTCCCACAATTGGAGTAATAGTTTAAAAATGCATGTGATAGCAATGTGTTTGACCAAAAAGTGCCATTGGTCCAAATTCTGTTCTATGATCTCTTACCTTAGGCCCATTTATAGATACAGTTCCATGCAACCAAATCTGAGTGAGATTGCTGGAGAAATTTCTTGAGTTTTACACTATGTCACTAATGTTGTGCTCCCAGGTATTTGGAAATCGAAGGAAAAGTTTAGGAAATCAATCCACAGTGGGTGGGATTTAAATCTTTGCTCAGTACTTTTAGTGAACTGGAGTAACACTTGCAGAGTGGCTCACTTAAACCAATAAAGTTTCTATAGATTTGTGCAGAGGTCGGTTTTACAAAAGTGGCATGTACCAACTTCCTGCTATTTATGCCTCTAAAGCAGAAAATAACTTTTCCAGGGCTGATCAACTGTGTTATGACCAAGATTGGAGGGGTGGAATGTTCCCTTTTCCTGGCCCACTTCTCCAATGGTCACAACAAATTTTAAATTGAACCAGATAAATAACATGACCAAGTATTAGCATCACAGGCTTTATCAAGTTCAGGATTAAGAGCTACTCAGCCAGCTTTCTTTAGTCAATGACAAATAATTGGTATATTATCAGAAACAGACTTACTCAAACAAAAAAAAACAAAGATTATTGACAGATAGTTTGGTTTATGCAAACATTTTTTCAAAGCAAAAAAGTTACACACGCACACACACACACACCCCTGTGGAGAAACAAAAAAAAAACTTGACGGGTGTTAACTTAAAGTATCTTGGCCAAGTTGTGGCTAAATCTATGAAAGGGAATTGTCCCAAATGATATTCTGATCTGAAGCCAATCTGCACACATACAAACTGCTGGTATTGGGTTTAATTCCGAGAAGAGTTGGATTGGCTGATTTTCCTATGCTTCGGATGATGGGATAGATTGCAAGAAAATTCTGCCAGGAACTCTCCCTTAGTGGTAAACATGAGTCATGGTGGGTTTGCTGCTCAGGTATGCTGCTGGAAGGATTTGCAAAGGAGAGAGGGAACACTCGGCTGTTACCCTTCAGGATGGCTAAATTGCCTCTGACTAAGTTCAAAAATGGAATACTCCATTCCACTCACAAATAAATGATCTCTCCCTAAATGTTTTCCAGAATGTATGACTCCATCTCAATTTCTTGTTCCTTGTAAGTACAACAATATCATTGTTGCACCCAGTGCATTTTCTTTACCAAAATGTCATTTGTTTAAATGTTCAAGGCATGTTTAGATCACATCTCTTCATAACAACTGATTGATTCCAGTTTACAATTTCACTGTTGGCTCCTCCCTTCTACAAAACCTTCTCTCTGTATATTTATCCACATTTTTTCTCCATTTGCAATCCATACAACTCCATCCCACCAAACCATTTCTTAATCTCCTCAACTACTTCATAATCCAAAAAAAAAGCTATGATAGAATATTAGGGCATCCAAAGCATATATCAAGCATACTTCAACCTCAAATCCATATTTCAACTTGGATTTCTTTTCATCATCAGTTTGCAACGATTATCTAAGATTTGATGCAAGCTGCACTATTTTCAAATAGAGAGCTGCGCTTGTTGATGGTTGGTCAAGTCTATTTCTAATATTGGGTCAACCAAATTGATCCACTTGGGGAGAGGTCACATCTGAATAAGATAAAGTTAGTATAGACCATGGGTTGAATTTGACCAAAAATCAGCTGTGAACTTCAGGGAGTTTCTCTCCATGAGTTTGAGTGAGTTATCTCATGCTATTCTCCACAGCTCACCTCATTAGGGAAGGACACAGCCTCTGTAATCCACCTCTGGGCTTGTGTGTGCTGACCAGCAGTAGAGGTACCCGACACTGTTGGGCTCTGTTGGGTTTCTTGCAACCGGCACCATTTTTAAAGTCCAGCTATGCAACAGATCAATCTGGGTCAACCACAAATAACCATTCATAGCCAACATAGAGGTAGGCAACTGAAACAGAACAGCTTCTGAGTACACACATTTGTGGCACAGATAACATTTCATTGAAACGAGACTTCCACGTTCGCAAATGCATCGCTATTTTACACCATCACCTATCTAATTGATAGTTTTTGTAGCTACAAGGTTTCTGGCACATGTTTTAATTCCTCTCTGGCCAGAGGAGACTGGAGGATAGCTAATGTGGCTCAATGTTTAAAGAAGGGTGTTCAGAATAAACCAGAGAATTACAGAATGGTGAGTCTCACAGCAGTGGTTGGGAAACTATTGGAGAAAATTCTGAAAGAAAGGATTAATCTCCACTGGAGAGGCAAGTTTGATCGGGGTAATCAATAAGAGGGAAGTCATACTTAACAAATTTGTTTGAAGTTTTCGAAGAGGTGACCAGGTGACCAGATAAGGGAAGTGCAGTTAATGTAGTTTATTTGATATAGTGGATTTTAGCAAAGCCTTTAAAAAGTTTCCACATGGAAGACATGGGAGATTGAGTAAGAAGAAATGCACATGGGATCCAGGGTGACTAGGCAAGTTGGATCCAAAATTGCCTTTGTGGTAGGAAGCATGGGGTAGGGTAGAAGGTTGTTTGTGTGACTGCAGGGTAGTGTCCAGTGGTATACCACAGGGATCAGCGCTGGGTCCCATATTGTTTATAAATGATAAAGATGAGAATATGGGGGTGCCAATAAGTAAGTTTGCAGATGACATGAAGATTGTCTGGGTGGATGATAGTGAGGAAGCAGGCCTTGGGTTAAGGGGGATAAAGACAGATTAGTCAGATGGACAGATCACTAGAAGATGGAATTTAACCCTGGTTTAGCCCTGGGGAACCTTCCCACTCAAGATTGTGGCTCCTCACCAGAGCTCATTCGCTCCAGCCACTTTGCTTTCTTCTGCTTTCCTCTTTTCTCACTTATTCTCTTTCTTTCTTTTAGTCCTTTAGTGTTTAGAGCTTGGTCGTGGAAGCAGCAATGGCCATAAGGCAGCTGGTTGCAGTTGATTGTATCATGGAGTTGATGGTATAACTCCATCAATGTTTGGACTGGTACCAGGGTGTGACTCTTCAGTGAGGCAGCTAATGTGGCAACAGAGCGCGGCAGTGGCTGGGGCCCAGCGTGAACCCCGAAGGTGCCAGCAACCCAGCGGCCATGAAGGATGACGGCAGTTGTCAGTTGGCCATAAAAGATGGTGGCGGTGGCAACCAGTTGTGAGGTGGCAGTGGTTAGTCGGCATGAAAGGAGCCAGTGGTGGCAATTAGCAGTGAGGTGGCAGTGGTTGGTTGGCCTTGAGGGATGGCAGTGGCGGCAGTCAGAGATGAGGTGCCAGTGGTTGGTCGGCCGTGAAAGACGCCAGCGGAGGCAGCAGTTAGCGGCGAAGCGACAGTCGGGGCTGAAGCCTTGTAAGCAGCGGCAAAGCCTGGCATGCCCCACGCTGATCAGCGGCGGCAATCCTCAGCAAAGGTGGCTGGCAGTTACAGGCGGAAAGCATGTCTAGTGCAGGGGAGAGTGAGCTCTCTTGGGGAAAGTCCAGCTTGGAGTCTCTGCAGGCCAATGGCTTAAGGAAGGGCTGTAATTGTTGACTTCTTAATTTTATTTCTTTGTTTTTCTGGTTTTATACTAAGAAGTGCTGAACCTCATAACTTATATCTTTTCTTTTTTACTTCTGGAGCGAAGATTTTATACCTTGGTATTTTGTATCTAAGATAGCCACTGCCGCGCTCTGTTGTCACATTAGCTGCCTCATTGCAGAGTCACACCCTGGTACCACTCCGAACATTGATGGAGTTGTACAGTTTTCACAGAACTTATGTACCCTGTACTTGAGTACCCATGACAATAAAACCTAAATCTAAATCTAAATCTAAAACAAAATATGAAGTGATATACTTCGGAAGAAGTAACAAAACAGGGGAATACTTAATGAATGACATGCCACTAGGGCACTCAAACAAACAGAGGGATTGTTGGCTGCTTGCCATAGGTTCCTGAAGGTGGTAGGGCGGGTTAATAGTGTGGTTAAGGGGGCACATGGGATACTTGTCTTTATCTGTCATAGCATGGAATATAAGAGCAAGGAGGTTGTGTTGGAATTGTACAGGATTTTGCTTAGGCAACAGCTGGAGCACAATGTACAGTTTTTGTCACTACACTATAGGAAGAATGTGATTGTACTGGAATGGAGATTCACCTGAATGTTACCTGGGATTGCCCAGCTTGGCTGTGAGGAATGGCTGGCTAGGCTCAGATTGGCTTCTTTGGAGCAGAGAAAATTTTGAGGGGACCTGATTGAACTGTATAAGATTATGAGAGGCATGTACATGGTGGATAGCAAGCTGCTGTATCTGTTAGCTAAAAGATTAATAACAAGGGGGCATAATTTAAAGACAAATTACAGAAGATTTAGAGAGGATTTGTGGGAAAGAAATTCACCTAAAAGGTGGAGGGAATCTGGAATGCACCACCGGGGGGTAATACTGACAGGAAATCTCATAACCTTTAAAAATGTGTGGGGTGAATGAGCACTTGAAATGTCATAACATAAAAGGCTATGGGGCCAAATGCCAAAAAATGGGATTAGTGTCAATAGTTTGGTATAGACCTGATGGGCTGACAGGCCTCTTCTGTGCTATATGGTTCTATGCCTTGACTAAGCAAGTGACACAAACTACATGGTAATTATAACATGTCTGAACCTAGTCTAAAGGAGTGCTATTTTTTCTGTAACGCTTAGTGTATGACAATATCTTGTCGTTGCTCAATGCAGAAACATCCCACGCTGAAAATTTCTTCGAACACATGAAAATATTCATTGTATTGAATGGGAAAACAAAGAAACAACAAATATAAAGCTGCATTTGGTTTGAGCTATGGACAGGGAATGCTTGCCTTTCAAGCAATAACAAATTTGCAGTCAATGTGTGATCAGAGCACCCAATTCAATCTATTGGAAGTGGGCATCCTGTCTGGATGTTGCATTCAATGTTGCGCAGCTCTCTCATATTGAAAATGATATTCTCCCTGCCCAATGTCCTCACCTTCCTCCTTGGAAGACTGCTGCTGCTCCCCCCAGCTCCTTTACATCCATCACAGTCCCTTTTTGCCTATTTTTACCTACACTTCACCTTAATCAGGAGTATGCATAATGGAGTGGTCACTCATGTTTCAAAGGTGACCCTTGTCTGCCTTAACTTTCCTTGTAAGGCAATCAGCAAGGATATAAGCACCATTGCAGCTTTTAAAATGCAGTACCAGTGATCAAAGGTGATTTGCACATTAATTGAATTGAACCATTTCTATTGATGAGCTCCACCATGTTATGATATGGTCCTTTCAATCAGATGTGTGTCTTGAACTGGGGGAAGTTTAGACTAGAGTGGTGTTGGAAAAGCACAACAGTTCAGGCAGCATCCGAGGAGCAGTAAAATCAACATTTCGGGCAAAAGCCCTATGAAGAGCTTTTGCCCGAAACGTCGATTTTACTGCTCCTCGGATGCTGCCTGAACTGTTGTGCTTTTCCAGCACCACTCTAGTCTAAACCCTGGTTTCCAGCATCTGCAGTCATTGTTTTTACCTAGTTGAACTGGGGGAAGCCAGCTATGTTAACAAAGCCTATTGCCCAGGCTGCAGCACTGACCTCATCTCAGAGAAGTGAGACAAGAAGTGCCATATATCACAAATGATATCACAAACACCTTTGATACATTTGTGGATTGAGAATTGAGAGATCCCACACAGGACTCTACTGGATGCACAGAAACAGCCAGCTGCATACAACTTTAGTGCTGCTGTCATTGCAACAGTCACTGGGTTAAGATGACCATCCATCCCTTCAGGATCCAAGCCTTGCCCAGTAGATGAGATAATACTGCGACAGTGTCCTGGGACAGCCTCAGTCTGTGACAGCAAGGCTCATCACTCATTTGGAGAAAATTATACTGATTGTGACAGACTTTGGATCGCTGGGCCAGAGTCTAACTTTTTTTCCTCTTTGTGCAGACTCTGAGGTCCACGCGCACCAGCGATTTCGTAAACTAGAACAGCGCACGGTGTCAGGATGCCACATATGGAGCCTTAGAGTAACTGAATGCATGTGCAGCCTTGCAGCTTAGAGGGAGCATTGGTCTATTCCTCCTCTATATCTTAAGGACAGCCTTCGCTGTGAATGATTCATGTGAAGGCTGTTCCACAGCTGCTGGAGGTTTCTGCTGCTCCTTGCCTTTTCTTGCCCTCGGTCCCCCTCCATTTCTCTGTGCTTTTGTAGCACCGCGGCCACAGAGACAATACCCCGTGCTGTGGCTGTATCCATTGGTCATGGTTAAGGGGAATTTCAGAAGCAGAACTAACTCTGAGTAATGTGAGAAATTAACATTGGCATCACACACAAATGATGGTTTAGCATGAAACAAAAATTAAAACTGCAGATGCTGGAATCCAAAGTGGACAAGCAGGAGGCTAGCAGAACACAGCAAGCCAGGCAGCTTCACCCCCCCCCCCCCCCCCCCCCCCCCACACCCCCCACCTCCCTCTCCAACACGTCCATCCTTGGCCTTCTCCATTGCCACAGTGAATCAGACTGCAATGTGGAGGAACAACTCCTTACCTTCTGCTTGGGCAACCTAAGGCTCAGAGGACTCAACATTGAGTTTTTTTAATCTCAAATAACCTTCCCACTTATCCCCTGGCTCCCTTTCCAGCTGCACCTCCTCCCTTCCATTCTACCTTTCCTTCCAGCAACCAACTGGATTCATCCCGCCCATCGACCAACCAGGTCATACCCAATACTTGTGTCCACCTATCACTAGCTCACCATTCCGCTACTGTCTCCATATCACCCTCCCCACTTTATCTGTAGCTTCCCCCTTACCCCCACATTCAATTCTGAAAAAGAGTTAATACCCAAAACGTAAGCTTCTCCATCTCCTCATGCTGCTTGGCTTGTTGTGTTCTTCCAGCCTCCTGTTTGTCTGCTAACGGTTTAGCATAGTCCTCCATAGAGTGGGACATGGATGCCACTATCAAGGAGGGCAATAGGATGCTGGTACACGTGGTTTTGACATAGACACCTTATTCCAATATCTGCAGCATATGTAGTGTTGCATGAAGATAATAGGTGCATTAAGATTACTGAAGCTTTGCCCTGCCATCCTCCAACCAACATGACCAGCCTCCATTCCATCCTTCAACATCACCCAAGAAAGGCAGCATTACATATCAGAACATGTTGACAAATACTTACAGCTTAAGGTGAAAGGAAATCAGCTCCAGTTTCTTCTGAGGCCAATGAGATCTTGAAATGTCTTTATGAATTGTGACCCACAAGTAAAACATTGAACATTGCCTATGATTATTTCAGCTTCACAGGCATGTCTAGCTCAATGTGTAATGACTAAGGACATGATCAAGATTGATTGTGAGCAGGGTTCGTACCCTGCACAATTGGGACACTGTATGTATTTCACATTCAGAATTCTATGATTGTGTACTATGTGAGACCCTGATTATTGCAATTGCCTTCGAAGGGTCTCACATCCTTCACATGCTCAGAAAGAAAAACAATTTACTCAGCCTGGGGGATGGCAGCCATTTTTAATTTCCTTTGCACAGTTCCAATTTGGATCAGGCAACACAGGTCATGTTTCAAAGAATGAGACACAGCCTAATGTTTAAGAGGATTATCCAAACCTCCATGATCCTTTTATTCTTGCATTCCTTGTTAACATCATCAGTTTTTGAGCTTCTTAATGTTCCCAACCAACTCTTCCATTTAAGCCTTTGTCTCCCATCATTATAACCAGAGCCCGGTGCTCCCTCTCCCATGCGAACTATTGTGAAGAACTGTCCCTCTTCTGAAGCCACAGTGATGGTGATTGTCAATGAAAAACTCCTCCAGCAGTGTCTCATGCCCTCCAATGCACTACAGTCTCCTAAAGGTACGTGTTGAGTTGCCTCTATTCACAATTATTGTCCTGTCTGTATCCCGAGAATTGTTTCCCCTACTTGCCCACCAAAACAGTACCCCTGACAACCTGTCTTGACTTTCAAGGATCACCCCTGATCAACTTGGAAGGAGACCCCTAGCCGTTGAGTGACCAGCTTCCTGACAGATCTCTGCAGCTTCCTGAGTGACTGTCTATTAATTCCTGCATTGAGTGCAGCACAGAGTGTGGCCTACTTCCCAGACTGTAGAGGTACGAACCCCTTGTCTATGACAACCCAAGCTGATGACTGATCATGTCCAAGCTCCTTGACTGACTTGGTGATTCACCCTGATTTTACTGAGGACTACTCTTCTCACATTTTGCAATGTAACCATTTGGTTGAGGCAAATAGAATGTATTTGCCTCATAAGCTGCTGGCTCACGGTATTTGCATGAGGATGATGTTAGCAGAGTGGCATAACAGCAACATTTCCGTCCCCTTGACTGGTCACTGTTGCCAGTGATGGCATTTTGCCTGGTCTTGAGTCTGTGCTAAATGACAAAGCAGGAGCAAAGTACTGTGAATCCCTAAATACTGAAGGAGGCAACAAAGTGCCAAATGACAAGGCAGGGTAGAGATGCTGTGAGAACTCAAGGAGGTACAAACTGATTGGGCACTAAGATTGCAAACAAAGACCTCTGAGGTGCATTTTGTTCTGATCAATGATCTAGGTGCACGTCCCTGCATGCAAAGTGGCCCAGCAGTAGAATTACAATGAAAAGAATTGCTGCTCTCCAAAAATGCAACACTAAAATGGAGAGCTATACTTTGAGTCAGAGATATGCAATGAGAGTACATATCTGATGCCAATCTTCAGGGTTAGTAGCTGCAGGCAGTCACTGTACATGGAGTATGTCCTCAGATGTCACAAAATGCTGGTCAAAGTGGAGGCTGGGCAGCAAGCTCGAGACACCAGGTACCTACTGTGACTTTCATGTCAGGAATTGATTCCTTCAGTTTCTTTCTACTGCATGGGAGAATTGCACTCTGTATTGTAAATCAAGTGACCCTAGGTAATAAAGAGATGTTAATGTAATGTAAATAGCCCTCTCACTGCTCACTAGTGAGCTTCTTGTCTTGCTGTTCAAACCTTGGTACTTTCTTCCTTGATATTGAGAATCTCACTTTTCTAGTCACACCATATTTTCCCAAACTGACTTGTCATTCAGGGGCTGGGAAAATTCAGCCCCAACTTTCATGTTGAATGTGAGCCCTGTGTATAATCTCTAATAGAACACAAGACATGATCTCACCCTGACAGTGGCAACACAAAGGCATGTTTATAATCTCCACAATTTTTCTCCCAACTGGATAAAAAGTGCAGTTTGAATTACAAAACCAAGGATGGTGGAGGTAATTTAGATGAAGTTGTGCTCCGCTGTTTGAAAGCAGCACTCACGTTGGAGCATTGTTCATCAAAATGAACAGTTGCAAATATTGAATCTTCAGTGTCATCTTTAGTGAAACTTCATCCTTGAAACTATTTCGACAATAGAGTGTGCCTCAATGAACATCCGGTACATTCTCAGGTTTCATAATTGTCACGCACTTTATGAAGAATTTAAACTTCAGTAATTGGATTTCATTTGACTTCTAGTGGCTTAGCTGTATATTTTCTTGCAGGCTGTTGCTTTGTAGACAGATGGCCTGAGAATTGATATTTTACTGTTCAGTTATTGCTATCTGGACAGTGGCAGTATGAACATGAGGAACATGATTAGGCCACTCAGCCCTTCAACTCTGTTCTGTCATTCTATTAGATTGATGATAGATCTGTATCTTCATCTATTTTTCTTGGTGTAATAACCCTTGATGCCCTTACCTAGTTAAATGATATTTAGCTTAGTTTTCAAAATTTCAGTGGATTTCCCCAATCTCAACAGCTTTTTTGGGAAGAAAATTCAGATTTCCACCATCCTTTTGTGTAAAAAAGGACTTCCTGGCATCACTCCTGAATGGAGCAGTTCCCATTTTAAGGACATTTTGCCTGGTTCTGGACTCACCCAGCCAGAGGACCCAATTTATTACTATCTGCTCTGTCGGTTGCTTTAAACATTTAAAACAATGACAGACAGCAGCAGTGCATTTATGTATGCCACTAAAATCATGATGCGTTCCAAAGAACTTAACAAACAAGTCTTAACAAGGGACTACACAAAGATATGTTAGGGCAAATGGTGTAATTGTTGTCAAAAAAGTTTGTCTTAATGAGTATATTATCGGAAAAATATTAATAGAGTGGTGGAGAGCTTTAAGGAGGGAATTTTAAGCTTTAGAATTCAGCAACTGAAAGCAGATCAAGCAATTGTTTTGTAATCAACATCAATATTGTGTAAGAGGCTGGAATTGGAGGACAGTAGACATCTTTAAGGATTAGAATACCTCATGTTGGCAACATCAAGAACATAACGCCCAAAGTTGATGAGATAGATGCATGATACTAAAGAGAAAGCTAAGAAGTTTCAGACTCTGTACAACTATCTAACCTGGATTTAACAATGAAGGGATTCAGAAGGAAGGACTTCTGTGTGCTACCATGATACTCTAATGATCCAGATTCATTTCCTGGAGTCCAGAACTGATCTTTTACACTTTTCAATGAGTTTCTTCTTTGCAGTCAGGTGATGTTCTGGGGTAGGGTGTAAATGTTATCTAGGACCAATAGTGACTTACTTCATATACTTAAAATTGCACTTGGGACTCTTCGACTGGTGAAGCAGCCTGATTTAACATTTAACATGGCAGCACACATCTAAAGTCAAGGCTTATGGTAAAGATCACACTTTCAAAGTGTGGTCACCTTTGCAATGTGGGCAATGCAGGAACATTGGACATACAAGCTCCCACAAAGGTAACGTGACAAACAATTAGGTTATATGCTTTATTCGACTATAAATATTGATGGGAGAGAGGGGATAACTTTACTGGGCTTCTTCAAAATGGTAACACAGGATCTTTGACATCTACCAGAACCTTCTGATGGGCTCTTGGTTTAACATCTCATCTGAAAGACAGCTCCTGTGACAGTGCAGCGTGCCCTCAATGCTGGATCAGAGTGTCAGCTCTGATTGGGCAAAAGTGAGGACTGCAGATGCTGGAGATCAAAGTCTAAGTTAGAGTGGTGCAGGAAAAGCACAGCAGATCAGACAGCATCCGAGGAGCAGGAAAATTGACATTTCGGGCAAAAGCCCTTCAACAGGAATGAGGGGTCTGCTCAGGCCATGAAAAAGTCAGAAGTAACACAACACCAGATTATAGTCCAACAGGCTAACTTGAAAACTTTCGGAGCGCAGCCCCTTTGACAGGTGAAGTAATATTTGCAATGTTTCATTATTACTGTTCTCATTTCCCCAATACAATTTCACGTGTGAAAGCCTAACTTGAGTTCACAATCTTCTAACACAGGACAGAGAGAGCATGGCACACTATACTTCAAATGGGCATCAAGGTGACACAAATTAGCTTCAGAGCTTGTCTCTTTGCAAGGAAATTTACACTCAGTACCTTGAGACTCTCAGCGTGACTCTTTATCTTTACCAATAGGACTGCTGGTAGTATCTATCTTTTGAGGCGGACCTGTAGGAGATTGGCTACAGACTGACTGTTGGTTGAAATCAGGTGGTTAGCTTGTGAGTTGTCTACTTGACTTGTACCATATCACTGTCCCTGATCAATTTCCGATTCAGGAGATGGGTAGAAATTCTACACAGCAGTCAAACAGCTGGGGCAGTTTGAAATAATGGAAGCAATAAAAATATAATAAAGCAGAACTGCTCCTGACCTCTTTAAGGCCGTGGCTTCACCTTAAACCTCATGATGAGTCCGTTTATACTATTGAAGCAACTACTTGTATCCATAATGCTGAATGTGTCGGCACCCACTCCACTGGGAATGTGGAAATTCAACTTCGAGGACAATTTGCTGCGGTAACTTTATAAAGCCATTTCTACTCATGTGAGTGCCACACTATTGATCACCAATTCCATCTTTTTATTTATTGATTCAGAGAATGGAGGCAACATCAGCAAGTTCAGCATTTGAAACTCATCTCTAATTGCCCTTGAGAGGTTGAAAGTGAGCCACTCCCTTGAACTGCAGAAGTTTGTGTGGTGAAGGTACATCCAAAACACTCTTTAGGCAGAGCTCCATGAATTTGACCCAACAATGATGAAGGAACGGTCAGGATGTTGTGTGACTTGGATTGACCTGTGTTTCTTTTTTGGTTTGCAGGTTCCATGTTCTGTTTAAATGACATTAATACATGTTTTCAGCTATATCTGGATATTCCAAGTATATATTTTAGTGGAATTTTCAAGATAGGTCTGGCATGTTTTCAAAAATGTCCCCAAATATATCTCTTGACAATTTGTAATAAATTCCATGATATCAACTTTATAATATTTCAATATTCCTGTTCTCATTTCCCCAGTAAGATTTGGGGCTGCTTTGAGTCTTTATGTTCAATTTCTTCAGTCTAAGCTTTATGCTTCCATATTGGGTTTTGTAGATATTATTAATCAACCTGTTCAGGCATGTCATGGCACTCATTTGGAGTAAGTGGGATTGTGAATCCAGGTCTCCTGGACCAGATGAAGGGACACAACCACAGTGCCACAAGAGGCTCTTAAAACTTGACTGTACTGGGATTCGTTACCACTACCTTTGAATTTTGCATGTGAACATGTGATCTTTTATTCTTCTAAACTCCACAGAATATAGGTCCAGTCATAATTATTTCATCGCAAGACTATCTCTCTATCCCAATAATTAGTCTGGTGTATATTTGTTGCAGTTCTTGTATGGCAGTATTTCCCTGGAAAAGGATATCAAAAGTGTACACAACATTGCAAGTATCATCTCATTTAGTAACTGCAGAACTTCTTCTTTGCTCCTATACTTGACTCCACTCGTAATAAAGGCCAATATACCCTTTTCCTTCTGAATTGCTTGCAATGTTGGCATTTTAACAGTCAGTGACTCATGAACAATGACACCCAAGTTTCTTTGACATTTAGCACTTTCCAGCCTCTCACTTTTGAAGAAATACTTTGCATTCTAGTCTTCTAGTCTTCAATCATTGATATAGATTGTTAATAGTCTGGGCCCATGTGTTACATAGCGGATAGGGCGTCAATTCAACATCTACTCAGAAAGATAGCAGCTTTTGGCAGTGCACTGCAAGCTCAGTGGAATGTCAGCCAACATACTGTTTCTCATTTCTCTATTGTGTGGCATGAACTCACAAGCCTCTAATCATAGAGTTGAATGGTGTTCCCAATAATCCAAACTGATAAATGCTAAAACTGGAGTTCACAAAGTGAGAATATGGCCGTTCTTCTCTATTACGTATTTTTAGCAAACATTCTGTCAATACTAGCTTGCATTTATATAGCATTTTAATGTAATAAGTTATCCCAAGGCTATTAAACATAGCCCACATTATTGTCTGTAACCAAATGAAGGGTCGACACCTGAGTAGTGATAGCTAAGAATGTTATCAGAGTGCCCAACATATCACAAACTGAACAAAAACTCATATAACAAGTACAGTTACCACAAAGGATTAAGACAAAAGAAAAACGCATCATGTCCAGTGCTTGAAGGACAAATAGAGGTCAAAATTGGAGAATATCACTATTGACAAGGATGGATGGAATGGCCTGTGCTTTGGTTTACTGATCTGACAAAGGTGTGGTGCTGAGACATCAATAAAAAAAACTCCAGCTTTGGTGAAAGAAAAGAAATCACTACAAAATCTTCAAGGTAATTCCTTAGGGCGGGGTGTCTATCCCTAAAACTCAGATGTCAAGCAAATTGACACAAGATTGAGAGATTTATTAAAAGTAGCTGGAACAGGACAAAACTGCTTAACCTCTCTGATAGACAGGCAAATAATCCAGTACACAACCTCTTCTACTTTTACTTTGATTGTGAGCTGATTCCATTGTAATCCAACCAAAAGAAATGTCAGAGGAAATTTGCGTATATAAATTCCATGGAGTAACTCTTCAATTAATATCCCTGTTTGTTTTAGGAGTATGTATACAGGGACATATTTCTTCCCTCAGCTAGTGCAGATACATAGGTTAAAAGACTTTAGGTCACATTTTAAAAAGAAACACCAATGAATAAGTCATTTTCTACGACATCATTAGCTGAACACTGGATATAATGATGAAGCACACACACAATATTGACAGTAAAAATACTAAAATAAAAGACCTAGATAACAAGCTCTTTAATATGGGCAGCACAGTGGTTAGCACTGCTACCTCACAGCGCCAGAGACCGGGGTTCAATTCCCGCCTCAGGCGACTGTGTGTGGAGTTTGCACATTCTCCCCGTGACTGCGTGGGTTTCTTCCAGGTGCTCCGGTTTCCTCCTGTAATCCAAAAATGTGCAGATTAGGTGGATTAGCCATGCTAAATTGCCCATAGTGTTATGTGAAGGGGTAAATGTAGGGGAATGGGTTTGGATGGGTTGCGCTTTGGCAGGTTGATGTGGACTTGTTGGGCCTATTTCCACACTTTAAGTAATCTAATCTAAAAAAATCTCTAACTGTTGACGTTTTATGGTGGCATTCAGTGAATCTTGAGAGTAGAACTGTTATCACTTCATCATCCTTTGCTATTAGTCCTCTTTCTCATAACACTGTGTTCAACTGATATCATCTTGGATTCCAGAGTTAGTCAAGATGCTTATGATAAATTGTTTCTTTCAGGCTTTTGAACTTTTCTACAATATGAGAGACAACCCTCAATCCCTATCCTCAAAAACTATTAGTTTGGATCTAGGTTTTAATGATATTCCAGATGTTTAAGAGAAAATGCATGCAGATATCTACAAGCACTTGGAAATCTCGCCTGCTGGTTGGGGAGCCAATGAGATCCCTGCATTTCCTCCTCTATAAGCCTATCAGTATTAAGTGCTACTCAGGCACTTAGATAGCTTTTGGCAGGTCTTTCCCATGATCAAGGACTCTGTGGTAGAAATCCTTGCTACCAAGAGCAGCTGGCCAATCAGAGGTCAGCAGCACTACTGAAGAGGCCATTGTTGCTGTGGGAAAAATACCTGCCGGTAGCTCAGAATTGAGAAGTGAACACTGTAAGGGTGAGAGGGCATTCACCAGCTGAGGGTGGCAAGTGAGGGATGCGAAAAGGTCACTAGTGCAGGCAGGGGGTGACCATCAGAAGGCAGTTTGCATTCCACTCGCAATGACCTATCTCCTAATCAGACACTGATTACTTCTTGAATGAGGAGTATTCCCCTCTGAAACCACATCACAAGCAGGCAACACTTGTTGTGCATGCCACATATTGATAGGTGTTCCCACCAGTGAGTTACCAGCAATGGTGAGATGAAGCTCCTAAATGGTCTTTATTTGCCTGCTTAAGTGCATTAATTGGCAGTGGAGTGGTCACCTTCACCATGGGATCTTCCCCTCCCTAGCAGAGTTGGAAAAACGGCAGCATTCATGCACATAACCATCCTGCCTATTTACATGCTCTTCCACCTCCTACACACCACAAGAGAGACCATAAGATTCTACCCTTTGTGAATGTTCATAGAAACGTGGCAGCTAACTTAAGAATACAAGTAACTGTGAGCTAAATGACTGATAAAACCGGTTGGATGGTGTTTGCTGAGGAAAAAGGCTTCAGTATGTACCAAAGCATAAACTAGCAGGCATAATGTTTTATTAATTGCCTCTAAATGGTTTGTGCTTATACTGTTCAAGATAGGGTCTCCAATTATTTTAAGCCACTATACCAAGAAAGATGCAAAGAAATGTTTTCAGAACCTCAAGATGTCCCAAAGTGCCTTATGGTCAGCTGGCTCTCTTTGAATTGTAATTCCTGTTGTAATACTGCAATAGGTCATTGTTCTAATATACAGAGTCTTACTTTGTGTTCCACACCACAGTTAGATGATAAGCACAGTTTGAATTTTGTACATACCATAGAGGGTACAATGTGGATTTTCATCAAAATAATTGCCAACAGCACCATAAAATGTACCTATTCATAAATTTCCATGATGATTCATGAAAATTGGTGACTAAACATCGCTTTGGTTACAATTAAATGCAAGTCTTGGTTAACTATATCTGGAACACTGAGTACAAATCTGGGCACTGCTATAAGGCGATAAGTTCACAAGAAATCGGAAAAGCTCCTTAGAAGTAGATGCTGGTCTTGGAAGGAGTACTCTTACCAAAGTATTAACAGGGCTCTAAGGCTGAAATTAAGAGGAAAACACATTGAAAACTGTATTTTCTGAATACTTAAATGAATGGCACAGTGGCTCAGTGGATAGCACTGCTGTTGGGATTCTCTGAATCTTTTGGTACTGGTGTAATGCCAGATTTTGAGAGGAAGTTGTAGGACAGATGAAGAGAAACTGTTAGGGAATCCAGGACAATGAGACATTCAAATCAGAGCTTGACCATTCAGGAGAGGAATTAAGAAATTCTTATTCATGCAAAGTTCACAGTTCAGTTGCATAAATTAATTGGCAAGTTGGAATGGCTATGCTTGAAAAGGATAAAGTTGAGAGAAGGTTTGTTAGAGGTATTCAAAAGCATTAGAGGTCTGGAAAGAAAAGATAGAAATTGTTCCCATTTGTGAAGGATCAAGAACAGGAGAGCACAGACTTAAAATAATTATCAAAGTTATCAATGGTTACACAAGGAGATTTTTTTCCACTCAGCAAATGATCTGGAATGCATTACCTGTGAATATAGGGGAGGAGGGTTCAATTAAGACATTTAAGAGGACAGTGGATTGTGCAGGGTAATGAGGAAAAGGCAGTGAGGATTGGTAATCAGAGGTTTGCTTATTCAGAGAACCACTGCAACAGACCAAATGGCATCCCACTGTGTTTTAACAACTCTATCATTCTGGATGGAGAACTGTGTAATTCTCTCCAGATAAAAACAGCAGATTTGATCTCAAGTAATAAAATTAATTCTACTATCACTAGATACTTTTTTTAGTCAAGAGTGTAAAATGTATGTATTCACTGAAGCTGTATGGAACTGGTTACAGACCAGTGATTTCATTGAATGGCAGATCAGGGGCTTCTGTTCTGGTGTACATTTTGAATAAGAATGAATCTCATTACCTCTTAGAAACCCATTATGATTTCATGATTCACCACGATATCACAAGGCTTCAACATAATTATTAACTTTTAAGCAAAAACATTCCTCCAATAATTTATATTTCCTTTAGTTGTTTATTTAGAATTATCACTCTTAAAATTTGCCCGTTTGGACTCAGTGTGTCCTAAATTTTCATAATTCTAAATATTTCTATTGTGACACTTCTCAATGCTCTCTCTTTCAAGGGGGAAAACATCCACACAACTTCTCTGTGTAACTCTTTTTGAATTTGAATAGTCTTTTTGAAATTTCAAGATTAAAAAGTGTGCAGAGCACTCCAAATATAGTCACTCCATGACGAAATGCAATTACTATAATGGCAAAGGAAATCAGTAGAGATTTGGTTAAATTGCTTTTGTACTTGAAAACTATTATTTAGCCTGAAAGTTTATTTCTGCAAGTTCTACTGATCTCGTATGGAAGTTGTTGGGCCAATGCACTGCAGAAATACTGAGTCATTCTGAAAATAGAAAACAAGTGCAAAATGCCATAGGCAACATTATCTTAATAGTTCAGCATACCACCCTAATACATATACTACAATTGTGAAAAAAATACATTTAGAAGGAGATTATTTGGACTATCGTACATGTGCTTGGACTTTGAAAAACTATGAAATCAGTCCTACTGTCTTGATCTTTCCCCTTAACACTGCCATTTTTTCTCCTTTCAGAAATGTATAGTTCTCTCTTTTGAAGTTATTGTCAAACCTGCTGTGAATGCCATTTTAGGCAGTGCATTCCAGATCATAACAATTTATAGCATTAAAAAACCATTTCTTAAATGAGTTCAACATCTTAACTTAAAATAACTTCTGCAGTTTTTAACGACTCTGCAGCAGCATCTCTACAACTTAGACTATAGTGTGATAGTGGCTCAGTACCAGGACAATTAGAGGTGGATGATAATTAACCTCTTCATTATCCTGAGTCCAAAGTGTATCGTCAATATTTGGTTTTAGATATTTTGAATTACCTACCTTGACTTGACAGCAGTAGTTACAGTGCAGAACCAATTACAAAAAAAATTAGGTTTGAATTGAAATATCCATGAGTCAATGGCTTTCAACCAATAAGCAGTTTATTGTATCATTTAAAAATGATCAACTATCACTTGGTGCCAGTTAGAAGATGATGGGTTCAAGTTCCATTCCAGAGACCTAAGTACAGAAATCAAAGCTGATAAGCCATTGTATTGCAGAGGGGGGTGCTGCATTGTCAGAGATGTTGTCTTTTGACTGACATGTTAAACTGAGATGCTACTCTTTGTGGTGAATAAAGAAGATGACACAGCATCATTTTGAATGACTGATAGTGAGCTATCCCGGGTATCCATCTAATATTTATGCTTCATTCAAAATTACTAAGACAGGTTATCTAGACATTATTAGAATGACATGTGCAAATTAGCTGCCCATGTTCCTAACTTGTATCTGTGGCCACCCTTCATGACTGCTCCACTGGATGTAAAGTGCTAAAAAACTTCCCAAAGTTGTGAAGGTTGCTACATGAAAGCAAGTCTTTTTTACACACAGCAGAGGGGAAATCATCATGTTACAATTCCAACCACTAAGTAGTATAACATAAATACACTGAACTACTTCCAAATGTAACTGTTAGCAATTTCCAGTATAAACATATAGGCAGTGTTCACCACAGTTACAGAGTCAAAGCCTGGGATATTTTACATTTGCATTGGTTTTTGAAGAATTTAACCAAAATGATCTTCAGTGTAAAAATTCTAAGAAGATCACTTTTTTATCAACACTGTGAAAGTGAATAGAGGTCACTGCTGTCTCCAACAGTCTAAGCTACAGGAAATATCAAACATGTGCTCAAATCTTTGTAATTTGTCTTTAGGTATGTGTGTACACACACATATGTATGGATGTGTTTGTTTGTTGAATTATTTTGATCAAATAGCTCAGGATCCAATATTTAATCCACAGTCTGCACTCACTTATCTCAATGCACGTCAACTGGCAATATCAAATCAGAGATCTGTACTATCAGAAATAATTTATTTGAGACCATCCTGCTTTTAAAAAAAAGTATTATTTCTTAACCCAAAACATGTTTGTGAGGCCAAACAATCCTGGATTCATACATAATTCATGCCTGATACAATATAAACAGCAAAATTGAGCAGCAATTCTAGTCCTTGTGCACCTCAGTGACATAAGTTGGAAATCAATGTTTTCACTTTTAACATCTAAATTGAAACTCGTCAGTTAACTAAGCAGAAAAGGGATTCTGAGCGAGAAGTCCGTCCCCAAGGTGATTGGAATGAATGGAATGGCATTGCAGTCAGTCATGCACATTATTCTGCAGTTACATTTTGCATACTTTGTGGCAAAAACTGTCCCGACTCCTATAGCAGGAAACCTGCTCACCATGACACTGCAGCAGGCTAGTTGAACCATGAAGGGCAAAGGTTAATTATTACAGACTTCGGGCTTGACTTATGGGATCTAGATTGAAAGGACAACTGAAAACCTTTCATCCTTTCAAAGGGAACCCAGCAGTTTCCATTTACTGTCAGCTTTTTTTATATAGTCACTTCCCACTTATTACCTTTATCTTAATTAGAGCACTGTGTTTTTTTTTAATTAAGTCTGATCAGGTCACTGTTTATTGTCAACTCACCACTCTTTTAACACTCTACACAAAGCTTTTCTCCACATAACGCATTTTAAACCTGACTTTCATTAACCAAAATACAGAAGACCTGTATTCTGTTGTTCTTTGTTGTGAAAACTGACATCAGTGGGGATTTTGCAGTGATCTGGAGTCTCAAATCTATCTTGCTATAGAACTACTAACAAAGATAGACGCAACTGAAATAAAGCTAAAGTATTCAAATACTCCAATTTTGTGTATCAGTGTGACACCATTGGCAGGACTTTGAGTCAGAAAGTAGTAAAGTCCTATTCCAGGATTTTAGCTGAAAAATTTAGACTAGCATTCCAGTGCAGTGCTGAGGGACCACTGCTCTGTCAAAGGTGCCATCTTTTGGATGAAATATTAAACTGAAGCTTTTCCCATTTAAGTGGAGGTAAAAAATTCCAAAGTGCACTTCTCATGAAGAATAGGCGGGCTCTCCTCAGTGTCCCAGCCAGTATTTATGCCTCAATTAATATCACAAAACTCGGCTATTTCATCATTGTCATACGTGGTTTTTTGGAACTTGCACATATCAGCTGCTGCTTTTTCTACACCATAACTGCACCTTTATTTCAAAAATACTTAAATGGCCTTTGGGATGTCCCATGGTTACTTAATGTAAGTATCTTCTCTCATACTTCAATATTCTAAGATGACATTCAACTTTGGAACTCTTCTTTTGCATCTGACTATTCACCTTAAGGCTCTGTTTTAGTTTTGCTACTTTGGATTGCAACTTGCCAAATCAGATAAGTTATCCATTCCTAACTAGTCCAACTTTCATACCTTTTAAATTTCACTGATTCTGTTCTCGTATATTGTTATTACCCAAATCAATCCATCAACTGGCCACCAGGAAATTTGCCAGGCAAGTTGAAATAACAGCAGGTAATTATGAAGGTTTAACTGAACTGTTTTCTGATGTGAGATAAATGTCTTAGTTAATTGAAATTTGTAAATGAACAGTTGTTTAGTGTTCCGCTGCCAATGAATACAATAAAACTCGGAGTCTTCTAAAACTTCAACATTTTTCAGTTTAATCCATAGTAATTACAATATCAATGCAAAAATACAGATTGGCAATGTTTCTTTCCTTACAATGTGTTGTACTTGTTCACATTAAATTTCATCCATGACTGTTTTTGCATGTTTTAAACAACCCATTCCTATTGAAGATTAGCTATCTGACAGAGTTCTGCTTTGTATTAAATTGACACTTTGTGTTTTTGTTGGTATGGCTAAAACTAGTAGACATATAAAATACAATATATATTGGATGTAACAATATTAACTCTCAGCTTTAGTGCCCAACACAGCTAAAAGCTTACAGAATGTCATAGACACCTGCTCTCTTGAAAACATTGAAGACTTTCCATACACATTTGTGATTTTCCGATTACTTTGCACGTAGTCAGTTTCCACAAAATTTGGTTGCGCAGAAGCCCTACTTTTGCCATGAGGACTGTCGTTTTGGCCACAAATAGTGTTTGCAGCACGAGTGCGCTCTTCTGCTGTAGGCTGTGTTGGATGCTATTTTGCCAAATGTTATTTTGGTTTTAATCCGCTCTGTCCCGATCAATTTTTTTTATTCTTTCATGAGACCTGGGTGTTTAGGACAAGGCCATTATTTGTGGCCCATCTCCACCTGCCCTTTCAAAATGCAGCTAAGTTCCAATATCATTGTTGTAAATCTGTAAACCACATGGAGGTCAGACTGGGTAGAGATGGCAGCTTTCCCCTCTTATAAGACATTAGTGGAGCAGATGGGTTTCCACAATAATCAATGATAGTTGTCATAGTCTTCATCACTGAGAGCTTACATTCCAGGTTTATTAATTATATTTAAATTCGACCAGCTGCCATAGTGGGTGTTGAAGCCATGTCCTTAAGACTATGGATTACGAGATCAGTGATATTATCACAACACCATTAGCTCCCTACTTTACTCTCAGACTCACTTCTTGAATTTACTCTTCTCTTTTGCCTGCAGCATATCAGGAAGAATTAGTAGAATGACACTGAGAAGGGCAAGCTTCTGAAACAGGAAAGAAGGGCAGAGCAAAGCCCTGATGAAGGGTCTTGACCTGAAATGTTGACTTCTCCATCTCCTGATGCTGCCTGGCTAGCTGTGTTCTTCCAGCCTTGTGTTTGTCTGCTCTCATCAGAAAGCTGACTTTTATTGGATGTGAGAATTTACAGAAAGTCCAATATTTGATGTTTATCTCAAGCTCTCTTGGGAAGGTAATCGTGAGCCATCTTCTTCAAATCCTACAATCCATCTGGTGTCAATCCACCTACAGTGCTGTTAGGAAGGCAATTCAATCATTTTGCCTGGGTGGCAATGAAGGAATAGTGATAATGTTCCAACTCAGGAACGGTGGGTAGCTTGGAGGGAAACTTGCATATGGTGGCATTTCCATACGCTAGTCCTTCTAGATGGTAGAATTTGATGATTTGTAAGATGTAATCAAAGGATGTTTGACAAGTTACAGTGATACATCTTGTAAATGGTACTCACTGCTGCCATTATATTTCGGTGGTGGATAGTATGCTAATTAAGAGAGCTACTTGCTTACTCAAGTCATCAGGTCATAATTCTCCTATCTTAATCTCAGTGAGAAATAGTGTGTATTGCTGAAAAAAAGGGACATTTTATCAAAACTGTTCGTCCTGCACTCTTCATTACCAGAGTCCAGCTGCAAACCAATCTAAAGTCTGATTTCATATAACACATATGCTGTTTTCCCTTTAAATTAGTATTCTGGCAAATTGTCCATACAAATGCATGAAGAGTTTTGACAAAATGTCGCATTTTTCAGCCATGTTTAAGTTCTGTTGCTTCACTTGAATAGTTTGTCATGCATCTTCATTTCACAAAGATGGTGCTCATTGAAATCTGTCACATGTTGTAGATAGAGAAAATCTGCAGTCAGACAACAAGGTGGAGACAGCATTGCAGCAATGGTAAATGTGATTGTGGCATCAAATGCTTTTGTATTCAGCTTTATTGGACAATCCAAAATGGCAGCGATAGGGACAATAGCATTCAGCTCCTGAGCACAGATTTTAGTTGCTCCTGGGCTCATGCAGTGGGTTTGGCCACATCCATGTGATAAAATATTGTTTTCCCAGCTTGGTAGTGGTTTTGTTTTTGGTTTTGGTTGCCTTGGGGCCTCCTCCTCCTGTCCTCTAGCGAGAAGCTGGGGCCATATGCATCTCCATCACTGATCCATCTCAGGTGGCAGCCTCAGAAGATGAGCCAGGGCCCATTGGTCAATGTCCAATGTTGGAGGAGGTGCAGGACCCATGCAGTGTGATGGTCGCCAGCTCAGAGGTAGTGGAAGCGGACATGACGGCGCCCACACCGGGCAGCACAGTGGCTCAGTGGTTAGCACTGCTGCCTCACAGTGCCAGAGACCTGGGTTTGATTCCAGCCTCAGGTGACTGTCTGTGTGGAGTGTGCACATTTTCCCTGTGTCTGCATGGGTTTCCTCCAGGTGCTCCAGTTTCCTCCCATAGTCCAAAGATGTGCAGGTTAGGTGAATTGTCTATGCTCAATTGCCCATTGTGTTCAGGGATATGTGGGATAGGGGCATGAGTCAGGGGTAAATGGAGAGTAATGGGAATGGGTGGCTTACTCTTTGAAGGCTCAGTGTGAACTTGTTGGGCCTAATGGCCTGTTTTCACACTGTAGCAGTAGAAAAAGAGCACGTTACTAGGATGTCAGATGGCAACAACTGGAGGAGCAGAAAGGGTGAAGTCTATAGAGTGGAAAAGATGAATGTTTGAAGCTATTTCAGCCTCAGTAATATTAATTTAATATGAATTTATTCAGTATTTTACCACTTATAGAACCTATTCTGTAATCCAAGATGGTGCCACAAAATGGTACAAGTGACAATATTAAATAAATCTAAATATTAAATAAATCTCTTTTCAGGCTGAAGTTGACAATTTGTGAATCAGCTTCAAGAACCATTGTGAAGAAGGGCTATTGAACTCTATTCCCGGATAGGGGAATCCAAAAGTAGAGGGCATAGGTTTAAATGGGAAATAAGGGGCAACCTTTTCACGCAGAGGGTGGTGCATGTATGGAATGAGCTGCTAGATGAAGTGATGGAGGCTGGAACAATTAAAATACTTAAAAGGCATCTAGATGGGTGCGTGGATAGGAAGGGTTTCGAGTGAAAAGAGCCAAAGACTAGCAACTGGGACTAGATTACTTTAGGATATCTGGTCGGAATGGACAAGTTGAATCAAAGGGTCTTAGGACGCTCGACTTGAAACTTTAAGTCTGCTCTTTCTACCCAGATACTGTCAGCCTGTTGACCTCCTCCAAAAATATTTTTGTTTGTTTCAGATCTTCAACCTGCACAATCTTTTGTTTCATTATAGCAATCTGTTCTGGCTGACCAACAGGCAACAGCAAAGACATTAGAGGAGTGGCAGATTTATGGAGTGGATTCTGTCTTCCTGAGAGGGGGAAGCAGGTACATGCATCATGGGAACACTGGAACTCCTGTCAAGCAGTAGCTCAGCAATCCTAGTAATGTACAGAAATGCAGACGTCTCTGAGATCTTGCAAGTTCCTTTAGGCCTATATCCATAGCTATGATGGCAGCAATTTGCACCACCTGGCTTTGCATGACTTTTGTCTCCACTGAAACCAAATGGTGGATAGCTTCTGCTTATGCTGCAATAGAAACCAGCCATCGGATGCAACATCATGGGTTGGATGTATGTGTACAAATGGAGTTGTCCACCATTTCCACTTTGGAAAGTATGGGTCCCATGATTTGTGCAAAACACTGTGCCAATTTGGTGCCAGCCTCCTCTATGCTCTTTGACATTGACCACAGTTTTTCTGGTGGGCATCAATAAATCTGGAATTGAAAGTTAATTGCATGACCACCATTATTGATATTATCACTTGATTGTTGTGAAAAGCCATTAGGTTCTCTGCTGTCCTTGAAGGAAGAAAATCTGTCATCGTTGTCTGGTCTGACTAACTTTAACTTCAGACTCCAGAGATGCGTTTGGCTGTTAAATGCCCTTTAAAGTTTCCAAGTAAGCAACTCAGTCTAAAAGTACTTATGGTTGTGCAACAAATGTTATACCTCCCAGTGGTGCATACATCCTATGAAACAATTTTTAACAAGGTGTGTAAATGCATAAAACATTACATTGCACACAGTTATTAGAGGCTTTTTTCTGTAGGCTGCCTAAGATCCTTAGAGAGCATCTTTCAAACTTACAACCATTTAGAAGGACAAGGGCAGCAGATACATGGAAACACCACCACTTGCAAATTCCCCTCCAAGCCACTCACCATCCTGACTTGGAAGGATATCACCATTCCTTCATTATTGCTGGGTCAAAATCTTGGAGTTCTCTCCCTATGGACTTTGAGGGTCTACAGAACATGGACAACAGTTATTTAAGAAAGCAGCTTACCACCAACTTCTCAAAGGCAACTAGGGATGAGCAAGACCTGCTGGCCAGCCAGCAATGCTTATGAGTTAACACAAACCTGTCAGAGTTTCCTCTGTAGGGTGTCTCATTGACATCTTCATTGGAGTCCTCTGTTGCGGAACCAAATAATGACTTCACCTTTTGGGGATTTGGCATCCTCTCTAATTTTTCTCCTTGTGTTGTTTACCTGTTTTTTGTGATTCTCCACAAGCAAATCTTACCTCTAAAATACCTCTGAAAGTATGCATAGTGTCAACATTTGAATGCTTGTCAGTAATTAGGAGAGCTAACAACTCAATTTTGTTTCTTCATCATTGTCTTTCTATTCTTTCACCCATTGCTCCAAAAACACTATTTGGCCAGCTGACATCTTGCATAAAAAATGAATTTCAGAATGGCCAGCTGCCAGTTTTTTGATTAGATTAGATTCTCTACAGTGTGGAAACAGGCCCTTCGGCCCAACCAGTCCACACCAACCCTCCGAAGAGTAATCCACCCCCCCTACACCTAAAACCATGGGCAATGTAACATAGCTAACTCACCTGCACATCTTTGGACTGTGGGAGGAAACCAGAGCACCCGGAGGAAACCCATACAGACACAGGGAGAATGTACAAACTCCACACAGCCAGTCGCCCGAGGCTGGGATCGAACCAGGGACCCTGGTACTGTGAGGCAGCAGTGCTAACCACTGAGCCACCGTGCCACCCTTATTCATAGGTATGTGGTTGGGGTTATGCTGAGGGGAGATGGGCAAAGGAAGGGGTATGTGCTTCCACTCCAAACGCCAAATCTCTGACAATTCATGAGTGGAATTAAAGTGGGATGGTTAAGACAGGGTCACAAAGCTAGTCCTTTTTTCCTAAAAGGTGCTCCTTTTCCCAAGGTTACCATATCCTTGGTCATTTTCAAGGGGTAATAAAACACTCTCGGTTCCGATTAGTCTGGCTTGGTACAGATATTTAATAGTATCAAGAGGCCTTTTTGTTTATATGTAAACTGATGAGACTTCAGGCCAAAGTGGTCATGTTCCAGAAGTGACCTGTATAAGAAAAGGGGAGTGGTCAGCTCTCTAGCTGAGCAGTTTAGTTCAGTCCAGAACAGGTTGGGAGTTCAAAAGTGAGCTGTGTGGAAACTCTGTCTTCTGCCCTTCTAATTTCAACCTGTAAGCATCTGACCCTTTTTTGTACTGTGTTTTAAAGGGAGTTTTCTTATTGGGACTGTTGTATATATTTGGAACAGCATAATAATTAAGTCCAGTTTGGATAGACTGAGTTCTGTAAGGCTGCAAATGTGTTGCTGGTCAAAGCACAGCAGGCCAGGCAGCATCTCAGGAATAGAGAATTCGACGTTTCGAGCATAAGCCCTTCATCAGGAATAAGAGAGAGTAGCCAAGCAGGCTAAGATAAAAGGTAGGGAGGAGGGACTAGGGGGAGGGGCGATGGAGATGGGATAGGTGGAAGGAGGTCAAGGTGAGGGTGATAGGCCGGAGTGGGGTGGGGGCGGAGAGGTCAGGAAGAGGATTGCAGGTTAGGAGGGCGGTGCTGAGTTGAGGGAACCGACTGAGACAAGGTGGGGGGAGGGGACATGAGGAAACTGGAGAAATCTGAATTCATACCTTGTGGTTGGAGGGTTCCCAGGCGGAAGATGAGGCGCTCCTCCTCCAGCCGTCGTGTTGTTATGTTCTGCCGGTGGAGGAGTCCAAGGACCTGCATGTCCTCGGTGGAGTGGGAGGGAGAGTTAAAGTGTTGAGCCACAGGGTGATTGGGTTGGTTGGTTCGGGCGGCCCGGAGGTGTTCTCTGAAGCGTTCCGCAAGTAAGCGGCCTGTCTCACCAATATAGAGGAGGCCACATCGGGTGCAGCGGATGCAATAGATGATGTGTGTGGAGGTACAGGTGAACTTGTGGCGGATATGGAAGGATCCCTTGGGGCCTTGGAGGGAAGTGAGTGTGGAGGTGTGGGCGCAAGTTTTACATTTCCTGCGGTTGCAGGGGAAGGTGCCGGGGGTGGAGGTTGGGTTGGTGGGGGGTGTGGATCTGACGAGGGAGTCACGAAGGGAGTGGTCCTTGCGGAACGCTGATAGGGGAGGGGAGGGAAGTATATCCTTGGTGGTGACCTACTCTGAGTTCTGTAAGGGTTCTTTATTCTGTTCTTTGTGTTTCATTGTGTAATTTTGTGGATTAATTTTTGGTCTGTTTTGAACCTGGTAGTCAACCCCGCTAACTTAATCTGGGCAATTTTCACTGTGCATCTACCGAAACAAATTGCTCAAATTATGGTCTGGGCTGCCTGCTTAAGAATGTTTTGAGTGATCTGGCCTAGTCCATAATAGATTAGGAGCACTTTGTGGGATTTTAAACAGCGAGTGTTAGGTGTTAGTGTCTTTATTTCAGGTGTTGGTTTGGTTGGGTAGACAAAGCTTGGAATAGTAATGGCTCTTTCAGTTCCAAAACGTTTTCTGGATGTTCATGCAGTGACTTTGGAAATCTTGCAAAAAGTGAATAAGACCAAGCTGCAGGAGTTTGCAGTGAAGCTCGAATTGGAACTGCCTGCTTCTGTGAGGAAAGGAGAGATAATTACAGCAGTAAATCAGCATTAAACTTGCTGGAGAAACCCTCAGAATCTATGAAGATGGCAAGAATTCGATGGCAAATGAAATACCTTGAGTTAGAGTGAGAGATCAGGAAAGGACAGAGAAATGAAACAGCTTGAGTTACGATTAAAATTGGAAGCGAGGGAAAAAACAGCAGGAGAGAGGGAAAATGAGAGAGCAGAGGAAGAAAAAGAGAGAGCTTTTGAAGTTCAAAAACTGACACTTAAAAAGGAAAGTCAGCTTAAAAGGCTAGAGATAAAGTCTAAGGGCAGGCTTAACGAGGAAGAGAGTGAGGATGAGCAAGCCCTTGGTTGTCAGAAATCTAGTGAGAAACTGTTTAAGTATGTTCAAGCATTGCCTAAATTTGATGAGAAGGACGTGGAAGCCTTTTTCAGCTCATTTGAAAAGGTGGCTAAACAAATAAAGTGGCCAATGGCAATATTGGTTTTGTTGATCCAAACGAAACTTATATGCAGGGCTAGTGAGGTATTCACATCTCGATCAGAGGAGGTATCTGGGCTATATGAGGAGGTGAAAAAACCTATTTTAAGTGCATATGAGCTTGAACCAGAAACTTATAGACAATGTTTCAGGAATCTAGGGAGGAACCCTGGTCAAACTTATATTGAATTTGAAAGGATCAAACAGAGTAATTTCTATAGATGGATAAGAGATTTAAAAATCAAGCAAACCTATGACGTCCTTAGAGAGGTAATCATTTTGGAGGAATTCAAAAATTCATTACCTGAAGTAATGTGAATTCATGTGAAAGAGCAGAGAGTTAAAACAGCAAGGTTAGCAGCTGAAGTGACTGATGATTATGAGCTGGTCCATAAAACTCAGTTTGACTTCCAGAATCAATTTCAGTCCATGAGGGATAGAAACTGGGCAAGGTGAAATCCTTATGTGGAAAGGGAAAGGTAGATTTCACAGGGTAAAAAAATAAACCCTTGAGGGGGACATAGAAGTTAAAAGGCTCTGGTGTTTTCATTGTAATAAAGTGGACCACACAAAATCACAGTGTTGGTGGGCTAGGTGAAATCCGGATATAGGAAAACTGGACAAGCCTGGAAGTTTTGTTGGACTCGTTACAAAAAGCACAAGGGAAGTTAGACAATTGCTTCAGAATGTGCAAGATGATCAGAGGTTGATCAAGGAGGAAGCACCAGATCTGCTTAAAAAATATGCATGCAAGGGTAAAGTTTATTCACATAGGCCAGGAGCAGTAAGGAAGGAGGTTACAATATTAAGCGACACTGCCTGTAATGCTGAAGGATAAGGAGATACGTACTCCTGAGGGACTTTTGCCAGAAAAGGCACTGGTAACAGGAATTCATGGTGAGACAAAAAATGCTCAATTATGTAAAGTGAGGCTAGAGAATCCAGAGAAGAACGGAGAATTTATGATAGGTTTACGAGACAAACTCTCAGCTTCAGGAATAAAAATTGACCTTGCAAATGATATAGGTGATTCACAAGTAGGGGTACTGCCTACACTGGTTGAAAAGCCAGTGGAGACACAAGCAACTGAAGAAATGAAGGATGTTTTTCCAGGAATTTTCCCTGATTGAGTGGTCACAAGATCACAAGTTGAAACAGAAGAGTTCAAAAGGCACAGATAAAGAAGCTGACATAGCTTTATCAGAAACTTTCTTTGATCAGATAGGTGGCACAGAGAAGGAGCAAATAGGTAAACATGCAACTATCTTTAGCTCTGCTAAGCTGATTGAATTACAATAGAAAGATGAGAATTTAAAACAGTTTTATCAAAGGGCATTTACAGAGAAGGAGAGTGAATGCATTCTTGTGTGTTATTACTTAACAAATGATGTCTTAATGAGGAAATGGAAACCATCACACATGGTTGAATGAGAAATGGGCAGAGATTCATCAAATTATTTTGCCAATAGGTATAGAAAGGAGGTGCTGCAAGTGGTGCAAGAGCTACCACTTGGAGGTCATTTAGAGGTAAGGAAAACACAGGCTAAAATACAAACACATTTTTACTGGCCTGGACTACACAAGGATGTAGTTGAAATTTGCTTGACGTGTCATCTATGTTAGCTAATCAGAAAACCACAGAAAGTAATAAAATCTGCACTTTGATACCATTCCAGCATTTGAGGAACTTTTCACAAGAGTCTTGGTTGATTGTGTAGGTCCCCTATCTCAAACAAAAAGTGGGAATAAGTATTAACAATGATGGATGTGTCTACTAGATTTCCAGAGGCACTCCCATTATGCATCATAACATTAAAAAAGGTTGTACAAGAATTACTGAATGTTTTTACTAGATATGGACTGCCAATAGAGATCTAGTCAAATCAAGGATCAAACTTCTCATCCAAAATAGTCAAGGAGGTTATGGAACTTGGGAATAAAGCAAATCAAATCTACTGTGTACCATCTAGAATCATAAGGAGTGCTAGAGAGATGGCATCAAACACTAAAGACCATGTTGAAATCTTTTGGTCAGGATTATCCAGACGATTGGGATAAGGAAATTCTGTTTGTACTATTTGCGACCAGAGATGCACTGAATGAATCGATCAAATTCAGTCCATTTGAATTAATTTTTGGGCATGAATTAAAAGGACCAGTAAAATTGATTAAGGAAAAATTAATAAGTCAGAATTCAGAGACCACCCATTTGGATGATGAGTCAAATTTTAGAGAATGATTAAATAGAGCGATTGCCCGAAACATTGATCTTACTGCTCCTCGGATGCTGCCTGCTGTGCTCTTCCAGCACCACTAATCCAGAAGCATTTAAAAATATCACAGCATATAGTGAAACAAGAAGCAAATAAGAAATCACATATTCACAATTTTGCAATTGGGGATAAGGATTTGGTGTTATTTCCAGTGACAGGTGAGCCTTTAAAAGTATGGTTTAGTGGACCTTATCAAATCAAGAGGAAATTGAGTGAGGTGAACTACTCGATAAGGACTCTAGACAGGAAAAGGTCTCACAGAGTGTGTCATATGAATATGCTTAAATGGTATTTTGATAGGGAAGGAAAGCAAGAGGAAAAGGTATTAGTGATTACAGCACAGAAAGAAAATCCGGGTTCAAAGGATTCTGAATTGGACATTCCTCAAGTCAAATTGCACAATGAGGAACTTGTTAAAAATTGGGATAAATTATTGAGTTACCTTCCACATAAAAATTGAAATGACCTGAAAGAGCTATTACTATCACATGGGGAGATGTGCGGAAATAAACTGGGAAGTACTAAACTAACTGTGCATGATGTAGGGATAAAAGATATTGTTCCGATTAAGCAACATCCTTATAGGCATAATCCTCTAAAGTTGGCACAGGTTCAGAAGGAGATAGAGCGCATACTCCAAGACAGCATAATTGAAGTGAGTTACAGTGGCTGGAGCTCACTCATAGTCATGGTGCCAAAGCCAGATGGTACCCAATGGTTATGTGTGGATTATCACAAAATCAATGCCGTTACAAAGTCTGCTGCATTTCCAATTCCATGGTTGGAGGACTGTGTCAAAAAAGTTGGACAAGCAACTTACATTTCTAAGTTGGCCTTGCTCAGATGCTACTGGCAAGTACCTCTGTCAGAGAGAGCAAAGGCAATTTCGGCTTTCATCACGCCAAATGGACTATATCAGTTCAAAGTCATGCCATTTGGTATGAAAAACTGTTCAGCCACATTTCAGAAACTGACTAATAAGGTTATTGCAGGATTACCCAACTGTGAGGTGTACATTGACGACCTGGTGATTTTTAGTCACTCATGGAAGGAATATTTACAACATTTATCGGATTTGTTCAATTGACTTTGAAAGGGAGGCTTGATGGTTACCATAGCTAAAAGTGAATTTGCCAAAGCCCAAGTCACCTTCTTGGGCCGTGATATTGGACATGGACAAATGGCCCCACGGGATGCAAAAACAAAAGTAATTGGGGAATTTCCCACACCGTTGACAAAAAAAGAAGTACTATGGTTTCTGGGATTGACTGGATTTTACCAAAATTTTGTGCTGAACTTTAGCAGTGTGGCTGTTCCACTCACTGAATTACTTAAAAAAAAGGCAAGAAGTTTCAATGGACAGTGGACTGTCAAAAGGCATTTGACAACCTCAAAATTGTGCTCACCACTGCCCCAGCATTAGCCACACCAGATTACATGAAGCCTTTCAAGATGGCTATTGTTGCCAGTGATGTGGGTGTCAGTGTGGTGTTCCTGCAGGAGGAAGATGAGAGAATAGAAAGACCCATTGGGTAATTTCACAAGAAGTTGAACATTCATCAACAGAAATATTCAACGGTGGAGAAAGGGACTTTAAGCTTGGGTGTTGGCATTACAACATTTCAGTATTTACATTACAATCATTTACACTGATCCTAACCCATTGACATTTGTGGAAACATTTAAGGACAAAAATACCAGACTGTTTAAGTGGAGCTTGTTGTTGCAGCTATTCAATTTGACAATTGTACATGTGGCAGGTCGCGAAAACATGATTGCCGATGCGTTATCAAGACTCAGATGAGATATGGAGGCATTCAGTGGGGGGTGTAACACAGCCTGAATTTGCTTGTGGTAGTGCATGTTTGCATGTTTATAGTTAGTATAGTGTATGTGGGTGTTTAGACTACTAAATGGGTTTTTGAAAGGTTGAAAATGAAGCCATCTTTTGGTATTGATGGTACATTTTTTTAAGGAAAGGGGTGTCACAAAACAAGTCCATTTTTTCCTAAAAGCTGTTCCTTTTCTCAACATTACTATGTCCTTGGTTATTTTCAGAGGGGTAATAAACTACTCTCGGTTCCAATTAGTCTGGTTTGGTACAGATATTTAATGGTATTGAGAGGCCTTTTTGTTTATATGTAAACAGATGAGACTTCAGGCCAAAGTGGTCATATTTTAGAAGTGACCTGCATAATGAAAGGGGAGTAGTCAGCTCTCTAGCTGAGCAGTTTAGTTCAGTCCAGAACTGGTTAAGAGTTCAAAAGTGAGCTGTGTGGAAACTCTCTCTTCCGCCTATCTAACTTCAACCTGTAAGCATCTGACCCTTTTTTGTACTGTGTTTTAAAGGGGGTTTTCTTATTGGGATTGTTGTGTATATTTGGAACAGTATTAAGTCTAGTTTGGATAGACTGAGCTCTGTAGGAGTTCTTTATTCTGTTCTTTGTGTTTCATTGTGTAATTTTGTGAATAAAGTTTTTTGTCTGTTTTAAACCTGGTAGTCAACATCGCTAAATTAATCTGGGTAATTTTCACTGCACATTTACCAAAACAAATTGCAAAGTTATGGCCTGGGTTGCCTGCTTCAGAATGTTTTGAGTGGTCTGGCCTAGTCTATAACACAGGGATGAGGAGGACTTTCATCTTTCAAATTATCATGAGTGTTTGAAATTCTCTTCCCTGGAGAGCAGATAAGTCTGAATATTTTCAAAGATTAGTTATAACGATTTTTGATCCACAAGGGAGTAAAGGTTACGGGGAGCAAACAGAAAAGTAGAGGTTAAGGTCACATCAGATCAGTCATAGATGTATCGACTTACTCAGGCTTGGGAGACCAACTAGCCAATTTGAGGGAGACCCCCCCCCCCCCCCCACTATGTGGTCTTCATGAAGGAATATTCACATTTTCCACTCCCTTGACTAGCTAACCAAATCTTTTGCAACTTTTCAGAGATCGGACAGATGCAATGTTAAGTATTTTTCTTATCCACCAGAAAACAGAAGATCAAACAAAGCACAAAGTATTTGCAATTTTAGCTGATCATGTGGAGCTGGAAACTTGACATGGGCTATGAGCATAATGTACACACAGAGCTTTAAAAAGACAGGCATGTTTAAATTTCAATTGACCTCAACTGTGTGAAACCTGGACTATATGAACTAAGTGGGGGAGACAAACTCATTCAGTACAGTCTGGATTTATACCTCATCTCTTGCAGTCTGTCAATGTGTTTGTGGAGGCAGATATAGTTTCAAAACTGAACTCTTTGATAATAATTTGCTTGTCACATCAGATAGACGCAGGTGCTCACAGCCAACTCTAAATAGACAGAGTAATCAAAAGCCCAACAAAGCTGCAGTAACTGCCAGTGAGCCGAGTGAGTGACATCTTTCATAAAAATTTTATTTCAGAATGGTTCATCTGTAATATTTCTCAGGAGGTGAACAAAATCATATTGGAATGAAAGCTTATTGATATTTTTTTTGCAGTGGCCACAAAAGGACGCTGAGAAACTAGGTTTGGAATTGTTGGTTATAGATGCCAACAATCATTCTGAATCTTTTCCCAGGTGCACAATCATCATCTCCCAGCCGAGACAATTTGTGTTGGCAGATGATTCAACCATCAACCTCATTACAGCCAAACCTAATCCTCTTCCTCATTTAAAGACGTCAGAAGACCATCAGAACATAAGAAAGAGGAGCTTGGAAGGGCCATTTAGTCCATTGAGTCTTCTGCAGCATTCAATAATATCATGGCTGCTCATCTCCCAGAACTCCATCTTTCTAGGCCATTTTCATGACCCTAATTCACTTAGTTAATCGAAGATCTTGAATATACTTAATAACTAAACAGTCATAGATCTCTGTGGTACAGAATACCAAAGATCCACAATCCTATATTAACAAGATTTGTTTTTCCTTACCTCAGCTCTAAATGGTTAACCCCTTTTCCAAAGTCATGCCCCCTTGTTCTCAATTGCCCAGTGACATGATCAGGTGAAGCCTGGTCAAATCTCATTTTAATCCCTCTTAGTTAGTTGCAAGAAATATTTTTATTTATATTTTTAGCATGCAGCTATCAAAGTTAGAGCTAAGGTCGCCATAGTCTTCCAGGGTCATAGGGCTGCATTCTCATTAGCGAGAGTCAACTGGTGATGGTTTAACCTGGAAGGTCACCATGCCTCAGATGAGGGGCAAAGTTGAGAAAGAGAGTCATTCGTGGTAACATTAGCCAGGACAGGAATTGAATCAGGCCAATGGCATCACTCCACATCACAAAATGGCCATGCAGCTAACTATGCTAATGCAGCTATTACACTTAAAGTAAAACATCATTAATTAGATCAGAATAAAGGGTACAAATTACAATACTTTTTTGAGTGACATAAAGAGGATATTTATTGTCTACTAACCAGAAAAGAAAAGAAAAATGCAACATCACCACAAAGGCAGATAATAAGTTTGAAGTGAAGAGTGAGTGTCCAGTGTAGACAGGAAGGGAAAAGTAATTGCACTTCAGAAGCTTTTAGGGCCCTTGAAGTGTTAGGTTTTAAAGCTGCAGCCGGTTGTTTAATTGTGCACGTGCCCAGATACATGTGTGTGTGTATGAGGGAAGGTCTGTGTGTGCATGTGCATGCATGTGTGTGTGTGTGTGTGAGAGAGGGAGAGTCTGTGTGTGTATGCATATGTGTGTGTGAGAGAGAGGGAGAGTCTGTGTGTGTATGCATATGTGTGTGTGAGAGAGAGGGAGAGTCTGTGTGTGTATGCATGTATGTGTGAGAGAGAGAGTCTGTATGTGTATGCATGTGTGTGTGAGAGAGAGAGAGAGTCTGTGTGTATGTATGTGTGTGAGAGAGAATCTATATACATCTGTTTGTGTGTATATATGTGGGGGGGGAGGTGTGTGCATGTGCGTGAGAGAGAGAAAAAATGTCTGTATGCGTGTGTGCGTGCACGTGTGTGCGCGTGCATGCGTGTGAAAGAGAGAGTGTCTGTGTGTGAGGCTGTGTGTGTGCGTCTGTGTGCATGTGTGTGCATGTGTATGTGTGCATGTGTCTGTGTGCGTGTGTGTGTGTGTGAGAGGGTGTGTGTGTCTGTGTGTAAAGGAGGATGTATGCATGAGTATGTGTGTATGTGTGTGTGTATGTATGTGTAGGGGTGTGCGCGTATGTGTGTATGGGGGTGTGGGCATGTGTGCGTGAGGGACGATGTATGCATGTGTGTGTATGTGTGGGTGTGTGTGCGTGTGTGTGTGGGGGGTGTGGGTATGTGTGTGTGAAGGAGGATGTATGCATGTGTGTGTGTGTGTATGTGTAGGTGTGTATGTGCGTGTGTGTGTGTGTGTAGGTGTGTGTGTGTGTGCGTGTGTGTGTGGGGGAGAGGTGTGTGTGTGGGTGTGTGTGTGTATGTGTGTGTGTTTGTGTGAAAGAGAAATATCTTTGCTGGACTATCAGCAGGTGATTTTCACAAATACCTAGAAAGGTGTGGAGTCCTATGGTGCAGAATCCTACCTCTGGTGCAGGAGGTCTGGATTCAATTCCAACCTGGTTTGGAAATGTGTTATAACATGTACAAGCAAATGGATTACAAAATATCTCCAGAAAGGTGTGAATTTTTCAGGAGATAAAGATCAGAGTTCAGTGCCTTTTTTTCCAATATTAATCAGTCTCAGACTGATCTGTTGTTTCATGAGTTTCGGTCAACATGGTTCGGTGACTACAGCAGCTACTTTAAGTCAGTATTTGTCTTTTTACAATAGTAACTGCACTTTACAAGTGTGTCATTGAGTGCAAAGTGCTTTGGAATAGAATCATAGAGATGCACTGCATGGAAACAGGCCTTTCCATGTCCGACAACACATCCATGCCAACCATACATCCTAAATTAATCTAGTCCCGTTTGCCAGCACTTGACCCATATCCTTCTAAACCCTTCCTATTCATGTATCTATCCCCAGATGCCTTTTAAATCTTGTAATTGTACCCACCTCCACCACTTCTTCCAGAAACTCATTCCATACACGCACCACTCTCTGGATGAAACATTCGCCCCTTAGGCTCCTTTTAAATCTTTATTCTGACACCGTTAAAGACACTGTTTTAGTCTCGTGGTTTCGGGATCTCACCCTTGGAGAGGTGAAGAGAGCCTCCACTTCCATCTCCTCCTCTAAGGAAGGCTCATCATATCTTCTGCCAATTCTGAGTACACCGTAGGTGGGCTTTTTTCTGAGGTTAGTCTCCCTGCAGTGGAGCTCTTGCCAGTGAACATCCTACAGTGGGAGAAGCATGGAAAAGTGCTGTTGGAACAGCCATCCCCAAGTCTCAGTCATTTCATTGGGCAGGAATGGGTGAGTGGGGGTGTGGTGTTTTGGGATTGTGGAAAAGGAGTTGAGTTTATGGGAGGGGGCCTGGGAAAGTGGGTCAGAAGCAGGAAAAGGTGCCGAACCTCCCAGTGCACATCCCTTGGCTGACATCCACCCCTTATAAATTTGGTCTGAGTGAGCTGGCTTGAGGAATCTAAGCCTTGAGCTGACCTCCTTTTACTTTGAGATATGACATACATTGCCAGGCTTGCCCATAGTTGGGTTAATCCCAGCGGCTCTTCATTGCTCCCAACTTGGCCCCTTAAGGGCCTCAATTTGTGATAGGAAGAAATGTTGACCATGGGTCATTCTGCCCAGGAATTAATTCTGGTGGAGATGGGAAGGCAGGTACGGTCAGGTACTTACTATATTCACTTGGGATGCAGGTGTTTCTGGCTGGTCAGTATTTATGGCCTGCCCCTAGCTGCCCTTGAACTGAGTGGCTTGAGAGGCCATTTCAGAGGGCAGTTGAGAGTCAACCCATTGCCATAGGCCTGGAGTCACACGTAGGCCAAACCAGATAAGAACAGATTTTCTTCCCCGAAGGGCATTAGTGACAATTGACAATGGTTATATGGTCATCAGCAGATTTTTAATTCCAGATATTTCTTTTTATTTAATTCAAATTACATCGTTTGCTATGGTAGAATATGAACCTGGGTCCTCAGAATATTAGCTAAGTTTCTGGATGAATCGTCTAACTGTAATACATCAAAACCATTGCCTCCCCTATGGTATGCCTCAACTTCACTCTTCCTGCCTCCAACTTTACCACCACTGGGGGCAGAGGTTTCTGCCCATAGCCAGAGAATTGCCTGCTCCAGCATGTGCCTCACAAGGCTTTATCCTCAGCTCCCTCCTATTCACATCCACATGCTGCAACTCAGTGACATCATGTGAAAGCACATCATTTCCAATGTAACTAATGACTCCAAATTCCATCCATCAGCAGGTCTCTCAATCCCTCCACCATCGCTAACTTGTCAAAATTCTGATGAGACACCTAACACAAGGTTGGGCAGACATTTTCGCCAACTGTTATTGGGAAGTATGAAGCCACTACCTTCAAATTTGCTGGACAAACTATTCCGTAGCCACCAACTTCATTCTCCACCCTGGGAACTATATGAGGCCGACTAACAATATAAACAGGGAGAGCTAGAGAAACTCATCATGTCTGAGAGAATCTGTGAAGAATGCGTGGAGAGAGAGAGAGTTTAAGGTTTTTGAGTCTAATGAATCTTTATTGAGAATCTTCTGAAGAAGATTCATTGAGGATGAGGTAGGGCTGAAGGATGTGTTTCCAGGCTGTATAAGTCTAAAAGTTAAATGTTTACTCAGTTTCTCTCTCTGCAGTTGCTGCCAGACCTGCTGAGTTTCTACAGCAATGTTATTTTTATTGCATATGTCCAGTATCTACAGTATTTTGATTTTATAAGATTGTTAACAGCTTTGGTACCATATTCCAGCCTGAATGAATTTCCAATTGCACATGTAGAACTCACTAAGGTTGCCTATTTCTATCTCTATAACATTGTCCACTCTGTCCCTACATCAGGTTAGCAGGAACCAGAAACCTCAACCATGCTCCTGTTACCTTGAGACATGACCGCTCAGATGCTCTTCTGGTTGCTGTGTGTTACTCTGTATAAACATCACACTATACAAGACGCTTCTTTTCAGCTCTTTGTTCACGTATCGTGCTCATTGACTTACACTGACTCCCTTTTAAGCAATGCCTCAATTTGAAAATGCTCATCCATGTTTTCCAATTTCTCAATGGCTTCATTGGGGACAGACAATAAATGCTGGCCCAGCTAGCTACACAAACTTGCCCCACAAGCAAGTTTTTAACAAATCCTCTCGCTATGTCTCTGAAACAATTCAAGTCTGCAGGTTATCCCCACTATGACCAATGACTATTTTACGTTCTACAATGATCTGCTGCACCTAGCTATTGGAACTGGGTATGAGTCAGGTCCTGTCTGCCTTGTAGTGCCCAACACAGCTGAGCTTTGTTGTGGACAAGAATATCCTCCTTCCCTGTGTCCTCTTTCATGGAAGAGAGTTCCCATTTTCCAGTTCCTCATCTTGATGTCTGCTCCAATCATGTAGAGCGAAGTGCACCATGATGATGTGGTACATTCAGTCCAGACAATATTGACGGAGCCCCCAGAGCAGTTCAAGCAGCAAAACCACATCTTCAGCAGCTCCAACATCTGCTGCTTCACTGCCCTGGTTGAGGCCTGGACAACATTGTACCTGTGCTGGACATCAGGCAGGAGAGGGCATTGTGCAAATGTTACCATCATGAGCCATGATCTTGCCTCCCAGTAACCAGCTTTCTGAAACATCTGGACCCTCACGTGCACCTGCATAAGAAAGCTCCAGAAGGTGGGAATCGTAACAAGCTTCTAGGGTATTTGGCACACACTTCTAGGAAGTGGTAACAATGATCACAGATTACTGTTTGTCTAATTACTGATTAATTATGACTTACTGACTGAGAAGGCCTGGAGGACCCAAATGACATGGATAGAAGGAAATAGGACTTTGCCATGTTTCAGAAACAATTGACGCTTGGTTTTAGCCTTCAGATTGAAATTTTTTGAAAATTCTTTGGCCTGTACAGTCACAAAACTCTAGTTCTATGAAATCTACCTTCTGCCTAACCTAGAGAATAATAGGGGAAGAGCACAGTTGATGTAAACTGGTCATCAAGCAGTCTAAGAGGGAATCCAATCTTCTTTACCCAAAGAGCAGTAACAATGTAATACTTGCTACTACAGGGAATGATTTAAACAAATAGTTTAGGTGCATTAAAGGAGAGATTGGATAAGTGCGAAAGGTAGATGAGGAAAGATGAGTGGAGTATTTAGTGTAGCATAAACACCAGCATGATCTACTGAACATTTTGTTTCTGTTCTATTTAGTCCATGTGCATTTAATCTTTTAAACTAAGTAGTCCATTTGTCAGAAAGACCGAATGAATTCTTATTAAAGATTATCTAAAATTACCAATATTCAATGTGCATATTAATAATGATGTACAAGTCTTTGAAGATGCTTCATTTCAAATTTTTTACTCATGTTTCAAAACCTTTGAAGATTTTGAAGTTGTAAAAATGTGCAGTGGTTCAATAGCCCTAATGTTCATTCAATAATGAAATTCAATAAAGATTTGATTCGGAGTTTTCTGCACTTCATTGTTTTCGATTGATAAATTTAGGTGTTGAATCCTGCATTTGTCCACAACACCCTCAGGCAATGGTCTGTGTGCTTCTGTTTATAATATATCTCATATTAGCTTGACCCCATCATTTGATTAGTATTAAGCATGCTTAAATCGTTCACTTTGTAAAATATTCACTCGGCCATCATTACTGGGTTCCTCCTCTGCTGCTGATTTTTAATGTTACCTTGGCTTGCCATTTTACAAAAAAGGAATTTGCTTTCTACTGTCTGTGCAAAAGCCAGGTTATACTTCGTTAATACTGTCTGCTGCATTACTTCTCAATCAGTCAGGAATACCCAATGAGTTTGTGTGTTTAATCTGTTTAATACTTAAGCTTTGAGTTTCTGAGCTTTATCCTCCAGGCAATGTGGTGTGTCTCTAAGCTGCTATGTTGTCAGTGACAGAAGCAGACTTGCACGAGATTTGAAATAGATTCTCTTCTTTATTTTCCTTTACCCCTCCTCTCCCAACATTGAGCTGTTAAGCCAGTGCAGCACTTCAAGTGCAGAAATCCTTTAAGGTGAATGCATAAAGCTTTGAGCATTTCAAGGCATCTAGTTTGACATAATAATTACCTTGATTTAAATCTGATAAGCTACCAGTTTCCTTGTACTTGCTCCCAATAAAAATTAAACCATTATTTCTGCATGAAAAGGAGCTTTGAATTGCCGAGTGAACCACATAAGTTGGACGAGGAGTTTTTAAACATATGAATTAGGAGCAGAAGTAGGTGAGATGGCTTCACGATTGCCCTGCCATTCAATAAGATCATGGCTGTCTGTTTATATTCAAAATTCCACATCCCCATCTACCTTCAATAACCTTGGATTCATTTTCTCAACAAGAATCGAACTCTGCCTTTAAAATATTCACTGACACAAAGTTTTACTTTTGTGGCAAAGAATTCCAAAGTTGTGCAAACATGGAAAGAGTGCTTCACATTCTGGGGTTGGATACTATTATTTTCATTCCATCACCTACAACAACAACCCTTGTAAAATCAAAAAGGTGAGATCTGAGGTTGTGAAAATCTGTGTTCATCTTTGATCTTAAAATTGATTTCCTATTTACTTAGACATGTAAATGACTTGGAATTCACAAAATCACAGAAGTGGTAAAGCACGGAGGAGGCCATTTGATCCAACTTGTCTGTACTAGTTCTCCAATTGAGAGTCTGAGACTTAGTGCCATTCTCTTGCATTCTCCTCATAACCTCATAAATTATTTCTATTTAAATAATCACTGAATACCCCATGAATTCCTCAATTGAGTCTGCCTCCACCACATTTTCAAGTACTGGATTCCTGATCTGCACCATGCGCATGTGTCATGGGGTCATAGAACCGTAGAGATGTACAGCATGGAAACAGATTCTTCAGTCCAACTCATCCATGCCGACCAGATATCCGAAATTAATCTAGTCCCATTTGGCAGCATTTGGTTCATATCCCTCTAAACCCTTTCTATTCGAATACTCATCCTGATGCCTTTTAAATGTTGCAATTGTACCAGCCTCTACCACTTCATCAGGCAGCTCATTTCATACATGCACAACCCTCTGCTTGAAAACGGTGCCCCTTAGATCCTTTTTATATCTTTCCCCTCTCACCCTAAACATATCTTCACTAGTTCTGAACTCCCCAACCTTGGGGAAAAGACCTTGTCTATTTACTCTATCCATGCCCCTCATGATTTTATAAACCTCGATAAGGTCAATCCTCAACCTTGACATTCCAGGGAAAATAGCCCCAGCCTATTCAGCCTCTCCCTATAGCTCAAACCCTCCAACCCCTGCATCATCCTTGTCAATCTTTTCTGAATCTTTTCAAGTTTCACAACATCCTTCTTGTAGCAGGGAGACCAGAATTGCATGCAATATTCCAAAAGTCGCCTAACCAATATTGTACACATCCACAACATGACCTTCCAACTCCTTTACTCAATGCTCTGACCAACAAAGGCAAGCATACTGAACATATTCTTCACTATTCTATCTACCTGCGACTCCACTTTCAAGGAGCTATGAACCTTCACTCCAAGATCTTTTTGTTCAGCAACACTCCCTAGGATCTTACCATTATGTATCTACATCTTGCCCTGGTTTGCCTTTTCAAAATGCAGCACCTCGCATTTATCTGAATTAAATTCCATCTTCCACTCCTCAGCCCATTGGCCCATCTGATCAAGGTCCTGTTGTACTCTGAGGTAACCTTCTTTGTTGTCCACTATACCTCCAATTTTGGTGTCATCTGCAAACTTACTAACTATACCTCCTATGTTCACATCCAAATCATTTAAATAAATGGCGCAAATCTGAGGACCCAGCACCAATTCTTGTGGCACACCACTGGTCACAGGCCACTACCAGCCTCTGTCTTCTACCTTCAAGCCAGTTCTGTATCCAAATGATTAATTCTTCCTGTTTTCCATATGTGCCAACCTTGCTAACCAGTCAACATTGAAGAATCTTGTCGAACACCTTCCTGAAGTCCATATAGATCATGTCCACTGCTCTGCCCTCATCAATCCTCTTCGTTACTTCTTCAAAAAACCCAATCAAGTTCGTGGAACATGATTTCCCACCCACTAACCATGTTAACTATCCCTAATCAGTCTTTGCCTTTCCAAATACATGTAAACCCTGTCTCTCAAGATTCCCTCCAACAACTCACCCACTACCAATGTGAGGCTCATTGGCCTATAGTTCCCAGGCTTTTCCTTACCACCTTTCTTAAATAATGGCACCATGTTAGCCAATCTCCAGTCTCTCAACACTTCACCTGTGGCTATTGAAGATATAAATATCTCAGGAAGGGGCCCAGCCATCACTCCCCAGTTTCCCACAGAGTTCTGGTGAAAATGTTTTTTTCTCATATCACATTTGCTTCTTTTGCAAATCACTTTAATAGTGTGCCCTTCCATTCCTTGTATAAGCAGCAACAGGTTCTTTTTATGTACTTGATCCATAATTTTGAATCTTTCTTCTCTCCAAGGAGAATATACCATTCTCTCCAATCTAACCTCCTAAGTGAAATTTCTTGTCCCCGGAGTTATTGTTGTAAATTTCTTCTGCACTCTCTCCAATTCATTCATACCCTTCCCCAATGCGGTGCCCAGCACTGTGCACATTATTCCAGCTAAGGTCTAACACCATTTGTCCTTCACAAGTCTAATAAGAACTTTAGTATAATTGCCAAAATAAAGGGAATGTTTCTTATCTCAATGCCATTCAGATGTTGCAATTTTATTTTCTTGTTAAAAGTGTTTTTTTTTCATATTTGCAATACAATCTCTTGTTTCCCATTCAATCACATAATCTTCTGCTCACCCAGAGAAACACCACAAATATCAGAATTATCAAAGGTGTAATAGCACAGGCTTCTAAACAGGTATTATGTTAGATATTTGTGGGAAGAGACAACTTGAAGTAAGTGGTAGGGAGTCTTCCTCTATTGAACTTCTCCAATAGACAGCATTTGTTTTCTTGGTGTATAGGATGACTGTTCATTGTTGCTCAGTCTTGTTATGAAAACATAAAATTTCATGATTACTTTCCAAGAATTCAGTCAACAAAATATTTGTAGGCCATCTCAACAATGCCAGCACTCCTGCCAATGTTGTCTCTCAGTTGACATCCAGCATTTCCCCCACAGGGGATACAGAGGACACCATCTAATTAACATTGGACCTCTGGGTCCTTTGGAGATCACTGTTGCACCAGGATGCTTAAAACTGAGGATTGTTAAACCACCTTGAGGAATCAGAGTGTGAAGGAGTCATGGCAGAGTTTCCCCGGGGAAAGAAAAAAAATCACTTCCATATTGGCAACCCGGGTTACAATCTACAGTTGAAGTTTTAAATGTGTGAAGCCTACATTCACAAGGCAAGAACGCCCCAGTATTGGGACCCCCTACCTGAATGATTCACCAATCAGATTGAATATAAAGTGAGAAAATATAAACACATCAACATTGGCAAGAAAAGCAATAAAGCAGAATATCAGTTAGATAGAGAGAGATCGCTGAACTGCGAGGTCTGGAAGGATTTGGGCATCCTGGCACATTGCAAAGTTAGTATACAACTACAATCTGGTGAAGGTGTCATCAGCTGTGGTGAGTACATTGAGAGGAATAGTGGCAATATCATTGACCCTGATACACCAGAGGCCCTGCTCTGTTAACACATCTGGAATTGAAAGCTCTCTCAATAACGGTGACCATGCAACTATTGCTGATTGTTGTAAAAACTCACTGGTTTCATCAGCATCTTTTGGAGTTGGAAATCTGTCATGATTATCTGGCCTGGCCTTCACATGTTTCCAAACCCATAGCAATATGGCTGGTTGTTGCCCTCTGAAATGGCCTCCCAAGACAGTCAGTTCAGTGTCAGATCAGAAATAGCAACACATGTCAATGTCAATCACAGCAAACAACAAATAAAAATGATGAGGAAAGTAAATGGAATGCTGTCTTTAATGGCAAGAGGAAATTGAATATAAATCTTAAGGTTTTTTGTCACCATTGTGCTGGCTTTTGATGAGAGCAAACCTTGAGTTTAAAATAGAGTGTTGGTCTCCTTATGTAAGAAATGACACATTTCATTGGTTCAGCAATGTTTCACTTGACTAATTCCTGGAATAAAGAGATCATCTTCAAAGGAAATGTTGGTCATTTTGGATATTTATTTGTTGTTGTTTAGAAAGGTGAGAGGTAATCTTATTGAACCATGTAAGCTGCTGAGGAGCCTTGAAAGGATGAACACTGAAGGGAAGTTTCCTTTGTGGGACAGAGGAAACAGTTTTTATTTTTAAACTATCTAATTTAAGACAGAGGTGAAGAATATGTTTCACCTCTTTGAGGATCCTTAATCTATTGAATTCTCTACCCCAGAGAGTGAATGCAGGTTCAGTATTTTTCTTGATTCTTGACTAACAAGGATACCTATTTGAGAGATTATTCATCTTCAGCAAATAACACATTGCTATTTATAGGCATCTTTGCTCACATCATTATAATGACCACAATTTGGGAATAGATAATTAACCTAGAACTTTGGGATATCCTGGGGCACAATAATACTACATAATGCAAAGAACTGTTTCTGTACAATGTTTGCTCCTCATACATATTCAGATTAACAATTGACATAAACAATGATTTTGATCCAACACTCCTATATATGTCAACAAATCAAGATTTTTGATAAAGCTGACTGACCATAAACCTGTCAATTTATCACAAGATGTTTTGAAAATGGTGAATCATAAGTTATGATAGTAGACAGCAGAAGTCAAAGAAGTTGGGAAGACACAGAAGCAGAAAAAAATCATGATAAGGGAAGTAAATTTGATGATAGAGTAAGAGTTGTGATTTTGGATCTTGTTTTCCATCATGTTCAAAATCTTTATCTATTGAATTTGTTCCTTGCTACTAAATGTACATTATGAACAAATTAACATCAGATCTTTTTGCTACTGAGGATAGTGAAGTGAAACTTGGTTGGAGCATGAATGGACAATCTCTACAGAAATGGGCAAAGGAATATCTCATTATGAGATCTTCTGTTCGTAATATTTTTATGATTCCTCTATGATCAATAAACTTAAAACTAGAAATTTTAACTTCCACTTGACAGCTGGATGACACAAGATTTCACGTTAAGACTTTTACCATAACAAGTAGACTGAAAGTACTAGTGATTTAACATAATTTTTGTAGGTCACTTAAAACTTAAATGACAGAGCAAATTTTCTGTTTTACTTTTGAAATAATTGAAGACACCATGCCACAAGTCAAGTATATCATGCCCCTGAAATCAATTCTCCTGGAATTCATTCTTAGTTCCCAGGTGATTTTTTTTCCATTTTCGAGCCTTGTGATTTTTAATCTCAGAATGTCTGTCATGGTGAAAGTCTTTTCTGGCAATTCTTTTTGTGAGTTTGGCGAATCTTCTAGCCTCATTTCAAATCCTCATAAATTTGGTCTTTTTCTTTTGAGCATGTTGTCACTTGTAATTCTATGTAGTGAGTCATAGAGACTTTTAGTTACTGGCTCTCCTTTTCCTCTCTATCCTGGCATACCTGTCTGTGCCTGTGAGGTTTAGGGGATATCTTAGAAGTTCTTCCTCTCTGAAGGCTCATTTCCATTGATATGTGATTCATATGGGCCATGTGTGAAAGTAGAAATGCTGATTCGTGAAACTTAAAAGCACTGTTTCTAGTAGGTTGGAAGTGAATAGCTAGTTTAAAGCATAACTGTTTATAACTCAACATGCCAAACACTTTCTTAGGACTATGGTGACTAGCAGTCAAACCACTGCAACCACAAATGCTTCCAACTTCCATCTTCATTCTGCAAATAACCTGGGCCTCTCTTTAATTTTTAACACCCATATCACCCAGGTCACATGATCCCTCAGCCTAATTTAAAGACATGATCTCAGAAACATATCAATATTACAAACCTCACATATACAACTCAACTTCCATAGTAAGCTTTGCTGTTGGCGGGCACTGATGTAATTTTATTCATAATACTCATAATTAATATCCGCTCACAGGATCTCACTTTGAATCCAGGAATCATTCCCTAAGGATATGTTTAGAAATCAAATGCAGAAAAAAAAACCAAACTATGAATGATATATACAAATGTGCTCAAGGCTTTTGCAGTTGTGATTCACTCAGACCCCTGGAGAAATCACACAGAGTAACATGAGTTTATTTTATTCCATGAAAATAATTGAAAAGTGCTAATGCTCTGAAAGCTCCATCAGAATAGTTCTTAAACTGTTTGCTGCTATTTGAAATTGTTGATTTATCATTAAGTAATGACACTTTTGAAATAATTTACATTTTAAAATCCTATACGGTGTAATCAGTCCATTGCTTATGAGTCCATATATTTCATCAGAGTGAGACATGGAGAAACCATTCAAGTTGTTTCAGTGAGCCATTTCATTGATTTTTCTTTCCACCTAAAAATACTACTTTTAACTTGTGATCACAGAATGACAGGCCAAACAGGCAGAATAAAACAGAGCCACGTTCTCATTAAATGTCACAAACAAGTTTAGGAGTGTGCAATGCTGTGTTGATCCTAGAAAGGGTGAGGATGAGTACCTTTAAGATGGTAGTCCCCTTCTGCATGTGTGTCACCACAGCTGTCGAAATTTCATAGTCCGAGAGAAAAAAGATGCTCGTTTGAACCTTGCACAACATCAAGCGGATCTCCGTGAGTCCAGCAACAATGATACCCTCAAGCAAGATAAGTAGACAATGACATTGAAAAATGCTCACAGACAGAAACTAGGAAGATTAAAAAAAGTTGATAATTTTCACATTATTGTATTTTATAGCAAATTAAGTGAAAGTTGGGATATCCCCAGAGAGGATTAAGGAAAAAGCTGAAATATCATGGATTTATGATATTGTTATAAATCCATTCTTAATAATGAAAATATTTTTAATGGATTGAATTATTGAAGTACTGGCTGAGTTTCAAAACTCCTATTGTTCAGTCTTTTAAAAATGGAACAAGCATTTAGATACAATCACTTTGAAGAATGGACCTAAAGAATGCAACTCTCCCATCTTTACTCTAACCTTTCTAAACCATGTACCTAGATTCAATTTGCTATGATCATTATTGAGCAAATTGTAAATTGGTGAAAACAAATCTGTAATAATCCAATTCATCCTCTTGTATATTTAAAAAAAAACTCCAAACTAATCAAAAGAAGGGATGCAGAGGAAGGAGAATCCTAAATGGATTTTGTCTTATGCTTCCTCACTACCTATCACTCATGCTTGAAGTGTGCCACTTGTTTGACAAGCTATAAAATATGGTTAGCATTTGAAAACCACCAAGCTGTTGCTGAATTCAGGAGACTACATAGAAATTAGAACATAGAACATAGAAAAATACAGCGCAGTACAGGCCCTTCGGCCCTCGATGTTGCGCCGACCGAAGCCTACCTAACCTACACTAGCCCAATAACCTCCATATGCTTATCCAATGCCCGCTTAAATGACCATAAAGAGGGAGAGTGCACCACTGCTACTGGCATTGCCCATCAACATTTTTAAAACGCCCTGATGCAGACTTAATAAAGTCTATGAAGCCCATTTTGAAACTATCCAAATCAATCTACTTCTTGGGGAAAAAAAACTTGCAAGGTAATTTAAATGTGCGTCTCTTACAGTGACAGCATCTAAACAGTTAAAACACTCATTGAATTGGCAAATTATGTTTCTTTAAAAAAAATCTACTGTGGTCTAATGAAGACTGACAAAGGAAGAGAGAGTCATGTTACTACTGCTTGCCTGACGACAGCAGTATTTTGTGAAATTGGTTTATGCAGGTTTTTTAATTGGTATGGTGAAAACTTATGTTTCATAAATATATTCGTTTTTCAGTAGTGAGGCTATTTAGTGGTAATTAAAACATATTTCATCATAAAAAGACAAACATATCTCATTCAATAAGGTATAACCTCTTCAAGGATTTTTGCAGCGAGATGATTGAGGCAGATTTTCATCAGGTTAGTGATTTTTAATTGACTGTAGTTTGTGGGGACTTCAATAGCGCCCCCTCTGAAGAGATATAGAATGACTGACAGCGACTCCTTGATTTCTGTGTTTCATTGCCTGTCGTGGACTCCAGAAATTATAATCAGTGTTAGACAAGCAATCAAGGTGAACACTAGCAGTTTTTTTCTGTCATTGCTGTCACAAAATCCAGGCCTACATATTTCAGTTGTATTGATTCTGTCTGGTGAAGGGAGGTCACAGTGCTGCCACTGGAGGAAATACGAATGGTCTTAATGTCTGTGTTGTGAAGGAGCTGGTGTTGGACTGGGGTGGACAAAGTTAAAAATACAACACCAGGTAAATACAACACAACAACAGGTTGAAGTCCAACAGGTTTATTTGGAAACACTAGCTTTCGGAGTGCTGCTCCTTCAGGTAGCTGTGGAACAGGATCATAAGGCACAGAATTTATAGCAAAAGATCACAGTGTCATGCAACTGAACTGATGTATTGAACAAACCTAGATTGCTGTTAAGTCTTTCATCTTTTAGAATGGGTTGCAGGCTTTGGTTCATTAATATGTAAATCACAGAACTTCTTTTAAGTCACATTCTCAAGATAATTTAAGGTTTTATAAAAAAAAGTTACATCTCAGCTCAGACAATACACTAAAGGTGTGAGGTTAGAGTTTGTTTGTTTCCTGACCTTGAATCAGACTGATTCTATTTCCACAGTAGGAATTTATAAAATATTACATGGATTGCCTGCCTGCAGATTGAGCATTTTTTGAGCAAAATAGAATGTATCTGCAAATATACTTCTGCAAATGCAAATTCACCCTATAGACTTATATGTGGGTATGCGTTCATGAGAGAGCATGTGAATGTGTGCAAGTGAGTGCATGCGTGTGAGTGTGAATGCGCATCAGCGAGTGTGTGCTTGCATGGGTGCATGTTTGGTAAAGTGTACGAGTTAGTGTGATGGAGAATAAGTCTGCGAGAGGGTGTGTGCGTGGGTGTGAGTGTGGGGGATGTGTGTGTGTTTGAGAGTGCGTGTATGAGAGACAGTCTGCGTGAGTGTGTGAGTATGTAAGGCTGTGTGTGTATGAGAGAATGTATAGTGTAATGGGGTCACCTGTAGTGTGACATGAACCCAAGGTCCCAGTTGAAGCCATTCTCATAGGTTCTGAACTTGGCTATCAGTCTTTGTTCAGCCACTCTGTGTTGTTGTGTATCCCGAAGTCCATCTTGAAGGATGGCCACCTGAAGATCCGAGGCCTAATGTCTCTGACCGCTGAAGTATTCCCCGATTGGGAGGGCACACTCCTGTCTGGTGATTGTTGCGTGGTGTCCATTCATAAATTGTCATAGCGTCTGCTTGGTCTCACCAATGTACCCTGCCTCAGGGCATCTTTGCCTTCAGCGTATGAGATATACAACATTGGCTAAGTCATATACCAAGGTGTGGTACCTGCTGAGTACATGGTGGATGGTGTCCCCACGTGTAATGATGGTACCCATGTCAACACTCTGACACGTCTTGTAGTGGTCAATGTTGTCCTGAAGGCTGGGCAGTTTGCTGTGAGGAATGATCTGTTTCAGGTTTGGTGATTGTTTATAGATGAGAAGTAGAGGCCTAGGGAAGGTCTTGGCAAGGTGCTCATCCTCATTGATAATGTGTTGCAGGCTGCAAAGAACATGGCCTAGGTTCACCATTTCCGGGAAGTCCTGGACTAAGAAGGGTGCCCTATTGTTTGCATCCCGTGTCTTTCTTCTGAGGAGTTCATTATTGATGAGTTGAGCATCATACCCTGTTTTTATTAGGGCATCCTTGAGCACCTTCAGATGTCCATTGCGCTCTTCCTCATTTGAACTGATCCTGTGTATGCGTAAAGCTTGTCCGTAGGGGATGGCTAATTTAATATGTTTTAGGATGGAAGCTGGAGAAGTGCAGCATTGTGAGGTTAGCCTTGGGTTTGCGGTAGAGTGAGGTACTGAGATGCACGTCCTTGATGGAGATGCTTGCATCCATGAATGCCCAAGAAATCTGTGTCAACTTTTGAAAAAGAAGTAACAATGCCATCTAGTGGAAGAAGGAAGAACAACCGGCCTTGGAAAATGGATAACTCTGATAACCTCATCAATTAATTTTAGTGCGGGATTGATAACCACTCTAAATGAGTGAGCCAGGGAAATAAACTCTTGCAATGCTCTCCATGCCACTAATGCCCTTGCCAGGACTGGGCTGCAATCAATAAGGGTGTTGCCATTGATGATCCCTGTCTGATTGGAGCGAGAATGGCAGCATCCAGGGTGAGGAGTTTCCCAAAGAAATATCTCAAACTCAGGGAAAACAGGATGGTCCAAGGTAAAGCTAGATCTGGAATTTTGAATGAATGCAGCTTTCTACATTGCTAGGGAAATTCCATTCAGCAAACGTCTCAATTTGAAAAGGGCTGACATTTTTGAAATTGTGTTCTTCCGTCAAGATAAATATAAATATTGACGATTAATAGCACCCCCAATAGCAGACAAGTTCATTTTTCACCAGACATTAAAAGGGCAAATGTGCAACAATATAAAACTTACAGGCAAGTTTGAAGGTAGACATCATGAATAAAAGATTGTTGAGGTAGTGTTGCAGTTGATTCAGGGAGCTTGAGTTGGTGCAGCAACAGGTACTTTTAAACATATATGTTGTAGTTTGGAGTTTTGGATAGCGATGGGAGAGACTTCAACATTCTTTCTATCATATAACCATCCAGGAATCTTACCACCTGTTATTGGTATGTGTTAGAAGCCTATTCAGAATGTTAGTCAACTTGTTTGGCTTTAGTCTGAATACACACTCCTTCACCAACAAGTCCTGGGTTGAACCTGAACCTGGAGTTGCTGTCTCAGGGGCAGGGAGGCTACCAACTGTGCCACATGAAAAACTCATACAAGGTAGTCATTATAAATGGGGAATTCAGGAAAAATTTCACACTGAAAGGCTGGTGATAAGTTGCAACTTACTCCAGCAGAGAGTAGTTGAGCGTGAAATAACTCCACAGAGGCCAGTATCCCATCACCAAGACACAATTAATTTCCAAGTAGAGAGTCAGAACTCATACAACACCTGGTTATAATTCAACAGGTTTATTTGAACTCCTTCGCCGGGTGAAGTCAGGTGGAGAGTCCTTGACACAGACCTAGCTCCCTCTGAGCCAGCTCTCAGAATGAACAGAACCATGGGTGACACAGTGGCATAATGGTTCGCACTGCTGCCTCACAGCGCCAGAGACCAGGGTTCAATTCCCGCCTCAGGCGACTGACTGTGTGGAGTTTGCACATTCTCCCCGTGTCTGTGTGGGTTTCCTCCGGGTGCTCCGGTTTCCTCTCACAGTCCAAAGATGTGCAGGTCAGGTGAATTGGCCATGCTAAATTACTTGTAGTGTTAGGTGAGGGGGTAAAATGTAGGGGTATGGGTGGGTTGCACTTTGACGGATCAGTGTGGACTTGTTGGGCCGAAGGGCCAGTTTCCCCACTGTAAGTAATCTAATCTCTGACAGTCTTACTGATACCTGTCAGCTAGCATTCCCTGATTGTACCAAGTTTGCAGTCCCAATCAGGGAACTCACATTCTATAGGGTCACTGGCTGACCTTGTTACAATTACTACAGAGGGAAATATGAGAAATACCTTAAGGGTTAACCCATATACGTGGGTCAGAGAACAACAAATAGAAGGGTTTGATAGTGGGGTTAGATTCAGAAGGATGGGAAGAGACTTTTGCAAAGCATAGACACCAGGATATGTTCGCTGAGTATCCTTTTTCTCTGCTGTAATATTTTTGAAAAGTTCACTGATGGGATGTGAGTGTCTCCAGTTGGCCAGCATTTACTGCCCATCTCTAGTTGCCCTTAAGAAAATGGTGGTGCCTTTTTGAACAGCTACAGTCCATGTGCTGTAGGTAGACACACAATGCTCTAAGACCCATCAACAGTGAAGGACATTTACAATTCGGAATGGTGAGTGGCTTGGAGGGGAATTTGGAGGTGGCGGTGTTCCCATGTATTTGCTGTCCTTGTCCTTCTAGATGGAAGTGGCCATGTGTTGAGATGGTGTGTCTAAGGATCTTGTGTGAATTTCTAGAGTGCAACTTGTTGACAGATACACATCTTGTTGCTATGGAGCATCTGTGGTGAAGGGATTGGATGTCATGTCAAATACATGTACAAATACAAATCCAAAATACTTAGTAATTAATGTTGGAAAACTATAAGATCTACAACGGGTCAAGAAAGCAACTTTTCAAGGCATGTTGTTATGGGATAAAGAAGTGATTTTGCCATCATTATCCACATTCCAAAATAAATTTAAAAAGCAAACACCAACTCAGTGATCCAGAGTTTAGAATACAAATTATCTTCATACCCCTGTAGGTTGAGAGAAGATTTGACAGGGTTTTTCAAAATCAAGAGGGAGTTTAGCCAGAGTGTTTTGGGAGAAAATTCTCACTCTCGTGAAAAGAACGAGAATGAGGGGACACGAGTTAAAAATAATTAGCCAAAATTGATATGAGAGAAAAGATTTTCATGCAATGTAAGGTTAAAGTGGCATGTATTGTTTGAGCTTGTGATGGAGGTAGGCTCAGTTGAAACATTCAGTAGGCAATTAGTCTGTTAGTTTAAAAGGTAGAATAGGTTGGGTTGCAGGGAGAGGCATTATGTGAATTGCTCATTCAGAGAGTGGGTGCAGATATGATGGACTGAGTAACTTGCTTTCGCACTGTAAGACTTATGTGATCCTGCTTCCCAAACATGACTTGTTGTGTCTTCTGGAATTCTCCATCAAGTTAAATTTAGCTATTGAAATTGTCATGAGATGTGAATCAGACTACAAAATTGAAGAACACCATATAATAGAATGACTTAAGTTCTCTTTTTATCATAGCATACCAAAGAACTTGATATCATGTTCTGTTCTGGACACCACACTTTATGAAGAAGGAAATACAATATAAACTGATGAGTTTTTTTTGTTATTCATTCATGTAATAAATTTCTTAATTGACAGAGGGCAATTAAGAAGCAACCACATTATTGTTGGTCTGGAGTCACTTGTAGGCAAGACCAAGTAAGAATGACAGTTTCTTTATCAAAAGGATAATCGTGACCACATGCATTTTTCCAACAATAGACACATGGTCAGCATCAGATTATTAATGCTAGATTTTTATTGATTCCACCATATGCCATGGTGGGATTCAAACAAATGTCCCAGAACATTTCCTGAGTCTCTGAGCTAACAACTCGGTGATAATATCACTAAGTCATCATCTGCTCTTAAATAATTTTGCCTGAACTTGAGAATTAAATAATAATAAGTGATTACACAATCTAGGGCTGTGCTTCATGAAACTTTGAATGTTAAGTGTGATTTCATTTGCATTTTGAAAAGATATTAAGGGAACAGATAGAAGGAAACTTGTTGAAAAGTCTACAGTTCAATGGCTAATTCGAAAGATTAGACTTTCAGAAGTGAAATCAGTGAACACTTTAATATAGAATGGTTGAAGTTTGGGACTCTCTTCTACAACCTAATTGTTGCTATGCATATTGTTAATTTTAAATTCTTGGTAGCTAAAGTTATTAATGGATATGGTGCAACAAGTGTATATCGAATATATGGATCAAACATAATTTCATTGAAAGGTGGAAATGGCTTCAGGGGCTAAATAGTTTCCTCCAGTTCATAGTTTTCCATGTTCCTAAATCATACTTTTCTATTATACAACTGGATTTCCTCCAGTTTCTATCTTGCTACGAGCAAGGAAAGAGGAGATTAACTAATTATTCATGAGCAGTCTTACATCTATTTGTCACATTCTGGATGTCTTACTTTTATAGAGAGGCAAATACGTTTTTTAAAAAAATGGTAGAAAATCATTTATTAACCAGAGCTTGGAATTTACAAGTTGTTTGTTGACCCTTAACTGATTCTCAGTACTTACAGACATTTACCATTGAATTGGATTTCTATAGGCAATGGCTTGAAATTGGTGGGAATTAGACCATTAGAATGACACATCCATGTTTCATCCTGCTATTAATTCATAAATGGTGCTGCAATTCTGGAATGAATGAGTTCTGATTGTCTGCAAATTGCTGACCCATTTGTGCTGCTTCATAGCAAGCCTCAATAAAACTGATAGAAATCCTTCCTCACCACGGAGCACCCTACTGAACTTGGTGATGATGATCAAATTGTTCAAAGTACAACAATGTTCCTGCTGCAGCCATTTAGTTTGGTCATTAATGCTATAAAAGATACTTCTAATGGCATAATTTATGGATCAAGCATGAGACTCAAAACTTTGATGCCCATGAAAGATCAAATTAAACAATGAAATTGTCTCCCTATAACATGACATAAATCATTCTTGAAGGGTTTAATTTAGACTTTCTACCTGACCTTGATGGTTTGTTTCTTGCCAATCTTGCAATACCTACAAGTCTCAATAGTTTTCAAGAAGCAAGATTGCTTTGATCTTGGAAGAGAATCACTCATTGACATGCAAATCAAATAATTCAATTTTGGGATACAGTATATACATTACTGGAGACATGATATGTGGTAATTTATGTATTATTGACAGAATTCTCTGAGGACATCTTTGACAATCTTCTTTCCACATTCTTTCAGGCACTGGAGCTCTCTCACTCCTGTATGAGAGTGTAACCTTTGTGTCATCATGAACAAAAACATAGGGGATTTACTCATATGAACAAAAGCAAACAAAGACCCACCTCTGTGTTGGCATCATATTGACCATGCCTTTTGATCCCCTACTATTCACATAATCAAAATGGATGAATTGCCACATTGTTGACTCATTTCCAGATGAAGGAGGGATATATGGTATCCATAAAAATCTGAGCTTAAATATTAATCCTTAAACGTAACCATTACAAAATATTAACTGGACCATATGGTGCTACAGTGAAAACAGAGGCAGTCAATCTTAGATCTGTTCCTAATCTGCTGCCATCTTTCCCAAGTCATATAAGGGATCATAGTTGGATTTGGGGCCTGTTTAATTAGATAGGAGCCTCAATTAGAGCAATTTCGAGGTGCCTGTGACAGTTTATTGGCCTTGCACAGGGAGTTTCCCTGTGCATGTTCCTTTGTTTGATTGTTTAGACCCAGGTTGGAATAATGGCTGGAGTGGAAGAGATACAGGTGTATCTCTATTGGGAGCCACAAGAGTGGCATGAGGTAGAGGTATCCCCCCATGATAATCACAAATCTCTCCAATATCGTCAATGTATTTTTGATGAAGTCAGGTTGTTTTCAGGGTTGTTGGAAGCCAATGAGAAACATTCTTACTGTTACTGAGCACCAGGTCTTGAATTAGATTGATCATCATGTTCTTACCCGCTGGTGACTAACCCAATGCAATAGTTCCTCAGAAGTTAAGATTCACTTTCAGGTGAAGGTGGTGCTCACTTCATGCTTAGAGTTATCTTGCAAATTGAAATAGGCCAAAACATTTAGGCCAAAGCGCTTGACCTAATGAAGATTATTCTGATGGCCAATAGAAGATAATTCTCATTATAGCCCTGACTTTAACCCTGGCCAATCTACTTTTCTTCTGCACTGATTTCAAAACAGAGGAAGAGCAAAGAGGGATTAACATGGATATCAGTCCCAAACATATCAAATTGAATCAGGTTAAAAATTAGCTTTCTAACTGGACATTTAAGAAAGGGCAAGAGAGCAGACCAGCATTGAGCATTTTGTGGATATACTGAAGATATCTGCTTTGATCAAGCGATATTGAGTTCCTCAATTTGCACAAGTCACTTCTTTAGTAACCTTCCCTGGAACCTATTACAGATTGTGCAAACTTTGAAAATGTCCCCTCTGGATAATTGTTTAGACATTATTTAATCAACAGTGTGAAGCAACAATTGATACACATTGCTTAACCAGGACTTGGCCTCATGATGATGCCTTATTACAAACAATGACGCAAACTCTTACAAATAAAGTTCATGCCCAAGGGCCTTAGCACATAGAGCCCTGATAGTCACAACAAGAAAAAAGTAATTCTCAATGAATGGCTTGGATGAAGTGAAGAAACACAACTGATTTAACAAGACAATGTGCTGTAAAACAGGAAGAGATTATATGGTGCAATGTATAAAGTGAACAGATAATGACACAAACAAAACAAAATATAGATTTATACTCCCTCTTGTGAAATACCAAATGATAAGTGGAGAAGTAAAACTGAGTCAATTTCGTGAGTACAAGATCAACTTCAGCTTTCATAGTTCTTTTACCTTCATGACCTTTATTTGCATTTCAAGCATACTTTAAGTTTCAAAAGAAATATCCTCTGTGACCACTTCAGTTCACCAGTTAGAGTCACTTTTAGTTAAAATGGCATTAACATCCAGGCTATCATATTTCAAAGACAAAACAAAATCAGAGTCTGGACCGGATGAAATTGCTTGGATTTGAATTTGAATCACTTGCTTTCTCTTTGAACTCAGCTTTTCATCCTTACTGGCATAAACCACCACCAAAAGAAAAGGTTTCTGCAATTCAGAAGGAGGTTAAAATGTCATCTGCCAATTCCTATTTGGTTGAGCTTCCAGTTGACTGTTAAAGAAGTGTGAATAAATGATTTATAACAACATTCACTGCTGCAGGTTTTGTAATAAACCAACCTTTATGTTCTAACACATAACAAAAAGCCATAAAATTATTCATATTTATTTGGAAAATTTGAAATCTTCAAAAGTCCAGTCATCAATAATTATGACGAATCACAGTTTACAATGCAGAACCATGTATGTCTGCATTTTCCAGAGTATTTTCATGATAGTACAGAAGATAACACAGGCAAAATACTTAGAAATTATGCTAATAACATTACATCTTCAACAGTGTGGAACAATTTTAAAATTGATAGAAATTGCTCAGTTTGATGCCCATGCAATAGAATACGTTCCTGTGTCAATTTGACAAAAAAAAGTGAGCAATCAGCAACATGAAGGAATGTTTAAATATCATGGACTATGAATATTTAACAGATTGAGCAATGAGCAAGCACACTGATATTTAGATGCTTCAGAGTATCTTTCAGTCTATTCACTACAAGAACCAGTTTCAGCCCAATGCCAAATGCAAATGACCCAGCAGTGTCAAAGCAACTTTCCCATGATTTAAGATCCTCCCAATTCACAGCTGAAGCCTTCATATGGGTGCCAGCGAATCAGCGCAGAAACTGGAATCTACTTATTTCATTAAGACTATAGAATTAGTTATGTCACTCGTAAGCCTTTTTTCTTAAAAAAATAAATACATGAAGAAGTTATGCACCACACCTTATTCCTCCTTGATGTGATAAATGTTTCACAGAATTCAAGAGGTACACACATCTACCATCTCAAGTTGCAGGGCAGGTTTGAATGACATTGTTTATGCTTTTGCGGTGTGGGAAAAGGAAGTTAAATGTCAGGTTGTTTTTCTCCTCCTGTAATATCTTACTTGCCCAACATAAAACATAAGAAATTTTTAAAAATTGTTTACAGTCAACAATTCAGAATGTTTAGCAATCTGATGTAAAATTTGTAAAGCTAGTATTCACTTATTTGGGGTATAATAATGGTACTATTATCAGTCACAGTGCAAAAGCAGTATCTGTTTTTACAAGACATTGCATACATTTATAATTAAAATTACATAAAACACCTCGTTGTACCCCAGAGTACTGAAAAACAGTGACAATCCACTTCAAACGTCTGCTTTATTCAAATGGCAGCTATCTGTAGCAGGTTAGATAATTGACTGCAATAGCAAGGATGTGTTTAGGAGGAAGCCAGATAAACAGAAAGGAAGCAGATATATAAAGTTATATTGATAAATTTGGATGAAGTAGAGAAGGTGGAGCAGAAATGCCAACATAAGGCACTTGGCCTGTTGCTGAGATGTAAACCTTTCTACAAAAAAGCTGATATTTGAAATCAATCCTCCACCAATGGGCCACAAAACTCAATCCAAAACTCACCACCAGCTACAATAGACAGAAAAAGTTCCACCATGAAACTGCCGGACTACGTAAACTTCTGTTGTTTTGATCAACAGTTATTAATTTAGTTTGCTGCCTGTCTGCATTTCACAGTGTCAGTATGTATCTGTTGCTTCCAACGCGGTCTCCTTTACATTGGAGAGACAGGACGCCTACTCGCAGAACACTTCAGAGAACATCTCTGGGACACCCGCACCAACCAACCCCACCGCCCTGTGGCTGAACATTTCAACTCCCCCTCTCACTCTGCCAAGGACATGCTGGTCCTGGGCCTCCTCCACCACCACTCCCTCACCATCCGATGTCTGGAGAAAGAACGCCTCATCTTCCACCTCAGGACCCTTCAACCCCAGGGTATCAATGTGGACTTCACCAGTTTCCTCATTGCCCCTCCCACCATTTTACCCCAGTTCCAATCTTCCAGCTCAACACCATCCTCATGACCTGTCCCACCTGTCCACCTTCCTTCCCACCAATCCGTGCTATCCTCTTCTCCGACCTATCACCTTCACCCCCACTTCCATCCACCTATTGCACTCTCAGCTACCTTCTCCCCAGCCCCACTCCCCTCCCATTTATCTCCCACCCTGAGGCTCTAAGCTTCATTCCTGATGAAGGGCTTTTGCCCATAACGTCGATTATCCTGCTCTTTGGATGCTGCCTGACCTGTTGTGCTTTTCCAGTATCATTCTAATCTTGACTGTAATCTCCAGTAAATGCGTACCCACTTCTGCCCAGTGTCAGTGTACACCTACAGTGTTCTTCTGCACAACATCCCTCTCCATTTTGGAAGAAAAAGGTGAGTGAATGCTAGAAAGCTACAGAACGGGAAGGCATGTGCCTTTTTTAGATCAGAGGTCATCTGGTTTTGATTACCTGAGGGGACTGGAAAGGAATTTCATGGAGCTTTTCTTCACCCTGTTTGTTCCTTTCCATCTCCCAGGAGATTACATGGCCGAGGCAGGAATGGGGGAGTTTGACAGAGGGAAGGAATGTTTATCTGTGATAGTTCAGCCAAAGTGTGGTGGGCTTGTTGGGCCAGCAGGTCTTTTCCTACTTACTAGAGTCATGTACAGTCATCAGAACAGGAGGAAACCAGTTCATCTTTCATGTTCTGCTTTTGAATGAGAGGCTGGCTGATCTGCAACCTAAATGCACACCACTTTTCTCCATATCCCCGTGAATCTTTTTTTTTAAGACACTCATAAGATGTGTGAGCATCGCTGGCTGGACAACATTTCTTGCCTGAACCCAGTTGCTCTTGCGAAGGTGGTGGTGAGCTGCCTTCTTGAACCAAAGGAGTCCACATGCTGTAGATTGACCCACACTGCCCTTCGAGTGGAAATTTCAGGATTTTGACCCCGCGACAGTGAAGGAGTGGTGATACATCTCCAAGTCAAGATGGTGAGAGGCTTGGAGGAGAACTTGCAGATAACAATGTTTCCATGCAGCTGCAGCATTTATCCTTCTAGATGAATTGGTCATGGGTTTGGAAGGTGTTGTCTCAGGATCTTTGGTGAATTCTTGCAGTGTGGCTTGTAGATAGTACACATAGCTGCTATTGAGGATTGATGGTGGAGGGAGTGGATGCTTGTGGATGTGATGCCAATTAAGCGGGTTGTTTTGACCTGGATGGAGTCAAGCATCTTGAGTGTTGTTGGAGCTGCACCCACCCATGCAATTGGGAAGCATTTGTTTAACAAAGTCTATTTCCATTTGTAATTAACAACTGATTGAGCATCAATTGTTGCTTGCAGAAGAGAGTTACAAACTTCTGCTACCCTTTTATCTTTCAAAGCATTTCCTCATTTTGTTACTGAATGCTCTGTTTCAATGTTCAATTAATACAATTAGCGCCAGACTCCCAATCCATAAAATAGTTCTCTCCATCCAGCCTCTGTTCTCCTTAAATTCTTAACAAATTACCTTCAAACTTCGAAATTTCACAGAACACAATCCAATTTTGTGCATAGCTTAACCCTGGACTTCAGTTATTATTCGAAAAAAAATTACATTGCAGTCTCTCCATGTTCAATGTAGGGAGATGCTGAACAGGCTGGGGCTGTTTTCCCTGTAGTGTCAGAGGCTGAGGGGTGACCTTATAGAGGTTTACAAAATTATGAGGGGCATGGATAGGATAAATAGACAGTCTTTTTCTTGGGGTCAGGGAGTCCAGAACGAGAGAGCATAGGTTTAGGGTGAGAGGGGAAAGATATAAAAGAGACCTAAGAGGCAACTTTTTCATGCAGAGGATGGTAAGTGTATGGAATGAGCTGCCAGAGGATGTGGTGGAGGCTGTACAATTGCAACATTTAAGAGGCATTTAGATGGGTATATGAATAGGATGGGTTTGGAGAGATATGGGCCAGGCAATGGCAGGTGGGACTAGATTGGGTTGGGATATCTGTTCGGCATGGACAGGCTGGACTGAAGGGTCTGTTTCCATGCTGTACATCTCTATGAATCTATGACTCTATGGTAAGATATGGTGCCTAGAGCTACTGACATTACTCCATGTGTGGTCTAAGCAAGGCTTTGTATAATTGAAATATGGTTTCTATGCTCTTGTGTTCAAGTAGTATAAATATAAGGGACAGCAATCCATTCAAGTTTTTGATTATTTCCCATATTTACGATATTGTATAGGTCTGTGTACCTGAACTGAAAATTTATCTAGGGCTGTACTGTGGATGCCAATTAAGCGGGCTGCTTTGACCTGGATGGAGTCAAGGGCTTTTGATCTTTTAGGAAGCACAACTTAAAGTATAAAATCTACAACTTAAAACAAAATCTGAAGCACATTTGTCAAAAAAACTTTATTTTAACAAAGCACTCGACAAGGATCAAGTTGGTATTATATCAGTGTGCCTTTAAGGTAGGTCAACATATCTTAATCGATGGAAACATATACATGTCTCTAATTGCTGTTAAGCATTACTATGAATGCACTACTTGTTAAATAAGATCTAAAACATCTCTTACTAATCCTCAAATGGCATCTTTGCATTGATTTAATAATGATGAGTCTCTACTTATTTATTACAATATTGTTCTCAAGTTTAACTTAAATTGATTGCATGCTTAAAAACTGGGAGGAAACTTTACCCATGAAATAATTCAGTTTGAACAACTCAACATTTTACTCATAGTTTGAGAGAACGGAATCACATTTTTCCTTCTCTAAGCTGTGACTGTGGGAAGGTAATAAAGATGTGTCCTGAAGTGGGATACCAGTCAGGCTGCTCTGTGTCCTTTAGATTTTAGGTTATTACAGGTCAGTTGTAAATGGCCTATTAAAGGCCCTGTAAAGTTGCATTGAATTCATGATTCTAATCCAGTCCTTGTTAAAAGCATTAGTAATTTTGTCACTGGAGAAAATCGCGTCCAACCTAGTGTGTCTGAAGTAACATGTCAGTACTTAGAGTCATAGAGATGTACAGACGGAAACAGACCCTTCTGTCCAACTTGTACATGCCGACCAGCTACCTCAACCTAATCTAGTCCAACTGTCAGCACCTGGCCCATATCCCTCTAAACCCTTCCTATTCATATACCCATTCAGATACCTTTTAAATAATGCAATTGTACCATCCTCCACCACTTCTTCTGGCAGCTCATTCCATACACGCACCACGGTCTGTGTGAAAAAGTTGCCCCTTAGGTCCCTTTTATATTTTACCCTTCTCACCCTAAACCTATGCCCTCTAGTTATGGATTCCCCCACCCCAGGGAAATGACTTTGTCTATTTATCCTATCTATGCCCCACATGATTTTATAAACCTCTATGAGATCACCCCTCAGCCTTTGACACTGCAGGGAAAATAGCCCCAGTCCATTCAGCCTCTCCCTATAGCTCAAATCCTCCAACCCTGACAATATCCTTGTAAATCTTTTCTGAACCCTTTCAAGTTTCACAACGTCTTTCCGATAGGAAGGAGACCAGACTTGCATGCAATATTCCAACAGTGGCCTAACCAATGTCCTGTACAGCTGCAACATGACCTCAAAACTCCTGTACTCAATACTCTGATTGATAAAGGAAAGCATACCAAACGCCTATCTACCTGCGAGTCTACTTTCAAGGAGCTTTGAACCTGCACTCCAAGGTCTCTTTGTTCAGCAACACTCCCAAGGACCTTACCATTAAGTGTATAAATTCTACTAAGGTTTGCTTTCCCAAAATGCAGCACTGAGCTTTTATCTAAATTAAACTCCATCTGGCTCTCCTCAGCCCACTGGCTCATCTGATCAAGATCCTGTTGTAATTTGAGGTACTTAAACTGACAGTGAGAAGAATAAGGTCTGACCAACTGTGTTACATCATCTTCCCACCTATTATATTCTTCTTACATCTCTCTCCGTACCTTCCCATTGCTGTGATCAGACGTACAACACAGAAGAGCTTGGATCGAGAGAGGGATCACCAAGAATTCTTTGTGATTAAGGATACAGAGAAGTGTGCAGAAGATTCTGGCTGTCTGATGTTGTACAGGGATGCAAATCATAGCTGTATGAGAGTGTGTGTACTCAGTAACCTGTTATCTGTACTGTCTCACTGATCTTACCATCTCTTACAAATAGTCTCCACAGAGGTCATGCTAGGTCCCTTATAGAATGTCAGATCTTCTGTCTTTGGGAAACCTCATTTGGTCCTTTACCGTTCATGAGCATTGGGTACTATGTACCTATGATTGAGAGATATTAAATGAGAGCATCCATGTGTGGAGTATCTCCCAAGTGACCTCAAACAATTTGTGAACTTGGAGATGAAACATCTGAAAATAATACTTCTAGCAGAGCGAGCAAACCTACATCCAGAATTTGTGAACTCCTTAACCACTCAGTATTCTGAAGATTAGTTGCATCTTTAGACATTTAAGGGTGAACTGTATGTTGATGTTCGCAGTACCTACAGAAAAAAATGGAAAATTCTGTTAACTTGTCAACCTCGGCCAAGTCATTGAATATTATCTGGTACAAAGTAACATCAGCAGCTCCCTCCATAAGGAATCAAATAACTTCCCTGATCTTTCTTTGGGCATCTAATAGTGTCTCTCCTTTATTGCATTTATTTAAGAAAACATTAACTCAGTTTTACAGAAATGATGTAGACAAGGGGTAGCTCAGTGGTTAGCACTGCTGCCTCACAGCACCATGGTCCCAGGTTCAATTCCAGCCTTGGGTGACTCTCTGTGTGGAGTTTGCACATTCTCCCCGTGTCTGCATGGGTTTCCTCCGGGTGCTCCAGTTTCCTCCCACAGTCCAAAGATATGCAGGTCAGGTGAATTGGCCATTCTAAATTGCCCATAGTGTCAGGTGCATAAGTCAAAGGGGGATGGGTTACTCTTTGGAGGGTCAGTTTGGGCTGAAGGGCCTGTTTCCACATTGTAGAGAATCTAATAAAAATAAAAAAAATCTTTTAATGACCTGATCCTTTCTTTTGGCACCTCTGGTAGTTTCCACTTGAAGAGATATTTTAACAATGACAAGTTCATGCAAGTGTCACCCATTGCAGCTGATATACTGTTATCACAGCCTTACAAAAATGGTCACTATTGACCTGCTTCTTGAACCTGCATCTCAATTCTTTTGAAGTCAATCTAAGCTCATTGAAGGCAATTCTTTCATTCTTCAATTTCCATTCACCCACCCCAATGAGGCACATGGATGTAGATTTGGAATTAAATCAGATGAACTGAATGACTAGGCCATGATCCAATGAGCCGAAGTGAGGTCAGTGTAGCTTGCAATCACCAAAAGATGGCCTTGATGCCTGGATAGAACATCAGTGAACAAGATTCTGTAAAGCTGTGCATTTTCTGCGAGGGAATTATATTTATAACATGCTGAATCTTCAAAGACACAATTTATTTTATTTTTATTTCCGCTTCAGGCTACATTGTGCAGAAAATACATCTTATCTAAATATCTATATACATAATACTGATCATTTTACAATGACAATTCACTTTTGAACTCCCCAGTGAAAAATACCAGACTATTCTCCATGTCCCACTCAAGACTCTCAACAAAATATTGTCATGGGACTATTTGAACTGAATGAATTTGATTATAAATTATGATGGATGTTTTTGATGCAGTCCAAAAGGCATTATTCACTTTTTAAATAGAGATACAGCCAATAACTAGAGGCGATAGAGTGATAAAGATATACAGGCCCATGGGCCCCACTCATCCATGCTGACCAGGTTTCCTAAACTGAACTCATCTCATTTGCATTTGGCCCATATCACTCAAAACCTTTCCTATCCAGATATCTGTTCAAATGCCTTTTAAATCTTATAATTATACTACCCTGACCATTTCTTCTTGGCAGTTTGTCGCATATATGCACCATCCTCTCAGGCCGTCTGAAATCTTTCTCTTCTCACCTTAAACCTATGCGCTCTAGTTTTGGACTCCCCCATCCTGGGGAAGAAACCTTGGCTATTCACCTTATCTATGCTCCTCATGATTTTATAAACCTCTACAAGGTCACCCCTCAACCTGCTTTGCTCCAGGGAAATAAATCCCAGTCTATCCAACCTATCCTCATAACTCAAACCTTCAAGTCTTGGTAACATCCTTGTGAATCTGCTTTGCACCTTTTTCCAGTTTAATGATGTCCTTCTTATAACACAGTGACCAGAACCGTATGCAGTACTCCAAATGTGGCCTTAGCAACGTCTTGAACAGCTCTAATATGACATCCCAACTCCTGTACTTAATGTTCTGACCAATGAAGGCAAATGTGCCAAACACATTCTTCATCAACCTGTTGACCCTTAATGCCACTTTCAAGGAACTATTTACCTGCACCCATACGACTCTCTATTCACCACGGTCCCCAGGGCCTTACCAAAATACAACATTTCACATTCATCTGTGAGTTTAACTCCATCTGCCATTCCTTGGCTCAATGACCTCATTGATCAAGATCCCGTTGTACTCTCAGATAACCATCTTCACTATCCATGATATCGCCAATTTTGGTATCATCTACAAACTTACTAATCATGCGTCCCATATTCTCATCCAATCTGTTTATATATAGAGCCGTGGACCCAGCACACTGATGGTCACAGGCCTCCAGTCTGAAAAACAAACCTCTACCATCACAGTTTTTTTCCTATCGTCAAGCCAATGTTGCATCCAATGGTTCCTATATGATTTAAACTTACTGACCAGTTTCCCATGTGAGACCTTGTCAAAGGCCTTGCTAAAGTCCATATAGATAAAACTTAGACAACCTTTTTGGTCACCTCTTCAAAAAACTCAATCAAATTTGTGAGACAATTTCCCACACACAAAGCCATGCTGACTATCCCTAATCAGTCAGTGCCTTTTGAAATATATGTAGATCCTGTCTCTCAGAATCACCTCTGACAATTTACTTCCCACTGAAGTGAGGCTGACTGGTCTCTAAGTTCCTCAGCTTTTCCTTGCAGCCTTTCTTGAATAATAGCACAACATTAACTACCCTCTAGTCTTCTTGCACTTCACCTGAGGCTGGCAATGATAAAAATATAACCTTCATTAAAAAGGAGCAATATCCATTTGAGGCATTGCCAAGCCATTATATTTTGTTTGTGTAACAAATGTTTAGTATATTGAAGAGCAAGGAGAAAAACTCAGTTCCTAGGTTAGTTATAGTTAGAAGGATTAAGTAGTGCATTTTTAAAAATATTGTCTCACTTTCAATATGGGGAGCAATACGGTCATCAGGAAGATTAATGTATGATCCAAAGAACTGTATTTCCCACAATGCAACACTCACTTGATGCTGCACTGGAGTAAAGATTGACAACACAATCTATGTGACTTGGAGACACGAGTATTGCTAACAGAACCACAAGCAGATATTAGAGTGGGAGAATCTACAAATTACTCACCAAATATTCCCATACTGGTTGACCTGGATTGAGTCGTGCTATTTGAGAAAAGTGCCAAATTGTGTGCATGAACTGCTCAATGCAGGTACCTCACTGAATTGCCTTTTGGACTGTTCTGATCACAGTGGTCAATAATGAATTCTACATTTTCATTTATCTTGAATTCCTAAATAGTGCTACTTCATAGACAAAAGTTGAAAGACTGTTTCTGTGTATTGAGGATTGTGCATAATACATTATGTCTCTAGTTCATTACTGTTCTCCTTGCTGAAAGAGACTCTTCCAAGAGTTTTCCAATTCATTGCTGGAGTTCACTGTCAATGCCTGATCTATTTTAAAAAACCTTTTACTTTCCATTTACATTTCTGTGAAATGAAATATTCAGTCCTGATGAATAACCTTGATATCTGGCTGCATTGTAGATGTGCTGTGGGGTTACTGACCCTGAATGAGGTATTGACATGTCGTTCATACATGATCTCTTGTGCTTAAGGTTAATGGGCTTCACCTTGCTACTCCCCTGAGTTCCTTCATGTGCTGATACTTTCAATCTACTGTTCCTTGAAGCCTTTTACTTATTTTTACCCAGGTTGAATTTTTCTCTGTTTATTAGCCTGTTCTTTTCCCTCTCAATTTTCTTTGATGGTATGTACAACCAATATTTCTACGTCTTAGTCAAAACTTTTGGAGCACCAAATAGCACAGACTATCCACACCAATGTCTTTAAGATATTCAGAAGATGAGCTATTTTGAATTAATATTCTGGTGAAAGTAGACTGACCTAAAGCATTAAGTTTACTCTTTTTCCTTCAATAGATATCCTGTGGTTTTTTTTATTGTTTAGAATAAAAACCTCTTCGATAATATCAGCCAAGCTTGACAGTTATGACATAATTGATGAAAGTCTGAAATTTCAGTTGTTCAAGCACAAACATGGGGAATAACAGGAGAAGGCCATTCTACCCCTCAACCCCACTCAGCTTATCAACCAGGTCATGGATAATCTTCTACCTCAACATTATTTTCCATTTCTTGTGATGTTGTTATTATCTAGAAATCTATCAATACACTTGGAGGTGCACCACGACTGACTTTCTACTGTCTTCTGAAATTGAGAATTTAAAATATTTTCTACCTTCAGAGAGTAAAGAAATTTCCCATCAGCCCAGGCCTAAATGGACTACCTCTTATTCTGAAACTTTGTAAAAAGCCTCGGTCTTGATACTATTGCCAGAGGAAACTTGCATCCACCCAGTCTAGCCCTCCAAAAATTTTGTCCTCTTCAATGACCTTTTATTCTGCTAAACTCTCAAGAGTCCTCAATCTTTCCTCAAAGGCCAGTCTGAATATTCCAGGAAATGAACAAGTTGAGCGTTTGTTTTCTGTGAGGCAATAGTAGGAATGGAAAATATAAATTAACTTCAATGAAATGTTGGGGACTGCTGCATTGTTGGAGATGTCCATCAGTTGGGCTCCTACTTCCTGTTCAGGCAGATTTAAAGGCTCCCGCATCATTATACTTGAAAAAGAGCAATCATTCCAAAACTGGGAGTATCACAAAGACATGATGAGTGCTACATCAATGCAAATTCTTCTTCTGCCTGGCAGAGCTTTACAAGCATTGCTCCTTACAATGGAAAGGTTTTCAGTACTAGTAGAAATGGAATAAAAAAAACCATTCAATCAATTTTAAATCCCCTTGCTTTTTGCCAAACTATATCTTTTCTGAACCAGAGTTCCAGGTCACAGATTACTTATAGATTTTTATGCCATTGCTGCATTTCCAGGAGGATGGGCAGGCCTTTACACCACAAGTTATCCTGAGTATTGAAAGATGCGTGTGGAATTAAATTTGCTTTTATAGGTTGAGGCAATGCAACAAGCATGCTGATTACACAGTTCTTTGTTGCACTGTTAGATGGACTGGCTTCACATTCTCAATACAATGACATTTGCACTCAGCTCTGTGCAATTATAGACAGATCGTCAACCTGAGCACAGAAAGTGCTTAGGTTGCTGGACCAGAAAGGAAGGGAAATTCTTACTGTAGAACTGATACACAAAAAGAGGCTATTATTTTCTTTGCAAGTCTGATTTCCGCTTGTATCATATTTGACTGCAGTGTATAGCATTAATTATTGATTCAACATCTTCTGACGGACATTTAAGTGCTAAAATATAAACAATCAATTTTCAAATTTCATCATTTGATTTTAATTTTACAGAACTTCAACAGACCAAAATGGTTTTAACAAACTTGATCAAAAATGGCTACAGTGATTACCTATTCACGGATTGAGGCAGGTTCAGGAAATCAGTGTGGAATAAGCAAAATCATCTGAACTGAAACTATCATTTTATCTAAAGACATTGAAATCCAGTCAACTGAGTCAGATATCAAGGAATTTGCATTTCCTATTCTAATGTATATCTGTCAGATACATTGTGCATATTGGATATGAAGTGTTGCCTACAATGATCTGGTTGGAAAAACAACAAAATCAGACTTGGAAATATACAAAGGATTTAGATTAATATTTTTGAACAGCACAGAGAGAAAGTAAAGTGGATTGGTAACAGCTAGGACTGGAACATTTTCTCTCTTTCTCTATTCTCTCCCCAACTCATCTTCCTTCTCCTTTCTCTGCTACTGTAGTTCCACCTCACAGTTGAGTCATTGAGCTTCAAGGCAGATTGTGTCTTGATGGATGAGGAAGCACTATGCTGAGTGGTCAGCAGCTTGTTCCTCCGAGTCAGTTACATTAATGTCACTGTGCTTTAGGGTGACCTTGAGACATTTTTCATACCCTTTCCTTTGACTATCCTTTGAGCATTAACCAACAGAGAGCTGGAAGAAGAGAACCTGCAAAGGGACACAGCTTTTGGGAATCCAGATGGAATTGCCATTTGAGTTGAAACTTTAGGTGCAGACCTTTAATGTTGATACAACTTCATGGGGCACGTTCACAGTCTGGCAGATGTCTCATTTAATCCCTGGGATTTGACATAAGCACCGTTGGTGGAAGCTCTTTAGGATCTTGATGTAACATTGGTAGATGGTCCATGGTTAGTTGCAGTAGAGAAGGATTGTCAATACAGCAGGGCCCTAGATCAAGACCTTTCTTGACTTCCTCAGTTCCTTGTATTCAGAGATAATTACTACAGTTTGTAGAAGACAATGCAGAGAGATTTGACTTGATGCTAGACTTCCTCATCTCTCTTGGGAGAGTTTGGAATTTATTACTTGGATTGAAGAAGTGCTGCACATATGGCAGATTCACCCTATCTTTGTCGGTCATGCAGGAGACAATCACCTGACCGGGGAAAGGCCAGGCTATGTATCATACACAAGGTATTGGAAAGTTTAGCATTTTTTGCATACTCTGTGTAGAATGAGCCATCATGCAACATACATCTGCAGTCAGCAGCTCATGGATGTCCATGATAGTGAGTTTAGCGTTTGCCCAGAAGTGCTTATTCAGCAGAACTTCCCATCCAGATGGTATTGGATAACATCGAATGGCTGGTATCATTCAGTTTCAGATTCTCCTGTTTTGGATCAAATCAAACCTCCTTCAAGTATATCAAGGAGATAGCCCAGACACTGATGTTTACCTTACATAAAGGCAATGTAAGGTGTTGTGTTCCAGATGTATTTCAATTGGCCACTCTACTTGGCTTTAAGTAAAACACACTTTTTTTTACACTTTATTCTTACACCTAGTTAAAACACAAATAAAAGAAAGAAGAATTGGCATAACTTTAACTTTAGTGTAAAACTTAACAGAATAATAGATTATTTAACTACTAAAGAACAACTGTACTAACACAATAACATCCCACAATCACGCCCTTGGCAAAGGCAAATTCAGTAAAATAGGTTGTATCACATACGATATTCTCCAGTCCATAATCTGGCTTCCCTTTCCAGAAGTATATGTACCTTCCCTGAGTTGCCCCTCCCCAACGAGCAGCTATGTTCATTTTGTGCCTTGTTCGCATCCAGACCATGATATCAGTTTGTCTCTCCAAGTGAATACACTTTCGTTGTCAACAAATATCTCACATTCCAGGTTCCAAAGTTAACTTGTTCTTGCTTCAACTGGACAGATAGTCTTCCCATTGGCTGCATTTCCCCAGCCATGAGTGAAATGGAATATCCTGGTTTGGTTGGGGGGGGAAGAGGTACATTTTCCAGCCCCCTCACCATTTGGAGTAAGCAGATAGTATCCTGCTGAAAGGTGCCTCTGTCCATACACAAGTGCCCAGTGGCAACACACATCCGCTGTTTGTGTTCAGAATCTTACCCAGAACCTAAGAGTATCACAGCACAGTGTGTGTCACCAATCCTACATTGTCTGATGGAAGACTGTTTAACATGGGACCCCCAGTGCACAGTTGGGTCCCACACAACCTTGCTGGTTGCTAGCTGAGTTCAGTAACTTCTTTGTGCAGCTATCTTCTGCCTTCATGATTATTAGCATCACAGGCCTCCTCTGTCATTGAGAACTCCTTGTAACAATCTTTGCCTGGAATGTCCTCCTTCACTTTATCATGAAGGGAATCATACAGAGTGGAAGCTGGCTATTCAGCCCAAAGAGCAACCCAGAACCAACCCTCAACCCTATCCCTGTAACCCTGCATTTCCCACCTAAATAACCAAGGCTAACCCACCTAGCCTACACATTCCTGGACATGATGGGCAATTTAGCATGGTTAAGCTAAACTGCACACATTTTGGACTGAGGGAAGAAGCTCGCACAGACATGGGGCGAATGTGAAAACTCCACGCAGCCAGTCGCCTGAATCTGGAATTAAACACAGATCCCTGTGAGGCAACAGTGCTAATCACTGACCAAAGGTTTGTGATCTCTGGGGAGCAGCACTCTTGGGGTCATTGGAACAGTCAACCCTCTTGTCCAAAGCAAGGTGATGGTGCAATGCACTTGGTGAATGGCACAGACTGCTGTTATTGTGTGACTGGAGCTGGAGGGAATGAGTGTTGAAGGTATTGGATGGAGTACAAATCAAAAGGACTGCTTTGTCCTGGATGGTGTCATGTTTCTTGATCGTTATTGGAGCACTCATCCAGGCAAGGAGAAAGTTTTCCATCATACTCTTAGTTTCTGCCTTATAGATGATGGACAGGCTTTGAGGAATAAAGAGGTGAGTTACTTGCTGCAGGATACCTAGCCTCTAACCTGCTCTTGGGGGAACACATTTATATGGCCAGTCCAGTTCAGTTTACAGTCAATGGTAATCCCAGAATATTGTTAGTGGGGATTTTGGTGATTAGCATACCATTGAATACTATGCAGCAATTATTTTTCCATTTAAATATGGTCATTAACTGGAATAAATACAGTTCTGGAAAAATCTCAGCAACTTTGGAAGTATCTGTGGAGAGAAACAGAGTTAACAATTCTGTTAACGTGAGTCACATAAATGTTACTTGCCAATTATTAGCTCAAGCTTGAATGTTAACCAGATCTTGCTGCATCTGGGCTTGAACAGCTTCAGTATCTGAGGAGTCATGAATGGTGCTAAACATTGCACAGTCATCAGTGAACATCCCCACTTCTGACCTTATAATGGTGGGAAGGTAATTGATAAAGTAGCTAATAATGCTTCAGTCTAGGACACTACCTTGAGGAACTCCTGCAGAGATGTCCTGTAGCTGAGAAGACCGAGTAACAACCACATCCATCTTTCTTTATGGTAGCTATGACTTCATATCTAGTACAATTCTTATAGCTGTGCTTATCAGTATGTTTGGTTTTTTTGCCATTGGTAAGTAATAACATTTCTCTTTCATTTATTCAAGAAATTCCCAGAATTGGCTCTTTTATTGCAATCTAGCAAGCGACCTTTTAATTCCAGTATTATGTAGTATATGCTGAAAATGAAAATAAAATATTGCAACAGACCAAGGGGATTAAAAAGGGAGACATCTCATCCCTCTTCACCTAACATAGCACATCACTTTGACAATAGGTAAAGGTAAAGTCATCATAGTTCCAGAGGCTGATCACTCTTTATAGAAAGATGACTGGTGTAGTTAAATATGAAGGTTACTATGCCTCAGGTGAGGAACAAGGTTGAGAAGGTGAGATCTTCATTGATTATGTCAGTCAGTATGGGAATTGAACCCATGCTTAGTGCCATCATTCTGTAGGCCCAGCCAGCCTGCCACCCAGCAAACTAAGCTAACTAGGGGAGTTAACAGAAGCTTGTGAAATAAGGCATGTGGTACTGGTCCAGTAATGGTAACCCTCAGGCCCATTTCAATAGTCAGAGTGAAATAGCAAGCAATTTCTTTTAACACTCCAGCCATTATTTTTTTCCCCAAATACTTGAAGGCAGAAGCTTTAAATGCCTTTAAAAGTTCCTTTTGACATTTGTGTTCTACAATTCCTTTTGGTACTTCTATAAATGGCTTTTGACACTTGACAGTTCACATGAGCTTGCCATTGGATGAGTTTACGTGCTTTTTAATGCAGATAGATGTTTATTTTCAACAATCCTAAAGTGTCCCTTACCTCTCCCAAATGTATCCCAGAACTATATCCAAAAAAAAATCCTACCTCTCCAGAAAATTCAGAACTGTTCCTACCAGCTCTAACTTGTGAACATCATTTTTATTATTTATTCAAGGAATGAGAATGTCACTGGCAAAGCCAGTATTTATCACTCATCCCTAACTGCCTAGCGCATATTAAGAGTTATATAGGTCAGGCTAGCAGTTTCCTCCCAAGGAACAAAATGGGTTTTACCACACCCTACCCCGACAATTGACATTGTTTACATGATTATCATTAGAACTTCTTTTAATTCCAGATTTTTGTTGAATTCAAATTTCACCATCTTCCCCAGCAGGATTTGAACCCAGATCACCAGAATGTCATTGGGCCTCTGGATTAATTGGCTGTCACGTTGCCATCACATACTTAAGCACAACAATCAGGTAAGAGCAGAAATGGCAGCTGATTTATATGGTACCACCTCCACAATATGACATGCATGATGAAAGACCGGTCCCCAGTCCCATCTGTGTGAAAATGGTCGGTATCATTTTCAAGTATTTCTCTCTAACCTTTGGCTTCCTCAACCACTGTCAAAATCAAAAGAGATGAATTGGAGGTGAATGTGAAAGGGACTGGGTGGAAAAGAAAAGAAAATGTTACTGTGTCTTAATACAGATGAGTCCTTTTCTTTAACACTTCCGGAATGATTTGCAAATGTTTAAAGGCAGAATAAGAAAGCAGACCAATTTGACTTCAATGTGTTTTTCAGTAACCGTTCTCTGGATGTAGGGATTAATTACAATGGGATATAAGAGTCAAGCACACAGGTATATTGGTGACTAGAGTCACACACCAAATAGGACAGTTGAATTTTTGTGACAAGCCAACATCTTCTACTGATGCTAGCTTTGTATTACATGGTTTGTGATGTGTCTGCAATTTATTTTTGTGAAGTGCTCATATCAACTCCAACCTCCCAGAGTGTCTTGTACCCTCACAATAGGCCTACTGCCACAGCAGGTGTCAGTAGATGCCAATTCCCTGGTGCTACACTCATCTCTAGAACATCTGGATGACAAGGATACCTATGTCAAGCTCCAACACATTGTCTACCACTCCACCTTCAACACAAACTCATCTCCAAAAGCTCTTTCCAAGACTGCAAGAAAACACAGTTGTGAACACAGCCCATTCCATTCTGCAAATTAATCTTCCATCCATTGACTATCTATACTTCCCACTGCCTCAGGAAATCAATCAACATAATCAAAGATTTCTCCAATCTTTGTTACACTCTCTTCTACCCTCTTCTATCAGGCAGAAAACATAATAGTTTTAACACAAGTATGAACAGATTCAAGAACAGTTTCTTCCCCACTGTTATCATACATTTGAAAGGACCTCCTTAATGTTAATGTTGATCTCTCTTGGCAGCTGCAACAATGCATCCTGCATTCTGCTCTGTTCCCCTCATGCACATGTATAGTACGATCAGCCTGTAAAGTATGTCAGACAATGCTTTTCACTGTATGTTGGTATATGAGACAGTATTAAATCAAATCAAATCATCTCATCCAAAGTGTGGTCATCAGGCAAAGGAGTGTAACCAGACGAGGGATCTTTGCACCAGAGAATGCAGAATTCCCATTTCCCAAATAAAGCATTTCTTCTGTACTTCCGTGAGATTCTTTGATTTGATTATATCATGTATCAAAACTTGGGGCAATGCTGGAAACAAGGTTGTTTGAAGCACAGAGATTCTTCAGCACTTTTGAAACGAGTTGAATGATGTAAGGCTGAGGTATGGTAAGACTGTGTATAATTTTATTATTCATTCATTGAATGTTGACATCACTGGCAGGTTCAGTCTTTATTGACCAACCTACTTGCTTCTTGAACCAAATGGCTTGCTATCTATGGCCATTTCAGAGTGTAGTTAAAACTCAAGCTCATTGCTGTGAGTCTGGAGTCTTATAAAGTCCAGACCAGACCAGCTAAGGAATTCCTTTACTAAAAGGCAGGCTCTTGTTGATGACAACGGACATTAGTTATTTATTTACATCATATTCCACCATTGTGGGATTTGAACACATGTTCTCCAGAACTTGGAGTTCTGGATTACTGGTCTAAAGACATCTCCACTATGTTATTGCACCCCCCCCCCCCACCTTTTCTAGTATATCAAACACTTACATGGGATTTTTTCTCATATAAATTCAAATATAAGCATTATGTCAGAAACATTATGTATGTTCATAGTTAACAACATACTAATTAGGCATATACTAGTCTACTGTGAAATACTAAATATTTTTGTAGCGATATTTTTGGATGAACCTCAGCATTTTTTTGAAGTTGGTTATTTTTAACTTCATGATAAGGTTGAATATTCAGGTTTAAAATTCCTTAAAGATGTAACAAATTGAGAGAAAAACTGCCTCTTATTGACTAAGTAATATCAAACCTGCTCAACTGAATTAATAAGGAAAGACAGTTGTGTCACTAAGAATTAATAGTAACATAAAACTTGTTTCAATTGCTTTTTAGAATTATTGCAATATAATTTATCATGTCAACTCATCCTATGTTGGAGTTTATAGCTACCAATTCCCCAGATTTAGGTCAATACATCTTTATTTGTGATTCTAAAGAGTTGGATACAGATGGAATTGCCTCATCACTTTTGTCAGGGATTTCTGAAATGTTTTGCATCACAAAGAAACAAGCAATTTGTTAAAGGCTGCTATCTGTGAGGAAACATAATGGGCTTGTATCAAAGCAGAAGAGAAGCAGGAACTGAACAGGAATTAAATTCATAGAACTCTTCTTATTTAAAAATGAAATCCTTAACTGAACCATGCCAATGCAAACTCTGGGCTGAATCCAATTTATTTTGCATCTCAAGCAATTAGCTTCACTACCCAGGTCTTAAAACAGGTTTTGGGTTCTGTACCAATAAAAGAGGAAATTATAATGCAGCCTGGGCTCTTGCCAATGTACAGCCAGTACGCCATTCAACTACACATATCAAATAAAATGCAAACATTGGTCATTAGTGAATTCATTAATGTCAGTTGTGTTAGCAATGCAGCTCAGGAGGATAGAGAAAAGTAAACAGAGCATCTGACAACTTTTTACTGAAATATTAAAGCCCATTTTAAAAGCATGGGAGTAATTCTTCTTGGGACTTCTCTTATTCTGTCAAAGTAAACTCAGTCACCCATCATGCACCTTAAGTATTCATTCAGTCCATCATTAGACAACCATAGAGGTAAAGTGTACCAATTTCAAATTTCACACAGAAACTCACCAAAGCTCCATGTCAACAAAACTTTCCAAACTCATCACCTCCATTGCCTGAAAGAAAACAGGCAACAAGTACATCAGCTTATCATCATCTCCAAGTTCTCCTCAAAGTCAAAAGCCATCCTGATGTCAAATTATATCTTTGCTGCGTTAGAATTTTGGACCTTTCTTCCTAACAGCATCGTAAGTGTCCCTCCATTCTTGGAATTGTATTGGTTAAAAAAAAAACGCACTATTTTCTCAAAATGTGCAATGGATGTTGGCCTTACCAGCAATGCTCACAAAACAAAGACTGAAAAATCAGGATGGAAATTGATACACTATAGCAAGTAGAATAGAGCAAACAGTGAATAAAACATTCTGCTTATAACAAAACCACTAGTCCATTGCCTTCAGTGGTCCCCAGGTTCGAGATTCGGCATTGAAAATTCTGAGTTTTGAATCCTTCCTGCTCATGAATGCTTGAGATTCACAGAATCCAAAATCTTGACAGCACATCCCTTAACTTTATTTTGTTTGATTTACTGGGGTCCTGAAAGTTGGTGAGGACATATAACCATATTGACATCGGAGATGCTGTTTGAGCACTTTGGCTGAATGCATCATTTTTAAAAGCAATTGCAACAAATGCTGACTAGTTTTAGCAAAGGGTTGGTGAACTGTGTAATGGACCATCGAGAAAAGCAGATTATGTGAAGATAACATAACAGAGAAATGGACATTTATTTGAGGGTAAAGTCAATCGAGAGCTGTTAGATTTGGGGAAACCCAGATCGATTGTAACTTATTTTATTTCAAGGAAAAACTGTTGTATTTGATTTGGTAGATACACACCACAACAAACTGAACTAATCATGAGGAAGCCCCTCTAAGCAGATGAAATGCAAACATTCAAATGTCTTGATTGCTTTCTCTTCACCAACTATAAATTAGTCAACAAGTGTAAGGTTCCATACTTTGTTTTATACTCAATAAAGGAGAATTCTCACCATTTGGACAGTAGACAGAGAGTGGAATACCCAAAATATTCAACTAATTCAGTGAATGTGGATATCATTGCTTAGGCCAGTATCTATTGTCCATCCTTAATTGTCATTTGGTGCAAGTACACTTGCAATGCTATTAGGTAGGGAGTCCCTAATATTTTGACTCAGTAATATTGAAAGAATGACAATATATTTCAAGTTGGGATGGTGACTGGTTTGGACGGGAACATGTTGTGCTGGTGTTCCCATGCATTTGCTGCCCTTATCTTTCTAGATGGAAGTTGTCAGGGTTTGGAACGTATTGCTGAAAGAATCTTCTTGAATTTCTTTCGTGCATTTTGTAGATGGCACACATTACTGCTCCAGAGTGTCAGTAGTGGAGAAACAGCATGTTTAAGAATATGGTGCCAATCAAGCAAGTAGGTAGGAAGTGAGTTACTTCCAAGGGAATAAAACCCTTGATTGGAATAATTTACAGTCCTCCAAATCTGGTAAAGTATAAAGCAGGAAATAATGAGGGTTTGTGAGAAGGGCACAGCGGTAATCATGGGTGTTTGAACAAGCAAATTGACTGGATTAGACAACTTGTCAAGGGTAGCCTTGAAGAAAGTTTCATAGAGTGTATTAGGGACTGTTTCTTAGAACAACATGTCATGGAGCCAACCAAAGAACTAGCTGCTTCAGATTTGATATTATGTAATGAAGGATTGATAAATGGTCTTACAGTTAAGGATCATCTTGGAAGGGTTCGACAAGGTTCCCCCATGGGAGACCAGTTAGCAAGGTTAGATCTCATGGAATATAGGGAGAACTAGCCATATGAATACAGAACTGGCTCAAAGGTAAAGACAGAGTTTGGTGGTGGAGGGTTACATTTCAGACTGGTGGCCTGTGACCAGTGGAATGCCACATGGTTCGGTGTTGGGTCCACTAATTTTCGTCATTTATATAAATGATTTGGATGTGAACTTAAGAGGTGTAGTTAGTAAGTTTGCAAATGACATCAAAATTGTAAGTGTAGTGGACAGGGAAGAAAGTTACCTTAGATTACAATGGGATCTGGATCAGATGGGCCAATGGGTTGAGAAGTGGCAGATAGAGTTTAATTAAAATAAATATGAGGTGCTACATTTTGGGAAAGCAAATCTTAGCAGGATTTATGCACTTAATGATAAAGTTCTAGGAAGTATTGCTGAACAAAGAGACCTTGGAGTGCAGGTTCATAGCTCCTTGAAAGTGGAGTCGTAGGTAGTTAGGATAGTGCAGATGGCATTTGGTATGCTTTCCTTTATTGGTCAGAGTATTGAGTACAGGAGTTGGGAGGTCATGGTGCGGCTGTACAGGACATTGGTTAGGCCACTGTTGGAATATTGCATACAATTCTGGTCTCCTTCCTATCAGAAAGATGTTGTGTAACTTGAAAGGGTTCAGAAAAGATTTCCAAGGATGTTGCCAGGGTTGGAGGATTTGAGCTATAGGGAGAGGCTGAACAGGCTGGGGCTGTTTTCCCTGGGGAGTTGGAGGCTGAGGAGTGATCTTATAGAGGTTTACAAAATCATGAAGGACATGGATAGGATAAATAGGCAAAGTCTTTTTCCTCTGGGGTGGCAGGGCGAGGGGGTGGGGTGGGGATGGGGGGTGGTAGTGGAGGGGGGAGGGAGCGGTTTCCAGAACTAGAGAGCATAGCTTTCGGCTGGGAGGGGATAGATATAAAAGAGACCTCAGGGGCAACTTTTTCACGCAGATACATGTATCAAATGAACTGCCAGAGGAGGTGGTGGAGGTTAGTACAATTGCAACATTTAAAAGGCATTTGGATGGGTATATGAATAGGAAGGGTTTGGAGGGATATGGAGTGGGTGCTGGCAGGTGGGACTGGATTGCATTGGGATATCTGGTCGGCATGGACGGGTTCGACCAAAGGTCTGTTTCCGTGCTGTACATCTTTATGACTCTATGAAAGAGTGAAAACAGTCACATATCGAGTTTTAGCATTGGGCATAGATAATTATACAGACCTGAGGAAGGAGTTGGTCTAAGTGGACTGAACCAAAATATTAAAGGCCACAACAATTGAAGAACAGTGGTAAATGTTTAGGAAGACATTAAATACCTCTCAATTAAAGTATAGTTCTGAGAGGAAGAGAAATTGTTGAAAGCTGGAAAATCATCCATCACTAAACAAGAAAGTCAGGGATAACATAAAAGCTAAAACTAGGGAGTATAGTGCAAAGGTTAGTGACACTCTGGAGTATTGGGAAAACTTTAAACATCAGCAAACGGTTACTAAAAACAAAACTAAAAACAGCTAAGATGAACTACGAAAAGAAACTAGCAGAAAACATAAGCACTGATACCAAAAGCTACTATAAGTATATGAAAAAGAAGAGAATAGTGAAAGTAAATGTTTGCTCTTTCGAAGGTGAAAATGGTGACCTAATTTTGGGAAATTCAGAAATTGCAGAGGCAAAAATCAATATTTTGACTCTGTTTTCACAGTGGAAGATAACTTCTTCCCAAAAGCTGCAGCTACTACAGGGGAACTTCGTGGAATTACTATAACTAGGGAGGAAGTAGTAAGTAAACAGCTGGGATTAAAGGCAGATAAGTCCCCGGGGCCTGTTGGTCTGCACCCTTGGGTATTAGAAACAGTGGATGCATTAGTTATGATTTTCCAAAATTCCTTGTATTCTCGAAAGGTACCAGTGGATCAGAAGCATGTTAATATGAGACGCTTATTCCAAAAAGGAGATAGACAAAGTATGGGAAACTATAGACCAATTAGTTTGACCTCTGTAGTGGGGAAGTTGCTGGAGTCAATCATAAAGGAGGAAATAACTGAACACTTGGTAAAACAAGGCTCAATTCATCAGTGTTAACACAATTTCATAAAGGGCAAATTGTGCTTGACATATGTGTTGGAGTTCTTTGAGGATATAACCAGCAAGGTGGATAATGGGGATGCAGCGGATGTAGCACAAAAGGCATTTGAAAAGATGCTGCATAAAAAAAACTAATCCAGAAGATTAGATCCCAGGGGATTAAGGGTAGACTATTGCCTTGGATAGAGGATTGGCTGGCCCACAAAAGGATTAACAGTCCTTAAATGGGTTGTTTTCTCTATGGTGAACTGTAACTAATGGGATGCCATAAGGTTTGGTTCTCAGACCTCAACTGTTTACAATGTGTAAAAATGATCTGCAAGCTGGGACACAGTGTAACATAACAAAGTTCACAGTTGATACAAAATAAGAGGGAAAGCAGGCAGCCCTGAGGAGATAATGAGTTTACAGGTAGACATCGATAGGCTAGGAGAATAAGCCAGCATCTGTCAGGTGGAGTTTAGTATGCAAGGTTGTCCATTTTAGTCAGAAAAATAAAAGGGCAAATTATTATTTAAATGGGAAGCGAATTGAAAGTGCAGCATTACAGAGGGGTCTGGGCATCTTTGTGCATGAATTGCAGAAAGTGGGTGAGAAGGTATAGCATATAATACCAAAGGCAAATGGAATCCAGGCATTTATTGCAAAAGGACTATAAAAATAAAGAAATGTTCTCACAATTATGTAAGGTATTGGGGAGACGACGTCCGTAATATTCTGTCCAGTTTTGGTCTCCTTACTTGAGGAAGGATGTAGTGGCACTGGATGCAGTTCAAAGGATGTTCACCAGGTTGATTTTAGGGATGAAGTGGCTGTCATATGAGAAGCAGTTAAATAGCTTGGGCTTGTACTCGCTGGAGTTTAGACGAATGAGGGGAGATTTGATTTAGGATTTTATATTGCTCAAGGTAATTGATATGGTGGACAGTGAACAGGTGTTCCCCATTGTGGGGCAGTCCAGAACAAGAGGTTATAGATATAGAGAGAGGAGGAGGTAGGTTCAAACATAAGGCATAGAGAAACTACTTCTCTCAGAGGATTGTGAATCTGTGGAACTCACTGCCCCAGAGTGCAGTGGGGGCAGAGTCAATCAACAGATTCAAGAAAGAAATAGATACCTTTCTGATGAAAAGCAGGATAAAGGGCTATGGGGAGCAGGAAGGAAAGTGGATTTAAAACCAGAATAAGATCAGCAAGAATCATGTTAAATGGTAGAGTGGGCTCAAAGGGTGGAATTGCATACTCGCACTCTTAGTTCCTACATTCATATGTATATGATTTAGATGCATAAAATGCTTAAATTGATGTCCATCATGCAAGCAAAGTAATTTTTTTGAAATTATAAAATTAATAAACATGCATTTTCATCTAAACTTTAACTTCCAAAACACTATCCACTCACATAAATTCAGAATAGGTTACAGCAAAGAGAAAGATCATTGCCCCATCATGTCCATTTAGAATTAGACATTCTTCATAATCTTCCCAGAAGCTAACAGATCTGTGGATCAATATTCCAAATGCACCAAGAGAAAAAGTCTTTATGGTCTCTATTAAAGGCATTAAATGATTTTTAGAAAACAAAGGCCCAAAACATTGTGCCATTTTGCAGCACATTCTCTTTTTTTGCTGATTTGCTTCACTCCTTTGTGCTGGACATTTCCAGAAACATGAGTCTATATAGCACAGCAATGTCAAGATTTCTGAAGCCTTGAGGAGCTTTTAAGACCAACAGTCAATCTCCTCAAACAATTGTTATGGCCAGATAAGATGTGTTGCAAAATGGATGTAAAGGTCAGGGAAGGTTAATACTGAGAGGTGTCTTAAGCACTGCCCACAACAATGATGTTGGACTTTGAAGAAGTAAGACCTAACCTCCATCTCCTCATAGTCTCTTTAACAATGTCTATCATTTCAACAAATCCTGTAATTAACTGCTCACAGGCAACAAAACCAAAGCCTTTGCTAGTTAGACCAGAACTTGGTTTTCCTTTACCACACTAGACCAACCTGACCATAGAACTCTCTATATTTAAAGAAGACAGTGGGAGCAAACCTGGAAAGGTGTAGAATTGAGTTAACAATATTAATCACATGGTGTAGATTCCATTTAGCTTCCTTTTATTAGGTACTAACAGCAGAGGAGGTTTCAAGGTTTTTCAGCATTTTTAGATCCAGGTGTAAGTTGACACAGCCAATCAACAGCAGGGAAAGCTGAACAGCTAAATTTCTGAGAGGAGGAACCCTCGTAGCAATAATTGTTAAGGAAGGAAGCCAGTCAAAAGCAATTCAAGTCTAGTAAGAATCAGTATGCAGCTGAAAATGTAGGAACTCCCCTCACAAGGAAAATTAGCAATTCCAAAGCAGATACAGGCTGCATTGAATGGCAGTGGACTATAGAAGCAGTCCTGCATCAGGGTACATCGAGAGAAAATGGATGCTTCGGGCTCTGTGAGTAAAGTTAAAGTCCCTAACGGGCAAGGGAGAACTTTTAAAAATGGTGCAATATTAAAGGCTGGAAAAGCAAAGCAAGGAAAGTACTTACAGCTCAGATCGAGTGCTGCTGCCACAGTGTGCTCAGCAAGGATACAGCAAGGGAAATCAAGGGTCACAAAAACTATTTAAACCAAGGTTGCAGACCCAGCGACATTGTAAAGCCAGAATTAAACAAAGGGACAGATTAGAAAACTTAGCAGCTATGGTCAAATGTAAGAAGGAAGTTAAGAGACTTTATTCAGTCCTCAGAAAAGTCGTGATACTTTATTAATACTGTGTTAAAGGAAGGAAACATATTTATTTAAATGGTGAACAGTGGGAATCATCTAGGAAAGATAACCCAGGAAGGAAATGTGGATCATTTATTAAAGCTACAGCAGATGGTAGCAATTAGCTAGGTCAGATGGTTTGAATGTGGTACTAATAACTCACAAGGTAGTGGGTTCAATCCTAACCCTGATCAGGTGTAGGATTGGGATTTGCAAGTTGCAGGGTCTGTACTTGCTGTTGCTTTTATTTAGGGCTGGCTCAGTGGTTAGCACTGCTGCCTCACGGCACCAGGACCTGAGTTCGATTCCAGCCTTGCACAATCTCCCCGTGTCTGTGTGGGTTTCCTTCCAAAATCCAAAGATGTGTAGGTTAGGTGAACTGGTCATGTTACAGTGGCTATAATGTTCAGGGATGTGTAAGTTAGGTGCATGAGTCAGGGTAAATGTCAGGTAATGGGGTATGGAATAGATCTGTGTGGGATATTCTTCGGAGGGACGGTGTGGACTTGTTGGGCTGAAGGGATTCTAATTCTAAAAGAAATGGCATTTATTTCTTAAAGCAGCAAATAATGGGAGATCTTGTGTAAAACCATAATTAAACAATAATAATTTACTAAAGCTGCAAACAGTGGGATTCATTCAATAAAAGTATTAAAGTTACAGGAACTATTTAAGTCTGGCAGTGGTGGGATTCATCCAGTAAAGTCAAGGAAATGTCCAGAACCATCACATTTAGCCACTAAATGTGGGAATCATCCATTGAACTGTTAAATGTTAAAATCCTTATTACAGCCATAAAATATTGCAAGTGCAGAGCAGTTTCCTCACCACAATATATTAAATGGATTCTTCCTTCTCAGCTTGAGCTGTCTCAGTTACAACTCCCACTCTGTTTCCCTTTCCTCCCTCTCTCTTTTGCTCTTTCCAGGAATTCTCTTCCATCTTTCCTTTTTTGGAATTCTCCATCCTCTAATTTTCTGATTAAAATCTGAAATTCCAGTCCTCAGCTCTTCCAACTCACATTTGTTTGTTTTGCCAGCCTCATTTTGCAACTCTAAATATTTTACCACCCTTTTTTTTTCAATTACTAGCTTTGTCATTTTCAGGTGGAAACCCATCCCTACCTGCCTAACCTTTCCAGACTCCTATTGGAAATTACCTTGAAACATTTTGTAAGTTACTCCATCCTGCTCTATGACAGCATTAACAGTAAAATGCAAATAAAACAGAGGTCTAAGTTATTTAATATTATAGACCTCAGAAAATCTTCACAGTCATGAAGGTCTACAGCATGGAAAAAGGCCCTTCAGCCCATTGAGTCATCCACAACAACCTAACTATTCTAGTCCATTACAAGCAGTGAGCTTCAGATTCCCTGCCCCTTCCTTCTTCCATTCCTCAGACCAGCCATGCTTCTTAAATATCTTGAACGGACATTTATTGTTTGGTTCCAAGGTAAGCCAGAATCAGGCCTAAATTATTCTCACTTGAGTCACAATCAATCCTTAAGGAGAAAGTGAGGTCTGCAGATGCTGGAGATCAGAGCTGACAATGTGTTGCTGGAAAAGCGCAGCAGGTCAGGCAGCATCCAAGGAACAGGAAATTCAACATTTCGGGAATAAGCCGTTCATCAGGAAACTTGAGCCTGAAACGTCGAATTTCCTGTTCCTTGGATGCTGCCTGACCTGCTGCGCTTTTCCAGCAACACATTTTCTGCTTTGATCTCCAGCATCTGCAGACCTCACTTTCTCCTGGAAGATTTTAACCTACTGCGAATCCTCTTGCAAGGATGCCTTCCTTGAAGAAGCTCTCTTCCTCCTACAAGGATTTCTGTGAGTCCCTCTCTCACTGCACCCCCCGGATCATCTCCTGTGCACAGAAGATCTTCAGCCACGTTCTCAAACAGACTCGCTACCACAGCCACATCTCCTTCCTCAGCACCTGCCTATGGAACCGACTGATCCCGCACGCACTCCGGACTACGTTCCGACCAACAAAATTTGGACCCAACCAGGACAACCTGTACCTACAACAAATCCGAAGCCTCCAGCAACAGAGAGACCTCCCTCCGGATCCTCTGCTCCACCCTTGCAGCCATGCATCGCTACCTACATTCCCTGCAATCAACCCTACCTCAGCTCAGGACAACACTCTCTCAAATTTAACAAACAATCCTTACAATGGATTGATTTCATATCCAAAATATTGGCTTCAAAAGATGTCTGAACTTCTAACCATATGGTCCCAAAACATAATTACAACACTTTTAATACTTCAGTTTTAAAGTACACATCTTAAACCACTCATCACCTTATTGGGAGAGCTGGCTGAGAGAAATTTGTCGAGAATGCAGCGCTGGAAAAGCACAGCAGATCAGGTAGCATCCGAGCAGCAGGAGAATTGATGTTCCTCAGATGCTGCCTGGCCAGCTATGCTTTTGAGCACTACACTCTCGACTCTGAGCTTCAGCATCTGCAGTCCTCACTTTCTCCTTCCTGACAGAATTTGTCTACATGATGTAGCTGTCTTCACTATGAAAAGCTGCTTCTAATTCAATACAGGTTCCAGAATGAAAAATGAACTTGGGTCTTCTGTGCTTGGATGGAGTAAAAGGAATTTTGATTTCCATATGACCAGTATTATCTTTGACTGGGAATGGTGCCTGCTGCGAAAGGCTGAATGTTTTTATTCCCTACTATCCACCCTAACATCTGTCACCTTAATCAGCACAAAGCTTCATCATTTGTTTCTTTTTCTGTTGTTTCTCGTCAAGCTGCAGCCAGACTCTCAGGAGCAGCCAACATGTGGTCCTCCAGTCCAGCAGCTTCTGAGCCCCTGACCCTGAGCCAAATTGCCCAATGAGGCCCAATCAGACCCCTATTACAGCTGCTGTAGAGAACAGACCTCCCATCAATCAGAATATCCAGATAAATGCAGAGGGAGGCCCAGTGCTAAACAAAGAGGACTTAGGTTATGATTGGTTTGATTTGAGGTGTGCAATCTCCTGAACAGGCATCCTGCTATTTATTGTCTACTTCTACTTACCTGTATTGTCTGTTTTTACTTTGTCTTTCAGTCACTTGGTGATGGTGAGGGAGCAATTTTCCTGGTTTAATTGTAAGCAATGGCACTCATTATTGTTCTTAATATTGAAGCTGTAAAAGAATCTTCCGTGAAATGATTTTCAATTAAACCTGAATGTAGCAGATGGACAGGAAGATGAGAAAATATATTCACTGTTTTATATATTCAAAATACCCTATGTTTTCCTTGTTCAACCACTGCATTGTCTTACACGAAACCAACTGGAGTGAAACAGTGGTGAGCTCATTAAAATGTGTGGTGCTGGAAAAGCACAGCAGGTCACGGAGTATCTGAGGAGCAGGGAAGTTGACGTTTCAGGTCGAAGCCCTTCATCAGGAATGTTCAGTAAAACTATTTACCTGATGCAATGCCAGTGTTAACATTTTGTCTGTAACTCATGATTTGTGTTATGCATTGTTTGGGTACTAACTCTACTGGCAGCTATGTATGCTTTTGGCAATTGAGCAAGAAAAAACACATTTTGGTTAATTTGCTTATTAATTTATATTAATAATATGCATCTTATTTATAATGTTCAAACTTTGTGAAGATCAACATATTGTTCAACCTATTTGATAACTTTTATACTTACAGGTTCTGCTTTACAATTCAAAGTTATTGATAACAGCCCAAGTCAGCTTCTGTTGTATCAGTCACAATTCTAGCTGGCTGTGTCTGTTTCAGATCCTTACATTAGGAACTTTTAAGTGTGCAGTACATTGACATTACGGGAAATGCACAACCTGTTGTGCAAGTTGGCTTGTGAAGCTTCTGGATTATCAGAATGTAACCAGGTGCTATATAAATTCAAGTATTTTGAAAACAAGCATTGAATTTATTGTTTTCAACAACAGCATGGCAGTATGGGTTATGCATCCAAAGGTATAGTTAACCATGAAGTTTTAGATCAGAGGTGCATGTAGGCTGAATCAAGCAGAAGTGGCAGGTTTCCAAGCTTAAAGATGTTGTTTTGTGATTTATTTGGTAAGGAAAAAATAGAGGAGCTATCAGAAAAGGTCTCCAATCTCCATGGAAGTGGGTTTTCAGGTGGGTGCTAAAGAATGAGAGGAAAAGGATTAGGTAAAGGGGAATGGTAGAAAGAGCACAGGAGGCCAGAATCTGAGGTATAGAGCAATCATAGCACTGGCTGGGGTTTTGTTGCCTTCTTTAACAAAAACTTCCAAAAGGAACAATTTGTTTCCCCTCTTTCAATTCCTATCCTAACATTTTAGAATGTAATATTTGTCACCCAATTCTGATACAACCAAGTGAAGAGGGGTGAATTATCATAACTCCTTGTTGTTTTGAAGCCATCATTCCTCTCTCTTTACTGCCCAAAGGCTGGTGTCTGTTGTCTACAGTTCTTTTGTATATGCCCAATCCTGGCTTCATTTTGTTTCCAAGCTGGGTCATCTGCAGATAGGTCTTTCATCCTAATATGTGAAACTACCAGTAAAGTTGCAAATGAACAGGAAATACTGATCTGAATTACTGTATTCAACCATTTTTATGACGTGTTCATTTCAGTTCTCAGAAAAGTTCTTGCTTAACAAAGTAATCAACCGATTACTTTGATGATCTTAGGCCAGTGTTTTCTTTTAAACAAAAACATTTAGGTCACGAGAGGTCTCAGATATGTAAAATTTAAGTTGAAGATTGATAGTCCATTTTTACCATTATCATAACATTATTGATGGAAGGTTTCCTAGGCAGAGCCAATTGTTCAAACAATTTACATCCCTATTAATTTGTTCCACACCCAGTTGTACACGCAGGGTGCTGGATGTTTTGTGAATGTGGTCATTTGCTTTCCTTTTTTGGGTTCTTCTAAACAGTCTGAGTCCAATGCAATGACTCACTCATTTGCAGCGAACAGCTATGTACATATTCCGTATTCTTAGAGACTGATGTTCTATTTGAATGGAATGTTGTTGTTGTTCAATCTTTTTACAACTCAATCCATAGTTTCAGTCCAATAAATGAATGAGGTCATTTTTGAAATAAAGTATGGCATTATGATATAATACAACTTAACTTGAGCAAAAGAAGGTATAATTAGAAAAAATAAATTAGTCATACAGCACGGAAACAGATCCTTCAGTCCAACTTGTCTGTGCTGACCAGACTTCCCAATCTGATCTAGTCCCACTTTCCAGCACCCAGCCCATATCCCTCTAAACCCTTCCTATTCATATACCCATCCAGATGTCTCCTAAATGATGTCATTGTACCAGCCTCCACCACTTCCTCTGGCAGCTCATTCCATACACACACTGCCATCTGCATGAAAAGGGCAACCTTCAGATCCTTTTTGAATCTTTCCCTCTCACCTTAAACCTATGCCCTCTGGTGTTGGACTCCCCTACCCTGGGAAAAAGCTTTGGTTATTCACCTTTATCCAAGCCCCTCATGATTTCATAAACCTCTACAGGGTCACCCCTCAGCCTTTGACATTCCATCGAAAAAATCCCCAGAATGTTCAGCCTCGCTTTCTAGCTCAAACCCTCCAGTCCAGGGAACATCATTGCAAAGTCTTTCTGCACCCTCCCAAATTTGACAGCAACCTTCCTATAGAATGGCAACCAGAATTGTATGCAGTATTCTAAAAGTGGTCTCACCAATGTCCTGTACAGCCGCAATATGACATCCCAACTCTTGTACTCAAAAGTTGTGACCAGTCAAGACAAGCGTGCTGAATGCCTTCTTCACCACCCTGATCAAATCTGTACCTATCTATTGACACCCATAATTAGCTGGAATTATCTTGCCATTATTTCTCTGCCTATATATTCATGCCTGTCACCTCTCTTCACTTCACCTGACAAAGGAGCAGCGCTCAAAAAGCTTGTGATTTTAAATAAACTTATTGGAATATAACTTGGTATTGATCAACTTCTGACTTGATCTATAATCAGTCCTTGCATTTTCAAATGCTTGTAAATCCTGTCCTTCAGAATCCTCTGCAACAACTTACTCACCATTAATATAAGGCTCACCAGCCTTTGGTCCCCTGGCTTTTCGTTACATTGTGCATATTCGTGTTAGATTAGTGAAACAGAGAGAAAACACCATGGTGAATTGAGATAGAGTAAAACTATAACTTGTAGGAATGACACTTCAGGGGTGGTATTTAATGAAGATGACAGGGGTCTTGTCCACTGACTAGAGAACTAGAAGGATCTCCTGTTGCTGTACTTAAGAAAGACTTGATGTATCATTTTAAATGGGCAGTAGTGGGCCTCACTTCAAATCAAAGTTCCAGAGAATAGGGGGGAAGATTTCCTCACCTTGACAGCTACTAGCTAATGTGAGCCTGCAGGTCTACTGAATGGCCTCACCAATATGGAGGTGCAAAATGTGTAATATGTTGTGATATGTGCACTCGAGGCACAGTGTCATTTCTGGTTCCCAGGCCACAAGTGAATGATGGCAGGAAGGTGGTGGCAGGGTGGTAGTAATGCTGAAGGAGATGACCTGCTCAACGTGTTGGCATCAAGAGACATGGATGGCCCTCAGCAGCCTCCCCTTGTTGCATCCGTTGATTAGGCATGAAGTATAATAAGGGAAGAATGGCTGCACCCAGACCTTTCTGCATTGCCTTTACCTCCATGATAAAATGCTTCCCTGCCACTGAATCTGCTGTAGAAGAGGACACTAAATTTTACCCAAAAATTTGAATTGGTTTTTTTCTGTGCCTTAGATGTTGGATATCAATGCAGTACCACAAGCACCTCATTAATGAAGCCACACATTGTTAAATACCAGCTCCCATTTGTAATTCATATTTATAACACAAATCCTGCAATTTCTTAACATGCATTAAGAGATCCCATTTTATGAAACAACTGATGCAAAAGTGCAAGCTGTCCAGATGTGTATAGAATAGGCCTTTAGTCCATCGATCTGCATTGCCAAAACCAAGCTAAACCTACACTAGTCCCACTTCCCATAGCCTTGAATATTACGATACTTCATGTGCTCGTCCAAATTTTCTTTCGAGGTGCGATGCATGGTATATCACATTGAACATGGTATGTTCAAATTGCTGCAGTTTTTATTACTTAACAGTTATTATGGCGTTAAATGAACGACTATTGATTTTCATATTCCTTTATCTGATTTTAACACCTGGAAATTTCATGGATTAACATTGTTTCAAAAAGACCTACACATGAATCCAGTGATCACCTGACCACAGGTTGTGCCAAGCTTCATGAAAGTGTACAATCAAAAAGCAGTCTGAATTGCAATTAATGTGTTACCAAAAGAGATTGAAACCTGTCCTCCACCACATCTGTATCTCCTGTTGGATTTCCACCTATATAAAAAAAAATCTCATGTTGGAGACAAAAGAAAATTTTTTGCAATTTTCCAGCTTGAAAACAAAAACTCATAGATTAGAATATGCAAATGAGCTGAGCAGAAACCGAGAAGGACTTGTAACTTAAAAAAGAGGATACTCACTCTCTCAACATTTGTAGACGTGGAAACCTGAGGGTAGTGAAAGAGAAAAATCATCATTGGAGAAACTCAGAATAGAACTTTGAGTTCCAACAGGCAGTGAAGGGTTAAAACTTGACTTGATATTACAGTCCAGAGAGGAAATCTAGTTTTCAACCACAGAGATTTCAAACCAGGTAAGGATGGAGATGGTGAATGTGGAATGTATGATATTGCTGCCCCAGATTTTGTACAGTTAGTTCATACTGACCTTACAAGGGAGCAATCGCCATAAATAAATGTGAAATACATTGTGTGCATCCCTTTCTTGTGGACAGAGAAATGTAATAAAGTGTAACAAAATATGGACTGTTGATTTTCAAGTGTCATCACATAATTTTAATGCCTGGAACTTTCACGGACTGAAATGGCTTCAGAAAGTAACACCACTGACCTAAAAATTATTCCAGTGATCACTTAACCATAGTTTCATTAAGCTTGGCTCAATAAACATAAAAAAAGGCTGAACAGAAATGAACGTATCAATAAAAAGAACATATCAACCAGACTTGTATCCCCTACACAAAACAACAGAAATTGCTGGAGAAGCTTAGCAAGTCTGGCAGTATCTATAAAGAGAAATCAAAGTTAATGTCTTGGGTTCCAGTGACACTTGTATCCCTTGTTTGATTTATACCTTTGAAAATTTTAAATGTTGGAAATAAAAAAGAATTGCCTGTGATTATCCAGCTTAAAAACAAGGAATTCAGACATTAGAATACACAAGTCATCTGTATTTCAGGGAGTTGCTTTTAGGCAGAAGTAGAGGAAACGGGCTTGCCCCCCCCCCCCCCCCCCCCCCCCCATCTGATAATAACAATAACCGTGTAATTTGAACTTTGTTCTGCCCCAGCAAATTCTGGGTTATGGTAATTGTAGTGCATGCAAAAATCAGGAACATTGTTCTGGAAAACTATGCATAGGTCTTGATCTTTTGGGTCTCCGCTCATGATCACATGCAGTCAGAGGATGATCTAACGACAAACGCATGAATTGGTAACATTTCTCATAGCTTTGTCTGCCGGAGAGTCAATGTTTCTGCAAGGACACGGAATCCACTAATGGGTAGGAAGCAGCCTTTTTGAACTCAAGTTTAACAGCATGGTAAAACATACATATTTATAGATGACATGGATGCTCCTTCTGTGTTTATGTGGTTAAATAGCATTAACAACAGATCACAAACTGCCAGTTGGGTAGCTGTTCAAACAAAATAACAATCTGCCTTAAATGCAATCAGAACATGAGTTTTGCTGTTATATCAAACCATAGCTGGCAATAGTAATCCTTAGCTGCAGTCAATGTAACACATCTGCAACATTATCTGTAATGCACTCATAGCTTCTGTTTACTCTATTTCACATTTGTAACTTGCGCTAAGCAGCTGTGAAGTGTATGAGCTCACTTAACTAACCTATTTCATAGTTTGGAGACAAAATATTTCTGCTTGGGGAATGTGCCAATGAGGGCTCTGTTCAATAAAAATGTCTTGTTCTGTGATTTGATTTCATTTGATTTCATTAGGAAGTATTGGCCTGGCTGTTTAAGTGTCTGCTTTACGTTTAGATTTTTAGCACTCATTAGGCCATCCCCAGCGGAGTCATTCATTTTGCCAAGGTCCAATTACAGTGTCATGAAAACAGTTTTTGTTGTAATTAACTGATTTTTTTGTGTGTTTGGGTTCTGTTCTTACATGAAAGGATCTATTGATGAAGGTTAGCATTTTAATTAGGCATCAATTAGGACTCGTCAAATTCTGTAATTTATTCTTTGGTTGTTTTGGAATTTACTAAAGAATGTCCTGAAGATTGAGATAAACTTTAGCTATCGCAATCTTTAGGACATGCTTTAGTCCATTTTAAAGCTTTGAGGTTCCTATTTCCTGTACCATTCTCTAGCTGTGGGTGGGAGTATGAGCAGGCAACTACCTCCCAGGATTTGGGTTTCAAATGTATTGAGGACAGGGGGAAAGGAATGGCTGAGGGTGACTAATTGACTTTCCTTTAAGACTGACGCTCCAATGCAGCACTGGGGAAAAGGTATTCTGTAGGTGCCTTCTTATGAAAAAACAGCAAACCAAAGTCTTGCTGGCATAATCTGTTGATTTTTCCCATCATTTATTTTGTCATTCTTTCCGTTTGCCTTGTCTAACATATGCAAAATCTCTCAGAATACCATTTCAAAGAAAAACCACACTTGATTAATCCCTACACATAAACATCGCACAATCAGATTAACATGGCTTTTCCCTTTGTACTGTTTCTGACAGTTTGCTGTGCACATAGCTTGGCTGTCATATTTCCTATATCTGGGAGAAGTGGGTATTGCAGATGCTGGAGATTAGGGTCAAGATTAGAGTGTTGCTGAAAAAGCGCAGCAAGCCAGGCAGCATTCAAGGAGCAGGAATATTACTCAAAAGTTGTTCATCAGAAATGATGAAGGGCTTTTGCCCAAAACGTTGATTTTCATGCTCCTTGGATGCTGCCTCACCTGCTGCGCTTTTCCAGCACCACCCTAATCTTGATTCATATTTCCTATATCATGCAGGTGACTAAAATTCATGCAGTACTTTTGAAGTGTAAAGGGCTTTAGGACTGCCTGAAATGATTTAAAACACAATATAAATTTAAACTTGCATATTTTTTCCTCTTTTCAATGACTGGCACAAAATTCTTCCAACCATGCATTTTTCATGTCCTCTTTGTGGTTCTTTTCAGACCAAGAGCTAAATTGCCCACAGCAACGTGGCCACAGACCTGAGGCCTACCACACTCAGTAACACTGTCTGCAGCTTAAACAATAGGCTGTCTCGTCTTACTCTGCACTTGTATTTCTTTCCTGAAACTGACAGAAATCAATCCTGTAAACTTTCAAGAAGCCTTAGATGTTGTGGACAAAACACCAAAGCAAACACTTGACTAGCTTTTTGCTGGCACTGCTGCTTAACAAATTAAACTAGTGGACACTTCTGGGAATAATATTCAGTCCGCTGTATGCCTTGATGGTAATTCCTTGAAGGTGAAATGTGAGGCAATAGAAAACTTACTGGCAGCCAACATGATGTACAAATGTGTTTCACAATTGTACTTGTGTAATTCTACATAATGGAGAAGATACATCTGCTGACGCCAACCACCCCATGATGAAGGTGACAGTGCATGTTCTCCTTTGATTTCAGACATGCGTGTGCAATGCAAAGACCATATTTATTTATTTATTAGATTACTTACAATGTGAAACAGGCCCTTCGGCCCAACAAATCCACACCGACCGTCCAAAAAGCAACCCACCCAGACCCATTCCCCTACATTTACCCCTTCATCTAACACTACGGGCAATTTAGCATAGCCAATTCACCTAACCTGCACATCATTTAGACTGTGGGAGGAAACTGGACCACCTGAAGGAAACCCACGCAGACACGGGGAGAATGTGCAAACTCCACACGGACAGTTGCCCGAGAAGGGAATTGAACCCGGGTCCCTGGCGCTGTGAGGCAGCAGTGATAACCACTGTGCCAATTTGCGATTGATGAATCTGGTTAAATTATTTGATAAAGCAATAGAGAGGATTAATGAAGGTGGTGCGGTATGCAGCAATTTAGGTTTCCAAAAGGAATATGATAAAATGCCACATAGTAAGAATAGCTATTCGCAAAATAAAAGGTGTCTGATATTAAAAGGACTATGTAAATTGAAGTGCATAATTGAGTGAAAGGAAGGAAAAGTGAGTAGTTGATGATATTTTCTTGACTAAAGACATGTATATTAATGTCTTAAGAATTAAGAAAGACTTCAGAAAATGTCAAACAGCAAATGCAATTTATTGTACAAAATATCTATTTCCCTTGTAAAATGTAATCCAAATATTATGTGGGGAATGCAAGCCATGTCCAAATATTTCCTTGTGTAATCTGGAAGATCACTCCTCTCCTAATAAATAAGGAAAACATTTCGAAGTAAAATTGGACAAGTTCAAAGAAGGCACTGAAGACGACAGGAGATAAATTAAGAAATATTCAAGAATTTAGGGGAATGTTGGCATGGTTTTAAAATATTAAACAAAACATTCTCTTTTGCTTAACTCTTTTTTTTCTCCATTAGTATACTATCTCTTTTTCTTTATTTTTAGGCATTTGTTCAATATTTGTTTCTCTTTGAGAGATTTCACTGCTAGCACACACGCTCTTGGGTGTCAGCCAGCGCAGTTCAGGGGCCAAGGTATCCACCCTTTTCTCAAAAGGGGAAGAAAAAAGATAGAAAGAAAACGGTAAACTTGTGATGGAGAGTCACTTTTTAATCCAGTGACTGTTATTTTTTTAAACACCTAACAATGCCTTGTGAATGGAATGTTGCACCAGGTGATACAAAATTCTTATCTCTCAAGCAATTCTTTATCATTCAAGATTTGGAATGCCACATCTGTCGCAGTCAACTGTTTGCGCTCTGTGGTAATTTCCAGCAGGTCATCATTGAAATCACATCAACATTGGGATTGTAAGACACAGTGCATGCTTCTAGGACAGCAACTTCTGCATTTTGAAAACATTGTGTCAGAAAGCCCAGGAATCGTAAATTGGTTAATAAATGAGTTCAGGGATGGTGAATAAGAGAACTGGGTCAATGATGACTCTTCTCAGCCACCGAAGCCCAGTCATTATAACTTTGGCTGTTCCCAACACTGAGGAAAGCTCTCAGTTAATGTTACGTTTCTGTGTGTGTGTGTGAAGTAGGCAAAGCAGGACATAGACAGGGAGATAGTAAAGGAAGCTAATGACAGGGAGGTATTATCACCTTGAATTTCTGCTATGTTACATAAGCTTGTGCTGAACACATCATCATTTCTAGGCAGCCAGAGAACAATAGTCACACACTTGGTGCACTAAGTTAGAGTGTTGTTTCATTTAAAATTGCTTTCTTCTACAGTTTTAAACCACTGTTACAATTCATCATTAAAAGTACTTCAAGCCTGAAACATCATTTCTACTGAATGTCTATTTTTTATTCTTCACAATCATAGAAATTGACTGTTCCATGTTAACTAATAGGATGTTCAAACTTAGCACTGGAATAACTAAGCTTGACTGCAGCACTATACTGGTGTTTGGGCTATAAATTAATAAGGATGTTAGGTTGAAACAATGAACCTTTTGCAGAGACCAATGCTTCAACATTCCACGGTCCAAACTCCCAGCACAATTCAAAATAACCATTTCAATTACTTCAACTCAACAAGGCCTTTGGAGACAGGATGCCTCCCTAATTATTTTTTAAGAATTCATTTGTGGTTTTGATGCCTATTCCCCAGTCAGTTTTCTAAGTCATTATTGCTACCTCCCCTTGAGCTGAATCATAAGGTCATACATGAACGTCATCTCCTGATAATCTTCAGAGTGAACTATTCAGTTCATCAAGCTCCACCCCCCCCACCTCCAGCAACCACTGTTCACCAGTCTGCTGCCAGTAATGCCGTTACAGTAACGTTTTATACAGCAAATTTGGAGGACAGGAGGATTTTTAGTGGCAGAAAAAGACTATCAGATGCAAGAAAACTGATCCTTCGTGATTTATCTATATGGTCCAACATTTCAAAATTGCTTTTCTGCTGTTGACTTAAAAACAAACTTAGTTTTATTGCTTGCATCAGGCATTTATCTTGCTTGTCCAGAAATGAATCTTTCGAGAAAAGCAAAATTCTATATCCAGGGGCAATCCTATCATAATAATGCATAGGCAGAATATTCGCAGGATTCCATAGCAAGTCCATGGCCACTTTAATAGAAATATGCTTTATCCTTTCTTGGAGTGATATTTATTTAAAATATATTTTGTCAAATTGGAAAAGATTTAGTAATTTAAATTGATCATGAAATCAGAACACTTTACCTAACTGTATTGAAGGAACAGGTGTTAATGCTTTAAATGGATTAGTTGAGTCCAATTCACCGTTTGTTTAATTTGCTTATTCAACAGCGTTATGGCTCGTACAGTGTAATTTAATATCGAGGGTTTAGCAATGGTTTCTTGGTCACACTCTCACCTATGAGTTCGAAGGTTGTACGGTTAAAATCCCATTGTAGAAACCTGAACACGAATCCGATGTTGACACCGGTATGCCAGTGCTGAGGGAGGGAGCGGCATTGCTCTAGTTATCATGTTTCGGATGGGGTTTATTTGGGGACCTATTTGTTCTCTCAAGTGAACATAAACACTCCCATAGCCAATGTTTGAACAAAAAGAGCAGGAAAGTTTTCCCATGTGTTGGAAAATATTTATCCCTCACAAACACTACAAACTTATTAAAAGTATCAAGTTATTATGACAATGCTGTTTGTTGGAGCTTGCTGCACATACATTAATTATTGTGTTTCATTTATTTCAACAGCTTCACATCAGATGTCATGTTACTTAAAACCATACCTTTTATAATTAATATATTATTACTAGATGATTTATATATTCAATCAAAATGAAGTAACTGTGGAGGCTGGAAATCTGAAACACAAAGGGGCAGGGAAACTCAGCAGGTCTGGAGAGAGAAGGAAAGAGGGAGTGAGGGAGAGAGAGAGAGACAGAGACATAGACAAATGGAGACAGAGACAGAGGGTCACAGAGACACAGGGAGACAAAGAGAAAGGGAGCAACAGTTGTTGATAATTGCTAGGAGAGTGCTAACAAGAGATCTAAATGATAGAAGCAACAGTCCATACACAACAGGACCTAGGGTGGTGGACATAGGTATTCTGATGGGAATAATCCCTATGGAATGCTGATAAGACAATACGTTTCTGGTGACAGGTGGAGGAAATGGTGGCTTATGATCTTTTGGACACAGAGTGTGGTGGCATAGAAAATTAGGACCAGGGACAGCCTATCATTGTCTGGGTAAAAGGGGACTGGGTATAAATGTAATAAATAGGTCAGACTTTACACACTCCACTTGACACACTGTCAAGCACAGTGGCAGGGATTCCTCAGTTAAGAAGAAAAAAGTAGATATTTCTGAGGAAGAAGTGGAGAGACCTGAGACCATCATGATGTAAAGGGATTGCATCATGATGAAGATGAGGCACTTAATGTCATCAAACTGGAAATTTTGAAATCAATGTACAGTCTCAGAAGAATTGCCAACATAAGTGGGAAGGGACAGTACAAGAGGAGAGAAAAACATGTTAAGGTAGGAAAAAAATCAGTTCCATGGGTCAGAAACAATAGATTCTCCCAGGTAGTCCTGTGCATTGGTTTTGGGAAGGAGGTGGAAGCAGGCTGTCTAGAGTTGTGGGACTATGAGGTGAGACATTTCCGTGTCAAAAGGGCTTGTGCTGAACCCAACATTCTCCACAGGCAGCCAGAGCACAACAGTCACGCATTCGGTGCACTATATTACTGTGTTATTTCATTCAACTGGAAGGCTCTTAGGACCAATTAATAGAAAAATATACAACTTTTGATGACTAATATAAAAAGCTTCCTGAATTACTCAGACCAGACCCGTAATTGCTAAGATTTTATTTATCATGTATTGCAATGTTCACCAACATGGAATGATACTGAACGGGAGGTCATTCGGCCCACTGGGTCTGTGCCAACTTTCTGTGAGAGCAGCTCAGCTAGTCCCACTCCCCCAGTTTTGGAAATTTTCTATAAACCACCTCCATGGAGAAGGCTGTGCAGTTGAGTTACTTTGACAATTTATCTCATAGTTCACTTGTATGAGCAATTTGCCGTCACTAAAATTGGACACATTTTGCAAGTAATACAAGGCACATTAGCTGGTTGCTTTTCAGGCATTCTTCTGATGGTTGTTCCACTAAGATATCAACACAAGTACTGTGTGATGCTACTGTTAAGAGTTGTGTTTTGACCTGGTTTCTTTTAGAGAGAGTTTGGGGAATAGTTGTCAAGCAGTCTATGAGAAGATAAACAATTTGAGAGGTTTTTTTTATAAGTTGGAACAATAGAAGCAGCCTGAGTGGGTGTGTCAAGCTCCCATCTAGGATTTTTAGTTTCTTAGGTTTTCATGAGCAATAGCTGCTGGGGTCTTGAAGAAGTGAACACTATGTTTATAACCAAAACCTGGGGGTACGCTGCCTGCCACGGACGTTGCATGTGAGACAATCTGTTCTGAATTAGCCTTTTTCCAAGGGAGTGTTTATGGGATGTTACTATATTGGAACAGTTAATCAGTAATTCTTACTGTATCCATTATTCAGTTAAGTTTTCTAGTAGAGTTAAGTTATTCCAATTCCTTCTTTCGTTTGTTATACTACAACCATAGTAGATGAATGAAGTGTGTTTTGCTTTAAATCTGATAACGTGACCGATCAAATTGCATGAATGCAACACCTTACACTTACCTTTGAAAGTTTGTGTCTAGACTATCTTTTGAGGGGGTTTTGTCTGGTCCATAACAACTGCCACTGGAGGAAAAGACAAGGCAACACATTTTCAGTTCTGATCTCCAACATCTGCAGTTCTCACTTTCTCCTCAAGGAAACTGAATGGCTAAGTGTTCTTACTTGTCTCACACAGACTCTGTACGGATCTTCCCTATAGTTTAATCCAGTGGAAGTGTCAGTGCAATAATAATTCAAAATATAAAACTCCAAAGCTATTGTATCTATGATGACAATCTTTTCCACTCTGCAATAGTGGTTTCAAGCTGAAATTAGAGAAATTGTTTGCAATGAATCATCCATTCATAACTGGATTTTAAACAGAATTTTTGCATCATCTATTCTTGAAGCATAATTTAACAAAAAGAGGCATAGATTGAGTGAACAGATATATTTGTTATATGCCCTATATTAGATGCTAACATTTAATGTTCCTATGAAGGTCCAATCAGAAGTTGCCTAAATATTGCAACATTCTAGTCAGTATGGTAATGATGTATAAATATTGGCATTTATCTTCCATTTTTCTTAGTCATCAGCTTGCTAAAAAGCTGCCATTTCATCTTCAGTCATCCAACAAGAAATATAATATAATTTTTAATAAATCAGGAACCTAGATGAATGATATCCAGAATACAACTTGTTCAAATTGTAGTATGGGTTTGTGTCAGAGAAAAGGTCAGGATTTCAAGCAAACTGCAGAAAATGGCTAAAGTTTGTTCTGGAATATTGCTCTGATGATGTGTGTTGCTGCTCTTTCTTCCTTCATGTGAAAGATTGGCTTATGCTGACACCACCCTTATGGATCTCTTAAATTCGGACAGCATTTCTGCGAAAGAACATCTTTGTCACATTCCATTCACCCAAAATGTTATCTGGAACAAGTTGCCAAGCCTTTTCCAATAACATTTTCCAAACCCAAGTACCCAACCATCAAGAAAGACCAGGACAATAAAGATATGAGAACACCATCACCTACAAGTTTCACTCAAACTCACACATACCTTCCAGAGCTGCAAACACATCATAATTTCTTCCCCATACAGACTCAAAGTCCTAGAATTCTCTTTCTAAGAATACTGTGGGTGTACCTAGACCTCACAGACAGCAGTGTTTCAATAAAATGGCTCATTATCACCTTCTGAAGGGCAATTAGGAATGGGGAACAGATATTGGCCTTCCTAATGGTGCTCACATCACAGGGATAAGAGCAATGAAAATACCACAACCTGTAGATATCTGCTTTAGATTGAAAATAGATGGCAGAAGATTGGCATCCACCACCCTTGAGTGGAATCAAATTTCTGTCTCCCGTATCATTTTGGTCAATAGCTCTTGTTCAACCAATATCTCTAAAAATAAACTTTCTGGTAATTATATCAATGCTATTAGTGCATTAAGTATAGGATATGGGATGTCACGTTGCGGCTGTACAAGACATTGGTTAGGCCACTTTGGAATACTGCATTCAAGTCTCGTCTCCCTGCTATAAGATAGATCGACTGCTCACAGACACGTAAAAAGCTATGCTAGTGCAATAGATGAATTTCAACCACAGGGACGTGGATAAAAAGGACTTCCTCACAGCATTGGAATCCACCCTGAAAGACAACAGACTTTCAGAAGAAACCCAGCAGGCCATCAGACAGACAGCAGCACCAATCCTGAGCAGAGGGAACACCTACAAAAAGAAATCATGACTCTGGAAGGACTCCGAAAAGACAGAAATATTGTAATTCTACTGGCAGACAAAGGGCGCACAACTGTCATCCTAAACAGAACACAATGCATTGAAAAAGCAAACACACTATTAACTGATACTGACCCGTACCAACAGGCATTGGACCCAACTCCACAGCTAGAAACCCGTATTACAGCAAACCCTGAGGAAACTACACCGGTGAGATGAACAAGACAGATCTCCAAAAAATGATACATGAAGGATCCAACACATCCCATTTCTATGGATTACCAACGGTGCATAAACATGGGACCCCACCCCCAACCCTTAGTCTCACTTCCTGCTTTACCAACAGACAGAATAGCAAAGGAACTGCAACGCAAACTGAAACACCTAGTAGAAGACTCAATCCACTCCATTCGTTCAACCCAAGAATTCCTCAACATCATAAAAGACGCCAATGTAGCGGATGACAAGGCCATGATTTCTTTCGATGTGACAGCCCTATTCACATCAATAAACTTCACCCTAACCAAAGAAACACAGACCTCACTGCTAGACGAACAAGGATACAAACACCTGACAGCACCAACTCTATCAACAAGGACAGCATCCTCAAACTACTAGACCTGTGCCTCGCATAATGCAGAAGTTAGAACAAACAGCCCTTCCCATGATCCAGCCCAAGCTTTGGATCCACTATGTGAATGTCACCTTTGTCATCATGAAATGCAACAAACTAGAGAAACCCACAAACACATAGACAACATCCTTACCAAATATAAAATTCACCAGAGAGGAAGAGAACAATAACTGACTCTCCTTCCTAGACATCACAGTAGAATGAAAAGCTGATGGATAACTGCAGACCAGCATTTACAGGAAAGCCACACAGGCTGACCAGATACTCAACTACAGGAGCAACCATCTCAACACCCAGAAACAGAGCTGCATCAGGACATTATTTAATTGAACAATTTAATTGAACACTGCAGCACCCAGGAACTACAAAAAGCCAAGGAAAATGACCTATACAACGTAATCAGGATGCGATAAGTGCAGTCTGCTGATCCCTGCACGACAGACCTAAACAGGAAGGCACAACACGCTCAGAGACTCTAGCCACCCTGCCATACATCAAAGACATTTCAGAGATGATGACCAGACTATTCCACCCCCAGGCACCATGGTGGCCCACATACTGAAACAGCTCCTGATGAATTTACAGAACCCCATACCAACAATCAGCAGAATGAATGGCATATACAAAATACCCTGCAAGGACTGCAACAAACATTACATTGGATAGATGGGCAGGAAACTAGCCACCAGGATACATGAGCACCAACTAGCCACCAAAAGACTTGACCAACTATCACTGGTATCCACATCAACCTCTCAGAAATAGAATTGGAAATTATATCACCTATTACAACAAACTAAGACACATAAATAACAAGAGGGACAGGAACACCGACACTTCACCGGACGCTCAATGACGATATTACCTGGCATAGTGATGAAACTTCTGAGAACAAACCCATCAGCTCAGCAAGCAAACCGACAACCCAACAAGAAAGCTATTGTTAAAGTTAGAAGGCTTCAGAAAAAATTTACAATAGTCTGGGGCTATTATCCCTGGAGCATCGGACACTGAGGGATGACCTTAGGTTATAAAATCATGAGGGGCATGGATAAGATAAATAGTCAAGGTCTTTTTCCCAGATGTAGGGGAGTCCAAAGTTAGAGGGCATAGAATTAAAGTGAGAGGGGCAAGATTTAAAAGGGACGTAAGGAGCATCCTATTCATGTAGAAGGTGTTGCATGCATGGAATGAGCTGCCAGAGGAAGTAGTGGAGGTACAATTACAATATTTAAAAGAAATCTGGATGGGTAAATGAATAGTAAGGGTTTAGAGGGATATGGGCCAAATGCTGGCAAATGGGATGAGATTAATTTAGGATATCTGTTTGGCGTGGATGGGTTGGACCGAAGGGTCCGTTTCTGTGCTGTACAACTCAATGATTCTATGACTCAATGACTGCTGATTTCCCTAAATTTTGACAATAACAACTGAAGGAAATGAATTTGTTTTTAAAACTGAATGGGATATTGAAGTTTTCTTTTAATCTATTTTGCAGAATTGGGTTCCACAAATTTGCAAGTTTGAAGAAAGACTGATCTCTTTCTCATTTGAAACACTTTCACGTGGTATCATTTACTAGGCATAGTAGGCTGCAGGGTCTCCAAGTGGAAAGTGAGGTGCTGTTCTTCCAGCTTGCATTGAGCTTCACTGGAACACTGCAGCAAGCCTGGGACAGAATTTGGCCAAGAAACACAGTGGTTTGTTGAAGTGGCAGGCAATTGCAAGATCAGGGTCATTTCTGCAGACAGAATATAGGTGTTCTACAAAGAGGTCACCTCGTTTGTGTTACATCTTCCTATTGTACAGTCCACCACATTGTGAGCAGTGAATGCAGTAGACTAGATAGAGTGAAATGCAGATAAATCACTGCTTCATTTGGAAGGTGTATCTGGGGCCTTGGCTAATGAGGAGGGAAGAAGTCAACATTTCAGTCAACATTTTGAATGGAGCTATATAACTGCAAGTTTGTTCATTTTTAATCTTATCTCCTTTCTTGAATGCACATTGGACACAATTTTATAACAGAAGTGATATTACGGACACTTAATTGACTGAAATTTTAATAAAATATATACTGTTTATTGTAGGTTTATAGTAAACCAGCAGCCACAATCCACACAGCAGCAGACTGATTTCATTTGTTGCTTTTCGCAAAAATTTAAAGAATAATGCTATGAATTATTTGTGATACTTTGGAATAAGGGATTCTACAATCTATTTCATAAAAGAGTCAGTGTAACATTGTGAGCTGAATGGCTCCCTTCTGCACTATAATCATTTATTTCAAAAACACAAATTAACTGTCTAATTTGAAATTGGTATGTATTACAGAATTGCAATAGATCTCTGATTTTCAGCAAGAAAACTGCTAAGGTCACAGCGATCTGAAAAGTCAGAGTAAGGGCCGAAGATCTACAGTATGGACACCATTGAGACAGAAGTAAACAGGAGAGGGGGTAAAATCTAGAAGAAGTGATTAGGTGATGTCAATGTTCTAAATGAGGGAAGAAAGGAAGCCTGGAGGAGGTGAGGAGCTGATGTTGTAAACAAGAGCATTATTTTTCAGTTTTATTTTGAGCATTGAACTCTAGGGATAGGTGGCGGTTGGTCTCATTGTGGAAACGATTTAATTCGAGGTGATGTGATGTTTATGTTGTACACATGGAACTGATTGCGAGATGCTAATTTGATGACATTATCATCAACTCATGGCATTGAGTATTTGTTGTCCATGTTAAAAGCTTTCATCAAGCTCTTCAGGCCCAACCAAAACACTAAACCCAAGCACCGTATACAATTCCCAGTAATCCATATTAATTTACACAAGAGACCTTGAAAATAAAATTCAATTTAATTTCAAGTTAAGGTTGAAAAAAGAATGTATCAATCTAGATCCATTGATGGAAAGGAATCTACTCAGTTTGCTGGGATGGTAGATGATGTACTTGTTCAGAGATGTTTACCATTTCAATCATCTCTCTGTCCAAAGTGAATCTGGGGTCAGAGATCAGCTGCTTCTCCAACTGCTTCCCTCCATTGTAACAACACTGCATTGTGGCGAGTTGCAACGTATTTGCCACTAGTTCTACCCAGCATCCAGGTAATATAGCTAATGATATCAATCATAAACAGCACGTTTGGGGACAGAAGCTCATCAAAGGAAATGGTCCTAAATCAAAACACCTCAAGCATTGTGAAATCTTGCAGGAACCACTTACCAGGGCTGAAAGAATTATTTTGCCTCCCCCTGCAGACGGCCATTCGCAGACAGCAAGAAGGAATCACACAAATGCTAGACCTCCTGTTGGTGAATGTACAGGGTGTGATGTAAATGGAGCGGTCACCAGTCTGATGTTATACAACGAACCCCTCCCCCCACCCCCACAGCATTTCCCACAGTGTCAGTGCCAGATCAGACTGGTGATGAGAAGTCTGCACTCTCAGAAATGAAACAAGACCAAACAGATAGTGTTTTTTTTCTCTGTATTCTTTAACAAGATGCTTGCTCTGTTGGCAAAGCCGCATTTGTTGTCCATCCCTACTTGCCCCTGAACCGAGTGGCTTGCTTAGCAATTTCAGAAGGCGGTTAAAAGTTAACCATATTGTTGTGGGTCACATGGAAGCCAGATGGCGTAAGATTACCAATTTCCTTCTGTATAGGGCATTATTGAACTGGATTGGTTGGCAAACACCAGATACCAATGACCATGGATGAGAACTTCTGGTGCCTATGAATTGTATCTGGAGATGCTGTTTGGCTATAAGCAACATGGAGGTCCTTTGGAGGGAGTTAGCAAGCTGAATTCCCATGTACCCACTCCTGGATCTAAGATGAGCTTTTGCAATGCCTAACGTATTTGGCACTTTCTGATAGGATAGGATTCTGAATATTTGTGAAGTGGATTGGGCTGCTAACAAAACATTTAACAAATAATAACCCCTCTTAATTGGCAAATCACTGCGGGATCTGAATTTAATTTCAAGAATGTTTGCAAAGTCATTTTGAAGGGTTGAGTCCATTGTAAAGGGATAAATTGTCATTTTGGCTATTTCGTTGAATAGTAAGAAATACTGCCCCTTGAGGCCTTTGACCTGGAAGCACTACCAACAGTATGCATTTCAGCTGTAAATGACGCAATGCAGAGTACAGAGAAGATGGCCAGAGAAGCTACTGCTGTAAAAAAGAGAAGGGAGCTGGAGAGAGAAGCAAATTATCACAGATATGCAGAAACAGTGAGAAATCAGACAGAGAAAGAAAGTGGAATATACTCAGTTCTTGTGAGAAGAAGCAATTGACTTATCTATAATTGAGGTGTCTTTTTTTTAAGAATACAAGACAGGAGCTCTTAGAGGTATTGTTTGACTTAACATTAACCACCTCAGCAGGGTGTGCTGTCTTGATATTCAGTGGTGGATTAGTGGTGTTGGAAAAGCACAGCAGTTCAGGCAGCATCCAAGGAGCAGTAAAATCGACGTTTCGGGCAAAAGCATAATATTCAGTGGTGTCAATATTCAGCCTGAGAGGTAAAAATGCATACTTCATGATTATTTGTGAATTTATTGGAAATATTACTTGCAAAGTAACCCACACATTTCTTTACTCCGTCAGTTGGCACTTGGGATCTCATGGTGGTAGTTCAACTATTTTTCAAAATAGTGATTATCTGATCAGTTTCTCAGTTAGTCTAATATACAAAGAGAGGAGGGAGGGCTCTCCTTATCTGATGCACAGTGTAATGGAGATGAAAATATTTCTTCATTGTTCACTCTTTCACTGTCAGGAGAAAATGTTCCTTTGAAGTGACATACAGCTTGATTGGAGTGATGTTTTTAGTTTTGTAAATCTCCAAATTTCCTGGCCGAAGTTAAATATCAATTAAATGCAAATCACAGATGTCTATATGTAAACAAACCATCCAATGTAAGATGATACCACGAAGGTCACTGATTTGACCCCGGTCTTGGCCAAAGTTAGTTGGAGCAGTGGAGATGGTGGGGCAGTGGAAGGGTTGTCCATATGATTTCAAAATGTACAGGGGAGAAGGAAATCCATATTTTGTTGCCTGGTAAGAACTGGAGATATATGCACGGTACTCTTCATGAAACTTTTAAATTTCAGAATAATGTTAATTTTAACATTCAAGACATGTTCAAAACACACACAAACTAATTAAAGTTAAAAATCTCATGTGAAGGGTAAAATATCTCGAACTCCTCAGCAATGACTGCTCAGCTTTGAAAGCCCAACATGGACGGCAACAACAAGAGCCTATTTCCTGAGACCAACATGAAGTGAAGTCTTTTTGTTGTTGTTGTTGTTGCAAAAGCAAAGGCATTAGATTGGCATGATCTGAGATTGTATCAATGTACCCGAGGCAAAGCTGAACCAGGGTTAAAAATGCAGCTATTACAGGTAATCAGAAGATTATTTACTCTGTCTTGCCACCAAGTTATCAAGTACAGGAATCTGAATGTTTCTAACAAAAATAAATCACTCAAAGGAAGTGGTTTGACTGAACAAGAGGCTTATGGTTTGATGAATCCCATTTTACATTCTAAACTGCAATAGAGTCTCTGAAAAGAAAGAGACACTGTCACAACCCCTGGATCAAGGCACTTTGTTAAATTATTTACCATATTGACATTTGGCAACTGAACGTCAGAAAGGACTCCATTCAACTTTTGTGTTTTTAATGTGGTTTTTGGTTCATGAGCTAGTATCTGTGGAATTTCACTGAGTAAAACACCACTGATTGTTTTTGAAACCAGTTCTTGATGATTTCACGACGCTGGTGGACTTCAGCATTTATCTGCACAGATTTATAAAGACAGACTTGCATTTCTACAGTGTCTTTCATGACCTCAGGACATCCCATCATGCTTTACAGATTATACACAGACTATATATCTTTGAAGTTCAGTCACTGTTCAAATGTAGAAAATACAGTCGTCAATTTGTGCACAGCAAGCTTCCACAAACAGCAATACGCAAATTTGTTTTTGTTGATTGAGAGAGAGTTGTTGTTTAAGGACATTATGAAATAATTCTGTGGGATCATTCATATCAAATTTTAAGAGCTCATTGGGTTTTAGTTCCACATCTTATTTTATTTGGTTTGATTTATTACTATCACATGGACCGAGTTACAGTGAAAAGTGTTATCTTACATGCTTTACAGACCGATCGTACTGTACAAGTGCACCAGGGTAACAGAATAAAATGCGATACAATGTTACAGCTGCCAAGAAGGTGCAGAGAGAGAGAGAGATCAACATTAACATTATTAGATTTTTGAATGGACCTCTTTAATGACAGGGCTGTTCTTGAATCTGCTCATATACATATACAACTTCTTTATCTTCTGTCTGACAGAAGAGGTTGGAAGAGACTACAATTTACACCCTGTAAAACTTAGCAAATTTCAATTAAATCCCCTCTCATTCTTCTAAACACTAAAGATCATATACCTTCCAGCAATTAAAACTTTATTTATTTAAGGGTAAATTACTCAAATGTTCATAGGGAAGTCCTTTGTCCAATATTTTAATGAAAACATTTACTGCATTCAGTTGTATTTTCTTACCCTATTCACTTGTCATCATTCAATTGCGGTCCATCTGTGTTGCCATCACAATAGTCTCTGAGGAAACAACATGATGGCAATGCTGAATACAATAGCAACTAGTACAGATGCTAGAAATCTGAAATTAAAAACAAAAAAAAATGAAGGAACAAGCTCAAGCATATTGAGCAGCATCAATGGAGAGAAGTAGAGTTAATATTTCAGGTCGAAGACCTTTAATCAGATCCCTTCTTATGCTGCTAATGTCTGCTTAAATATTAATTGGATTCCTTATTTTGTCCAGGATTTCTGAGAATGGTTTCTGGTTCAGTTCCACCTAGGATTGGAAGGGGAATTGGGTTTTCTACCAGAGAACCGCTGCCATGCATTTGATAATATCAGGAAGAAGAGTGGCATTGGTTGGCACTTGGAATAATAGGCAGGCCCAGATATTCCAACCAGGATCCAATTGGATTAACATGTGCTAACTTACCTTTACATATTTTCTACTCTGGAGATTCGTATACAGAGACCGCCTGTTATAAACCTGTTCACAGATCCATCAGCAAAGAGAGCCAGAGTGAAACGTTTCCCCTTCTGTGCAGCAGTCAGTTGTTGTGGTCTGAGACACAGGTGGCCTGGTGGCTCAGTGGTTAGCACTGCAGCCTCACAGCACCAGGGACTCGGGTTCAATTCCAGCCTCGGGTGACCATCTGTGTCAAGCCCAATGGTTGAGAGTGTTTGATCTTTTGCAGGAGAAGGCACCAAGCTGGCGTGGGTGAAGGGGTTTGTTATTCTGGCAGCCCGGTGGAATTGAGTTCATGCGTCGAGAGTGTGGTGCTAGAAAAGCACAGCAGGTCAGGCAGCATCGAGGAGCAGGAACATTGACATTTCGGGCAAAAGCCCTTCATCAGGAATTTTCATTCCAGCACCATACTCTCGACTCTAATCTCCAACAGCTGAAGTCCTCACTTTTGCCTTGAGTTCACGGGGTCAGGACAGCAGTTGGATTGTTGGTATCATGTTTTCAGGGTTCAGGCCATTAGGGGTAGCTTTTGGGGCATGGTGGATCTGAGGGTCAGGCAGGTGGATTGGAGGGGCTATTGGGTCTGGAGGGGAGGGGGGGCATGGCTTTGTGGGAAAAAAAACAGAAAGTAGAGATTGACAAAACAACTGTGAACAGGTTGACCCACTATCTAATTTTAATCCGTGTTGAATGGTTCCACCCATTTTCTATCATGAATGTGAATGTGTTGCTAGCATGCCAAACTGGCTCAGAATGTATGCCATTCCAGGCAGCATGTTGATACATGAGCACCTATTGCTTTGCATTGTTGAGGCTGTGTTGCATTGCCAGTGGCTTGTTTATTGCAAGATATCAAACTAAGAGTGAATCTGCTTCTTCCATTGGTTCAGCTGAATGTATAAGATCACATGACCTGACTGGAAACACAATAGTGACTTCACATGATGTGCAACTATGATGTATGACCTCTGACATTGATGTAGGCACTGCAGAGGGACAACTTATAACACTTTTCACTGTAATTTTTAATGTAAAAATACACATGATAAATTTCTATTCTATTCTCTCCTATTAGAAAATGTCATGTCAGTGGTCTGTCACCTAGTTCCTTATTAATGGAAATTTGGAACACAATGCCAACTTGAAATAATAATATTATTCTTTATACCAACTTTTGGATTGGTTTCTTAGCACCAGCAAAATAAGTAAAAACTATGTCTCCATAAAATGCACTATTATCAGTTAACATTTGCACTGCTACATGTTTAGTACTTGTTTTGCCCTCTGGTTTACATTTGACTTTTGTTAGTTATGTTTCATATTTAGTTTCCCTTTGGTCCCCTGGGATGCTGCAAGGAAGTCACCTTCTTGAAGCTAATGGCATCCTCACATGGCAGGAGTGGAGGGGCTGCCTAGATGTCGGCAAAATGCGGATAGCCCAGTAAAATGACCCTGAATAAGGAGTTTAATCAAATAGGTCACTTTTTCCATATTGTAATCACCTCACTCCCACCCAGCCCCATTCCACTCCACCCTACTGTGGTACACACCTCCCAACCCACCACCAGGGGCTGATGAAACTCTGTTCAATGATGTACTCGGAGGCTTCCTTCCGACGAGAAGGGAGAAAATAACTTCTATTTGTGATCAAGATTCTCATTCCTGCATTTATTTCTTTTCTCCCTTTTCCATTTTAAATCTATTGTTGAAAGAGCTCAGTGAACCAGATGGGTTTTAACAGCATGTTTGCTTGTTTGAGTTCCAGATTTTTATTTGTTAAATTGAAATTTCAACATCTGCCATGGTGGGATTTGAACTCATGTCTGCAGAACATTGGCCAGGAGTTCTAGATTACCAGTCCAGTGAAACTACCCCCAAGCCACGGCAATTATCTCCCCTCATCTCCAGTTGTTGGGCTGTTATCTGTCTTGACTGTTTTTTTTTGTACTCCCACTAATTTTGCTTCTTTCTGTTGAGCTCGCACATTGGTCTTCTATTTTCTTATCTGTCATGATCATGGATCATGGACTCATAGTGCACTTGTCTCATTGAAGCCATGCTGCTTCTCTGTTAAGCAATCCACTCATAGAGCTTGGAAACAGATCCTTCAGTCCAACCCAGTCCATTTACCCAAAGTAAACTAGTCCCACCTGCCTGCGCTTTGCCCATACCTGTTCAAACCTTTCCTATTCATGAACTTATATAAATACCTTTTAATTGTTGTAAATGTACCTGCATCCATCACTTTCTCTGGCAGTTCATTCCACACATGAATTACCATACAGGTAAAAATTGTTGCCCCTCATATCCTTTTTAAATTTTTCTTCTCTCACCAGAAGTTTCTTTCAAACATTCCCTTCAAAACCATTGCCCACAAGGATGGGGGAGTTGGAGATAGTCAAGGAGTTTTTAGCCTTCTACCCATTAGACTTAGTCTCAGGTCACCAACAGAGGCTTGCAAGTAGTTTCAATAAAAGAGTGAAATCACTTTTGCAGAATTACTAGAAGTGTCACTGTACACACAATATAAACTTTTCTGAATTCCTCTACCTAGTTTAACAGTCCATGTTGGCCACAGATAGCTAGATTCAGTACCAATGTAACATTGCTTGTGCTGAATGCAGTGAACCTTTCAGCAAATTGTCCCCTCTGCACAAAGATGATGGAATTGTGGGCTACGGAAGGCTTTTTGACCTGTTGTGCCTCTCTTGAAAGAGTTATTCAATTAGTGGCACTCGTCTGCTGCTTCCCCACAAGCTGCAAGTTGTTTGAAACTTAGGAGCTGGATCTGACAGATCGGTAGTGATTCTTGTCGGGGCCTAAAAAAAAGGTACTTAATGACGTCTTCACTGTCTAACATTCACTGGATTATATTTCAGTCAGAAGTAATAATAACCATACACATAAAAAGAACTGTTTTACCAGCAACTGAAGGTTGGGGAAAGGTTATGGTAACTGTTTGCATCATTCATTATGCTTGACAACTGGAAAGAATGTAGTCGACTTTAATTACCTCTCTGGTTTCACTGTCATCTGTGAGGCAAGCACAATAAATATAAACTCCTTAAATCAAACATTCACTCAGTGGAAAATGTTTGAAAAATCATAAAGAGGGTCCAAATTCATGGACTCAATTAACCCTTGAGAAAGCTTTACTGCACTGGTTACTACTGAACAGTATGGTTCACTTGTTTTCTCTAGTAGAGAAAGAGTTAAATGTCGTTCCAGACCCCGAAGCAGTTAGTCTCACCGTGGAGAATTCCACTCTACTTTTATAATTGACAGTTCACTCTATAACTTGGGTAGTGAGGTACATATGGCACAAATATCCAGAATGGTTTAATTCACACATACAAGCACAGTCACGGCAAAGTGCTGCTCTTTTTTTTATGTTCAATTTTACCAGAAGACTGCTTTTATTTTCTGGCACTTCACATGGTGAGCAGTGCTCCTGGGAAGGCATCTTGTAGAAAATGAAGACTAACTCAAAATCCCAATTCTTGCAATGGTTTTGCTATTTGCAAACACTACTCCCATGGCAAACACTCTCAAAAGTTGAAACAGATTTGTCATATAACTACCAATGGCACAGCGCTCACACTATCTATGTCCTTGTTATTGTTATCCATGAGTTTTGTTTTCTCTCCCAAATGATTTGCATGGCACTTATATGATGTTGCGTGGACACTAAGAACGTAGGAAGTGGGAGCAGGAAATGGTTGTTTGGCCCCTCCCAGTTGCCCAGCCATTCAAGAAGACCATGCTTAATCTGCTCCAGGCCTCAACTGCTCATTTGCACCAGCTCAGTGTAGCTGACTACTCCCTGATAATTCAAAAATCTTTCCACCTCCTCTTTTATATACATTTGAATGATTTAGCCTCAACAACTCTCTAGGGTAGAGAATGACAGACATTCACTACTTTCTGGTAGAAGGAATTCCTTTGCCATTTACATTAAATGAATATTGCCTTTTTCTGTAACTATGTCTCCTCATTTGAGATTCCTCACTAGTGGGAACATCTGCTTAACATCTAGCCTTTCAAATCTCTATCAGATCACTCCTCATTCTTTTAACCTGTAATGTAAAAAGGCCAAACCTGTTTAGCTGCTCTCTATAAGACAAACCCTATATACCAGGAAGCAACTGAGTGAATTGTTTTTGAACTGCCACCAATGTCAGTAAAATTAGGATTAGATTCCTACAGTGTGGAAACAGGCCTTTCAGCCCAACAAGTCCAAACAGACCTTCCGAAGAGTATCCCACCCAAACCCATTCCCCTACATTTACCCATGAGTCTGAACACTATAGGCAATTTAACATGGCCAGTTCTCCTAACCTGCACATCTTTGGATTGTGGGAGGAAACCCACATAGACACAGGGAGGATGTGCAAACTCCATATAGACGGTCACCCGAGGCTGGAATAGAACCAGGGTCCCTGGCACTGGGCGGTAGCAGTGCTAACCACTGACCCACCATGCCACCCCAAAATTGTAAAGAGTTCAAGCAGAGTGATGAACCAACAGTGGGTGTCGCTTCCCAGAAAATCCAGACCTTCTGGACTGCCATTAGTCTACTCTTGATCATCACTGAAGTGATGAAGATATCATCGATGGTGCTATCAATCAGTCCTTGCTGAACAATTACCTGCCCAGCGATTCTCAATTCCACGGGGGGGCAGAAGTCTTTTTACTTTAATACAACAATGGACTTGTACTTTCTGTTGGAATTCTATGAATGTTCTTGTCTGCAGGGCAACTGCCATCCGATTCCATGTTGCACTCAAGTTCTCAGACAATTTTATAGGAGCACAATGTCTTCTCAGTGAATGTGGATTTAAGGTTAGATCAGCCACAGAGGACTCGAAGGGCTGAATAGTCTGTTTCTGCTCTTGATTTGTACGTTCATAAAAAGTGAATTTGATTAAATCAGAATGGCAGGAATGCAAGCGCTTGTGCAAGAACCTATGTGTATCATAAGTTTGAGTGTATAAGAGAGCTGACTTATAAAGCCTCTTGTAGGCTATAGTATAAAATAATTAGATCTTCACATTCTATCCTTCAATTGAAAGAGAGATGCCATCCACTCTACAATGATATTCAAAAACACTTGTGAAATTACCCCACAAGGTCAATATCCTGTCATCAAGTAACGCGTTATTTACACGTGGGGGATCCTTGATGCTGATCCAGCTCCCTCTGAGCCAGCTTTAAGAGTGAACAGAACCTCTGATAGTCCTGTTTATATCTGTCAGCCAGGCCTCCATGATTGGACTAGGTTAACTGCTCCAATCAGAGAACTTATATTCTATGAGTTTCACTGGCTGACTTTGTTACAATCACTGCAACTTGCCTCTGTATAAAAATAAGACAAATACACAATAGTACCACCAGCACACCCCAGGGAGTACTTCAGACAGAGCAGTCATTTTTTCATCTGATTAGGACAACTCATTAGCTTAATTCCGGTCAATGATTTAAAAACAAACCTCATATGCTAAGATATATTTCAATCTCTCAACTTTCAAATAAATATAGATTGATTATATTCCTGTGCATCTTTGAGATACTAATATGGCAAGAGTTTTAGATAAAGATACTGTACTTTGTAAATGTATTGAACAACTATATACTTTAAGAAATGATCATCAGTCTTTGTACATATATTTAAATAAGGGTCAAATTTGTTTGTTGTGTTTCATTAATCTTGTAAAATTCTGGAAATAATTATAATTTGCATGCTAATTATTTTGTGTGTGAGAAAGGTTCATAATACATTGTTGTTCTTTGAGAACTTTGTTCTAAAATGGAGGAAAAATGCATTTTGATTTTCAGCTATGTAAGTGTGCAATGTTTTCATAAGTTCAGAATGTTAAGTTCAAAACAATATTTACATGAAGTCATATAATTTAAACTAAATGACCCACAAGCCATGTGAGGAGATAATTGCTAAGGTGTTTGCTGACTTGAGTTTTAGATCCTTCTGACAGAAAGAGAGAGAGAGAGAGGAAGTGAGTTGGTGGAGTGATGGGGGAGTTGCAGAAGCAGGTTGATGCAGAGAGAAGAAGCAATATCAACGGAGGCATTGTTATTAACCTGAGTTGCTTGGAAGGCAGTGCATAGAACATAGAACATTACGGCGAAATACAGGCCCTCCAGCCTTCAATGTTACACCGGCCTGTGAAACCAATCTGAAGCCCATCTAACTTACACTATTCCATTTTTATCCATATGTTTATCCAATGATCATTTAAATGCCCTTAAATTTGGCAAGTCTACTACAGTTGCAGGCAGGGCATTCCACTCCCCTACTACTCTCTGAGTAAAGAAACTGAAGTAGAAAGCTCCTGAAGCAGAATGCTTAGAGATATCAAAGAGGAGGGCATCCAACAACTGCATTCCACTGGAATTTTCAGCAATAGTGGATAACCAATTGGAAAGACGACTCCCTACTCTCATTTCGCAAACTTTCCAGAATGAAATTTTAAACTTTAGTTTAGAAGTAGAACTCGACAAGAATACAAGCCTTGTACATTGGCCAGTAGTTGTTAATGTAGACAAGCCAAACGGTGGGAAGTAAGGGACACATTTTGAATGTTGAATATTTTCCTTATTACATGTGTTATTGCTCCTTGACAATTCAACACCACAAGAAACAAATATATTTACTTTGTTTGAAATTATAGACCCTGTGTTTGAAAGTTTGCTGTCCAGTCTCTTCACTTCCAGTAAAGATGCTTATGTTGGGATCATCAAAATATTTCTACTATTAGAAACTGAAAGGCCGTAACAACATGCCATCAAGTTCACTTTATGCCAGTGTTCGTGTCAGAACATCAATCTCGATGGTGGTTTCAGTGAAATTGTTAGCAATATGGGTTTAGCTTCAGATTAAATACATTATAAGAGACCAGTGGGAGCAATCTTCAACTTGTGCAGGTGTGCAATTGATGTTGTATATTGGTTAGCATTAAAGAAAGGAAGAATTGCATTTATGTACCACCTTAACAACCTCAGCATTTTACAAAGAAATTCACAACCAATGAAGTACTTTTAATATTTTCATTGCAATGTAGGAAATGTTAGAGCCAGTTTGCACTTACAGTCCCAGAAAGAGCAACAAAATCAATGATCAGATTATCAATGCTCTTCCACGTTAAAAACTATTTAGATGGTGCACTGAAGTTGGCAAAGGCACAGAATGTTCTCTGGGTGAAGGATTTCAATGTCTGTCACCAGGATGTCTTAGCAACACCACTACTGATTGAAGTGGTTGAATCCTAAACACATGGCAGCTAAACTGGGCCTGTGGCAGGTGGTGAGCGAAAATAAAGAATGGTAAAGGTGACCACCGCACATCCTTGTGAAGTCCAGTCTTAATATTGCTAGTTCCTTATATTGTCCTGTATGGCACTACCACCATGCTAAATGAGACAAACGTCGAACAAAGGTATATGAACAGGTCGAACAACTCCACAATGGACATCCATGAAACACTGGGCCATCAGCAACAACAGAATGGTATTTCAACACAACCTGCAAGCTCGTGGCCCAGCCTATCCCCCACTCTTTACCATCACGCTTGGGGATCAATCACGGTTCAATGAAGAGTGCAGTACCAGTAATACCTGAAAATGAGATGTTAACCTGGTAAAACTACCAAACAGAACTATGTTCATGTTAAACAGCATATGCAGCACATGATAGGCAGAGCAAAATGATTCCAAAAGCAATGCATCAGATCTAAACTCTATACTCCTGTCACATGCTGTTCTGAATGGTGGTGGACAATTAAACAACTCATTGGAGAGTCAGTTCCACAGATATACCCATCCTCAATGATGGGGACTGGGGGGAGCCCTTGGCACCAGTGAAGGATAAGGCTGAAGCATTTGCAATCTTTCAACAGAAATATCAGAGGATCATCTATCTTGGCTTCCTTCAGATGTCCCTGGTATCACAGCATCTTAAGCAAATGAGTTACCTGAAAGACAACACTTCCAGCAATTGGACTAAAGAGTTATGCTCCAGAACTTCCCTTAGCCAAGCTATTTCAGTACAGCAACAACACTGATATCTACTCAACAGTGATGTGCTGTACACATAACACAGGATAGATCCAATCTAACCAATTCTAGTCCCATCAGACTACTCTCGATCATCAGTAAAGTGATGGAAGATGTCAATAACAGTGCTTTCAAGCAATACCGCTCAACAATAACGTGCTCAGTGACACCCAGTTTGGGTTCTGCCAGAACTACTCAGCTCCTGACCTCATTATAGCCTTGGTTCAAACATGACAAAAGAGGTGAATTCCAGAGGTGAGGGGAGAGTGACAGCCCTTGACATCAGGCTTTATTGACAAGTGTGGCATCAATGTGCCCGAGCAAAACTAAAATCAATGGGAAACAGGGAGAAAACTCTCCCCACTTGGCGTTATGCTCGACATGTATGAATATGGTTCTGGCTGTTGGAAGTCAGTCATCTCAGCTCTAGGACATATCTGCAGGTGTTCCTCAGGGTAGTGTCCAAGGCTCAACCACCTTCAGCTGCATCATCAATGACCTTTCCTCCATCATAATGTCAGAAATGAGACTATTTAACGATGTTTACACAATGTTCAGCACCATTTGCAACTCCTCAGATACTGAAGCAGCCCATGTGCAAGTGAAATAACTCCTGAACAATATCCAGGCTTAGGCTGAAAGATAACAAGTCACAATTGAGCCACACGAGTGTTGGGCAATGACCATTTCCAAAAAGAGACAATCTAACAATCCCTCTTTATCAACAAGAAACAAACCTGGAATACCCATATAAACACAATGGTCAATAGAGCAGGTCAGAGGCTAGGAATTCTGCAGTGAATAACTTCCCTCCTGAATCCCCATCATTGACAAAGCCCAAATCAGGAGTGTTATGGAATACTCCACCTTGCCTAAATGGGTGCAGATCCAACACACTCAAGAAGCTTGTCACTATTGAGGACAAAGCTGCCTGCTTTATAGAGCACTACACCCACAAGTATCCGCTTTTCCCACCACTGACATTCAGTAGCAGCACAGTATACCATCCAGAAGATGCACAGCAGAAATTCATCAAAGTTCCTTTGCACCTTCCAAACCCAGGGCCCTTACTATCCAGAAGGACAAGGACAGCTGACACAGGAAGTCCATAATTTATAAGTTCCCCTCCAAGCCATTTAACGTTCTGACCTGGAAATATATCACAGTTTCTTCACTGTTGTTAGGCAAAATCTGGAGGCTCACCACCTCATGGCATTGTGGATCTGTTTACAGCACATGTACTGCAATGCTTCATGATGGTAATTCACCATCAACTTCTTAGGAAACAAATGAAGATGATCAATAAATGCTGACCCAGCCAGTGATGCCCCCATCCCATGACTAAATAAAAGGATGAGTAGATTCCTGGATTCTTTAGCATATAGATGTGATTCTATTAAGTTGGTAATTTCTGTTATGGGGGCTGATCTGCTGTAACGGATCTGTGCCTGGGAAGCAAGTTAAAAATCCACCCTTATATAAACTCGAAATGTGACTGACACTAAATAAGTTAGTACAAAGAAAATGGAGCTGCTATGTGTTGTAAGGAACGTGACTCATTTTTTTCCTGCCACAAGTCTAGTCAGCTCATTACATTGAAGAAAAAAAAATGACTTGAAGCTTCCAAAGCCATTTTCTCTTGTTCCACAGAAAAGCTTTCAAAGAAAGTGGGAGAAAAAATTCATGAACTGATGCAAGACTTTTCCACAAAGGACATTGTGACTGAAATGCCAGATCTGACCAGTTGGCTGTTTCTATTAATGCCATAGATAGTGACAACCATGTGTGTATCTTATTTATAAACACACACACACACACACACTCTTCTCTACCACCCAAACCATTTGCAAATCCACTTATATCAAAATAAATGAAAAAGTTAATTTGTTGTACAGATGTAATATAGTCAGAGAAGAAAACATTGAGACGAATAGGTCAAGTGCATTAACTCTGAAGGTTAATCATTCATTATTGTTTCCTTGCTAGGGTGGCTTTTTGTTGTGCACTCATAAGAACAAAGCAAGAGTTGGCCATACAGACCTTCAAATCTCCTCTGTCATTCAATGAGACATTCTAACACCAACACCATTTTTTTCCATTATCTTATGTTTTTAATGTAGAAATCTATCGATCTCAGTCTTGGACATACTTAATGACTGAATTTCTACAGCTGACCGGGACAGAGAATTGCAAAGTTTGAACAAAGTTTTGCTCATTGCAGTCTTAAATAGCCTTCGCTTTATTCTGAATTATGTTCCATGGTTCTAGACTCACCAATTGAGCAGTTGATATCGGCCACGTTGCTTATTGATACACATAGCCTTTGGATAATGGTAAAGCAAGGGTCAAAGGGAAACCAGTCGGTCGGTCACCTGTCTGAATTTGTTGCAATCCTTCCTGGCAAAGATGAAGTTCAACTGAGGCCGGGGAATTAAAATAAAAATCCCTTTTATTTCCCTGAGTGGGCAACTTCAAAACTGACATGAACATCAACTGTAAAGTACATCAGAAATGTCTTGTTACAAGTTTTGTCTTGCCCCTTAAAGAGTAATTGAGTCGTCAAAATGCTGGTCTTTGTAACTACAACAGACCTACTTATACTATGTCTAAGTGTCTTCTCTAATTGGAGACTATTACTCTTCTTATACCGATTTTTCTTTGACTAAATAAAAGAAACATGTACAAAGTATTCACTTCAGAACTAGCTTAATTAAGAACTTACCAGGCTAGCAGCAGGTTATCACCACAGTGGGGGTCAGAGTACACCTTGGACTGACCACAGGCCTTCATCTATGTCCAGGTGTCTGGAGAAAGATTGTCCCTCTGTGATTGACAGCTGGCAGGACATGCCAAGACCCTAACACAGAATAGCTAAAACAAAAAGTCTACAATTAAAAGAAAAGCACCACTTGCCAAAAATGCTAACAATCTGACAGTGTCAAATACCATGACAATTCATCTGTCATTCCTGTGAATTGTAGAAGGGTGTTGGCATTTTGCAAACCCCAGTGTGTAGGCCTGTACTGTAATTGTCTTTTCTTTTCTGGTCAGTAATGAGCCTGTGACACCTGCAAATTAGTACTGCTAACCGTCACCTCTTCTAATTTCCACCATAGCATTTAGAAAACTTGACAAACACGGCAAGGTCCATAATTATCTTGTCTGTTGTTGCCTGATTAGTTTTAGGTGACCTCCTCACTACTCCCAAATGGCAGGTGGCTCATTCTCTGTTTGTTTAAATGAGCTTTAGCGTTCACCATTTCAACTCACCACTATCTTTATTTAGGGAATATTCATTTGTGGCTTTAAAAAAAACACACAACGAATAATTTCCTGTTTCATCCGATTGCAAAATCAGCTGATGCCTCACGCTTTGTTTGTCTCTAGGCCAGTTTCTAGTTTGAAATAACTCCCGATGTACTCGTCAACGGCCATTCTCCAAACTCACCTCATGAGCTGCACATTTTACGAGTCACATACAATTCAAAATGAAGTTTAAATTTTTAATATCTAGCCCTGTCCCCACCATCCAATCAGATTGTCCAATGGTATGAAACATTTTTCTGATTTTTAGTCTGTCTGACACCTTTATGTCTAGTGTGTTAGGTTTATTGTAAAGGCATCAGCTGAAGAGATATGTGGCATGCTGGCTCAGTGGTTAGCACTGCTGTCTCATAGTGCCAGGGACCAAGTTAGATTCCAGCATCAGGTGACTCCCTGTGTGGAGTTTGCACATTCTCCCCATAGGCGAAAGTGAACATTGCAAATGCTGGAGATTAGAGTCAAGAGTGTAGTGCTGAAAAAGCACAGCAGGCTAGGCAGCATCCAAGGAGTAGGTAAATCAATGTTTCGGGCAAAAGCCCTTCATCAGGAATGAGGCTGGGACCCTCAGGGATGGAGAGATAAATGGGAAGGGGTGGGGCTGAGGCGAAGGTAGCTGAGAGTGCAAAAGGTGGATGGAGGTGGGGGTAAAGGTGACAGGTTGGAGGGTAGGATGGTGCAGATAGGTGGGAAAGAAGATGGACAGGTAGAACAGCTCATGAGGACAGTGCTGAGCTAGAAAGTTAGTACTGGGGTAAGGTGGTGGGGAGGGGAAATGAGGAAACTGATGAAATCCCCATTGATGCTATGGGGTTGGAGGGTTCCAAGGCGGAAGATGAGGCATTCTTCTTCCAGGCATCGGGTGGTAAGGGAATGGTGGTGGAGGAGGCCCAGGACCTGCATTGTCTGTTTCAAGATGTGGCTGAAGAGTTTCAGGGTAGAGGAGATGACCTGAGTGTTGCAGTGTCGCCTGTTTCAGAGCTGAAGTGTTTCAACATTCGGGAGACAGGACACCTACTTGCAGAGAGCTTCAGAGAACATCTCCGGGAACCCGCACCAACCAACCACACCCTGCCCATGGCCAAACACTTCAACTCCCCCACCCACTCTGCCAAGGACATGCAGGTCCTGGGCCTCCTCCATCGTCACTCCTTTACCACCCGATGCCTGGAGGAAGAACGCTTCATCTTCCACATCGGGACCTTCCAATCCCATGGCATCAATGTGGATTTCACCAGTTTCCTCATTTTCCCCCTCCCCCCATCTTACCCCAGTTCCAACATCCTAGCTCAGCACCATCCTCATGACCAGTCCCATCTGTCTATCTTCCTTCCCACTTATCTACACCACCCTATCCTCCAACCTATCACCTTTTATTGCCAGCTCCATCCACCTATTGCACACTCAGCTACCTTCCCCCCCCCCCCCCCGTCCCCCACACCATCCCCACCCCTCTCCCATTTATCCCTTCATCCCCGAGGTTCCCAGCTTCACTCCTGATGAAGGGCTTTTGCCTGAAATATCGATTTTCTTACTCCTCGGATGCTGCCTGACCTGCACCACACCCTTGACTCACATTCTCCCCATATCTGCCTGGGTCCCCTCTGGGTATGCCAGTTTCCTCCCACAATCCAAATGAAACTTGAAAGGGCTCAGAAATGATATTCAAGGATGTTGCCAGGGTTGAAGGATTTGAGCTATAGGGAGAGGTTGAATAGGCCAGAGCTGTTTAACTTGTCGGAGGCTGAGGGGCCACCTTATGGAAGTTTATAAAATCGTGAGAGGCATGGATAGGATAAATAGAAAAAGTCTCTTCCCTGGGGTTGGGGAGTCTAGAACTATGGGGCATAGGTTTAGGGTGAGAGGGGAAAAATACAAAAGGGATCTAAGGGACAACTTTTCACACAGAGGGTGGTACATGTATGGAATGAGCTGCCAGAGGATGGGTATATGAATAGAAAGGACCTGGTGCTGGCAGGTGGGACTCGATTGGGTTGGGATATCTGGTCAGCATGGACGAGTTGGACCAAAGGATCTGTTTCCGTGCAGTACATCTCTATGACTCTATGAACAGGTTAGATGAATTGACCATGCTAAATTGTCCATAGTGTTCAGGGATGTGTAGGTTAGGTGCATGAGTTAGGTGTAAATATAGAGTCATAGGTTTGGGGAATGGGTCTGGGTGAGTTACTCTTCAGAGGGTCAGTCTGGACTTGTTAGGACAAAGGGCCTGTTTCCACACTGTAGGAATTCTATGATGCACCTAAAGTAATTTTCAAAGATACGCGAGTCTAAACGGCAATGACTAGCCAAGTATACACTCTTTCAATTTCTTGTCCACATGAACATTTTCACTTGAAATAGAGACATTGTAATCACAGGTATGAGAGATTCTAGTGCATGTTTCAGTGGATGGGAGGCCTGTGATGATGTCCTAAGTGACCTCATCTCCATGTGCAGTGACATCATATCCACCTGCAATATCCACCTGATGTATTTTCCTCATCTGAGCTCCCACGTCTGATGTACAATATTCTTGGCCTCTGAAAATATCCTCCCTACTCCCTGATCAATTCAGCAAGTCCGTCAGGGAATAAACAATGCTAATTATGTGTAACACCATTGGAAAACTTTCAAAACTACATTGGAAGGTAAAATCCCATCTCGTTCCAACACCGCCACTTTATAGTAATGAAATATTTAATAGAGAGTTCCTTTTTCTATCACAGCTGTAGGTTGTGGGGTTGGTTAGGTCAGTTGGCTGGATGCTGGTTTGTGATGCAGAATAAACCATTTTCAGTGATCTCCCTCTGATGAGAGAGCAGCCCTGTGGTCGAGTAGGAGTATGCTGACTTTATCTTTATAGGTTTGACCTAGTTGTTTCTGTCAAATTCTGGTCTTGAAATTTTCTTTGATCAGTCACATGACTGACTTTAAAACCTCTCCACTTCAAATAGCCCTTTAGGATTCTAGCCAAGGCTGGAATTTTCAAACTAAACCCCATGCATGAAGGCAACCTATTTCTTAACTGTTCTGAACTAACTGCTTTCTTATTGCAATGCAATACAATACAGGAACATACCCTTTGGCCCACCAAGCCTTCGCTGTTTCCTAGTCCTTACTTAGACCCACTACTTATTGCCCATGTGGGGTATCTGTTCCTTTGTTCACCTCCTGCTCATGTATCCATCAAGATATGCCTTAAATGTGGCTAATGTGCCTGCTGTCATCACCTCCACTGATAATGTGTTCCAGGTCCCCAACACCTTCTGTATGAAAAACATTCTCTGCACTTCTCCATTTAACTTTGCTCCTCTCACCTGTGCTCTCATGGAGTTGACCTTTCTACACTGGGGAAAAAGCCTCTGCCTATCCATCCTATCGATGCTTCTCAATTTTGTAGACCTCTATCATGTCGCCCTTCAGCCTCCATCTTCCCAGTGAAAACAATCCAAGTTATCAAACCTCTCCTCATAACTAAAACCCTTCAGACCAGGCAGCATTCTCTCCAAAGCATCTTTGTCTTTCTGGTAGCGTGGTGACCAGAACTGGATGCAGTATTCCAAATGTAGCCGAACTAAAGTATTGTATAGCTGTAACATAACTTGCCAACTTTTATATTCAATGCACCAGTCAATGAAGGCAAGCGTGTTGCATGCCTTTTGACTATCTTTATCCATTTGTGTTGTCACTTTCAGGAAACTGTGAATCTGTACACTGGTTCCTCTATGTCAATGACTCTGAAGGGTTCTGCAAATTATTGTATAATTCGCAACTGAATTTGATCTTCCAAAATGCATCACCTCACATTTGTTCAGATTAAACTCCATCTGCCATTTCTCTGCCCAAATCTGCAATCTATTTATATCCTGCTGTATTTTTTGATAATCCTCTTCACTATATGCAACTCTGCCAAATTTGGTGTTATCTGTATACTTACTAATCAGACCAGCTACATTTTCCTTCAAATCATTTATATATATTACAAACAGCAAAGGTCCCAGAACACCACTAATTACTCGTCTCCATTCCAAAAAGCACCCTCCCATCACTATTGTCTGTCTTTTGTGACCAAACCAGTTTTGCATCCATCTAGCCAGTTCGACCCGGATCACAAGAGACTCTATGTTCTGTATCAACCTGCTATGAAGTACCATATCAAATGCCTTGCTAAAATCTATGTTGACATCATGCACTGCCCTTCCCTTATCAATCATTCTTGTCACCTTGTCAAAAAACTCAATCAAGTTGGTGAGACATGACCTTTCTCATACAAACCCAGGCTGTTGATTACTAACAGGTCCATTTTCTTCCAAATGTGAATAAATCCCCACCACTGATGTCAGATTTGCCATCCTGTAATGCCATGAAGATGTGGGTGTATTGTATCTATAAGAGAGTTAAAAGCTAGCAGTGACAGCGCTGAGTGTTCTCAATAAGATGCAATGTTCCAGCTGCTGAGCCCATTTTAGCTCTCCTAAATCCCCGTTTGAGCTGGAGTAGCTGGTTGCCTGGAAACAACAAAGAAAACATATTTGATTTAGGCAATCAGTTTAAAGTTTTTCCTGAAAATATACCAATTTCCAATCACGTTTGAATTGAGTATATTGACAATCTTAAAAAGTCAATGACAATTTGAAGGTTTGGGGGTATAAGACTGGGGAAAATTGAACAGTTGGGAGGAGAGCCGCCAAGCCCCGGGGTGGGGGTGGGGGGGTGGGTGGGGGGGGGGGGGTAAAGGGCTGCTTGAAGAATAGCTTTCTTAAAAGTACCATTTTTGATCAGTAACCTGGGAAGCAGAATCCCTAAGAAGAAGAAAAGAAGACACAGGAAGATTCAAATGGAAGAATTGATAGCTGCCTGGTTTTGAGATAAGAACTGTTGTTTTGTGAATCTTTATTGGGAGTTTTATTGGACTAGTATTATAGAAGGATAGATAAAAGATATGTTAAAGTAAAGACTTGTACATAGTTGTTAGTTAATTATTTTCTGTTATACTTTAAGAAATAAAGTCATTAATTCTTACTTTAAATAGTTCTTGGCCACTCGGTTTTTTACAGATTACTGCATAGGATAAATCTTTTCTGTATTGCTGATTTTAACTTAAGCGGGAGAGTTTATCTAATGTCATAACAGTAAATGCCTGAATTATCTCTGTTTCCCTTCTTAAACAAAGGAAAAACACTGATCAGTCTCAGTCCTCTGGAACTTTGCCTGAGGCCAAACAGCATGCACAGATATGTCTTAAGGCCCCAGCTATTTCCTTCCTTGCCTCCCACAATATCCTCAGATAGATCCCATCTGGCCCTGGGGACTTGTCTTCCTTAATGTATTTCAAGACACTCAACACTTCCTCCTTCATTACGTTGACCTGTCCAAGACCATTCATACACCTTTCTCTGACATCTCTTTGGTGAATACTGATGTAAATAATCAGTAAAGATCTCAAACATTTCCTTTTACTCCACACGCTACCTCCCTCTTTAATCCTTCAGTGAGCCAACTCTTTCTCTAGCTACCCTCTTGTTTTTAATATATGTATAACATGCCTTGGGATTCTCCTTAACTCTGCTGGCCAAGAACATTTCATAGCCCATTTTAATTCTGCTAACTTCCCATTTGAGTTGCTGCCTACTATTTTCATAGTCTTCAGGGACTTTGTCTGTTTTCAGTTGCCTAGATCTTAAGTATACTTCCTTTTTGTTTGACTGAGCTGATAATTTCCCAAATCCTGCCATTCCAGTCTTTCATTTTCACAGAAAGACCCCACATGTTAGATATGGATTCCACTCCCAATCCACATTCTCCAATTCTTGCCTAATTCAATTATATTGGCCTTCTCCAAGTTTAACACCTTCATCTTGTCTTTATTCATAAGTATCTGAAAACTTACAGAATTATGGTCACTATTTCCAAAATGCTCCCCCCTGAAACTTTGATCACCTAGTCGGGCTCATTTCCAATACCAGGTCCAGTGTGGCTGTCTCCCTCATTAGATTATCCACATACTCTTTCATAAAATCTTCCTGCACACACCAAACAAAACACTCTCCATCCAAATGCCTGGCACTGAGTGAGTCCCAGTCAATATGGGGTAAGGTAAAATCACCCACCAAAACAATCTTGTTATTTTTACATCTTCCTAAAATCTGAGTACATGTCTCTTCCTCTATCTCCCACTGGTGGCTGGGAGGTCTGTAGTACCAGCATTGTGACAACATCCATCCTATTCCTGAGCTCTACCCATAATGGCTTGCTACACTATTTCTCAAGGGTGTCCTCCCATACCAGCAATGCAACTTCCCCACCTGACTGAATGAATGAATGATTTATTGTCACAACTATCTTGAGTGATAGTGGAAAGTGTTCTGTCACCTCAAAAGTTTGAAACAAAAGTACTTAGAGAGTACATCTTCCCAGGCCAGGATCCCAAATACGGCTCAAGGACTTTTGCAAGGTCCACGCTGTGGATCTATTGCCACAAGGCGTTCCCCGTTCCATCATCTCTGCAGCCGGCACATCAACGGCAATTCCAGGGGTCCACGCATCGGGCCTATGATGCCAGACGTTCCTCGCTCCAGTCACCACCGATGCCATACAAGCCTCCTGTGACATCTGGAATATGAAGAAAAGAAGAAAAAAGAACAAAAGATGAAAAGGAGAGACAAAAAAAAATGCAACTGGCCTTGAACAGATAGGTCTACCATGCTGGTGCCACCATTTTGAATAGCTGGGCTCACTCTCTCCTCCACGTTGTAGGCCTACTCTCTCCTCTGCACTGCAGAGTCTCACTCTCTCCTCTGCACTGCTGGGCTCACTCTCTCCTCTGCACTGCAGAGGCTCACTCTCTCTTCTGCCCTACAGGCCCCATTCTCTCTTCCACGCTGCAGGCCCCGCACTCTCCTCCACGCTACGTGTCCCACTTTCTCTTCCACGCTGCAAGCCCTTCGCTCTCCTCCACACCACAGGCCCTACTTTCTCCTCCGCACCACAGGCCCCACTTTCTCTTCCATGCTGCAGACCCTGCTTTCTCCTCTGTGCTGCAGGGCCCGCACTCTTCTCCGTGCTGCAGGGTTTGTGCTCTCCTGCTGCTGCTGCCACCTCATGCCGACCCACGGAAACAAAACAAAGGGAAAAGTGAAAAGGAAAGTAAGAAACAAAAAAAGCAGATGGAGCTGGATGAGTCCAGGACCAGAGACTCAAAGGGAGCGCTGCTATTCTGCTAACAATATTTTGATTTTATTTTTGCTTCCTCTTCTGTCTCCTTTAAAACATTATATCCTACAGTGCAAGGTTTGTGAAGGTTTGTACCTCAGGTTGAGGTTTAGGGTGTAGGTTTGCTCGCTGAGCTGTAGGTTTGATATCCAGATGTTTCATTACCTGGCTAGGTAACATCATCAGTGGTGACCTCCAAGTGAAGCGAAGCTGTTGTCTCCTGCTTTCTATTTATATCTTTCTCCTGGATGGGGTTCCTGGGGTTTGTGATGATGTCATTTCCTGTTCATTTTCTGAGGGGTTGATAGATGGTATCTAGGTCTATGTGTTTGTTTATGGCATTGTGGTTGGAGTGCCAGGCCTCTAGGTATTCTCTGGCATATCTTTGCTTAGCCTGTTCCAGGATAGATGTATTGTCCCAATTGAAATGGTGGTTTTTTTCATCCGTGTAGGGCTACGAAGGAGAGAGGGTCGTGTCGTGTCTTTTTGTGGCTAGCTGGTGTTCATGTATCCTGGTGGCTAACTTTCTTCCTGTTTGTCCTACGTAGTGTTTGTGGCAGTCCTTGCATGGAATTTTGTAGATGATGTTGGTTTTGTTCTTGGATTGTAATGGGTCTTTTACGTTTATTAGTTTTTGTTTGAGAGTGTTGGTGGGTTTGTGTGTTATTAGGATTCTGAGGGGTTTTAGTAGTCTGGCTATCATTTCTGAAACTTCTTTGATGTATGGTAAAGTGGTTAGGATTTCTGGCTGTGTTTGGGCTGCTTGTCATAGTTTGTTCTTGAGGAATCTGCGCACTGTATTTTTTTTGAGTATCCGTTCTTCTTGAATACATTGTTTAGGTGGTTCTCCTCTGTTTTCCGAAGTTCGTCTGTGCTGCAGTGTGTGGTGGCTCATTGGAATAGTGTTCTGATACAGCTTCGTTTGTGTGTTGGGATGGTTGCTGGTGTAGTTAAGTATTTGGTCAGTGTTTGTCGGTTTTCTGTATACGTAGGTTTGTAGTTCTCCGTTGTCCTTTCTTTCGACTGTGACATCCAGGTATGCGAGTTTGTTGTCGGTTTCTTCCTCCTTGGTGAACTTTATGCCTGTGAGGGTGTTGTTGATGATGTTAAATATCTCTTCTATCTTGTTTCATTTTGTGATGGCAAAGGTGTCATCTACATAGTGGACCCAGATTTTTGGTTTGATGGTTGGTAGGGCTGTTTGTTCTAGTCTTTGCATTACCGCTTCCGCTATGAAGCCTGATAGCGGAGAACCCATGGGTGTGCCGTTGGTTTGTTTGTAGACTATGTTGTTGAAAGTGAAGTGGGTGGTGAGGCACAGGTCCACTAGCTTCATGATGTTTTCGTTGGTAATGTAATTGATGGTGGTTGGTGTGTGTGTGATGGTCTCTTCTAAAAGTGTGGCGAGTGTTTCCTTTGCTAGGTCGATGGTGATGGAGGTGAACAGTGCTATTACATTGAATGAGATCATTGCTTCGCCTCCCTCTATTTTGGTGTTTTTGATGATTTTTAGGAATTCTTGGGTGGAGTGGATGGAGTGCTGTGACTCTTTTACTAGGTATTCAGTCTTGCGTGTAGTTCTTTGGCCACTCTGTAAGTTGGTGTTCCGGGTACTGAGACTATAGGTCTGAGGGGGGGTCCTGGTTTATGGATTTTTGGTAGTCCATAGAATCATGGGGTGTTGGTCCCGTCGGGTTTCATTTTCTGGAATTCCATCTTGTTTAATTGTCCGGAATTGTGTAATTTTCTTAGGGGATATGTAATTTTGTTTCCCAGTTGTGGGGTTGGGTCAAGTGCTATCCGTTGGTAGGTGTTGGTGTCTTCAAGTAGTGCATTGGCTTTCTCTATGTCGTCCCTTCTGTTCAGGATAACTGTGAGCCGACCTTTGACTGCAAGTAATATAACGTTGTTTTTGGTTTTTTTGAGGTTTTCTAGGGCTTTCTTTTCTTGTGCGTTCAGTTTGTTTCCTTCCCTCTTTCTGCTCAGAGTAGGTGCAATGGTTTGTTGTGTTTCTTCCATGAGATTGTTGTCTTTCAATGTGGTTTCTAATGCCGCCAGGAAATCCTTCTTGTCAGCGTCTCGGTAATTGAAATTTAAGCGTTTTACAAGTACAGATCCTGGGACAGGCTAAGCAAAGACATGCCAGAGAATTCCTAGAGGCCTGGCACTCCAACCACAACGCCATAAACAAACACATAGATCTAGATGCCATCTGTCAACCCCTCAGAAAACGAACAGGAAATGACATCACCACAAACCTCAGGAACCCCATCCAGGAGAAAGATATAAATAGAAAGCAGGAGACAACAGCTTCGCTTCACTTGGAGGTCGCCATTGATGATGTTACCTAGCCAGGTAATGAAACGTCTGGATATCAAACCTACAGCTCAACGAGCAAACCTACACTCTATATCCTACAATGTTAAGCTGCCAATTCTGTCCCTCTTTCAACCATGTCTCTATGATAGCAACAACATCATAACTGCATGCATTAATTTAGGTTCTGATCTGTTATCTGTTATTCTACTTGCATATAAGCAAATGCAGTCCAAGCCTCCAGCTGCATTGAGCTCAGCAACCTCTCCCTGATTGCACTTCATCTTGGCTATATTTGCCCTAAACTCGAGCTCTTCTCCAGTCTCTACACTTACTGACCTGTTGCTCTAGTTCCCATACCATGACCCCACTGGTTTAAACCCACCTGAGTGGCACTATCAAACTTGCCTGCCAGGATAGGTGCAACTCATCATTCTTGCACATGTCCCAACTTCCATGGAAGACATCCCAATAATCCACGTATTTGAAGCCCTTCCCTCCACGCTAGCTCTTTAGCCACATCTTCAATCGTACTCTGTCTGTTCCTAGCCTCAATAGCACAAGGCATAGGGCGTAATGCTGAGATCCTGCTTTTTGGTTTCCTACCTAACTCCCTGAATTGTGTTGCAGGACCTTGTCATGCTTCCTACCTATGTCAATTGTGCCAATATGGACAATGACTTATGTCTGTTTCCTTCCCATTTTAGGATGCCTTGAAACTGCTCAGAGATATCCATGATCCTGGCACCAGGGAGGCAACATACCATCCTGGAGTGTCTCTTGTGGTCACAGAAGTGCCTGTCTGTGCCCCTGACTATTGAATCTCCAATTGCTATTGTTGTAATACACTTTGTCTCTCCCCTGTATACAGCAAGGTCAGCTATCGTGCCACTGCTCTGGCTGCTGATGTCACCTGATGGGCCAGACACCGTCTCACCTCCCCTCCACTCCCCTCACTCCATCGCTATCCAAAACAGAATTCTTATTTGACAGTGAGACAGTGCAGGGGACTCCTGCATTGACTGCCTGCCGTGTCTAGCGGTCACCTAACTACCTTCCTGAAACCTTGGATGTGACCATGTTTTATAACTTCTATCTATGACGCTCTCTGCCATGTGTGCACTCCTTAGTGTCCCCAATTGCTACTCAAGCCAGTCCATTCAATCAGTGAGCAGCTGAAGCTGGGTACACATCCTGCAGATGTAGTTATCAGGGATGCTCTCAATGTCCATGAATGACCACATTTTACAGGCAGAATACAACACCTCAGCGACTGATGTGACTAAACCTCTGTCGGCTGTGAGTTTACAAGTTAAATTTTAATTAGCTACCTAAAAACTACATTATTACTTTCTAACAAAGAGCACCCTCAACTCATTATCCAAACTCCCTGTACAAATCAAAAGAGGAACTGATGGAGTCGTGCTTTAGAAAGACTGAGACACACTTACCCTGTACTGCAGTGAGATTTCTTCACCCAAATCACTAACAGAATGAACAGGTTAACACAAGCTAGCACCTGATGAACACTGACTAATCAGAAACCATGTTCCCTTTATCTCTGTGACAACTCAGGACGCTTCCCTGGACTGGGGGGCTGTTGGCAAGAACCTCTGTACTCAATTTTAAATCTTCTCCAATGCAGGCTCCTCCCTCCAGCTCCTTCTGAAAGGAACCTGTCTGAACCCAAACTCAAGAGAGATTGTTTGTACATCTGACCCCAGCCAATTCTTTGGAAAGCTTGTGAAAGCAATTCAATGTTGGTTCTGTCTGATTTTGAAACTCTCACAATACAAATCCATATCTTCACTCCTTTACACTCGGTCAGCTGCTACCTAGAACATAGAACATAGAACAGTGCAGCACAGAACAGGCCCTTCAGCCCACAATGTTGTGCTGTCCACTGATCCTCATGTATGCACCCTCAAATTTCTGTGACCATATGCATGTCCAGGAGTCTCTTAAATGTCCCCAATGACCCTGCCTCCACAACTGCTGGCAATGCATTCCATGCTCTCACAACTCTGTGTTAAGAACCCACCTCTGACATCCCCTCTATACTTTCCTCCAACCAGCTTAAAACTATGACCCCTCATGTTAGTCATTTCTGCCCTGGGAAATAGTCTCTGGCTATCGACTCTATCTATGCCTCTCATTATCTCATATACCTCCATTAGGTCCCCTCTTCTCCTCCTTTTCTCCAATGAAAAATGTCCGAGCTCAATCAACCTATCTTCATAAGATAAGCCCTCCAGTCCAGGTAGCATCCTGGTAAACCTCCTCTGAACCCTCTCCAAAGCATCCACATCTTTCTTATAATAGGGCGACCAGAACTGGACGCAGTATTCCAAATGCAGTCTAACCAAAGTTTTATAGAGCTGCAACAAGATCTCACGACTCTTAAACTCAATACCCCTGTTAATGATAGCCAAAACACCGTATGCTTTCTTAACAACCCTGTCCACTTGGGTGGCCATTTTAAGGGATCTATGTACCTGCACGCCAAGATCCCTCTGTTCCTTCACACTGCCAAGAATCCTATCCTTAATCCTGTACTCAGCTTTCAAATTCGACCTTCCAAAATGCATCACCTCGCATTTATCCAAGTTGAATTGTCACATAATGGTTTGAAATTGTACTTTGAGAACACTGACTGATCAGGTAATAAAGCGTTTCATAGTTACAGACAAAAAAAAACACTTTTTCAAAACCCAATGATAATGCATGATTAATATACATAATGCCGTAAACACAGCAGCTAATTCACACACAGTAATGTGTCACAAATTGCAAATGTGCTATTGATAGGATAATGTGTTTCAGATGTTCATGGAGAGATAAATATTGATCATGACTGTGAAGAGATCCCCTTCTCTTCAAAAGAGTATTGAAAGGTGCTCTGAATTATCAGACCTCACATTTGAATTATTAATCATTGACAAATACATAGCAGAACATTTCCCTAATTTTATTACATTTTGGAGTTTTTCATTATGTTTTAGTTTATGGTCAATATGCTTTCCATTAGCAGCATTTGTACAGCATTCCTCATTCTAAAGTTACAGAAGTCTCTACACAAGCAGCAGCAATGTGATCAGTCCAATATCCCAGTAGGTAAGCTTGCCCACCCACCTGATTTATCAGAAATTTGGTCACACCTTGCTAATCTTCAGTCCAAGATATTATGGGCAATCTCTGCCATCTCATTCTCAGGTTTTAGCAAAATGCCTGTGATTATGCTTCTTCCATAATACCTTTCTGGCTCATGTAAACCAGTAATTCTCAAGCACAATGACGACTGAAAGATCTATTAAAAATATTGAGTCATCTGGGTTGAACCTTACACACTTAGAAATGCAAATTATTTTTAAAGCATCTCTTGTAAAATAGTGGCGATCAATTTCAGCTAAGTGTGTGCTAGTTCATACCCTATAAGTTCAAGACTCTGATTTATGTGGATTTGTGAAATGTGTAAATATATGATGCAAAATACACAGCTCTAAAATGTTGGTGAAATATTGGTGAATCAGAGCATTTAGAAACATTTTACAACCATTGTTGATTAAATCAGAAGCCATTTTCGGTTTAAGTTTATTTCTTAGAGACTGAATGGTTTCCATAATGTTCCTATGCTAATTAAAAGGCACATCATTCCCCCAAGAGTTAAAAATTGCTGCTCCTGCTACCGGAGTTTTTGCTAAGGTAATAAAGAAGAATGCGCAGGGTAATGTTGTTGATGTGGTGTACATAGACTTCCAAAAGATGTTCAAAGCAGTGCCATCAAATTATAATTCTGGAATAGAAGGGACAGTTGATGTTGAATTGGCTTGAGTGTCGGGAAACAAAGAGTTGTGGATAAATATTTTTCAAGCTAGAGATCAGTTGTACTGGAGTTTTCCCAGTGTAAACGTTAGGACCCTTACTTTTCCTCAGGTAATGGGAAATTTGGAAGCATTGTGGACTGTGGGGAGGAGGAAGGATAGACTTCTGTAGACTATTAGTGTGATCTCAACTTGGTAACTGGCTAAATGCCTCCCTAACCCAGACCCAATACTTGCCTAGCTGATTCGATGCAGTCAACTCATCCTACATTGGAAAGGCTTAGACTCTTACATCCTAGGAGAAGAATAGATTGAGAAGAGATTGATCAGAGTTTTACAAAATCATGAGGGGTCTGGATGTAATAGATGTGGAAAAGCTGTTCACACTAGTGCAAAAATCCAGAACAAGGGAAGACAATTTTTAAAGTCATTGACAAAAGAAACAATGGAGAGCTTTTTCACACAGTGAGTGGTTAGGATGTGGAATGCATTACCTGACTATTTAATGGAGGCAGCTCTGATTGAATCATGTAAGACACATTTGGGTTGTTATCTGAAAAAGAAGAAGAGAAGGTGACGGTGTAGCAGTTGGTGAATTGCTTATTCCAAGAGCCATTACAGACAGGATGGTCTGTGTGGTCTCCTTTTGTACTGCAATCATCCTATAATTCCGTGAAGTATGATGTGATCTACTTTAAGAGAAAATAAAGTGAACAAGTAGGACAATCTGCATTATCATGAGAGGGATGCAAGAGCATAATGGGGTGCTCCCACTCCTCACACCTTCCACATGTAAAACCTGGGAAGCAACGTCAAAGAAGAGAAAGGACATGTCACAACATGGATAATTCTACAGTCAGATTTAATGATGTAGAACAGATATAAATATATATCATTGGTCCACTAAAACTGAGAAGGGACTTTTGTTGTAATCTGTTATTGCACTGGTGCAGAACTGTTAGATTTCCTTGCCTGTTGACTTACGACAAGTGGTCTGACAGTGGAACTACACTCTGCATACTTAGTGTTGTTTCTGAGGGGTTTGCATTTTTGTAACTATATTGGTACATTTTACAGAGTCCTACACATTGCCATTCAACTATCATCAAATTTGCAGGAATGCCTGAGCTTAAATATGCTACTCTTTAAAATGCCAAGTACAGTGTGACAGTAGCAGTGTGGTACTATTGCTGGAGTAGTAATGCAAAGGCCTGGTCTAACATTTGGGGGATGAGTTCAAACCTTACCATAGCAGCTCATGGAATTTTGATTCAGTTACTAAATCTGGAATTACATGATAGTCTCATTAGTAATAATAATGATAATGACACTATTAAATTGTCATAACAACCTCTCAGGTTCATTAATGTCCTTCAGGGAGGAAATTTGCTGTAGTTACCTGGGCTGATCTATAGGTAACTCAGAACCCACAGTTATGTGGTCAACTCTTAAATGCCTCTATATGGTAAGCTACTCTGTTCAACAGCAAGTGGGGATGGGCATTAAATGTTGGCCTCACCATTGAAGTTCACAGCTCAAGAATGAAAATTAACTATTTCGAAAAAATATAGCTTTTAAAACTCTGACCAATTTTGCTTTCCAATTTTTTCCATACATTGTTTCGCCTTCGTCTCTGTGAGCCCCTACTCCAACCAACTCTCTGATACCTACTCAAAGTAGCCATTGCTCATTTGTCAAACTTGACAGTGAATTTGCACCATGTTGGTTCTGTTATGGATAAGCTTGATTCTGCTCTGGTTTAGTATCCACTTGAACCACTTCCAGCAGGACATAAAACAAGGTTTGTGTGAAGATTTGTAGAACATAAAACAAGCATTGAAGCCCCTGTCATTTTGTTTCAACTACTCCCAATCCTGAGGCATGAAGCCCAATTTGTAATTCCCACCTTCCAGGGTGACCAATTTGGATCAGTAGCCTTGATCTAAATCAGAAGGATCTGGTAAAAGCCTTATTTGACAATCTCAGCATGTAAACTAGAATGACAACACAGTATTGTGAAGAAGGAATGATGTATAGTCCATCACGTGAGAAGTTACACTGAGTTGCTTATGTATGTCTGCTCAGGTGAATGCTTAAGAACAAAACCATATTACTACTAAAAGAGTATATTCATGAGATGCTTTGACCAATGTTTCTTTTTCATCCAAAAATAAAGAACTCATTACTTATGTTAATGCCATCTCTGAATTTTTCTATGCTCAACACTCAACAGCCTTGAACACAAAAATAAATCCCAGTTATTGGCAGTGTCATTTTGTGGAGGAGGCCATAAAGTAAGCAGAGGTGAAAAATCCAACTGCACTGTTTTGAAAAGGAACAAGTAAGTGACTGAAGTGTCAGTGGGAGCACTTTGGGGCAAGTGATCATAATTCTGTTCGTTTTAAAATAGATATGGAAAAAGATAGATGGAAAAGGATAGACCTCATCTAAAAATTAAAGTTACAAGTTGGAGTAAGGCCAATTTTGACAGTATTAGGCAGGAACTTCCAAAAGTTGATTGGGGGAGGTGGTTGCAGGTAGAAGGGATGGTTAGAAAGTGGGACAACTTCAAAAATGAAATAGTGAGAGGCACTATGTTTCTGTAAATGTGAAGGCAAGGCTGGTTGGTATAAGGGATGCTGGATGGCTAGAAAAATTGACTTTCTGGTCAAGAAAAAGAAGGGTGCATTTGTCATTTATAGACAGCTGGGATCAAATGAATCCGAGAGGAATATAAGGCAAGTACAAATATACTTAAGAAGGGCAGAAAGGAAATATGTGATCGCTTTAGCAAATAGGGTTAAGGAGAATCCAAACAGATTCTACAAATACATTAGAGAAAAAGAGTAGCTAATGAGAGAATAGGGTCCCTTAAAGATCATTCTTTATTCCCTCATTCCTGATGAAGGGCTCTGGCCCAAAATGTCGAATTTCCTGTTCCTTGGATGCTGCCTAACCTGCTGTGCTTTAACCAGCAACACATTTTCAGCTCCCTTAAAGATCAACAAGGCGGTCTATATGTGGAACCACAGTGGATGGGTGAGATACTTAACAAATATTTTACATCAGTATTTGCTATGTAGAAGGACAGGGAAGCTAAGGAACTTGATGAAATAAATATTGCTGTCTAGAAAAGTGGTTATATTCCAGAAGCTATAGGGAGAGGTTGAATAGGCTGTAGCTGTGTTTCCTGGGACATCAAAGGCTGAGGGATGATCTTCTCACAAACTTTAGATGACCTTAAAGAGGTTTATAAAATCAAGAAGGGCATGGATAGGATAAGTAAAGAAAATCTTTTCCCTGGGATGGGGGAGTCCAGAACTAGAGGGCATAGGTTTAGGGTGAGAAGGGAAAGATTTAAAAGGGATCTAAGGGGCAACTTTTCATGCAGAGGGTAATGCGTGTATGGAATGAGCTGCCAGAGGAAGTGGTGGAGGCTGGTACAATTGCAACATTAAAAAAGATGCCTTCAAAATGGATGGGTATATGAATAGGAAGGGTTTGGAGGGATGTGGGCCAAGTGCTGGCAAATGGGACTAGGTTGGGATATCTGGTCAGCATGGACGAGTGGGATCAAAGGGTCTGTTTCAGTGCTGTTCATCTCTATGACTCTATGATTGTAAGGGGAGATGTTGGAGATCATAAAATGCATACAAGTAGATAAAACCCCAGGATCTAATTAGATGTATCCAAGTAGTTTGTGGAAAGCTAAGGAAGAGATTACTGGGCCCATTGCTGAGATATTTGTATCATCAACAGCCACTGGTGAGGTGGTGGAAAACTGGAGGATGGCTAATGTAGTCCCATTATTTAAGAAAGATGGTAAGGGAAAGCCAGGGGACTGTAGACTGCTAAGCCTTACATTGGTGGCGGGTAAGTTGTTGGAGGGGATTCTTGGGGATAGGATTTACATGTATTTGAAAAGGCAAAGACTGATTAGGGACAGTCAACATGGCTTTGTGCATGGGACATCGTGTTTGCGTTTTTTGAAGAAGTGGCAAAGATGACTAATGAAGGTAGAGCGGTAGATATTGCCTATATGGACTTCCGCAAGGCATTCAACAAGGTTCTGTGGTAGACTGGTTGGCAAGGTTAGGTCACATGGTATCCAGAGGAGCTAACCAATTGGATGCAAATTGGCTTGAAGGTAGGAGACAGAGAGGGTTGGTGTTTTGGATTGGAGACCAGTGGTGTCCAGCAAGAATTGGTGCTGGGTACACTGCTTTTCATCATTTATTTAAATGATTTGCATGAGAATATAGGAATATAGTTATTAAGTTTCCAGATGACACCAAAATTGGTGGTGTAGTGGACAGTGAAGAAGACTATCGCAGAATACAACATGACCTTGATCAGATGGGTCAATGGGCCAAGGAATGGCTGATGGAGTTTAATCTAGATAATTTTGTGGTGTGGCATTTTAGTAAGGCAAACCACGACAGACCTTACAGTTAATGCTAGGCCCTTAGGGAATGTTGCTGAACATAGAGGCCTAGAATGTGGAGTCTCAGGTTGATAGGGTGATGAAGGTGGCAATTGGCATGTTTGCCTTTATTGATCTATGCATCGTATAAAGGGGTTGAGATGTCATATTGCAGCTGTACAAGACATTGGTTAGGCTACCTTTAGAATACTGTGTTCTGTTCCGCTCTCCCAGATAAGAAGGACGTTGTTAAACTTGAACAAGCTCAAAAAAGGCTTACAAAGATGTTTCTGGGATTGGAGGGTTTGAGTTAGAGGGAGAGGCTGAATAGGCTGGGAACTTTATTCCTGGAGCAGAGGCTAAGGGTTGACCATATAGAAGTTTATAAAATCATGAGAGGCATGGATAGGGTGAACAACCAAGGTGTTTTTCCCAGGGTAGGGGAGACCAGAACTAGAGGACATAGGTTTAAAGTGAGAGGGGGAAGATTTAAAAAAGTGATCTGAGGGAAAACCTTTTCATGTAGAGGGTGGTGTGCGTATGGAATGAGTTGCCAGAGGAAGTGTTGGAAGTTGATACAATTGCGACATTTAAAAGGATCGGTACATGAATATGAAGGGTTGAGAGGGATAGAGACCAAATGCTGGCGAATGGGACCAAGATCAGTTTAGATTATATAGTTGGCACAGATGTGTTGGACTAAAGGGTCTTTTTCCATGCTGTACATCTCCATAACTCTATAAGAACTAATCTTATCAACGTTGACCCCTCAACAAACACTGATGGTGGAACCTCCTGGCTATGTGCACTCTCTAGACTGCACCAGAAATATTGATCTAGTTTAGATACTCAAGCCGGTTGAGTGGACATTGAACCCAAAACCTTCTGTCATGCAGGTAGGACCATAGTAAGGCTCGTTCCTGAAGATAAAATTTGAACTATCTTTGCCAATATTTGCAAAAAGACTACAAAAGATGTCATTGTACACGTGCTGAGAGAGAGAAGCAATGACCATCTCCCCAGGGGTGACAACTTAGCCTTGAACAAACACATTCATTTTGAACTCATCAATTTCAGCTTCATTTCAAAGTGAGTGTTTGATCTTTGTGTACTCTGTCCTGTTTAAATGTAAGGCCACCAGTAAATAGATTACTGCAATAACATTTAAACAGCTTTGAAAAAAATTATCTGGAGGATACAATTTCAGAAATTCAGACAGCAATGTATTTTTGATTGTTTTATAGATTTCAATATCGGCCTGTTAAAGCCTCAGGAAAAGGGAATGCTTTGGCATTCACTGATACATACAAGTGGTTATTTGTCTATCAGTGACAGCTCAGTGACAATTGTCCAGTTGGAACTTTTCCCAATGTCAGTGAAATGTTTATACATCGGAGACTGACTTTCCAATGCTCACATCCAACTGTATTTTATTATCCAATGCGTTTACAACAAGGTGATGGAGTCATGATCAACATTAGCTATGCTGACTCAAAAGTAAAAAGGAGGGCAGTATTGTTTAACTTCCCTCTGAATTAACTTTATTTCATCGGATTTTACAGAAGGAGGGCAATCGAACCATCATGTCTGCATGCTGACTCCTCAGAAACAACACCTGATGTGCAGTGTATAGTTCCACTATCGGATCAGCAGTCAGGCCCTTATCATAAGTCAAGCTGCAAGGAGATCCAGCAGTTCAGCACTGGTGCAATAGCGGATTGCAGCAGAAGTCCCGATAGATCACTGTTCTACAATACTAAGTCTGATTGTAGAATTATCTATGCTGTGACATTTCCTTTCTTTTCTGTGGAACATAAATCCCTGGGGGTCACCATTTTGAATCCATCTCCAGTCTGAGAAATGCCCATCTACAGAGGAACCTTGATTATCCAGCACTCAATTATCTGAATTTCGGATTATCCAGACAAGATCGCAAGGTCCATATGCTTGGTTAAACTCTGTCATTCGGCATTTGATTAACCAAATGAAATACTCCCCGCCCGTGTCCTTCGGATAATTGAGGTTCCTCTGTATACCTATCCTCTGTTTCTTATCATTTAGCCAACTTCTAATCCATGCTGCTAATGATCCATCAATCCCAAACAATTCTAATTTGCTAACCAATCTCAAATTTACAACATCTACAGCACTACCCTCGTCCACTACCTATATCACTTTGCCTAAAAGTTCAATCAAATGTGTCAGGCATAATTTGCTCGTAACAAAGTCATTTTGATTGTTAAATATTAACTTATTTTTCTCTAACTATATATTTATTATCCCATATCATGGCTTTCATCAGTCTTCCCACTATTGACCTCAAGCTGTCAGATCTGTGGATTCCTGGTTATTCTTTGCTTCTTTCTTCACCAATAATGTCACATTCACATTCCTCCAGTCACCCAGGACAAACCTGTGTTCAGACAGGCCTGGAAATTTTCTGTCAATGCCTCTGTGATTTACTCCCTTACCTTTTACAGTCACTTAGGATGCATCCCAACCAGGCCTGGTGATTTCTCTATCTGGCATGCTCACAGTCTTTTTAGCACCTCCTCTTTATTTATTACTAAACATCCAAATTTTCAACCAGACTATTGTCACCATTTTCTAATTTGGTAAAGACAAAACCAAACTATTAATTTAATACCTCTGCCATTCCCTTTACTTTAATGAGCAGATTACCCTGCTTGTTCCTTATGGAGCCCATTCTACCCTTCACTAAACCGTTACTATTAATATGTTTGAAGACATTTTATTTTGTTTCAGTAAAGCCTGTCATCCTTTCCTTATGCTTCCCCTTAGCCTTCCTTATTCCAGGCCCTCTCCTGCATTTGACATACTCTTCCGAATTTTTATTGCTATTATTTTTCTGGTATACATCATATGACTTCCTTTTCTTCCTTATTTTCTGACTATTATCCCTAGCCATCGATGGTACTTCAGGTTTGGATACCCTACATTTATTTCTCAAGGGTATGCTTCTATTCATCTCCCTTTTGAACATCTCACATTTTTCATTCATTGTTTTATACAGCAAAATGCATTTCTGATCAACCTGCCCCAGTTCAAATTCTAACGTCGACCCTTTTCCAGTCTAGAATCTTAATTATTGACTGATTTTTATCTTTTTCTACTTTAATATTGAACCTTATTACAGTATGATTGCTATTTCTCGAATGCTTCTCCACTTTGACGTTCTTTATTTAGCCTGCCTCATTTCCTTGTCTTGATCCAGCACAGCTCCCTCCTTGGTAGGACGTGAAATATACTGTTCTAGAAAGTTCTCCTGCACACACTACTGGAATTTATCCCCTTCCATGCCCACAGTCTATCCTAGGTTAATTCAAACCACCAACTATCAAACACCACTTGTCCCACAGTTTTCCACACTCTGCCTACAAATGCTCTCTTCTACTTCCTCCCCACTATTTGGAGGTCTCTAATCAATACCTAACCAAGGTCACCGTACCCTTGCTGTTTCCAACCACTTAGATTCCAGTTCAGGAACTGCATCTTGTCAAAGAGCAATGCTGCTATCTTTGACTAAGACTGCTACACTACCTCACGTTTTACCCACCCTGTTTCTAATAACAGCTTGTAGTCAAGGACGCTAAATATCCAATCCTGCTCTAACTTAAGCCACATTTCTGTCATAGCCCTCTAGAACATGTTTGCTCCAGTTTCTCAGTTTTGTTAATGGTGCTCCATACATTTACGTACATAAAATTTAAGTCTGCCCTTAACTCTTTCTTGCCCATTAAAAGGTGACAATTTCTTTGTTTAATGTCAACACACAAGCCTTCCTTCATTTCTTTTTCCTTGTTCTCCAATTACTTTCTTGTGCCCTCTCTGCTACTTCCAAAACTTAGGCCAATTAGTCAACCCAGGCACCCTCCTCTGGGTTTACAAGTTTACATTTCTTTAAATTTGCTCATAAAATAACCATGAAAATAAAGCAGAATTCCCTAACAAGATAATTGCTGTCAGATTTTCTTTCAATTTCATAGTCTAGCCTGGGAGTTGAGAGACAGACAGGCAGACAGACAGACACAGATGCAGAGAGTGAACAAGAAAGAGAGAGACATATGAATGCTAGATAGCTGGACATCTATGACTTCAGTGAGTGGAATGACATTCTGTCATGCTTTTGTGCTGAGTAAGTGAATCTGCTTTTCAGGGCTTGATGGGCATATGTTGTTTCGCGAGCATTTTTGGGCATGAATTGGCAATGGCCAGCCCAAACATTCCCCCAAAATTGGCTTCTGGGCCCATTCAGATAGACAGCCAGAGCTTGTAAGTATCTCCCAGCAGCTCACTGCTCCCTACCTATTCAATATAAACCATTTATCCTCTACTTTCAAGAAATATTTCTATCCACTGTCCTATGTCATCCCTATTTCATGATTCTTTCCCTTATCTGTGAATTGCCAAAATGCAACATTATGTACTGAATTCAATAAGACATCCTTAACCTAGCTGATGAATACTTTGTCCTCATACTAAGGCTGACTTTCTTCTAATTGATTAATGGCGTTCTCTTCTCTGCTGTTCAGACAGAATACTTATTTTTATCAGTCTTTAAAGAAACATTGCTACCATAAGTAGCTTTCAATTGGCTCACCCTCATTTTGATATTCAGTCTCTGGGTTTAAGCATTCTAGGTTATTTTCTAGGAACCAGAAATGCAATTCCGCTGACTTTTGATTATTAATGGAACTTAATAAGGTATGAAGCTATAGTTCACAAAGGACTATGGGTATCCTTCTTCATTTGAGGTTACATTTAGCTTGAGAGTGACCACTTCACAAGTACTGGGTAAGGTAAGGAGGAAGGTCTCCATGAACTTCCACAACCAGTACAGAGATTGCCCTTGCACTGTTAGCTTTATTCTGTGCCACACTCTAGTCACTTAAGTCAACTAGGCTGACCAAACCACTTATTGTAATATCAATATGGAACTGGTAACTTGTACCTGATGCTGACTTCATCCATCAGTCCAAGAAAGCTGGTTGTGAAGTTGTTAAAGGCACCATTTTGATAGAGAGAAAAAACATGAATCTGAGATTTTTCTTTAACTTCATTCTTAGAAGATGAGCATCATTGACATTGTCATCATTTATTTGTATCTCTATCTCAATGTGCAGTCAGAGATAATGAAAGTTGAGAAATTATAATTGGTGAGCAGTATAAATCATAGACAATAGCAATAACTGGCATTATACAGCCCATTTAACGTAGTAAATAGTCCCAGGATACTTCACAGAAATGCTGTCAAAAACCCTTGGCACTGAGCCACAAACCTGTGTTGAGATATTCAGATGACAAGTGGCAGGAACATCGATAGGTTTGAAGAAGCATTTTATGGATGGAAGCAGAGACAGAGTGATTTCAAGAAGTTGCATAGTTTTGGGCTTGGATTGATGAAAACATAGCTATGAGAAGTAAAGGGAAAGACAACCCGTCAAATTCCCAGAGCTTCTGGAATGTTGTAGGGTGCAGCAGATTATAAAGATCAAGATTCAAGAAGGATATTTAACCTTGTTTCTGAACACAAAACAGAAATTTTAAAAAGTACAGTTTAGAAGAGAACCAGAAATGGACTGATTCACAGGCAAGTCAATTGATTTTGGATATATTAACACCTCTATAAAAGACGTGGATGAAATATTTGATTAAGATTTCAAATTCAAACCTAACTTAGAAGTGAATAGAGACATATTAGGACTGCCCATAAGCATGGGTCCCTAACCCATTATGATTCTGGATTGCTAATCTACCCCCCAAATGTTTATAGTCCCAGGTAAGGAGGAATGGCCTGGCTTGCCTTCTTTAAACAACCCTTCCCTTGGTTGATTGTAAGAAAGTTAATTTGAAAATGATTCCTTCCCTTATGGATACCATTCTGCCAGGTCAAATGTAGTTATATTTTAAATGGAATCAATTTAATCAGGATTTCCTGTGTTAAATAAAGAGTAAGGTTATTATCTATGAAAATTTGAGAAATGATAATAAAATACAAAACATATAATCACAGATTAGCAGATAGAGGAGAATCCAAAAACGTAAAAGTGAAAAACAAATCAGTTTTTGGCTTGTCGAAGGTGAGCAAATTGTGAAATGTTGTGGCTGTTAAGGTGGGTGTTTCCTGGAGTGTTGACTTTGGCAGCGGAGTAGTTATTTAGAGATTCTTGATCTGAGGTGATCTGGAAGAAGTTTTCCAATTTCCTTCAGCAGTGGGTTTGCTGACTTGACTTTTTTCCACCAAACAGAGAGAGACGTTATTTATTTAACCTGCATTTGCAGGCGTGTTCAGTTGAAGTTCTTAGCTGTGCCCCTGCACAGTATACTTTAACACTGAGGAACCTGAGCCACAACCTAGCACTAAATGTTCCATCTCTCTAGCGTCAGAGGATTAAGGGTTGGAGTTTTTTTTTATTAATTTTTCTGTATCCCTGCAATGATAACACTGAAAGGTGTCTTTCACTAGAGCTGCCTTGCATTCAACACATCTCATCTGCAGTCTGGGACACAATCCACAGGATATCACAGCTCAATTTTTTGAATGGCATCTCTGCCTTTGAAGTATTGCAATTTGAACTTCCCTTGACACTCTCCAGGTGTAACATTCCATCATTTCTTCTGAGGATTCAGTCTTTCACAGCCATCCACTGAATTTACATTCTCAGCCATATTTTGGCTTTATGTACCTTTTGTTTAAAAAAAAACGGCATGTTGTACGTAAAAAGTTCAATATATTCAGATGTAATTTGGGATTATAGTCAATTATTATGGCAAAACTCAGGCAATACATTTTATTTGGCTGCCCCATAAATTGTTTTGAGCTGTTAAATTATATTCCAATTTTTTGTCAAGAACTGCCTTGTTTGAGGAATGTTCCAGTTGATGTGAGGAGATTGAATTAGCAAAGGGAAATTATTACCCCAGAAGACTTTGGTGACTGTCGTTATGTTTGGCTGTTTTTGCGTACAATTACATTGTACAACAACTCCACCATATTATTTCTCTCAATACAGTCATTTACATTTATCATTTACAACAAACACGACTTCTATACTAAAATGATGGCCACAAAAGCACAATTTTTGCAAATTGCTACTATAACTTACTCAAATTTAGCTAGTAGGTCCTAGACCCTCTTAAGATCACATACTGAAATGCAAAGAATGTCTTCATAACACCCAAATTCTTTATTCACAATTTTAAAAAATACAAATACATTTGTTTCTTCAAGCTATTCTCATTTTAATTACTTTTTTATTTTCCTCCTGTGCAGCAGGCCTTCTGTGTTTAGCTCTTGATGATTAAGCTATTAATTGTGGTCTTAATCATTCAGTTCCAAGTATCTGGTATAAGAATGTCATAAAAGAGTAATGGCATCCAGTGAGTAACTGCCTCAGCTGGTTGCACTCCTTCTTACTCAGGATTTCAGGCTCAAGCCTGACCCCAAGGCCTGAGTGCAAAAATCAATGCTGATATTCCAAGTGCAGTATTGTCGGTCCACTGCACTGTTACAGTCGCTGTCTTTCAGATGGGATGTTAAGATGAGAGATTGTCTGCTATCCTCAGTGAATATAAAAGATCCTACGACACAAGTCAGAAAGAGAGGGAAGGGAGACTCTCTCTCTGTTGTTAGGGCCAATATTTATCTGTCAACCTAAATCACAAAAATATGGATTATCAGAATCATATTGATATTTATGGGAATTTCCTTTGCACAAATTGGCTGCTACATTTCCTGCATTACAACAGTGATTACACTTTAAAAAATACTTTATTTTGGCTGTAAAGCTCTGTGAAAAGTCTCATGGCTGTGTAAAATGCTACATAAAGGCACATCTTTTCTTTCATCATGAGGGATAAAACTGAAATAACATTACAGAAGGGATGATTAAAGCAGCAATTGATTGTAATGTACAGTAACTCACCATTACATGAGAGAAAACAGTTCATTTATTCAGAATCTTATGATGACCCACATTTTACAGCCTCTTCTTCCAAAACATTCTCCAATGTACTGTGACCTCTGCTACAGCATGCATTATTTATATCTTTCTCATAGAGGAGCCACATAAAATGTTCACTCTGTAATCGGGTTTTCAGTATAATATTTAATATGCTTCTGAAGACTACCTCATTGAAAGGGCATAGATTAAAAATATCTGTGTCATAAGGCAATCTTTTAGGAGATTCTGTATAAATAGTGTTATAGAAAGGAAGCTGGAGATTTATTGAAATAGAGTGTTTTCGTGACTGCTGTGGTTTTCATTAAAGATGAATGACTATGAACCAAATGAGGAAATTGGACTTTATTGAAAAAAGAATAAAAAGAAGTTATTAAAACTTATTACATTAATTAATGTAATTATTATCTGCATCCTGTGTTGCTTTTGATGTGGAGTTCAGCCATGCCAGTACTTGTCTCAAAAAACATCAAAACAACAGGCCTCTGCTTGAGCACCTTGCTTCAGGGATCCACCACGATACCAGGCTTACTCAATTAAGAACAGGCCTCACACAGTCAATGCACATCACCATGTGTAGGAATATTGATGCAAATTGACATGCTTGACTATTTTAAGAAAAATATCCTTGACAAGATGTAGCAGATAATGGGTACAAAAACTTAACGCCTTTAATTAAAGTTCCTATTCTCTTCATGGAGCCCTCAACCTATTGTTGTGATGCCTTTTCCAAATTTATTGGAAGCAAAATTTCACATTTGACGAATAGATTTGGCAACTAGCCTCAGCACCAGGGATCCAGGTTTGATTCCAGCCTTGGGCAGGAGTTTGCATTTTCCCCCCACGTCTGCGTGGGTTTCCTTCAAGCGATCTGGTTTTCTCCCACAGTCCAAAGATGTACAGGCTAGGTAGATGGACCATGCTAAATTGCCTATAGTGTTAGGTGCATTAGTCAGAGGGAAATGGGTCTGGGTGGGTTACCTTTCGGAGAATCGCTGTGGACTTGATGGGCCAAAGGGCCTGGTTCCACACTGTATGGAATCTGATCTAATCTAAAAATCTAAAACTCTGTGCAATTTCATTTCAATGGCATCATCGTTCTCATGATCAACATATCAAGAAATCAGACATTGGTCTGAAGGAGAAAACTATCCTTTACCTATATTTTATTCTTTTAAATCAAACAATGCTCATGTCATCCTTCCTGCTGTGCTCTCCTCTTTTAAGATGCTCACTAAAACTTGTCCATTTCACCAAGCTATTAGTCACCTATACTAATGTTTCCTGTGGTTCAAAGTCAAAACTTTGATGATAGCACTGCCAATTCCAAGGGGTGGCACAGCAGCTGAGTGGTTAGCACTACTCCCTCACAGCACCAGGGTTCCAGGTTTGATTCCAGCCTTGGGTGACTGTCTGTGTAGAGTTTGCATATTCTCGTTGTGTCTGTGTGGGTTTCCTCCCACAGTCCAAGAATGTGCAAGTGAGGTTAATTGGCCGTGAATAATGTGGGATTATTGGGATGGAGTCTAGGCAGAGTGCTCTTTAGAAGGTTAGTACAGGTTGAATGGGCCAAATGGTCTCTAACTACATCAAATGGATTCGATGATTCTAAGTAAGGCCTATGCAAAATCAGTATCCATCCAAGCACTTAACAGCTAATGACTTATACTCACTGGTGTAATGTAGGAAGATTAATAGCCATTTATGCAGAGCAAGCCCCACAAGAGCAAAGCAAAGGGATAATAATCCAATCACTCCTTTTCAGTAATGTTTCTTGAGGGATAAATACAGCTCAGATGCGAGTGTCCAGTGGTATACCACAGTGATTGGTGATGGATCCCTTATAGTTTGTGATATATTTAAACAATGTAGATTAGAGAATGTTGGTGTGAGTGTAAGTGAGACAGTGAGCGTGTGGGTGTGTATGTGCGTGAGTGTGAGGGGGGCAGTGGAGGGAGGGGTGCAATGTTAAGTAAGTTTGCAAAATGGTAAGAAAATTGGCAGGCCTGTTGACAGCAAAGAAGAAACTACTCAATTAGGAGAGAATATAAACGGAATGGTCAGATGGGAGATAAATGGCAGATGAAATTTAATTCTGAGAAATGTGAGACAAATGGAAGAAGTAACAAAACAAGGAAGTACATCAATTAGGACACTATGTCAGAGGAACAGAGGGATCTTGCACTGCTTGTCCACAAATCCCTGAAAGTGTCAGAACAGATTAATAGGGTAGTTAAGAAGGCATTGCTTTATCAGTTGAAGCATAGATTATAAGAGCAGGGAGGTCATGTTACAGCTGTGCAAGATTTTGGCTAGGCCAAAGCTGGAATTCTGGTTTCGATAGTGTAAGGAGGATATGATTTCCCTGGAGGGGTGCAGAGGACATTCACCAGAATGTTGTTTGGGAGATGGATAAGCCTGAGTTTTTTTCTATGGAGCAGAGATCACTGAGGGTGTACACGATTATGAGGGACATGGACAGGGTGAATAGAAAGCAGCTGCTCCCCTTAGTCAATGATTAAAAAGAAAAAGGCTTAGAGGGAATTTGAGGATAACATGTTTTTTACACCCAGAGGGTGGTGGGGGCCTAGAATGCACTGCCTGGGAGAGTCGTTGAGATGGGTAATCTCACAACTAAAAAACTGTATTTGGATTTTATAACATTCACGGCTACAGGCTATATACTGGAAGGTGGGACTATTGTAGATTTAGTGTAGCTTTGGCAGTAGATACTTGGTTGACCACAAAGCCTCTTCTTTAATGCACAATTCTATAAAAAGATCTAGTGCATCATTTGTGTCCACCTGAAACAGTATACAGAGTATCAGTTTAATGTCTCGCTGAAAGATATTATCTCTGATGGTGTAGCACTCCCTCAGTGCATAACTTACAAGCCAGCAAAGACTTTGTACTTAACTTGCTGGAATGTAATGCAAAGCAACGAATGTTATGAATCGGAGGTGAGACGGTTATCAATTAAACCAAGCTGGCCAACTTCAAAAGGACCTATATCATGCCAAGTGTTTAGAGCTAAAGATAACAAGCCCAAATTAACATTGACTTTATTTTTTGTCATTATGACAAACTGTTATTTCCTTATTTGAAACCACAGTGATATTTTGAATCATATTGCATTAAGTTACTCCTTGCATCTAGTTTCTCTAAATTTCATAAAACTGCACAAATCATGACGAAACAGGTTAGGAAAATTCTAAAGGACAGTTATTTGGAAAGGCAAGGACTTATTAGGGATAGTCAACATGGCTTTGAGCGTGGGAAATCATGTCTCACAAACTTGATTGAGTTTTTTGAAGAAGTAACAAAGAGGATTGATGAGGGCAGAGCAGTGGATGTGATCTATATGGACTTCAGTAAGCCATTCGACAAGGTTCCCCATGGGAGACTGATTAGCAAGGTTAGATCTCATGGAATACAGGGAGAACTAGCCATTTGGATACAGAACTGGCTCAAAATTAGAAGACAGAGGGTGGTGATGGAGGGTTGTTTTTCAGACTGGAGGCCTGTGACCAGTGGAGTGCCACAAGGATCGGTGCTGGGTCCTCTACTTTTTGTCATTTATATAAATGATTTCGATGCAAGCATAAGAGGTACACAATTAGTAAGTTTGCAGATGACACCAAAATTGGAGATGTAGCGGACAGCAAAGAGGGTTACCTCAGATTACAACAGGATCTGGACCAGATGGGCAATGGGCTGAGAAGTGGCAGATGGAGTTTAATTTAGATAAATGCGAGGTGCTGTATTTTGGGAAAGCAAATCTTAGCAGGACGTATACACTTAATGGTGAGGTCCTAGGGAGTATTGCTGAACAAAGAGACCTTGGAGTACAGGTTCATAGCTCCTTGAAAGTGGAGTCACAGGAATATAGGATAGTGAAAAAGGCTTTTTGTATGCTTCCTTTTATTGGCCAAAGTATTGAGTACAGAAGTTGGGAGGTCATGTTGTGGCTGTACAGGACATTGGTTAGGCCACTGTTGGAATTTTGTGTGCAATTCTGGTCTCCTTCCTATCGGAAAGATGTTGTGAAACTTGAAAGGGTTCAGAAAAGATTTACAGGGATGTTGCCAGGGTTGGAGGATTTGAACTATGGGAAGAGGCTGAACAGGCTGGGGCTGTTTTCCCTGGAGTGTCGGAGGCTGAGGGGTGACCTTATAGAGGTTTACAAAATTATGAGGGGCATGGATACGGTAAATAGTCAAAGATTTTTCTCTGGGGTTGGGGAGTCAAGAACTAGAGGGCATAGGTTTAGGGTGAGAGGGAAAAGATATGAAAGAGACCTGACGGGCAACTTTTACACACAGAGGGTGGTATATGTATGGAATGAGCTGTCAGAGGAAGTGGTGGAAGCTGGTACAATTACAATATTTAAGAGGCATTCGGATGGGTATATGAATAGGAAGGGTTTGGAGGGATATGGGCCGGGTGCTGGCAGGTGGGACTAGATTAGATTAGATTAGATCAGATTACTTACAGTGGAAACAGGCCCTTCGGCCCAACAAGTCCACACCGCCCGCCAAAGCGCAACCCACCCATACCCCTACATTTACCCCTTACCTAACACTACGGGCAATTTAGCATGGCCAATTCACCTGACCCGCACATCTTTGGACTGTGGGAGGAAACCAGAGCACCTGGAGGAAACCCACGCAGACACGGGGTTGGGCTATCTGGTTGGCATGGACCGGTTGGACCAAAGGGTCTGTTTCCATGCTGTACATCTCTATGGCTCTATGACTGTAAAGCTGGACAATAAAATTCCAAGAAATGTCAGAGTACTTAGGTAGGATTTCAAAATGCGTGGAGCTGGAAATGCACAACAGATCAGGCAGCATCCAAGGAGCAGAAGAATCAATGTTTCAGACATAAGCCACTCACCAGGAAGTTTGGGGGGGGTGGGGGGAATGGGGCTGAGAGGTAACTATCATTATCACCCCCCACATGCATCTACCTATCGCCTTCCCAGCTACCTTCACTGAACCCCCACCCCCACCTTCCTATTTATCTCTCAGCCCCCTTCCTGCCCCCACATTCCTAATGAGGGGCTTGTGCCCGAGATGTTGATTCTGCTGCTCCTCTGATGCTGCCTGACCTACTGTGTTTTCTCAGCGCAACTCTTTTCAACTCTGACCTCCAGCATCTGCAGTCCTCACTTTCTCCTACTTAGGAAAGATTCCAACTAAGAAAGGTCAATAATAAAAACCCTATATAAAAAGGGGGCAGGAATCTGCTCTTTTATCAGATAGGTTTTTGTTGCTGTGTTTGCTCACCAACTTGTAATCTAAATAATATAGTGCTGGAAATAATGTTAAGTGCCCTGCGGGTATAGTGAGATAGTAGTTACATTACAGGAATAATCTGGAAGCCGTGTTTAAATCCCACCACAGCAACTGGAACTTTTAATATTATTAATTTAGAATAAAACCTGAATATCAATAATAGTTTCAATGAAAATACTAGATTCCCATTTGATTCACTTATAATTTCCTATGCTGAAGGAAGGATTAGATTAGATTAGACTTACAGTGTGGAAACAGGCCCTTCGGCCCAACAAGTCCACACCGACCCGCCGAAGCGCAACCCACCCATACCCCTACATTTACCCCTTACCTAACACTACGGGCAATTTAGCTTGGCCAATTCACCTGACCCGCACATCTTTGTGACTGTGGGAGGAAACCGGAGCACCCGGAGGAAACCCACGCAGACACGGGGAGAACGTGCAAACTCCACACAGTCAGTCGCCTGAGTCGGGAATTGAACCCGGGTCTACAGGCGCTGTGAGGCAGCAGTGCTAACCACTGTGCCACCGTGCCGCCCACTAATGTCTGTCATCCTTACCTGGTCTAGCGTACATGAGACTTCAGTTCCATCACAATGTGATTGACTATTCAACTGACCACCAAAATATTTAGTAACCTTCTCAGTTTGTATGAAATCAGCTATAGTGGACTATGATTGAAAGTCTAGATGACCACATTGCCTGCTTGGAGCCAGGGTTCAGGACATCTGGTGAGGGCTGGAAAGGAACTTGCAATGGGAAGGGAACAATCCAGTTGCTGTGGTCCATGTAGGCATCTATGATAAAGTTGGGGAGAAAGTGAGGTCTGCAGATGCTGGAGATCAGAGCTGAAAATGTGTTGCTGGAAAAGCGCAGTAGGTCAGGCAGCATCCAAGGAACAGGAAATTCAACGTTTCGGGCATAAGCCCTTCATCAGGAATGAGGAAAGTGTGTCCAGCAGGCTAAGATAAAAGGTAGGGAGGAGGGACTTGGGGGAGGGGCGATGGAGATGCAATAGGTGGAAGGAGGTCAAGGTGAGGGTGATAGGCCGGAGTGGGGTGGGGGCGGAGAGGTCAGGAAGAAGATTGCAGGTTAGGAAGGCGGTGCTGAGTTCGAGGGATTCAAATCTGCGGATTCCCCCCAGACGTGATCAACGATACCCTCCACCCTACCTTTTATCTTAGCCTGCTGGACACACTTTCCTCATTCCTGATGAAGGGCTTATGCCTGAAATGTCAAATTTCCTGTTCCTTGGATGCTGCCTGACCTGCTGTGCTTTTCTATGATAAAGTTGGACTCGGAAAGAGATTCTGCATAAAACGTATGAAGATTTAGGTCCTGAATAAAAAGCAGAATCTCAAAAGTTTATAATTTCTTGATTATTTACAGAACTATGTGAAAATTGACAGAGGATACATAAAATTATCAAAATGAATACATGACACAATGAGAGAGGGTTCCAGTTCATGGGCTACTGACATCTGTAATAGGAAAAGTGGAGGCTGAACCAATAGGGTCTGTTGATACCTGAACCATTTTGGGAAAACATTTTTGTGAACCATGCAACTAGGGAAGTAGAGGTTTAAATTAAACAATGGTGGCAAAAGATCAAATGTGGATAGTTATGGTGTAGCAACATGTAAAGACATGATAAGAGAAAAAAAGCACCATGGGAAACAAAGACTGCTGGTTAGCAAGGGACAGAGAGAAAAAAAACCCTTGTTATACACCAACAATCAAGACCAGTTGTTCTAAATATAACAAAACACAAAACTAAAGTCTCTCCATCCAAATACATGTAGCATTCATAAAATATGCAAATTGACAGGACACATTAGAATAAATAAATATGATCTGAAAGCCATTACAGAGACATGACTTAAGGATGACAAGGTTTGGATCTTGAATTTTGAAGATGTATGACATCTATGATTCTAGGTAAAAAGGACAACCTTATTAATCAAACAATAGTTGGAGACAAACATGGTTCAGAAGATAGAATGTGGAATCAATTTAGGTGGAAATAAAGAAAGTGGAGGAGAGAAATCACAAGTGAGAGTGGTCTATAGAATATCTAATAGTAAACACAACATAGCACAAACTATACAGTAAGAAATATTAGGTGCTTGTTATAAAGAGACAGTAATAATCATGGGCAACTTTAAATTACACATAAACTAGAAAAATCACTTTGGCACTAATAGCCGAATGACAAGTTCCTAGGATGCCTTCATGACAGTTTCTGAGAATAGCACATCTTGGAACTGACCTAAGACCCGATTAAATGAGATTTGGTATCATGTAATGTGACAGGATTAATGAATGACCTCAGAATTACACAACCACAATTTGGTTGAACTTTATACTCAGTTTGAAAGGGAAAAGATTGAGTCTAAGACTAGGATTTTAATCCTAAATAGGGACAACTATGGGGCATGAAGATTAAGCTAGCTGAAGTGAACAGACATATTGAGTTAGGGATTGGTCAATGGAGATGTAAAACCAAATATTAAACGGATTTTTCAGAATACTCAAAAAAATGTTCCTTCTATAATGAAAAACTTAAAAGGGAGGGCCCACCACATATTGATTATTGATGTAGTTAGGGGTTGTATTAAACTCAAGGAAAAAAAATACCTGCACAAAGCTGAATGGCAGGTCAGATAAAAGGTCAGAATAATGAGTGACAGAAAAGAACCAAAAGGTTAATCAGGAAGAAGAAAGCTGAGTATGAGATGAAGCTAGTTAGAAATGTCAAAACAGATATCAAGAATTTATACAGGTATTTGAAGAGGGAAAAGTTAAAATAAAATGAGTGGTGATCCTTTGGAGAGAGACAAAATTGAGCATTAATGGTAGATAACAAGGAAATGGTAGATGACATAAACAAATATTTTGTTCTGTCTTTACTATAGAGGATACAAAAGATTATTTAATAGTTGTACATCAGGAGGTGGAAGGGAGAGAGGAACATGGATATACTACAATCACTAGTGAAGTGGTACCAAATAAACTGAGGGAGCTGTGGACTGAGAAGTTTCTAAGCTCAGATGGATTTCATCCTGGGGAATGAAAAATCGTTGATAGTGAGGCAGCAGATCTGGTACTGTTAATTTTAAAAGTTCCTTAGACAAAAGGTTCCATCGGACTAGAAAGTAGCAAATGTAACTTTATTATTCAAGAAGGGAGGAAGGCAGAAAACATGAAACCATAGGTCAGTTGCTTGACTGATGTTTTGGGAAGTATTAGAATTGATCATAAAGAGATTGTAACTGCATACTTAGAAACCCTCAAGGTAATCTGGAAGAATCAGTATGGTTTCATCAAAGGGCAATCATGTTTAACCATTTTTATTGGAGTTATTGGAAGATGTTACACACACTGTAGATAAATGGGAACCTGTACATGCCCTGAACTTGGATTTCCAGAAGGCATTTGACAAGGAGTTATATCAAAGGTTATTGCAGAAAATGAAAGCTCATGTGTAGGAAGTAACATTAGCATGGATAGATGATTAGCTGGCAGAAAACAAATGGTACATAAGTGGATCTTTATCTGATTGGTAAGATTGTGGAATGGTGTCCAAAAAGGTTCTGTGCTAAAGCCTTAACTTTTTAAATTTACATCAATGATTTAGATGAGAGGAATGAAGGCATGATGTTAAATTTTCAAATGACATCAGGATAAGTAGCAAAATATATTGTGAGGAAGACATAAAGAAGGCTATAGATGAATATAGAAATGTTCAGTGACTGGACAAAGTCTAGCAAATGGAGTATAAAACTAGAATGGAAAAATTGTTTATTTTGGCAGGAAGAATAAAAGGGAGAATTTAATGAGAAAGTGGTCAAATGCAGAATTGAGACATTTGTTTGTCCACGTCTTTTTGAATATATAATTTCAGTTACACCACACTGCAACATTTTGCTGTAAATTCTGTGTCCTATGATCTTATGCTCCACAACCACCTGATGAAGGAGCAGCTGTCCGAAAACTAATGCTTCCAAACAAACTTGTTGGACTATAACCTGGTGTTGTGTGAGTTTTAACTTACATCCTCATTGGTTTTGAGAAGGTGGAGATGTAAAGGATTTCTTTTGTGGATCAATCTAGAACTAGGGGGCACAATTTTAAAATTAAAGTTGCTCTTTTGGGACAGAGATGAGAATTATTTTTAATCAGAGATCTAGGCGATGTTTGGAACGCTGACACGGAAGGCAGTGGATTCAGGGCCATTGAATAATTTAAAGAAGAGGTGGGAATAACTCACATTAGGCAGGGGAATTACAGGCTATTGAGAATGTAAATTCAAAACACAATAAACAGCTTGAATATTATTGAATTGTACAGTAGGTGTCAGTGACCAAATGGCTCACATCTGGCCCTACTTTGTATAACGTAGCACCTGGAATGAAATATCTTTAACAATGGAAAATTCTGCTGAGATTTTATAGCCTTGCAATTGTTACATCAGAAATTTCAGATCATTAAAGGCTGCAGCAATGATATGCCGCATGGTCTCATTTGGTAAGTGTGTCATTTGATGTATATACTTGAAAATCTGAAGCACATGTTAAATAACGTGCTCATTTCGCTAATCTGCTTTTGCCACAGATTGTTGATTGGATGGCTTTGTATTTATTAAGGCTGAAATGGAATGAAAGGTAGGACTGAGTGATGTGAAGAATTGGCTGAACAAAATTCAAAAGGAGGAAGAGCTGTGGGATCAGCCCTACCAGCCACCTCACAGTCCGAATCCCACTCATTATGAAAACCAAGAAGGTGAGGATGAGAAAGCAGCTCCGACGGTTGCAATCATGGGGAATAAAGAAAGTCTTGAGAGTTGAGAAAGTAACACCTTGGAGGCAGGATTAGCAAGCATGAGACTGCATTGTGGATATATGGAAAGTTGTTAACTCCGGTGTGGGTTGCAGGGGCTGAGCGAGTATGTCAGCCGCCTTTGGACAAATAGCTGTCAGAAAATATAGTCTTGGTGACTGGGTTCCAGAGCTTAGCTATGGTGACAGCAATGGGTCACAGCAGTCACCAGCACAATAGTATTTGAGTCTCAAAGGAGTAGTGAAGTTTCTTTGAGATGTGGAACTGGTTGTTGCTTGGTATAAAGCCTCCAGGTATTTTGAATGAGAGAAGTTAATGATGGAAACAAAAGTTTAACTCTGCTGACAGGAAAAGCAGAAGATGGACTGTCTTGCTAAATTGCCAAAGATACCTGTTCAAATAAATATCTCAGAACTGTTTAAGCTCCCCTAAAGAATTAAACTAAGCTGCTAATTTGCTTTGAATCTTTTTCACATTTATAACTTGAGAACTTGTATGATGTATATTTCTCTGTATGTAATATGTTAAACTCATTGAATTAGACATTCTGTCAAAATATGAGAAACCAACAGGAGCAGTTCAGCATTAAATACAATGATTAATCCAATTTTTTGAACTTCTATAACCAATGGAAGTTTTCTGAAAATTTTGAAATTAATTCCATTATTTTCTAATGCTATTCAAAATATTATGAAAAATGTACAACATTTTTATAACAAACGCTAGAAATTTATTGCAATTTTTTTGAACACCACCTGTAGGATAACTGTTAAAACTGCTCTAACCTTAATGGTTGACCACTGATACATAGATGGAGGCCATTTGACCCACTGTATCAATGTTAGCTCTTTGCTAGAAAAATGCACCATAAATCTAATTACCCTTTTTTCATTCCTGTAGTTTTATATCTTCACATATTTAAATATGGTTCACTGAATAGGCACAACAGTCTCTGCAGTGACTACTCCCTGCTGCTAAGACTGTGTAATGTAACATTTGGTCATGAAATAATTCCAGCATTTTCAACTCTGTTTCTCCATTTTGAGTTTCATGGAATCATAGTATAAGATAGGACTGGAGACTATTTGCCCCAGCAGGTCTGCACTGGATCTTTCAATGAATTATCTAGTTTATTCCACTCATTGGCTCTTTCCTCATGTTTCTATAATTTTGTTTTTTTTTCTTTCAACCATTTATCTAATTCCATACTAAGAGCTTTGACTGATTCTGTACCAGGCAGAACATTCCAAATCCCAACCCCTCCTTGTGTAAAAATGTTTGTTCTCAAATCTCCTCTTGTTCTTTTGCCAATCGCGATTAATTTTTCGTGCCCTCTGGTTATTATCCATTCAGCAACTGAAAACACTTTCTCTATATTTACTCTATCTAAATGCTTTATGACTTTGAACTTCTCTGTCAAATGTCCTATTAGTCTTCCCTGCACAAAGGAGAATTTTCTTTTTAGTAATTTGAATTGGCATAGCTCTATACTATTTACATAATTTAACCTTGTTATTTTCCAGTCTGTTGCTGTGATTTTTTCCTATCTTAGACACTACCCAAAAATCTTGGAGTAAGTGTGCTGCTTTTCCACCAAAGTACACTGGTCTCAGAAATATCATAATTCTATCACCGTCCCTATCCATTTGTCCTCTCAAGTGGACACATACGATCATATGGTACTATTTTGATGAAAAGCAGGGGAACACCCCTCTCTGTCCAGGTCATTTTTTTCTCTTACCTACCTACCCAAAAATTGGTTAGTTGATCATTATCACATTGTTGTTTGTGAGAGTTTGCAGATTAAAAATCACCTGACATATTTTTCCTATGTTACAAGAGTGACCATGTTGCAAGTATTTGGTATTCCAGATGGCGTTTTCTTCCTTTATCCTTTAATGGTGCGTGGTCCTCGCTGGGAAACCTAGCTTTGATTGCCTATCTCTAATTGCCTTAATCTGAGTGACTGAGAGGCTACTACGGAGGACATGTAAGAGTCAACTATATTGCTATTGTTTGGAATTACAAATAGGTCAGATCAGGTAAGGACAGCAGATCTCCTTCCCTAAGAGATATTAATGTCATTTTACAAGGTTTTAACAACAATCAATGGATGATACACATAGTTGGCTTAATGGCAGAAAACAGAATAATCGTGGAGGATTGTTTTAGGACGGGAGGCCTGTGACCAGCGGTGTTCCACAGGGATCAGTTCTGGGTCCTCATTTGCTTGTCATTTATATAAATGATTTGGATGAGAAGAGAGAAGGCACGGTTAGTAAGTTTGCTGACGACATCAAAATTAGCGGCAAAGTAGACAGTGAAAAAGGTTTTTTAAGATTACAAAGGGATCTTGATCAAATAATCAACGGGCTGAAAATGGCAGATGAAGTTCAATCTGGGTAAATGTGAGGAATGAGATTTTGTTACAACAAGGGTAGGGCCAAAAGTGTTGTAGAATAGAGAGACCTGGGGTGCAGGTACTAAATTCTTTGAAGTTTGCATCACATATAGACAGGGTGGTTAAAAAGGCATTTGGCATACTTGCCTTCATTGCTCAGTGAGTATAGGAGTTGGAAAGTTATGTTAAGGTTGAACAGGACATTGATGAGGCCTCTTCTGGAATATTGTGTCCAGTTCTGGTCACCTAGTTATAGGAAGGATATTATCAAGCTGGAGAGGGTTCAGAAGAGATTTACCAGGATGCTGTCAGGTATGGAAGGTTTGAGTTATAAAGAAAGGCTGGGATTTTTTTCACTGGAGCGTAGAAGGTTGAGAGGTAACCTGTTAGAAGTTTATAAAATAGTGAGAGGTACAGGTAAAGTTAATGGTAGTTGTTGCAGGTGGAACTTCCTGAGAAAATGATGGATGCGGGTACAATTACAATGTTTAAAAGACATTTGGATAGATACATAAATGGGAAAGGTTTGGAGGGATATGGGCCAGGAGCAGGCAGGTGGGACTAATTTAGCTTGGGATTGTTTGGCATGGACTGATTGGACCAAAGGATGTGTTTCCATGCTGTAATGACTCTATGACTCTACGTAGTCACCATTCATTTTCAATTGAAGAATTATTAATTCAGTTGAAATTCCATTGGCTGTCATGGTGAAATTTGGACCAGCATCTGCAAAACATTAGCCTGAGCCTCCGAAACATAATCCAGTGGCATTGCAACTGTGCCGCTTTCTCTATAAAGTGTGTTAGAGAAATGCCAGTTTTATTTTCCACACAGCAGAGAGGAACACCTTCATGGAGCAGTTGAAGTCACTAAGTGGTACAAAACTAGCACTAGACAATTTCTAAATGTAACTGTTAGCAATTTTCAGCATAAACATATAGGCAGTGTCAGAACAATCACAGAGGTCAAGGTCTGAGTACTTTATGCTACTTTTGCACTCCTTCTTGAAGAATTTAACTAGTATTATCTTCAAACGTATACTTTTAAAAGATCTTTGTTTTACTTCGTTAGTGGTAAATTTGAGGCGACTGCTGTGTTACAGCACATTTTACTTCAGTTATAGACAGTCATCCATGCTGCCTCATTTCCTAGCAGGATAATAGCATCCCATTGGGGAGATCCAAACTATTGCAATAGACTAAATCTTTCAAAGCCACTTAACACTGGCTTTTTCAACAGAGAATTAAGTTAAATATTTCCAAACTTTACACAAGAATATTCTTGACAGAGGTGGGATTACAGCAAACTACAGAGCACTACACCTTGACCCATGAGAAACTACACATCAAAAGACTTTAATTGCATGTGAAGCATATTTAAATATCCAAACATTGTGAAAATATAAGTAATGTAATACTTACAGTTTCAAAGAAGAATAGATAAAAATGCAGTATTTTTTCCCTTTGGTGAATCCCAAGTTACTGAGATCCATTGAAGTAACCTCCCACCTACAAGTCGCTATGATTACCTTCAATTAGAGTATGTATCTTCAATAAGATTTCCATTTATAAAGATCTCAAAAAGTGATTACATTAATGTATTAAAACAACAGGATTCAATTATTTTAAAGAAAATATCTGCAAAAAAAACATGCGTCCCCAAATATCGTTATGACAAATAGTATTATAATAAGTCTCTCAATTTCCTGCAAACATATGTAACTACCAATTGCTCTGCTTTCTACTTAGGTGTCCACTTATATTCCAAGTCATTATTTATTGAATTACAACAAGATGTTGTCAATTACTGTTATTCAGCCAATTGATATCAGGTCGGCTTCCAAAACAACATGGAACTTATTAGCTGTGTTGAATGTTTAACAGAAAGTGGTAATGATTCATGCATTAATTGGTAATTTTAATATTATCTGTTAAAACCTCTTATTACAGCAAAAAAAGTAGAGCAACACAAAATGCAGAGTTCATTGGTCATAAGAGAAAAATGTCAAGTCTATAAATGCACCTGTGGGATATGATTTATATTTCACGTGTGAGCTGACCTGACAACTTAGGTATGATGAAGTCGCGAGTGAGTTATGGACAATGCTACAAGTGGGACATAAATCATTTCCCATGGGTCTTTGTAATGTACTCTGCTTATAGCATATGTTAAAAATGAATCAATAACCAGGTAAGAGCATGTCATTATGGTAGCAGCTAGAAGACAGATTAGAACGAATTATGTTAATGTCCCAGTCTCCCATCTGGAAAGGCTGTTTGGAATAAATTCTTATCTTCGGCAATGTCTCAACAAGAGACAAGCGTGAGTGAAGGATCACGTGTGCACGAAGGACAAAGCATGAGAGTGTGCGTGCCGGCTTATAGCTGTGCGCGAAAGAATGCGTGTATGAGAGAAAGAGAGAGAGAATGCATGTGCATTAGAGTATGTGACTGAGAGTGACAGAGCATATGAGATTGAGGGAGGGAGTGGCAGGTGAGGGTGCAAGGGAGGGAATGTGTGAGTGACAGTGGGTGTTTGAGTGAGAGTGGGTGAGAGAGAGATTTGATATGGGTGATAATGGGTGCATTTGAGAATGAGAATGTCTCAGTGTGAGGGAGAGAGAGAAAGAATGAGAGAGAGAAAGAGAGAGAGAGACTGTGTGGGAAAGGAAGAGAGAGAGAGGCTGTGTGCCTATGTGTGAAAGAGAAAAAGAGAGGGGGTGAGAAAGGAATGGTGTGTGTGTGAAAGAGCGGCTGTGCATATGTGTCAGAGAGAGAGGGGTGGGGAGGGGTATGAAACATGTATGTGAGAGAGACAGAGAGCGTGTGACCATGGCTGTGTGATGATGTGACTGTGGGTGAGAGAGAGTGGGTATGTGAGAGAGAATGAGAGTGTGTGAGAGAGAATGGATGCATGAGTGTGCAAGAGAGATGGTGGGTGCAAGTTTGATTGAGAGAGTGGTTGGGTATGAGCAAGCAAGAATGTGGTTACTTGTGAGTGGGATCATATGTGAGACTGTGTGTTTATGTTTCTCTAAGAAAGTTTTTATGGGACTGAGTGAGAGATGTAAAGAATTCAATTGAGTGTCTCCTTAGTTTCTTCATTAATAATGGGCATTATTTTTAGGAGTGCATTGTTTAACAAAATGTACAAATGTTTCAACATTATAAATACCATTGGAACTGTTGGTCCATCAAGTGATGGAAGTGAGGATCCAGGTCAAAGTGGAAGAGCTACATTCCCATTTCATAAACTGAATTCGAGAAATGCAACCCTAGTAACAACAGTGAGGTTATAATACCATAGACATCTCAACATATTGATATAGATAACTATCTCATACACTGAAATTCATCCTCTATGACTTGTTAATGACTTGATTTGTTCAATCAACATATTTAGTTGCAAATAATTACAGATGCATCTTTGCTTGCCAATTTTAGTAATAATGTACTGATATGACAGAGAGGAAACAAAAAGTAGAATTAAAAGGATCTTTTTCCAAGTAGCAGCCAGTGACCAGTGGAGTATCACAGTGATTGTGCTCGGACCCCAGCTATTCACAATATATATTAATAGGAATTGAATGCAATATCTCCAGGTTTGGAGACAACAAAGCTGGGTAGAAGGTTGAGCCATGAAGAAGATGCAGAGATGCTTCAGTGTGATTTGGACAAGTTGAGCAAGCGGGCAAACACACGGCAGATAAAGTATAATGTTGATAAATGTGAGTTTATGAACTTTAACAGCAAAAAAAAAGACAGATTATTTGAATGGTAATAGATTAAGAAAGAGGGAAAGTGCAACCAGACCTGGTTGTACTTGTACCCCACGAATCACTGAAAGTAAACATGCAGGTGCTGCAGGTGGTGAAGGTGTCAAATGATATGTTGGTCTTCATAGTGAGAGGATTCAAGTACAGGAGCCATGGTTACATCTGTACAGTGCTATGGTGAGACCACATTTGGAAAATTGTGTGCAGTTTTGGTCTCCTTATCTGAGGAAAAATGGTCTAGTTATTGGTGGAAGGTAATGCAGGTTTACCAGACTGTTTTCTTGGATAGCAGGATTGATAGATGAGGAAAGCTTGGATCACTTATGATTATATTGACTTGAGTTTATAAGAATTAGAGCAAGCGTCACAAAAATGTACAAAATTCTAATAGGATGAGACAGGGTGAATGCAGGAAAGATATGCCCGAAAATTGGCAAGTACAGAACCAAGAGTCACACTCTAAGAATACAGGTTAGGCCATTTAGGACTGAGATGAGGAGAATTTTTCCACCCAAAGAGTCATAGAGATGTACAGCATGGAATCAGACCCTTCAGCCTAACCCGTTCATGCCAACCAGATATCCCAACCTAATCTAGTCCCATTTACTAGCATGTGGCCCATATCTCTCTAAACCCTTCCTATTCATATACCCATCCAGAAGTCTTTTAAATGTTTCAACTGTACCAGCCTCTACCATTTCCTCTGGCACACATTCCACAAACACACCACCCTCTGCACGAAAACATTACCCCTTAGGTCCCCTTTATATGTTTCCATTCTAACCCTAAACCTATGCCTCTAGTTCTGGACTCACCAACCCCAGGGAAAATACTTTGTCTATTTATCCTCTCCATACACCTCATGATTTTATAAACCTCTATGAGGTCACCCCTCAGCCTCCAACACTTCAGGGAAAACAGCCCCAGTCTTTTCAGCCTCTCCCTATAGTTCAAATCCTCCAAGCCTGGCAACAGCCTTGTAAATTTTTTTCTGAACCCTTTCAAGTTTCACTATATCCTTCCAATAGGAAGCAGACTAAAATTGCATGCAATATTCCAAAAGTGGCCTAACCAACATATTGTAAAGCCATAACATGACCGCCCAACTCTTTTCCTCAATGTTCTCATCAATAAAGGAAAGTGAGACTGTGGATTCCTCTGCCACAGAAAGCAGTTGATGCCAAAACACTGAGTGTTTGCAAGAAGGATATAAAGGGATCAAAGGTTATAGGGGGAAAACAGGAACAGGATACTTAGTTGGATGATCATATTGAATGGCAGCATTGGCTCAAAGGGCTGAATGGATTATTCTTGCTTCCACTTTCTATGTTTCCATTTCTCAATCAGGGAGCACATCATGCTGAGGTACATGCTTGCTGAGATCAAATTGTATTGGGATTTGAATTGTCCACAAAACCTTTGCAGTTGAACAACAATTTGACACAGATAAAGAGTGACCATTGCGCAAAGATTTGTCAGTCATCTGGTAGCTTTGGGATTGTATTCCCACATGGATTTAGTAATGGCACTATCCAAACCTAAACATGGTGATCAGCAACCTACAGAGAAAAGAAATGGTTTGCATCTATAGCGAAGGTATCTTTACAGAAAGGGACATATGGATTTATTTTTAGATTGAAGTAAACATTTTATTATCTGGCACCCACAGGACCAGGAATGTGCCAATTGATCAAATATTTCAGATAATCAAGAGGTCTATATAATCGATGAAAAGAAAAACACTCACTAAGTAACAGAAACATAATACAGTGGGTATACGTATCACTGCTATAATTTACAGCGTAAATCACTTCATAATAATACAATCTTGCCTGAAATAAAATTTACCATCGGAGAAGCTTGTCACTCACACCCTCAACTGACTTCTCCAACATCATGGGAGATCAGGATATTTGAGGAGAAATTGACTTGAAATTGAATCAACTGTTGATATTTCGTGTGGCCATTCAATTGAACAATCATATTAACATTGAGGTTAATAAATTTAAAACTTGGGCACGAGAATACAGTGAGCTTTGCAGTATCTGAGGTATATATTTTTTGCCAGATTATTGAGAGCGCAGGTTCATAAGGTGCCAGTTAAAACAAATTTTGCTGTACTTTTGGAGTACAACAAATGCGTGAGAGGACTGCTATGCAAATGTACCTCCAACCTCCAAAAGATGGGAATCCATTTTGGAAATGAAGATTTGTTAGAGGTTAACTGCATTTGCTCCCTCAGTTGTTGATGTCCAGAACAAATAAGGGTATTTTTATTTCCTCCGTTTGCTTTTAAAGACAGAGGAGGATTTGAAAGATAGACCCACTCATCAGACAAGGCACAGCGTTTACTCTGGTGTGACATATCTTTAGGAGTCTTCGTAGGTAGTGGCTATGGCCCATGTGGACACAGAGGGAAGTTACATCATTTTTGATCGCAGTTTATACAAATGTTTTGGACAATGACATTGCATTTCTTATTCACAGTATGAATGTCCTTAACCTATGTCACATAAGAACAAAACTTAGCCCAGTATGTTGACAGGATACTTTATAGATTGTCTGTTTCTGACTGAGTTCTCAGGCAGGGAACTGATAATGCACAGCCTGAGGAACGACTGAGGTACCAGAATCTCAGCAGGATGGTGGTGAACTCGGGCAGTTGCAATGTACTTATCATTGCACAAGAGAACCATTTATGAGGAGTGATAGGATACCTGTCATAATGCCAAAAAGCACAAACATTACTGAGAAAATAAGTTGGGTGCTCTTAAACATTGTCTGTTTGATGTTGATGTTTAGATGACATTTTTAAAGGATTATGGAAGTGATAAGCAGATGGTTCAGGCATGATTGAAAAGAAAGAAAAGAAAATTTACAGCCCAGGAACAGGCCCTCAGCCCTCCAAGCCTGAGCCAATCCAAATGTACTGTCGAAACCTGTCGATCAATTCCGAAGCATCTGTATACCTCTGCTCCCCACCTATTCATGCATCTGTCCAGATGCATCTTAAATTAATCTACCATGCCTGTCTCTACCACCTCTGCTGGCAACGCGTTCCAGATGCCCACCACCCTCTGTGTGAAGTACTTGCCACGTATATCCCCCTTAAACTTTCCACCTCTCACCTTGAAAGCATGACCTCTCATTATTGAATCCTTCACCCTGGGAAAAAGCTTGTCTCTATCCATCCTGTCTATACCCTTCATGACTTTGTAAACCTCAATCAGGTCCCCCCTCAATCTCCTTTTTTCTAATGAAAATAAACTTAACCTACTCAACCTCCCTTCATAGCTAACATCTTCCATGCCAGGCAACATCCTCGTAAACCTTCTCTGCACACACTCCAAAGCGTCCACATCCTTTTGGTAATGTGGCGACCAGAACTGTGCACAATACATTGCTTCTTAGCTTTAGTAGCCGCATTCATAGCTAACAATTATCATGCATCCTCTCCCCGACTGTATTGATCCTCACAAAACTATACGTCCTGAACCATTTTCAGGTCAAATAAATGGCTCACATGGAGGACTACATTCATTATGGAAGCCTTGGTGATTGCATGCTTTGACATTCTGCTGATCAAACCTGACCTGGAAGATATTGCCTCAAGCTCCCAATGATATGATTGATAGTGATACATGTCCCGTGCCTTCCTCTCATGCCTGGGTAAAGGGCATACTTGGTTTTCCAATTGCTATTCTTTGACTCTTCATCCTCCTTCAAATAAAGACGGTGCAAGCAACTCTCAAATGGAGGCGTTCTGAAAGCTTCCAATGTGCAAGACATTAACCCGTTCCTGCTTTCTTACTATATTTAGATTGGAAAAAAAAGTTTAATCACAACTTTGTATAGATAATTACAACCATCAATATAAGTGCTGATTCCTTTAGCCAGTATCTTTGGAGCAGGAGTAGAAACAAGGACTTGATTAGTTGGCAATCTTCATGTGGGTCTCTCATTGTGATGTTTCATTGAGCACTAATGAGCTAATCCTGTTCAACAAACGTATGTGATATGTCATTGGAAAAACAGATTTGTAATGCCAACTCCTCAGTGCTTGGTTTGGATTACTTCTCAACGCACACTCTGTACAAAAGACCTCTCTGCTTATAAAATTGCTGCAATTTTAATTGCTCCTGTTGATGGGTACAAACTGCACAGGTTGAAGAAAGGCCAATCTTTACTGCTGCAAACTGCACAGTTTCTGTACAGCAGCATGTTAATGGGAATTCATCAGGAGAATAACTTTGTCGAGGATAGAGAGAGAGAGAGAATGCACAAGGAACAAATTCACTGACAGAAAATCCACATTGTATTACTTATACAATGTGAGAAGTCACATGACAACAGGTTTTGGTCCAACAGGTTTATTTGAAATCACAAAGCTTTCAGAGCACAGCTCCTTCATCACCCAACAAAAGCTTATGATTTCAAATAAATCCATTGGACTATAACCTGATGTAATGCGACTTCTCACATTTTCCACCCCAGTCCAACGTGGGTGCCTCCACATTATGGCTACTATTATACAATGTGGATTCAGATTATTAAACTGATTGTATACAGTATAACTCTGAAGAGGTTAATATTCATGTTATAATTGGTTCCACCTACAGTATATGTCATATCAATAGAATGGGTAACGCCAAGGGGTTCAATCTAGATCTCAGATGGAATAGCTATAAGTATTTAATCAACCTGTTTGGGGATGTTACCATATACCTCTGAAGAAGTTAGGACTTGAACCAGGCCTCCTGACTGAGGGGTAAGGACACTACCTATGCACCAAAGAGCCCTGAGGGAGCAGTGTATCTATATCAGCCCTTAAGCTTTAGTAATTATATTTGACTGGTATTTGTGCTTATTACTTTCAAACAATAAATCTCCCTCTTATCTAAAAATAACGTTGTTGTATGGTGTATCTTCTACCACTAATTACTAGATAGGTCTGTCATGGACTAGGCCATAACATTCTTAAGCAGGCATTCCCAGACCATAACTTTGTAATTTGTTTTGGTAAGTGTACAGTGAAAATTACCTGGAGTAAGTTAGCTAGGTTGACTACTAGATTTTAGAACAGACAAAAATTTACTTGCAAAATTACATAATAAAAAACAAAGAACAGAATAAGGAACCTCTCCAGAACTCAGTCTATCCAAACTAGACTAAATTATGGTGTTCAAAATATATACAACAGTCCCAATAGGCAAACTCCCTTTAAAACCCTGTATAAATAGAACACATGCTCACAGGTTGAAGTTGAAGGGCACAAAGAGAGAGAGAGAGAGAGAGAGATTCCACACAGCTCACTGTTGAATTATTTACCAGTTCAAGATTGAACTAAACTGCTCTGCTCAGCTAGAGAGCTGACCACTCCCCTTTCTTTATGCTGGTCACTTCTAAAACATGACCACTTTGGCCTGAAGTCTCATCTGTTTACATATAAACAAAAGGCCTCTCAAAATTCTTTGCAACTCTGTACCAAACCAGACTGATCAGAGCCAGGCATGTTTTATTACTCCTCTGAAAAAAATCAAGGACAGCATATCCTTGAGCCAAGGAGCAGCTTTTAGAAAAAAAGAAACTAGCTTTGTGACAGGTCCAAGACAAAAAAGGATTGGTAGCAGTGAACTGCCTCAAACAGTCTTTTATAATTATCAGATATAGGTCAAGATGGAAAATACCATAATGGTCACATGGGAAAATACCTCAGGTCCATTGTATGTAATGTAACCACAATCTTTGCACTGGATATAACCTCTTGAAAAAATTTCCAAAGAATCATTCAAATAATTAGAATGAATTCAACTTCTCTAAACCTGAAATGTTTTATTAAAGAAGGCCACTGCACAGAATATAAATCCTCTCATTCTTCCATGTTATGTGGGTAAATAAATGTAAGAGATTTGTTCCTTTACAAAATACATCAGTCCCTTCTACTGTTGCTGCTGAACAGCAGTATGTGCTTGATGCAGTCATATCAAAAAATCTTCCTCATTTATTTGAAATGGTTTAATGCCTGCTTTAAAATAGTGGAAAAAGAAATTTGAAATTAATGTATTAAGCAATAACATCGCTCACATTAATTTCCAGGCTTAAATCTTTTACAGGTTTGATAGGAGATTTCGTGCTGTTAAGTAATGAGATAAAATGAGCTCCTTTTGTAGAGGAGAAAAGCCTGAAATAATGATGGTGTACAATGGAGGAAAAATTGCAATAGAATTGGAGCTGATGTACTGGCATGTACTTAAAGTTACATGATCGTGGTTATTACTTCAATAGCATTCGTTAAAATAACGAGCACCTCTTAAGAATAAAAGAAAATGGTTTTAAGTTATAGAATAATATCAATTATATTAATTCTCATTTATGTCAGAGCATAGCACAACTTCAGATTATGTTACATTTCCAATGGAACAGAATAATAGAATACAATAGAATCAAATTTACTCTACTACATTAAAACAATTAACTTTTGATTGTGCCTTTTTAAAATTTGTGTGTGATTAAGGCACCATTCTTTTTATTGCATTTTTCTCCTTTATGTTCTCCTTGCCAAGCTTCCACTTTCTCGCTTAATGTACCAGCATTCATTTAAAGCTCTGCTGCCTGTGTCCAGCTCAAGTTCATTCATCAACCCCGTGCTCACTGACCTACTCTGGATCCCAGTGGCTCAATTTTATCAATCTTAACTTTTGTGCTCAATCCCTTCATGGCCCCCTCCCCTTCCTATAGCTGTAATCTCCTTCAGTCCCATAACCTTCCGAGATCTCTAATTCTCACCTCTTGAACATCTGTGATTTCCATGGTTCCGCTCTTGAGAGGAATTTCATCCATTCCCTAAACTCTGCAACTGCCTTCCAATACATCTCTTTTATCCTATTTAAGAGAATCCTTAAAAATCTACCACTCTGGCTAGATCTCTGGTCTCATATATCCTTCATATCATGTAGCTCACTGTCAGATTTTGTTTGACAGCACTCTGGTAAATGACTTGGGATTATTGAATATGTTAAAGGCAATTAATAAATGCAAGTCATTGAACTAGATGATCTCGGTGTTCTATGTATCCTAGGCGTACAGGAAGCTAGCCGAGTAACAGTATGGCTGTAAGTACAATTTCTAGTCTGTGAGTGTCTCACTGGTGCACTGGGACAGGTGGGAAGAGAACCGTCCAGTCAATATAGATTTGGATAGATAAACCCATGACTCACCATTCAAAGGCATGGCATCATATTACCTGTCCCCTAGATGCATATGTTAACTGAGTGGGTGAACATGAAAAGATGGCACTTACGTTTGTAAATTATGCTACTCCATGCTGGCAATTTAAAAGAGTTGCATTGCTTACACTGAAATTAAGATTGATTGTTTAGCTTGTTATTTTTTAAATCTGTTAATGGATTTTATACACTTGAGTCATACTTACATATACAGCAGATAGGACTTTACCCCATGGTATTTCTCAAGACATGGTCCTAGCAACCATCCTTGGTTATAATCCTCCAGCATTGACCCCACCTTGCCTGGCAAATTACCAGTGCAGGTGCAAACGCTCAGGGAGGTTTTAATTTTAATGCACAACATGATCCATATACTACCTTGTCCAAGTGAATTAATATTTTTAAAATATTATTTTAAATCAGCTAAATTAAATCGGTGGTCCAGGCCTCTTCTTAACCTGGATCCCACTGTTAGTCAGAATAGTATCTTCTATCCGACATTGTTCGTATGGTGTGCAAGTTGGAATCATCCTCAGAATCACAAAAGTTTTCTTTCTTTTTACTTCGGCTCTTTTTCTTTTTCTTTTGTTTTCTTTTCTTTAGTGGGTTAGTTGAAAGCACCAGCAAGTCAGAGAGCACAGGCCACGCATGGATTGGCAGCAACCTCCTGGCATTCAGGTCCGGTGACAGCAGTAAAGCTCCTCCAGCGATTGGGGGAGGCTGCAGCGGACTCTCCAAGATGACAGCAAGGTGATATCTCAGAGGCAGCAGCTGGAGTAGGGCCCTTGGTACGGTGGCAGCCTGGCCGGGCAACAGAGCTAGGAACTCCTGGTTGCAGTGGGCAAGAGCAGGGACTCCTTGCATTGGTGAGACATTAGCAGAACTGGGAACTACTGGCTCCTGGTTATGGGTGAGGTGGTGGCAGTAGCTGGTTGGGGGCGAGTGTGGGTTCAGCTTGAGACTTGGTGGATGCATTGGCAAAGTGGGTCCAGCGGCGAGAGAGTTGGCATCTAAAGATTGCTGACACCTCCAATGGTGGGTCCAGCGCAGATGGCAGTGAGTTGGTGGAGGAGGGTTGGTTGCGCAGGTGTCATGTCACTGTTGCTGGGAGGCGGTGGAATGAAGTTAGATTCTCTTTCAGTGATATATTTTTAATCTTTTTATTCTTAAACTATTCAAAACAGCACCAGACTGTGGTGACAGTTGAAGATTTTCATTGCATTTTACTGTATTATTCACCATAAAATGAAAGTGAGAATCATTCAAATTCAAAATCTTACAATACTTTCAGCTCCTTGTTCCTGTACTGGCTGTTTGGTAGAGCTAGCTAATTAATCCCACTCCCATGTTCTTTCCCTGTAACCTAACAATGATTATCAAATCCTGCCATCTCCAAATTTAACCCCAGATTGAAGCCTATGTGTTCACATGGAGTTTTGTTCAGCATTTATTGTTTTTGATTACCCGTTGGGATTTTTGGTGGGGTCGCATGGTAATACAAAATAGGGTCACAATTAAATTAAGCAAACATTTTTCTGAAGTCTAAAGCATGAACTTCGGTTGGTTGTAATATTCCTGAAGCTGATCCTGGGAGGACTGATGGGAACATCGTGTCATTTTGGTGAGGGAGATCTGACCAAATTCAGTGCCTTATGGGGCCAGCACAATGGGAATCCCTGGAGAGAGCCGAATGAGGCAGGTTGGGAGTCATGGTTGTTGGTCAGGTCTGGGCAAGTTGTGTAGCGGCAGGGGATGGATGCAAGGGCAAGTGGCTTTCAAGAGGCAGTGCCTTTCCTTCCTGATGCCAGCTCAATTGAGTCTTTTCCAAGAATCTTTGAAAGAAGGCCCCTTTCCTAGGAGGCCACGGGCAAACAGGACAGAGCAATTGTCAGGAGGCATAGGAAACCCATGCAACTAAATGAGAATTGTGGTATATTCAGGGATAAAATGACCTTGAAGTGGCTCAATCCTGAGCCCAGTTAGCGTGCTGGTGCACTCCCTGCCTGAGTCACTTCTGACTGCCAATTTAAAAGGTGGAAGGATGAGAAAGTTGGGGGAGTCAGTCCCCTATAATTATCTGGGTTCATCCAGCACCTTGCCCACTCCAACAGGTCCCTGTATCTACAACAGGTCCCTATATCTAGATCACTCCTTTCACAAATCTCAATGCTTGAAAACACTTATCACCAGCAAGATACTTTTGAATTGTAGTTGCAGGTGTAAAGTAGGAACAGCTACCTGTGCATGCATGGCAAGGTCCCCCTCAGGAACAATGAAATGATAACGAGATAATTAACTTATGGACAAAAAGAAATGGACAGGATATCCTCGATAAATGTGTAAATCCAAAAGAGAAATCTGTGCAGTACAGTATCTCCCATGGTATGTTGACATTCTTGTTCTGTTTACATTCCATTGGTCGATTCAACTGTGGTTTTCAAAAGGTAACTGGAAACGCACCTGAAGGGAAATAACTTTTGGGGAAAATGGAAAAGTAGTAGGATTAGGTAAATTGTTCTCACAGTGAGTTAGCACACACTTGGTGGATAAAGTAACCTGCTCCTAGTTTGTTGCATCTATTCCATTGTTTGCTGACTTTGCGTAGAAAATGTCAAGGAGTTTGAAGCATCTTATCACTGTGCTGAGTCTTTAAGCTTTAAACCTCAGTACGCATTCCACAAATATTTAAGAATCTGCTTTCAGAGTATCAAACAAATGTCCATTTTTTTCTTTGTTGTCTTCTTTCAAAAGTTTGCAGGTAACATTACAGCCAGATATCAATTTGGATGTTCCCAAGAGAATCTGTGAAATTGAGTTGTGTGGGTGCCTCTTTTTTCCTACCTTTGTCATTTGTTTCCCATTTGTCCCCTTCAAGATCAGCATCTCATATTGCTCAGAAAGGGACGTAGCAAAGCATACAATATTCAGGCAGACATTTATCACATGCAGTTCATTTCAGCCAATGCTGCTACTTTAAAAGGTTGAATACAGGTACAAACTGATTAAAAGACAGCTTCTTTCCTGCTGTTATCAGACTTTTCAATGGGTCTCTTTAATGCTAATGTTGATCTCTCTCTGCATCCTCTCAGCAGGTTTAACGTTGTATCCTGCACTCTGTTCTGTTACCCTGATGCACTTGCATAGTACAATCTGCATTAAAGCACATAAGACAACACTTTTCACTGTATCTCAGTACACGTGACAGTAATAAATCAAATCCATCACTATTGGCCACCACAAATGCTGAACGTGGAAGATAAATGCACATCTCTTACTCTCCTTTATTCCATTTGGAAACAAACTCACATAATCTAGATTGTCATTCCGAATGCAATGCTGAAAGAGTGCCTATTGGTAAGGTGCTGTCTGGCAGAGATATTAAAGCAGAATCCCTGTCAAATAGATACTAAAACATTTTGTGGCCATATTTGAGAAAAACAAAACAATTCTTTCCAAACAGATACCTATAACAGATTAACCAGTCATTAACCCATTGCTGGTTCTAGGCCTTGTGTACAAATTGAATTTAAAATAATGATTGGCCCTCAAAAGTCTCTGAAGAACACCTTGGCACATTGTGAAGTTGTAAAAGGCACTATAAAAATGCAAGTTCTTTCTTTTAGTAAGCATACCTTTAGGTGGCTATTGTGGCTGATTGATGCTAAATTAGTACATTTGTTTTAATAAAAATTATGACATAACCTTTAGAAGTTCCTTCATGCACAATCAGTATTGTGGCCAACACCACCTTCCTTCCATCAGGATGTTCTTGTGTTTTTTTTTGCAGAAACTAAATCTGTATGAAAATTCTACATTTGGAAATTTTAAATTTTTTCAATTCTGCATGGGACAAATGAGGCATCACCCGCACATTCACTGACTTGAAACACAAAACCATTCACCTTTGCTCTCAGCAATACTTTTTAAAAACAGATCAGGAATGTTAATAATAAGGCTGCACAGCAACCCGAATGTCCCTAGTGTGTTGAAAGCTTACAAAGCTGGGCCTAGATCACTCACAGGTTTCAGGGTTTGGTTCACCTGAAAATGCAGCAGAGAACATAGCAACAAAACGTTTGTCATGTGGACAAAGATAATCATCAAATCTGCCACAGATGTGACACTCTCAAAACAAAAGTGTACCTTTTACAAAGCCCCATCACACTTTGTGCCAATGTCACATCACTTTAATTATTCCTCCAATGCTGACTGGGTATTAGCAACAAGAGTATGTAATGGGAAAGTAATCACAGAATGCTACATTCTATCCCTCTCCCTGTGCAACTCAGAAACCTGGAGAACACTTTATTCCACAGATCTTTGTTTAGAGGTCTTTGAAATGTGGTCAAGACTTATGCTAAAACTTCTATTTTCAGACCGCCATTAAAAAGGAAAATGTACTTGAAATCACAAGTGCAGAATCAATTCTTCTGTTGCCTTTCCAAATTAAAAAGTATTTTGCCTCTACACTGTCCATAGCCCTCTATTCCCTGACAATTTCTCAGTATTTCGGCTAACTGCTGAGAGCTGCGAAGGTATGGAGAACTCAGTTAGCAGGCAAAGTAGATGGCAGCAGAAGGAAGTGTCGATTAGATGCAGTTGGATGATAGACATTACAAAGCCAGTCTACAGAAGATGTGGGAGGATGGCACATGACAAACCGCAACAGCAGATCTCCAGTTACAAACAGCAACAGCAGGTTGGACTTTAAGAGAAGCATAGGAAATGGGACACAGGCCTTACAACCCATGCCAAATTGCCTCAGACACCATTCGATGATGGGCAACTGGCCTGATAAACCTAAAGGGACATCATTCCACAGCTGACAGCCAGAATCTTCACGCTGCTGTAATCAGCACCAGAAAAACTGTGGGTAAATAATATCCACCCACCTTAGGAGCTTCTGGGTAGAAAGTGTCAGCCTTGCATCGCTTGATTAACTCTAGCAGAAAACAATCGAAGCTTAATAGATGGGTTGGCTTCAGGCATGAACCACTGCAGCCTTATGAAAGTCACACAATTACCACAATCATTGCGATTTGTGAAACAGAAATCTATTAGTGTAGTTTGTAAAAGGAGTCTAACTCACAGACAGACACAAACATAATTATAGTTATTACATTTTTTCTAAGTAGTTATTTACAGTGCCTCAGAACTATAATCTGTTTTTTATGTTGCAGCATGTTGTGATTGTAATAGTGGGCTGACATTTGCAAGGTCCCACTATTATTAAAAAGACGGATGTTTGCAAAGTACAAGATATATACCACAAAAAAGAAAAATGAATTAAACAAAGAGTGGCTGTGATTACAAACTGCAAGTAAAAAAAAAGAGTGGATCAATGAATTTTAACTCACTAAAGGTCGATGGGAAACGATAACCCTGTTTCAGTGCATCAGGTGAAATGACCAATTAAAGGCATGCTGTCAACAGGAATTTGTAAGTTGATATCATTTGCAAATGCTGATGGGACCAACAACCAAGAGAGATAGGGAGAAAATGAACAAGTGTGAAGAGAGAACAAGCATGCAAAAAAGTAATCAAACAGTGATGTCAGAGGAGGTTGGTTGCTTAATATTACTAGGAGAAAGTGAGGACTGCAGATGCTGGAGATCAGAGCTGAAAATGTGTTGCTGGAAAAGCGCAGCAGGTCAGGCAGCATCCAAGGAGCAGGAGAATCGACGTTTCGGGCACAAGCCCTTCTTCAGGAATATTACTTCAGTAATATTGCTTAATATTACTGTTTGTCGCTCTTTAAGCTTGGGCAGTGGTTTAAAGTAATAACTGGAAAACTATAACTATTCCTTTAACTAATTAGCTATTGACTTAATTATCTGGTTCATGTTAGTGAAACTACAACTGTTAAATAAATAACAATCTCAATGTAATATATAGAACAATGTTGAATAAGATTGGGAGGACAGGTAGTGAGGTGGAACTGCAATATGTGGAAGTGTGTGGAAATTATTGAGATCGAGAGCAACCACACTATTTGGAGAAAATACTGCAGAAAATTTTTTGCAGGAGCCTCAGGGGAGGAGAGAGTTACCTGTCTGTAAAAAAAAAATAGGAAGCAGTCACACAACTTTAGATTAGGCAATCGTTTGGGTTTGGTCAATGCAACGAGGGACTGGTGGATGTGACTGGGTCAGGCAGGTTTGGGGACCCAAGCTGCAGTGACACAGACATTTCAACATTTGAACTTGTCCATACAGGTGTAAAGGATGTCATACCTGTTGGACAAGAGCAATGACTGCAGGAATAATGGAAAATTGTTCACAGCATTGAGTTACAGCAGGCCATTCAAGCAGGTGAAGTAAAATGAATGTAGTGATGGTAGAGGACAATTTGGTCAGGGTGATAGAACTTCGGCCATAACTGGGAGTACTGTAGGCTGTATTGCCTACCCAGTGCCAGGGGCATGGACATCTCCTTGTAGATGGAGAAGAACTTAAAGTGGGAGGGGTAGGATCCAATTATTATGTAGACAGTGATAGAGCAGGGAATGGGGTTCTGCTGAAGGAGCTTGAGGATCTATGGTATTAACGATATATTCATGGGGAATAATTTCAGGAGGACTACCACAAACTCATGCAAATTGGCACAGAGTCAACAGAATTTATGAGTTTATCTCAAAGAGTGAAATGGGAGATGGTCAACTGACACTAATGGCTGGTAAAAGTTGTCCCATTGGGAACAGGGATTCACTTAAATTGAATTAAGATTGGGTATATCCAATTTGAAAATAGAGCTTTAAATTAAATTGGAGTTGGAGGTGATTCAGGTGAAGGGAGCGTTATAATCCTGAAGGGAAGAATTAATGCCATTGAGCAATAAATGATATGTGTCAAGAAATGTGAGTGTGACAGAAAGGTACAGAGCATTGAAGGGTAATATTGTTTCTGTGATTAAGATTAAGCCAGTGAAAAGTTAAAATTAAAACTACTTCATCTGAATATACAAACTGTTTTTAACAAAGGTAGACTAATTAACAGGTTAATGTACAACGTTTGAAGTAGGAGCAGAAGGAGACCATTGACCCCTTGAGCCTGTTCTGACATTCAATAAGATCAATAGCTAACCTATTTGTGTTTCAATTCCACATTCCCATCTACTGCTGATAAACCTTAATTCTTCAGCCTAACATGGATCTATCCACTGCTGTCTTAAAATTTTCAATGACCCTACCTCCAATGCTTTCTGAGGCAGAGAGTTCCAAAGCTGCATAACCTTTAGAAAGAGAATTTCTCTAGGTGTCCTGAAAGGATGTCCCCTAAATATAAAACAGTGCACACAGTAGACTGACCTACAAATAGAAACAATGGCCTGGATCTTCTGAGGAATGACAATCACACTCAAATTGCCATGATTGGGAGGTGGAGAGATTTTGGGATGGAATTCCAGAGATTAGGATCTAAAGAATTTTCCACTAATGGCTGAGGAATTAAAATTGGGGACACTCAAAATGACACTGATTAGGGGAGTACAGATATCTCACAGGGCTGTCGAACTGAAGGAGGCTACAAGAGAAAGGAAGGAACAAAGCTGTGGTAGAATTTTAAAATAAGTATGAGACTTCGAAAACTGTGACGTTTCTTGATCAGTAGTCAATATAAGTCAGTGAACTCAGATAGGAGAGTTGATAAGAAAAAGGACACGTCAAGTTTACAGCAAATACAATGAAACACTAGCCAGGAACATGTTAGATTAGTCATGCATAAAGGTAATGAAGTTCTAGATGAGGATTTCAGCAGCAGGTGAGCTGTGGCAAGGAAGGATTTGTGTGATGTTATAGAGGTGGAAACAGGTTGTCCTACTGATGGTGCAAGAATCAGAAGCTTATCTCTGTGTCAGATATGACACACATGACAGAACTCCACGTTGAATTTAGAAGTGACACAGTAAAATCAAAACTAAAGTACTAGGCTTATAAACAACAATTACAGATATGTGGCTGTAGAGTCGAGTGGCATTAAGTAGGCTTGTGAGAGTGTGGATTGGTTACATGGTTGATGATTTGATGGCTTCAGTAGATGGGAATTAGAAAAGAATCACCAATTTCAAAGAAATATCTCAATCATATATTCCATTGAGGAATTCAAAACTCCATCAGAAAAATGATCTGTCTATGGCAAACTGTGGAAGGATTGTATCAGATTAAAAGAAGTCTTACAAATTTGCTCAGAAACTTGGGAGAATGTTATAAACCAGCACAATTTGACAAAAATTTGAAGAACAGAGACAATGGACAAGGAGAGAAAACCAGTGAGGAATATGAAAAGAGATTGTGACATTCTCTGTCGGTGTGTAAAAAAGGAAAAGAATGGGATTGCTTAAAAGATTGAGATGGATGAGATAATAATGGGAGATAAGGAAAAGACAAAGATACAAAATAAATGTCTCTGATCTGTCTTCATACTATAGGAGTCAAAAACATATTAGAAGTTACAGAAAAGGAAGGATCTATTGAAAGTGAGGAACTTCAAGAGGTAAGAATTCATTAATTCATTCCATTTTTTATTTGCTGGGGGTTTCATTACCAGTATCACTATCTGTTGAGGCAAACAATCTTGATAATGACACCTCTTTTAAATGATTGTGGCATTGGGCATGAAATACATTCAATGACTAAACACGTACAGCTGGGGTATCCTAAAAAATCACAGTTCCTTTGAGAGAAGAAATTTCCCCTTGTTTCAGTCCCTAATGGCTAACTTCTTATCCTGAGACTATCTTCCCATTTCCAGACTCTCCATCCAGGGAAACAGCCTATAACACCTATTCAGGCAAACTTTCAATGAGATCACCATTCAGTCCTCTAAAGTGCAGAGATAGTTGATCCAGCCCTCTGATTTCAGGAATTAATCTCATGAGCCTTTGTTGGACTGATTCTAGTCCAAGTAATACCTCCACGTTCTGCCAGCTAAATTGTATACAGAACTCAAGATGTGCACTGATCAAAACTCTGCATGTTTCCAACAAGATTTTCTTATTCCTTTGCAATAAAGGATAATGTACAATTTGCCCATCCCCATTTTGTGTGTTTCCAAGAAATTCCAAATTCCTCCCCTTCTCTCTTAAGAATGTCAATTTGTGTCAGGCTCATGTGACTTTCTGGAGTGCAGCATTCTCCAGCACATTGCTCAAGACAGCTCTCATGGTATGAGAGTTTAGATAGGAAATATTAGTAAGATTTTCTTTCACTGAAGACAAAGAGGACCCCAACTCTGTTCTTACCTGCCACACATATATTTTCCAATGGAACACATTAGCTCAGGAGCCCTATTGTGTTGCTTTGCTCTCTAACCTCATGTACAAACATCAACTGGAGCACCACAACTGAAGTGGACATCCCAAAACAGAAGAAAGAGCAACCATGGAAACAGCCTGCTGTACTTGCCAAGATACTTTACACACAGGCATAGAATCATACAACATGGAAACAGACCCTTCCGTCCAATTCATTCATGCCAAATCTAATCCCAAACTAAGCTTTAGCTCTTCGAGTCATAAAACATTTTCCAACATCTGTGGACTGTACTAATAAGCTTACTGACCAGGAATCGTCAGCAATGGATCATTATTCAAACAGGTTTTGTGGCGGCACGGTGGCACAGTGGTTAGCACTGCTGCCTCACAGCGCCTGAGACCCGGGTTCAATTCCCGACTCAGGCGACTGGCTGTGTGGAGTTTGCACGTTCTCCCCGTGTCAGCGTGGGTTTCCTACGGGTGCTCCGGTTTCCTCCCACAGTCCAAAGATGTGCGGGTCAGGTGAATTGGCCATGCTAAATTGCCCATAGTGTTAGGTAAGGGGTAAATGTAGGGGTACGGGTGGGTTTCGCTTCGGCGGGTCGGTGTGGACTTGTTGGGCCGAAGGGCCTGTTTCCACACTGTAAATCTAATCTAATCTAAAAGGTTTGCAACTGCTTGATTTAAATACTATCAAGAACACGGGTTTGTGAGCATGGAAACAATATGACAATATTATGAATTTATTTGAAGTATTACTCAAGTTATTATCTCAAAATAATCCTGTATCATCTTTGCAAAGCTGATAATAGACCATTTCTGCCAGAAAATGGCAATAGAAAAGAGGAGAAACCAAGATCATGGTTTCTGCATTCTTTGGCCTTCTCTGGGAATAGAGTTAGGCCATGATTTGTGGGCTAATTGGAGGAAGTGGAAGTGTTTCACCGATGCAGTGGTGAGCTATCAATTTAGGTGCGGCCTTAACAAAATGTACAGCAATCACAGTGCTGATTTCATGCCGCCTATTCCCCTCTCTGTAAGTGCTAACTCTTAGATGAAAATATGAAAGCAAAGGTAAAGATTTATTTGACAATTTCCTTATTAAAGGTAGTTCTATGCTTTGCAAGATTTATAAATACTTGAGCCGAATACTGTGCAACTACGACAGAAAATGCAGTTGGATCATACAAAGGGACGAGTAGATCAAGCTACTGATGGATTTTCATATTTACTTGATCATTTCAAGTGAACATGCCTTGTGTGAGTGTACATTTCTATTGAGATTGATCTTTTCTGATGGTAGTTCAGTGGTTAGCACTGCTGCCTCACAGCACCAGGGACCCAGGTTTGATCTAACCCTCAAGCATCTACATGTGTGGAATTTGTACTTTCTTCCTGTGTCTGTGTGGGTCTCCCTCTGGGTGCTCCAGTTTCCTCCCAGAGTCCAAAGATATGTAGGTGAGGTAGATTGGCCATGCTAAATTGTCCATTGTGTCCAGGGATGTGCAGGCTGGGTGGATTAGCCTGGGGAAATGCAGGGTTACAGGAATAGGGTGGGATGTTCTTTGGAGGGTCGGTGTAGAATTGATGGGCTGAATGGTCTGCTTCCATACCATAGGGATTCTATGATTAAGTAGATTCATCCCAAGACTTGAGAAGCAGGAGTGGTCTGCTATCTTAAAACTGATGCATGTTCGAAATAAGAATAACCCCATTAAATATCAGGGAGTCAGCTTAATTCTCCATTCATTGAGAAATGTTAAGCAACCTGCAGCAAGTACATTCAGATGGGAGAAAAGCTTGTACAGCTGCAGCTTGCTCCTAGTTAACACTAACTGGATTTATTTCAACAGGGAGAAAACAGGATGTGGAGAAATAGCTGCAACTTATTGAGAAATGTCACATATTTCATAAATATCACTTGCCCTACAAATAATCCTTGCTTGCAGTGTTTAGCCGTGGGCAGGTAGACAATGGATTACTGAAGAGTTGCCTACCTTGATGTTATTCTGAAAGCCTCTAGGCTTAGGATAGAACTTAAGGATAGAACTGGTGCCAATCTTCACATTCTTAAATAAACTTTTATTTACTGAGAAACATATTGTAAACATAAACTACCTAATGCTACCAATCACAGTTTCTACCTCTTCGCATTTATACCTATTTTTAAGAAACTAAAAGTTCTATTTGAAAGAAGCATCATCCATTTACTGTAACGAAAAAACCCAGAAATTTTAAATGAAATTTGCATCAAACTAGAAACAGGAGTGATACTGTGTTTTGTTTCACTCGATTCCTCCTCCTCCCAAATTGCCTCAAGTCCATGTTCTCCTTTATGGGAATTCAAGTGATTCCCAGTTAATGCCTGTGATATGCATCCAGTTGGACACAATTATTGTGCAATTAACACTCATTACCAAAAGACACATTTTCCACTGGACAGCGCACAATTCTACCACAAGCTCTTCCTTCATATATGAAGAGGATCAAGTGGGTACAAGGAAAGAGTTACAATCCTCATAGGGCATTGTTATGACTAATCTTAAATGAAGTGACCCATTTTTTATTACAGTTCCAAGTGAGATCCCCCAAATATTCAGTCTCCCAGGTGAGGAAGAATGAACGTTCTTTACTCATCCACCCACACTCGGCCATAGCAAGATTAATTTAGAAAGGATCCCATTCCTGCCAGATGCCCATCTCCCAGACCAGCTTAATTTGGCTTTGAAAAGGAAACTATTTGACCAGCTTTTGAGTTGATGAAAACATGATTTCAACAGTTGCTAAACATGATAAGAAATATTTTCTGACAAGGTGCAATCACACACAGGCTGCCATTCTGCTCTTTATGTTTTTACATTCAGAAAGCGATCTGCATGTCTGGCAGGAGATCCATTCATGACACCTGCAGAAATGTAAAGAGTACCTTAAATCTAATTGTTCAGAGTAGCCAGAAGGCAAACCTTGCCTCTTGTGTCCAGCCGGGGGAAGAGTGTCATCAAGTGCCCCGGGAAAGAAGGTACAGAAGCCAGTGAATATTAAGTCACTGTGGGAGGGTAGCGTGCCGGGTCTAGCATTAGGGAAGCAGGTGCGTTGGGTCCTGGTTGGGGGTTGGCTTAGGGGAGGGATTGTCATGTCCAATGGTGAGCAGGGACAATTCTCCGATGGTTATGAGGATGTAAGTCCCCGGGCCACAGGGCATTGTTGGGATTGATGGCAACTTTATTAGGGGGATATAAATGTGTATAAGCTTTCAGTACTATTGCCAGAAATGTTGACAAGATCCATAGCCTCTAGCCATTTCTTCCTCGTGGAAGCCTGTCTGGAGTTACTAGATCTGTTCAAAGTCGACTCCATTTAGTGATGGACATTGAAATCCTCACTCAGAGTAGATTCTTCCATTAGACTACTCCTTTCCTTTTGTGGATACTTTCAGAGGATTCCAGATAAATTGGAATTGCCCATCAGAATCTTCAATTTTCCAGGGAACTCCTTCAGAATAAGTTGCATCAGTATGGTCCTAATGAGTAATTCCCCCATCTACACCACAGAAATGGTCATCTGGCCATCTGAAAATCCAGGTCAATAATCCAACATATATAACACAGATTAGAAATGTGAGGCAAGTCTAAAAGATATAAAAATAAAGTTTAAAGGTAAACAGATCATTTCAGGATTGTTCATGCATAGAACATTATGTAACATTGCAGCTGTCATTTTGAGTAATACCAATAGCATTGATATTGGCAGATGAGGGGTTAATTTTAAAATGCTTGTCTTTACACATCAACCAAAATTCTTCCATCTTGGTTCCTTTCAACAGTGGCTTGCAACATCTAGAATTGTGAAAAATATATTTTATTTTTACCTGTAATGCAGGTGTGTTTAATGGCTATGCTCAAGCTGAGATGTTCATAGCACACTAACTCACCAAGAAAAGCATCAAACTAGTAACATGCAAAGACAGGAGATTGCAATTGTTTTTAAATCACTTTACATATTTCTGGAATATTTAAAAATACCAACATGTCATGCACCCAGTCTGGAAATCGGTCAAGAGATGATTTCCTGCTGAGAAGTACTGATTAGATTGCCTTACACTTCTGCTTTTTAAAGTCCCACTCTTCAGCGGCTCCTCAGGCCCTACAAAAGCAACACTCCAAGAGTTCACAATGGGAATCTTACAGTGGTCAGTGAATTTCTTGCTAAGAAACTATATTGTCAGCCAGCCTGGCTTACAACCTATGCTTATAAAAACCGCATCTTGTCCAAAGGTTTCAATATGTCTGTAAATGATCCAGGGTTATGATCTGTGGTCATGGCAATGCATTTTATTAATTAGTGCTTCATTGATTGGAAATATGGATCAAGAATTTGGTTACACAGAACTCAGTTTAAATATGAAATGAAAATCATATCTTGACCTTGACATCCAAATATTGATCATGTTTTCTGACCCTATGAAAGTCTACCTGGAGTGTCAATTCACAAAATCTACACTGAGTCTATAAATTGTATTTTACTCTATTTCACTGTAAAATACAGGTGACAATAAATCATTCTTTCATTCACTCGTAATAGTAATCCAATAATAATCCAGGAGTTGATTATTTATGGCCCTGTTTCAATCTAATTTGCATGGTAGGAATGAGTCAAGGTGGTCATTTCAGATTGAAACATAGAAACATAGAACACGGAAACATAGAAACATAGAAAATAAATGCAAAAGTAGACTTTTTAGTCCTTCAAGCCTGCCCCACCATTTAATAAGATCACGGCTGATCAGGCAGTTTCAGTATTGCACTCCCACCTTCTCAATGCCTAATGATCTCTTTAGCTGCATTGGCCATGTCCAGCTCCCTTTTGAATATATCTAATGAACAGGCTCCAACAGCTTTCCATGACAGAGAATTGCACATGTTTACAACTCTTGAGTGAAGAATTTCTTCCTCATCTCAGTTTTAAATGGCTTACTCCTTATTCTTATTCTGTGACCCCTAGTTCTGGACTTCCCCAACATCAGGAACATTCTTCCTGCATCTAGTGTGTCTAGTCCCATCAGGATTTTATATGTTTCTATGAGATTCCCCCCTCATTCTTCTGAAAAAAAAAATCAACTGAGCTTCAGACCCTAACACAGCATAGTCTCTTTGGGAACAAGAATTTGGGCATGGAGAACTCAGTTTAATTATGAAATGAAAATCATGCATTGGCCTCCATTCCCAAATATTGATCATGTTTTCTGGCACTGAAAGTCTATCTACAGTGTTGATTCACACTCTAAAATCAAGGCTTTAGCCATCTCTTAGAATAATAAAATGGCTTCAAAAAGAAGTTGAAAGGACAAAGTCCGAGGTTACAAAATACATTATAGGTAACATCCAATAATTGTGATTTTATTTTTGCTTTTTTGTTGTTGAAGGGAATCAGAGAAGGATTATTTTCACCCTTATTGGTCTTACTTTTCTCTCTCCCTCCCCCAGAAAGTTGCATGGTGTGGAGACGGCTCATAGATTGAGTGGTAAGAGGAATGGGGAAAACGTTTGTCCTATTTTCATAAGCATAAACCTAACTCGAGCAAGAAGGCTAATTGTCTGGCCCATCGCTGCCTGGTTTCACATTCCTGAAGAAGGGTTACACCTGAAACATCAACTTCTCCATCTCCTGATGCTGCCTGACTTGTTGTGTTCTTCCAGCTTCCTGCTTGTCTACTTTGGATTCGTATTCTGAGCCTGAGAAGTCTTGATGTTCCCACAGGACTGCATCAGTCACCAATCTCAATAATGTCAAAAATCTTAAGTGCATCGGTTAACTCACTTTTTGAGCACAATTGACTGACAAATCAAATATATACCTTAGATGAACTTGAAATGTGAAAAAAAGCCCTTAATTCTAGCAAAAAATGTGCTCATTGTAAATAGGCGAGCCAAATTGGCTTAACATAAGATGACTTAGCAGCAGATAAGAAATTGAATCATGGCTAATTCAGCATTCTAATAAAGAGATTAGATTTGTTTGTATTTAACTAATCCACCGTATATCAAGAAATAAGAGTATCTGAATAATATTGAGCTTTTCTTTCATTGTGAAGGAATATGGGATTCACAAGAATGCAAATCAATACTTCTCTACACAAAGCCACTAAACAAATATTGTATTATTACCTGTGAAGAATGGGTGATCTCATTGAAGCTTATAAACAGCAAATGAAGTTTGTAAGAGGAGTAAGTGCATCATTAATGGCCTTTGAACCCACCCCCCTCTTAAAAAAGACAGATCATTGTGTGACTGGGCTCCCACATTTTATTGCACTGTAAGGCGCAGTGTAATGAAACCCAGGTATATAATTCAATAATAAATCTTCAGCATAAATCTCAAGGTTCCATACTTCAGCCTGATGAAAAATATGTTTTGAACGGTGAAACAAATGTGAGAAAAGAAATAAAGTTGAGCACTTTATTATTCATTAGATAGTTGTGTGAATGAGTGCTCTTGGGTGACGTCACTGCATCTAATGAGTGCATTGTTGCTAAAGTGGGAAATAGTGATGCGTAAATCACTTTTTTATAACTCCATCAAAACTACCCAATGAACAGTGCAATAAAAACTGTAATATACTGCTATAACATTCAACTGGTATTGTCCATTGATTTCGACATGAAACACCCTAAATGATCTAAAAAAAGTGAAAAGAAAATCACATTTCTAATGTGCCATTTTCAACAGATATCCAACGAACTCAATTGGCAAGGCTACCTAGTGAGGGGAAGTTAGGTTCAGAACAAAGTTACCTTCTCTAATTCATTGTTCTATATGTAGAATTGACTCATGTAGCTTCATTGTCATCACAAAAATTTAAAAACTCCACTGAAGATCAGGGCCTTGCTTCAAAAGGAGTGAGATTTTGACCTGGGGGGAAGGGCCTCAGTGAAACCGCATCCGTCTCTAAATTAAAAGGTGGGAAACACTGCCTTTAGGCTTTAGTACATATATCCTCAAAATGATAGGTTGAGGCCACATTTGCATTTTAAAAGCCTTATCTTCAGATCCTAGGAGGGGGCTTTCTCAAATCTGGGTTGCCCAGTTTGGGTTCAGTTGGTTTTTTAGAAATTCAGCATTAACCCCATTTCATTGGGCCTATAGATCTCCAATACAGACTGGATAATTGACAATTTCCAGCAGAGTTGGAGATACAGACTGAGACAGCTTCCCCCAAACTCCACCCCCCACCCCCCCCCAACCCTTCCACCCCACTCCATATCTGGACCGTGTTTGAGCCCAGTGTGAAATGTTGTCCATGCTTTCAATTCTCTGAACAGTTTATGTATTAAAAACACTTTACTCAAGTGCTCATCAGTGAGGTGGATAAGGGGGCCAAAAATTCTGTTTGCAGGAGAGTGAAGGGAGACTTGAAAAGCACCAATCAAATTCACTGATGACGGCTGGAAAGCTGAGAAGTGCTAGTGGACCATCTGGGTAAAATCTCTAGGTTTGAGAGACCAAAACAGGAGGAAGGTCTGTTTTGCCTGAAAGCAGGGTAATTCATGTCACATAGAGACATAGAGTCAGAGTCATACAATATGGAAACAGATCCTTCGGTCCAGCCAGTCCACGCCAAATGTGTTCCCAAACTAAACTAATCCCATCTGCCTGCGTTTGGTCGATAACCCTCCAAACCTTTCCTATTCATGAACTTATCCAAATGTCTTTTAAATGTTGTAACTGTACCTGTATCCATCACTTTCTCTGACAGTTCATTCCACAAATTACTCTCTATTAAAGAAAATTTGCCCCTCATGTCCTTTTTAAATCTTTCTGCTCTCATTGTAAAAATATGGCCCCTAGTTTTGAATCTCCTTATCCTAGGGAAAATATCCTTGTCATTCACCTTATCTATGCCCCCCATGATTTTATAAACCCCAATAAGATCACTTCTCAACCTCCTATAGTCCAGTGGAAGAAGTCCCAGCCATTCCAGTCTATTTTTATATCTCAAGCCCTCCATTTCTGGCAACATACAGGTAAATCTTTTCTAAATCTTCTTGCTTAATGATACCCTTCCTATCACAGGGCGACTAAAACTCCAGAAGAGGCCTTACTAATGTCCTGTACAAACTCAACATGGTCACAGGAGGTTGGTTGCAGGAACTGCAGCAAGTGAACTTGGCAATTGAGCTGTTTGGCAATCAGGAACTGAGCTTTACAACAGTTTCCTGACAGATGTAGAACATTTGCAATGGATATTCGCTAAATAGTGCATTCCTCAAAGCTGTGCTTTTTCATTAATGTTTACAAAGACTTGCTTCTAGTGGAATAAAGAATCCCTGTTTCATAATCCATGTGCAGTGTGTGTCTCTAAATTACCTGCCACAATGATTCTTTGTGAATCTGCACTGCACCTCCTCCATGGTTAAACTATTCTCCCTAAGGTGCCAAAAATGGAAGGCAAGATACCACGTTGTTATTTTGCTTTGAAAATACAATCCAAGTCTCAATGATATCTTAATGAATTGAAAGGTCTATCTCACCATGTGAAGAATTGCTCCTTACACAGAGATGTGATATAGGGCTCCTGAAGAAACGTCGATTCTCCTGCTCCTTGGATGCTGTCTGACCTGCTGCGCTTTTCCAGCAACACATTTTCAGCTCTGATCTCCAGCATCTGCAGTCCTCACTTTCTCATAGTATTTAATGAAAAGATTTCAGCTTATTGTGTAGGTGGAGAAGGGTTGGGTTCCCAGTCAACTGAAATACCCACAATCCAAAGATGTTCAGGTTAGGTGAATTGGCCATGCTCAATTGCCCTTAGTGTTCAGGGATGTGTAGGTTAGGTGCATTAGTCAGAAGAAATGTAAAGTAATAGGACTGGGGAATTTATTTATTTAACAACCACACCATGCCTGCTAATAAGATTCTACACTTCGAAATTCCCTTCCTAAAACTCTCCACATCACTTCCTTTCTTTAAGGTACTTGACGGAACCCACCAAACTCAATGTCATCTACCTAATATATCCATATGTTGCTCTGTATGAAATCTTGTTTGCTATCAATCAATTGAAGCACATTATGTTAAAGGGGCACTATGAATTCAAGTTAAAGAGCTTCTATCCTTGGAAATTTAAACCATTAATTTGTCACTGACAGAAGTTCTAATAGGCTCATAACAGAGCTGGCTCATTGGTCCAGGAGGGTCCCTACAGCTGACCCATGCCATTCCTCACTCCAAGGGTAGAATGTGGGGTGAGTGTGAAAATTGACCATATTTTCAGCCAACAATGATTTGGGTGACAAAGTTAACACAAAGACCATGAGAAATTTGTAACTGCTGACATTTCAAAACCATCACTGAAGGCACAGCCATTAGCTACCTGGTTACAGAGACATTGAAACTTAAAGGCGGACAGTCCTTTTTCAATTTGAAAAGTGCAACAGCTGATGTGAAAACCACCCCACATGATAAACATTGGTTTCTGTGATGCCTTGTGCCTATAGTCAATACTGATCCCATGAAAAAGTGTGAGAATACAAACTTAGAAACAGTGATTGTTGGGAAATAATCCTACATTACATATGTACAATGGGATATTTACAATTGAGTTGTAAATTACACATTGTTGTGTGCGTTCTTATGTTGTAATTTGAGACTCTTGGAGGAATTGCTAAGTTATCATCTTGACAAATGCTAATGAGTTGCTTATTTTAAACTAACCTTTTGCAGTAAACCAGTGATGAAATGTATAAATAATAGCAAAACTAAGTTATGGGAACAAATATCATGCTTGACATGTAATTACACTGAATTTGTTCAAAATATTTATTATAGAAAAGATAATCTCTATGGTCCAAATAAACAAGAAAACTCTCTTTTTTTAAATAGCTGAGCTAAGATTAAGTGTACAAATGCATTGCATTACCAACAAAGCAATAAATTTCTGAAAAGCATGCATTTGACAATTTGGTTTCTTTACTGGTGGCTGAAGAACAATATGGGTGGAGGTGTGCAAAGAAGAAAGAGATGTGTACTTTTCAAAGAACTTTGAGAACTTTAATTCACCATGTATATCAGCATCAATAGCTATGAAAACATAGCAATGTCAAACAATAATTTATAAATGTTTGTACAGAAACATTTATTTGTGTAACAATGATAGATCAACTGCATCCCAAGGAAACAGATTAATTCCAGGGAAGAATGGGAATGTACTTTTGTTCTTCTGGTCTCTGATTATTAGCGTGGCACTTTTTTAAAAAACTATATCATTGGTTGCTCTGCATTAGCTGTATTAGTGAATGAATCGGGTATGCGTGGCTGGATTTCCTCCATTAACAAACATTAGAAAAGAATTAGACTTTTATAGCTGCTTAATTGGTAGTATGTAAAGTGATCACAAACCTTAAGAACATATGAATTAGGATCATACATGAGTTATTTGACCCCCTGAGTATGTTCCATCATTCAATATATTCATGGCTGATCTATTTGTGTTTAGAATTCCACATTCCACATCTTGCAAAAATCAATTTACTTCTGCCTTAAAAATATTCAACAATGTCATCACCACCATCTTTTGAGGCAGAGAGTTTCAAAGTCATACAACTCTCAGAGAAAAGTTATCCTAATCTTTGTACAAACAGAGGGATTCAAATATTAAAATAATACACCCTAGTTTTAGCCTCAATCTCAAGAGGAAACTTACTTTATAAATCCACCTTGTCAAGAATGAGCAAGATTGTACATTGAATTAAGTCACACCTCACTCTTCTAAACTCCAGTCAGAACAAGGCCAGTATATCATCCATATCCTCAAAAGGACCAGTTAATACCAGGCATCAATCTAGTAAACCTCCTTCTGAAACATTTCTAATGCACTTAGATCCTTTCTCAAATAGAGTCATGGAGTCATAAAATCCCTACAGTGTGTAAACGGACCATTTGACCCAACAAGTCCACACCAACCCTCCGAAGAGTAACTTACCCAGACCCATTCCCCCTACCATATTACTCTACATTTACCTCTGATTAATACATCTAACCTACACATCCCTGAACACTATGGGCAAATTAGCATGGCCAATTCACCTAACCTACACATCTTTGGACAGTGGAAGGAAACCAGAGCACCTGGAGGAAACCCATGCAAATAAAAGAACATCGCATGCAGTTGAGAGAAACTATATGGATGTTCTGTCCATTGGATTAGAATTTACCTGACTACCCAGCCAGGAGAGACAGAGATCCCTACTTTATGAAGATCCTATGGAAATATCAGGACAATGACAGGGATACAGTTGCCCACCTGAGCTGGCCTCCCAGTGGTGCAGTCACGTGGGGGACAGACCTTGTGCAGTCAGACATCCAGCAGCTGAGAGCCCTGTAAAATTAACGGGGGTTACTGGAGTTGGATTCTGGAGGGATTGCTGCTTTTTATCCCATCCAGCTTCATCTCCCCTTCATATTACCCTTTTCCCGCAATAAAGCTTTCCCTCCCTCCCACCAGCAGTAACCAAACAAAGCAGCAGAGCCCCAGATGTAGACACAGCTCACATTAGGGAGGGGGAGGACCTACTGAACAGACAAAAACTGAACATAGAAACATAGTAAATAGGAAGAGTAGGCTATTCCATCCTTCCAGCCTGCTCCACCATTAATGATGATCATGGCTGATCACAGAGCATAATATCTTAATCTACCCTCAAGCCATATCTCTTGCTCCCTTCAGCTACAAGTATTATATCTACCTCCTTCTTAAAAACATAATATTTTGGCCTCAAATACTTTCTGTGGTAGTGAATTCCACAGGCTCACTGCTCACTGGGTAAAGGAATTTCTCTTCATCTTCGTCCTGAAAGGATTATCTCTTGTCCTTAAACTACTGATCAATTTTAACACCTTAACGCATGACAGACAGATAGGCAATGTGGCCTATTTTTTTCAGCTTTCTTCTTCCTTCCCATCCCAAAAAGGGGGGTTCTGTTTGCTACTTTCCATTTTAATGGAAGCTTTCCTGAATCTAAAGTATTTTGGAAAATTAACACCAATGCGTCTACTACCTCATTAGCCACCCTTTTTATGACCCTAGGATGAAATTCACCCAAACCCAAGGACTTGTCAGGTCCATGAGTTATATCACCACCACTTCCCAAGTGATGCTTATTTCATCAAGTTCAGCTTTTATTTATCACAATTACTGCAATGCTTCTTCTACTCTCTCCTATAAAAAGTATTTGTTCTGTTCATTTGCCATTTCCTTATTATCTACTAATACCCCATTCTCATACATTAGAGGACCAATGTATTCATTATTTACACTTTTCCTTTATAGGTACATATAGAAATTCTCACTATTCAAGTTAACAATCCTCGGTAATTTCCTTTTATTATGCAATTTTTTTCTCCTTGTTAACCTTTTTAGTCAATTTTTTTTTAATTCTTTACATTTAACTAATCATCTGACCTACAACTCGTCTTTGCACCATTATATGCTTTTTCTTTAAGTTTGATACCTTCCTCCACTTCTATAGATAAATATGGATGTTGGAACCTCTCTTTAGAATTTGTCGTCATAGGAATATACTTATTCTGAAATAAATGCTTAATTATCTGTCACTGTGTCTCTATTCATTTATTCATTAGTTGAGTATCCTAGTTGGTTTCAGTGAGCTCAGCTTTCATGCCCACATAGTTGCCCTTAATGAAGTTTAAATTACAAGTTTTAAATCCAACCTCGTCCCTTTCAAACAGGATGTAAAATTCAATCATTGTAGTCACTACTACCTAAAATTGCCTTTAATTTGAGATCATTAATTAATTCTTCACAATGCCAATATGTTATTGCCAGGTTGTATTAAAATCCAAATTTAAATTGCCAAGTGGGATTTAAAACACATTCTTTCTGGATTAGTAATCCAGTGACATAAGCACTAAACTACAGTATAAATCCTACCACCAGAGAACTACAAAGTTTCTCAGGAGCACATCAACTCTGTTCAATGTCCTTTACTGGACTCCTTTCTTAAATGTGATGATGCTTAAACACTTGAGTTCAGTCACAATGTTTTATGTTGTCATTAAAACAACCCACACTATATCATTGGTTGGCAGAGTGCACCAAGAACACAAAACACATGCAGTACCAGGGATACTGTCCTTTCAATAGTTTAACTGGATGATCCATCTTAGTCTCCTCCTGATGTTTCTGTGACCATGGATGCCAGAACTTAGACAATTAAATTCACTCCACATGACATCAAAACGGAGCTGAACTTACAAGGTACGGTAGTCTGCAGTACAAAGACAAGCTCCAGAATTAGCCCCATCCCTAACCAGACTGTTTAACAATAGCTACACATTGGCATCCACGCAACCAACTATGAAATTGTCCACGTACATTCTGTGCAAGAGTAGGACAAATGCAATTCAACCATTCCCTCCATATATACTCTCAACAATGAGAAAAATGTCATTGGCAGTGCTACCAAGCGGTACTATTCATCAATAACTTGCTCATTTATTGTTCAAGAGAAAAAGTGAGGACTGCAGATGCTGGGGATCAGAGTCAAGAGTGTGGTGCTGGAAAAGCACTGAGGAGCAGGAGAATCGATGCTTCAGGCATAAGCCATTCATCATGAATCCTGATGAAGGACTTATGCCCAAAACGTTGATTCTCCTGCTCCTTGGATAATACCTGACCTGCTGTACTTTTCCAGCACCACACTCTCAACTCATTTATTGTTCAGTTTAGGTTTAGAGCACTTGGAAATGGTCTTGTAGATATGGCTACAATTGGCGAAGTGCTGGAAAATAGGATTAGAATAGATGGATGCATGATGACCAAAGTGAACATATTGGGTTGAAATGCTGATTTCTATGCTGTAACTAGGGCTCTATCATAGAGTCATAGAGTCAGAGAGATGTGCAGCATGGAAACAGACCTTTCAGTCCAACTCATCCGAGTTGACCAGATATCCTAACCCAATCTAGTCCCATCTACCAGCACCCAGCCCATTTCCTTACAAACCCTTCCTATTCATACACCCATCCAGATGCCGTTTAAATGTTGCAATTGTACCAGCCTCCACCACTTCCTCTGGCAGCTCACTCCATACATGTACCACCCTCTGCATGAAAAGATTGCCCTTAAGTCTCTTTTATATCTTTCCCCTCTCACCCTAAACCTATACCCTCTAGTTCTGGACTCCCCCATCCCAGGGAAGAGACGTTGTCTATTTATCCTATGCATGACCCTCACGATTTTATAAACTTCTATAAGGTCACCCCTCAGCCTCCGATGCTACAGGAAAACAGCCCCAGCTGTTCAACCTCTCCCTATAGCTCAAATCCTCCAACCCTGGCAACATCCTTGTTAAGGGCAAAAGTGAGGAGTGCAGGTGCTGGAAATCAGTCAAGATTAGGGTAGTGCTGGAAAAGCACAGCAAGTCAAGCAGCACCCGAGGGGCAGGAAAATCGACATTTCAGGGAAAAGCCCTTCATCAGGAAGTGCTTTTGTCCGAAACATCGATTTTCCTGCTCCTTGGATATTGCCTGATCTGCTGTGCTTTTCCAGCACCACACTAATCTTGACCTCCAACATCCTTGTAAATCTTTTCTGAACTCTTTCACGTTGCACGCAATATTCCAAAAGTGGCCTAACCAATGTCCTGTATAGTCCCAGAATGCCCTCCCAACTCCTGTACTCAATACTCCGACCAATAAAGGAAAGCCTACCAAATGTCTTCTTCACTATCCTATCTACCTGCGACTCCACTTTCAAGGAGCTATGAACCTGCACTCCAATGTCTCTTTGTTCAGCAACACTCCCTAAGATCTTACCACTAAGTCTATAAGTCCTGCTAAGATTTGCTTTCCCAAAATGCAGCACCTCGTATTTATCAAAATTAAACTCCATCTGCCAGTTCTCAATCCATTGGCCCATTTGATCAAGATCCTGTTGTAATCTGAGGTAACCTTCTTTGCTGTCCACTAAACCTCCAATTTTGGTGCCACCTGCAAACATACTAACTATACCTCTTATGCTCACATATAAATGATGAAAAGTAGTGGACCCAGTACCGATCCTTGTGTCACTCAACTCGCCACAGGCCTCCAGTCTGAAAAACAACCTTCCACCATCACCCTCTGTCTTCTATCTTTGAGCCAGTTTTGTATTCAAATGGTTAGTTTTCCCTGTATTCCATGAGATCTAACCTTGCTAATCAGTCTCCCATGGGGAACCTTGTTGCATGCCTTACTGAAGTCCATATAGATCACATCCACCGCTCTGTCCTCATCCACCCTTGTTGTTACTTCTTCAGAAAACTCAATCAAGTTTGTGAGATATGATTTCTCATGCACATATCCATGTTGACTATCCCTAATCAGTCCTTGCCTTTCCAAATACATGTACATCCTGTTCCTCAGGATTCCCTCCAATAACTTGCCCACCATCGATGTCAGGTTCACTGGTCTATAGTTCCCTGGCATGTCCTTACCACCCTTCTTAAACAGTGCCACCACGTTAGCCAACCTCCAGTCTTCTGGCTCCTCACCTGTGACAATCGATGATACAAGTATTTCAGCAAGAGGCCCAGCAATCACTTCCCTAGCATTCCACAGAATTACAGGGCACACCTGATCAGGTCCTGGGCATTTATTCACTCTTATGCGTTTCAAGACATCCAGCACTTCCTTCTCTGTAATATGGACATTTTTAAGGTGTCACCATCTATTTTCCTCTATTCTATTCTATATCTTCCACGTCCTGCTCCACAGTAAACACTGATGCAAAACCCTGAACCATGCATTCATCTGCTCTATCCACTGATTCCTATCTGCATGGGCTCACAGAACTGGGAGTAATCCAGATATTACTACTCTCGAGGATCTCCTTTTTAAATTCCTAATAACTCTCTGTAATCACCCTTCAGAATCTCATCCCTTCCCCTTCCTATGTCATTAGTTCCAATATGGACAATGACCTCCTGCTGGGCCCTCTCCCTCTTCAGAACATTCTGCACGCTCTCTGAGACGTCTTTGATCCTGGCACCAGGAATGCAAAACACCATTCTGGTTTTTCACTGCTGGCTACAGAAACGTCTCTCTGTGCCTCAGACTAGAGACTCCCCTAACACAATTGATCTCTTGGAACCTGACATACCCCTCATTGCATTAGAGACAGTCTCAGTACCAGAAACTTGGCTGTTTATGCTACATTCCCTTGAGAATCCATCACCACCTATATTTTCAAAAACAGCATGCTTGTTTAAAATGGGGATAGCTACAGAAGACTCCTGCACTACCTGCCTACCTCTCTTACCTTTCCTGGAGTTAATCCATCTATGTGACTGTATCTGCAACTTTTCTCCCTTCCTATAATTGCCATCCATCACATCCCCTTGCTCTTGTAAATTCCTCATTGCCTCTAACAGTCTCTCCGACTAATCCATTCAATCCAATAGGATTAGCAATCAATGGCATTTATTGCAAATATAATCCACAATAACATGCAAACTCTCCCTAAACTCCCACATCCAACAAGAACATATCACTCTACTAAAGGCCACTTTTTCTTCTTCCAATCTACACACTCAGAAAATAACACTGTCCTATTCCTCTCCAAAACACTGCTCCAGGTTAACTTAATACTTATGGCTTATATTTTTAAGTTTAATCAAGAGACATATTTCAATAAAACATATAATCAAGAAAGAACCTTCTCTACACACTATGGCAGACTTATTGTAAGGCCACACTTAAAAATATTCACTGATCTGTTTCTGTGCTGCGACCTCTCCCAAACAGGTTCCTCCAAGATTAGTTGTGAAATTCACTGTTTGATAATTTTCCCAGCTGCACTCTGATGTCCAGCGATACATGAACTCAAACAGCAAAGTCATTAACTGCACAGGTTCACTGCTGTGTCAGGGAGCAGGGTGGATTTCTTTCTCCCTTTCCCTCTCTCTTCTGCTCCTGTCCCTTTTAAAAGTGCTGTTGTTTTGACTTTCTTTTTTGTCAAAGTTACACAACAATGCAACAGCATAGAAAACAGTAATTGCTGTTCCTGGAATTCGAGGAAATCACCTCCTTCAGCATGCTCTATTGGATATCTGTAAGATTCCTGAACAAGGTGAGCAACAATATGCATCTTCAACAAGCTGATTTTTAAAATTTGCACTTAGATAGTTGGATTGTTAAACAGGAGGTATAAATTAGAACATTTCCTTTATTGTAAAATTCTTGCATTGTAAGCAAAGGAAAGAGAGAAAGACAGAATTAAGAGACAGATAATACAAGATGGCACCAACACAGGGCGACTCTTCGCGAACTGTCTACTCATATTTCTTACAATAATTCTGCACTTTTAAACCTTAATTCTAAGTCAGCCATAATGCTGTATTCCTCGTTCTGTTCCAACAAACAATGATCCTTGTGTTTTTTATGTTATGATCTGCTTGTACTGCGTGCAAAACAAAACTTTTCACTGCACTTAGGTACATGTGCCAATAATAAATCAAAATAACTGAAATGGAATAAAAAAGAAACAGAAGTGAAATCAAGTTCTTTTTTGAAGTAAAAATGTTTCTTTTAGCTCTGTTACTTGATATAAACTTTTCAAAAATATCTCTTACAATAATTAAATTTAATAGAAATGCAATTTCTCATTTTCTGTTTCAAAGGGGTTATTTTACAGTAATTATGATATATAAGATTAAGACACTATATCCCTGAATTCCCTAACTTTTTCTATTCTTTTCGTTGATAATTAATGGGTACACACCAAAAATGCACACCTTTCATGAACTTTAATATTGAGTCTCTCAATGAGTTTCTTGTGGAGTGTAGTTTCTGAAGGAACTTTTTAAATTGGACAGCACCTTCCAGCACAGACTAGAATACCTGCAATTGTCCAATATATCCCCCAAGAATACAAAGCTCTGACCATTTCACCCATACTGTACTTCTGTTGCAAAATCTATATCAACATCTTTGTTCTTGACTGATGTAAACTAAAGATTTGCATTTGCATTTACACAAATACCAGGGTCTAAAAGCCCTGAACAGTTAATTAAATATTTTTGAAGTGTCGTCAACATAGGAAACACAACAGCCATTGTGTGCACAGCAAAGAAAATGTACAGGTTAGGTGAATTGGCCAAGCTAAATTGCCCTTAGTCAGGGGCAAATATGGGGAATGGTTACTCTTCGGAGGGTTGGTGTGGACTTGTTGGGTCGAAGGGCCTATTTCAATACTGTTGGGAATCTAATCTAATCTCACAAACAATATGATAATGATCCAGATCATGTGGTTTTTTTTAGATATTGATTGAAGGACTATTATTTGTGGGGGCATTGAAGATTATGAGATCTAATGCCATGTGATCTTTACATCATTTAAATCTCAGTTTAATATCTCATCGTAAGATGGCATCTCCAACAGTGCCGTTCAACCTCAGTCCTACATTGGCAAGCTAACCTTGGAGTTTTGTATTGGAGTGGGATTTGGAACCTGGAACTTTATCCTTCAGCAGTGAGCCATGGATGTACGAAGCAAATTTCTCAAGAGTTGCATGACCAAACAAACAGTCAGGTAGGAATGAACAAACAGCCCCACATATCACTGAGGCCAATTAGCAAGACCAAAGATGCTTACACAAATATTGATGCTAATTTGATTTCATTGTTATATTAATTTTTAACTTAGTAAAGCAATCCATTTCACAATCCTACATAACAATAGGCATAATTTACGTTTTTTATTTCAGACTTGTTATGTGAAATAAATGATGTTTATGAGGTTCTGACTGTTTTAATTTGGAAAAAAAAGGCAGTGACTTAACATTTGATGCATTGAATATATGGAGAGCAGGCAGACTGGACATTTGACCAATACTTAGTGTCTGAAGTGCACTGGCATAAATTGTACTCTGTAATGTGATTTCTTTAATGTAAGTGTAGGAGACAGCTTGCCTGGTGTCATTTTGTTACACATGTCGCATAATGTAAAATATGTAATTATGCTAATATTATAATTGCCCCTTTAAATCAATTGCATGATATAAAGAAATCTGAATGGTAATTTTAAAAAGATCGACCATTAATTAAAGGAGCTGTAATGCATTGGGTTTTGTATCATAATGAGGGATAATGAAGCCCTGTAGTTAAATGACTCAGTAAATTCAGATGTCAGTCGTTGGTTACCAGTGGCAACTTATCGCATTCAGTGGTAAATGTGCAGAGATATTATTTTACATTGAATGATCCAAGCAAATGTTGTTCTGTTTACAGTGGATTTAAAATACGTTTAACAGTTGTATTGTATTTAATTTTTGGATTTTAGTGCAAATTATCATATTGGAATATAAAAATACTTGAACAGCAGTGATACACTGTGCCAACCAAGTCCTGGGTTTTCACCTCACGATGTCCCAAAACACTTTCCAGCTAATTATGTAGAAAAGATATGACAATATTAATTTCATAATATTAAATATTAATGAATCTACTTAAGGTTCAAAATAATTTCATTATTTATTATTAACCTTCAAAGTTCGTGAAGTAAACATGCTTGAAAAGCTTGCACAATTCTGTCTGAGATAATGTGCTTACTTTCTTTTCATTATTTTTCTCTGCTAATTTAACTTCCTTTATTTTGGTTCAATCTTTATAAGTGTGATCTTGTGGTATATTTTGACCTTGAGGTTAAGAAGATAAATGTTCAATGTGTTTATCTGTAATTTCCCTCCACACTATTTTAGTGGAGGTAATAATTGGCTTTTAATACTGAGATCAAACTGAAGAGCTTCATATAATCACGTTCTATGTTCATAAACTCTATCTTACAATGTCATTTTATGTCCCTTATTGAACATATTCCTCAATTTGGATTTGGGATCTTAATCTCTAGTAATGGCTAATGCTCAATCAAACAAGTTTGGCTTCATGAGTTTGTGATTCTTTGTGTAGGTATGTAAGAAGCAAAGACAAGTGTCACTTCATTACAGGCATAGCGGGAGAATTTGTAATAGGAAATGGAGAAATGGCAAAGAAATTAAATAAATAGTGCGTATCTGTTTTTATAGACAAGTCTCCCTGAAATACTTGTGATGCTAGGATCTAGAGAGTGTGGAAATGAAAAAGAAATGCATTTGTGAAAAAGCAGTATCGAGAAAGGTAGTGGGACTAAAAGTTGATATATCACCAGGACAAAATGACCTTCACCTTGAGCGTGAAATGAAATAATGAGATAATTAATGCATCGGTGATGAACTATCAGAATTCTACTAATTTTGCAATCTTCCAATCTGCACACAACATGCAGATGTAGCCCTACTGTTTAAAAGAGGAGGAAGAGAGAAAATGAAAATTGATAGACCTGCTAGCCAGCTATGAGAAGAAGGAAAATGATTAGAATCTGTTGTAAAGGGTGTGACTCCTTGAAATTTATTAAATAGTTGTCTGATTGGACAGATTCAATATGGATTTATGAAGGGAAAAGGTCATGTTTGAAAAACCTGGAATGATTTTCTGAGAAAGTGGTTAGCAGAGTCATTAATGGAGAGCCAGTGGATTTTAAAAATAATTAATGAATAGTATGTGGGTATCACAAGCATTTATTGCCCATCCCTGGTAGCCCTTGAGATGATGATGGTAAAAAAAAACTGCCTTCTGAAACCACAGCAGTCCATTTAGTGTGGATTAACCTGTATTGTTACTAGGGAAGAATGCTGACCCAGGGACATCTGTTAGTTCCTTCATCATCTGCCACTGACTCAATTTAGTATTTATGACCTTTTGGACTCAATAAACTTGGTTAGTAGTGGCACCATTGAGCTGTTCTTGGTGATGAACATTGAAGGTCCCCATTAAAATTACATTCTGTACCCTTGCAATCCTCAGTGTTTCCTCCAAGCAGTACTCAACATGGAGGAGCACCCAATTTGTCAGTCAAAAGGGACAACATGTGTTGATGAGTAGGATTTTCCTTGCCCATGTTTGACCTGATGCCTAGAAAACCCATGCAGTCAAACGTCAATGGTTAGGATTCTCCGAGCAACTCCCTCCAGACTGTGTCAAATTGTGCCGCCACCTCTGCTGGCTCGGTCAATGTAACCAGGGGTGGTAATATTGTTGTCTGGAACATGGGAGCATATCTTACAGAAAATGTTAGGCTGTTGCTCGACTAGTTTATGAGACAGCTCTCTTAATTTTATGATTGGACAATATCTTGCAGAGACTAGTTAGGACTTTGAAGGCTCACCATGGGTGAGTTTTCCATTGTTGTTCCTGATACCTTTGTCAAAATCTGTTTTTATTCATTTGTTGAGAAGTTTTAGCAGTTAGATACAAGTGAGAGCCTTTTTAGGCCATTTCAGAGTAACTACATTGCTGTGGATCCAGAGTTACAATGGTTTAATGGTTGTCAAAGGATTTTTAATACAAGATGTTTTGTTTGTCAATTGAATTTTCACATCTGTCATGATGAGAACCAAACCCAGGTCCCTAATGCATTTCTGGGCAGTCTGGATTGTTCACCTAGTATCAATGTCAGTATTTGATCACCTCCCCTGGTGTGGTACATTTAGAGTTTTGGAAAGTTTTTCATAGCTAAGCCTTGCTTAAAGAGTTTAAACAAATTAAAACACATGGGATTAGAGGTAATAAACAGGGAGAATCAGATAGCTTTTGCAAAGATCCTGCACAGAAAGAATGGACTGAATGGCCTCATTCTAATCTAAGATTCTATGATTTTGCATTTCCCAATGCAGTGACTGATGGAAGACAATTAAAATTCAGTACAACAATCGCAAGACTAACTTGTTATATAATTTTGATGTGGCAGGATGATTTTTGTCTTCACCAGTTTGGCAGTAATGGGCTGGAGCAGATTCCCTGCCCACTGTACAGTATAGAATCATCGAATAGTTACAGCACAGGAGACAGCATCCAGCCAGAAGTGTTGATGTTGACTCTCTGCTTTCATTGCTCACGTAGTATCAATGTCAGTATGTGATTACCTCCCCTGGTGTGGTACATTTTGAGTTTTGGAAAGTTTTTCATAGCTAAGCCTTGCTTAAAGAGTTTAAACAAATTAAAACACATGTGATTAGAGGTAACATACTAGCATGGAATAAGGATAGATTAACAGGCAGAAAATAGTAGGAAAACCATTGGTTCATCCTCAGCTGCACAGGCTATGACCAGTGAGCACTGGAAAGACTAATTCTTGAGCCCCAGTAGTTCAGATCCAAATTAAAGATTTGAATATGGGAGGCAATTGCAACATTTCCAAGTTGTAGATGATACAAAGCTTGGCTGGAATGCGAAAGAGGATCCTGAGGAGGATGCATAAAGTCTTCAAAGAAATTTAGTCAGGCTGAGTGGGTGGGTAAGAGCACGGCATACAGAGAATAAATGTGAGGTTATATACTTTCATAGGACCAAATCATCCAGTGCAAGACAAAAAGCTTCAACAAAATGTTAAATAACATCAGAGTAGTGAAAATAGTTTAAAACGATTTTTTGAATGCAACATTCGTAACAAGGTGGATACATTGGTAGAGAACAGAAAAATAGAAAAAGTGAATGTATGCCAGTCATCACAGTGACATAGTTATTCGTCAGAGCAGGTGACAATTTGGAAGGACAGGAGGGAAGAGGTGGTAGGGAATCTTTTTGTTGAAAAATGAGGTGAGTGGAGTTGTGCAAATTGCTCTTGGTCAGAAAGATCAAAATGCAGGGTTAGATTCACGCCATCGAGTTGGAAAACAGATCACATTACTAGACGTAATGATATTGCCTCTGAATCAGAAACTCGGGGTTCCAGCTTCACATCAGGAACAAAGCAGATGCAGTCATAAGATCTTTATGTGAAGGCAGTCAAAGAAATTGAACACATTAATGAAGTGTCACAATTATGTTATATTAAAGGAATGATCATTGGAGCATAGCTCAACGCAATTTATAAAATTCAAGCCCTGAATAAAAACTACCATTTCAAAGATATAGTCTGTTGAACTCTGGTTTCACCTCAACTGGAGAATTGAATTTAGTCCTGGGCACCACACTTTAAGAAGGATGTGAAGACTTTAGAGGAAGCTTGGAGAATATTCATTGGGATGGTTCCAGCAAAGACTGACTTCTGTTTCTCGAATAAAGTAAAGGATGGGAGTTGTCTCCTTAGAGGAGGAAAGGTCAAGGGAAATTTCACCAAGTGGAAGACCCAATTCTGTGGATACAACTCCTGTGTACACGACTTTCAATCTGGGAGGGTGGGGGAGGGGCAATCCAGTTGGGCACATTTGAGAACTGGGTGGGTCAGGAACTATATCACCTCTCATATTAAAGAATGCAAACTCAACCCAGCCTGACGATGTGAAATCCTCATCTCTGTTACTATTGAAATAAAGAAAATGTATGAAATACATACACTAAAGTAGTTGGAACGGAACCTAGAATTGAAACAATGGGAACAGTTAAAAATAAAATTGTCCAGAATAGCTTCAGCTGTAAATACACTTTGTTTTGGTTCACTTGATACATTGGCTGGAATGTGGATGTGCAATCTCAGCTCATGAGATGAAACCACAAATGTTTCAAAAGCACAAGACAGTTCCACTGCCTGTCGCCAATGTGTACAAATATTCAAATATCTAACTTATAACCGGAGGAACCAGATATTGGAGCATCACCATCTCATATTATTTAATATGCATTTGGAACTTTAGTTTTGTGGTGGTTTATATCCAAGTAAGACAGATCGCTATGTTCAGTTCAGTGGATTTTCCAGCCATATGAGCAACTGAAGTTGCTCCTCCCATACTTGGATCCAAATGCAAATTATTCAGCTCTTCTGTTTCCAAGTTAAAATAATGGAAAAAGCTAAACAACTAAAGATTGAATCATGACTTTCCAAAGAAAATTGGGTAAATACTTGAAGGGGAGGAAGCTTAAGGATGTTGGGGAAAGAAGAGGGAGAATCAGATAGCTTTTGCAAAGATCCTGCACAGATAGAATGGACTGAATGGCTTCATTCTAATCTAAGATTCTATGAGTTTGTATTTCCCAATGCAGTGACTAATGGAAGACAATTAAAATTCAGTACAACAATCGCAAGACTAACTTGTTATATAATTTTGATGTGGCAGGATGATTTTTGTCTTCATCAGTTTGGTAGTAATGGGCTGGAGCAGATTCCCTGCCCACTGTACAGTATAGGATCATCGAATAGTTACAGCACAGGAGGCAGCATCTAGCCTGAAGTGTCGATGCTGGCTCTCTGCTTTCATTCTCTCCCCAGAGTCTTAATCTTTCCCACTTTCAAGTTCTTATCCAGTTGTCCCAATGGAACCTAATCACTTGCTGGATCACAGATTATCCTCACCTTGCCTCACTTTTTAATCACTTCAACATGTGTGTCTCTGGTACGTGACTTTTATGCAAGAGGGACAATTTTCTTGTATCTACGTACTGTGTCCAGGTGCCTCATGATTTTGAATACATCCATCAATTCTCACATCAATGTTTCCTTCCCTAAGGAAACAACTCTCATCCTTCTACTTCATTCAAGTAATTGAGATGTCTCATTGCTGGAACCAAGCCTTCTCTAAAGTCTTCACATCCTTATTAAAGTATGGTGCCCAGAACTAAATGCAATTCTTCAGTTGAGCTGAAACCAGCATTCAACAAACTATGCCTGTGAAATGGTAATTTTTATCCAGGACATGGATTTCATTAATTACCCTGAGCTGTGCTCCAGTGATCATTCCTTTAATATAACAAAATAATTACACTCCATTAATGAGTTCAATTTCTTTGACTGCCTACTCATAAAGACCTTAAAACTATGTCTGCCTTGTTCCTGATGCAAGGCTTGATTCAGAGGTAGAATGCTAGTTAGAGTGTCACAAGACCTCAAGTAATGTGGTACACTACCCAAATTGTTAAAATGAAAATATTTAGATGCATCTCCAGGGAGATTTGCAATCTCCTCCAGGCATCCAAGATTACATTCTTCTGTTCCAACTAACAATATTTCTCATTTCAGAGGTCATTATCATAGAGTGGCCGAAAATTTGAGAGCTAAAGGCAGGATTGTTGCTTCCATGTGGAAAAAAGTGACTGTGGCAATGTGGACTACCTCCTGGAGGTGGAATGAGGCATGCAAACATGGCCTGCTCACGTTTAGCACAATCAGATTACTTCATGGTCAAATTCCAGTCATTTTGCAGGTCTTCCAAGACTTTGGGAATCAAGCTTAGCTGCCTGGTCATAGGCTCCCAGTGACATTCCAGTGGGGTATGCTAGCTCAATCTCTCACCAGCTGCGGGCATGAAAAATGTGATGCTGGAAAAGCATAGTAGGTCAAGAGCATTCAAGGAGCAGGAGAACTGACGTTTCAGGCATAAGCCCTTCATCAGGAATGTGGGGAGAGGAGGGGGCTGAGAGATAAATTGGAAGGTGGGGGAGGGGGTGAAGTAGCTGAAATGGGCGATAGGTAGATGCAAGTGGGGGATGATAGTGATAAGTCGAAGGGAAGGATGGAGTGAAAAGATGGAAAGGAAGATGGATGGATAGGACAGTTGGAAAGTTAGATCTGGGATGAGGTGGGGGGAGATGAGAAAACTGGCGAAGTCAACATTCATGCCATGTGATTGGAGGGCCCCAAGGTGGAAGATAAGATGTTCTTCCTCCATATGTTGGGTGACTTAGATTTGGCTGATTGGCTACACCCTGCCAATTACCCTCCACAACAATGACTGCTGAGGACATTACTTAATTTTAATACTTTGTGGAGTGTGCAGAATATACTGCAATATGGAAGCACATTTTCTCTCACCTCTTTCAAATGCAGGCCTCATTCTCCTTCAAAGGTAGCAGCCCTTCAAATAATTGACCAGTTTTCGGAAAATCATTGTTGGTTGACTATTTCCCACATCACTCAGGGTCAAGGACTCCAGTGGCAGAAGACAACTTGGTCAAAAACTAGAGGAGACGTTTGCTGAATGAACTCAGTGTCCTAAGCTTACGACAGATTCCGATAAACAATTTATTTTGCTAACACACCCAACAACATTACTCGTTGTATGCTTTGCCAAAAAAATACACTCCTCCCTTACCTTCAGACTTGCAACAAAGCCCATTTATTTCACTGCATTTCTCCACAAATAATTTGCTCTTCTTCATCTCAAAAGAATTCGCGTGATGTCAAATAATATTGCAGCGAATAAAATTTCATTAAAATGAATGTGGCAAACGGTTCATTCAATTAGTTTTAACCTGATGCCCGTCCTTTAAATGAAAACACAAGAAGTGTGCTCTCTACTTTTTAAAGAAGTTTTCCTTTACAGATCCATTAAATAAATGCCATATCCGAAATGAATATATCTTGAAGTGCAGAGTTAAATAAATAGGACAACAAAAGCAGAAGAATATACCAGCTTATCCTGTCGGAAAGTGTATGGAGTAAGATGGATGGCTATCCTTTACAAAATGCCAAGACAAGCAATTCAGTTCAAAGTTCCCGTAAATGGTTTTATGACATGAAGTTTTGGGTTCTCTAACCAAGTTTACCCGCTATACTTTCCATTTGGGGCTAATATTCTAAGTCAGTCAGCGTGAAGCTAAAAACAAGCATGTGATTCCAAATTTCATTCTCTAGGAACTGAGAGAGGACATAGGAAGTTGTCATATTGGTCAGAATTTGGCTCAAAAAATCTGGGCATCATTCCTCACATAAATTTATCTTTGTGAGCTGATTTGTGCTGCTTCACTCTTACCCTCAATAAACTGTTCACTCTCAAGCTCATGGTGCCTTGCAAGTAATTGTGCAATAAATATGAATTAAACTCACTGTAAATGGTTAGGGCTGTTACCTAACAGAGCAAGGACCTTTTGAAATAATGTCATTAACATTTTTGCAGTTCAGCAGCCTCCGTTGCCCAGAAATGTAACAATTGACATTGTGAATAGATTATTGGTTCTCTGAGTTTTGAAGATTCCAGATCCAACGTTGCAAATTCATACTTCAGCAACTTGCAACACACATTTTTCAGGCTAAATGGAGAAAGATAAATTTAATAAACATGACATACCAGAAGGTACTCCATTCTAGCAAATTCTGCATCAATTGTGCTGTATCCTCTGTGATATGCAGTTTTAACTGAGCCCAGACTGGTGAACCAATTAAAACAGAACAACATGCAAAGGTAATCAGAATTCTGGAATAATAACCAAATTATCAGACAACACATGCAGGAACAGGTAATGTGATCTGACATATTTGGTATGCCCAAGAATGTTATATGTTTGTGTCTATCAAAGGTGAGAACAGAATAAAAATTTTAATGTAACAGCTCTCACCTCCAATACTGAAATGCACAGCGCTGCTATTAGAAAAACAAGATAAAAGGCAAACAGTCTTGTCATTTCTCCTACCTTCATGAACTGAAGGACCTTTCTCTTACAAAAAAATAATTGCAGTGTTATTGTTAGGAAGTGATTTACTGGTATTGAGCAAAGAACATTGCAAAGATTTTTGTGTACCTGCCAATTTAATAACTGAATTCAAAAGTTTCCAAAACATGAGAAGTCCAATTTTCCCATTATTTGGGACATTATGGAATCTGTTATCCTGCTACTCGTTTCCATTCTTCTTCGTTCTAATGGACTATTGTATAAAAGGCCAATGCTTTGTTTGACAGTGCATTGATGAAGAGATTTAGTTGTGGGCATTTCCACATAGATACTAAAAGACCCTGTGACCTCTTGAAACTCCAATCTTTATTGAGTTAAGTGTAGAGTTCAATGTGCAATTCAGCAGTATCAATTGTAAAAGGGAAGTATTCAGCTTGAGCATTCCATTTTACAGGGAAAAAGCAGTGACTAAACATTGAAAATTGATGTGTATGCATTAGTAGGCTAAGACAGACTTATAGTCCTTCTCTTATTGATATCTAATGTCTATCTGATTCCACAATGGACAAATACCTTGTCTGCACAAAATAGACACAAAGCTTCCTTATTGTGCAAATCAAGGCCTAATACTGTTTTAGAATTGCAAATGGGCTCTACGGTAACTTAATTGTGATGGGTCTCAAGTGGCCTATCCAGGGGTAATTAAACGTAATTGCAGGATCTGTTCATCAGGTCATCTTCAATTAGCACGATAATTATGTTCCTAAAAATCACCGCATTGAGCAAAGCCACATTATTTGAAACACCTTCAGTGTAAACATCTGAATTGCGATCCTGAAGTACAGAATGTGATACGAATACAAGGTGAAGATAAAAACATCAACGATCAGTGCTTGGGCCCCAGCTATTCAAAATGTTAGTAAATGCTATGGACAAGAAAACCAAGAGCAATATTTCCAAGTTTGCCGATGGCACAAAACTGGGTGGGATTCTGAATAATTAGGAGAATGCAAGGAGGCTTCAAGGTGATTTTAAATAAGTTGAGTGAGTTGTCAAACACATAATAAGCGCAATGCAACATGGTTAAACACTTACATAAACACTCTGGTAATGAAAACAAAAAGGCAACAAATTACTTGAATGATGACATATTAGGAAACATAGCTGTACAAAAGAGATCTAATCACCCTTTTATACCAACAAAAGTAGGCAGGCAGTCTTAGCAAACTAATAGGCAGGCAAGTGGTATACTGGTCCTCACGGCAAGAAGATTTGAGTTCAGAAGTAGGGATGTCTTTCTGCAGTTATACAGAGCCTTGGTGAGATTACATCTGGAGTATCAACTGCTGTTTTGGACTCTCTACCTAAGAAAATGTATACTTTCCAAAGATGGAATGGAGTGAAGGTTCAACTAGGTGGATATCAGGATAGCAGGACTGTCTTGAGGAAAGAGCAATGAGTACAGGCTCAAAGCAAACCAGAGTTCAGAAGAATGATGAGTGATCTGATTGAACGACAGACAATTTGGACAGGACGAGACAGACAAGAGACGAAGTGGGCAAACAGGGGATACAGTCTCAGGATATAAGGCTGAAATGTAGAAACATTTCTTCACTCAAAGAATAGTGAACCTGTGGAACTCTCCAGCACAGAAGGCTGTGGAGGCCATGTTACTGAATATATTTAAGAAAGGGACAGACACACATTTAGATTTTAAAGGTATTAAGGGGTATGGGAGAAAAAGGGTATTGAAATAGAGGATCAGCCATCAAAATATCAAATGGTGAAGCGCTCTTGAAGGGCTTAAGGATCCTGCTTTTAGTTTAATTTTCTACATAAAAGTAAGCCAAAAAATGCTAATGTTTATGGTCTCATATAAAAGATTGCTTACCTGGAGTTGGAAGACTAAAGATCTTCATCCAACTCAGCTGCAGTTCTGGAAGGTTGAAGGTCATCAGACATCTCTTTTACTGCTTTGGAGATGGATGGTTGAATGTCCTTAGGAAGAGGCTTTTTAAGAAACAACTTACCCCGCTGTAATCGAGGCAGGCAATGGGCAAAATGAGCTGAAAGAGCAGAAATTTGCCCAAGAATGTTGAGTTGTGGCACACATTTACTCTTGTATGCTGCTGGCAATCGGAGGAGAACTGCATTTTTGTGAATCAGGTGCATATTGTAAGAATCACGGGGAGTAAAGCAAAAACCAAGAATTGAAGAAATCATATTCATTGAGACCATATTAATTACCTGTATGAGAAATGGCCACAAACCCCTCTCAATGGTATAATGTTGTGGAGAAAGAGGGAGTAGATGTGCTTTGTCTGAGAGCATTGAGTCACAAATCTCACCATTACCTTCTCCCACCCTCCTCCTCACTGACTCAGACTACGGATGCTTTTTTTTTTACCCTTTTTGGAGACAAGTTGGCTTTCTCCTTCCTCATCAATATCCTGTTATGCTTTTCTTTAACGAAGGGAGAACATGTGTACAATTTTCAACTTCACCATGTGTGTTGGTCTTGTTGTGTCAAACATACTATACCAGCAAAACCTGACTGACAACCTTATGAAAAACATCTAGACATCTTACAAAAGCCACTATCGATGGGAAAGTTTAATTGGAACATTTGAAGCATTAATCACAGCTTATATTTATATTGTACATTTAAAATGACAAAACATTCCCAGGCACGTTCAAAAAGCATATTTTAAACATATAATACTGAGTGTCATTAATGGACATTTAATCACCTCACTAAAAGCTTGGTCAAAGAAGTAGGCTTTAAGGAGTGCATTAAACAAGAAAAATAAGATGCAGAGATGTAGGGAGGATATTCCAGAGCTTAGAAACTAAGTAAAGAAAAGCTGAAGGTGATGGAATAATTATAATCAGGATGCACAAAAGGCTAGAATTAGAGGTGCACAGATACCTCACACAGTTATGAGGCTGCAAGAGATTGCAGACAGAAAGAGTGAAAAACAGCTAAAGAAGAAAAGAGAAAAAGAAAGAAAGAGTGAAAGAGGAAAAAAAGAAAGTGATCATAGGAACAGGAGTAGATCATTCAGCACCTCAAGCATGTTCTGCCTTTCAATTAGATCATGGCAGAAAGAGAAAGACAGAGAGAGAGAGAGAGAGAGAAAAAAATGAAAAGAGAAAATGAGTGTGACAGTGAGATAGAGTGAGGATAAGAGAGACAGGCAGTGTATGGATGGGAATATGGAATTTAAGGATTCAAAAGCAAGGAGTCTGAAATTCCATGGAGTATTAGTGGTCCTCTACAAGAAACAGAGAATGCCCACTGAATTTCAGGACCATATTACTTAAACCATAGATACAACCAGGGACTTGAAAAATCTCCATCTGATTTCAGAGAATCAATATAAATTTTTGAAAGGGAAATGTAACCCATTTGAGTTTAAGGGTGTAGCAAATGTGATAGGTCATAATTGGAGTGGGTGTGGGAGGTGAAACCTGGGGATGTAATGTATTTAGACATTCAAAATATGTTTGACAAGGGTGCTATAAAATACTTTGTTATTAAAGAATGGGGTGATAGATATCATGGGTAATATATTAGTAAGAATTGAAGGCTGGTTACCAAATGGAAACCATAGGGGAGGAATCAACAGGATCATCTTCAGGATGGCAGGGTTCAGTGGAATGCCAGAAGATCAGACTTTTTTAAAAAAATTTGTTTGTGGGATTTGGACATTACTGGCTGGACCAACGTTTAGAGTCATAGAGATGTACAGCACGGAAACTGACCCTTTGTTCCAACTTGTCCATGCCGACTAGATATCCTAAATTAATCTAGTCCCATTTGCCAGCATTTGGCCTATAACCCTCTAAACCCTTCCATTTATGCACCCATCCAGATCTTTTTTAAATGCTGTGATTGCACCAGTCCCCACCACTTCATCTGGCATTCTATACAAACACCACATTCTGTGTGAAAAAGTTGCCCCTGAGGTTCTTGCCCATCTTTAATTTCTCCTTGACCTGAATGATTTGTTAGGGCTATTTCAGTAGGCAGTTAAGAGTCAGTCAACCATATTGTTGTGAGTGTGGAATCACATGTAGGCCAGACCAGGAAAAGACAGATTTCCTTTCCTAAACGACATCAGTGAACCAGACGGATATTTACAACAGTGGTTACATGCTTGCTGTTAGACCAGCTTTTAATTCAATCTTGATAAAGTGAATTCTCCATAATGGTCTTCAAATCTATTATCCCAGACCATAAAACCATAAGATTTAGGAGCAGAATTCAGCCATTTAGTGTATCGTGTTTGCTCCGCCATTCGATCACGTTCAATATGTTTCTCAACTACATTCTCCTGGCTTCTCCCTGTCTTAAATGCACTCGATGACTTGCCCCCTACAGCCCTCTGTGGCAAAGTTCCATAGATTCACAAACAGCTTGCTGAAGAAATTCCTCCTCATCCCTTCCTTCTGAGGTTGTGCCCTTTGGTCTTAGTCTCTCTTACTAGAACATAGAAACATAGAAACATAGAACAGTACAGATCCTTCAGCCCTCGATGTTGTGCCAAGTTTTTACTCTAAGATCAAACTAACTTACAAATCCTTCATTTTACTATCATCCATATGCCTATCCAAGTGTCGCTTAAATGTCCCTAATGTATCTTACTCTACTACTACTGCTGGCAGTGCATTCCACACACCCACCACTCTCTGCATAAGGAACCTACCTCTGTCATTTCCCCTAAACTTTCCTCCAATCCCTTTAAAATTATGTTCCCTTATGATAACCATTTCCATCCTGGGAAAATGTCTCTGGCTATCAATTTTATCTATGCCTCTCATCATCTTGCACACCTCTATCAATTGATCTCTCATCTTACTTTGCTCCAATGAGAAAAGTCCTAGCTCCCTCAACCTTTCTTCATAAGACATACCCTCCAGTCTAGGCAGCATCCTGGTAAACCTCCTCTGCACCCTCTCTAAAGCTTCCATATCCTTCTGATGATGAGGCAACCAGAATTGACACAATGTTCCAAATGTAGTCTACAGAGCTACAGCATTAGCTTGTGGCTCTTAAACTCAGTTCTTCACTAATAACAGCCAACACATTGTAATGCCTTCATAACAACCTTATCAACTTGGGTGGCAACTGTGAGAGATCTATGGACATGGACCCCAAAGTCCCTCTGTTCCTCCACATTGTCAATAATCCTGCCTTTAACCCTGTAATCTGCTTTCAAACTTGACCTTCCAAAATGAATCACTTCACATTTTTCCAGGTTGAAATCCATCTGGCACTTCTCAGCTCAACTCTGCATCATGTCAATGTCTCATGCACTATCCACATCTCCACCAACCTTCGTATCATCGGCAAACTTACTAAGCCACCCTACCACTTTCTCATCCAAGTCATTTATAAAAATCACAAAGAGCAGAGGGCCCAGAACTAATCCCTGCAGAATATCACTGAGCTCCAGGCTGAATACTTTCCATCTACTAACATCCTTTGTATTCTATGGGCGAGCCAGCTCTATATCCAGACAGCCAAATTTCCCTGTATCCCATGCCTGCTTACTTACTGAATGAGCCTACCACGGAGAATCTTACCAAATGCCATGCTAAAATCCATATACATCACATCCATTACTCTACCTTCATCAACGTGTTTTGTCACATCCACAAAGAATTCAGTAAGGTTTGTGAGGCATGACCTGCCCCTCACAAAACCATGCTATCTCTACTTAAACTCTGCTTTTCCAAATAATCATAAATCCTTTCGCTCAGAATGCTCACCAAAAATTTACCCACCACCAACGTGACTGACTTGTTGGTAATTCCCACTATCATCCTTATTCCTTTTCTTGAATAAGGAAATAACATTTATCACCCTCCAATCACTTGGTATTACTCCAGTGGACAGTGAAGATGCAAAGATCATCACCAAAGGCACAGAAATTTCTTCTTTCACTTCCCACAGTAACCTTGGGTATGTCCCTTATGGCCCAGGGGACTTATCTATCCTCACATTTTCCAAACTTTCCAGCGCATCCTCCTTCTTAACGCCAACCTGTTTGAACATATCAGCCTGTTTCACGCTGTCTTCACAAATGATGAAGTCTTTCTCAGCAGTGCATATTGAAGCAAAGTATTCATTAAGGACCTCCCCTACCTTCTCCGACTCCAGACAGAAGTTCCCTCCACTATCCCTAATTGGCCTTACCCTCACTCTGGCAATCCTCTTGTTCCTCACACTAGTGTAGAACACCTTTGGGTTTTCCTTTATCCTAACTGACAAGGCTTCTTCATGCCCCCTTCTAGCTCTCCTAAGTCCATTCTTCAGTTCCTTCCTGGCTACCTTGTAATCCTCTAGAGCCCTGTCTGATTCTTGCTTCCTCAACCTTGAGTAAGCTTCTTTCTTCCTCTTGACTAGATGTTCCATATCTCTTGTCATTCAAGGTTCCTTCACCCTAATGTGCCTTCCTTGCCTCAGTGGGATAAACCTATCCAGCACTCGCAGCAAGTTCTCCCTAAACAAATTCCACATTTCTGTCATGCATTTGCTGAGTATATCTGTTCCCAATTTATGCTCCACAGTTCCTGCCTAATAGCACCGTAATTCCCCCTTCTCCAATTAAATACTTTACCATATTGGCTGCTCTTATCCCTCTGAATGTCTATCGTAAGGGTCAGGGAGCTCTTATCACTATCATCAAAAGGCAGTCTCACCAAAAGGTCTGACAACTGACCTGGTTTCATTGCCAAGAACCAAACCCAATATGGCCTCCAATACTATTGGTAACATCTTCCCCATGTGCACTTTGTCTAGACATTTCAGTATTCTGTAGACTTCAATGAGATTCCCCCACTCCATCCTTCTAAACTCCATTGAGTACAGACACAATCATTCCTCATTGCACAAGCCCTTTATCTCTACGATCATTCTTGTAAACCTCCTCTGAATGCCTTCCAACTCCAGTAGTATATCCTTCCTTAAATGCAGAGCCCAAAACTGCTCACAATGTTCCAAATGTGTTCTGACCAGAGCCATGGACAACCTCAGCAGTACATCTCTGTTCTTGTATTCCAGCCCTCTTGAAATGAATGCTAACACTGCATTTGCCTTACTAACTGCTAACTTTACTTGCATGTTAGTCTTAAGAGATTCCTGAACTAGGACTCCCAAGTCTCTTTGTGCTTCAGATTTCTGAAGCTTTTCCTCCATTAAGAATATAGTCTATGCTCTTCTTCCTAACAAAGCACATAACCTCACACTTTCCTCCATTATAATACATCTGCCATTTCTTTGCCCACTCTACTCTTCTGGGGAGAAAGTCTGTGCCTCTGGATTACTACTTCAGTCACCTTACTATTATGTCGTTCCTTCTCCAGTCGAGGCTTGAGCTTCAGCCATTTACAAACCATACCCTTACTGTTATGAGGTAGCAAAGTGCAATGTAACCATATTTGCTGAACATGAACTAGGAGCAGGAGTAGTCAATTCAGCCCCACAGACTATCTCCACCATTTAATATGATCATGGCTGATCTCAGCTCGGCCTCAGCTCCATGTTCCTACCTGTTCCCTGAATTTTTCAACCTACTGTTAATTAAATATCTGTCTACCACCTCAAATTTATTCAATGTCCTGGAGTCCACCACACTCTGAGGAAGTCAATTCCACAAGTTCACAACCTTTTGAGAGAAGTAATTCAACCTCATTAATTTAAACTCTGCGGCACCCCTAACTTGAACTATGACCTCTCATTCTAGATTGCCCCACAAGTGGGCACATCCTCTCCATGTCTGTGTTGTCAATCCCTTTTACCTTCTTCTATCCCTGACTTAGGGCTCTTCTCATTCTTCTTAATTCAAGTGAGTATAGGCCTTAAATGTCTGGAATTAATGTAGTGAACATTCCCTGAACTGCCTCGAATGCAATTATATCCTTCCTCAAGTAAGTGGATCAAAATGGTGGCTCAGTGGATCATGCTGATGTTTCATAGTGCCAGGAACCTTGGTTCGATTCCAGCCTCGGGTGACTGCCTACATGGAGTTTGTACATTCTACCCGTGTCTGCATGGGTTTCCTCCCACAGTCCGAAGATGGGCACATTAGGTGGATTGGCCATGATAAATTGCCCATAGTTTCCAGGAATGTGCAGGCGAGGTGGGGTTAACCATGGGAAATGAAGGGTTACAGCCAAAGAGTGAGGGTCTGGGTGGGATGCTCTTCAGATGGTCAGTGTGGATTTGGTGGGTTGAATAGCCTGCTTCCACACTGTAGGTATTCTATGAAAACTGTACTCCAGGCACCTTGCACAGATTACAGCAACATTTCTCTACTTTTACACTCTATTCCTTTCAAAACAGAGCACACATTTGCAACCCTACACACTCAGGTCCTAATTCTATTTGTTTTGATATTAATATTAATTTCATAGCCTACTAATTACAACAGCATGTATTTTTAGCATAATACATGTAGCTTCAATTAATTCATTTGTTGCAAAGTATATACATCCTTCTAAAATACTTTTAACAGCATCTGAACAGAGTTGTTGTAATGTTCCAGAGAAGTAATATATGCATTTGCTATATCTGCAAAAGCTAGAGATGATTCAGTCACAATTAATATTTACTGCATTGTTTCTCGATAGTCAACTTAAGATGAATTTATAATTACTTGGCAAGTGTTTATCCATCTTTGAGTGTTAATAACAGTCAGTGAGATACAGCTAGACCAGAAACTGATGCAAACAGAGCAAACCTCCCACAAAGTTAAACTGCTTTCAATTATAATTAATTAAAATATCTGTAATCTAATCTCAGGGGTTCAATTATAATCATAAACTGTTTGAGCTTTGTTCTTGTGGCTTATGTCATCTAAACGTGCCGATTAAATTACTGGCTTGTAACTGCAGAGGTATCCATCATTGGTTTTGTTTTGTTTCAAAGAAAGTTAAAACTAAATAAGTGTTTACAATAAAACATGAGAAAGACAAACCAAATTCAGAAATGCCCTACAGAAAACCAAACAATCTTCATTTGCACTGCAATGAAACTGCATCATTGTTGGGATATTGGAATCAGGGAAAAAGTGTTGAATGATTTTTCCGATGGCAATGTGCAAGCATGACTGTATTTGTACTGTGCAATTTTAAATGAAGCTATCACTGATTGTTTAGAATCTCATGATTTCAGTTTTAATTTGGCATAAATATGAATGATAATAAAAAGTAAAGCTTACATTTTGATAGCACCTTGCATGACCTCTGGCCATTCCAAAACATTTTGCATACTCAAATACTTTCTGAAGTGATGTCTCTGTTATGTCAAAAAATGTGATGAAGGTTTATGGGAAGCATTTCTTTCTCCTATCAATCTCTCTTTACGACTAATAAAATATATATTTTGCTGCAAAGTTGTACATATTTAATAATAAATTTCTTACTGGGTGTAAAAGTAACATCAATTCACAATAATTTCATTCATCTTGTTTGCAACTCGCAATATAAAATTGATAAAAGTGGAAAGGCATGAATTCACAATAGCTTTAAAAATAACTTTGCACTAAGAGTTATGTTCATTCTGGTTTACTATTTGGCTTCAAATAATCACAATTTGTTTCACAAATCCAGTACAGATATTTGAAAATTCAACTTTGGGTACTACTACAACTATTTGCATTCGTATAGCACCTTTAGCATAAAAATATCCCAAGGAACTTCTCAGACGATAGCAAGGCTTGGATTAAGGGATAGATAAAGACTCATTGAGATGTAGAGAAAGATGGCGAGAGGTTGGAAAAGGGCGAAGGTTGTTAGGGAAGGAATTCTAGAGCTTAGGGCCTGAAGCAACTCAAATCACAGCTACCAGAGAGGGTAGTGATTAAAATCAGGGAAGCTCATGCATTCAGAATTAGAGATGAGCTATAGGACTAAAAAAGGTTACAGGGGTTGGTATTTAAAAACTAAGGTGATAACTTTACAAAAAAACGGGAGCACCACCAAAATACTGTATATCAAAGGAATTTCCAAAAGCCTACCTCATCATTACTAAAACATATCAAGTGTCATTAAGGTTTGCCTTAAGGAAAAACAAATTGTGCTATCTGTGCTCCCTGACATAAGATATAATTAACCAACTTTTTAATTTTAGAATAGTCAACTCTTTATTTCAACTAAAATGTCGGATGAATACCACCAAAGGTGTTCTTTTAAGAATGCTTTAAATTCTATGGTTCTATTTTCCCATGCTTCAATATTTGAAGCCTAAAGAGTTATAAATTGCAGCTGTAAGTTTGAGCTTGTTAAATGATTAATTTAGTTCAATCAAGCACTTACCATACCCTGCAGGTAATTCTATAAATCAGTATATAAACCCTTCACTCTGCTTCTCTACCTGTAAAGAAATATCTGACCAGTCACTCGTTTGAAATCTAGACAGAAGGCTTTATTGGCAGTGTCTGGCAAGTAGGGAGCTCCTGGTGATCAAACTTCAACACTTTTTTAAATGATATTAAATATATGTAATATACCACAGCCTTGGTTCTGTTTAACACGCATGATAAGCTTTTCTGAGCATCTACTGAGCCTCAAATTTATAGTATCCTTCCAGGAATTTATCTAACTATCCAATATTTACTACCTTTAGTCAAAGTGGACCACACCATAAAGAGAACCATAACCATTCAGGTTTTGGTAACATTGGTGTAAAGGAATGAATTAAACATATAAGATGAAGATCCACCATCTGCGAAAAAGCAACTCATATGATTTGTACCCCATTCATCACCTTCAACATTCTCTTCCTTCAGTACTAATGCATAGTGTTTATGGTGTGCACTATCCACAAGATGCATTGCAGTAACTTATCAAAGTTTCTTACGCAGCACCTTCCAAAAGCTATGACCTCTACCACCTAGAAGGACAAGGGTAGCAGATACAAGGGAACATCATCACCTGTAAGATCCCCTCCAAGTCGCACAACACCCTGACTGGAATCATATCATTCATTCACGGTCATTGACCCTGGATTTGCCTGACAGCATTGTGGGTGTACCTAAAGCACACTGACTGAAGGGAAGTTAGGGATGGTCAATAAATGCTGGTTCTATCAGCAACACTCAAATTTCATGAACAAATGATATATCCTTTCTTTAGTGATCAAAGTCTTAGCTATCAGCAACAAATATCTAAATTTAAATTTACAAAAAGGTTTTAAATTTGAAAAACTAAAAGCTGCAGATGCTTTAAATCAGAAACAGAAACAGAAATTGCTGGAAAAGCTCAGGAGGTCTGGCAGCATCAGCGAAGAGAAATCAGAGTTAATGTTTCAGGTCCAGCCATCCTTCCTCAGAACTGACTCAGAACAGTTCTGAGGAAGGGTCACCCAACCCAAAACGTTAACTCTGACTTCTTTCCGCAGATGCTGCCAGACCTCCTGAGCTTTTCCAGCAATTTCTGTTTCTGTTTTAGCTTTTGAACTTGATCTCGTTATTATTAACATTATACAGTGGCAAAGTAGATAGTTAGCAATCCAATTTATGTTATCATAACGTAAACATTGGTTGTAAGTTTTTGTGCATATGGTATCGCAAAAAAGAAATGATACTCAGTTGTATATCCGATTATCTCAAACTTCTGTTTAATGGTTCTTCTGTCTTTTACATTCAAAGCCTCTTCTCAGTTTTCTATACTGTACTGCCCAGAAACCTGAAAAATCATGGGAACTGAGTGGCTGGGACAAACTAAGATCTTGCAGATAGGCCACATGATTGAAACAACTTCATCCAAATTTAGTCATGGTGACTGGTAGAATAAATATGAAATAGGCCCTCATCTTAGAGCATCAGAGAATCTTGTTACATGCTACGCATGCAAAGCCAGAACTACCAATTAGTCTTCTATATTGATCATCTTTAAAAAAGACATGAATATACTTAGTACCTTCCATGACCACCCGTTATTGAAAGTGCTTTGCGGCCAATAAAATACCTTTTGAAGTATAGGTACTGTTGTAATGTAGGAAGCACAGCCCCCAATTTGCACACAGCAAAGTGATAATGTCCCAATAATCTATTTCTATAAAATCGAGTGAGGGACATATATTGACCAGGATACCAGGAAGAACTCTCTTCCTCTTCTTTGAAGTAGAAGAAGGTAACCTCAGATTACAACAGGATCTTGATGAGATGGGCCAATGGGCTGAGAAGTGGCAGATGGAATTTAATTCAGATAAATGCGAGGTGCTGCATTTTGGGAAATCAAATCTTAGCAGGACATATACACTTAATGGTAAGGTCCTAGGAAGTGTTGCTGAACAAAGAGACTTTGGAATGCAGGTTCATAGCTCCTTGAAAGTGGAGTCGCAGATAGCTAAGATAGTGAAGAAGGCGTTTGGTATGCTTTCCTTTATTGGTCAGAGTATTGACATCAGGAGTTGGAAGGTCATGCTGCAATTGTACAGGACATTGGTTAGGACACTGTTGGAATATTGGTCTCCTTCATATTGGAAAGATGTTATGAAACTTGAAAGGGTTCAGGAAAGATTTACAAGGATGTTGCCAGGATTGGAGTATTTGAGGAATGCTGAACAGGCTGAAGCTGTTTTCCCTGGAGTATCGGAGGCTGAAAGGTGACCTTATAGAGGTTTACAAAATTATGAGGGGCATGGATAGGATGAATAGGCAAGGTCTTTTCCCTGGGGTGAGGGAGTCCAGAACTAGAGGGCATAGGTTTAGGGTGAGAGGGGAAAGATATAAAAGAGACCTACAGGGCAACCTTTTCACACAGAGGGTGGTACGTGTGTGGAATGAACTGCCAGAGGAAGTGGTGGAGGCTGGTACAATTGCAACATTTAAGAGGCACTTGGATGCGTATATGAATAGGAAGGGTTTAAAGGGATATGGGCCATGTGCTGGCAGGTGGGACTAGATCGGGTTGAGATATCTGGTTGGCATGGACGAGTTGGACTGAAGGGTCTGTTTCCATGCTGTACATCTCTATGACTCTATGACTTCAGAGCTGTGAACGTTTTAACATCCACATGAGTAGGCAGATGGGGCCTTAGTTTAACATCTCAGCACTTAGTACACACCCCATTGATACTGCACTGGACTTGATATTTGTGCTCATGCCTTAGAGCGGGACTTGAAATTAATGATTCAGAAATGGGACAGTTACAAACTAAACTACAACTGACAAACACTTGATTAGATGATCCAGTTACTCGATATACCTCAACTTTCAGATCTTAGATTGTTACGTTTATTGCACGTTCAATGTCTCTATACTTCATTTTTAAAAATTTAACATTCAAATAAATTTAATTGTTCTTAACTGTTGCCTGCCTTTCTGTTGCTAAGTATTATTGTTCTTTTTCTTTCCCAATTGGTACTGGACACCACTTAAAATACACAGTCGATTTTGACAGCAAGCTGAGGGGTATTCTTTTTTTTAAGTATTAGTCCAGCAATTTTTAGAGTTTTGGACTCCACTTTGTTTGATCCTTCATTGATGCTATAACTTCAACTGTGCTAAAAGTTGGAAATTCACCTCCTTCATTCATGGCTTCAGGTAACAAAATCCTAGAATAGAATTTTAGATTTTCTTATCCTGGATCAGATGGCAAGTCCCAAATATGCCCAATTATTAAAAACTGTGGACTAAAAGAAATATAGGCTCAAATATTTCAGTCACTTTTTAAGCCTGGAAAATGTTAGAAAACATAAAAACATGCATTGAAAGCAAAGCAAACACAGAGCGAGAAACAACATCTTAATTGTAGGATATTGCTCCAAAGGTAGCAGATAAAAAATTACCAGTGTCCTTCCATCGCTGAGAGAAACATAATGAAAAATGGTTTGGTATTATTGCAAAACAGTTGTCTGTAGTGTAATCAAGTCTGTTTTGCCCTCCAACTACACCAGAATATAATGATACATGTATCATTAAGCAGCTGCCATGGATGCCTAAGGACACTGGAGAATTTATAGTGTGTTCCTCTCCCTTTAACAATACTTCCAATAAGAGTTTCAAATGGGAAAACAACAATTATTACAACAAATATTCAATTAAGAGAAAATAGGACCCCCAAAACAGCATCATTCAAAAGTGAGAATACACTGTTTTTTTTCCAAACCTTAAAAAAAACACATAAAATTGCTCCAGGAGCTGATATATAGCAACAAAGTACACCTCTTCATATGTGTTTTTTTTGATAAATGACTCTGGCATTGTATTCCACACCTGTAATGGCTAAAGGAAGATGACATTGCAGATTTGATCATAGGTGGATAAGGACTATAAGCTCAAATTTCTAGCAAAGGACTCTTATCTCCCAATGATTCTGGGTAGAGTAGTAAATGAATTGTGACACCTGCCACAGGTAATGTTTATGACCCACATATACATGATAAATAATGGTGTATTTTAAAAATAACAGAAACAGGAAGACACATATTTTTGTTCTGCAATGACGGTCAATGACTTCACACTGCACACAGGTGATATTTCACACCAGTGTGAAACAAAAAAGGAATGAAATGCATCTAAAATTTCAGCAAATTTTCTGGGGCTTGTGCTGCTATTTATACCAGCAACAACTAATTAACTGGAATGAAATGTCCCAAGGTGCTTTAGCATTCAGCATCTCTAAACATCATGACCCTCTCCCCCTCCCAAAATTAAACAACACATCATTTAAATAGAAAATACTTCAACCTGCTAGTCGATGAGAAATTTTTGCATGTATTTTTCACTTGTAACTAACTTTCAATGCAGGGAAGTGGAGAAAATTGAGATCCACATACTTATGGAAAGCAGCCAACATCTAAGAGGAACTCTGTGATAGTCACAAACATTAAATTTAGGTCCTGAAACAGGCCATTCATCCAACTAGTCTATCCTTACATTTACATTCCACATGAACCTCTAGACACATTTCTTCCTCTAACTCTATCAGAATAACCATTTATTCCTTACGTTTTTGTGTGTTTATCTAGCTACTACTTAAATCCATCTATGCTATTTGCCTCAACCATTCCCTGTGATAGCAAATTCGGCATTTTAATCACCACTCAGTTAAGTTCTTTTATTCTGAATTTCTTATTGAATTCAAGGCTGATTATCTCATATTTTGGACTGCTAATTGTCACAGAAACCACAATATAATTTTAAGTAACACTAACATTAAACTGAACATATTCTTAAATAAAAATGCAAGATCCTCACTGCCAATAATTGAGGCTTATCAGACTGGGCAAAAGGGGACTGCAAGAAAATCTGAATAGTATGCTTCAGAAACTTAATGAGGAACAGTCTCTATAGTGGAATGCTAATCTGTATGATTACTATTTTAGAGCATAGCTTAATGGGCATGCTGAAATTCCTGAGTGTACTATTGTAACAAAATTGTTAACCCATTTATTTTTCTTAATTAAAGACTTCATTAAGTGAGGGCACACAGGAATATATTATTGACTTTGTGACTTACTGACAAAAGAATCAGCCTTCTAAAGAGATCCTGTATTAAGTGAGGTATTATTACATGTTATAGCTTGCAATTAACTAAGGCTGGTTTCACACCCGAAAAGCTTTAGTTCTCAAGGCATTCCATGAAGGGTTGCTGATGCCTGTCTTGTGAATACCGTAAATTCAGTACTAGGATGTACAGCACAAGTGGTGGTTTGGTTTTCAGGAAGGTTGTGGCAGTCTCAGGATAAAGAGCATCATTCATTGCAATCACTGTCATCGAAGCTGCCATAGAAATGTCTTGTTCCTCGTCATCATGAAAGAATGGTTAAGGACACACTCTGTTTGGCCACTAAAGAATTGCACAAAACAGCAGATGTTGAGGAGTTCTAGAATTCATTCATTAAGAGAACCGTGGCTTCCCCACTTCTTTTCAAGGAATTTGTAACATCATGTATGAGTTGGACAAAGGGGTGAATAGAATGAGTTAAGTTAGAATTGCTTTTCCCTCTTAAGCCCATGACAGCAAGGTAATTGTTTAATTTTGTTCTTTCTCCTTCTATTCCTGTCCCTTAATGAGGTAGATTGATGCATAGTCCACAAGACCTGGTTTTACAATTCTGGTTTTATTTTTAAATAAACCTAAGTAATACTTTAAAATGAAATCAATGACTGGATTTATTAACAGAATATTTAAAACATGGAGGAAATCACATGGCCGCTCTATTCACACACACACAGGCATTCAGGAAATTAAGGAAGACAGAACAGAAGAGGAACTAGGTTATAAATACATGTTTTTTTTAGTTATAGTTTAAAAAAAATTGTGTATTTATGAGCAAAGTTAACGTCCAGTAATAGTGGCTTCCAGGCAAAGCATAGTCTTCTTTCTAGTCAGTAAGTGAGAGATGGAAATGGAGCATCCAAGGAGGTTGAAATGGAGCCTAGAGACCTGTTCTACCTTTTGAAATCAACTTAGACTCCCAGAATGGTAGATTGAAGCAATCCAACAAGCTTCAATGTGTCATATGTCAAGGACAGGGAATTCAGATGCTGGAGGCCCACCTCAGTGGGATCATCAGAAAGTCGATAAGCTAACTTTGCAGCTACTCAAAGGTTCCATCGCATGGTGATGAGGTAATTAGAAAAGTATGAGCAGTCATTTTAGTAGAATGGATCTTGATGTTTTCCTTTGTCTAGAGGTGTCTCTAGGCAACTCATTTGTGACAGTTTTAGTTGGAATGTCTATACAGAAGCTTTTGTGTTTTATGTAAGATATTGCTCTCAAGATAAAAGGGATGAAAGCCAATGGAGAAAAAAGCTGGAACAGAATATGAACTGGATGAACAGCCATGATCATAGTGAATGGTGGAACAAGCTCAGGGGGCTGAATGGTCTACTACTCCTCCTAGTTTCTATATGTCTAAGGAGACACAATTAAAACATCATCCACAGCCATTTCTTTCTCTTTGTGAACAAAACATATGTTACATATGAAAATATAGAAAACTGTACAGTTTTGGTATGGATTCCTCTTCATGCCCTTCTGTCCATATTACACAGTTAAGTCCATGAAATGATTTGGAGATGCTGGTGTTGGACTGGGGTGTACAAAGTTAAAAATCATACAACACCAGGTTATAGTCCAATGGACTTAATTGGAAGCACGCTAGCTTTCGGAGCGACAATCACCTGATGAAGGAGCGTCGCTCCAAAAGCTAGTGTGCTTCCAATTAAACCTGTTGGACTATAACCTGATATTGTGTGATTTTTAACTGTGTTATGAAAATGTTTCTTTTTTTGAAGAGCAGTTTGATTGAAAAATGGTAGAAGAGATATCAGAGCTAATTTTACTAAAACAGCCAGTAAAAAGACATTGGGATTTCTTATTAAATACAGTTCTCGGAAGTCACATGCTTAAGTTACTGGCTCAGACTTGTATACTAAATATTGCCTGCCTGGATTTATGCCTTTGTTTGTTTTTGATATTGTTCGGATGGGATACAGTCTAATATAGAGAGAAGTTATCCAGCTTAACTTCTGTCTGAGAAAACCTCTTTGGAGAGACTAGTAACTCTGATGTAGCTCTTCCTGTCCTTCGGAATTTTTGCATTTCCTTAAACTGTATTTGAAGATCTTGTTAATGACTGAATGTTTTAAATAAACCCCTCTACATGTGCCAAAATGCCAACTGAAAGTCATATATTGAACACTTCATACCTGATCCCTTTTTCCTTCAGGAACCAACAATTATTGGCCAAAGTTATTTTTTCCAAAATGTATCTTTGCAGAGTGAAAGCCCACATGAGAGAATGAGAGAGAAAGGATTTTGATGGTTCACAGGAGAAAATATTCATGCTTCCCTATTTAAATTGTGTGTTAATCAGCTTTAAATCTTGTTTTCTAATAAGTATTTTTCTTATTTATTAAACAATTGTTGGTGATGCCTTTTAAAAAGTTGTTGACCTAACATAGATAAAGTATATAACTGGTTAAAACATTTAAAGCTGTGTTGTGAGTACTGGAGAGTCAGGACTAGAGAGAGATGGTGATAAAGAGATTTAAGAATGAGGGACTTTGAGTAAAGTGAGCAAAATTGCTTTCACTAGGAGTATCACTAACCACAGGATATTGATTACAGACTGTTGCCAATAGAATCTGAGGAAAGGCAAAAAGATTTGTTTTTAAAAGACCGATTTGTTTTGATCTGGAATGTCGTGCCCGGAAAGTTAGTAGAAGCAAAAAGGGAAAGAGAAAGAATGATGGACCCATAGGATAGACTCATAGCTCTTTCCATCAGTTGGCATAAGTATGATGGGCCAAATGGCCTTTTCCTCTGGTCTGTGATTCTACCAACTGAATCTTACTTTATTGGCGAAGTGTCAATTTTGTTGAGTTTTACACAGGGTTTGTCATGACGAGGCCAAGCATATTTTCTCAAGTTATCTCCCGCAACTTGTGGGCGGCACGGTGGCACAGTGGTTAGTACTGCTGCCTCACAGCGCCTGTTGACCCGGGTTCAATTCCCGACTCAGGCGACTGACTGTGTGGAGTTTGCACGTTCTCCCCCTGTCTGCGTGGGTTTCCTCCAGGTGCTCCGGTTTCCTCCCACAGTCACAAAGATGTGCGGGTCAGGTGAATTGGTCAAGCTAAATTGCCCGTAGTGTTAGGTAAGGGGTAAATGTAGGGGTATGGGTGGGTTGCGCTTCGACGGGTCGGTGTGGGCTTGTTGGGCCAAAGGGCCTGTTTCCACACTGTTAGTCTAATCTAAAAAAAAACTGACTTCACCTACATTTGCCCTGTCTGCAATGAATCACTAGGATAACACAGAAGAAACTGGCATCTCTTGTGCTGGCACCATTTTTAAATAGTCATTGAACCCTTGTTCAAGCATAATCAATTTGGTGCTGCCCTGCCTTGTTCCAAACATTTTCCCCAAGCCTAACAGACATTGGGAAATTAGCATCCTGCTTTTGAGCAGTGACCTAGAAAGCCAAAAGACCAGCTTGGAATTTGCCACCTGAGTCAGCATGATATCAGCTATCTGGAAAAGTGCCAGGCCCTGCCAGTGACCTGTTAGAGTAAGTGCCACTCTGTTAGAGTAAGTGCCACCATCCGTTTTCAGGTAGCTAACATATCTCTGTCTGTTGCTGCATCCATTTTCTACCAAGGCTCATGCATAATTCTCTCACTTTACAATGCAGCATCTTCTCCACTTGTCCTCATCCACTCCAACCCTAATGTTACTATACCCTCTGCCCTGCCTATTGACTTACTTAGGACACATCCCAACTTTACCCTCTACAGCATCAACAGCAAAAGCTTTACCACACGCACACACACTTTCGACTTCCTAATACGCAATTCTCTTATTTACAAAGGGAAACAGCCCATAATTGGGTAGTCAACCAAAAATTATAGTGATCATGGGGGCTTGTAATATGCAAATGAACTGAGGAAATCAGATTCGTAGTGGATCACAAGAAAAACAATTCATGGAATGTCTACAAGATGGCTGTTTGGAATAGCTTGTGGTGGAGCCTACTAGGGAATAGGCAATTCTGGATTTAGTAATATGTTATGAGGCAGACTTGATAAGGAAGCTTAAGGAGAAGGAGGCAGTGACCATAATATGATACAATTTACTCTGCAATATGAGAGGGAGAATCAGATGTAACAGTACTACAGTTGAATAACGGCAACTACAGAGGCATGAAGGAGAAGCTGGTCAGAATTGACTGGAAGAGGTGCCTCGTAGGAAAGACAGTGCAACAGCAATGGTAGGCATTTCTGGGAGTAATTCAGGAGACACAGGAAAAAGTCATCCCTAGGAAAAAGCAGAACACTAAAGGGAGGGTAAGGCAATGATGGCCGACAAGGGAAGCCAAGGACAGTATAAAAGCAAAAGAGAATGCATAAAATAAAGCAAAGCACAGTGGAAAGCCAGGAGATTGAGAACCCGACAAAGGACAACTAAAAAATGAAATCAAGAGGGAGAAGATTAAGTCCACTGGAAAATGACACTGGGGAATTAGTGATGAAAAACAAAGAAATGGTGGAGGAACTGAACAAATACTTTGCGTCAGACTTCACAGTGGAAGATGTGAGTAATATCCCAAAAATTCAAGAGTGGGGAGGGTGGGGGTCAGAGGTGGGTATGGTGGTCATCACCAATGAGAAGGTGTTAGAAAAACTGAAAGATCTGAAGGTGGATAAATAATCTGGACCAGATGGACTACACTCCAGAATTCTGAAGGAGAAAGCTAAAGAGATAGTGGAGGCTTTAGTGGTGATCTTTCAGGAATCACTGGAATCAGGGAGGGTCCCACAGGACTGGAAAATCAGTCATGTAACCCCCCCTGTTTAAGAAGGGATTGAGACAAAAGATGGGAAATCACAGGCTGATTAGCCTGACCTTAGTCATTGGTAAGATTTTGGAGTCCATTGTGAAGGATGAGATTTCGGAATACTTGGAACTCAATGATAAAATAGGGAAAAGTCAGCATGGTTAGAATTCTTTGAGAAAGTAATGAGCAGGTTAGACCAAGGAGAGCCAATGGATGTTATCTACTTGAATGATTTTGAGAAGATTTGTAGCTCAAGTTGAAGTTCAGGTTATAAGTCTGCTCACTGAAGTGGTAGGTTTGTGCTCAGATGTTTCATCACCATGCTAGATAACATCATCAGTGAGCCTCTGTTGAAACCTTGGTATTCTGTCCCACTTGCTACTTATGTGTCTTAGTCTCTCAAGGTTGGTGATATCATTTCTGGTTCTTTTTCTCAGAGGTTTGTAAATGGGGTCCAACTTGATGTATTTATTGATGGCATTTTGGTTTGAATTCCAGGCCTTCAGGAATTCCCATGCGTTTCTCTGTTTAGCCCGTCTGAGGATGGATGTGTAGTGCCAGTCAAAGTGGTGCGTTTCTTCATCTGTGTGTAAGGATAATGGTGATAGTTGGTCATGTCTTTTGGTAGCTAGTTGGTGTTCATGTATCCTGGTGGCTTGTTTGTCAGATGTTGTGTTTGTTGCAGTCCTTGCAGGGCTGCAGAAGAAAAACATCTACAGCATATTCAAGAATAACGGGTACCCGATAAACACAGTTCACTGATTCTTAAATAAACCCAAACATGAAGACACAACATACCCAGGGATTCTAGCCACACTACCATACATCAAAGACATTTCAGAGATGAGTATCAGACTACCATGACCAGTTGGCATCATGTAGCCCACAAACCTACTAATACACTGAAACAGCTACTGATGAGCCTAAAAGACCCTGTACCAACAAGCAGCAAAACCAATGTCATATACAAAATACCTTGCAAGGACTGCAACAAACATTACATAATTTGTGCTCCTATGCCTTCTGGTCCAAAAAACAAGAAGTTGTGGTTTAGCCACCTCACCTCCTCACCCCTTGCAAGGGGATATTTCTGATCTGAAACAGCCCTGAGCAGCTGAGTGAGCATGACAAGGCCTCTGATCTGGCTTTTGAAGCTGTATTTCACTTACTGAGGTGGGATCTGACCCTTTCCCTGACTTGAAGGCATCTTCCTTTGTGTCAAAGTGTTTCTAGATTCAAAACATTTTCTCTTTTTCTCCATATAGATGCTGCGTTTCTGTGTTTCTCCAACACAGGAGATTTCCAGTAGCCGCTATTCATTGTATTTACTTTTGAGACATTGGTACCTGATATCCAACGTGGAGGTCATTTGGAGCTATTGTGGAGCTGGAGACACCAGGTACTTACTTTAACTTCTATGTTGAGAATTGCCAACATCTAGTTTGTTTGCAATAAATGATAGAACTGAAAATTCCAAATGAATGAGGCAAGGTGTACAGTTAAAGTCATTCACAAGTAATAACTCCCCCTTCAAAAGACAACTCAATTCTTCCTAGTGAGAATCTTGTCTCAGCATACTTTAACAATTCATCAAGTTTGTTTGAGAAGGACCTCATTGGATTTCTTGCACACTTCTACCAGCTTGCTCACCATAGTCTGCATTGTTCAGGGTATTGTAACATTCTTCTCCTGCCTCTGGCACACCCCATCCACCTACACACCCCATGTTGGCCTGTTACCCACCCTTGAAGTCTTTATTTCCAATAGCCACCGGGACATTAACCACCTCAACCTGTCCACCCTCCTCACCCATTCCAACCTCTCACCTTCGCAACGCACAGCCCTCCACTCTCTCCACTCCAACCCCAACCTCACCAAACCAACATACAAGGGGGCGCTGTGGTAGTTTGGCATACCGACCTCTAAACCGCTGAAACCATGTGCCAACTTGCAGGCACCTCCTCTCACTGCTTCCTTGACCATGACCTCACCTCATCACCAAACCATCATCTCCCAGGCCATACACAATCCCTTCACCTCAGGGGATCTCCCACCCACCCACTCAATAATTTCTTGTTTAAATTCTTCCACTTCCTCCAGACCAATGGGGTAGCCATGGGCACCCGCATGGGCCCCACCTGTGCCCGTCCCTTCACCGAGTACGTGGAACAGTCCATCTTCTGCAACTAAACTGGCACCATTCCTCACCTGTACCTCTGCTACATTGATGACTGAATCAGCACCACCTTGTGCTCCCATGAGGAGGTTGAACAGTTCATCAACTTCACTAACATATTCCACCCCGACCTTAAGTTCACCTGAACTATCTCGAACATCTCCCTTCCCTTCCTGGACCTCTCCCTCCCCATCAACGGTGACCAACTCAACATCTTCTACAAACCCACTGAATCCTATAGCTACTTGGATTTCACCTCTTCTCACCTTGTCTCCTGTAAAAACATTATCCCTTATTCCCAATTCCTCTGCCTCTGCCGCATCTGCTCCCAGGGAGGACCAATTCCACCATAGAACACACCGGATGGCCTCCATCTTCAAAAGCCGCAATTTCCCCTCTTACATGGTCAATGATGCCCTCCAATGCATCTCATCCACTTCCCACACCTCTGCCCTTGAAACCCCCCCTGCCCCCAGTTGCAAAAAAGACAGAAACCCTGGTCCTCACCTCCCACCCCATCAATCTCCAAATATATCGCATCATCCTCTGCCATTTCTGCCACATGCAAACAGATCCCACCACAAGTGATATATTCCACACCGCCATCCCTCTTTGCTTTCCATAAAGACCGTTCCCTCCGCAGCTATCTCATCAGGTCCACGCCCCTCACCAACCCACCGTCCCTTCCCGGCACCCTGCCCTGCCACTGTAGGAATTACAAAATCTGAGCCCCCCCCCCCCCACCGCCCCCACCTCCGTCCAAGGTCCCAAAGGAGCCTTTAACATCTGTCAGAGACTTACCTGTACTTTCACATATGTCATTTAGTGTTCCATTTCTCCAAATGAGGTCTCTTCTACATTAGAGAGACAGGACATCTACTTCAGGGAACATCTCCAGGACACCCGCACCAACGAATCCCACTGCCCCCTGGCTGAACACTTTAACTCTCCTTCCCACTCCCCCAGGGCATGCAGGCCCTGGGCCTCCTCCATCACCAAACCCTTACCAGCTGTTGCCTAGAGGAAGAATGCCTCATCTTCTGCTTTGGGACCCTCCAACCACATGAGATCAATGTGGATTTCACCAGTTTCCTCATTTCCCTCCCCCTATCTTACCCCAGATCCAACCCTCCAACTTGGCACACCCTCTTGACCTGTCCTACCTGTCCATCTTCCTTCTCATCTATCCGTTCCGCCCTCCTCTCCGACCTATCACCTTCACCCCTCACCTCTCACCTTCATCAAACTATCGCACTCTCAGCACATTCCCCCCAGATCCACCCCCTCCTATTTATCTCTCAGCCCCCTTGGCTGACAAGGCTCATTCCTGATGAAGGGCTTATGCCCAAAACATCGATTCTTGTGCTCCATAGGTGCTGCCTGACCAGCTGTGCTTTTCCAGCACCACACTCTTGGCCCTTGTAATATTCTGCCTTATAACTCACATTGTGTTCAATCCCAGCAAACTTGAGCATTCTTCCTTTCAAATTCCATTGAAGCCACATGAAATTGCAGTGAAGCCAGCTTGCAGCATGATCTGACCAGCTCACATGCTTCTATAGATGAAGGATCTTGCATTTCACAATTGGACCAAGTCCATAAACCACCCAAGAGATACACTGGTCAAGCTAAATTATTTCTTAGTTTCACATTAGATGTGTTTTCCATTCTGAATCAATGAGCTGAATGTATCCTTATCAATAGTAGGAACAGACCACTGGTGAGTTTAAACAGTAAAACCATTTATTTTACATAAGAAATTGGATGGTAGTAATAGATATATTTTACACAGCGTAATTAATGAGGACAATCAGGAGCTATAGAGAACACATCTGCTCCTCTCGAGAACACGTTCAGATCTCAAGTGTCTCCAAAGACTGTGTGACATCAGATTGGGTGGAGTTTAATTAATATCAACTTAAAGTATTTCAAAACCATTATCTTATACAAGGGCTGCAGTCCGGAAAATTTCAGATGGTATGTGATAAGCATTCTCAATGTTCACTTTAATTGATCTTTGTTGAGTGAAAATCCCAGCCCAGTGAAGCTCTCTACACTGTACGTTGCTGAGCCATAGCAGGAGGCTCTGAATTCCAGAGGTTACATCTTATTTCCTGTTGGATTTCTTGGATCTCAGAAGGACAAATGGTAAAAGTAACAAATGAGTCCCACTCTTTCAACTTGTACACAAAAATGGATACGTTCTCCTCTACATTGGGGAGACTGGACACTTTCTCGCAGAGCACTTCAGAGAACATCTCTGGGACACCCACACCAATCAACCCCACCGCTGAACATTTCAACTCCCCCTCCCATTCTGCCGAGGACATGCATGTCCTGGACCTCCTCCATCACCACTCCCTCACTGCCCAACGTCTGGAGGAAGAACGCTTCATCTTTTGCCTCGGGACCCTTCAACCCCAGGGCATCAATAGGGACTTCACCAGTTTCCACATTTCCCCATTCCCACCTTACCCCAGTTCCAACCTTCCAGCTCAGCATCGTCCTCATGACCTGTCCTACCTGACAATCTTCCTTCCCACCTATCTGTTCCACCTTCCTCTCCGACCTATCACCTTCGCCCCCACTTCAATTCTCCTATTGCATTCTCAGCTGCCATCTCCCCAGCTCCACCCCCCTCCCATTTATCTCTTCACCACTGAGGCTCCCAGCTCCATTCCTGATGAAGGGCTCCTGCCTGAAACGTTGATTCTCCTGCTCCTTGGATGATGCCTGACCTGCTGTGCTTTTCCAGCACCACACACTCTCAACTCTGATCTCTAGCACCTGCAGTCCTTATTTTCTCCTCACTGAAACCGGAGGGCCAGTATAACCAATACATTCATTTCCAAGTCTTAATGGCTTGAATTAAATCATCATTCCAATTTAAGGTTACAAAACCCACACCATAAAACTTGTGGGAGCCAAGCAATAGTGAAATTCTCTTTCTTTAAAACAAAAGTATTTAAAACAGTAGGAAGGCAGGAGGTACTATTATTTGGTGGGGGGGGGGGGGGGGGGGGGGGGGTTGGGGGGAAATGAGGGCATTGTAGCCCTTTGTCCACCTGTGGGAACCCCACCCAAGGATATAGCATACTTTGCTTTCTTAATGCATGTAGATACTTTCTAATTAACCTATTCAGAGATATTATCGCACTTCTGGGACAGTTTGGTCTTGAGGAGCACCAACACTGCACCACATAAACCTCCTACTTGCATGTGCTATAAAACACATTCTCTTCCAATTCCCTCATGCCCTCTCCCCAAAAAAAGCTGCTGAAGGTATTGATCAGGTTGGTCAGCAGCTCCAGACGATTTCCTCAGAAGTCAAAGTCCTTCTGTCCATCAAAGTCCCCTGCTCATAGCAGCAGGGCAGGCTTGCTGCTGGTTTGTCAGATCACAGCAGACTATTCTTCAGGGGCAGGGTACAAATGGCTCAGTGTGCTACTGTAATTTTCTCCTGTTGATTCTAATTGTCATCCTTCAGGTACAAGGTAAATTATAGTACACAAAATTGTTCACAAGTCTTAGAAATCTCAAAAATTAGACAAAATGTCATTTTCAACAAGGGATAACATCAAAAGAATAAGATTACAAAGTATTGTTTTAACTTACTTTGTAGTCTGCTCCAGCATTGAGATGCCCGCACACCAAAAACTGCTGCTTCTTGACCATCTTAAATTTTCATTCCTCCAACCTTTAGCTGTTGAGGTGTCATGATCAGGGATTATCTGAACCTCTCCATTTCCTTTAAGGTGCTCCTTAAAACCAACCTCTTCCTACAAATATTCGCCCTAATAATTCCTCATGTGGCTTGGTGCCAGTAGTGCAACAGCCAATGTTGGTCATGGGTGGGAATGGGAGGAAGATTATTGTGTAGGGTTTGCCATCTATTTCTCTTCTCCCCCAGCATGTAGTCACACAGATGCCATCTGGTGGACCTTCCAAATGAATGGCTTGATGTATGGCTGCATCTGTGACTTTTAAGATTTTCAATCACAGAAAACACCACCATTTTGGGGGTGCTGTTGTGGGTCTCTTGCTTGTCTGAGCTATGCCAATTGCCCATCTATCATTACAGACCCTCCAGCTGCAACTCCCACCTCAAGAACCTACTTGTCAGCAAATATAAAGACTCTTTCTTAACTGGTTGCCTTAGATAGAATTTCAAAACTGAAAAATCAGTGACATTAATGAATGTGAATGCCCCCATTTGTTCCCAATGGCTGAAAAATATTTCAAGACATTTCGATTTTGCTTGGGAATCATTTGGGATAGTTTATAAATGGAACAGAGATGTTCCAAGAGATTCAAAGACATAAAAGGAAAGCCATAAATAAAACAACAAAATTTGCTTCTCACATTCAAAATTTCAACATTGTCACGGACATAAATTTGGAACTGATTTCAAAGATTTCATAGCAATAATGAGGTAATTGTTGGGAGGAGTTCTGAATCACCTTGCTTTTTTTAATAAATTCTGTGAAGTAAATGTAAAATTAGGTAGTGCCCAGAAATGTAAGCCACCAGCATAAGGTGCCCAGTTGCTCAAATTTTCATACCATGATGAGGGCACAGTTGTCAACTGAATCAGGCTTCAGTGCCACAAAAACGGATTCGGAGGCAACATGGCTTGCCATGGTATTATGAGACAAGTTTGTGGAAAGGATGATTTGGGATTTTATCACAATTGTTAAAAATATAAAACAAACAAGAAAAATCCCCCAACTATCCTTCACATCCTCCACACACTTCGTAGGGTACATTATGCTAACCCATCTTACTTTATGTCCCTCCACCCACCCCCATGGCCTCTGATACCCTCTCAATGAATGCCCCTCCACTATGCCATCAAATGTCATTCTCACACATGCCTCATGAACCTTTATAGTGTCAGTGTGTGCATACCCTCCCTATCCATCCATTACAATTTCCCTTGCACAGTCACCATGCCAACTCACCCTTGGTAAGCACCAGTGGCAGACCAAGGACTCAAGACATTTAATTTATTTCTATCAAATGAATTCATTGTTTAAGACAAAAAACGTCTGTGAATCAAACTTCCTTCAAATTACTTAATCACAGACAAATGCATTTGTATTAATAGCCCCACACTTAGAGCTGTGACTCAAATGTAAACTGACAGACGTCTCACTATGATAATAGTTATATAGCACAAATCCTAGAGTGAATGATCTCAGACTGATGTCAACAGACAGAGTTGAATTGCATACACAACTTAAAAAAATGCTTTCTAAAAATATAAATATTGTGTCAGCTTCACAGTTCCAATGAGTTTATTCAATCTTTAAACACATTCATATCTACTTTAGCAATCACAAAGGGATATCATGACCTATCCAAATACCTCGAGCAACTTTGTATTTTCTGTGAGTACATCTAAATACGTGCATACGTAACATCTTGAATGTCACACTTGTGAAAATTTTCTTATTTGAAGCGAGCTGTGTTTTAACAGATATATTTGCTTCTGTGAAGATTGATAAAGTAAGTGGAACCCAGCGTCATTTTGCTGCTGGTGAAAATGGTGCACATTGAGTTTGGTGGCAGGATGTCTGGAATCAGGACCCCTGCGCCACTTTGGCTATGCTGTCTTGATGAAATTCAATTTTCATTGTTTTATTGGAAGTGGGAGTTTGGTGGTAGTAAGGTGGGTATGTGGGGCATGCTGCAAGGTGGGACACACTTTAAGTTATAATCCAATGACTGGAATGAATCATCTCACAAACCTGTCTTCACAGCAAAGTAATGACAAAGCTACAACGGAAAGTGATTTTCATAATTGCATGTACTCCTGATTAATTAATCCATGTTGATTAGCTCATCAAAGACAGGAGTAGGCCATTCTATCCCTCAAAAATTTTCTACCATTCATGCCCATCACAACTTATCTGAACATTAATTTATTCACCCACTTTAGTTCTAAAACATCATTACCCTTGTCAAAAAAAAAATTGTAAGTTGAAATGGACCCTCATCTCAACAGCTCTGAGGAGTAATGAGTTCAAGATTTCCCTTACTCTTTGTGTGAATAAATGCTTCTGGATATCTTATTTGAATTGCTTTTATGATCTCCACAAGAGGAAACACTATCCATCTGGGGTGGCATGGTGGCTCAGTGGTTAGCACTGCTGCCTCACAGCACCAGGGACCTGGGCTCGATTCTGTGTGGAGTTTGCACATTTTCCCTGTGTTTGCATGGGTTTGCTCTGGGTGCTCCGCTTTCTTCCCATATTCCAAAGATGAGCAGGTTAGGTGGAATGGCTGTACTAAATTACCCACAGCGTTCAGGGATGTGTAGATTAAGTGCATTAGTCAGGAGAAATGTTGAGTAATAGGGGAGGGGAATGGGTCTGAGTGGGATACTCTTTGGAAGATCGTTGTGGACTTGTTGGGCCAAATGGCCTGTTTCCACACTGTAGGGATTCTATGTTTCCACCCTAATGTATTTCTGATATTATATTTCATCTAAGTACAAAACCTTAAAGATCCTTCCATTCAATACGGGAGATGACAGCCGGGTGGTATTATCATTGGCTGTTAATCAGGGGACTCAGGTTCAAATCCCGACATAGTAGATGCTGGAATTTCAATTCAATTTAAAGAAAAACTGGAATTAATGATGACTACAAATCTATTGCCAGAAAAACTCATCTAATTTACTAATGTCCTTTAGGAAAGGAAACAGCTATCATTACCTGGTCTGGCCTACATGTGACTCCAGACTCACAGCAATGTGGTTGACTCAACTGACCCCTGGGAATTAGAGATGGGCAATAAATATTGTCTCGATAGTGATGCTCTCATCCCATAAATTAATTTAAGAAGTTACCTTGTAACATTTAATGTAAGTGACCTCCTAGAGAATGGTTGGAAAGGAAAGAAAATCATTTGCAGTCCAGAGCTGCCAGTTAATTACTCTCTCAAGTGCAATCACTTGTTGTGGAGATAAATATAGGAGCAATTGTTTACACAGCAACATTCCACCAGAAGGAACAATATAAATGACTAGTTAGTTTCTATTTTTCTGGTGGTGTTAGGTTGAGTTGAGTGCAAAATGTTGAGAATATTTGATTCCTTTTCAGGGTATGATTTATATTTTACTGAATAGGCAGTCAAAAGCTATAGTCTAATTTTGTATTTGAAGGGCATCACTGACATAGTGGGCTGAATTTTGTGGCTAAGGCTTGATACCGGGCTGAAAGCAGCTGGTGAACCTACTTTGGCCAGAATGGGGAGCAGGGAGACATATTCGTTGTGTTTGCCACTGTAAGGGCTGCCAACTCCAATAAAAGAAGACTGTAGGAGCTGCTGGACTGATTTGAGAATCAGCAGCTCAACAGCACTACTGGTCACGGTGGCCACTGCTGGAACTACCTCTACAGTATGTACTCAAATCAAGGGCCAGCACTGGTGAAGTAAGATAATAGAGGCTAATGAACAACATAGCCAATCAGGCAAAAAGAAAAGTAGGGCAACCCCCTTCCCCAAGTACACTGGGGGTTCACCTGGTTTCCATAAAACCATAAGACATAGGAGCAGAAATTAGGCCACTCAGTAATTCGAGCTCTCTCAGCCATTCAATCATGGCTGATAAGTTTCTCAATGCCATTCTTCCACTTTCTCCCCATAACCCTTGATCCCCTCGACAATCAAGAATCTATCTACCTTCATTTTAAACTTCACTGAACTATCTCCCCAATGTGGGAGATGAAAGATGCATTTGCCTGGCCACGTTAGTATCTCACTTGGACTCGCGAGTGACAACCCATCTGCCACCATTCCCTCCCATGGCAAAGTTGTTTGGGAACTGGATGGCATTGAACTCATGTCCACACCCCATACCACTTAGAAAGCCTTCCCCCATGTACTCCACAACCAAGGGACAGGACGAACTCTGGGACATACTGACAGATAAGACCCAGGGATGGAAATTGTACTCAAACCCTTCTGATTCATGATTAAATCAGGTTGCTCAACTGAGATGGCATACTTTACTTCAAATCTGAACCTGGTGCAAGTTAGCCAATAGAACTTGGAATCTTCGATAACACCACCAGGTGGTTTGGAAACACACACAGGCAAACATTCTATTCTGATCAATTTTATTCTTCTTCAAAATTTAGTCACATCTTTGAGTACATCAAGCACCCAAAGGTTACCATTGAAGCTTGCAAATAAAGTTTCAAGCACTGGATCAATTACATTGCTGTATAAATGCAAGTTATATTAATTAGAGTCCTTTCATGCAACATTTACCACAGTGTGACTTGAAGAGAAATGAGGCCTGCCAACAAAGTTATGCTCAGGTTTTATGGACTTACTTACAGGATGAGAGAGGGCTGGTGAATCTTTGAGAAGGAATTCAGTATTATATTGATATTCATGTAAATCATCCATAGGATTGATATCATTAACAGGTGAGACGCCAATCTAGGTGAGTCAGATGAAACACCAATGAGCTACCAGAGGGTGTGGTGGAAGCTGGTACAATTGCAACATTTAAAAGGCATTTGGATGGGTATATGAATAGGAAGGGTTTAGAGGGATATGGGCCGGGTGCTGGCAGGTGGGACTAGATTGGATTGGGATGACTGGTCGGCATGGACGGGTTGGACCGAAGGGTCTGTTCCCATGCTGTACATCTCTATGACTTTATGGTGCTAAATCTGAAGGCCCAGCCAATACTGAAGTGATTAAAATTGGGGATACTCCAGAGGCCAGATGGTGGCATGTGATTTCAGTGGGCTGCATGATTGAAGGAGAGTTCAGTGATAAGGGGATCAAACTAAAATAAAGGAGGTGCGAAGGCAAATACTGGTTACTAACTGGAGTACTTTGAATGTCCTGCATTACTATCTAAATCTGATTATTTAGTTTAGTGTCTAGATTGTTTATAGAGGATCATCCATGTCTCTTACTTACCCAAAGACAGAATGAAGAATGAATGACCAAATTTGCATTGAATTAGCACCTTCATACGCTCAGGATATTGTTTGAATGAAATATTTTGTCACAATTCCTTTTGAATTGCAGTCACTGCTTCCAGTCAGGCTAAATAGAAAACTCCTGAGCTGCCAATTCATTGCCTATAACTTCTTAGGCACCAGTGCAGAAAATTAATTAACAAATTTACCATCCCCACCCGCAAATCCCTCAAACAATGTGATGTGTGATACCTTGACGGAAATACTTTGCATAGGCTCAGAGGTCCAGTCTTGAAAGTATTTGTCGATCCTAGCTTTCAACATGTAGTTTCAAATAAACTGAACCACTCAACTAACAAATGAGGAGGTCATAAATCTCCATTTTCAAATTATAGCTGCATTACAATTCTGGGGCCAATAGTGGGTTAGAGTACAACTATACTTTTTTTTCCTCCCTCTCTAAATTTCCAATTTGACCATTCCATTCAATAGCAAGCCAGATGTATTTTCAGCCCTCGACTGATGCAGTATTTCGTAATGGAGTGCAGTACTTACAATGTTTTCTGGTACCATTCAGGGCAATCAATAAAAGATGTGAGATGTGTAAGTCAGGGCTGAATATTAATCTAGCCCCGGCTTTGTTTCCTAGCAGTCTACAGGCTCTATCCATCTTGTAGGGCCTCTGAGGGTCATTTGTTTTGTCTGTCCAGCCTCAAAAATTGCAGATTGCAACAACGAAATAGCAGAATTAAAGTGTGGTCATGATTAAATCAGACCAAGCATAAAACCAATAGCTGCCTTGTTGAAAATTTTAATCCAATGACCAATTTTTTTTCAAGTTTGCACATTTGAAAAAACAAGCTCAAAGGTAATTAAGCCATTTATTAAACAATGCAAGAAATGTTAATTATTTCCAACAATACAATTTAAATGTAAATCCTGAGATTACCCAAGTTTGTGTTTTCCTTTGAAATAAAAATATCAAATTTTGACCACATTTAGTTTGAAGAGGACAAGTGCGGAGTAAAATGTGAATTAAAAGAAGACTTCATATTAATATTGCACTCTGTACTGAGAAATGCATGAAGAGACTATACATTGTAATGGATGATGGGGATACCATGAAGCCAGGCATCATGCAAGTTCCCCCTTTTAAATTAGACACTTGTGCCATCAAAAACAGTTCTGTAGCATGCACATTTTCAGTACTACCACTGTCATTTCAATAGCATAATGACATCCAGAGCCAGAGGCATACAATTCAGGTTCAAGCCGCACTGGATAACATTTTGGTTAGGTTGTTAGCACAGCACTAGTTATGCATTAGAGGTTTGCAGATTGTAGACTAATGCCATTAATGTCTCATGTGAAGCTTCAATGTTGTATTCAATCTCAACATATCAGCTGTCTGATGGCATCTTTGAGCTGAATGCACATCAACAGCAGGAAAATCACCCAATTCAATTCTCTTCAAGTTAGATGTTACTGAGGTGGTAAGGTTTGTAGTTGCTGAAGTCAACAGGAATGGGATGGAAAGTAGTGAAGCCTTTGTTACTGACTTCAAGTGCTCTACTCAGATCATTTGGTCTCAAATCACAGATGCGGTCATGTCTATCCTCTTAACCTGGAGAAAGATAGGGAGAATAAGTAGAGGTGGCAGAAACGTACTGCTCAAGGAAGCCATGTTGACTATCCCGAATCAGTCCTTGCCTTTCCAAATACATGTATATCCTGTTCCTCAGGATTCCCTCCAACAACTTGCCCACCACTGAGGTCAGGCTCACTGGTCTATAGTTCCCTGGCTTGTCCTTACCACCCTTCTTAAACAGTGGCACCACGTTTGCCAACCTCCAGTCTTCCGACACCTCACCTGTTACTATTGATGATACAAATATCTCAGCAAAAGGCCCAGCAATCACTTCTCTAGCTTCCCACAGAGTTCTCAGGTACACCAGATTAGGTCCTGGGGATTTATCCAAATTTAACCGTTTCAAGACATCCAGCACTTCCTCCTCTGTAATCTGGACATTTTGCAAGATGTCACCATCTATTTCTCTACAGTCTATATCTTCCATATCCTTTTCCACAGTAAATACTGATGCAAAATATTCATTTAGTATCTCCCCCATTTTCTGTGGCTCCACACAAAGGCCACCTTGCTGATCTTTGAGGGGCCCTATTCTCTTCCTAGTTACCCTTTTGTCCTTAATATATATATAAAACCCCTTTGGATTCTCCTTAATTCTATTTGCCAAAGCTATCTCATGAACCCGTTTTGCCCTCCTGATTTCCCTCTTAAGTATACTCCTACTTTCTTTATACTCTTCTAAGGATTCACTCGATCTATCCTGTCTGTACCTGACATATGCTTCCTTCTTTTCCTTAACCAAACCCTCAATTTCTTTAGTTATCCAGCATTCCCTATAGTTATCAGCCTTCCCTTTCATCCTGACAGGAATATACTTTCTCTGGATTCTTGTTATCTCACTTCTGAAGGCTTCCCATTTTCCAGCCGTCCCTTTACCTGCGAACATCAACTTTTGAAAGTTCTTGCTTAATACCGTCAAAATTGGCCTTTCTCCAATTTAGAACTTTAACTTTTAGATCTGGTCTATCCTTTTCCATTACTATTTTAAAACGAATAGAATTATGGTCACTAGTCCCAAAGTGCTCCCCCACTGACACCTCAGTCACCTGCCCTGCCTTATTTCCCAAGAGTAGGTCAAGTTTTGCACCTTCTCTAGTAGGTACATCCACATACTGAATCAGAAAATTGTCTTGTACACACTTACGAAATTCCTCTCTATCTAAACCTTTAACACTGTGGCAGTCCCAGTTGATGTTTGGAAAGTTAAAATCCCCTACCATAACCACCCTATTATTCTTATAGATAGCTGAGATCTCCTTAAACATTTGTTTCTCAATTTCCCTCTGACTATTGGGGGGGTCTATAATACAATCTCAATAAGGTGATCATCCCTTTCTTATTTCTCAGTTCCACCCAAACAACTTCCCTGGATGGATTTCCAGGAATATCCTCCCTGAGCACAGCTGCAATGTTATCCATTATCAAAAATGCCACTCCCCCTCCTCTTTTCCCTCCCTTTCTATCCTTCCTGTAGCATTTGTATCCTGGAACATTCAGCTGCCAGTCCTGCCCATCCCAGAGCCATGTTTCTGTAATTGCTATGATATCCCAGTCCCATGTTCCTAACCATGCCCTGAGTTCATCTGCCTTCCCTGTTAGGCCCCTTGCATTGAAATAAATGCAGTTTAATTTATTAGTCCTACCTTGTCCCTGTCTGCCCTGACTGTTTGACTCACTTCTGTTCTCAGCTATACCCGTCTCAGATCGATCACTTTCCTCACTATCTCCCTGGGTCCCACCTTACGAGTTTAAATCCTCCCAAGCAGTTCTAGCAAATTTCCCTGCCAGTATACTAGTCCCCTTCCAATTTAGGTGCAATCCGTCCTTCTTGTTTAGGTCACTTCTACCCCAAAAGAGATTCCAAGGATCCAAAAATGTGAATCCTTCTCCCATACACCAGCTCCTCAGCCATGCATTCATCTGCTCTATCCTTCTATTCCTGCCCTCACTAGCTCGTAGCACTGGGAGTAATCCAGATATTACTACCCTTGAGGACCTCCTTTTTAAAATTTACCTAACTCTCTGTAATCTCCCTTCAGAGTCTCAACTTTTCCCTTCCAATGTCGCTGGTTCCAATGTGGACAATGACCTCCTGCTGGCCCCTCTCCCCCGTGAGAATATTCTGCACCCTCTCTGAGACATCCTTGGTCCTGGCACCAGGGAAACAACACACCATTCTGTTTTTTCTCTGCTGGCCACAGAAACATCTGTCTGTACCTCGGACTACAGAATCCCCTAACACAATTGATCTTGAGTATTTCCCCTACCTCAACTCAGGGAGAAATTATGCGCATTATCTTCATTTCACTAAAGAGTTGTTTACCTAAATCTGCCACATTTTTCAAGCAGGCTATCTACTACAAAGCAGGAGGAGAATAGTAATTTCAGGAGCTATGAAGGTTCCCAAAATCATGAGCACTTTATGCCATAAAAGCTGGAGCAAGCAATATTTGCAATACCTTGCAGTTTTCGTCCACAGTCATTCAAGGGAGGTCATTGTACAAGAAGAGTTGAAAGTATTTCATTCACTCCTACTGACAAGAAAAAAGTGAGTCACTAGAATTGTAGGTGCCATTAGTCTACAAGGCCATTGATTACATGTACATTACATGCCCACAAAGCAAATTCAGAGATTTATCTCAACCTGAAAGCACTCTCCCTCCTAATGTTAGCTGGTGTATAACTGCTCACAGTGCATCATATACTTCAGTGCACTGTATCTTATGGAAGCAGTCTTCATTCTTCTCCAGTCCATGGCAACATGAGCATTTGAGCTACCATGAGAAACAGAAGAGTTTATCTTTTGGCGAGTGAAGAGCTTGTGAGGCTGGCTATTCATTTTGGAGATGGATTCACCTACCTTGACCATTGAAGGTCATTGAACTTCTTGCAAAACTAGATACAGATGCTCAGAACCATACAGTTGACATTGACACTAACATGCTTCCTGTTCTATGCCTGGAAAGTATCATGGACTTCTGTAGTTATAGAACTTTTGAGGTCCCTGCATCAAGGTCACATATATTGAATCATAAAACATTGCTTTCACTCCAGGATCACTTCTGTTGTGGAATGATTTTCTTTCATAGCCACTTCCAGTAACTACTTCAGGAGAAGATTTTCCTGTTAAAACTAACATACAACTTTGAAAGTGGCACTAACATACTTGTGCACCCTGCTACTTGACAGCACACTTCCAACCATGGTAATGTAGAAGCAGTGTGGCATTTGATTGCTACCTGCAACAGAAGGAATGTGTCATGGTTAATTGCACATTGCAATCCTTTGCATCCATTTGAAGGCTCTTAAATTAGAATTTGCTTACAATATACAAGTCTATTTCGCAAATAAATGATGCAATCTTCCCAGTACTGTGGAGGGGAGTTGATGGGGTGAATAGGGAGAAAAAGTGAAATTGAGGGTATAGTATATGGGCTTTATAGTTATGAACTAATGGCTAGACTGCAGCATCAGTAGTGTCAAATCGCATTAGACTAGGAGCTGATAAAGGGAGGACCTGGTGAAGTCCAGCTTAACAAAACTTCTGTAACTGGGATAATCAGTTACTAAACATTCATCAGTTTGCAGTAGAATGTTGTCCAGTTCACCTGACTAAAGCATCTGAAACCTTATTGTGATGTTAATGCAGACGAAGACAAACCAGGGTAGGCCCTCGCATTCCTTGCCACTACAGTGGGATAGGTTGAGAACAGCATGAAACTTAACAGCTCACTCCACGCAGGCCAGCAATGAATTAGACTAATTAAAATCACACATTATTGCTGTTTTCCAGTGGCAATGATGGAACAACCTGCTGCTGAAGTAGCGCTTGGCAGCTCCTCCAAGGCAGCCTCCATGCAGATCCTTTCCTGGTTCTGCAGTGTCTGCCGTTCTCTATAGCACTGATGGCCATTCTGCAGTGCAGGCCCTCTATCTTGGAATCATGCAAACAAAGTCAAACATGGCTGGCAGCTATCAAGTTGCCTGTGGATGCACAGCTAGCAAGTGTACACCCAAGACCAGAGACTGCAATTGAGATCCAACCAGGAAAGTTCCTGCCAAAGTTTGTGAAATTCTGGCTTCATCTGAATGTTGAAGATTGACTTCAGCTATGTAAGGGCTGACCTGTTATGTCATTTCAGAGCTTCAAAGAGGCTTTCCTCCTCTCTCACCTGAACTTTCGTTCCCTCACTGGACAAAATTTTATCTTATTGAGACCTTTGAGTTTACAAGGCATATGAGGAAGTAATCACATTTGTTTTAACTTTATAGATCAGTCTACCACTATAGAAAATATTGGCTCTGATTTGCATGTAGTTGAGAAGACTCCTCTGATCTTCAAAAAGGTTAGATGAGACATGGGTTCAGATGTTCCTCCCCTATTTCCAACAGATCACAATTTTGCAAATAAGGGAAAAGTCATATCCAGCAGGGCCAGTTGAACTCAATGTTAAGTTTAAACAGATTCCATTTTCATTGCAGCAACACCTTAACCAATGGCCTGGGTGTTACAAATAATTAGAGTGGTGACAAAGCCATTGAAGGAAGAAAAGGTTTTTAGAGCTGTAAACCTGTCAAGTTATTTAAATTCACAGCCCTTTAAAAACAAATGATAATCAGCCTGCCCATACAGTGAGATGTGAAAAAAACTAGCTCACTACTCACAACAGCTATTTGTTGAAACTACCCCAAGAGTTTACATTATGTTATTACTAAATCATTCACGATGCATAACTTATCTCAGTAAGGGATTCCAAGTTCAAAGTTTAATTTCTGGCTCCAATATTAAAGTCTTTAATTTGGAGTTACAGGTTGCTTTGATTTATCAGTGATTACAATGCACAAGAGTATTTAAAAATTTTGAATAGGCTTTAATGAATGGAGATTTTGTTTTTGAAAGTAAAGGCTGAAAGAGATACTTAGACCCTTATTTTATTTAATCTCATCAGGCTCCCAAAGACTGCTCATGGTGTTTACGTGGTAAATTGACATGGGAGCATAAGGGGAAAAAGTGATGGGGTCCAGATTGGCACTTAAGCTGTCATGAGGTTTATGAAGGGCCATTAGAATAGGTGGGACCAAGGAGTGTATAAGAATCATTGTTAGAGGATGTGATGGCATGAATTGATGGATATAAATGGTCATAGGGATATATGAGGGGCAGGGGGTGGATGGGGCTTGGCATAAGTTGGCATGGGGAGTGAAGTGAGGGCTGGAGGCACACATACTTAAAAAAACATTGAACAAATCAATTGGCCTGAAGTCATGGAAAACCAAGACAGACTTCACCTTGGCACTCAAAAGTCTGTGGAATATTTATCTAAATCTAGGAGCAACAGGTTCAACTCCATCCAACCAATCAAATAAATATCAAGTATTCAATTAATCCACTATGATCCATTTAAAATTCCCAACAGTACTGTCAAGTTTAATGTTTTGTTCCCCGGAGGCAAAAAGTATCTTCCTCTGTGACCAAGATTAATTCCTATATTTAATTCTATGTTGGGATGCTGAAATGGATTCAAAAGCAAACATTGACGAAATTTTTATTTTAAAAGTTATTATCAGTTCATACTCATTTGGACTGAGCTTCCAGCCTCATATACACTCCATTATAAAGCCAGGAAAAATTGCATGTTTTAAAAAAAAGTTCTCAATGATGAGGCGATGTTTTTGGGGCCAAAGAAAATGTCCTGAAAGTTTACCATTGGTCAGAGTATGTCAGTGTGCAAATTTCTGCAGGGTTCATCGCTGCAAATTTGGCTTTCTTTGTGTTCAGATTGCAGTCAAATGAACAATGCTGTTGAATCCATGCCACAGGTATTCTCATTCTTTTCAAAATTAAGAACCTGGCCATTTTAGATTTGATGAGTATATCTATGCAGTCATTTTTTTTTCTTTTATTTCTTTCACAGAATGTGAGTATTATTGATGACGCCAGCACTCATTGCCCAATTCCAATTGCCTTGGTGGCAAGCCATCTTTTTAAATTTCTAAATTCCACATTGTACAAGTATTCCCATAATGTTATTACGAAGGATACTCGAATGCATGAATTAACCCAGCAACAATGAAGGAATGGTGATACATTTCCAAGTCAGGATGGTATGTGACTTGAAGGGAACTTCGAGATTGTGGTGTTCCATTGCATCTACAGCCCTAGCCCTTCCAGGTTGTAGAGGTCACAAGTTTGGAGGATGCTGTTGAAGATGCATCATTAGTAAGGCTAGCATTTAATGTTCAATCTCTTAAAAAAGGTAGGTGGTGAGCTTACCTCTTGAGCTGCTGCAGTCGAGATGATGATAAAGTTAACAATCACACAACATCAGGTTATCGTCCAATAGGTTTATTTGGAAGCATTAGCTTTCAGAGTGCTACTTCTTCACCAGGTGGTTGTGATGAAGGAGCAGCAGTCCAAAAGCTGCTAATGAAGGAGAAGCTCCCCGAAAGATAGTGCTTCCAAATAAACCTGCTGGACTACAACCTGGTGTTGTGTGATTTTTAACTTTGTCCACCCCAGTTCAACACCGGCTCCTCCACATCATGGATGATGCTAGTATTCCAACAGAGCTGTTAGGTAGCAAATTCCAAGATTATAATTCAGCAATGATGAAGGATATCCAAAATGGTTCAGGACAGTGAGAGGCATTGGGGGAGAAGTTGAGCAGAATTTGTCGATTTAATACTGTTGAATTCTAATTGCAAATTTAGTTCAGTCCACTAAAATTAAGCTCTTAGAAATTTATACTGCTTGAGCACTCAATGTGCACACAAATTAGTAACTGAGTTAAAATACATACAGAAATTTGCTCAACTTGAAGACATAAATCCTGTTAATTTGTTACATGAGCTTCAAAAACAAAATGAAACATTAGCTCTCTACTATTCCTGAAATTGTCATTTTAAGATTAATTTGGAATGCCATCATTCTTATGTCTGAATGAATGACTGCATGAATTAAAAGTCCAGAGGGTCCAGAATTGGCCAATTTAGATTGTATTTTAATGATAATTAACATGAACTAAAGAAAGTCCAATTTATGGACTCTGTTAATGGCTTAACTTGGTGTTCATAGCATATAATGTGGTGCTGAGACACACAATGAAGAAAGTGCTAGGTTCCACCACTGGACCAAGCATTTCTCAGTTACTGTGGACAGTAAAGGTACAATTGACCTTAGGGTTCCTTGGAAAGAAGCTATAAAAACTGATCATTAGTTAACAATCTGTTGCAACAAATAGGCATTAGAAAACGTCCATGTGGAAACATCTTATTGCATCCAAGTGCCTTGGGTCATTTCACATGTTATAGAGCCATAGAGTCAGACAGCACAGAAACAGACCCTTCAGTCCAACTAATCCATGCCTGCCATAATCCCAAACTAAACTAGTCCCACCTAGCTGCTCTTGGCCATATCCCTCCAAACATTTTTTACTCATACTTAAACAGGGCCATATAAATGCAAGTTATCATTTTTAGGAATTCTTTAAGAAGCCCAGCAGAGATGGGGTTAAGCAGTTTCAAAATGTTTTCATATTAAATGCATCTATTCTCCAATTTTTTGCATGACTTTAGTGCATTCAGCACAGCAATATCAGTAACTTCTGCCTTCCTTTCAGCGACACTATCTTTGCCAGCAAAGCCACCAGGGATTGGCTTGCTGCACAGAAACTTCTTTCACTTAATCAATGACCTTGTTGCCATAGCAGTGTAACGCAAGGTGCCACAGATGATGACTTGATTTCTTTTCCCATCTGAAGTGGAAAGGGGAAGACAGACTAAATGAAATCCCATCCATCTTAATGAAATACAATTATTTTGTCCTTATTAATCATTTAAAAATCAATATGTCTCTTCTCGGTGAACTCACACCAGAATTCGTCATTTGCACCAAGTCTCAATACATCTTGTCTTGCAGAGATTTCCCAGGCTTGGTCACCTGAATGGCTTTTCCTCCAGCCACACTTGCAGTCTGGATTGCAAGTGAGAGTGCAGTAAATGGCAGGGAGACATGAGCTGAAACAGCAGCATTTTATAACTGTTAGTGCCTCTTCTATAAAGCTTCATCTGTCATTGCTAATGGGAACTTATTGATTAAGCTTAATAGCTTGAATAAACTAAAATTATTAGCCACACTTCACAATCATTATGAAGCTTCCTCATCAACAAAGCTCCATTGTTAGTTCTGCTTTGTAGATGCAATGCGTTACTTGGCAAGAGAGTAAATTTTACTTTTTTATTACAGGTTAACATTAGGTTACTGAAGTAGGAGGGTTACAAAACATTAATGTTACGTTCAGTTTCACAGTTCCAATGATTGCTTTGTGAGATTCATAATCAAAACATGCGTGATCAGCATGATTTACATATACAATCATCAGTAAACAAATTAGTGTAATAACATTTTCAAAGAAGGGTTGAATGAAATATTTATAGAGGCTTGAATGAGAACAGTTCAAAATGTTGTCTGTCAGTAACGCTGTGTGTAGTGTAGGCACTGCGCAAAATTACATTGTGTTTAAAAAAGTCATTTAAGAGAGTATCAAAAAGAAATTGTTGTAGCACCACAGTTTAGTTCCTTCTGTTAAATCCCTCAAAATTGCCTGGTAATGATGGACCTGAAAGTTTCTGAAATTGTTTAAAAAAAAGCAATAGTGCAAAGTTTTGGAGCATTAGTTTTAACGTGAAAGAACAAGATAGTATTAGTCCAATACCCCTCTGCCCAATCTCATTCCAAAAATCCACATCAAGATGTCATAGGTAGAGGCTTTGGAGAACAGGAAGTCCAGAATTTGACTCAATGCTGCCCTTCTGGCAATAAAAGCTACCCATGTGCATTGTGGACAACTTAGTCACCAGGAGAACTCACATCAAAATCGAATGTGTTTTCAAGTGAGACTGAACTGATGAATTTGGATCTTGTGGGATTTCGGGCTTTGTGCAAACTGATTGAAAGGTTCCAATTTTGTAACATGGTGGCACTGTGAAAAAAAACCAACTCCTAGAATGATTCTTCAAAACAATTTTTGAAGCAGAAGGTCAGCAGAAAAATAATGACTGAAAGAATACAAAATGCCAGGATTTGCATGTGTTTAGATAGTCATGATGCAAAGAGCTTATTTTGTTTAAGTAATCTCTGTGTACTTTATTTATCAACACTTGATTTGTGACATTTAATTACCTTGATTAAACTATTAGAACACAACGTGCAGATTTGAGGTAGAAATGTGTGTGAATGTGGAGTGAAATATAATAATGAAAAGTTGGTTAGAATTGATTTTCATTTTCAAAATGATATGAATTTAAATAAATAAAAAAGCACATTGGGACTGGGGACTGGAGCTGGATTTGAAGTTGGAGGTGGGGGGAATGGGATATAACATTCGTGTGGGGACTACTTGCTACCCATCCCTCTCTATCCTTGCTGCAATTTTCTTTGGCATGGCAGAAATATTTTGGGTCCACCCACCCATCCTGGGTCAATTTTGGGTGGTCAATTAATGGCCATTTAAGAAGTCATCCCATTCTGGTGACCATTCCCATGAAGAGTAGGGAGACAATCCCTAGTTTACTGACCAGCGTTTATTGTCTAGCCAACGTCACCAATGGATTATTCAGATGTTGTCGCACTGTTGTGTGTGGGAGCTTGCTGTGCTGAAATTGGTTGCATTACTTCCCACATCAATGAAAGTGACCACAATTCAAAAAGAACTGACTTGACTTGTAAAGTGCATTAGAATAATTGAGAACATGAAAGATGCTATAAGTATTAGAAAATTTCTTAATTAAAATTTAATATAACATTCTACAAGGAGGGGCATTCTTTCTCTCGGACTCACCCAATTCCTTTTTGACAGTGGATTAACCAGGTCATTGAGCACTGGGAGTACAACAAAACATTATGTGTTCAGACCACAAGGATGTCTTGTTGCATGGGCTCCCATAACGTAAGAATGAGATGGAAATAGCATATTACTGAAGAACTCTAAACATTTCTAAGAGTTCCTGGTATTTACTTATATACATATTACTTGTGTGCCTGTGCTCAAGCTAAGCAATTCAGATGTAATTTAAAACTCTACTCTCATGCTACAAGGCGAGAAAGCTCAATCAGATGGAGCTTTATATTTATTTCAGATGTGTTGAGATACACCTCTTCTGCAGGTTGGACTTGATTCAGGACCCTCTGGCTCCAAGGAAGGGCTCCAACCCCTGCATCACAAAAACCTTAACACTAATAGGTCACATGCCATGATACAGTGATGACATCATGAACATGTCCCTTAAAGTGCACATCAGACATCTGCAGCAAGACATAACACAACCATGTCAACTGACACAACCGGACCGACCACCCCTCAATAGGACAACACATTAACCCTCCTTACCTATTCACTCACTTGCCTATTCACTAATCCACAATCAATCATTCATTAAGAAACTAAACTTTTAAATCCATAACCAAAATACAGCAGTTAGTGTCCAAAATGGAGCCACGGTCTTGCTTCCCTCGACTCAAGAGGAAAAGCATTGATTTCCCCAACAACAGCTATCAATTCAAATTAACTTGCAGATTTATGAGTAATTTAAGATGAAGATGAAGATGGCAGAGGCAGCAAAGTGGGAGGTGTTTAGGCTCTTGTATGACTGACCGCATCTTTCCTTTTTTTGAATTTCTCTTCATTTAACTTTTGAATCAAATGCATTTTTACTTCTTTCTGCACCTACAGTGGTGGAGAGAGGTTGCAGGGAGCTGTTGATCAGCAAATCTGGTCCATTCGTCATGGCATGACAGTCACCACTTGAGCAACTGTTTCAGTATCAATGAATTGAGGTCTATTCTTTTCCTCTGATATTTTAGCTGCATCTGTAATGGCGACGAAGTGAACAATCTCTCAAGTGAATGGTCCTTGAGACTTAATTTGGACATCAATTGTTCTTGGAATTGAGGCTCTGTTCCTTGAGAGTTGGGATTGTCTCCTGGCTATGGCGGTGGTTGGCGTATCGGCAGTAATGAAGCGATTTGGCAGAGGTAGCTATCTGTATCCAGTCAGCAGTGGTGGGGCTTACTTCAGTGTGCTTCTTCCATGGTGTTGCATCCTCAGGGAATGGTTTGGCAGCTACAGAGCGTGGTGGCATCCTGTAACCACTGAGCCACCAAGAAGCCTCATATGGAAAAAAATGTTTTTCCTAACTTTGTATGATTTCTTCCTTCTTACAAGTTATGTACTTGAAATACCACTGGCTTATGGCAACTTATATGCACTTTACTGTATTTTTATAAATACATGGAACAATAAATTATTAGTAATTTATAATCCACTTCCTCTCATTAGCAACAGTAAAATAAAAAATCACTGATGGACTGGATTGTGAGGTTTTAGTCTGTGATTGTGACCAGAATGTGGCCTGCACTACAGAGGTATGCACAGACTCCTGAGTCAATCCTATTTTTAATAAGACACATCTCTCTCTCCTACTCTGCTTTGAACCCAAAATCCAAGTGAGAGTGACACCTCTGAATTGCGAGACTCAAACAGAATTGATCTATCCTTAAGGTTTCACACAAAAAAAATCTTCTTTCACTAAGACTATGTGATACTCTGCAAAAGTCATTTTGTTCTGTTACAAAGCCTCTGTTCCATTAAAATTTCTTTAGTTCTAATAGCTGTTACATCAAAAACTAATTAGATGATGAGTCAGGAGGCCCGCGACAGGATGTATGAAATTTACAGGATAATTTCTGTTGCCGAAAACGTGTTTGAGTGGTTTGGACATGATCTCTTTTTTTAAAAAATATTACAAAATGTGACACTTTCTAAAAAATGTGACGTATGGAATGTAGCAGATGCTCATCTGTAGTTTGTGGTCTGGAGCACAATTGGACTGTCTAGCCACTAACCCATTCCCTACCCCACCCCCCACCACCAATTTTAAGGCCAATGAGGTAATTCCTAGAACAAAGTCTTCCTGAGGGCAATTATAGATTCATTATTGTCATTGAAATGCCTTTAGATCTGCAGCTGCTTGGCTTCATTCTGCATTACCTCAACAACCTCCCCAGATTATTTTTAAGTGAGCAACAAAACAGGATTATTTTCTCCTTTTTAAGAGAACGTGCCGTTGTAATTTGTGAATGTTTAATCAAAATATGGAAAGGAATGAACACACTGATAGCCTTGCTTTAACTGTTAGAGGTGTGGTTGCAATCATCTGCTCCTGGTAATGATGAATTTGGAGGTAAGATGTGCATTTTTATAATTAAGGACAATTCAAGGGGCCTCATCATGACATCAGGATAGTTGCTACTCTGTGGATAGCTTTCAGGACGTTCAATCAAAAGCAAGCAGCAACCAATAGAGGGATGTGAAATGAGTTAAAGGAGGGAACAAAACAAAATCCACTTTTTCTTCTGGCCTCCACTTCATGAACACTCACTAACATTATTAGCAGTTTGTGCCTGGGTCATTCTGTGACTCTGGTAGTGTTTCTTCAGCCACAGCCTCCATGTGGCATTAGTGAACACAAGAACTGCTGGCCTCTATTGACTGATAGCTCTCTGCAGACAGGATCTCCACTCCTAAGGCAGAGTTACTGCCTGATTGAGATGTTAGCACAGGCCTTCCCTGGGATAGGCAGCGTGCAGCTTTCACCAACTCTGCAGTCACCAGGCCAGATCTTCCATTCTTCAAAAAGAATTATATCCATTGCATGTTACAGGACATAATGTTACTGCAAAAGAGAGGGTTTTTTTTCCTTCTGGCTTATCATGATTGGGGAGGATCCATTAACTATTCCCTAAGAGTTTTGTAAGAATCCCTTCCTGTTGCGGAAAACACAAATCTGTATCAGAATCTAAATTTCATCACGAAGAAAAAATATTCTGAAGCAATTTGTGGAAGAGAGGAAGTACTCTTTGAAATATCCACTGAAATGTCATATGCATTATTTGAATTCCAAACCAGTTGAAGTTAAAATAGTCTCAAACTTTTCTTGGTTACACGTTTACTCAGCGAATGCATCATTCCATCTGTCTGACTCTGACCAATCAGTCTGTTTATCTTTATATTATTGGGATAACTATCAGAAACCTCAACAAATATGTTAACCATCTCATTATAAAGGGCCACAGCAAGTAGTTAACTCCCCAAAAGAAATTTAAATTAGAACCAACATTTGGCTTGTGAAATGATTACTGCCCCAATCTCCCTTTTTAAGTATTTAAAGTACTTAATTGGACAGCACCATTCTGCTGATTATCTGAACAATGTAAGTAAGAAATCATTAAGAATATAGAGGGTAACCTGTGCAAGTTATTGCCTATGTGGAATGAGAGACATCACATCTGATGGGGGAGTACCAAACTATTTGGTAAAATGTCCCACATTTATTATGGGAGAGTTATCAAACACAATTTGAAACTAAGGCACATAAGCAAATATTGAGAAGGGACTGAAAGCTTGAACAAAGAGATGGTTTGAAAAAAAAGTCTGATTCAGAATGACCAACGAATATAATAAAGACTGTGACAAGGGAAATGAATGTGTAGTGGGTAACAAAGACAATGGCTTTGTCTCCCTCAATAATTAGTTGGAGGAAGTTCATACTCCAAGTGATGTGACAAAACTGTTACAGTGGAGAGGTTAAGCAAAAGCAATAATGGTGGTAGCTAGGTGGGACTGGGTGAATACAAGGTGATGGATTATGTCATGAAGAGGCAGCGTGCAGATGAGAAATTAGAGGGGTGTGTGTGTGGAGAGTGGCTAAAGGATAGAATTAATAGAGCAGGAGAGGGAGAGAGGCTTGATGAATTGTATTATCACATGGCTTGAAAATAATTGGACCATTCCTGATGCAAATATCTTGTCTCTTACAATATTATAGGCACAATAGATTTATTACCTTATACCTGAGCAAAAAGAGTGAATAACTAGTAGAATAACTACTTGTATTTGTTAATTTAATAAAATACACAACACTAGAAATATTGTTGAAGTAAATTATAGTGCAAAAGCACTAATCAGATATGCTGTTCAATAATCTAAGTGTATGTTTATGGGGCTAGGTAAAGAATGTGGAAGGAGACATGGATGGAGCAAAAGACTACCAAGGATTGTCAGGATTGAATGGCCTGTTCCAGTGAAACCATTATTGGCAAGAGAAGCCTCGCCAAGTTCAGCCACACATCTCACACACATCTCACAGATGCCCTTGTCGGTCAGGCCCCTAGAAAGGCTCTAACATACATAACACTACGGCCTACTCAGCAGGCCATTTTACAAGCTCAGTCAGAGTTGTGTTGAGCATTTTTTGAAGAATTTTTCACTACAATCCCTGCTAAGCTTATTGGTTTATCTTATCAAACTTCCCTCATTCATTAGCTACAATTTTTGTCACATCTTACCACACGTCATTCGCAGAACAACACGCCATTTACCATGCGTCTATCCAAAGACCAGCATCCTTTGACCCTTGCACCATCTTTAAAACAGCCCTGTGCACTCAGACAAGTGTTGACAACCTTCTCAATATAAATCCACCACAGCCTCAAAGCTTCACTGATCATGGCACATAGCCAGCATAGCCAACTCCATCATGCACAAAACACCACTCCTTCAATCTAATTGTGGTTTTAGCCTTACACCACAATTCTTTACCTATTTGTGCCTCATAAGCAGCTTGCCAACATTTGAGAGAAACTATGATAGTTACAATGAGTAGACAAATGCCTAATACCAGTGTCCAGATAAAGTGTACCTGCAGCTGGTGCTCATGGATTGTTTCTTGAGGTGTTGCTGTCCAGTGTCCAAGATTCAGAGGTTCAGAGCTGAATCCACCAGGTACTCGCTCTATAGTTTTTATTGAGTTTTCCAAACAGTTAGCTCTTTTGAAACATTTGGTAAAATCAGTGTCTGAGTATTAACGAAACAAAGCATTTAATAATATTGTCCATTGCTTGGCATCTTACCACTGCAGAGCAGGAATGTCAACACTACACTTGTGAAAAGCATAAAATATGGAGTGAGACGATCTTGATGTCAAGATGAGAGTCAAGATTAGAGTGGTGCAGGTCAGGCAGCACCCAAGGAGCAGGAAAATTGACATTTTAGGCAAAACCCTTCATGTCAAGATAAGCCTTGCCACACATACCACCAGGTTCAGCCACACATCTCACGGATGCCCTTGTCTTTCAGACCCCTATAAAAGCTCTAATCTACATAACTCAACCATAAGTGACATTGTGAACAGCAAATGCCTTTTGTTTACAGTGACATGCAAAAGCTGAAACATCTTGTATAACAATTTGCAGATTTTAGCAATTACTGTGATTCCATCTTATGATGACAATGTTACCTTACAAATGCAGAAATATTGGAAAGCAAATACCAGCTTGGAGCATGAGAGGCTTGCTGAATGAGAGAAATAATCCTTATATAATCACCAATAATCAGGAAATACATTGCAAGACAGCAAAAATGTTATTCATTCTGAGAGCCAAATGAGTAAATATAAACAGAGAACTTATTGCACGTGGAATGGTGATGACTTTGAGAAGTATATTTTGGTCTTTTGCTCCAACTTCATTGGTAACTGAAATCAATCGATTGATTTCAGGTACAGTTTATTTTGCAACTCAGTCCCAAATCTAGGCACAGCATTGGGAGTAGCCTATTTTGTAAGTAGGTTCCAGGTAATTCCAATGAAAGATACTATTCTAAGCTGCATATTATTATTTTAAAAAATGAGAAAATTACTGCAGAAAATGCTTCAACTTTCTATTGCTTAATTTTTAAATAGATGTTGTTCAGTATTAAATTGTGAGACAAATAAGTTAATTTAATTGCCAAAGCTGTTTTAAAAGCTGAATTTGTTTTATACAGTTTCAAAGTTGATGCCAAGTTCAAAATGATCTTTTTTTAACTTCATGATTTAGATTTCAATTCCAGCTCCATCGGTCCTCCTAATGCTACAATCAACAAATGTTTACACCCTTTCTGGTGTTATGTATGCTTCATAGGTATTGAAGCATCATTAGTGTTACAACACTAATGTGAACACAGAGAATCACCATCACTCGTGATGTTTGAGCATCAGAATGGATATTGTTGGAACAATGTTAAGTTTTTCAGAGGCTGACTTTTTTTTGCCAGTTTGTTTTTTTTCACACTGGGACTGAAATGAGGCAACAATGTTAACAAAGGCCAAATTAACAAATATCACATTTTCACAGTCTCTACTCAGCTGTCAGTTCCTTGACAGAACGTTTGACAACAAAAATTAGCAGCAGTGGAGATGGTATCTATTCTCAGAAAAAGAGCTATGAGCCTCAAGTTCTCACTTATGGAGTTCTCTAGGAAAGGAAATGGCATGTGCAATAAATGATGTCTTGTTGCTAAGCAATAACATTTTTTAGTTTGTGCACGTTCATAATGATGTTACAGAGCAGAGGCACTTTAGTGTTACTCCCCACGTGGCACTGATGAGGATGTTATGTTTGAACAGCTCATAAAGGCTTTGAGGTCAATACAAGATTTGCTCTAACTTGTTCATCCAATGTGCAAGAGACCCAAAAATACATCAAACCATCAGACAGCTTGGAATATTGAATGCACAACCTAATCTCCCTTGTGTTTTTGAACAATTTTGAGCATTGTAGGCATGGGTGAGGTTTCCAATGATGGAGAACATTCTGAAGAAACTTTTCTGTCAAAACGGAGATGAGATAATTAGATCCAGGTAATACACTGAAGCCCCAAATGGGACCCTGAGCACAAACAGGTCATCTTTATTTTGCTAGTTCGGTCTGAGGCAGCCACAAAAAAAAAGCTGTTGTTATAATTCGAGAGGAATTCATTGGGCACTCAGAACAGAACTGGAGCAATAAACCCATCACTATATCAGACTCATCACCATGAGGCCTGACATATCAGGTATTCTGATAAGGGAACAGCTAGGAACTTTCCATTGCAAAAAGTAATATCAGTGTGTTAGACATGATGAAAAGGCAAATAGTTCTACATATTTAATCGGTCAAAACATAGTCTGATGGAATTTGTACTCTATAATTGTTACAGTGGAATGTAGTTAGGCATTTCTGGCTTTATTTATTGTAAACTCGCAAATCATCTAAATAGTAACAGAAGCTTTTACATATTTTATTTTCAATGCTACAGAGTTGCTATAGACTGTATGATAGGGGAGCACCATTTTATTAAAAAATAGGCTAGAGTGCCCAGCTGTCAACATTGAGAATGGAGCAGACGTGATATTTATGATCGCAAAGAGAAAAACAGATTGTAAAGCTATTTAAACAGAAGTTGTGCTCTTAGTCTCTAAGAATGACAAGGAAGAAATGAGTGTTATACCTAATGAGTAAGAATTGACAGTGTTTTAGGAGTGGCACTTGACGTAATAAATCAACAAGCTCACAAGCTTCAAGTGAATGCGCAGACAGACTGAAAGAATGCTTTGTGGCTACAACAAACCTGGTTAAGTTCAATAGGAAAGTTCAAGAAAGGACAATATTGCAGCCATCGAACTTATTCCTGTGCTGGGATTGAAGTCTAACATGTAACATATTACTTAAAAAAGAAAGAATTTGCATTGACCATAGCCCCTTTCTTGTACTTCAGCTGTGCAATGCTCTGGGATATCCAATCAGTTACTTATCATATTGAATGATAGTTTCTGGTGTTACAGGCAGCAGAGAATTTGAGCATAGGTTTACAAACTTCAATGACACAAATGATCAATTAATCAATTTTAGTGATAATATTAGTCAGGATACTAGATCATGAGATTTGTTTTGACCATCTATGGGAACAGAGAGATGGGTTAATAAAGTTTTGAAAGGGAGGTTAGATATCTGAAGTATATATTAAAAGAGATGGCTGAGTTTCTCAAGAGGATGAGGGACTGATTGTAGCTTTCAATGGCACCATCTTGCAGATTGCACCAGCAGCAAAACAGCCAGAGCCATTTCAAGGTCTTCCTTAAATAGAGCAAGTGACCATCCAAATACCAACTGAGCCAAATGTTAGATTCCAACAGACAGATGTCAGGCAGTCTGGCAATTGCAAGACGAGTCATTTTTGGGGCTAGGGCTGGGGCATGGGTGATTAATGGTGGAGAGAAGATAGGTGCCTAAGGTATCACTGCACTTCCTGACCCTCAACAATGATTTAGAGACTCCTCTTTTGAGACTTCTGCAGACTCCTTCGTGGTTGGAGTTCAGCCCATCAATGGCAATCAGGTCCTGTGTTTCTCAAAACCAGCAGTTGCAAATTCAAAAGGTTCTAACAAATGAGGTATGCAGGAAGTTCAGCATTCCTATAGGTCCTGGCTGAAAGCAGAATGTTTAATGCCAAGCACCAATGAGGGAGAGCATACAAAGTAATTAACTGCAGGTTAAAAAATGTAGAAACTTCAGAGACAAAAAGGCAATAAGCCTCTGGGACCTGATGTCCTGGAAGCTAGGGCTTTAGGAATTAGAATTAGATTGCTGCAGACATAGTCGTTATGATTTTCCAAAATTACTGAGAGTGGAAATTAGGAAATGTAATGCCATTCTTCAGGAAAAGAGGGAAACCCTTTTGGACTGTTGGACTAATATCAGTCATCAAGAAAATGCTGGAATATCATTAAAGAAATCTTAACTACACATTTTAAAAATTATAATAATATCAGACAAAGTTTTCACTAAGAGGTATTCAAATTTTACAAGTGAAGAAGGCATTCGGTATGCTCGCCTTTATAGGTCAGTGCCTTGAATATAGGGGTTTGTAAGTCATGTTGTGGCTGTACAGGACATTAGCTAGGCCACTATTGGAATACTGCATGCAATTCTGGTCTCTCTACTATAGGAAAGATGTTGTGAAACTTGAAAGGGTTCAGAAAAGATTTACAAGGATTTTGAGCTATAAGGAGATCCTGAACAGGCTGGGGCTATACTCCTTGGAGAGTCAGAGGCCGAGGGGTGATCTTATAGAGGTTTATAAACTGATGAGGGGCATAGATGGGGTAAATAAACAAGGCCTTTTCCTGGAGTGTGGGAGTCCAGAGCTAGAGGATATAGGTTTAAGGTGAGAGGGAAAAGATTTAAAAGAGATCAAAGGGGCAACTTTTTCAAGCAGTGTGTCTGGAAGGAGCTGCCAGTGGAAATGGTGGAGGCTGGTGCAATTACTGTACAACATTTAGAGGCATCTGGATGGGTATATGAATAGGAAGATTTAGGAGAGTTATGGGTCAAATGCTGACAAATGGGACTACATTTATTTAGGATATCTGACATAGACAAGTTGGACAGAAAGGTCTGTTTCCATGCTGTATATCTCAATGACTCTAAGTCTATTCTTTTTTTTAATGACTTACATTTATGTAGCCCCTTTTACAACCATCAAATGTCTCAAAGCACTCTGAAGCCAATGAGGTGTATTCATGTTTAAAATTTAGAAAACATAGCAGTCAATTTATAACACAGCAAGCTTCCACAAACAACAATGTGATATGACCAGATAATATGTTTTTGCCATTTCGATGAACATTGAGCAGTTGACTAGGCATAATTTATTTTTCTCTCCTTCAAAGTAACATTTATCCGAAAGCACAGACAACGACTCAATTTAATGTCTAAATTGAATAATGGCACTTCAGACAATGCAGCAATCCCTCAGCACTGCATTGGAGCATCAGCCTCATTTTTGGTGCTCAAAAAGTCCTGGAGTGGGGCTTAAATCTAATGGCTCATTGCCAATGACACTGCAATTTTTAAATATATGAGTTGTCATCTACAAACAGCACAATATTGAAAGCTCCCCAATTGAAAACTCCCAATTTGATAAAAAGAGGAAAAAGCTAAGCTGATATTGAAAAAAATGATAATGAACAGTGAGGAGTCAAAGAAATTCTATGGGAGATTTGAAAATTCTCATTTAGCATCATGAGATTTTCTAAAACCCAATACTTGATGATTTAAAGTCTGTCCCAGGGAGCCCCAATGACTTTATTTCAAGCATCTATACATGAGATTATGCAGGATTTTGAACCAGCTATCTTACGAGCTCATTTTGTAGAGATAGTAGGCTTTGTCATTATTATGTTTCGCTATAGCAGTGACCTGGAGACAGTAGACTATTCTCATTCCATATAGCTGGAAAATCAAAAGCAAATCCTATTATCCCAGTGTAAGGCAGAGCACTGTGCAACGGTGTTACCTGAACAATAACACCATTTTCTTTAGGAAACTGAATCTGTGTGCTTTGCATGTCAGAATTATATTTGTTAATTCCCAGCATTACAGCATAAGTTCCTCATCATCCTACAATGTTAGTACATGAAGTGGAAGGGTCACTTTGCAAAAAACACCACTGTTTTTCAAATTAGTAAACGTTGATGAGTTCTCCTTTTAAATCAACGTAACTGAATAGTAATGACTGCACATTAGGTATTATCACTGCCTTGATCGCATATTGGTAAACTGTCATCAATTATGTGTTTGCAACAAAGCTCAATGCATAACATTATTACAGAGAGGAGACTGAGGCAGAGAAATTTCTAAATTGGGAGAAGACACTGATAAAGAGCAAGATTTTAGCTTTTTGAATCCCATTGATTTAGATTTCAAATCAGGCCCAATATCAGGAACAACTTAGAAATTAAAGAATGTAAGACTTAAAATCATAGAATGCTCCATTTGACCAATCAGGTCATTTCTGTTCCTTAGATGAAGCTACCCAATGCATATCACAGCATTTGGTTACATGTAGTTAACTTTGTTACTAAAATTGAACAATTTATACACACTTCCACTCTCTTCCATCAGACATAAGGTACAAACTTTGAAAACACATGCCAACTGATTCAAGAACAGCTCCTTCCCTGGAGTTATCAGACTTATAAACGGACCTCTCATATATTACAGTTGATCTTACTCTGTAGCTGCAACACCATAATTTGCATTCTGTTCTATTATTCTGAAGTACTCATGTAAGATATGATTTGTCTAGTTAGCACACAAAATAATACTTTTCACTGTATCTTGGTACATGTGACAATAATAAATCAAATCAATTCAATCAAGTTATTTAGTACTATGTAAAATTTCCAATACTTCCAGTCAACTTAAAGAATATTATTGATCTATTATGCCCATTGCCTTGATCATTTTATATTTATATGCTGCGGTTAGAGCTGGAATTACAGATGTTATGAATTCCTCACTGTTATGACATTTTAGTACACTGGAAGACAGCATTGTGTCTCCTGTGGGAATTAAACAATTTTTTAAAAATAATGACTTGCATTTCTATAGCATCTTTTGTATCCTCAGGACATCTCAAAGCCCACAACTCTGGATTGCCTGAACTATCATAACTCAGGAAACATGGTAGTCAAATTGTACAAAGCAAGCTCTGACAAACAGCAAGTCAAAAAGGACTAGTTAATCTTTTTTTTTGCAGTAATGTTGCTGGAGGCATACATATAAGCCAAGACACAAGGGAGAATCTCCCTCTTCTGAGACTTAATACCATGGGTTTTTTTATATCTACCTGAGAGAACAGATAGGATCTCAGTTTAACATCTCATCTAAGAGATTAATGTCCGTACCTGCTACAACATTCAGCTCTGTGCTGAAATTCATTTACAATTTACTCTTGCTTACCAAATTAAATTGTGTTTTAGAAATCTCTCCAACGTTGTTCAATAATGGAGGCATTTGATTATATAAATTACTTCAGAAAATGGGAATTTTTTCTGCACTGTACAGATCATACAAATAATGGGGGTAGCTTGCTTCTGAACATTCGAGCCCCTTCAAAAAATAGAATCTGTTGTTTAATCTTTTCATGCACCAGTTGCTACACTTTCTATTCACTTGTGGGATGACAGCATTTATTGCCCATCCCTAGTTGCCCTTGATTAGGTCATAGGTAAAAACAATGACTGCAGAGGCTGGAAACCAGATTCTGGATTAGTGGTGCTGGAAGAGCACAGCAGTTCAGGCAGCATCTGAGGAGCAGTGCAATCGATGTTTCGGGCAAAAGCTCTTCATCAGGAATAAAGGCAGAGAGCCTGAAGCATGGAGAGATAAGCTAGAGGAGGGTGGGGTGGGGAGAAAGTAGCATAGAGTACAATAGCTGAGTGGGGGAGGGGATGAAGGTGATAGGTCGTCGGTGAGGGAGAGTGGAGTGGATAGGTGGAAAAGAAGATAGGCAGGTAGGACAAGTCATGGGGACAGTGCTGAGCTGGAAGGTTGGGACTAGGGTGAGGTGGGGGAAGGGAAAATGAGGAAACTGTTGAAGTCCACATTGATGCCCTGGGATTAAAGTGTTCCGAGGCGGAAGATGAGGTGTTCTTCCTCCAGGCATCTGGTGGTGAGGGAGCGGAGGTGAAGGAGGCCCAGGACCTCCATGTCCTCGGCAGAGTGGGAGGGGGAGTTGAAATGTTGGGCCACAGGCGGTGTGGTTGATTGGTGTGGGGTCCCGGAGATGTTCCCTAAAGCGCTCTCGTAGGAGACATCCAGGACATCAATGTGGACTTCAACAGTTTCATCCCCTCCCCCACTCACCTATTGTACTCTATGCTACTTTCTACCCACCCCCACCCTCCTCTAGCTTATCTCTCCACGCTTCAGGCTCTCTGCCTTTATTCCTGATGAAGGGCTTTTGCCCAAAACATTAATTTACTGCTCCTCAGATGCTGCCTGAACTGCTGTGTTCTTCCAGCACCACTAATCCAGAACTTGAATAGGTAATGGTGAGCTGCCGTCTTGAATCACTGCAGTCCATTCCAGTGGGAGGTTAATGTTGAAAAGTAAACATTGGGAAGACTGTAACCAATTTCTCAAGTTGCTTTACAAACTCTGTTCCCCTTGTTGACAATTGCACAATGCCCCAAGGTCACTAGCTCAGATTGAACCTGACTGCTTGGTGTCTGAGTAACTTATTTAGCCGAGAGCTAGCCCTCCAACTCTACATCTTCACCAAGACTACTGATGTACACTTCTGTAATTTCACATCTCTCTGTTCCTGCCTCAGCTCATCAGCTGCCAAAGCCATAACTCATTATTTAATTGTTTGATTAGATTTGAATACTCCAACATAACTTCCATCATCCACAAGGTTCTCAAACTCTACCATTCATAGCCTAATTTGGATTATTTGCTGTTCACCCATCAGTTCTGCGCTTGCTGACCCACAGTTCTTGCCCTCAAGTTAATTGACTCCATGGCCTCATACCTCTTTATCTTTTTTTATCCTGTCACCTTTGCCAGAATTACAACGATTACTGCAACCTGGCCTATTGTGTATCTTCAACTTCCTTCAGCCTATTATTAACAACCAGTCCATCTATTGTCTAAAACCAAAGATTATTTCCTTTTTTTACATCTAACATCATACCTACTATGCTTCTTAAAACCTACCTCTTTCACACAGATGGATTTCAGACCAAGTTAAAGTTTGCTGTATTGGCTGTGTGCCTTTCTGGCTTGTCAGACTATGCTTCTGTTCAGCACTTTGGGACATTCTAGTACATTAAATGCATTACAACTGGCATTTATAAAACATCTTTTACATAACAAAATGTTGCTTCATTAAAGCGTTCTCAGACAAAACATGATACTGAGCCACACTGAACAAAAACTTCACGATTGTGTACAAAACTAGGAAGCAGTGTCTTAATGAAGGGAGAAAGGTAGAGAGCAAATTGTTGCTATTAAAGTTGTCCTTTCCATACTAGCACCATTATTTATGTGGAAGTTGAATGGTGACATCAAATGCAGAAATTTGGAAGTGGGTCCAAATTTGCTCTGTTCTTGCACAAATTATGCAACAATAGTATCTTACCAAAGATTACTGTCCGCTCCAATATGGACTAAAGATTAGATTAGATTACTTACAGTGTGGAAACAGGCCCTTCGGCCCAACAAGTCCACACCGACCCGCCGAAGCGCAACCCACCCATACCCCTACATATACCCCTTACCTAACACTACGGGCAATTTAGCATGGCCAATTCACCTGACCCGCACATCTTTGGACTGTGGGAGGAAACCGGAGCACCCGGAGGAAACCCACGCAGACACAGGGAGAACGACTTATCTGATAAGTTGGATTTATTCCTTCCAGTGCAAATAGCCATTTTGCACAATAACAAGTCTTGATTGCTGCCAAACACTATCTCTACACTGCAAACTAACTTTTACAAGTGTCATCAGTTTCTTCATTGTTTTATTATCAGTTCAGATTGTACGTTACTCTTAACTTAAAGGTTTTGCTTACCTGTCTACCTCTGAGAATTTCTATCCCTCTTTTTATTTTACTTTCCATATCTGGCTTAGCATTTCATTCAATATTCTATGCAAATAATTCTGGTTCAGAGTTTGCACTCTTTACTGATGTTTCTTTGATATAAATTGGCAAGGAAATAGACATTTGCTTTCTCTACGCACCCAGGCCCCAGGTGTCCTCTAGAGGGGAACTATGCCATTTGGATTGTTGTTAGGCAACAAATTCTAAGTCAAACATCCACAAAATGGGCAAGGACAAGGGTAAAGGATGTCTGCCACCACTCACTTGTCATAGAGCTCAAGATCTGACTTATTGTATCAAGATACATTTAGTGTTTTATGGCAGTTTGACCTTGCAGACAGGGCCTACACTTAGCATCTAATCAAAAAGACTAGAAGAACCCATGCCCCTATAGCAAAATCTAATTTAGTTTATAGTTGATATAATTAATGGAATCCATTGTTTAAATTTCATTGTTTCAAGGCTGCAGCAGAGTTTAAACAGGTCTTCCAGCGGAAAATAAAAGCATTTTAAATAAGAACCAGCAGAAACTGGATCCTGACTGACTGAGTCAGTTAGGTCTTTTGTCTTAGGAGCATATGAAACTAGCCGACCCAGTGTAACTTTGCTCTTGAGTGCAATGTGCAATATGGTGCAGGGATTATGTGATTAAGTTGTTCAGGGAAAGAGGTGTTCTGGAGTGTTGCTTTTCCTAAACTGTTCCAACCTCAGAAACAGCTGGTTACTCTGTTATAGGAGATGAAGCTAGTTAGTTGGTGGATATCTGATAGGTGACTAAGATTTTTTCTATTCCTAATGTTTAACAAATTTTTGCATTTAGGACATGATTAATAAATATGTAACGACATAACTAAATGTAAATTTGAATAAAGTAATTTAGTTGTTAATTTGAAATATTAAGGATGACAGTTCAGGTGATGTATCATATTTGCAGCACGTGGGAGTTTCTGGATGCCAATTTGGTCCGAAGCAAACATGTCTGTGGCAAGTGTTCAAAACCTGAACAGCTTTACTGCAGAGTTCCTGCACCAAATGCTGAAATAAAATATTGCAATGCATTGAGAGGGGGAGAGTTACCTCAACTCTTTGTCCCAGGAGGCAGTCCTGGTTAAGGTTATTAAGGTTGGGTCATCCCATTTTGTTGGAATTCAGGAACGGGGAGTGTGAATGTGAGTGAAGGGTGAGGGAGTGCAAGTAAGGAGACTCAAAGGGTAGAAATATAGGAGCCTCGGCTTTTGCCATCATCCAACAGGTGAGTGGTTGTTTCAGCTTTTCTGGATGAGAGGGAGAGCTGTGGGGTAGATGAAGCAACTGACCATAGAACCATGGTACAAGAAGACATTCAATAAGAGGAAGTAAGAAGGTATGGACTGACAGTAGGAGACAGTATTGAGAGGGATTGAGACAGATTGGCACCATTCTCTGCAAAGAGCAATAGACCAGATCGCCTGTGCAATGCCAGGGTTTGTGACTCAAAGCTGAAGAGGAATTTGAATCAGGAGGGGAATAATTCAATTGCTGACCTCCACATAATGATCAAAATGGGAAGATGCTATAAATCAAAGAATTGTGTTAAAGCCAATGAGAAAGGCATTAATATGAAAAATGATAAACAGATCAAGGCAAGGAGGGATAAAAAGTATGAATCAAAGAGCCAACCAACAAATAAGACTGGAATTTGCAAAGAGAGTAGAAAGAGTAAAACTATGGGCTCTATATGTGAATGCATGTAACTTTCAAAACAAAATAGATAAAATGAGAGCGGCAATAAAAATGATTTCTAACAGTCTGCTGACCACAATCTACATTGCATGTATTATCTATAAAAGGTACATGTAGAATTCACAAAAGATCCTTTAACAGCAGCTGCCAAACCCATGAACACAACTATCTAGAGGACATTGGCAGCAGATACACGTGAACACCACCACCTGTAAATTCTCCTCCAAGTCATTCACCATCCTGATGTGAAAATATATCGTTGTTCCTGCAAGACAACATTGGTTGTATAACAAGTGAGACTGGAGAAATAATAGTTTTTTTAATTGAATAGGTATTTTGCAACAGTCCTCTCAGTAGAAGATACAAATAACATCTCAGAAGAAGCATCAATAAATGTGGAAATGATAGACAGGATGGAACTCGGCAAAATCAGTCACCAGACAAGTGATACTAAATAAATTGCTGGATATGCCATATGTTAGATCCTAATGGACTTCATCGGTGTGCCTTAAAAGTAGTGGCTAGTGAGATTGATGCAGCATTGGTTTTGATTTTCCAAAACTCCCTTGATTCTGAGATGGCCCCTGTAGTGATTGTAACAAGGTCAGCCAGGTGGATCTTATAAAATATGAGTTCCCTGATTGGGGCTGGTAATTTGGTCCAATCAGGGAACCCTGGCTAACCAATAATAACAAGAGTGTCACACATCCTGTTCACTCTGAGAGCTAGATCAGTGTCAAGGATTCTCCATGTGTAAATAAAAAGTGACTTGGTGACAGGACACTGGCCTCTGTGGAGTTATTTCAGCAGCGACAAGAGAAAGCACACTCCTGAAGTAATTTGCTTGCAACAGTTGTTTTGGAATTTGGGTAAGCATTTCTGGTATCATGCCGTTATTTGTGAAACTCGACTCATTCGATCCTGCCAAAGACTGGGCCCAGAATGTGGAAAGTATGCATTATTTTTTTCCTGGTCAAATGAGATTGTGACAGATGAAAAGCAACGAGTAATTCGCCTTGACAGCATGTAGACCCACAGCATTTTCAGTTCTTTGGAGCCTACCCTGCCCTGAGGCACTAGATACTAAAACTTTTCAAGAGTTCACAGATTTAGTTAAGGAATATCATGACCCTGAGCTTCCTCTAATTCTGAGATGCTATCGGTTTTACTCGGCAATTCGAGAACCAGGGGAATCCATATCAGGATTTTTGATCTGGGTAAGACAACTGGCAGAGGCATGTGACTTCTGTTTAACCCTGAGAGACCTTTGGTATGTAGATTAGTGATGTAACCACGCAAAAGTGTCTACTAACTGAAGCACAATTGGACTTCAAACGGGCACTATAACTGTCTTTATCATTGGAAAGTGTGGGAAGGGAACATTGGAGTTGTAGGGTATTCCGATGGAAGTAGACACTCTTGCCAGTTCAACTGAGCTTGGGTAACACCACTTGGGTGAAGGTAATTGCATAGCTTCACTCAGGAGATAATCTGAGCAGATACAAAGCAAAACCCCAAAGCAAAGCCTCGGCCAAACGGTTAAAATTTGTTTGGCTTAAATGAAAAGATGGAAGACACGATTACTAAATTTGTAGGCTGCACAAGAATAGGCAGGAAAGTAAGATGTGAAGGAGAACCATGGAGATAATGAAATGATACAAATAAATTACAAACGAATGCAACTGTTTAGAAAATTGACTATGACTGTGAGAAAATGTGAAATTGCTCATTTTGGCTGGAAGAATAGAAGAGAAGCATAAGACTAAGAGATTGCAAAGCTCAGTTGCAGAGGGATCTGGATATCATCTTGCATGAAATGCTCAAGGTTATTATGCAAGTGCTACAAATCAGTAGGAAAGCTAATAGTATGTTGCTATTTATTAGGAGTGGAATTAAACACAAAAGTTACATACTTCTTTTTCAGTTTTACAGGGTACTGGTGAGACCACATCTGGAGAACTGTGCACAGTATTGTTTCCCTCCCTTGAGGATGGATGTTAATGCATTGAAGGTAGTTTAGAGAAGGTTTACTAGCTTCTGGCCTCCCTTCTTTGGGAAGAATGTTGTGAAACTTGTGAAACAGAAAAGGTTTATAAGAGTGTTGCCAGGTTTGGAGGGTTTAAGCTATAGGGAGAGGTTGAATGCACTGAGGCTGTTTTCCCTGGAGCATCGGAGGCTGAGGGGTGACCTTATAGAGGTTTATAAAATCATGTGGGGCTTGGATAGGGTAAATAAACAAGGTCTTTTCCCTGGGGTGGGTGAGTCCAGAACTAGACAGCATAGGTTGAAGGTGAGAAGGGAAAAATTTAAAAGGGACCAAAGGTGGAATGTTTTCATACAGATGGCGGTACGTGTATGGAATGAGCTGCCAGAGGAAGTGGTGGATACTGGGACAATTGCAACATTTAAAAGGCATCTGGATGGATATATGAATAGGAAGGGTTTAGAGTGATATGGACCAAGTGCTGGCAAATGGGACTAGATTAGTTTAAAATATCTGGTCGGCATGGACAAGTTAGACTGAAGGGTCTGTTTCTGTGCTGTACACCTTTATGACTCTATGATCAATATTTTGAATGGGGGAGTTCCTTGAGGAAAGGTTTGACAGGCTAGGCTTGTATCCAATTGTGTTTTGAAGAGCAAGATGTGACTTGATTGAAGCTTAAGATCCAGAGGAGTCTTGACAGGGTAGATGTGAAAAGAGTATTTCTCTTCTGGGTGAATAAATAATTTGGAGGTCACTGTTTAAAAAATCAGGGTTCACTCATTTCAGACGGAAATGAGTCAAAACCTTTTAATCACTGAGGGTTGTGAGAGTGGAAACCTCTTCCTAAAGATGGTGGAAGCAGAGTCTTTGAATTTTGTTTTAAGGCAGAAATAGATAGATACTTGAAAGATTGTCCAGGACCATTGGTAATATGCATTTGAGATTAAAATCACATCATCCATGATTGCATTGAATGGCAGAACAGGTTTGATGGGCCGAATGTCCTACCCTTGCTCCTGACTCATATATTTGCACATATGTTCAAATTTCTTCATAGGCAAAATACCTGATAAACAAAAGTACTTATCCTCCAAAACAAAGGCTGAATACTCGATAAATTACAACTTTACCCCAAACATATACAAATTGTTACTTATAAACACAAAGTAATGTTCCAAATCATAATGCAAATGCAGACCACATTTGACAGGGAGGGGTGGGTAAAATTGAGAAACATTGTAAGTAATGAATATTTGCAGCTTTACAGCTTAATTCCCAGTGTAGCTGTTGCACAACCTCAGACGTAAAGCAGTGCATTTGGCACCAATCCGGGTCTGAAGGCACAGCCACCTCCCATTGTGCTGTTCTCAGTGTGGACAAAAACACCATGGCTTTGTATGTGTAATAAAAGTAAACAAACGTAAAACAGCTCAAGGAAAATTGGTGGCCTGCCAATCACTGCCTTGTATCAACTGACAAGAAGAGTGTCATTGGAGTCAGTAACTCTTCTCTAATTAGGACTGCAGTAGAATCAGTGAAAGAAATTGGCTGTTTTTGAATGAGTGAGGAGAGGGTGCGAATAGGGGTGAATATCCCAAATTATACAGAGTAGATCAATTGAATAATGTTAGATCCTTCATGATATCTTCTCCCCTCCTATAATTTAATAAATCATGCTGGGTAAAACCTAATTCTCAGAACTTATTTTGGGGACAGCTTAGTAATAAACTTTAATAGCAACCATAAATTAGACACTCAGTTTAGACCTGCGAACTGCTGACTTCAGTGGGAAAATAAAAGAAAATGCTGCACTTGCAATTATTAGAAAAGCATCCAAATTCAGCTTAGCTTAAACAAAATAAAAATACAGGAGTCTGTGTAAAAGCTTTGCTGCGTTCTGAAGGGTTAAGAGAGGAAAATATGTTACAGGACCCAAAATGTATCAGTGTATTTTTTTTGCTGGGGCAATTTGGTTGTTAAATTGTTTCAAAGACTACGATAAACTTCAAAAGGTGCATTAGACAGAGTTAAACCCCCTCCCTTGAAAGTCATATTATGCGTTAATCCATGAAACAAATGGAGTCAGCTTGTCTGAAGCTGGATTGTTTCATATCTAATATTTCCAGCTGCATATGTGTCTTTCTGTGTGTGAACTTCTTTTTTCTGTTTCAAGTAATGAGCATGTGCACCTTTTTGCCCAAGGCCTTCATACACAATTTAGCCAGAAAGCCAGGGCTGATCATGATTTAGCTTTTGACATCTCCTGCCTTCAGGGCAAAGGAGACTAATACAGATTTCTGACTTTGAGTTCGCTGTGTGAAAAAAAAGGCTTTTATTGACTAAATGATAAAGAGGTTTGTAATGATAAATAACAGTCATTTTATTCTGGAATTCCCAGAAAAAGATGCAAGATTTACAGTGTCCAGACGGGCAGAAAATGCCCAAGATTGTCCCAATGGATCGGAATATCATTTAAGTCCAATCTTCTTCCACAGAAATAGAGGTCATGTATTGCATTAGGATCCCACTATTAATACTGCATAAACACGAAACATAATCGGTATTGTATCCACGCCAGTGGCATAAAGAGGATTACCAAACCATGCTTGTGGGCATGTCTCTCAAAGCCCACTTTTCAAACACAATCTTAATGCATTCACACCGAGGCTCCTCTGAAAACTCTGCCAAGTTTGATGGATCATTTAATTGAAAACTTTAAGTACAATAATGGATAATTCAGCTCCAGCTACGCATTACAAACACTTTGTCAAGAATTTGAAACATTTTAAATGGACCGTGCATTTTCCAAAATTAAAACCAAGCAAGGCAGTGTTATTACATTTCTCCTGCTCTTTTGCAGTTCTAGTCAGGTCCTTTTGTTTGTGTGCCTTCTACTCCTATTACCTGTTATACATGATTTTCTTTAATTTTGTATAAATAAAAAGAACCCAGATTTTGTCACTTTTTTGCGAAGCAAATAAACAAAGACAAATTCCATTTAAGTGATCTGTTCAAGGTCAATTTATAAACATCTTTTCCGTTTCCTACCAGCTATTGGAGAGTGGAAATTGTGCGTTTTTAAAATAAATCCTACGCCCTTCTGAAATTGTATGTATTCTAATCATACTGACTTCTGTGGAGCACAAAAAAATTGATAGAACCCAAAGTAATGTTTAAGAAAGCCAAAGATTTAATCTTTTAGTTTCTCCACTGCTTTGAAGTCTGGGGGAAATCATCAGTCCTTCCATCCTTTTAAGAAATCCAAACTCAATTGTCAAAGCTGCGTTTTTATTCCAGGCCTTGATTATGCTTGTGGTATATTTTATATTTCAGATGTAAAATGATGACAACTTTTGATGCGTGTAATGTGTTTTATTTATAAAGCTATAAAATCTCTACTGCAGCTTTCTGGCTTTGGCTTCTTGCTCTTTCTCTGGTTTTGCTTATTTTTCCCTGAATCTATGCCCAGGCTTAATCATCAAGCACAGTGCACATCAACAGTAAACAGACTCTCAATCAAATTCCGAACGATGGAACAGTACAATGTTAACAGTCTGGGTTCTTGGAGTCCAATCAACAAGCTCAGGGGATGAAGGGTGAGACATAGTTTAAATCAAAGAGAATTTGTAAAATTTGAATTGTAGCAAGTTTACATCTATCAATTGCAGATTACTAGATGAGCCACTTTTGCAAACCTTTAATGGATGCCACATTTAGTATCTTAAGGAAATTTACACCATTTGCAGAGTTTTTTTTAAACTTAGAAAACATTTCTTTCATTTGTTTCCTTTAGGGAGATGGTGTTATGGTGGCGTCAGCGGGGAAAAACATTTGGGATATAAGTTTAAAAACTTCAAGTATTGGGAGAGCCTCACGTGAATGTGATCAAATCTCATGTTTCAGACTGAACTATATACAGATTGGACAAAATCTATGCAACATGAAAATAACAAAAAATGCATACCTGCTGCCAAATTGATTAGAGTGCAGCACTATACACACCAATTTATTTGTAATTTTGTTTTTGTTTTATTTTGTTGGCTGTCAACTTACAATCTGGTGTAGGATAATTATCCATTCTAGCACACTGCCACGTAGCGCTGCTTGTGAAAGTGGATAATCAGGATATTGGATACAAGGAATCATAAACTAGTTTTGCCTCCTGTTTTTGTTTGGTATCTGAAGGGAGTTGTATAATCAGCAAGCTGCACTATGTCTGCAGTTCCTAAGTGCCACATGAATCTGGGTCTTCCAACCTGGAAATAAACTCCCATGTTCTGTATAAATAACACATTGTGTATGGCATCTTTTCTTCTGGGGGAGATGATCGCATAATGATCATGTTTCTGGCACCGATGTACAGAGGCCCACACTAATGTTCTGGAGATCTGGATTCAGATTCTAGAACCAAAGTTTGTGGAATTTAAATTTAGTTAATTCATTCATCTGGATTCTGAAGCTCATCTCAGCCATAAAAAGCTCACCCGGTTTATTCATATCCTTAGGGGAGGGCCATAGCTATCTGCACCCGGTCTGACCTATATGCAAGTCCAGATCTGTAGTCACATGGTTGACTCTTAACTGTCTTCTCATATTGCTTGGCAAACCATTCAGTTCAAGGGAAATTAGAGTTGGATTATCAATGATGACCTTGGCAGCAACATCCATACCATGGGAACGAATACAAAAATCCCACATCATAGGATTGGAATTATTAAGACCACTTCTGTACCACTGCAAATTACTTTCCAGTGAAAAATCATTTCAAATGCAATTCAACTGGAAATCAATAATGATAAACATTGGTTTAGTCTGTTGAGAGGCATGTTCAATTCATTGTCCTTTCCTTGCAAAAGAAATGAAACTCTTATGCCTTTTGCTTTTAACTGTAATTGTCTCATTGTGTATAAAAATAGCAATGTATACCTGGTAGCAATTACAAGGCAGTAAAGTGAATGAAGCATTCAGATGGTTATATAAACCACAACAGCAAAGCTGGAGAAATTCCAGAACTAACATCACTCCGAGCTATCTGCTGTTATCTCAGATGCAGAGCATTTTAATTTCAGTGCAGTTTAATTTTAGCTGAGTGTTTAAATTCTATTTTGGGCCAACCTTTGTTCTAGCTCTCATACTTGAATGTATATTGATGTGCTTCAAGTAAGAAGGCTTTCAAAATTTGAAGTGCAAGTAGTCTCCTTGAAAAATTATCAGTAGGCAACAAAGGGTAGATGTTATATCAAGTCCACTGCTTGTATAATCAATACATTCCTATCAACCAAACACTTAGCAAGTTCATTGCTCTGTGATTTGCAACCATGCAGCACTTTGCCCAGTGTCAGATGGATTTCCAGCTTCTGAGGAGCAGGACACAGGCTGAGAAACTGTCCCTTCAATCCCCTACGCTGTACATTCTCACTCATTGTCCAATCTGCTGATAGGATCTATAACACTGACTCAATATGGATAGATACATTTGTTAATGTGATTAACAAATTTAAAGATAAAGTTCAAATATTGGAAATATGCTTTATTGAAAGCAAAGCATGTTAGAGATGTTGCTACAATCCTAACATACAGTTGGACATGAATGTTGATTCAAAATACTTGTGCCTTGATTGTTTCAAAAGACAATGATTTGGTATGTGGGGAAGGAGGGTAATCTTTGGAAGATTTGGAAACGTGTTTGCAGCATATTAGTCTGAAACTTGGCGATTGTGCAACAATGTGGTTCACTATTTAGTGTAAAAGTTTACATTAGTTCTATCTTGTTGCATGTATTGAGACCTGACCCAGTACAGCTAAGAATGAGTTTCCAGTTTTTTATTTCTATTTCAGACCAACTGCCAAACAGAGGTTGAATAAACACAAACTGCCTGGACACCATTTATCCAGGAGCCATGAAAGATGGGAATAATAACCTTTAGCTGCAATCAATGAACCTTCTTTTAATTGAGACAAATTTGTACTTTGATATTTCAAATAAGAAATGACGACAGATACAGAAAAATGGTGCATTTATGTATATAATATACAAGATTGTTAACGATATAGAAATATTAATCCAGAATATTACCTGAAATTGTGGAAGTGAAGTCAAGCCATCAAATTATAAAGATTAGATAAATTAAAGAGAGGGTGGAGTACAGGTTGGTCAGAACACTAGGGATGGAGACTGGTGCAATTTGCATTCATATGCTCCATTCTGAAAGCAATCGCTAAGCTCTACCTATCATAGCAAGAGGGCAATTATCAATATATTGGTTAACACTTCATCTCTATTGTTGTTTACCTTTGCTAACCAATTCATGGAATAACATTGAAATAAGAAACCCATTCTACAAGAATTATGAAGGATATTGGAGAATATCTAAATGTAAGTTGTAGAGAAGTGTCCTGTTGTGGAAAACCCCAATATATACTTGCACTTATTAATGTTAGTAAATAGGGGTCATAATTTCAAGTTTGTCAGCAAGACAGCTAGATGTGAAGAGAAACTTCTTTACTCAGTGTTGTTAGGATTTAGAAGGAATGACCTGGAGAATTGTGGAGGCAGATTCCATGCAAGATTTCAAAAGAGAGCTGAATATTCTTTGAAAGTGATGAATTGAGAGAGCTACAGAGATAGGACTGGAGAATGGGATTAACTGGGTATTTCTTTCAGGAACCAGTATAGTCACAATGGGTTAACTGGCTTCCTACTATACTGTAAAATTCTGTGATTAATTACATTTATAAATATGTCTCTTAATTTTACAGACAGCTCACCAATGACAAAACTGAGCAAAATATGTTTTAATTTTTAAATCAAATTAATATATTCAGGTGAATTGCATGTTATGCAAGTTAGGATCATACTAGAGAACATTGTTAACTTTCCTGGAGATTTACTTTTAGGTTCTGGTCACTTATTTTCCACACATCACTTTAAAAACTCATGTTAGGTCCTCTGTCAGACTTGTATTTTCAGGAGAAAAGAGATACATCATGTTTGGCCTTCCCTCACTTCACAGATCAGCTATTGTCCTTGTACATCTATTTGCACCCAATCCAATACTTCCATGTCCTCTTTTTTAAAGTAACTTGATGACAGGACTGTACACAATACTCTAATAAAAGCCCAAAATGAGCTTACCATAACTTGTCTGCTTTTCAATTTTATCCTTTCTAAGATAAAAAACTTAGCACTTTGTTTGCCTTTTCAAGAAAAAGCCATATTAGCCAATTGGTTGGTTGGCCAGTTGGCTGGATTGATTGTTTGTGATGCAGAGTGATGCTAACAGTTGGGGTTCAATTCCCACACTGGCTGAAGTCACCACGAAGATCCCACTTTCTCAACCTTGCTCCTCACTCGAGACATAGTGACCCTCAGGTTAAACCACCACCAGTCGTCTCTATCTCTGAGATGCTAGCCCTATTGTCCTGTAGAACTATGGCATCTTTATGTTTTACTTTTACTAATTTACATATTTGCGTACACATTTTCCTTGGTTCACTACCTCAGTTAGATTCTTTGTTTATAAGCAATATGCCACAATGTAAAATATTTCTTAGCAACACAATATGAATGTACAAACATATGTAAAAGGAACATACAGGCAAACCACTTGAGCCTACTCCACCATTCAAAAAAGCTGATTGGTTCAGGTTCCTCTTTTTCATCCAGAGCAAAGAACTTTCGATTCCCTTATCTACCTCTGCTTTAAATATTCAGTCACCACCGTCTCTACTGCCTTTTGAATCAGAAGTCTACAATCATGCTACCCTCAGAAAAAATATTCTCCTAACTTGTCCTAAAAGGCTGACACCTAATTTTATAGCAGCATTTGATAGTTCACCTCTAAGAGTAAACATTCTTTTCTCATTCACCTTGTCAAGATCACTCCGGATTGATACACTTGAATCAAGTAACTCCTCTGACCTCCAGTGGAAACAAGCTCAACCTCTCCAATTTATCCTCATAAGACAACTCAACATTTTAAATATCAATCAAGAAAATTACCTTGAGCTGTTTCCAGCACTTTTACATCCTTCATTAAAAGAGATCAAAACTGCATATTCAAGGTATTGTGTCTTAGATGTCTGTATAATTGAAGCATAATATGCTTAATGTTCAATCCCTCTAAGTAATAAAGGATACTGTTGCATGAGCCTTCTTAATCACTTGCTGTACCTGCATACTAGCCATATAACTTAAGAGCAAAAGTAGGCAATTCAGCCCATTGAGTCTGTTCCACCATTCAGTGAGATCATGGCTGCTCCGATAATCCTCAACATTTTGCAATGTGTACTCTAGAACACCTAAATCCTGCTCCACACAGAACTCTGTTGTCATTCTCATTAATACTCTGCTATTTTAGTCTTAATGTCAAAAATTGAACAACTTCAAATTTTCCCATATTATTGCCCATCTGCCAGAGTTTTGCCCACACACAATCTATCTACATCAATCTGCAACATTGCTGTGTGATCTTCTCAATATACTTTCCCAAAATCAACACTGATGCCTGTGGCACACCACTTGTTACATGTTACCCAGAAAATAACCCAGTTATGATTGTACTTTTTACCATTGACAGTCCTGTGTTTATGCACTGATAATTGCCTTTATTCAAGTTTAGTAAAGAAGGCTTACACCCACTCTTCTCTCTTTCCAACTGAATGCATGATTTATGATTGTATTTTATGATTGCTGCTACCAGAGATACCTTCACTACAAGGTCATTAGTTAATCATATCTCATTACATCATGAGTCTAGATTAGTCCGTCTTCTCGATGGCTCCAAAACATAGTTCTAAGAAACTATTCTGAAAATATTCTCTCAACCCTCCTAGCCCATCTGATTGTTTTAGTCAATGTTTGGATTAAAATCCACCATGATCTTACCATACCTTTCTGATAAGCTTAAAAATGTGTTGCTGGAAAAGCGCAGCAGGTTAGGCAGTACCAAAGGAGCAGGAGAATCGATGTTTCGGGCATAAGCCCTTCTTCAGGAATCATTCCTGAAGAAGGGCTTATGCCCGAAACGTCGATTCTCCTGCTCCTTTGGTACTGCCTGACCTGCTGCGCTTTTCCAGCAACACATTTTTAAACTCTGATCTCCAGCATCTGCAGTCCTCACTTTCTCCTTTCTGATAAGCTCCTATTATCTCTTCCTGTGTACTCCATTCTGTGGGGTTAATTTTAGGGAGCCTTTCCATTACTCTTACAAGTGACTTCTTGTCTTTATCATTTCTCGTCTCCATCCAAAGTCGAAAAGTAATTCTAGTAATTTAAAACTGAAAGTTTAACAACATCAAGTTGTAACCTGTCATAACTCCTCCGAGAAGGTAAATGTTTTCAACGCTTAAAATAAATGGAAAGGGGTTGAATACATTATTAAAAGAAATCTGTCCATTCTTTGCTACTGAAATGAATTAGCCTGGTCAGAAGTGATCTTGGTGTGAATCTGTAGCTGGGAATCTGAAGTGTGGCTACCGTATAACAGCATTAACATTAACAGTACATGGTCAGCTTGGTGTCCAAGCTCAAAAGGAACACATATGGAGGAGTGTGGTAAGCAGCTGATATTATCACAAAAGCAAAACACTTCAGATACTGGAAATTGGAAGTAAAAGCCAACAATGCTCAGCAGGTTAGGTAATAGCTCTGCAGACTGAAACAGAGTAGACATTTCAGGTTAGTGACATTCATCACACCTGGACAAAAAAGCAAAATTGGAAATGTAATGAGAGTTAAACAAGTAAAACAGGGTCAACCAAAAATCCAGGTTTTGTGATAAGATTAGATTAGATTTTCTACAGTGTGGAAACAGGCCCTTCGGCCCAACCAATCCACACCGACTCTCCAAAGAGTAACCCTCCCAGACCCATTTCCTTCTGACTAATGCGCCTAACATTATGGGCAATTTGTCATGGTCAATTCACATGACCTGCACATCTTTGGAATGTGGGAGGAAACCAGAGCACCCAGAGGAAACCCACACAGACACGGGGAGAATGTGCAAACTCCATGCAGACAGTCACCCAAGGCTGGAATTGAACCTATGACTCTGGTGCTGAGAGGCAGCCATGCTAACCACTGAGTCACCGACATTAAATGACAAAAGAGTTAGTGCAGCAAAATGGAAGGGAGTGGCAACAGACCAAGGAAAGAAACACAAGTTGAGTCCAGAGGAGGCGTAAATGGTAGATTGAAGAACAACTGCTGCACCAAAGCAAGAGAAAGCAAGGGACAGAATGAAGATCAGCACATGGGAAAGAAATTGAAACAAAAAAGGAGTTAGAGATTTTGATCTTGTTGCACTCACCAAGTCCCTTAGGGTTTAAAGCATCTACTCACAAGATGAGGTGTGCTTCAAGTTTACTATAGACTTAATTATAATGCAACAATAGTTTTGCCTTGTTCAAGGGAATTTTTGTTTTATATATTTAAGCAATACATATGCTCCAGTGAGATGATGACACACCTATCTGCTTTCTTAAAAGCATTACTAAAAGATTCCTTACACACAACACATTGATTTTTTTGGAGCATTGTGTAGGATGATTGTGATGTCCGTGATTAGGGGCTTCCCATTTGAAAGGGTCCTTCAATCATTCCCTTAGAAAATCACTTCATTTATGTACGTTAGAATGTAGGAATTTAATTCACATGCTTTCTAACTAGTAAGTTAATATAATCTAGTTTATGTCTCAGTAAGGTGGAGTGACAGATACAATACTGAGTTCATCCCTTAATTACATATCATCAAAAGAAACAGGAGCAGACTGCAAGTGAGCAACCACATATTACAAAAATAAAATAGCTAGTCTGGCTATAGGTGCAATGCTAATCAACACAGCAGCAATGTTGAAATCCATCTTGTGCTTTTGCTTTGTATGGATGTATGGCGAGAAGTATATTTGTAATATTAGAAATCATTAACATGCTACACAACTACTGTATAAATATTATAATTGACTAAATTGCTAAATCACAATAGTGAATATAAATTTATAGCATTCGAGTAATGGTACTTTTAGTGTGAATCTTTACTCAATAATTCTCATTAGTTTTATGTATGCAACTCTTCTGATGGTCCCTCTGCAAATATAATGATATTACCAAGTAGATAATCTTGATTTGTTCTTTGTGCATGCCTTTGAGCCTCAAAATTTGGAAAAAGTATTAAAGACTGCAGGATAGTGGTTAACTCAATGTGGTCGCTCACTCACTATCCTATGCAATCAAAAACAACCATGTTTTCATAACAATCAAATGGATTTGCTCAAAATTTATCATAACTATTAAGGGTAAAGTTATGACCATGGTAGTCATGAACTGTCAATATTCAACTTTGGTCATCTGAGTTTAAAACCAAAAGGTCTAAAAGCAAATTAACTCAAATAACTTTGGGTAAAGGACAAATTCTGACCTAAAATGGCTGCTGTGATTACCTGACTATGTTGAGCCAAACTGTTAAATCTAAAGATTAAATTATGCCAAAATGAAGAATTAAGAGCTCAGATTTGTAACTCCTGGATCGTTCTCAAAAGGAAGCGATAGTTGGGGTGGAAATTGTCTGTTGATTCTCCAGCTCAAAAACATGAGACCTTAAGACATAGGCGTGGAAGCAAGGCCATTTGGCCCATTGAGTCCAATCCGCCATTTAATCATGGCTGATGGGCGTTTTAATTCCAGTTACCTGCACTCTTACCAAAGCCCTTAATTCCTTGCAAGATCAAGAATTGATCAATCTCTGCCATGAAGACACCCAACATCCTGGCCTCCACTGTGGTCTGCGGCAATAAATTCCACAGGCCCCACCACTCTCTGGCTGAAGAAATGTCTCCTCATTTCCATTCTAAATTGACTCCCTCTAATTTTAAGGCTGTGCCTACAGATCTTAGTCTCCCCATCAAATGGAAACTACTGCCCAGTGTCCACAATGACATCAGATCCCAAGAGGAACTGTATTTGAGGCACCAGTTATTGAGCAGCAAAGTGGTGAGAGATAGACAGAGAATGCGCTGGCGAAAGAGAGAAATATAAATATGAGATGACAACAAGAAGCTGGATCTCTCTCTCTGTCTTCTCTCTCTCTCTCTCTCTCTCTCTCTCTCTCTCTCTCTCCCTCGCTCTATATGTCTCTCTCAAATTGAGGCTTATCTGATGAAATAGCAACTTGGGAAAAGAAAACAATTCACCAAGAACTCAAGGGTATCTGCAGACTTCACGACTGTTGAAGAAACAAGACAATGAAATGGACAGAATTCATGTCATTCTTATAACTCCAGGCTCCAAGAGCTTTAAACTCCAATCGTCTTTGCCTTCCTGTCTGTACTCGATGTTCGCCCATCTCTTCTGTTTAAACTGTACCTTGTTTGAAAGTGTGTTAGGTGTTGCATTTTTGTTATTCTTTCTGGAGTAAAAAAAATAACATTCTGCTTTTGTTTACTCCAGGAAACCTTGGAATTTCCCTTATTCGTTTTGATCAAGTAAATTAGATTTTAATTGAAGTGGGATAGTTGCACTCTAAAAGTAAAAACATTTGTTGCAACCAACTGCAGGGGTTTACAAAGAGAGGAACCAATTCTCCTTTTCGCCTGGTCCTAAGAGTAGATGAAAGTTGTATTCCTTTTGCTTTAATGTGTTAGCTAGTAATCTCAACAGGTCCAATCCACCTGAAAAATAACTATATTGTATATATTACAAACATACAAACAAGGATCATGAGTGGACCATTTGACTCTTCAAGCCTGCTCCAACATTCAATAAGATCATGGCTGATATGATTTTAACCTCAACTCTATATTCCTGTGTACTTTCGATAATCTTTCATCCCTTTGGTAATCAAGATTCTATACATCTCCATCTTAAAACTGTCTTTTGAGGGAAGGAATGCCAACAGAGAACAAAAATTATTCCTCATCTCGGTTTTAAATGAGCAGACTCTTATTTTTAAGGTGTGACTCCTTGTTCTAGGTTCAACCCCAAGAGGAAACATCCTATCCACATCCATTCAGTCAAGACCCCTCAGGGTCTTCTATGTTGCACTTAAGTCATCTCTGATTTTTCCAAACTCCTGAAGATGCAGACCTAGTCTGTAAAAGTATTACAATATCTTTCCATCAAATACATGTCATACTGGACTTTCTCAGTAGAACACTTTTTGACTAGTCTTGGCTGATAGAAGTGGTCAGAAATCAAAAACAGTTGCAGAGAGAGACGAGAGTGGTGCAACAACATTCTAATGAAGCGTTTTAAATGTGCTTATTTAAAATTGAAAATCTAATCCTCAGATACTTAATACACTTGAAACACTTTTAGCTTTATGGATATAGACAACTTGTAGTGAGCAAATGGAACATCCATTCACAGCAAAGGCCAAGACTGTTAAAATAACGTCAAATTCCAAATAACCCTGTGAGGCTAAATTATAAAGGAGACCAGGGTCCAGATTGGAGGCAGATCAGTCTGCAAATTGGGGCTGCCAAAGCTAACACAGTGGGTTCAAGGTGGAAGGAGATAAGGCATGATGGGTTACAAGAAAACCCTCACTCTATTGTATTTTACATCATCTGTATGTTAATACTAAATTACATACAACATAGTAGTTTGAACTGAGATCTTTACTGAGGACTAGCTGCATACATCCAAGGAAGACTTTGGATGTGGTGCCAGACAGGCAGCTTTTTTACCTGGATGGTGACAAGTCTCTTGAGTGTAGTTGGAGCTGCATCTATCCAGGCAATTGGACAGTATTCCATCACACCCCTGACTTGTGCCTTGGAGATGGAAGACAGGCTTTGGGGATTCAGTTGGTGAGTTGCTTGCTGCAGTATTCCCAGCCTCAGACCTGGTCTTGTAGCCACTGTGCATATGTGATGAGTCCATTGAATTCTGAGTCAATGGTAAGCCCCTAGGATGTTAATGGTAGGGGATTCAATCATGGCTACACATTGAATGTCAAGAGGTGGTGGTTAGATTACCTCTTATTGGCGATGGTCATAGCCTGGTATTTTTATGGTGCAAATGTTACTTGCCACTTGTCAGCCCAACCCTCGATATTGCCCAAATCTTGTTGGATTTGAACACGGATTGTTTCACTATTTGAGGAGTCACAAATGGTGCTGAACACTGCAATCATCAACGAACATCCCCAATTCAAACCTTATACTGCAGTAAGCAACTCACCAACTGACTCCCCAAAGCCTGTCTTCCACCTCTAAGGCACAAGTCAGAAGTGTGATGGAATACTGCCCAATTGCCTGAATAGATGCAACTCCAACTACACTCAAAAATGCCATTGATGAAGCAGTTGAAGATGGTTGGGCCTAGGACACTCCCCTGAGAAACTCCTACAGAGATGTCCTGGAGCTGAGATGTCTGATCTCCAACAACTACAAACAGCTTCCTATATGCCAGGTATGACTCCAACCAGCAGACAGTTTGCTTCCTGATACCCATTGATTCCAATTTCCTTAGGTCTCCTTGATGTCACACGCGATTGAGTGTGGCCTTGATGTCAAGGGCTGTCACACTCACTTCACATTTGATATGAACGTAGCCTTGCTTTTCGCAGCCACTGAGATTAAGAATTCCTGATAGGAGCCTTGTAATTGGAATGCCACATGCAATTGAAGTTCCATAGCTCAGTACCATGGAAAAATGCTGTTAGAATTACAGCAAGTTGAAGATCCTTATTCCCAACTCTAGAAACAGTCCTCCCACTTCACAGAGGCTATTCACAGCATATTAACAAAAGCAATGAAGTAGGCTGTTCATCCCCCCAACATGCAAGATCTGAAAGAAAATTAAAGGAGGGGACGACATCATTGCCCCTCTCAAATATCAATTGCAAAATTAGCTTAAAAAAGACAAAAACTGACATTTACCTTCGAAAGGCAAACAAGAAACAAATATCAGTCAAGTTAAGTGCAATAGGATACAGGTTTTCCAAGTATCACATTCCATTTCCAACATATTGTTAACACCTCGTAAATGCTGGAGGTGAAATTAACCAGTTTAAATTAAATCTCATGAATGAATATTTTTATGAGTATTTCTATGTTAAGTCTTGGATAGTTTAGTGTTATGAGGAGCAAAAATTAGACCAATGTTTATCTGATATAGACTGGGTCTAAAGCAAGATTTCCACTACCTGCAGCCTATTTCAAAATAAGTTCTGTTTTAGTGCCCCGAGCTGTCATTTTGCTTTAAACAAATGGTGCTGAATAAATCTCCCCGATCTTGCATGATTTTTTTCTCTAAAGCAGGACTAAGACAAAGCTGATGTATTGAAAAAGTGACATGCTGGATTTAATATCTACTGTATAAATCCCTGCCAGTCATTTCCCAAAAGGTAATAATCCATATGTCACTACATTTAAACTGGAATTACCATCTCATGATCATTCTAACTTGTTTTTGTACTCTACTTCAAATTATTCGATAATTCAAATGTTTAAAACAACAAATAACATAGCAAGTGTCAAAATTGAATTCATAAAAAATTGAATTGGTGACTTTGAAGAAGGAATAAACTGTATTTGCTTATCAGGGACACAAACTCAAATGTTAAATCAAATTTACATAAATTCAATACTTTAAAAGAAAAGAAACAGTTTGTGCCTTTTTATTTGCTCTGTTGTGACAGTTCAATTTTTGAAACACTGAGGTTATACAGAAGATGACTGTAATTTGGAAAGAGATGAGAATGTTTTTGTTCTTGTCTAATCCAAATTTAACAGTTACAGTTAAAGTGATTCAGCTGGTGGGCTCAAATAAAACAGATCTAGACAATAAATATTTATTTCATTGGAAGTAGCTGCATTACCTCCTACTAGATATCTACGTGCATTTTACCTGACACTTTCAAGCTTGATATTAAACACCAACAGTTCATTTCAATCATGTGCTCTCCTATTATCAGTAACACACAAGGGTTTCTTTCCTCTTCACCCCACTCCATCCCAACCCCCACCCTCATCCCTTGCTTCACCTCCCCCTTTTAAAAATGAACTTTGAATAGATTACTGCTGCTGCTTATGTGACAACCCCATTAACTAGTGCACATCTGCTATTTAAAGTTGAAAAGAGCTCCTTACTAACTTGCACCCATCACTGAAGCTCTGCCAATTATGAGATTAGGTTTAGCCACATCATGGAAGCTATTTAAGTCACTGAATTCTATTGTTGCTGTATTTTGACTTCATAGAATCATTCATATTTGTAGGATTTGTTTGCATAAGCTTCCACAGTTTCCAGAGATCCTCATCAATCTCCTTAATGCAGCTCTGATCTGACCCAAGGTGATCCCCAAATGAAAGAACTAACTTATTATGAAAACACATTATCCTAGATCACAGGTAATCAGGCAACAGGCAGAGACTTGATACTTTCCCAAATTTAACCTGGTTGGACAGTTACAAGAGGAAGAAAAATGGACAATGCTACTTTAATAACATTGCCTACATTTGACAAATGGTGTGCATAATTTTAAAATTTAAATAACAAATCACTTGCTTTAATGTCTTGTCTAAAACCACCAATTGTCACAAAGGTATTACTATGTTACAGTTGCAACATTTAAGCATCCATTGGGACTGACTGTGGTGAAAAATGGAAAATGGTACATCCTCCATGACATATTAATCATCCTGTGCATGCATACACCAAACTGGTGAAATTCATGAGTGATTTTTGACAGGAGTTTGATAAACAGATCCAAGATTGTAAGCATTAACAAAAAAAATTATAAAAACACATATTTCACCTCGGTTTTAACTTCCGAAAGGGGGAAATCAGGGCAGGGATTTGGAGGGAGGTAAGACAAAGAGAAAAATTGCCCAGGGATTGAAAACTATTGAGCTTGTAGATCCAACTTGTTCTGTGTGTAAAGAAATTGGGTCTGGACAGAATTGCAAGAGACTGTTTAGTGCACAATAATCAACAATATATCGGGTATACAGCTCAAAGATGCATTCTAATACATGGACTAGCATTGTTGTTAGTCACACTCATAGGTTTAGATTTTACTCCTCAGCATTAAACATCGAAATTTTTAATATTGATGTCTTGTTTTCTTTTAAATATATAACGTGACAGCAAAATTGTATCAAACAATAATCAATGGAAATACTGTTCTAAATTCAGCTAGCTGGTTCTTGTAAAGGCTAAATATGACTTTTGTTCACCTAGTTTAAGCTGTCCTAATACATGCAGACAGATTCTAGGTCAGCCTGTTCCCGGTGCGTACAGTACTGAAATCTCTTGTCCTGAAGGCCTGTAAAATTATGGGCAAGTATGTGAATGTAATGGCTCGACACAATGTTATAACTGGTCCCTGGGCAATGGTCCCCAATTCATTAGAATTCCAGATGGGACATCCAAAAATCATTATACTCCAGAGCAGGTGGAAGGAACTGTCATCCCATCTTCTTTATTCAACTCCACATCACTTCAGTTGGTAAAGATCAAGATCAGCCATGTCATTAGCAAGCTTTGAGAAGATTTGTAGCTCAGGTTGAGGTTTTGGATGTAAGTTTGCTCGCTGGGCTTGGAGGTTCATTTCCAGACGTTTCATTACCTTACTAGGTAACATCTTCCACGGACCTCATGCGAAGCAATGCTGATGATTCCTGTTTTCTATTTATATGTTTGGGTTTCTTTGGGTTAGTGATGTCATTCCCTGTGTACCTGCAGAACATTATTTCAATGAGCCAACACTCACTGCAGCACAGAGGAACAACGCAAAGCAGAGGAAAATCACCTATACCATGTATTCAGAAACAATGGGTATCCAATGAACACTGTCCGCCGATTTCTCAGCAGCAACCCCAAACAAGCAGACAAAACACGTCCAGAAACCCTAGCCATTCTCCCCTACATCAAAGACATCTCGGAAATGACTGCCAGACTACTCAGACCCTTTGGCATCATGGTAGCCCACAAACTCACCAACACACTAAAACAGCAGGTAATGAACTTGAAAGACCCAATACAGACAATGAGAAAAACTAACATCATTTACAAAATAGCATTCCAGGACTGGAACCAATACTACATTGGATAAACAGGCAGAAAACTAGCCACCAGGTTACATGAATACCAACTAGCCACAAAACAACATTACCCTCTCTCACTAGTATCCTCATGTACGGATGAGGAAGGACACCACTTCAACTGAGACAACACATCCATCCTAGGACAAGCCAAACAAAGACACGCATGAGAATTCCTAGAAGCATGGCATTCCAACCGGAACTCTATCAACAAACACATCAAGTTAGACCCCATCTACCATTTCCTGAGAAAAGGAACAGGAAGTTACTTCACCACAGGGAATAACATCACCATAGGAAATGGCATCACCAACCCAAAGAAACCCAAACATATAAATAGAAAGCAGGAATCATCAGCATTGCTTTGCATGAGGCCCACGGAAGATGTTACCTCGTAAGGTAATGAAATGTCTGGAAATGAACCTCCAAGCTCAGCAAGCAAACTTACATCCATCAGCCATGATCATATGGACTGGCAGAGCAAACGCAATGGCATATAATGTCTAGTCCTGCTTCTTTTTTCTTGTGTTTTTGGTGTTTTCTATATTGTTAATAGGAAACTGGCTTACTGTCATTTCTGTACTGTATTTGTACTGGTGCCAATTGCTATCCAAACAGGTAAGCTTGTTGCGAAACCAGTTCAACAATTTTAAACAGGATTTCAGCTTTAAAAAACATATTAAGTACCTTCAGGAGGAGTACAGACCTGATTGCTACGATTTCTGAAGTTTGTGACTCGCTTCTTTAAGTACTTTGTGTGAAGTCTATCAAGTCTTGGTGACTTACCATTCTTCAACAACTCCCTCGGACAGACATTCCCTTGGCCGCCATTGTTCCTGATATATTGCCTGGGGAATTTCTATACTCATCATCAAATCATTTCATTTCTTGCCCTATACTATCTGCACAATTAGTTATGATCCTATAGCTGTTCCTAAAATGTGCTATTATGTTCCAGAGGACAGTATGACATATTTCTCTATTGATAGGAGATCCTAGCCATGTGACAAATTGTCCATCTTGTCCCTGGTTGCATAGAGCAAACACAGCATCTTTAAAGTGCCAGCAAGTTTGGTTCAGGTAGCCCAGCCACTTTCCACCAGCATACAGTATATCTCTTTTGAATAGAAACAGCTTGTGAACAAAATGTTTGAAATTAAATGGGAGCAAAAAGACAACTGAAATAATAAGTTACCAGAACATGTTCTGGCCTCATTATCCTTCCTTTTTAAGCCTTCTGGTATGAATAGTAAAAGTAATTCCTAGGGATTGGTGTGGATTTTGATCTAGTGAAGTGGTTCTTCACTCTATTTGCAGAGTTTGTAGGAATCCCATATCACTTCAATATGAAGCTCTGACATTACTGACCAGCAATGGTACTGTTATGCAGTCAAGCCTCCAGAGGGGCATAAGCCCCACCCCAGAGAGCAGCCAATAAAAGACAATAGGCTAGTGTTCTATTCCAGGGCAACAAATCATTCTCTCAGTATCAGGTCCTCATCATGTTCATCATGAATAGAACCTAATTCTGAGGCCACTGGCAAATCTGCGTTTTGCTGGATACCTTCCAGAGAGCCACCCAGCTTCCATTTACTCCTGGGGCTACCACAAAATTCTGGTGGCTCCTTCATAATCCTTCAGCCCCTCCTGCCCCCAACTTAACTGGGAGCAGCTTCTCCTGAATGTCAGGTATTCCCACCAAAATCAGATTCTCCATGACACCCTCAATATCTCCCCCTCCTACTCCCAACCAAAACAACTCCAACTCCCCACTATTTCCATTCCAATGATCTCCACCAAATCTAGTACCTGGTTTTTGCAGCTGAATTCAAGAAGCGTATAGTACTTCTAGAATTTTCCCAGCAGACAATGAACAGCAAAATCTCTTTGAACAGAGATTGCCCTGATCATGTTGAGACACAATATATAAGGATTTGTTCCAGGTCACACCTAGTCGTGTGACAGGATGGTCACAATTTATTTTAGCGCATCCAAAATGAAAACAAACTCTCTCAAAGTCACAAACACAAACAAGCAGCAATTCTCCACGGCTCATCCCCATTTTGGGGCTACCAGACTAATGAGGGAAATGGTCGGGTCTGGATGAGGAGAGACAGCAGCTTCTGTATTTGCTGAACTGGTTAGTATTCCAGAGAATGATAGGCCAGGTGTTATACACCCAAACTGGTTTACATTTCCATTAGATTTAGATTTTATTGTCACGTGTACTCAAGTACAGAAATACAGTGGAAAGTGCATAATGTCACTGTACAGCATTGCTCATAGTATAACTGTTGCCCTATTCTAAAACAGAAATGCAGTCATTGATAAAGGCTCCTTTTAAAAAAAGAAAGCACATTTGCATATCTTAAAACTCCACTTACTAGTATTATGAATTCTCACTGAGAGACCATAATAATCTCCAAATGGATTTACTCGCCAGAGATAAATAAAGAGGACAGGATATTTTTCAAATTTCTCCAATAGGATGTGACTATCACTGGTAAGGTGAGCAATTGTTCCTCATGGCTAATTGTCCTCAAGAAGGAGCTGATTAATTGTTAGAAACTACACCTTCAAATGGACAAGGTGAAACTTTCTGCATATAATTGGGGAAATGATGCAGTGTAGATGATTCAAACTTCATCTCTTTGATCTGAGGAATCTATCAATTTCTCAGATAATTACAGGTTCTAAATGAGTAGTATTGCTATCAACTTCTCAAATCCTTGAAGAGAGGGGAAGGACAGTAATAAAACAGGAATAATTGAAAATGAACTCATTGGTTATGCTGAAGTATCTCCCATTTATGAATTTCACTGTTTTTTCCATCTGGTATGTACTTTTCCTTCTGCGTTCTCTCTGTATTTGTTAATTCCTTGATAGCTATCTACTGAGTAAGAACAAGAAGATTTAAAAACAAACAATTGTGAGCACTTTTGTAGTCCATGTCGTTACCCTCAGAGTTCCTCCAAGAATGTCTCAGAACTTTGAGCCAAAGGTGAAGGAAATGTGATATCATTCCCAGTAAGGATAGTCAGGCTCCCCACACTGTGCAAGGTCTTTGCTCTGCCTGCTATGAGGGCAAGAGACCCTGAGGGATTTGGATGGAAATCTGATCCTATACGCCTGCTGTCCGTGTCCTAAGCAGTACAGGCTGGGAGTTAAGAAGGTGCCATTTAAGACACGTTGGCAAATTGCTGCCATAATATATAGTTTTGGAGGGGATGAAGGTGACAAAGAGTAGTCTTCTCCACCCCCCACCCCCCCGCAACCAACCCTCATTTATTGAGGGACACCATGCATTGATGGGATTCATGGGCATATAAAGCTAGCTGCATTTCTGCAGGCAGAGCAATCTCTAGTTTCCTTCAGGAAATCAATTTGATACCTTCTGAAAAAAATACATTTATTCAATTCAATAAAAAAGCATTAATTTGACATTTCTTCTAGCATGATCCATAGAGTTCCAATTCTACCAACAGCATTCAAAAACAAATCGGATTTTAAATTATTCTAGTTTTAAAAGAACTAGAAGCAGTTTGGAAATCTGATTATCCAGAGGCCCTGATTTGCAGGACATGTCACTACATATTATGCAGTTATAAAATCATTTGGTACAGCAACCTACACTTTTTCACACATTGCAAATATCTTCTCAACTCTGCACAGATATTTTGGGATCCTAAAACTAATTTCTTCCCACTTGACGTTATCATAAACCAATTCATAAATTTCAACACCTATTAAATCCATTTCACTTTCTCTGCTCGAAGCAGAACAATCCCAGCATCACTTATCTTTCCACAGAACTGAAATCCCTCAAGGCCACTTGCCATCATTGCTGACAGAACAAGACTCTTGCAGTGTGTAGGATGACTGGTCATGTTTTTTGGCAGCCTCGCTATGGGCACACAGAGGCACACTTTATTGGGCATCTTATGATTCACAAATAGCCCGCATCCCCTTGTCCAGTCAGAAGGGGCGCACAGACAGAAACAAATGCTCTCCTCTGTCCTAATGCTCATCAAAAATAAGCCCTTCATTGAAGCCTGGCTGACTGGTCCGATGCCTTGACCCCACTTATTCAAGTTCTAAAGCAGCGCCTGTGTGATGCTGCCCCTGACTGGATGCAGTCCCAGTGGTGGCCACTGCAACCAGTGACGCTGCTGTGGCTGAAGAGCTAATGGCCTTCCAGTTGACCAACAAGTCTTGCTGGCAGGATCTCTGTCCTTAAAAAGGGACCGGAGTCCCAAAATCAGGCAACAAATAACATGAAGAACTCAGAATCAGATCATGGTGCATGCCAAAGGAGGTATTAAGTTCAACTTCAGATATTAGAAAGTTTTTATAGTATTAAATTGAAATTTCCCCTTTTGATTATGTGGATTCTGGTGAATACTTAGAGTATTATGAGAGGGGAATAGACTTGGTTCAACTACTACTCTGTGGTGTTGCAAAACGTGATAGTGAAATGATTTCCAACTTGCAGTACCCTTTGAATCAGCATGATATTGGTGTCTGAAAACCTCAAAAGGGTTAAAACAAAGCTGACTTGAATGATTAAAAAGAGTAGAAATATGACATTTTATTAAAACAAACATTTCAGTGTGTCTACTGTGATGAAATGATCTAGTTTTTCCTCATATGGACAGTTTCTGCATAACGATACCTTGGAAATTCCTCTAGGGCTTCATATTAGTCACACTCTCCGTGGCAACCAACAGCTGAAAATGGTCTGCAATTTTCATAGCATTCGGCTGGACCATTCTTTATTGTCATACAGTTGAAGAATGCAAGGCAAGGTGAGTTAGTGAATTGATTTGAAATGCCGGATATTAAAATCCTGAAAAGCATGAACTATAGTTAACCAGTTAAGAGAGAAAAGTGGTGGAAGACCCACAGTATTCTCACAGAAATTATTATTAAACAGGTGAAACTTTGTCAGTCACAGATAAGACCTACTGCCTCTTTGTCTTTTTTTTTCACCTGAGCAAATCTATTACTTTGTTTGCAGGTTACCACCACTAACTTGACAATTTTCCATAGCACAATTTGTTTGGATTCTGCCTTTTGGTTGGTAGATGCAGACCATGATCGAGCTAAGCTTTTTTTTCGTCTTGAGTTGCAGAACTCCAAGCCTTTAAGGTACTGGTGATTACATGGTCCTTGCCACATAAACACAGCATCATTGACACAACAGAGGCCAGTTAGTTTTGGAACATGGTTTCCCCTTCCGTTCCTGGCAATAATGCAAATATTGAAAAAAATAGCTGCTCAGCTGCTTTGAAAGCTAATGTGTACTTCCACAAAGTTCTACCACAGCTACACTGTATGGATTGCTGAATCCCTCATTCTTCGCATAAGTCATTTGGAATGAAATTCTGCATCTGTTTGCATATCCTCCAAAGACAGATTCACCTCCAGGTTTTTACATTAGATTCATAAATTTCACTGGCTACCATGGCGGATTAGAATCCATGTTGCCAAAGCATTGATATGGGCATCTGGATGATGAACACATTGACATTATCACTATATCTCCATGTCCCCTCAATATTGTCCATTATATTGTTTTACTGGAAATCATGCACAAGTCAGTAATATTGTAAGTGCCTAACGTTGGAAAAGTAAATAAAGACAAAATAAGGTGGTTACTAGAAATCTAAAACAAAAACAGAAAATGTTGGAGAAACCCAGCAGGTCCAGCAGCAGCCAAGGGTAGAGAAACAGAGTTAAATTAGGACTCTCTTTGGAACTGCAGCCATAATAACCTCAAAATACTTATGCTGTGTCTCTCATCACAGATGTTGAAAGGGATCTGGTCACAAACAAAGAGAAAAGTGTATTCTGCATTTCCTGTGCATTCTCTGATACAATCGCTATAAATTCAGACTGTTGGGCATCCAAGAGACATGCCAGGAGTGCGATCTAATATGCTCCGCTTTCCTGGATGGCACAACCCCAACATCACAGAACACCATGCTGGGCAAAGTGACCACCTTGATTGACATCACAACCAATATCATGTGGCAGCAACGTGTACCATCTACATGCGCTCAACAAGGCTCGTCAGACAGCATCTTCCAAACTCACCATTTCTACTGTGTGGAATGGGAAAAACGTCTGACATATGTGAATACCATTATCTGCAATTTCCACTCCAGGTCACACGCCATCTGACTTTGAATTGTATTATCACCAGTTCCATCATTGTCACTGGGGATACATCCTCGGACTCTTTCCCTAACATACCACATGAACTACAGGGATCAAGAAGCTGCTCACCGTTTTAGAGGGCAGTAAAGATTGGTGTTGAATAATAAAAGATGGCCTTCCCAGTGCTGTTTACATCCTATGATTGAATTCAGCAAAGAAAGCTTTGCAAATTTATTTTGTCACTCATGGAGCAGATTTACAATACAAATGAGGAATTATTACACTAAGACAGAGGTAAACATTGATTTAAGTCAAATAAAGGAGTACAGCCTGGAACAATTATGTCATCCATCACCCTTGGTGAGATGCGTGTAGATTACCATATTTGGAGTGAAGAATGGACCTGAATGTTTGAAGGTTGCAGAGAGAAGACAGTGCTACTTCTGATCACATCTTTTGCCTGTTGGTATAGCACTGACTCTTGTTGCCATCTCTTCCCAGGATTCCCGAGTTGCAGTGGTCTTTACTTTCTGGTCAGCCAGAGAAAGGACTGACTTTCTCTCTGCCACCCTGTCCACCAGCATCTTAAGATTTTTGTGAAGTGTGGAGGCTGCTTGTTTTGCTTTTGCATTCAATGTGGAGGCTGTGGTGTGAGGGGTCTTGTAGCATCTGAAGTGGCATCCAGCTGGGCTTTAAATCTGATGCCAGAATCTTGGAAAGTTGAGGGTCCCGGCAGAGGTGAGCACTTCCATTTTGCTTGTTATTTGCCTTGCCAAGTAATGCACCCCACATCTCACAGAACGCATTCACTAACACTCTAATATTAATTTAACATTGATTGGCTGTTGTGCCCAGTTATGGGCAATGCACTGGAGAAAGCATGTGAGAACTAGGAAAATATCTTAAACATTTGACATGCTACAACATACAAAGTCATGGACTAAGCACTGTGAAATGAGATGAGAGTAGATAGGTGCTTGTTAATCCTTGTGTTCTCAATGGACCAAAGGCAACTTTTCGTGCTGTAATGCCCTGACTTTTCAGAAGATGCAAAAAAGATTGCCGAATTATTCAGGGGATGAGGGGCTTCATTTGTAGGTATTTACTTTGGAAAACTAGGGCTGTTCTCTTTTTTTAAGAGAAAGCTGAGTGATGATTCAATGGAGGTGTTCAAAATCACAAGTAGTTTAGACAAAGTTGATGGAAACTGTTCCGTTTAGTGGAAAACCAGAGGACATGGATCTAAGGCAATTGGAAAAGGAGGAAAAGGTGACGTGAGAAAACACTCCCTTACAAGCTGGTGGTTGAAGCTGGAATGCACTGATTGGGATGGTAGAAGCAGATTTAATTGTGACCCTCAAAAATAAATTATACAGAGCGTAAAATAAAAATGGAGGGTTAGTGAAATAGGTGAAACTCGCTGAGGTGGCCTTGCAGAGGGTAGGCATGATGTGTCTTCTCATCAGATACTGAAAGGTTCATGTTCCCTTTCTTACCTGACTTCACCTGACAAAGGAGCAGCGTTCTGAAAGCTTGTGATGTCAAATAAACCTGTTGGACCTGGTATCGTGTGACTTCAGGCCAACACATGTCACCCTTTCTTATCACAGGCTACATTGCACAGCAATTCTTTTACTGTGTCCAGGTTGTTTCTCTGCATGAAATATTGATCATATCTTACCAAATTAATTGTCTAATTTAAACAAATGGAACCTTACAATGTTGCAGTATTGGTGTAAGGCAGAAGGGTATTAATTTGATTAGGTTGTGAGCGTAAGAAGTACAGTTAGTAAGGTTGCAGATGACACCAAAATTGGAGATGTAGTGGACAGTGAAGAAGGTTACCTCAGATTACAACAGGATCTTGATCAGATGGGCCAATGGGCCAAGACTTGGCAGATGAAGTTTAATTCAGATAAATGTGAGGTGTTGCATTTTGGGAAAGCAAATCTTAGCAGGACTTATACACTTAATGGTAAGATCCTAGGGAGTGTTGCTGAACAAAGCGATCTTGGAGTGCAGGTTCATTGCTCCTTGAAAGTGGAGTCGCAGGTCGATAGGATAGTGAAGAAGGCTTTGGTGTGCTTTCTTTTATTGGTCAGAGTATTGAGTACAGGAGTTGGGAGGTCATGTTGCGGCTGTCCCCAACATTGGTTAGACCACTGTTGGAATATTGCATGCAATTCTGGTCTCCTTCCTATCGGAAGGATGTTGTGAAACTTGAAAGGGTTCAGAAAAGATTTACAAGGATGTTGTCAGGGTTGGAGGATTTGAACTATGGGGAGAGGCTGAACAGGCTGGGGCTATTTTTCCTGGAGCGTCGGAAGCTGAGGGGTGACCTTGTAGAGGTTGACAAAATTATGAGGGGCATGGAAGGATATATAGACAAAGACTTTTCCAAGGGGTGGGGGAGTCCAGAACTACAGGGCACAGGTTTAGGGTGAGAGGGGAAAGATATAAAAGGGACCAAAGGAGCAATGTTTTCATGCAGAGGGTGGTACGTGTATGGAATGAGCTGCCAGAGGAAGTGGTGGAGGCTGGTACAACTGCAACATTTAAAAGGCATTTGGATGGATACATGAATAGAAAGGGTTTGGAGGAATATGGGCCAGGTGCTGGCAGGTGGGACTAGATCGGGTTGGGATATCTGGTCGGCATGGACGTGTTAGACCGAAAGGTCTGTTTCCATGCTGTACATCTCTATGACTCTATGCACCTTGTGGCCTGGATACATTTTTATTAATGTTTGTGTTGGTCATCCAGCTTGGCACTGGGAGGCATGCAGGTATTGTGACCTCAAACTAGTCCCTGCAGCGGGCATTAGCAGTTCACCAATTGGATTATCATTCAGTTCACCACAATCTGCTGCCTGTTTCCTGCAAACTGCTTCACAGGTCTGTGCACCAATTAGTGATCCATAGCATTTGGAGGTGAAAGAGAAGGCTTAAAAATCTGTGACACTGTCCTGACAGTTTTATAAATAAGGCTGCTGTGGATATGAACAAAGACCAGGAGAAACACCCTTCCCTTTATTTTTGTTTAGAGGTGGTATTTAGCAGTGCCAATGGGGTTAATTCCTATTGTACTGTCAAGTGTTGGTTCTAGCTAAGATACTTGTTTGTATCTGAACAACTGTTTTTTTTTAATAACCTGCCATAGGGCTATAATCTTACATTGTATTCCCCGAGGATTTAATTAGAACCATTTCCAAATCACTGGCATCTTTATAGGACAAGGGTAAAAAAGGCAGTTCATAAAACTGTCAATTTACTGATAAATTAAAGAAAAAATATGTCTGCTTACTGCTTCAGCAATTCTGTGTTGCTGGCACCGTTGTTCAGAAAAATGAAATAAAGACAAGATAACAAGATACTGATGTATTGAAGATATTTAGGGTTTAAAATAATGTAAAGAGACATTTGTCAAACCTGCTGTGTTGTAGAAGAAATTGTGCAATAATGAAACCAGAATTTGGCAAACAGGAGATTTCAAACCAGAAACAGTTTGGTGCTCCCTCTATGAAATAAAATATTGTCTGGTCATTGACATCTTACTCATTTAAATCAATTCAGTATTTCTTCTCCAATGCTTTTCTGCCCTTACGATTCTGCAGTTTACACCCTGAAATTATTGATGTGCTGTTTGTTCTTTCACCAATGGAAGCTACTGGCCCTGACTAATCTGCTTAATCCTCACCTCAGTTAAAATCATAGCGAAATGTAATATATGAAGCTCCAATGTCTTATAACTTCAAATGTTGTTTGGAAGGAGGCTCTTAATTTAGGGAAAGTTTGTCAGTCTACCTGGGACAGTTTTGAAACTTTAGAACATTATTTGCAGAAAACCCTCTGAGAAAGCTTATATTCTATATTTTATATCTTACACTTCCTAATATTTTGTCTTAGTGCAAATGACAAATCTCCCCTATTTTCTTCATTCCATCCTCAGTTTAGAAGAAAGCTGTTGATATTCATTATAGATATTTTCCATCAACCTGTTCAGATATGACATGACACACTTCTTGAACTCAGGCTTCCTGGTTCAAGAGTAGGAACACTATGACACAAACGCAAATGGGACTAGATTAATTTAGGATATCTGGTCAGTATGGACAAGTTGGATCTGTTTCTATGCTGTATATCTCTATGACTCTAAGACCCCTTTGGTATTCATTATACCATACCTGAAAATTTATCTTCTGTTCAGACCCAGTGGCAATCTGATCACAATGGCCAGGCAAATTGGGAGGCAGTGTGAAATTAAGCCTCTTGGGAATTTCAGAATAGTTAGAAAACCCATGTTACTTTTCATGATTTTGTGCAAACTTTTCCCCAAATTCCACAAAGGAGAAAATAGTTTCAGTAACATTAGCAGGCTGATTATCAAACTGTTGAAAAGAACCATGGAAGTTCCTTGTGTGGCCAACATGAAGTGAGACATGAACGTGGAGCTCAGAAGAAAGGTATAGCTACAGTCACATGAACTATCTTTAAAGTATATTTTACACATATATTCCAACCTGTGATTAGGCCTATCCTTTTCCAAGTAGCAGCATTCATTTCACATGGGTTCTTTGTATCTTTTCAGATGAACTGTCATGGTTTTTTTAAATGAAATCTGGGAGGAAAATTGCCTAAAGTTTAGTTCCCTATTTTCTATCTTGCAATGAGACATTGCCACTTTTTGGTGAGAGGTCAGTATTAACACCATTGTGGAACCATCATCATTGCAAGGACCATAGAGGTCAAAGGAAAGGTTACCATAACTAAGAAAGTATTACCCACAAGACTCTCTCACCTGTGTGTCATCATTCAATCTAATTTGGTAATGTCCATTTCCTGAGAAGAAATTTGAAGTTTAAAACTATTTTAATTTTTACTCACAATTATTTGAATTATGTCTAATTCCTGCACTATGTTAAGAAATGAAATGAATTTTTCAGTAAAAGTTGCCATAGTCCTAGTAGACCCTTGGGCTGTCCTCTTGTTAGAAACAGAAAACTGATGGTGGTTTAACCTGAGGGTCACCACACCTCAGACAAGGAGTGAGGTTGTGAAGGATGACTGTACATACTCTGGACAGTTTTACCTGCTTCAGATGTGGAGCCAATAAGTGAATAAGCGTCCAGCTGTTTATTTATTGCTAAAGCAAAATGCAGTAGTCTGACAGATGGAGCTGTTAAGTTTATGAAGTCTGTTGACAGCAATGGAGGATCACATCAAAGGCCCAGTGAAGGATTGATGCTTGAGCATCACTCAAGGATTTGCATCTGTGCACTTCCATGGGAAAAATGAACAGAATTAGATTTGTCTACCAAATTCTGGAATTCTTAGTAATAAAAGTCCAATTTGGCTTGGGATAACTCTGTGGTTCTAATAGGAAACAGATGGAATTGTGAAGTGCAACTGTTCAAACGCAGATTAAAAATCCCCAAATCCCTTGTAAAATTATCAAATTTGACCCTTATTTAGTTGACGTTTACATAAGGAATCTTATCCTCACTTAAAAACTGATTGACTTCAACATTTAATTTTCCCATCTGCTTCTGCTAGTGTTTTAAAGAAATAATATTATATGGTGATCGACTGATTAGGGAATTGGATATCTGTGTGACTACTGAATTAACCCAGAGGGACTTTGCAGAGGGATTTTAAATCTCTTAGTGTTATTTGAGCACAGTTGTTAACCCATTTTGAAAATCTTCAATTGGTTAACTATATTATTCAAATAGTACACACAATAATTCATTAGCAGTAGATAAAGGAATTATGTAGGAGCAGTGAAATGTTTTATCTGAAATGGTGGAGAATGATCCTTTGAATGCAGAGGCTAATGGATTGTTCCAGCAGAACATCACCATCAAACACATCTTCCCCTCACTTCCCTGTCTGCATTTCACAGGGATCCCTCCCTTTGCGACACCCTTATCTATTCCTGAATCACCAACACCACGCCCTTCCCACTGCACCTACCCATGTCACCGCAGAAGGTGAACACCTGTCCCTTCACCACTTCCATGTTCGCCATACAAAGGCTTAAACAGTCTTTCCAGGTGAAGCAGCATTTGACCTGTACCACCTCCAATCTTGTGTATTGTATCCACTGCACACAATGTAGCCTACTCTACATCGGAGAAACCAAATAGAGACTGGGTGACGACTCTGCAGAATACCTCCAGTCTGTGTGCAAGCAAGACCCCGGCCTTCCCATAACTGGTCATTTTAACACAACACTCTGCTTACTCATGTGTCAGCCCAAGACTGGATATAGTGCAGGTTTTTCTGCATTCAGCCATGGATTGCTTCAGTACCTGAGGTGTCATGAATTATGTCGTCAAGAGTGTAGTGCTGGAAAAGCACAGCAGGTCAGGCAGCATCCGAGAAGCAGGTCATGATGAAGGGCTTATGTTCAAAACATCGATTCTCCTCCTCCTCAGATGCTGCCTGACCTGTTGTGCTTTTCCAGCACCACACTCATGACTCTGATCTCCATCATCTGCAGTCCTCACTTTTTCCTATGAGACATCATGGTGTAAAGCTCTCAGTCTCCATATTTTTGAGTTCTGCTCTTTTAAAGCATGACATTCTGTGGAAAGTAAGCTGGAGTATATTTAAGGAAAAAAATCTGGATGGGTCCATTGTCAAAATGCCGGCAAATAAGATTGGATTAATTTAGGATATTTAGTCAGCATGGACACATTAGACTGAAGGGTCTGTTTCCATGCTGTACATCTCTATGACTGTATGACTATGACAGGCTCAAGCTGCATAGAAGGTATAGGAATTATTAGGACAGGGGAACCCAGTAAGCCAGAACAAAGATGGAGGAGCCCTTTGACATTTTCACTACCATTGTGGCTCTGATGTAAAAACTCCTAGCTGTTTCCACGGAGAAGTTGGTGGCTACCTTGGAGACCCAGGTCCAATAAAATGAGCAGTGGTTGTTGGGTATACATTCCAACCTAGTCATCTCTTTAGTTATGTGTACACAGCATCAATGTGAAGGCAACAGGAGATTGAGGGGCAAAGACCTCATTCTAGGTGACCTTTCCTCTCAGGAAGACAGGATGGAGTAACTTACAGGGAGGAAGTGGCAATACGCCAACAACTCAGAGGTACCCCTCCACAATCCCCCCCACCCCGTGCCCCTCCAACTCACCCTGATGTGCCAAAGCCTGCAGCGGTTCAAGCTGCAAAGTGTGAACCTGCACCTGGCAGCTGATTCTCAACAGGCCTGGGTGTGCCTGATTGTAAAAGGTACTAGGGATGACCACCCAGGTTTTCTCTGTGAAAAGAGGAATGAAAAAGCAGGTTCCCTCCACCCCAGCTAAAGTCAATCCTGCACTTAGATGTAGTAGGAGGGAGAGGAAGAAGAAAACATATTGAGGTGGTACATAGGGGAGATGTGTGCTGCATCACTGCAAGTATGCCATCACTTCTATCGATATGTTTTCTCTTATACTATTACAATGCCAATGTTACATGGTTGTAGTATTGCTTTTGCTATAGGACCTTGTTACTCATATCCATGAATAGCAGAGAATAAAATTATGGGAATATGGGAACATGGGAGAGAGAGAGAGAGAGAGAGCAAGGTGAGGAGCTTTTTCATACACTCCAAAGATGCATGATTGGCTGCATAAAGACACATCTACTAATGATCCTTGAGGACTGCAGGCAAGACATTGCACGGTAAAGTGCAGGACTCTGAGGCTAAAGGTTTTATCCAGGCAATGAGTGAAATGTCTCCAGCTGCCACTTCCTCCCTGTAAGTGACCCCACCCTGTCTTCCTGAGAGGAAAGGTCACCTAGAGTGAGGTTGTTTCTGTGTATGAGATTTTCAAGGGAGCATGTTGATATTCAAAGCTGGGTATACTTCATTGGAAAGATTATGTCCAGTGTCCTGCATAATGCAGTGCTCCGGAGAGAGAAGGTGCACAAAGCACAGTCTCCCTCAGGTTAACTGTTGGCAAAAAAGATTTTCAAGCACATCAAGACAATGTTACAGTCTCCGCGCTCTCGCAGCATTGAAGGAAAACAGACGAAAGTTAAAAGGCGCTTCATGCGGAAGTGGACTACACTCAAATGTCAAATCTTCATGGATGCTTTGAAGATACATAACCTTAGCATCATGAAATGGAAATGCACTGTTCATTCTGTTTTTCCTCTAAACTCTACTGCAGAGCAGGTTATACAGAGCCAATTCTCTGTGTTCATCTAAAGATATCATTTGCAAGTAACATGGATAATGCAATGTTTAACCTGTTAACCAAAAAATAAAGAACAGCAAACTGACATCAAGTCAGACATGTTTGTCCACTAAACAGGGAGCTACCATTAAATGAAAAATGTGGTTCTACAACTAGTCAAATGTCACTGCCACCTTTATATCTATAGTGCCATTGTTGTATTGCAGGGGCCTTAATTTTGTTCGCAAGTTTATTCTGTGGCATTTTATCAAAATAATCATCTTTTTGTGGTAATAATTTTCCTTTGATCAAAAATCAGAATGTAAGTGCAGTTTGTACATCCGCAAACTATATAAACACAAATTATTTTTTCTTTTTTCAACTTGATATTTAGTTTAAAATAGTGCAGAGTTGAAATCTAGCTTTCAAGAAATTCATTCATGTGATTGTTGGCTAAGCCAGTGTTTATTGCCCATCCCAAATTGTCCTGGATAAGGTATTGGGAGCTGCCTGCGTGAACAGCTGTAGTCCTTCGAGTGTAGGGACATCCACTGTGTAATTAGGAAGGAGTTTCAGAATTATGTTTCAATGAAAATGAAGGAATGTTGAATTAGTTTCAAATTAGGATGCCATGTGGCTTGAAGGGGAACTTGAATAAGGAACTTGAATTTGCTGCTTTTCTCCTCTGCTGTGGGGGTGCTGGTGTTGGATTGGGGTGGGCAAGGTCAAAAGTCACACAGTACCAGGTTATAGTCCAACAGGTCTATTTGAAATCACAAGCTATCAGAGCACTGCTACTACGAGAGGTGGAGTGAGAGAGAAGCACATAGGCACATAATTTATTGGCAGAGAGATCAAAAGATCAAAGAAATGGTGTGAATGGTGTGTTAGCAGTCTGAATAATAAGTCTCTGCAGGTGATCAAGAGTGTCAGACGGTGTGAGTAATGTGTCAACAGCTAATGGCAAGGCAAGGGAAGACCTATGAGCCGATTAATTGAAGCAAAGCAATTATTACAAAAAGATAAAAATAAGGTGGTGCTGAAAACAAATCAAATGACTGAAATAACATGATAGCATGCTGAGGGTCTAAGCAAAGTAACAAGTCATCTAAAATTGCACAAACTGATTAAGGCAGAGAGATCACAAGCTTTCAAAGTGATGGTGTCAAAAGAGGACAATAAGAAAGATTTTATAGACATTGAAGTGTGGTAGGGTTAGAAGTAGTAACACATGAACCCAAGGTCATGGTTGAGGAAATCTTCACGGGTACGGAACTTTGTTATCAGTTTCTGCTCAGCAATTCTGCATTGTTGTGTATCTCTGGGTCCGCCTTGGAGGATGCTTATCCGAAGATCGGAGGCTGAATATCTTTGACCACTGAAGAGTTTCCGACTGGGAGGGAACACTCCTGTGTGGTGATTCCTGCGCAGTGTCCATTCAACCATTGTCATAGTGATTGCATGGTCTCACCAATATACCATGCTTCAGGGCATCCTTGCCTGCAATGTATGAAGTAGATGACATTGGTCAAGTCACATGAGCACCTGCCATACACATGGTGGGTGATGTCCCCACGTGTGGTGGTAGAATGCATGTTGATGATATGACATGTCTTGCAGAGGTTACAGTGGCAGGGTTGTGTGGTGTTGTGATACTGAAGGCTGGGTAGTTTGCTGTGAATAACAGTCTGTTTAGGGTTTGACAGTTGTTTGAAGGTGAGTCGTAGTGGCATAGGGATGATCTTAGTGAGATGTTCATCCTCATTGATGTCATGTTGAAGGCTGTGAAGGATGTGGCATGGTTTCTCCACTCCGGAGAAGCACTGGATGGCAAAGGATATTCGATCGGTTGTGTGCTATGAATGTCTTCTTTCTATGTGGTAGAGATGATCTGTTTGGAAGTTGCTATTAACATATCCTAGATGATTACCTGCAGTGCACCTTGTAAGTGTTATAAAACTGTTGCCAATGTGTATCGGTGAATTGAGTGAATATTGAAGGTGGCGGATGGAGTACCAATCAATTGGGCTGCTTTGTTTTGCATGGTGCCTATCTTCTTGAGAGTTTTTGGAGCTGCACCACTCCAGGCAAGTGGAGAGTATCACTATCCAGACTGTGCCCTGTAAATGAAGGACAGGAACTGGGAAGCCTGGTTAGTTACTCATGCAGAATTCCGAGCCTCTGACCTGTATTTGTAGCTGTCTTAATTACGTAGCTTGTCAAGTTCAATTTCTGATCAATGATAACAGCAGGATGTTGAAGTGGAGATTCAGTAATGGCAATGCCATTAAACATCAAGGGATGATCGTTAGATTTTCAATTTTTGGAGACAGTCATTGCCTGACACTTCTCTGGTATGAATGTAACTTACCCATGCGTCAGCCCAAGACTGGATATAGTCCAGGTTTTTCTGCATTCAGATATGGATTGCTTCAGTACCTGAGGGGGTGTCATAAATTATGTCATTCAGAGTGTGGTGCTGGAAAAGCACAGCAGGTCAGACAGCATCTGGGGAGCAGGAGAATTGATGTTTCAGGCATAAACCCTTCATCAGGTCATGATGAAGGGCTTATGTCCGAAACATCGATTCTCCTCCTTCTCAGATGCTACCTGACCTGCTGTGCTTTTCCAGCACCACACTCTCGACTCTGATCTCCAGCAACTGCAGTCTTTACTTTCTACTAGTGTCATGAATGATGCAGAATATTGATCACTGACAACGGTGCAATTGCACCCGTCACTATAAAGCTGAGGTCATTAACGAAACAGCTGAAAATGATTGGGTCTATGACACCACCCTGAGGAAGTAGGGCTCTTATGGCACATTGGCAGTATCCCTGCCTCTGAGTCAGGAGGGCCAGTTTCAAGCCCCCACCTTCTCCAGGGATGTATAATAACACCTCTGGGCAGGTTGATTAGAAACTCTCTACCCGGAGACAGTGCTCCAGAGATATCCTGAGGCTGAGGTGACTGACCCCCAACAACCACAACCGTCTTCCTTTGTGCCAGGTATGAATCCAACCAACAGAGACTTTGCTCCTGATTCCCATTGGCTCCAGTTTTACTGGGGTTTGACACCATACTTGATCATGTGTTGCCTAGGCATGAAGGGCAGTTACTCTCACCTCCCCCTAGAGATCGGCTCCTTTGTCCATATTTAGACAAAGACTGGATGAAGTAAGGAGCCAAGGGGTCCTGGCAGAATGTAAACCAAGCATTAGTGAGCAGGTTATTTTGGAGCAATTGCTGACCACTTGTCAACAACACTAACCATCACTTTGTTAATGATCAAGAATAGACTGATGGGGACTGATTGTGCTGCTTTTTGCACATATATATGAATAGTAAGTAGTTGAAAGAAATTGGTGAAGGTAGTCAGATTACAAATGTGACTATGTCTAACCCTGTGGAAAATAAATACCTGAGAGAAGTATGCAAAGGAAATTTGTTAAGCCACTTTCAGTCAAGGTGGGACATTGCTAATATGACTTTTTTTGAGAAAATGCTGATTTATAGGGTATGTATTGCAAAAGGACAATGAACTACACATTTTGAAAACCTGACATAGAAACAGTAATTGCTATAAATAAGCAGGCTAATCAAATCTTTGCAAATAAGTTGTCACAGCCTTTCTCATGTCACAAAACTGGTCCCTTTTTTTTGAAAGCTGTTCCTTTTTACAAGGATACTGTGTCCTTGATTTTCTTCAGAGGAGTAATAAACTGGCCTGGCTCTGATTAGACGGGTTTGGTACAGAGATTAAAGAGTGTTTAGAGGCCTTTTTGTTAAGAAGTAACTAAATGAGACTTCAGGCCAACCTGGTCTTGTGTTAAAAGTGACCTGTGTAATGAAAGGGGAGTGGTCAGCTATCTAGCTGAGCAGTTCAGACCAGAACTAGTTGGAAGTTTAACAGTGAGATGTGTGGAAACATTCTCTCTCCTTCTGCCCTTCTAACTTCAATCTGTAAGCATCTGTTCCACTTATACTGATTTTTAAGGGGGTTTTCTTATTGGGAGTGACATGTATATTCAGAACAGCATAATTAACTTGAGTTTGGATAGACTTTTGAGTTCTGTAGGGGTTCTTTATTCTGTTCTTTGTGTTTCATTGTGTAATTTTGTGAATAAATTTTTGTCTGTTTTAAAACCTGGTAGTCATCCTAGTGACCTTACTCCAGGTGATTTTCACTATACACTTACCAAAACAAATTCCAAATTATGGTCTGGGTTGCCTGCTCAAGAATCTTTTGAATGGTCTAGCCTAGTCCATAGCACTCTCCTCTTAAGATAATTTTCAAAAGTCTAGCTGTTTGACAGAAATGCCGATGACCTACTTCAATATTCACATCATTGGCTTGGTGCCAACCTTTTGGTCAGATAAAGCTCTTATGAAACACTTTTGGACTCATTAGATCATTAAAAAATATAATTGAAACCCAATTACCTGGCATCAACCCAACACTGGAAAAGACAATGGCTAAAATAGCCCTGCAAAGTCCTCTTAGCTAACATCTGGGGACTATTACCAAAATTGGAATAGCTCTCTGAGTCTAATCAAGCAACATAGTCATATTCACAGAATCATGCCTTACAGATAATGTCTCAGACACCATCATCACCACCCCTCGATGTGTCCTGGGCTCTCCAGCAGGACAGACCCAACAGAGGTGGCAGCACAGCAGTATGTAGTCATGAGGGAGGTGCTCTGGGAGTCCATAACATTGTCGCCGGACCTCATGAAGTCTCATGGCTTCATGTTAAATTGTTAGATATAGGCAAGGAAACCTCCTTCTGATTACTACGTACCATCCTTCCTCAGCTGATGAAACAGTACACTTCCATGTTGAACAACACATAGAGGAAGCACTGAGGATGGCAAGGCCACAAAATGTACTTTGGTTGTGGGATTTCCGTGTCGATCACCAAGACTGGCTTGGCAGCAGTACTACTGATTGAGTTGATCGGGTCTTAAAGGACATAACTGTTAGACTGGGTCTGTGACAGATGATGAGGGAACCAACAAGAGGGAAAAACATATCTCACCTTTAACAATCTTCCAGTCGCAGATGCATCTGTCCATGACAATATCAGTAAGAGTAAACACTGCACAGTCTTTATGGAGACAAAGTTCCGCCTTCACATTGAGAATAACTCCCATGTTGTGTGGCACCAACACCGTGCTAAACAGGATAGACTTTAAAAAGACCTAACAACTCAAGACTGGGTACCTCTAAGGGGCTGTGGGCCATCAACATCAGTAGAATTTTACTCCAGCATAATATGTAACCTCTTGGACCAGCATCTCCCCCAAACAGCATAAGCAGAGCTAGGCAATCCCACAATCAATAGACCAGATCTAAGCTCTGCAATTCTACATTGCGTCATGAATGATGGTGGATAATTAAGAACTCACCAGAGGAGGGGGCTGCACAAATATCCCCACCCTCAATGATGGAAGAGCCCAGCAAATCAATGCAAGAGATAAGGCTGAAGCATTCGCAGCAATCTTCAGCCAGAAGTACCATGTGGATGCTCCATCTCAGCTTCTTCCAGTGGTCCCCAGAATTCCAGGTATCAGCCTTCACCCAATTCGATCATTCCACATGATATCAAGAAACAGTTAGAAACACTGAATACTGCAAAAGCTAAGGGCACTGTCAAGAATCCAGCAATAGTGTTGAAGACTTGTGCTCTACCCAACAACATCAAAAATTACCCAGATATGTCCTATACATAAAAAGAAGGATAAATCCAACTCAGCCAGTGACCACCGCATCAGTTTACAGTGATGGAAGGTGTCACCATCAGTGCTATCAAGCAGCACCTACTCAGCAATAACCTGCACAATGATGCCCAGTTTGGGTTCCCCCAGGGCCATTTGACTCCTGACCACATTACAGTGTTGGTTCAAACATGGACAAGACAGCTGAATTCCAGAAGTGAGGAGAGAATGACAGTCCTTGATATCAAGGTGGCTTTTGACTGAGTGTGGCATCAAGGAGCCCGAGCAAAACTGGAATCAATGGGTATTGGGAGGCAAACTCTCCGGTGCTTTAAGTCATAACTGCCACATTGGAAGATGATCATGGCTGTGGAGGTCAGTCATCTCAGCTCTGGGACTTTTCTGCAGGACTTCCTCAGGGTAGTGTCCGAGGCCCAATCATCTTCAGCTGCTTCCCTCTATCAGAAGGTCATTGATGAATGTTCAGCACCATTCATGACTCCTCAGATACTGAGGCAGTCTGTGTTCAAATGCAACAAGGTCTGAACAAAATCTAGGCTTGGGCTGACAAGTGGCAAGTAACAGTTGCATGACACAAATGCCAGTCTATGACCACCATAAATAACAGACAATTTAACTACTCCCCCTTGACAAACAATGGTGTTACCATTACTGAATCCCCCACTATCAACATCAGACACTCTTTGGTGTGTCCGAAACTTGCTGATCTCCCAGGTGAAAGCGTTGACTTTGACCAAGTTTGGCAGACTGGCTCATTCCAAAATCCAGGACTACATGCTGAGGAATGCAGTAAAGCTTGGGGCATCTGCCACCAAGGTGCAGTGAAGAAAAATCACAGTCTAAGGTCCTTCTGCCAAAGTACAACAAGTCTCTACAGTTATTGGATCCTCCCAGTGCCTCAGTGGATATTGTCCTCCATAGACAAGAAATGCCTTGGTTTGTTTTTCACAACTGCAGGGAATGCCAAATTTCCAATGTATGTTAGCTTCACGTGCAAAGACTGTACAGGAATTCTTCAGTAACCCGTCAATGTATATCAAGATCTTTTCTGTAAGTATCATCCATTAACATAAGGAATGCCTTGGATTTTTTTACAAGGGCAGGGAATACCAAACTTCTGAAGCTTGTTTGTTTCACATGCAAAGACAACAAACATACTTCAGGAACTTTGAATGTTTAATGATGTTTTTTTATGAATAAAGTATATTTTTTGGAAAAAAAAACTGCTCCAAGGCTACATGCTGAGGGTTGCACTAAACCTTAGGTCAGAAAGTGAGGGCTGCAGATGCTGGAAAGTAGAGTCAAGAGTGTGCTGCTGGAAAAGCACAGCAAATCAGGCAAATCCGAGGAGCAGGAGAATCATAGGAAGGGTTTGGAGGGATATGGGCTGGGTGCTGGCAGGTGGGACTAGATTGGGTTGGGATATCTGGTCGGCATGGACGGGTTGGACCGAAGGGGTTGTTTCCATGCTGTATATCTCTATGACTCTATGACTCTAATCAATGTTTCAGGCAAAAGCCCGAATTCCTGGTGAAGGGCTTTTGCCCGAAATGTTGATTCTCCTGCTCCTCGGATGCTGCCCGACCTGCTGTGCTTTTCCAGCATCACACTCTCGACTTTAAACCTTAGGGCAGCTGCCAGCAAGATGCAATGGGGACAGACCACTGTCTAAGGTCACTCTGCCAAAGCACAATGAGGGCCCGTTCAGTTGTCAGACCATTTCAGTGCCTCAAATATATATCAATAGTGTCCTGCATTAGAAAGAATTCTGCAACTGCAGGGAATGCCAAATTCCAATGGTTTGCTCATTCTTCATGTGGAAAGACTGCAGAACTGCTTCAGCAACAGTGTGTACATAAAGTTTTTTTTGTGAATGATGTAAGTTTTCTGCCATAAACAAAAAACTTGCTCCACCTTTTGCCTTAATGATGCCCAAACTCCTTTATGCTCTTCCTGTGGAGGCCATGGTGGTGGTCACTGCCACTAATCCTTATCCCGTGACCTACCATGCCCCAAATGTTCTTCCACCTACCTTTCCCTTTCTTTACACACCTGTAGCCGTCCATACTCTGTTCCCAACCACTATCCTTGTCTGCAACTCTGTAACTGTGTCAGTAATTCTCCCCAGACCATACTACCTCTGCATCAGCTTTGACCATTCATTTCAACAACAACTTTTCTCATCCTGCTGCCCCAAAATCTACCCCTTCCATTCTCCTGATCGTTTTAATGGACTCCAGAGCTATATTAATGTCAGATCCTTGACTGAATTTAGCAGCCCCCAGACAGGACTGACCAGATCTCTGACTGTGGTTTCTGACAGACAGTATGCAAATCCCTTAAATGCATGTGATGATCCTACAGGACTGACTGTTACCCACTCTTTGGACTGAGGCAGGCAAGCCAACCTGCTATGGTCACAGTGCAGCACTGTGTGTGGACTGTGCCCATGTCTGAATATACTGGGAATCCTGGACAAACAGCAGCCTTCCCTTGACTGGACTGGGGACTGGCACCCAACAATTTTTGATATGGACATTTGATTGTCAAAACATGCAGTATTTTTACTATACAGGCAGCTGGAGTATGTTGTGTGTTGATGCCTTTGTATGCTCTACATGTAGATGGTTCCCCCACCCCAGAAAGATATCAATTTAACATCCTGTTTGTCTGTGCTAAAGAGCACCTCAATATGACACTACTGATTGTTCTGGCTGAAGTACCAATGTACTAAAGGTTAACTGGAATGGTATGGAATAGTGTTGCCAGTGGGCAGGTAGGCACCAAGAATGAGTGCTACAGGAGCAAGTGACCAGTTCTGAAATATAGCCTGGTTCAAATCATGAGCTGGGTGCCTGTGGTGCATGCAACATGTCCTTGCAGTAGCTTTTCAAAGCTAGTTGCTTGTGCACCCCGCAATGCAGGGCTGCACTTCATGAGAAGCCTACAAGTGGTTTGGATAGTGCTATTGTGCGTGTAGGGGTATGGTACAAGCTAATTTCCACAAGTGAAGGATGTTGTGGCTGGTGCCTGAGGACTGTGATGGTTTGAAATGCTTTTTGATCCTTTGCAACATGAAGTCATCTGGAGTAAGCAGCAAGTTGAAGTCGTAAGGTACCTTCTCTAAAGTTCAATGTTACGTTTTCGCAACATTTGATGAGATAAAAAGTTGAATATTAGTGAGGTGATTTGGGCCATTAACAAGGCATTAACAAGCAATAATCCCCTTAGATAGCAACTCCTTTCTGCTCAGCAAACAACTTGCCATGACTCTTGACTACAGTACATTTTATTCACCAAAAATAATCAATGCTCTTTAATACTGTTAACCAGAACAAAAAATGACTTTCACCAGGCTTATCAAGAAACACGAAAGTAACACACTTATTGCAGGGAAACATGTGCTTCAAACAAATGGCAAACTTTCTCTGTAAACAGCAAATGAGCAGCAAATGGTTTCCTTTAATCTTTTGAGTTTAATTGATAGGAACTGCAATCATGTGCTAAATCATTTGCATCACAGTGATATCCAAACGTCCAAATTTCCATCAATATTCATAAAATATAAATATATGTGTTCCCAACATTGCATTTGCATGCTCAGTGCTTTACATGGTGGTGAAATTGGTCATAAATGCAGCCTGGCCTTTTTTATAGGATTTGGATGACTAACTCCTGGATGAATTGATATTAAAGAAGTGGAGCTGGCAAGGCTGTTGATGAAAGCATTTGGGAAATCAGGCCTGGGGGATGATGGGATCATGGTCATGACTCTTCTGCAAATAAAAATTAACACAGTTTTTAGCTGTCTTGCAGAAATCAGAGACTAAAGAACAACCCCACAGTCACAGTAGGAGATTTCCACTATCACCTGATGAAGGAGCATCGCTCCGAAAGCTAGTGTGCTTCCAATTAAACCTGTTGGACTATAACCTGGTGTTGTGTGATTTTTAACTTTGTACACTCCAGTCCAACACCGGCATCTCCAAATCACAGTAGGAGATGGCATGGTCTATTCAACTGACCCACTGGCCAATCAAATTGCACCAGCAAGCTCACTTTTGGTCATGAAAATCAGACAACTAGGTCAGTGCAGTCATGGAGCACTCAATGGGTTTGCAGAGATGAAGAGAGACAGAACCCTGAGCAGACAGCATTTTAGGAATCTTCCTGAGACATGGAGGAGTGCATTGCTTGTTAAATCACAAACTAAGAACATGGGAACATGGTTCAAATCATGCAAAGAATGCAAGATATCCAACTTTGATAGGCCAGTGACAACTGCATGTTAACGAACAGAAGTGCTTTGTTATTCCCACATTAATTTTTTTCAATCAGCACCAACATGCCAGTAATACAGAATCACAAAAAATCTCTGCCTTAGAGTTGGAGAAAGTTGTTGACCAGAGAGGGAAAGACATTATTACATCACAATAGAATATCTTATTACTGCTTTGCTGTACTTGCAGATGCTGGGCAGCAGATAAACGACATTTGCTATACGTGGCTACAGAGAGATGAGGTAGAAGAGATGTGAAGAATTCCATCCTGTTTTACTTATTTAACTGGCCAGGCTTATAGTGGGTAACTATAACCAGAGCCCATTAGACATTAGTCTTCATTTCATAATTGGTGGTAAATGCTGGTTAGGAATAATATTCTGTAAGAAAACTTGCAAAGATAAAAGTGACTAGCTACTAATCTTTAATATTTCTGTCCTAAAAGTTATACTTTCAGGATGAGAAGGTACTTTAAGATTCCTCAACAGAGTTAAAAATATGGCTAAAAATGAGAGATGTAATATCTACGACAGTCGCCATAGAAGCAATGTGCATAAAATAATGAAATTGAGCTGTAAGAGATTTTACATTTTTAAATCAATGAAGGTTGAATGTTTCATATTCTTGACAGTCATTCTCTGCAATTATAACTCAGACATTGCTTTGCTCTTTGGCAAACAGATCAACGCCAGGTAAATATTATCTCATTCAGGGTCATCTGTTATCGTCCCAAGTATCAAGACGTTCTTTGTGTCACGCTTGCAAGACTTAGTAGATTTGATGATATTTATATGTTGCCTTGTTCTCTGGTCATCATCAGCATTGACAGTTCGACCTTTTGTTTATGGACTAACTTGTCAGTTCCATTCTCAGGAGAGTATATTAACAGCAACAGGCACACATCTGGAATCCTGTGGGATGACATCACCTCGAGAATGGGGAGGTCCCAAACTGCCAAGGTTGTGCATTGCCAAAGTAAAATAAACATCTACAGCAGGTGATGGGGACCATGGCAAGTCAGGCTAAATAGGAACATTTGGTCCAGCGCAAGTCTGTGGAAATGTTGAAGACTTTAAGCAAAATCAGCATAAGAAAGCTAAATGAGATCCATTTGTACATTGTTGTACTTCTTTTGTCTTTGAAATAAAATGATACACTCTCAGAAATTGAATGCTGAATCAAAACCAAATTGTACCATGAAACCCTGTAGAAATTTAATAGAACACATTTCAGGGAGAGTTAACACATGCTATCCTTGCTGGCAATGTTCATATCCTATGAATTTTTTTGTTGAAAACAAAGTATTTAATTGGCTGTAACACATTTTGGAATCCCTGAGATCACAGAAATGAAACACATAAATATTGATAAGTCTCACTTTATATGTGGAACTGCAGGGAATGAGCAATCTCAGTTATAGATAAGAGAATATATTTGTTTCCATTTACCAGAGTTTTACCAGCCAGGGATAGTTGAGAAGCATACATAGAAACAGGAGAACAGGAATAGGCTTCTCAGACTCTCAGGCCTGTTGAGCAATTCAATTATGTCATGGCTGAACTGTGGACTAACTCCATACTCCTGCATTTGGCTCATTTTCCTTAATACCTTTGCTCAACAAAAAATTATTGACCTCAGACTTATAATTAACAACTGAGTTAGTGTCAACTGCCATTTGTGGAAGAGAGTTCCAAACCTCTATCACCCTTTGTGTGTAGAAATGCTTCCCAACATCTCTCCAAACATTTTGGCCTTAATTTTTAGGCTATGCTCCCTACTTGATGCAAGAACACACAAACTCCAAAGCTCTTGTCAAGGAATAAATGATAACTTACTGTATACCAGCTCAGGTATTCATAGACTCATAGAGATGTACAGCACGGAAACAGACCCTTCGGTCCAACCCATCCATGCCGACCAGACATCCCAACCCAATTTTGTCCGATTTGCCAGCACCCAGCCCATATCCCTCCAAACTCTTCCTATGCATATACCCATCCAAATGCCTTTTAAATGTTGCAATTGTACCAGCCTTCACTACTTCCTTTGGCAGTTCATTCCATACACGTACCACCCTCTACATGAAAAAATTGCCCCTTGGTCTCTCTTATATCTTTCCCCTCTCACCCTAAATCTAAGCTCCCTAGTTCTAGATTCCCTCAGCCCAGGGAAAAGACTTTGCCTATTTATCCTATCCATTCCCCTCATTATTTTGTAAACCTCTATAAGGTCACCCCTCAGCCTCTAAAGCTCCAGGGAAAATAGCCCCAGCCTGTTCAGCCTCTCCCTATAGCTGAAATCCTCCAACCCTGGCAACATCCTTGTAAATCTTTTCTGAACCCTTTCAAGTTTCACAACACCTTTCCGATTAAGAAGGAGACCATATTCCAAAAGTGGCCTAACCATTGTCCAGGACAGCTGCAACATGACTTCCCAACTCCTGTGCTCAATACTCTGACCAATAAAGGAAAGCATACCAAACGTCTTTTCAACTATCCTATCTAGCTGTGACTCCACTTTCAAGGAGCTATGAACCCTCATTCCAAGGTCTCTTGTTCAGCAACACTCCCTAGGACCTTACCATTAAGTGTATAAGTCCTCCTAAGATTTTGTTTCCCAAAATGCAGCACCTTGCATTTATCTAAATTAAACTCCATCTGCTACTTCTCAGCCCATTGGCCCATCTGATCAAGATCCTATTGTAATCTAAGGTAACCCTCTTCGCTGTCCACTATATCTCCAATTTTGGTGTCATCTGCAAACTTACTAACTATGCCTCTTATGCTCACATCCAAATCATTTATGTAAATGATGAAAAATAGAGGGCCCAGCACCGATCCTTGTGGCACTCCACTGGTCACAGGCCTCCAGTCTGAAAAACAACCCTCCACTACCACTCTCTGTCTTCTACCTTTGAGCCAGTTCTGTATCCAAATGGCTAATTCTCTCTGTATTCCGTGAGATCTAACCTTGCTAACCAGTCTCCCATGGGAACCTTGTCGAACGCCTTACTGGAGGCCATATAGATCACATCTATCACTCTGCCCGCATCAATCCTCTTTGCTACTTCTTCAAAAAACTCAATCAAGTTTGTGAGACATGATTTCCCACGTACAAAGCCATGTTGACCATCTGTAACCAGTCCTTGTCTTTCCAAATACATGTACATCCTGTCCCTCAGGATTCCCTCCAACAACTTGCCTGACGTCAGGCTCACTGGTCTATAGTTCTCTGGCTTGTCCTTACCATCCTTCTTAAACAGTGGCACCACGTTAGCCAGCCTCCAGTTTTCTGGGACCTCACCTGTGACTATCGATGATACAAATATCTCAGTGAGAGGCCCAGCAATCACTTTTCTAGCTTCTCACAGAGTTCTAGGGTACACCTGTTCAGGTCCTGGGGATTTACCCACCTTTATGCGTTTCAAGACATCCAGCACTTCCTCCTCTGTAATATGAACATTTTGCAAGATGTCACCATTTATTTCCATTCATTCTATATCTTCCATATCCTTTTCGACAGTAAATACTGATGCAAAATACTCACTTAGTATCTGCCCCATTTGCTGTGGCTCCACACAAAGGCTACTTTGTTGATCTTTGAGGGACCCTATTCTCTCCCTCGTTACCCTTTTGTCCTTAATGTATTTGTAAAAAACCTTTGGATTTTCCTTAATTCTATTTGCCAAAGTTATCTCATGTCCTCTCAAGCATACTCTTATTGCCTTTATACTCTTCTACGGATTCACTCGATCTATCCTGTCTATACCTGACATATGCTTCCTTCTTTTTCTTAACCAAACACTCAATTTCTTTAGTCATCCAGCATTCCCTACACCTACCAGCCTTCCCTTTCACACGAACAAGAATATACTTTCTCTGGATTCTCATTATCTCATTTCTGAAGGCTTTCCATTTTCCAGCCTTCCCTTTACCTGCGAACAACTGCCCCCCAGTCAGCTTTTGAAAGTTCTTGCCTAATCTAGTCAAAATTGGCCTTTCTCCAATTTAGAACTTCAACTTTTAGCTCTGGTCTATCTTTTTCTATCACTATATTAAACCTAATAGAGTTATGGTCGCTGGCCCCAAAGTGCTCCCTCACTGACAACTCAGTCACCTGCCCTGCCTTATTTCCCAAGAGTTGGTCAAGTTTTGCACTTTCTCTAGTAGGTACATCCACATACTGAATCAGAAAATTGTCTTGTACGCAATTAACAAATTCCTCTCCATCTAAACCCTTAACACTATGGCAGTCCCAGTCTATGTTTGGAAAGTTAAAATCCTCTACCATAACCACCTTATTATTCTTACAGGTAGCTGAGACCTCCTTACAAGTTTATTTCTCAATTTCCCTCTGACTATTAGGGGGTCCATAATAAAATCCCAATAAGGTGATCATCCCTTTCTTATTTCTCAGTTCCATCCAAATAACTTCCCTGGATGTATTTCTGGGAATATCTTCCTCAGTACAACTGTAATGCTATCCCTTATCAAAAATGCCACTGCCCCTATCTTGCCTCCCTTTCTATCCTTCCTGTAGCATTTGTATCCTGGAATAGTAAGCTGCCAGTCCTATCCATCCCTAAGCCATGTTTGTGTAATTGCTATGATATCCCAGTCCCATGTTCCTAACCATGCCCTGAGTTCATCTGCCTTCCCTATTAGGCCTCTTGCATTTAAACAAATACAGTTTAATTTATCAGTCCTATCCTGTTCTCTGCTTTGTCCCTGCCTGCCCAGACTGTTTGACACGCTTCTTTTCCCATCTGTACCAGTCTCTTTCCTCACTATCTCCCAGGGACCCAGTCACCCACCTTACTAGTTTAAATCTCTCCGAGCAGCTCTAGCAAATTTCCCAGATAATATATTAGTCCCCTTCCAATTTAGGTGCAATCTGTCCTTCTTGTCCAGATTACTTCTACCATGAAAGAGATTCCAATGATCCAAAAATGTGAATCCTTCTCCTATACACCAGCTCCTCAGCCATGCATTCATCTGCTCTATCCTCATGTTCCTGCCCTCACTAGCTCGTAGCACCAGGAGTAATCCAGACATTACTACTTTCGAGGACTTCCTTTTTAAATTCCTGCCTAACTCTCTGTAATCCCCCTTCAGAAACTCAACCTTTTTCCTTCCTATGTCATTAATTCCAACGTGGACAATGACCTCCTGCTGGCCCCTCTCTCCCTTGAGAACATTTTGCATCCTCTGAGACAACCTTGATTCTGGCACCAGGGAAGCAACACACCATTTGATTTTCACTGCTGGCCACAGAAATGTCTATCTGTACCTGGGATTAGAGAATCCCCTAACACAATTGATCTCTTGGAACCTGACGCACCCCTCATTGCATGAGAGCCAGTCTCAATACCAGAAACTTGGGCTGTTCGTGCAATACTCCCTGTGAATCACCCCCTACATTTTCGAAAACAGCATACTTGCTTGAAATGGGGATAGCCACAGAAGACTCCTGCACTACCTGTCTACCTGTCTTACTTTTTCTGGAGTTCAGCCATCTATGTGACTGTATTAGCAACTTTTCCGTCTTCCTATAACTGCCACCCATCACATACCGTTGCTGTTGCAAATTCCTCCTTGCCTCTAATTGTCTCTCCAACTGATCCATTCGATCTAATAGGATTCGCAACCAACAGCATTTATTGCAGATATAATCCGCAGAAACCCTTAAACTCTCCTTAAACTTCCACATCTGACAAGAAGTGCATGTCACTCTGCTAAAGGCCATTTTTGCTTCTTCACAATCTACAGACCTAGAAAATAACACTTTCTTGTTCATCTACAAAACACTGCTCCAGGTTAAATTAATACTTATGACTTATATTTTAAGTTTAATCAAGAGACATATCTCAAAATACATATAATCAAGAAAGAAACCATTCTACTCACTACTGCAGACTTTCTGTGGGCCATACTTAAAACTATTGACTTATCTGATTCTGTGCTGTGTCTTCGCCAAACAGTTCCTCCAAGATCAGTTGTGAATTTCACTGTTTGTTAATTTTCCCAGACGCACTCCGGTGTCCAGCAATATAGGAATTCAGGTAAAAAATGAGGTCTGCAGATGCTAGAGATCACAGTTGAAAATGCATTGCTGGTTAAAGCACAGCAGGTCAGGCAGCATCCAAGGAATAGGAAATTCGACGTTTCAGGCATAAGCCCTTCATCAGGAATGAGGAGAGGGTGGCAGGCAGGTTAAGATAAAAGGTAGGGAGGAGGGACTTGGGGGAGGGGTGATGGAGATGTGATAGGTGGAAGGAGGTCAAGGTGAGGGTGATAGGCCGGAGTGGGGTGGGGGCGGAGAGGTTAGGAAGAAGATTGCAGGTGCTGAGTTGAGGGAACCGACTGAGACAAGGTGGGGGGAGGGGAAATGAGGAAACTGGAGAAATCCGAGTTCATCCCTTGTGGTTAGAGGGTTCCCAGGCGGAAGATGAGGCGTTCTTCCTCCAACCGTCGTGTTGTTATGTTTTGCCGGTGGAGGAGTCCAAGGATCTGCATGTCCTCGGTGGAGTGGGAGGGAGAGTTAAAGTGTTGAGCCACGGGGTGGTTGGGTTGGTTGGTCCGGGCGTCCCTGAGGTGTTCTCTGAAGCGTTCCGCAAGTAAGCGGCCCGTCTCCCCAATGTAGAGGAGGCCACATCGGGTGCAGCGGATGCAATATAGGAATTCAAACAGCAAAGGCAGTAACTGTGCAGGATCACTGTGGTTGCAGTTTCTTTCTTTGTCTGTCTCTCCTGCACTGACCTCATCAAGTGTTTCCTTTGTCTGTACCTCTCCCTTTTTAAAACTCCTGTTGTTTTGACTTTTTTTCCCAAAGTTCCAAAACAATGGAACAGCATATGAAACAGTAATTGCTACTCCTGGAATTCAAGGAAATCATCTTCAACACCTTTATTACCTCAAAAAAGGAGCAGCTGTTACAGCCAGAAATTTTTCCCGTTCTCCATCTTGGATTACCCAGAATCCAACTGAACGGCATACTCAAATGTTACTAACTCCGATGTTAATAAATATGACAGTGAGTGATCAACGTGTTCTTTTACTGTGACACTATAATGTCACTTGGCTAATAATCCAGAGAACCTCTGGGTTAATGCTCTGGGAACATAGGTTCAAATCTAATACTGGCAAATGGGTGGAATTTGAATTCAGTTAAATACACCTGGAATTTAAATATAGTTTCACTTTTATGAACACAAAACCCAATTGTTTTCAGCAATACCCTTCAGTAAAGAAAATCTGCAATCCTCACTCAATCCTAACTCTCGGCCTACAGCAATGTGGTTTCATCTTAACTGCACTCTGAAATACCGAAGTGAGCCATTCAGTTCAAAGACAGTTAGGAATAAGCAATAAATGTTGACCTTACCAGCAGCACGCCATCCCGTGAAAGAAATAAAACTTTATCATTCAATTGAATAGGCCATGCTAGCCATTGATGACTAGTATGATGCTCTACTGAACCACGGTAGTTAAGACAATGAAGGATAGAATGCTGAAGTCAAATGTTTAGTCATTGTTAACATTTATTTACAGCAACAGATATAATATATTGTGCATTTTCAGCAGCCCCAATTTTTTCCACTCTACTCTGATTTGAGCACTGTTGAAAAACCAATGAATATCCTGGATGGATACAAGTCACAATCAGTCATAAGAAATATAAATTTTGACTTTTGTAGGGAAGTAAGGTTTGTGTTAAGTGTTTAAATGTTTATTCCAATAAAGTTTTAGCGATTATTAATTCTGTAGCAAAACTAATTTTAGCAACTATTCCACACCAATATTAGCACCTCTTGCATGAAGGAGGTATGCTTGAATCGGCCGGCTAAAAGGTTTCTGCAAAATAAGGATACTTGCATTTTTAAGCCTTTCTTAATACGAAGCTTTTCATTCATCTTTCCTCTTGTACAACTTGATGGAATCAATATTTATTCTAGTAGAATGTGTTAAAATTAAATATCCAATTTAAGAAAAGTCAGTCTTTTGTTCATACAACCTTTTTTAAAAAAAATAGATTAGCTGTGGTGCTAGCTGTAATGAATAGTCTCAGCTATGAAGAACAAAATATTACTGTGCTTTTTACAGAGTCAATACCCAGCATCCTTCACGGATCAACACGGGTTTAAGGAGCAGAGTCAGATGTAGACCTAAACTAAATAAGTTGGACCTTAAGGTCTCACTTTGAGGGCATATAAAATACTGGATCAAAAGATTAATTTTCAAATTTTACACAAAATTGGTTTGAATTTGAGACAAGTATAAAGAGACTCTCTTATAAACAAACATTTCTGTTCCAATTATGACCAAGAAAACTAATGGCCACCCATTAAATAGCTGTACCCGGCTATTAAATACAGCCAGAAAGCTTTGATTTACTCCCAGCACCATTCAAAAAATGCAGTACTGAGGAGTTTCAAGCTCCTGTGTCTCACATTGATGGACTGCAGTGTAATGATGGAAGTCGAAAACACTTTTGCGTTGCGCCCTTTCACTTGACCTTTGACATGACCAATTTGGATGGTTCAATCATGAAGTACAGTGCACGTGTGGTTTTATCAAGACAAGATTTTTAAAACTTTAAAATGCTTCCCTTCTAAAACATTTTAGTTTTGAAAACTACTGAAGCATGAAAAACATTCCCTTTCCTTCTTGACACCAGGTAAATACAAATATATGAAATTGAAATCTCTATTTTTAACTCTACTTGTAAACATAAAGGATTGAGTACAAATAGTACAAAAAAAAGTTCAAGTTAAATCCTTGGAGAGACCGGTTAAAAATAAAGAACATTTCTGAAAGGGAGTGTCAACTAAAAAAAACGCTGAATGGCAGTTAAAACAAACCAAATTCAACAGTTATTTAACAGAAATACTAGGAGGGACCACATATTTAAAAGGGTTCTGCCAGGGTCAGAACATATGAGAAATTGAAGTGGGTCATTTGGAAAGCAAATGAGATATTATTTAATGAATCTATTTCATTCAAGGATGAAATAGTGAAAAACACAAAATCAGGAGTGGCTCGTATATGTATGTGCATATTCCTCTTAAGGTTATAGGTAACATTGGCCAGGATTGGCTTCACTGACTGGCAACATCCTGTTGAAATTTGAAAATCATGAAAACTCAGCAGATCACAGAAAAGCTTTGCCGACATAGTGATGAGGCAATGCAGGTTAACCTTGAGTTCATTCCTAAAAGAAGAGATTTTAAAAAGAGCAATGTTACTGGAGGCGGCTACTTAAATGTGACATTGCAGTTTTGTGCACATCTGCAGAATATGGACTAGCTTTTAGTGGAGACATCTTCCCACATTGAAATGCCTTTCTTGGCTTGATGGATCATACTAAGCAATGAGACCTGTGCCTTTCCGACCAGTGGCGAAGTTGTAGATCTGGGAAATGTTCATACATATCTAAAACAGACAACATGATAAATTTACCCAACCTCTAGCTGAGAAAGTAAAGGTAAAAGTGAATTGATTTTAGAGAGCTTGAGATAAAGCTGAATATTTCAGTTAAACTGTTGGCATTTCACTAAATCATTCACATGTTGATTAACAAAATGCAATTGTAAGACGTGCCATCAACTTGAAGGTGGTTTTCCCATTGAATGCTTTCTAATTTTCCTTGCATTAGTAAAGCATTGTGAGGTAGTATCATGCTGAAGTTTGCAAGTACTAACTGCAAAGTTGACTTAAGTGCAGAAGATAGTCATATGCCAAAACACACCCCAACCTCAAATTCACCTGGACTATCTCGGACATCTCCCTCCCCTTCCTGAACTTCTCCATCTCCATCTTCAGCAACTGACTAACCAAAACAAACCCACTGACTCCCCCAGCTACCTGGACTACACCTTCTCCCACCCTGCCTCCTGTAAAAATGCCATCCCTTATTCCCAATTCCTCTGCCTCAGCTGCATCTGTTCCCAGGATGATCAAATGCACCATAGAAAATCCCAAATAGCCTCCTTCTTCAAAGACCGCAATTGCCCCTCCCACGTGGTCAATGATGCCCTCCAGGGCATCTCATCCACTTCCCTCACCTCTGCCCTTGAAACCCACTCCTCCAATCACAACAAGGACAGAACCTCCTGGTCCTCACCTTTCACCCCACCAACCTCTGTATACATCGCATCATCCTCCACCACTTCCGCCACCTACAAACAGACGTCGCCTTTAGGGTTATATTTCCCTCCCCATCCCTATCAGCATTTTGAAAAGACTATTCCCTCTGCAACTCCCTTGTCAGGTCCATGCCCCCCCCCCCCCCACCCCCCACCACCAGCCCACACCCCTCTCCCAGCACCTTCCTCTGCCACTGCAGGAAGTGCACAATGCCCGTCCATATCTCCCCCCTCACCTCCATTCAAAGTCCCAAAGGATCCTTCCATATCTGACAGAAATTCACCTGTACCTCCACAAATGTCATCTACACCCGATGTGTTCTCCTCTACATCAGGGAGACAGGACGCCAACTTGCGGATTATTTCAGAGAACATCTCTGGAACACCTGCACAAACTAACCCCACCACTCCGTGGTGAACACTTCAATTCCCCCTCCCACTCTATCAAGGACATGCAGGTCCTGAGCCTCCTCCATCACCAAACCCTAACCACCCGAAGCCTGGAGGAAGAACGCCTCATATTCCGTCTTGGGACCATGCAACCACACAGGATTAATGTGCATTTCACCAGTTTCCTAATTTCCTCCCCCCCCCACCCCCCCAAACCTTATCCCAGTCCCAAGTCTCCAACTCGGCACCACCCTCTTGACCTATCCATCGTCTTTCCCATCTATCCACTCCACCCTCCTCTCTGACTTATCACCTTCTCCCCCACCCTCATCTATCTATCGCATTGTCAGTACCTTCCCCACAGCCCCGTTCCCCCTCCCATTTATCTCTCAGTCCCACAGCCCACAAGCCTAATTTTTGATGAAGGGCTTATGCCCGAAATGAATATTCTCCTACTCTTTAGTTGCTGCCTGACCTGCTGTACATTTCCAGCACCACACTCTCAACTCTGATCTCCAGCATTTGCAGTCCTCACTTTCTACTAGGAAGGTATAACAGCACACACAAACCACTCTCAGGGGAAAAAAGTGCACTATATACATTCTATGTGCTGGGCTTTGATTGAATCTTGTTGGTCATGCTGCTGATGTTTGTGCATTATGTTTGCTTTTGTGCAACAAATATAAAAATGTAACATTCTTCTCAGCTTTTACAAAATACTGGATGGTGCTCAAGTCATTTGTAGACCCTGATTCCCCACAACAGGCAAAACATCTCTGACACAAGGTGGGAAATCATAGCTGAGAGCCAAGATTCATTTATTGAAATAAAACCACAAAGTACTGGAGAAACTCAGCAGACTTGAGTCAGAACTGAGTTCTGAAGAAGGGACACTGGACTCAAAACATCAACTTTGTTTCTCACTCTGCATAGACCACCAGATCTGCTGAGTTTTGCCAGCACTTTGTTTTTCTTTCAAATTTCTGGAATCCCTGGTTCTTTTTTTTAATTTCTGGTTCGATTATTGATGCAGTTACACATTTGCATACTGAGGTAGTGAAAAGGGTGGTTTCAAGGTGAGAAATTGTTGTTTTTCTTGCAGGAATCAAGGAAGTCTGTATTCACGGTGGAAATTTAGAATTGGTAAATCAGTTCCACAATGCAAAACACCCTCCAGGATGCACAGATAGACCACAGGGGATATACAAAGCTTTACACATCACTCTTTTACTTCTTGAAAGAAACCCAAGCTGGTTAAATAAAATCAAACTCAAAAGCAAACCAAAACCTGCCTGATTGGGACAAATTTGTGAAAAAAATAGGAAAACAATACAAAAAAAAGTGATACACTTAATTCCGATGAGGCACATTCTACATGTTGAGTGAAATCCTTTAATTTTATGACAGATACCTTTGAAATTAATTCAAAGAAAAGAGCAAATGTGTACAAATATTGTACATTTTTAGAGTTAACTTCTCCTTGATCTTGATGTCTTGGAAAAATAGCTTTGAAAAGGTGCAAAGTTTCTGGTGGAAGATTATCGTGAGGATGCTAACCCCCTCCAAGAATTAAAACACTTACAAAGCTTGTAGCTAGGAAAGTTATTCAGACACAATACAGTTATGTCACCAGAGCCTGCAACAAGTCATTGCCTGAGATAAGATTCAGTTGGCTTTCCTTAATGCAGAAGCAATATTGTGGCTCATTTTGTGTATAATGGTAGCAAATTGCTCAAGAGAGAAAGATCATTTTTGAAAGTGTCAAAAATGAACTGCAGACAATGATGCTGCAAGGAAAGTTGGCTGGACCAAATAGTAAGTGCATAGAACTCGATAAACTTCAGAGCTTATCATTTGAGGACATCACAGCTTTGCTGCAAGTTCTATTGCGGCTTCCATTATGCCAGCTGATGTACTGAAACATAAACAGAAATTGATGGAAAATCTTGACAGGTTTGGCAGTACTGTGGAGAAAAATCACATTTAACATTTTGACTCCAGTAACCGTTCTTCCAAACTGATGGTAGCAATGAAAAGGATGTTTTTTTATGTTGAAGATAAGATGGGGGAGTGGGGAGGAGTAACTGATAGGTGGAGATAGAGCCCAAAGAGAGAGAAAACAGTTCAATAGGCAAAGGCATGAATAATAATCAGCCTAGGAGAATCAATAGATGATAATAGAGACTATTAGTAATGAACAATGGGATGTGTGTGCTAACAGTCCATGTGATGATAAGGCCTAATGTGAGGAGATGGGGGAAGTTACTCAAGCCCTTTAGGGCTCGATATTAAGTCCAGAAGGCTGTAGAGTTCCCAAGTGGAAAATGAGTTGATGTTCTTCCAGCTTGTGCTGAACTTAACTGAAGCACTGCAGAAATTCTGAGACAGAGAATATATTGGCCAGGGAACATGATGGATTGTTGAAGTGGCAGGCAACTGAAAGCTCAGGGTCTTTTTTGTTGACAGAATGTAGACATTCTGCAAAACAGTCATCCAGTCAGTGCTTTGTTTCCCTAATGTAGAGGAGAGCACATTGTGAGCAGCGAATGCAGTCGACTAGATTGAGTGAAGTGTAGGTAAAATGCTGCTTCACATGAAGGTATATTTGGGACCTTGGATGGTGAAGAAGAAGGAAGTAAACAGTCAAATATTAAATACTTAATAGATAACAATCACCATTCAGTTATGAGTAATTTTGTGAGTAATCTCAAACTTTTCAGACCAGGATCTCTAATGCCATTTTGTCAACTTGTTTCCTTTTGTAACTTCTTCATCTCTCCCTTTTTCTTCAGAATATTGCTTTTCACGATTTTACAACTAATTCGTCAACACATCTTTTGTTTTTTTACTTTTACCATTACCATACCTTGAACAATCATTTCATCCTTTAATATCTCCAGCCCTCCCCATCATAGATATTCAAATTTTCTTTCTCAGCCCCATCCTCACATGCTTAAAATCTATTACATGTCAAACCTTTCCCAATTCTGATGAAAATGTCAGTATGAAATGTCAACTTCTCTCCCAAAGGTGCTGCCTGACTTTCTAAGCATTTCCAACAGCTTGCTTTTATTGCAGATTTCCAGCATTTGTGTTATTTTGCTTTTAACTTCTATGAAGTAATCTGACTGTGGTTCAGTGGATTAACGCTCTTCCTTCAGAAATGGAAGGCTCCTGCTAAGAGACGTGAATATAATTTAGACTTAGTGAAATTCTGAGAGTGCGACTATTGAACTGTTGCTTTGACTGTTTTTGTGAGCAAAATGATCTCAAGGCATGATTTTGAAGAGTAGGGGAATTCGCCCCAATACTTCATTCTTCAACGAATATCATCAAAACAAGCTGTTGATTTATATCATTACTGTTTGTGGTAAATTGCTGTGCAAAATGTGATTGCTATGAACGACTTCAAAAGTACTTTATAAAAGCATTTTAGGACATCCAAATATTATGTTGTGTCTTACACTTAGTCAGTCAAACTGCTTGTAAGAAACTTGCCCACTGTATCATAGTAGGTGTCCTGAAGGAATACAAGGTATCATAATCCAACTTATCACAGCTCACTTCAAGCATCCTCCTCTATTGTATTTTAATATCTTAATATTAGCCCAGATATTTACATATCTGAGGAATTTAATGATTGTAAATAGCAGTTAGTTGTAATAAATGTTATTAGACTCTTCATTTCCATAATGTCCATGCCCAATTTCTTATGTTATGGGAGAAAACAGAAGTATTGCCGAACTAGGCTGAATAACTGGTTGGACAATAACACACCACTGAAAGGTGCTATATCAATGAAAATTACTCCAACTTCCATAAATGTAAATTGTCAATGCACTTTTTGCTAATGCTACATGATAAAATATTTGTAGAAAAAAATAATTGTAGATGCAAACAAGCATAATTTTTCTTTATTCATATGTGTAACTTGGGTATCGCTAGCTGACCAGCATTGATAGCCCATCCCTATTTGACCGTGAAAAAGTGGTGGTGAGCTGCCTTCTTGAATTGCTGCAGCCACTTGCTGTGGGTTGACCCACAATGCCAGTAGGGAGGAATTTCAGGATTTTGACTCAACAATTGTGAAGGAATGGCGGTATTCTTCCAAGTCAAGGTGGTGAGTGGCTTGGATGGGAACTTGCAGGCAATGGTGTTCCCAAGTACCTGCTACACTTGTCCTTGTAGATGGATGTGGTTGTGGGTTTGGAAGGTGCTGTCTAATGATCTTTGGCGAATTTCTGCAGTGCATCATGTAGATAGTAGACACTGCTGCAACTGAGCATGGGTGGTGGAAGGGATTCAATGTTTGTAAATGTGGTGCCAATCAAGTGGGTTGCTTTGTCCTGGATGGTGTCAAGCTTCTTGAATGTTGTTGGAGTTGAACCCAACCAGGCAAGTGGGGAGTATTCTATCACACTCCTGACTTGTGCCTTGTGGATGGTGGATAGACTTTGGGATGTCAATGGTGAGTTGCTTGCAGCAGTATCCCTAGTCTCTGACCTGCTGTTGTAGCCACTGTGTTAATGTGGTGAGTCCCGTTGAGTTTCTGGTCAATGGTACCCCCAAGGATGTTGACAGTGGGAGATCCAGTGATGGTAATACCATTGAATGTCAAGGAGTGGTGGTTTGAGTGTCTCTTATTGGTGATGGTCATTGTCTGGCATTTATATGGTGCAAATGTTGCTTGCCACTTGTCTGCCCAAGCTTGGATACTACCCACATCTTGTTGCATTTGAGCATGGACCACTTCAGTATCTGAGGAGTCGCAAATGGTGCTGAACACTGCAATCATTGGCAAACATCCCCACTTCTGTCCTTATGACAGAAGGAAGGTTATTGATGAAGCAGCTGAAGATTGTTGGGGCTAGGACACTACCCTGAGGGATTCCTGCAGAGATGTCCTGCAGCTGAGATGACTGACCCTCCACAACCAGGTATGACTCTAACCAGTGGAGAGTTTGCCCCTGATACCCACTTTTGCCAGGGCTCCTTGATGCCATACTCAGTGAAATGCAGCCTTGATGTCAAAGGCTGTCACTCTCACCTCACCTCTGGAATTCAGCTCTTTTGTCCATGTTTGAACTAAGGCTGTAATGAGATCAGGAGCTGAGTGACCCTGGTGAAACCCAAACTGGGTGTCACTGAGCAGATTGTTGTTGAGCAGGTGCTGCTTGATAGCACTGTTGATGACCCCATCCATCACCTTACTGCTGATGGAGAGTAGACTGATTGGGCGATAATTGGCCGGGTTGGATTTGTCCTGTTTTTTGTGTACGGAACATACCTAGGCAATTGATTACATTGTCAGGTAGATACAGGATTGTAACTGTACTGGAAGAAACTTGGTTAGGGGAGCAACAAAGCTCTGGAGCACATGTCTTCAGTACTATTGCTGGAATGCTATCAGGGCCCATTGCCTTTGCAGTATCCAGTGCCTCCAGCCATTTCTAGACATCACATATCAATTGAATCGAATTGGGTGGAGACTGGTATCTGTGATGCTGAGGACCACTGGAGCAGCCCAAGTTGGATCATCCATTTGGCACCTCTGACAGAAGATTGTTGAGAATGCACCAGCCTTATAACTGTATAGAATTTTGTGACAACCTTTAAGAAGAATTTGAGCGAAAAATTCAAAACGTCAAAGAAAGATTGCTAAATGACAAAATTGCAATAAACTACAAACTATGGTCAGTTTGAATTAATTACTATACTACTTGTGAACAGATAAAGTTGAATTATAAAATGCACATATTTATGTATTTCACAAAATAGAAGGGTTAATATAGCATTCAAATAGTTACTGTAAAAGTTCCGACTTAAGCAAGTGCAGACATGACGCATTCTTTTTCCTGTGTTCCTAGTGATATAGGCTGATTTATACAAGAGCTTTCATGTTCTCATTATCTAATTAATTTATAGCTCTAGTTAGGTATTTGGCTTAAAGAAGGAGCTGTATTAACTTGTCCTGTTCCTTGGAAAAGCTGTACCATGTTGATGGATACTTATTTTAAATTGCAAATGTATTCAGCAGAACTTAATAGCTTGCAAGACAAGACAGGCTTTCCTAATAAAAGTTTGAGCCATTATTTTCTCTCTTCTTTGATTTCTTCTCCCTTGAGCTGTTTCCAATTAGTCTCTCAGTGAAACTAGTTGAAATATGCCTTTGGGTGGGGATTGGAGGAGGAAGAGAGTAAGCCAGCACATGCAGAGAAAAATGGGTTAACATTTCACATGCAATTCTTCATGGGAATTCTTCACAGGCAATGATAATTATAGAATTATGTTAGTCATGATATTATTTGTAAAATTCTCTTTTCCAGTCCATTAGTTTAATGGAGCTTGCAAACAAAGAGTGTTAACCAGCAATAACATCACAATAAATGTATCAAAATGTGATAAAGGTGCATATTAATCTCATTTGAAAATTTGGATTTTTAAAGAGAGACAGATTTGACTTCAGTTCTGCGAAGGCAACTACGTTTTATAAAAAGAAAGGTCAAAGTCGTTTGGAAATGAAAATGTTCTAAAGCAAGCAAGAAAGCATAACTGTCAAACCAGCTACCTGTGATGTTAACCTTAGCTTTGTGATACTTCATCAGTTATGACATCCAGAAAAACAAGACTTAGGGGATACTGGTAGTTTGATTTGACTTCAATTCAGAAGAATTAGGCTTCAGTTCCATCATGGCAAAAGAATCAAATTGTTCAGAAGAGCAGGTTTCATCCAAGCAACAGTTTGTTAGGTTCACAGAATCTCAAGGCTATCTGGGTTTGGCCCAAATTTGGACAATTTAAGCCATTATCTCCATTCATTTTCTCCCAGCACCCCATGGGGATATCCAGTCATCTCTTCTAATCCGTATCATAATAGAATCTCAACATTACCAATGTCTACATGTTAGGAAGCACAAAAGCACAACTTGATTAATCTACCTTCCCAGCCAGTGTGGACAGTGCCAACATTCAGAAAATTCAGATCTCTGTGGCTGAATCTTCTAATAGATTCCTTCACATTTGGGTTTATACGCAAGGGACAGGTCACTTAAATGAAATATAATTATCACAGGATCTTAGAATCCCTACACTGTGGAAGTAGGTCATTGAGCCCCTCGAATCCACACTAACCCTCCAAACCTAACCATTCCCTGTAACCATGCATTTACTGTGGCTAATCCACATAGCCTGCATTTTTCCTGGACACTATGGACAATTCAGCATGGTCAATCTACTTAACGTGCACATTTTTGGTTAAGGAAACCCACACAGACACAGGGAGAACGTGCAAACTCCACTCAGGCAGTCACCCATGGCTGGAATCAAACCCAGGTCCCTGGCGCTGTGAGGCAACAGTGCTAATCACTGAGCCACCATACCACTCCTTAGACTACTATGCCACCACACACAATGAGTGCTTTGGAAATGTATTTCATTAAGTAGAAAGGGACAAAGAAAATTGAGCAGAGATCTTGTACTTCTCTGAGGAGGTGGGGAGTTTGCAGAAGGATGTATACAGGTTAGAAGAGTTGGCAAAGACGTGGCAGATGAAGTACAATGTGGGAAACTGTACAGTCATGCATTTTGATAGGAAGAATAGGCATGGACTTTTTTCTAAATGGGGTGAAAATTCAGAAATCTGAAGTGCAAAGAGACTTGAGAATCCTAGTCCAGGATTCTGTCATGGTAAAATTACAGGGTAAGTCAGTAGTTTGGAAGGCAAATGCAATGATAGCATTTATTTTGAGAGGACTTGAATATAAAAACAGGGATGTACTTCTGAGGCTCTATACGGCTCTGAGCTGAAAATGTGTTGCTGGTTAAAGCACAGCAGGTCAGGCAGCATCCAAGGAACAGGAAATTCGACGTTTCGGGCCAGAGCCCTTCATCAGGAGGATGCTGCCTGACCTGCTGTGCTTTAACCAGCAACACATTTTCAGCTCTGATCTCCAGCATCTGCAGACCTCACTTTTTACTCTATAGGGCTCTGGTCAAACCGCATTTGGAGTATTGTGTGCAGTTTTGGGCCCCATATCTCAGGAAGGTGTAATGGTCCGAGAGAGCATTTAGAGGAGCTTCATGAGAATGGTACCAGGAATGAAAAGCTTAACATTTGAGGGACATTTGAGGACTTTGGGTTTATACTCAATAGAGTTTAGAAGGATGGAGATGGGCGGGGGGGGTGGCGGGAGATGGTGTGGTGGGGGGGGAGGAGGGAGGATGGTTGTTGATATATAATTGCAGAATACTGAATGGCCTGGACAGAGTAGATGTTGGGAAGATATTTCCATTGGTAGGAGAGACTAGAACCTGAAGGCATAGCCTTAGAGTAAAGGAAGACCTTTTTGACTGGAGGTAAGGAGAAAGCCAGAGAGTGCTGAATCTATAGAATTGACTGCCACAGAAGGCTGTGGAGGTCAGGTCATTGAGTGTATTTAAGACTGAGATAGATAGATTCTTGAGTATCATGGGGATCAAGGGTTATGGGGAGGACGGAGGTCAGAAACTTATCAGCCATGATCAAATGGTATAGCAGACTCAATGGGTTGAATAGCCTAATTTTTGCTCCCGTGTCTTATTGGTCTTATTTATATATCACTCTACACAACTGAGCCAATTAATCACTTATGAACTATGGTTACAATTTATCCTAAATGTCAAGCAAGTTGATCTTTGCCTGCTCCCTAACAACAGGCACAGAGGTAAATAACCAACCTGACAGCATTTAGTGTCTTCGTCAGAATACAGGAAAAAGTTCCTATTTTTTTTAATACAGGTTGTGATATTTTACCTTCTCCTGTACAGGCAGCTGAGGCCTCCACTTCACATTATCCTTTTGGATGCAAATGTAGTACGCCTCAAATCTGATCGCCAATTTACAATTTGGAGATGCTGGTGTTGGACTGGGGTGTACAAAGTTAAAAATCACACAACACCAGGTTATAGTCCAACAGGTTTAATTGGAAGCACGCTAGCTTTTGGAGCGACGCTCTTCATCAGGTGATAGTGGAAGGCTCGATCGTAACATAGAATTTACAGCAAAAATTTACAGTGTGATGTAACTGAAATTATACATTGAAAAATTGATTGTCTGTTAAGCCTTTCATCTGTTAGAATACAGTGATAGTTTCACTTCTTTCATGTGTAAATCACAAAACCTTTTTTTAAAAGTTGCATTCTCGGGGTTAGCTGTTAACAATGGTGATAGCTAGACAGTATGTTGAAGGTGTTGGCCCCCTGTGTTCTCTGTCTATGACCTGATGTTTAGATTGATTCTAATCTAAAAAGTGAGACAACGGAGTTTTACATAAATTCATGCAGTTTTTGAGCTCAGAGTTCTACATGAATGCATGCAGTTTTTCAGCAAAGTACAATGTAACTCTGCAAATACAAATTCACGCCACAAAATATATGTGTGCATGTGGGTCTTTGTCTGTCTGTGTGTGTCTGTCTGGGGTGGGGGTTGTGAGTGTGAGCAAGTGTGTGTGTGTGTGTGTGTGTGTGTGTGTAGTGAGTACAGAGTGTCTTAAGTCTGTGAGGGAGTGCATGTGTGAATGTGGGAGTGTCTATAAGGGCGCATGTGGGTGTCTGTGTGTACCTGTGTCCGTGTGTATGTGAAAGTGTGTATGTGTAGGAAATCTGTGTGTGTGTGTAGCACAATGGTGATCACCTGTAATGTGACATGAACCCAAGGTCCTGGTTGAGGCCCTCCCTATGGTTACCGAACGTAGATATCAGCCTCTGCTTGGCCACTTTCCTCTGCTGCCTGTCCCAAAGTCCACCTTGGAGGATGGTCATGAGGCTGAATGTCCTGGACCACTGAAGTGGTCCCCAACTGGGAGGGAACCCTCCTGTCTGTTGTTCGTTGTGTGGTGCCCATTCATCCGTTGTCGTAGCCTTTGATCGGTTTCCCCAATGTACCATGCCTCCAGGCATCCTTGCCTGCAACGTATAAGATAGACAACATTGGCTGAGTCACATGAGTACCTGCCATGTACAAGGTGAGAGGTGTTCCCACGCATAATAGTGGTATCTATGTCCACAATCTGACACGTCTTGCAGCGTCCACCATGACAGGGATGTATGGAGTTGTCCTGAGAGCCGGGCAGTTTGCTACGAACAATGATCTGTTTGAGGTTTGGCTGTTTAAAGGCAAGTAGCGGAGGTGTGGGGAAAGTCTTGGTAAGGTGCTCATCCTCATTGATAATGTGTTGCAGGTCAAGAAGAACGTGGCGTAATTTTTCAGCTCCTGGGAAGTACTGAACAACGAAGGGTACCCTGTCAGTTGCAGCATGTGTCTGTCTCCTGAGGAGGTCATTACAGTTCCTTACTGTGGCACATCGGAACTGGCGGTCGATGAGTTGAGCATCGTACCCCGTTCTTGTGAGGGCATCCTTGAGTACATTGGGGAAACCGAGCAAAGGCTACGACAACGGATGAATGGGCACCGCACAACAATCAACAGACAGGAGGGTTCCCTCCCAGTTGAGGAACACTTCAGTGGTCCAGGACATTCAGCCTCGGACCTTCGGGTGACTATCCTCCAAGGTGGACTTCGGGACAGGCAGCAGAGAAACGTGGCCGAGCAGAGACTGATAGCTAAGTTCGGTACTCATAGGGAGGGCCTCAATCGGGACCTTGGGTTCATGTCACATTACAGGTGATCACCATTGCACTACACACACACACACACACACACACACACACACACACACACACACACACACACACACACACACACACACACACACACACACACTCCTACACACACACTCTCACATACACATGGACACAGGTACACACAGACGCGCACACAGACATCCACAAGCACCCTTATTGACATACACACTCCCACACTCACACATGCACCCCTTCACAGACTTAAGACACTTTGCACTCACTACACACACACATAATACTTTCTCACACTCATAACCCCCACCCCAGACAGACACACACACACAGACAAAGACCCACATGCACACATATATTTTGTGGCGTGAATTTGTACTTGCAGAGTTACATTGTACTTTGCTCAAAAGCTGCATGCATTCATGTAGAACTCTGAGCTCAAAAACTGCATGAATTTATGTAAAACTCCGTTGTCTCACTTTTTAGATTAGAATCAATCTAAACATCAGGCCATAGACAAAGAACACAGGGGGCTAACACCTTCAACATATTGTCTAGCTATCACCATTGTTAACAGCTAACCCCGAGAATGCAACTTTCAAAAAAAGGTTTTGTGATTTACACATGAAAGAAGTGAAACTATCACTGTATCCTAACAGATGAAAGGCTTAACAGACAATCAATTTTTCAATGTATAATTTCAGTTACATCACACTGTAAATTTTTGCTATAAATTCTGTGTTACGATCGAGCCCTCCACTATCACCTGATGAAGCTGCGTTGCTCCAAAAGCTAGTGTTCTTCCAATTAAACCTGTTGGACTATAACCTGTGATTTTTAACCAATTTACAAGTGCTCAAGTTCTGTCGTGGGATTGGCATCTAAGAACCTTTGACTAAAAACATCAGAGAACTATCACTGAACCAAGCTGACACAAAAATAAAAAGCTAAACATTTTCAGTAAAATAATTAGTTAATCAATTGTGGAACTAAATGCTTCTATATTTTAATACCATTCTGATTGAGCACAGAGCATTGTTACTTTGTTTGGAAATCTCTGTAATATGCTTTATCACTTGACCATTGATCTGAAACCTCACAGCTACAGAGAAGACACAGTCACAATGAAAGATAAATAGAAAGAGCAAAACCGTCAAACTCAAGGACAATCGCAATCTTTCCCACAATCTTACTTGGGATGAATGTTCCCAATTAACATTTAGGTTCCTGACGAAGAGATCCCTCTGCCAAGTCACAAATTCTTGTGAAACATATGACAAGGAAATGCCAGGTGGATAAGAAATGTTTGAAAGTGGCAGAGAAGGAAGCCATAACAATGACCAGATTCTTTCTTTATATTGAAAAACCAATGGGCTTTGCTATATTCACTTTGTTCTTTTTAGTTGCTGAGGCAATGGTAAGTTGCAAACTGACTTCCTGCTCTGAGTTCATAATAGGAGTGTAACAATTATAAATCAAAGTTAATGTTATAAAGAAACGCACTTGTACACCCATTCTGCTGACTTCCATGTTTTTCAAATCTAAATACTTGGCTCCATTTCTGTACTACCTCAGCCCAAAGTTAATTAGATCTCCTTCAGAAAAATACCTTGTAACAAAGATTTACTATCAGTTAGAACAGAGATCAAGTGTGTAGCAGGTCATGACCACCCTGGGACCATGACTTATAGTTAAAGGAAATGAACGTTACATAGCAAAATTGGAAGGACGACGGAAAGGTAGTCATTGACTTAAGGAAGTTTCTTTTCCTTGCTTGAAACAATACCCATAGGAACATTCAATGGGGTATTTATCAGTGATAGAATCATAGAGTCATAGAGATGTACATCATGGAAACAGACCCTTCGGTCCAACCCATCCATGCCGACCAGATATCCCAACACAATCTAGTCCCACCTGCCAGCACCCGGCCCATTTCCCTCCAATCCCTTCCTATTCATATACCCATCCAAATGCCTCTTAAATGTTGCAAATTGTACCAGCCTCCACCACATCCTCTGGCAGCTCATTCCATACACGTACCACCCTCTGCGTAATAAAGTTGCCCCTTAGGTCTCTTTTATGTCTTTCCCCTCTCACCCTAAACCTATGCCCTCTAGTTCTGGACTCCCCGACACCAAGGAAAAGACTTTGCCAATTTAACCTATCCATGCCCCTCATAATTTTGTAAACCTCTATAAGGTCACCCCTCAGCCTCCAACACTCCAGGGAAAACAGCCCCACCTGTTCAGCATCACCCTGTAGCTCAGATCCTCCAACCCTGGCAACATCCTTGTAAATCTTTTCTGAACCCTTTCAAGTTTCACAACATCTTTCCGATAGGAAGGAGACCAGAATTGCACGCAATATTCCAAAATATTGCCTAACCAATATCCTCTCTGAAGCAAGACTTTAGTTCTGAGAATAACCCCCTCAGAAAACCTAATTCAGGACCAAACAAAATAACCACCATGACAAATCACCCAACAGTTATATCTTACAAAATTAATAAAGGAAAAATAAGTTTAAAGTAAACCAAACTTGCAAGATTAATCAGAAGTTCATGTTCCATCAAGTCATTATGTTAATTCCTTTAAATAATTGAGTCAGCTGCTGTTTATTAAATTGTCTGTCCCATTCATCTAAAGGAAGGAAGTTTTCATAGGCAACAGCACTGTACATAATTTCTTAAAGAATACTGGAAAATCTCAAATAAGTTACAAGATCTCCTCTATGAAGAAAATTTACACACTCTTTGCAAAGTCATGCCATGGAAATTTATAGCACCAAAAGCCTCCATTTGGCCATTCTGTCTGTGCCAGCATAGTCTAAAACTAATCCCACTGCCCTTCTCTATCTTTCCAAAATGTTCTCAACTTCAAAAGCAGGGTTCATTGAAATTTCTTGACAACTAAGAGTGCATTCAGAGAGACATCTAAGAGAAGCCTTTGTGTATTTACATATGTGTGAGACACCCCACTTGAACAAGCCCAGACCATTACTTTGACAGGGGAGAAATAAATGCGGAGAAAATGATCCCTGAACAAAACGTCATTCAATGACTGAAGTAGGAAGAGAAAAGCCTGGAAGCAAGAACATATTATGAAACCAGTACCAGTAACAAGCCAAGTAAAAATACAGTACACAAATTAAAACTATTAATACACATACTAAATTAAACCAAGCATAAAAATATAGCAAAACAAATGGATCACAGGTGGAAACACTATACTAAAACTAGTGTAACAGGATGGAGTTCAGACTATTAAAAGCACAACAAAAACAGATAGGAATGCTATTAAAACCAGCACAAGAGCATCGTTCTAACCAGTACAAACAAGTCAAACTGACACAAAGGTTATCACCAAAATTAAAATTACAAATTATAATTAATATTAAAATCATTAATCAGCAACATGAACAGTATTAGAACCAGACACAGCTTTAGACATTCTCATTAAAACAAGTGTGACACATAAAATAATATAAGCAGAATCTTTGAGAATTATGAATATTATTTTCACAATGATACATTCCAACTACAAATAGTGTATTGTTACAACTATGACCAGCTCACCAAAGCGGACACCAAAATATATATTCAGCATTGGGAACATTTACATACAATAATTACAATAACCAGGCTGAACATAACAGCACATTAAACTAAGTAAAGCTTAAATGAGCAGAACGAGCAACTAAAATTAATAAGAGTACAGCATTAAATGCTGAACTAATGAAGAGTATTAAACCATGCAACATGTATTGTGTTAAACTAAGTGTGAGCACTGCATGACACTAAGTAAGGATGCTACATTGAAGGGCTGGTAAAAGAAACAATTGTTAAGAGTTGCTGTAGCTGTTAATATACAAGTGGAACCAAGTTAATGTAAGCTTTTGGAGCCAATGAGGAAAGATCAACACAGAGTTACAACAAGTAAGAACGTATTTGAGCAAAAGCTTTATGATAATTCCTTTAATTCAATTACGTACAGCTACAGTGCTGCAGTGAAAATAAAGAAACCGATCAACACAAATAGAACAGCGAAAGTGAAGCAATTGCTCCCCATAACCATTAAAATTACAAAGAAAATAACTACAATGCTAAAACTTAGTTATAATAGATTATCTTCATAATAACTTATTATTCCTAAATTCGATCAGGAAATCACATCAAGATCAATCCATGTAAAGCGTTAAAACAAGTCAGAGTGCAATATAAGAATAAGTATCTGTAAACAGGCAATCTTAAATCCTGTTACAGATATTTGGGTAATAAACTAAACCCAAATTAGTTCTCTTTGGGTTATGGGATGGCTAGTTCAGGAACATAGATATCAATACGTTTCAATAGCTCAGAGTCTTCAGGCAATCGGGTTTAGAATCCTATATTATCATGGTCCATGAAATAAAGTGTCAAGGATAAAACGTGCAGAACCTTGTCTGCAGCAAAGTAACTGACATTTATATTTTGTTCACAAGTCTGTTCAACTGAGTTTCATTTAGAAAGAATTCATGTGGTTGAGTTAATCCTACATACCATTTTCTTTACAATCACCTGTGCACCTGGTCACCCAAATCCCATTTTCAATACATATTTAAAATAATTTATTGACCTCCAGGCCACGTGCAGTTTTTTTTGTATGTCTTGAGGGGAATCTGTGCTTCATGTATACTTGGAGTGTGATTAATTTCACAACAGGAAGGAGCTGTTCTTCAATTTCATGTTGCACTTCACACCCCTATTCCAGATATCTTTGGTCATCTGGTGCAGGGGTGTGAAAAGATCAAAGGATGCAGTGGGATGGTCTTCAGCTTGATCCTGATCAATATTGCCAACAAAAGTCCAGGCTGTGGACAGCTCAGAGGACTATTTGGCCTTAACATTGACCTCTCCTTCCTGTGGCTATGTCCATGCCAGATAATTCATGGAGAGGAAGTGACCATTTGAGGCTTTCCACAGCCAATGGGCACCAGGACTACTGAAGTGCTTCTGTCCACATTGGAACCAATGACATAGGAAGGGAAAAGATTGAGATTCTGAAGGGAAAATACAGAGGGTTAGGCAGGAATTTAAAAAGGAGGTCCTTGAGAGTAATAATATCTGGATTACTCCTGGTGCTACGAACTAGTGAGGGCAGGATTAGGAGGATAGAGCAGATGAAAGCATGGCTGAGGAGCTGGTGTATGGGAGAAGGATTCACATTTTTGGGTCATTGGAATATCGTTTGGGGTAGAAGTGACCTGTACAAGAAGGACGGTTTGCACCTAAATTGGAAAGGGACTAATATACTGGCAGGGAGATTTGCTGGAGCTGCTTGGGAGGATTTAAACTAGTAAGGTTGGTGGGGTGGGACCCAGGCAGATAGTGAGGAAAGAGGTCAATCTGAGATTGGTACAGTTGAGAACAGAAGTGAGTCAAATAGTCTGGGCAGGCAGGGACAAGGTAGGACTAATAAATTAAACTGCATTTATTTCAATGCTAGGGGCCTAACAGGGAAGGCAAGTGAACTCAGGGCATGATTAGGAACATGGGACTGGGATATCATAGCAATTACAGAAACATGGCTTAGGGATGGGCAGGACTGGCAGCTTAATATCCCAGGATACAAATGCTACAGGAAGTATTGAAAGGGAGGCAAGATAGGAGTGGAAGTGGCATTCTTGATAAAGGATAGCATTACAGCTGTGTTGAGGGAGGATATTCCCGGAAATACATTCAGAGAAGTTATTTGGGTGGAACTGAGAAATATGAAAGGGATCCCACATTATTGGAATTGTATTATAGACCCCCTAATAGTCAGAGGGAAATTGAGAAACAAACTTGTAAGGAGATCTCAGCTATCTGTAAGAATAATAAGGTGATTATGGTAAGGGATTTTAACTTTCCAAACATAGACTGGGACTGCCATAGTGTTAAGGGTTTAGATGGAGAGGAATTTGTTAAGTGTGTACAAGACAATTTTCTGATTCAGTATGAGGATGTACCTACTAGAGAAGGTGCAAAGCTTGACCTACTCTTGGGAAATAAGGCAGGGCAGGTGACTGAGGTGTCAGTGGGGGAACACTTTGGGGCCAGCGATCATAATTCTATTAGGTTTAAAATAGTGATGGAAAAGGATAGATGAGATCTAAAAGTTGAAGTTCTAAATTGGAGAAAGGCAAATTTTGATGGTATTAGGCAAACACTTTCGAAAACTGATTGGGTGCAGATGTTTGCAGGTAAAGGGACAGCTGGAAAATGGGAAGCCTTCAGAAGTGAGGTAAAGAGAATCCAGAGAAAGTATATTCCTGTTAGTGTGAAAGGAAAGGCTGGTAGGTATAGGGAATGCTGGATGACTAAAGAAATTTAGGGTTTGGTTAAGAAAAAGAAAGAAGCATATGTAAGGTATAGACAGGATAGATCGAGTGAATCCTTAGAAGAGTTTTAAGGCAGTAAGAGTATACTTAAGAAGGAAATCAGGAGGGTAAAAAGGGGACATGAGATAGCTTTGGCAGATAGAATTAAGGAGAATCCAAAAGGTTTTTACAAATACATTAAGGACAAAAGGGTAACGAGGGAGAGAATGGGTCCTCTAAAAAAACAGCAAGGTGGCCTTTGGGTGGAGCCACAGCAAATGGGGGAGATACTAAATGAGTAATCTGCATCAGTATTTACTGGGGAAAAGGATACGGTAGATTTGACTGTAGGGATATAGATGGTGACACCTTGCAAAATGTTCATATTACTGAGGAGGAAGTGCTGGATGTTTTGGAACACATAAAGGTGGATAAATCCCCAGGACCTGATCAGGTGTACCCAAGAACTCTGTGGGAAGCTAGAGGAGTGATTGCTGGGCCTCTTGCTGAGATATTTGTATCATCGATAGTCATAAGTGAGGTGCCAGAAGACTGGAGGCTGGCTAACGTGGTGCCACTGTTTAAGAAGGGTGGTAAGGACAAGCCAGGGATCTACAGACCAGTGAGCCTAACCTCAGTGGTGGGCAAGTTGTTGGAGGGAATCCTGAGGGACATGATGTACATGTATTTGGAAAGGCAAGGACTGATTAGGGATAGTCAACATGGCTTTGTGTGTGGGAAATCATGTCTCACAAACTTGATTGAGTTTTTTGAAGAAGTACCAAAGAGGACTGATGAGGGCAGAGTGGGAGATGTGACCTATATGGACTTCAGTAAGGCATTCAACAAGGTTCCCCATGGGAGACTGATTAGCAAAGTTGGATCTCACAGAGTATAGAGAGAACTGGTCATTTGGATACAGAACTGGCTGAAAGGTAGAAGACAGAGGGTGGTGATGGAAGGTTGTTTTCAGACTGGAGACCTGTGACCAGTGGAGCGCTGGGTCCTCTACTTTTTGTCATTTACATAAATGATTTTCATGCGAGCATAAGAGATATAGTAGTAAGTTTGCAGATGAAACCAAAATTGGAGGTGTTGTGGACAGCGAAGATGGATACCTCAGATTACAACAGGATGGGCCAGTGGGCTGAGAAGTGGCAGATGGAGCTTAATTCAGATAAATGCAATATGCTGCATTTTGGGAAAGCAAATCTTAGCAGGACTTATACACTTAATGGTAAGGTCCTAGGGAGTGTTGCTGAACAAAGAGAGCTTGGAGTGCAGGTCCATAGCTCCTTGAAAGTGGAGTCGCAGGTAGATAGGATAGTCAAGAAGGCATTTGGTATGCTTTCTTTTATTGGTCAGAGTATTGAGTACAGGAGTTGGGAGGTCATGTTGTGGCTGTACAGGACATTGGTTAGGCCACCGTTGGTATATTGGGTGCAATTCTGGTCTCCTTCCTATCGGAAAGATGTGAAACTTGAAAGGGTTCAGAAAAGATTTACAAGGATGTTGCCAGGATTGGAGAATCTGAGCTACAGGGAGAGGCTGAACAGGCTGGGGCTGTTTTCCCTGGAGCGTTAGAGGCTGAGGGGTGACCTTTTAGAGGTTTACAAAAGTATGAGGGGCATGGAAAGGATAAATAGGCAAAGTTTTCCCCTGGGGTCGGGGAGTCCAGAACTAGAGGGCATAGGTTTAGGGTGAGCGGGGAAAGATATCAGAGAGACCTAAGCGGCAATGTTTTCACACAGAGGGTGGTACATGTATGGAATGAAGAAGTGGTGGAGGCTGGTACAATTGCAATATTTAAGAGGCATTTGGATGGGTATATGAATAGGAAGGGTTTGGAGGGATATGGGCCGGAAGCTGGCAGGTGGGACTAGATTGGGTTGGGATATCTGGTCGGCATGGACCGGTTGGACTGAAGGGTCTATTTACATGCTGTACATCTCTTTGACGCTATGATTCTATGATTCTGTATGCCTCTATTACATCTTATTGGTTGCCCCTTTTAAGAAGCGAGCACATGCTACCTCGTGAATTCATGTGAGTTTGAGTTGGTCATTAACAAATAAGGTCAAGCAAATCCTTTAAACCTGGACTCAGATTTTAGATCAGTACAAAATGAAATCCTCGTACAAAACAAAAGAAAATGAGAAAGTTTCAGGAGAAACTCAGGAAATAACTGAATGTTTAAAAAAAAAACATTGGAAGCTTTCAAAGTAAGCTCAAAGAGAATAATTTTTAAAATAAAACGTTAGATGATTAAAACGCATTTAGATAAACTTAATGTAGAATTGTAAGGGAATTCTGCTGTTCGCTTGGCTCTAAATCTAGTTATAGTTGGTAACAGCTCTAATCTGTTCATGTGACTTGTTGGGGAATTTTTTTCTTCCATTTTCACCCTGTAACTTTGGACTATTTGTTTTAATTTTTCCCCGAACTAAGTTTACAAGAGTATAAGTTATGTCTAGCCAAGAAGCTTATTGTTATAAAAACTAAAACCAGTTTTTGGTTGCTGGAAACCAGAAACAAAAACAGAAATGGTTGGCAAAGCTCAGCAGGTCTGGCAGCATCGGTGGCGAGAAATCAGAGTGAACACTTCAGGTCCAGTGATCCTTCCTCAACACCTAAAATATTAACTCTGCTTTCTCTCCACAGATGCTACCAGACCCGCTGAGCTTTGTCAGCAAGTTCTGTTTTTTGAAGCCTATTGTCATTATCATTATCATTTTTCATTAATCTTCTGGACTATGCACTAGCAAATAGAGATTGTATACCTGATTGCCCAAACCCCATTCTTTGACTCTTGACCTGGAATAGATACTGTTCTTCAATCCAAAGTGGGATATATTTACACTTCCTCAGACGCTCACAGGCAAAGGAGTTAATCTTTGCAGTTTCTAGATAAGCTCAGATTGAAAACTGGAGATTCTTCAGAGTCTAAAACTGGGTTGAAACCAAATCAAAGAGACTGCCACCTGAATTTCTATGATGATCCCAGTGATACAGTATTGGGATGTATGAATTAAATAGATTTTTTTTCTAAACACTGACTTGATTTCCTGGGAATCCATGAAAGTCTCTGTTTTACCAAATATGTGAATGTCAAAATCTTCATACATTGCAGGCAAGTATGCCCTGAGGCACGGGATATTGGTGAGACCATGCAATCACTATGACAATGGTTGAATGGACACTGCGCAGGAATCACCACACAGGAGTGTTCCCTCCCAGTCAGGAACTCTTTAGTGGTCAAAAATATTCAGTCTCTGATCTTCAGATAAACATCCTCCAAGGTGGATCCAGAGCTACACAACAACGCAGCATGGTGGCACAGTGGTTCGCACTGCTGCCTCACAGCGCCAGAGACCTGGGTTCAATTCCTGCCTCAGGCAACTGACTATGTGGAGTTTGTACATTCTCCCCATGTCTACATGGGTGTGCTCTGGTTTCCTCCCACAATCCAAAAATGTGCAGGTTAGGTGAATTGGCCACGCTAATTTGCCTGTAGTGTTAGATGAAGGGGTAAATGTACGGGGGTGGTTTGGTGTGGACTTGTCGGGCCAGAGGGCCTGTTTCCACACTGTAAGTAATCTGACAGATCATATTTCCTACTGCTATAATACAGTGCTTTGAAGGATTTTGTGCATGAAATTAGTGTCATATGTCCTGAGTGGACTGTTGAATAAATTCATAAGATCTAAATAAGATGTATCTGCTATTTAATGAGCAATTTGTTCTATAATTGTATTTGGGTTTGTTAAAGTAAAACTATTTAAAAAATGAAAGTTTGCCTATCAAATTTTTTAATGGGAAGTTTGGTTCTTTCATGTTATTGATGTACATGGTGATCATCATGCCACACACTCAATCTGACTACATTCCTTTGTAACATTCTATATCCATCTACATCTTTACAGTGCCTTCTGATGCAAGGTTGGTGCAAGTCAATAACCCATGATTTTTGAGTGCAGGCGCTCCCTGATTTACGAATGCCTGACTTACGAATGCTGATACTTAAGAAAATGATCCCATGCAGTAGTAAATTAATATGAAGCTTAAAGATCTGACATGGAAATGTTTTCTTGTATGTATATATGGCTATTTTATATCATCCTAGATTGTGTTCCAATTTGTGCACAAATTGACTTATGACCATACTCAAGAATAAAACCCATTTGAAACCCAGGACTGCCTATAAATCTAATTCTACCCTCAACATTTGTAATTCTAGAAATTCTATGGATGCTTTGCTGCTGGTATTCTATCCATCAATAGATTTAGATCCACTGATTTGTATCAAATGGATAGGATACCTTACATTTCTTTTGACTACCTAAGATTTTTGCAAGAGCTTTAAAGCTTTGTCTATATCTTTCTGTAGAAAGTGTAATACAGTGGCTTTTGTCCTAGATTATTTTAAACAGCCCTGTTTAGAGATGCTATTACACAATACTGGAGCAAATGAGACTTGAACCCAAGCCTTCTGTTTCTGAGGTAGGGACATTACCACTGTGCCACAAGAACTACGGGCTTGTTTTATACTTTTTTTTCCAGGCAACCTGTTCAGAGATATGATGAGACGCATCCGGGAGAAGTGGGAATTTGGATTCTGATCTCCTTGGCTAAGGGTAGAGACGCTACCAAGACATGTGAACAGGATATGTGAACAGGAGAAGTTTTGGAGGGATATGGACCAGAAGCAGGTAGGTGGGACTAGCATAATTTAGGATTTTGTTTGGCATGGACTGGTTGGCCCAAAGGATCTGTTTCCGTGCTGTATGACTCTGTATGGCCCCTGTGGCTTCACAACAGTATTTGCAACAAATGCTCTGATCTGAACAATATAAATCAGACTGGCTTATGGTGGTGTTTGGACAGCTAACTGCCTGAAACAGATGGCAGCTACAAATACCTGCAGTTACAAATACCTGAAGTATCTGATCAATGGTGGGAGTGAAGGAATGTTACTGAGCTCCCAGGTAGGTCTTACCTACAAAAGTGAGGTTTAATCACTCATTGTGAGCCCCAAAAGAGGATCCTGGCCTCTGGGACAAAGTGGGAAATATAAATGAAAATACATCTTTCAGCCTCCTCTAGCCTTGACTCTTTTTTTTTCTTTCCATCGCATTAATCGGGTGGGAAAGCCATAAGGGATTCTCTGTCGTATTATGTTTGTTGAGGTGGCCTACTGGCTTCCTCAATGTCAAACAACGTATTTGAGTAAAAACTGTCATTGCCATCTGATAGAGTCACTGCTGCTGTCCAGAACAAATTACAATTCAAGGTAGTAGATTGATGTGTCATCTGGCCAGTTTTAAGTGCTTGCTGCTCAATTCCTACCAGGGATGTTAGGTTAAACTTTAGCCTAAAAATGCGGCTATATGTACTGAAAACTGTTCTGTAAGGCACTTTGTACCTGAAAGGGTTAACTGATATCACATGATAAGCCATACCCATCAGGACATAAAGTACTGTTCTTGGGAGGAGCTCATGAGTATTGTTTGCTATTGTGTGAGAATGGTTCAGTAGTCATAATATGAGCTTAATTTAATATTGAGTCTATAGAGATCTCTCATGAGAGAGCTCCTGAGAGATCTATAGAATCACAGTGTTATAAAACATGACAATGGAATATTTGGTCCAACTCATCCACACTCACCAGATATCCAAAATTGATCTAATCACATCTGCCAACATTTGGCCCTTATCCCTCTAATCCATTCCTATTCACGTTCCCATCCAGATGCCTCTTAAATGTTGCAAATTGCACCCACATCCACCACTTCCTCCGGCAGCGTATTTCATACACACACCACTCCCTGCATGAAAAAGTTGCACTCCAGCATTCTTTTAAATCTTTCCCCTTTCACCTTAAACCTATGCCCTCTGGTTTTGGACTACTCCGCCCTGGGAAAAAGACATTGTTTACTTATCCTATCCATGCCCCTCATGATTTTATAAACCTCAATAAGATTACCCCTCAGTGCCAATGGTCCAGGAAAAACAGCCCCGGCTTATTCAGCCTCTCCCTACAGCTCAAACCCTTAAATCCTGGCAACATCTTGACATTCCTGAAGAAGGGCTTATGCCCAAAACGTCGATTCTCCTGTTCCTTTGATGCTGCCTGACCTGCTGCGCTTTTCCAGCAACACATTTTTAAGCTCAACATCCTTGTAAACCTTTTCTGAGCCTTTTCAAGTTTAACAACATTTTTCCAGTAACAAGGAGACCAGAATTGAACTCAGTATTCTAAAAGTGATCCCATCAATTTCCTCTACATCCACAACATGTTTCTCAGCTGTGTTATAACTAGCTATTAAGATATCAATTTATCTGCTATTGATCAAGATTGAGCTGATCTTCTCCTGAGGATATCATTTGGATTATCAGTCTCACCTTTGAAATACAAACCTTGTGCTCAACTACAGGTCTCTGAACTGTGCTCAACTCCAGGTTGAATTGTCTGTCTTTCTAATGGAATCATATTATCAGTATGGACTGATCAAGAAAGTGAAATGATAAACTTTCAAAACCATCTAATACATGTGCTCTGTATTAGGCTGTCAATAAGCAGGTAGTTACTGAGGTAACCATGAGCTTAAAGTAGAAATAGCAATAAAATGAGCAGTAATAATAGCAATAGCATTTGAACTAATTCAGAATTCAAACAACTTTGCAATAGCAACTCGAATACTTCCCTAAAAACTTTGAAATCCCTGCAGGCACGATTGCTCACCTATTTCTCCCTCACTACAGAGTTGTTAGTTTTGACACCACACAGCAGAATGCACTTTCCTAGACTACAATCTCTGAGAGAAGAAACTGCCTCCAGCTGCCATTACAAATATATTCACTGCCTGTCCCCTATAACCATCCCTTTTAACTGTTTGCCTGCACTCAATGCAATTTGTTCTACAATTATATTTGCATCAAATTGCCTTTAACATTTCTCATTAAAAAATGTTATACCTTGTGTAAACAAAGCTGCAGATTCCTAATGGGCTTTAATGACTAATTCTGGGCTAAGCTTCTGATTTTCACATAAATCATCAAGCTGGAGCGTACAGCATTTACAAGTGTACATAGATAATCTCTTCAGACATAGAATAGTGTGCAGAGTGGATTAGGTGAGCTTTTAACTGAGAACTTCAAGCTCTTTAAAATTCTAACATTTTCTTTCTGTGTGCTTTTAACTATCTTGCACTGGGATAGTCTGGTTGGTAAATGCCCTGTGCACAACTGAAGTAGACAAACTGGGGAGCCTTGGACTGTTGAGGTTATTCAAATTCAGCACAACAGTGAGGCATGTTGCAGCTGTACAGGACATTGGTTAGGCCACTGTTGGAATTTTGCGTACAATTCTGGTCTCCTTACTATCGGAAAGATGTTGTGAAACTTGAAAGGGTTCAGAAAAGATTTATAAGGATGTTACCAGGGTTGGAGGATCTGAGCTACAGGGAGAGGCTGAACAGGCTGGGGCTGTTTTTCCTGGAGCGTCGAAGGCTGAGGGGTGACTTTATAGAGATTTACAAAATAATGAGGGGCATGGATAGGGTAAATAGGCAAAGTCTTTTCCCTGGTGTCGGGGAGTCCAGAACTAGAGGGCATAGGTTTAGGGTGAGCGGGGAAAGATATAAAAGAGGCCTAAGGGGCAACTTTTTCACAAAGAGTGTGTTAAGTGTATGGAATGAGCTGCCAGAGGAAGTGGTGGAGGCTGGTACAATTGCAACATTTAAGAGGCATTTGGATGGGTATGTGAATAGGAAGGGTTGAGAGGGATGTGGGCCAGGTGCTGGCAGGTGGGACTTGATTGGGTTGGGATATCTGGTTGACATGGATAGGTTGGACCGAAGGGTCTGTTTCCATGCTGTACATCTCCATGATTCTATGACTCTATGTCAAAGGCAAATACATTGAGTAAAAGTGACTTCTCTGGCTCTGGCACATTTTCAGGATGGAAGACAGTTGCAAACCTAAGAATTTTCTGTTTGGCAAGGTAGCTCGAGTCAATTAACCAGGGGAAAACACAAAGATCTACTTTGAGAATATTTCTAAGTGTGCCATGAAAATCCTAAACTTCAATTTCACAACAGGGAGCTGGCTAATGTCAGAAAAATGGTGAACTGATGAACACCAACATGGCTAGCAGTGACCACAGTGGCTTGATGCTGACAGCAAAAAGAACAACCCATAATGGTACACGATCATCATTTCATACAAAGTACTTGTGGCATAAACTGCCTCTTATGGAATGACCTCTTCATCCATTATATAAAGCTACTCATCCCCATTGGATTTGCTGCATTTCCATCATTTTACATAGAAGGATACTTATGAATGAGGGTCTGTTCACCAATTCAATGGCCCAGGTGAGGGTGGGATGGAAGGAACAGTCCCTCTGATATATCTGCAGTGACACAATACTGTGAGGTACAAACACACAGGAAAGAGATTATGGCCAACCTTGACCATCTACACTGTCAAGAACTGTAGTCCAAGTGACAGGCTAGGCCTATTGAACTGGTCTCCACAGCAGGATTAATCCATCAGTCACAGTGAAGAAACCACAGTTAAAGGGAACGCCAGACTGAAACATTAATTTTAACTGAATTTCTCAATCCTCGATTGCTAGAGACTGTGGAACAAGTGTTTGTTTGGCAACAAAGGCCCAGCAGACAGCCAAAGTTTTAGTGTTCAGAGCAATTGTTGTCACTGTACTCCTGTATTGCACTGAGACCTGGATCATATATTATGACATGCTTGAGCACTGCAGAAATTCTGTCAGCCACACCTTCACAACAGACTCAGGATTCTGTGGAAAGACTGTCAAATAAATTTTAGTGTTCATCTTGATGCCAGATCTACAAACAATCAGGAAAAAAACCCTGTAAGATCAATTGTGTGTCTGGATGGCAAAAAAGCATCTTCCCCACCAGATCCTGTTTCTCTCAACTCCACGAAGCTGGACCAAAAGCAAAAATCACTGGAAAAGCTCCACAAGTCTGGCACCAGCTGTGGAGAGAAATCAATTAATGTTTCGGGTTGAGTGACCTTTCCTCAGACCTCACCTCTTCCTTTAATTCACCTGACCTGTTCATCTTTGGATTAGATTAGATTACTTACAGTGTGGAAACAGGCCCTTCGGCCCAACAAGTCCACACCGACCCGCTGTAGCGCAACCCACCCATACCCCCACGTTTACCTCTTAACTAACACTACGGGCAATTTTAGCATGGTCAATTCACCTGACCAGCACATCTTTGGACTGTGGGAGGAAACCCACACAGACACGGGGAGAACGTGCAAACTCCACACAGTCAGTCGCCTGAGGCAGGAATTGAACCCAGGTCTCTGGCGCTGTGAGGCAGCAGTGCTAACCACCGTGCCACCCCTAACGGTGAGCATTACAGATCTGTCAAAGGCAAATTTCTCACTCAACCTGAAAGGTTAACTTTGATTTCTCTCCATAGATGTTGCCAGACCTTTTGAGCTTTTCCAGCATTTTTTGTTTCTGATTTACAGCATCCATAGTTGGAGGTGTGGGGAAGGGGAGTATGTGCTTTAGAGATACTTAAGGCCTTCTTGAAGTGCAGCAACATTGAACTTAATGCCCGGGTGAAGCTTGTTATCAACTGTTTAAAAAGCAATAAGTTGTCTATTAAACAGCATGTTGCTTTAAGACAATGTCACGTTGATGAGGCAGAGCAGTATCAGATAAGGGAAGGTAAGGACTCTGTATCCCATTACCTTGTGAGACATCTATTCTGTTGTCCAAATTCCATGGTTTGAGAATTAGTCTCTTCAATCACATGAAGATCTATGGTAGAAACTCTTGACTTAAGTCGACTTCATCCTCAATCAAAGGACAACAAATGATGAGCTCATAAAAGCAAATTACTGTGGATGCTGGGATCTGAAACCAAAAGAGAAAATGCTGGAAAATCTCAGCAGGTCTGGCAGCATCTGTAAGGAGAGAAAAGAGCTGATGTTTTAAGTCCAGCTGTCCCTTTGTCAGTTAGACTTGAAACGTCAGCTCTTTCTCTCCTTACAGATGCTGCCAGACCTGCTGAGATTTTCCAGCATTTTTTCTTTTGGAAATGATGAGCTCAGTTTGCCTGAAGGTGCTCTCAAACAAGAATGCTCTTGATTTTGCCAGGAAACCTTTAGCTGTGTGAATGTCTGAAACTCCATCCTATTTCTAGCTCTCTGTGTAGGGAAATGGCTATGAAACATCTGAATCACAGCTACTTCAAACTGTATGATGGAGCAGCTTAAGGAGCCAAACGGTTATATGCTAGGGAAAAAAGTTTAATTTCCATCTTTAGCATATGTGGTATTTTTCTGAGTCTCTAGCAGGCTGAAATAGTTAGATTAGATTCCCTACAGCATGGAGACAGGCCCTTCAGTCCAACATTCCACACCAACCCTCCAAAGAGTAACCCACCCAGACCCATTCCCTTACATTTACCCTGACTAATGTACTTAACACTATGGACAATTTAGCATGACCAATTCACCTGGCCTGTTCATCTTTGGAGTGTAGGAGAAAACCAGAGTAAACCCACACAGATATTGGGAGACAGTCAGACCAAGGTGGGAATTGAACCTGGGTCCCTGGTGCTGTGAGGCAGTAGTGCTAACCACCATGCCACCCTAATAGTGAGCATTATGAATCTGTCAAAGGCAAATCTCTTAGACATGATGGTAGTAATCACACCAAAACAGTTTTGGCGGATAAAGCACAGAATCTGAGGACATTGTGTAAAGCGAAGCTAGCCAGAGGCAGAAGACCCAAGCCTCCAGTTCACATCCACTTGCAATCCTGGTATGAAAGCCCCAAAAATCAATTATTGCACCTGGGCTGCTGGCTGGCAAAAAGAAGGAAAATACCAACATATCTTCTTCTGTGAATTGGCATTGGCTACATCAATGATAAGTGGTTACGACAGCGTGGCAATCAGCACCAACACCAAAAACAACAAGCACCTATTGTTACTTGGCAACTTAATGCATCGAACTTGTAGCAGAACCTATCTCTCCAGATTGGGCTTCACAGCTATCAGCAAGTGGGCACACCAAGCAATGAGCCTCAATCTCAATGGATAGTTTGCTGTGCGTCCATCTTCTCTCCTAGATAGAAAGATTCCAACAAAGAATTGGGGAGAATGAGCATGACATCAAGCATGACTAAAGCATGAGTTGCAGATTGACTAACTAATGTTACCGAAATCCCCTTTAGCAGCTGAGAAGGCGCCGTTGTATAGAAAATTTCAGGCTGCAACGACTGCATCAGAGCTGTGCCAACTATGTCATTGTGGTGTTAGTTTTGCTGCAAGAGTCAGTACAGTACAGCCTTCCTGAAGAAATGTGGCTTCCTTCTGCACAGCTCCTCAGATATTGTGGGCTTTTGTTCTGTGCTGATATACTTTGTTGGCAAGGAGAGGATTCCTGGAGGCACATGTATTGAATTTTCTCTGCAGCTACTGCTCTGTTTCCTTGTTCTTCCTCATGCCAGACTGGAATTGCCCACAGGATTTCCTGTAGAGGGAAGAAGGTGCCTTGCCAGAAGCCCCACTGACAAACATCAAAACCTTGAAATGAGCGCCAAAACTATTGTATAAGACAAGTATCCTGAACCTTGAAGGTGTTTTTTAACTGGTTTGTAACAGTTAAAATACAACTGCTTCTGACATATACCACTCCAGTTGTGGAAGCAGCACTAGTATTGCAGTTTGAGAAGGTATCAGGGTTTCCAACATTGTCTTGCCATGTCCCTCCCCCAGCAATTGCCCTACACACTAATTAAAAATATTTATTTGGCCCCTGTCTCTTCTGGCAGGAACAGACATTGCCAAAATTGTAATACATTCAGAAAATTCCTAACAGACAAAATGCCAACAATAAGACAATGTTTTGGTTGCAATTTTGATGCTGTTATTACTGCATTTACTGAACAGGGTGAACAATATTCTGTTAAAAATCTGTCAGAAGAGGGTAATCACAGTCCTGAAAATGTGTTGCTGGAAAAGCGCAGCAGGTCAGGCAGCATCCAAGGAGCAGGAGAATCGACATTTCGTGCATGAGCCCTTCTTCAGGAAGAAGGGCTGCGCTTTTCCAGCAACACATTTTCAGCTCTGATCTCCAGCATCTGCAGTTCTCACTTTCTCCTCGGTAATCACAGTCCCTCAAGTTACTCTTATCATTCAAGTGTTGTTTTGTCCATTCTAAAGGCTTCTCTTGTCCTTGAGTGGGTCATATTTCTGAAAATGTTAGAATCATAAACACAGCATCTCTTCACATTGAGTACAAATTGAGAAATATATAAACCTCAATGATTAGATAACTGCAGCAATTTCTGAATAAAACTCAAACTATAATGCAATATTTACTACTAGATGAACTGAGATTTTCAATTCATGTTGTCGTAGACTGTAGATATCTATATAAGCGGAATCCGAATCTCTTTAATCTCCACTTTTACACTTTATACTTCTTTAGGCAGGTACAGCTTGGTGTGTAAAACTCATTTCTGTCAGTTTTTATATTAAATGTCTTTCTTTCTCTTGAATAATCCACTCATTTATAAATATTTTAACAATGTGATCAAAAATTGTTTCATTTTAAATGTCTGTATTTAATTAATGGCACTCTATATCTTAATGCCTCTTGGGGCTATCTGTTAGAACATGCTTAATTGTTGTATCTGTGAAGTTTCTCAAATATTGAATGAAAATGCGTATGGATTTGTAAGTACTGGACATCAGCCAAACAATGGGATGGTACATTTCTAACTTTATAAATGTGGACATGCTGATTCTCATTAATGAAAGTGTTTGGAGTTTGCAACTGGTATCTTTCCCAATGTTACATATCGTCATTGGCAAAACATTCTTATTTCATTATGTTCACTGAATTTCCTTTTGCTTCTCTTACCCTCTCATATCTCTCCTAATTATTATCTGATTATCCCTTATTTTAACAAAGACATTTAATTGTTTGTAGTTGTTTTTGCAGCAGTGCCTATGGTAATCAAATTGTGGAAAACTAAAAAAACCACTTCCCTTCTCGCCACCCCACCCCCAACATAATCCAGCCTCTAGTTTTTTTTTAATTCTTGCAAAAATGGTAAGCAATGCTTTGTGTTTCTATGTTCCCATTCTGCCATCTACTGGGTGAAACTACACAAAGGCCAATTGCAATAAGCTGTATCCAATTTGGTTCATTCAGTTCTAACTTGCATAACTGAGCTCAGAAAATTGCAGAGAACGGGAAGCATTAGCTCCTTCCACAGTCAGATTCATATAGCACGGAAACAGATCCTTCCTCCAACCAGTCCATGCCAAACATGTTCCCAAACCAAAATACTCTCACCTGCCTGCACTTTGGCCCATGTCCTTTCAAATCTTTCCTATTTTAAAAGAATTTTCCAAATGTCTTTTAAAAGTGGTATTTGTACCCACATTTATCATTTCCTCTGGAAGTTCGTTCCACACACAAACCACTCTCTACGTATTAAACAAAAATTGCCTTTTATATCTTCTTTAAATGTTTCTCCTCTCACCTTAAATTATGCCCCCTACCCTTGAAATCCCCCACCCTAGGGAAAATGTACCTGCCTTTCACTCCATCTATTCAACTCATGATTTTATTAGCCTCTTTAAGGTCACCTTTCAACCTCCAGTGAAGAAAGTCCCAGCCTATACTAGTTGCTTGTTGCTTGTTCCACCTTTGCCAGGCTTCACATTTCAAGTATGTTTAAAATAAATCATTGAAAATCATTTTGTTCCAGCATTGGTTGATGTTCATGCAAATTCAATGAGCATCTTTTTTGTTGTAAGTTTTGCTGACTGACTTGAATTTATTGAATTCATATGAATCCTTTTTCCTGAAACTTACTAACCCCATTAGATTTCTAATGTTACAGATATAGAATAAAATTTAAAATGGATATAAAAACAAAACATAAATATATTCATTCTGATTTAAAAACAGAGACTGCAAACAAGTGTATAGTGATTGGACTTGAAGCTCTGATTAAATTCGATTTTCTAGAACCTTAACTTCCAATGATCTGGTGGCTGGCTTTCCACTTACCAACTTCCATGCACACTGGAACATTCAACATTTCTGCCTATGTCATCAGCTTTTGCTCATTCATTACCTCAATGCTTGCTGATCTAATTAGTTCCTGTTCCAGCAACAATTTAAAAAAAATCTTCTACTCAAATTCCTTGAATTGACTCCTCTCCTCCACTTCTCTATCCCAGTGTTATAACACTCTGCCACCTCTGCATTACTCCAAATCTGGTCTTGTGCCTCAAACTTCTTCACTCCACCTCTGTGGGACGTGCGTTCAGCTGCTCAGGCTCTAAACTTTGGAATCCCAACTCACTCATCTTTGCTCCTTTTATAACACTCTGTAAACCTACCTCTTGGGTTTTGGTCACCTGTCCCTGTACCTCTGTATCTGGCTAGGTGTCAGACTTTGGCTGATGATAACCCCAGGTGACATACCTTTTGGTGTTTCACTACTTCACTACAAAATGCCAGTTATAGAGTCATAGAGTCAGAGACCATGGAAACAGAGCCTTTGGTCCAACCAGTCGATGCTGACCATGTTCTTAAACTCAACTATTCCCACCTGTCTGCACTTGGCCCATATCTTTCCAAACCTTTCCAATTCATCAACTTATCCAAATGTCTTTTAAATGTTGTAATTGCACCTGCATTCACCAACTTCTCTGGCAGCTCTCTGCAGCTCTCTGCATAAAAAACATTGACCCTTGTGTCCTTTTTAAGTCTTTCTCCTCTCCCCTTAAAAACATGCCCACTAGTTTTGATCTACTTCACCCTAGGTAAAAGACCCCTTGTCATTCACCTTATTTATGCCCTTCATGATTTCATAAACCTCAATAAGGTCACCCTTCAACCTCCTATGCTCCAGTCAAAAAAGTCCCAGCCTTTCTAGTCTATTATTATAATACCTCAACCCCTCCATTCCTGGCCACGTCCTGGTAAATCCTTTAAGTCTTTCCAGTTTGATGATATCCTTCCTATAGCAAGGTGACCAAATCTGCACACAGTACTCCCGAAGATACCTCACCAGTGTCCTGTACAACCTCAGCATGATGTTTCAACTCCTATACTCAAAGATTTTGTAGTTGCAAACCTCCTCTGCTTGACCAGGCAGGCAGACGGTTCAATAGCAGTAAAGCAGGAATGCCATCACAAGTTATTCTGGACCATGGAAACTGTATGCAATAAAAAAGAAAGTAGGACTTGAATTTAGACCGTGCTTTTCCTCACAATCAAACATGAAAAAGGATTTTGCAACCATTTTTGAAGTGTGGCTATCATGTTGGAAGCATGACTCCCAATTTGCACTCAACAAACTCTCTCAAACAGCAGTGTGATAATGATCAGATAATTCTGTTGGTTAAGGTGTATGAATTTGTAAAGGCACAAGGGAGAACGCCTTTTCTCTCCTTCGATATAATGTCTAGTGCATCTGTGCATAAAAATGGGCCCATGGTTTAAGCTCTTGTTCGAAAAGGGCAGATCTTAGAATGGCCTAAAAGGTATAAAGCAATGAATGTACCCCATGAAGACCACTAGAAATCTTCCTGACAATGCCATCAAGTTATCCTGAGCTCAAAGTGCTCACCTGCCAGCTTGCTCTTATTGCCTTTTTAAGATATGAATATTTTCTCCACAGAGTATCGAAAAGAAGAACCTTTTGAGACTAAATAAATACAAACAGCATAAGTTTTTGATATCTGAAATAAAAATAGAAAATGCAATAATGCACCACAAATTTATTGAGAAAGGATAAGATAGAGAAATGTTGTCTAACATTGGGTGATCTTGGCATTTTTCTTTTCCACACACTGTTGCTTCCCTTGAAAAGAAGAACTTGATTTTCTGTAGCACCATAACATGTCCTTATCAAATCACAAAACCTTTCACAGTCAATTTGTTACTTCTCAGGCAGTGTTTGCTGACACTGAAACTGCAGGTCAACCGTACTTGCATGCTCACTCAGAAACATGTATGCATAAAGTTCCAGACTACACATGTGGACAGAATAGGTGTGGATTTGAAACAGGGTTCAACAGCAGAAAAGACTTCCAGGATCAGTCAGCAGAGTGGGAATCAAAGGGATCTCTCCCATCCACCCCTCTCCCTGTCCCAATCTCCCCCCTTCCGGGTCCCAATCTTCACCAGATATCCAGATATCCAGCGAACCCATGCATAAGTGGAAAGGAGGCACATGTTTAAAACACTTCAACAAATCTTATTCACTGGCGCATATCCCAGGAGCATATTGCACATGCTCCTCAGTCTCAGCAAATGTAGCTTATTTTTTAAGCATAGTCACTTCTGCTATGTAGGCTAAAATAGTGGCCAATCTGTGCACTGTATGGTTCCATTAGCAGAAAATTGAGGAATAGTGTGATGATGGCTTTTTTTTATTTGGTTGGCTAGAGCATGAAACAATTGACAGAATCATAAGAATCATCACATGATTCCATAGTTTTATAACAAAGAAAGAAGCCATTCAGTCCATTGTCCCTGTCTGGTTTTTAGAAAGAGCTTTACGATGACTTTTCAGTGAGTGGATGTTTCTCAGATTAACTTTGCATGATTGTTTTTGAGTGGTTTAAAGAAACAGAGAAAGACTCCTCTAGTGTTGATATTATCAATTCATTTTCTTTCTCTCCCTGTTCTAAAGTGTTACCTAAAATGCAATTCAATTCTCCACTCCTGTGCCTGTTTTCATTGTTTTTACAATCTGGCTAATGTGCATGCTACATTCATCTCAATGTACGAAACTTCTAGAAAGGTGCGAATCAGTCAAATTTGAGTTTCTTTTGGCTCAGTGTGTTTCTTGTTTTCAATGATTTTATGCACCAGATTAACCTAATTGGGTGACTACAACTGTCATCTTTTTTTTAAACCATATTTGTCCAAGGATATTAAAATCAAATGATGGAACTCAAAAGTTGATAGTCCATTTTTTTCAACTATCCCAACACATGCAAGATCCTTTCAACTCACCGTGAGAAGTAAATTATTCACATTTCCTCTTTGTTTCATACTCTAATTTGTCTTTAACCTGTACCCTTTTGTTTACCAACACTCCCTGAAGTTGTTGTCCATGAAATTAATGCTATAGATCAGTATTATTAATTGAATTAAATTTCACAAGTTGTGATGCATCTCTGTTTCACTAGACCAGTGATATCCACCACTGCCCCACTGTTTCCCAGCAGACTCTTTCTCACAGATGAATCCTCAGTTGAAAAACATCAGTCCTCCTCAGGGTTACACAAACGTGAATTAGGAGCAGGAGTAGGCTATTCAACTCCTCAAGTCTTCTCCAGAATCAATACGATCATGGCCGATCTTGAACAGGCCCTTCGGCCCAACTAGTCCACACCAACCCTCCAAAGAGTAACCCACCAACCCTTCAAAGTCTAACCCACCCAGACCCCTGCATTTACCATGACTAATGCACCTAACCTACACATCCCTCAACACTATGGACAACTTACATTGGCCAAATCACCCAACCTGCGCATCTTTGGACTATGGGAGGAAACCAGAGAACCTGGAAGAAATGCACACAGACACAGGGAGAATGTGCAAACTCCACCCAGACAGTCGTCTGAGGCTGGATTCAAACCTCATTCTCTAACGCTGTGAGGCAGCAGTGCTAACCACTGAGCCACCGTGCCATCCCTCTGATCTGATTTTGGCCTCAACTTCATTTTCTTGTCTATCCTTTAATTCCCTTGTTCATCAATAATCTGATTACCTCCACCTTAAAAATATTCAATGATCCTGCCTCCACTGGTCTCTGGGAAACACAGGTCCAAAGAATCACAATGCTCTGAGACAAGACGTTTTCTCATCTCCACCATGAATGGGAGACCCCTTATTTTTAAATTGTTCTGTTCCCTAGTTATAGTCTTTTTCAAAAGATGAAACATTGAAGTTCCCTTTAGAATCTTCTATCTTTTAGGATGATCACAGCTCATTCTTCTAAGCTTCAATGGATACAGCCCAAATATCTAATGTTTCCTATAAGACAACACTTTCATCATCGAACTTAGTTGAGTGAATATTTGCTGAACTGCTTCTAATGCAAAAATGTCCTTTTCCTAAGGAATCAAAGGCTGTGCATAGAAATCTGGATGTGTTTTTACTAATATGCTGCACAGCTGTAGCAAAACATTCCCACTTCTATATGTAATTCCTATTGCATTAAGCAACCACATACTATTTGCCTTCCTTGTCACTGACTGGACTAAAATTGTAATTAATGCAGCAGGACAGCAAAATTCTTCCAAACCTCAGAGCTCTACAAGCTTTCTTTGTTTAAATAAATCCTACTTTACTATTCTTCCTGCCAAAGTTCATATTTTCCTATCCACATTCCTTTGCAGATTCCACGTGTCCTCTTCATAACTTACTTTCCTGCCTATATTTGCATCAGCAGCAAATTTAGTAATCAATGTAAAGTTTAAATACTCGTGACTCCAGCATTGATCCCATTGAAACTACCCATTAGTTTTTGCCAACTTGACAATGGCACATTTAAACTTTTTCTGTTTCTTGTTAGCTCAACAATCCTTTATCCTTACAATTATGTTATCCACTACACTATGTGCTCTTATTTTGTGTAGTAACTTTTTGATGTGGCATCTTGTCAAATGCCTTCTGGAAATCTAAGTACACCACATCCACATGTTCCCCCAAAGCTATTTGCCTATTACTTCCTCTAGAATTCCAATAAACACGCCACATATGATTTCCTTGGGATGAAAACATGTTGACTCTGTAAGTGCCTTTGAGAATTTTTTTAAGTGCCCTGTTATAATAATCCTTAATAATAGGTTCAAGAGGATTTAAGATCACTTTGACTGATTTTAAGCTAACAAGCTTGAAGTTTTCTATCTTCTGTCTCCTTCCTTTGTTGAATAGAATGGTTTCATTCAATGTTGTCCAAACTGTTGGGACCCTTTGAGAACCTAGGGCATTTTTAAAAAATTAAATCCATGCACCTGTATCTCTGGAATGGTGTCCATCAGCACCAGGGAGGTAGTCAGTTTATTTTTTAGTTTCAATCCTTTACTTTGCATCCTTTTCTGGGTGATTATTTTAACTTCCTTTCTATTCACCTCTTGATGCACGCTTATTTCTGAGATAGTATTTGTAGTCTCTACAATAAAGGCAGATGAAAAATGTCTGTTCTATGCACCCATCACTTTATTATGCTATATTAATTTCCCAGACTTTCTGTTCAAAGAAGCAGTGTTTACTTTACTGTTTTTCCTTTTCAATGTGAATGCTTACGCAAACTCTTGTTGTCTGTTCTTTGGTATCTAGTTAGCCTTCTCTCTTACTTTCACTGCTTATTATACTTTTCATCTTTGTATACTGTCTTATCTTCAGACCTGCCCCTGATGCTTGCAGTGTTAAATGTCTTTTTTTTCAGTCTGATATTAACAGGATGAGGCAGTGACGCAGTGGTAGTGCAACTGAACGAGTAATCCAGAGTTGGTGTTCTGAAGATATGGATTTGAATCCCACCATAGCAGATAGTGAAATTTGAATTCAATAAAAATAATCTGGAATTAGAAAAGATACCCTTATTTTTGTAAACAGGTTTTTCTTTTAAAAAGAAAACATTTAGTTCATGAATATCCTTCAGGGAAGCAGATAGCTCATGGTTAACTGTTCTGGCCTACACACGACTTCCTTAGATTATGGGGAGAAGTCAGGACATGGGGCTGAGAAATATATCTGCCCATTATCAAAAGACAAAGCAGACTTGATGGATTGAATGATCTCCTTCTGTTCCTTTATGTTATGGTCTTATGCACCCACACCACTTACTGCCCTCTGAAATGAGCCTATTGAGTGGGCATTAGAAATGGGCAATAAATGTTGGCCCAGCCAGTGACATCCACATCCCATCAATGAAATTTTAAAATTCTTTAACATCCTTAATTAGTCACAGATCATTTTTCCTTCCTGCTAGTTCTTTTTTTTCTCACTGGAAAATAATTTTTTGCTGAGTGCTGTGAAATCACTCCTTAAATATCTGCCATTATATCTCTACTGACCTATCCTTGAGTGACACAGTGGCACAGCTGTAAATACTGCTGCCTCACAGCTCCAGGGACCTAGTTTTAATTCCAGTCTTGGGTGACTGTCTATCTGGAGTTTACGAGTTTTTCCCATTCTGTGTGTTTTCTCCTGGGTGCTCTGGTTTCCTCCCACAGTTTCCAAAGATATGCAGGTTAGGTGGAATGGCCATGCTAAAATTGTCCCAGAGTGTCCAGGGATGTACAAGCTAAGTGGGTGAACCATGGTAACTTCAGAGTTACTGGTCAGTGTGGGATCTAGATGTATGCTCTTTGAAAGGCAGGGGCAGACCCAATGGACTGAATGGCCTCTTTCTGCACTGTAGGGATTTTATGATTATATGATCTTAATATCCAAGCTCATTTTAGAAGGTTCTGTCTTTTTCTGTTCACAATTGCCCTTTAATGATGGTGAACTTGCCGCTCTTGAACCCACTCCAAAGTTGCATGAAATGAAATGCTCTAGACTTGCATGACTCTGTCCAATTTTCCATAAATGCAGATTTGTAATTTTTGAAGGATCTGAACAACTTGCACTTTTGATGAGTTGTACTCCCAGTTGAGATTTATTACCATCTAATATAATCTCCTGAGATGCTCCTGAACATTTGAGTCAGATCTCTTAGTGGCAGTGTGAACCAGGTGAAAAGGAAAAGCTCACAATAGAGAGGTGACACAGTGGCTCAGTGGTTAACACTGCTGCCTCACAGTGCCAGGGATGCAGGTTCGATTCCAGCCTTGGGCGCCTGTCTTTGTGGAGTTTGCATTTTCTCCCTGGGTCTGGATGCTCCCATTTCCTACCACTGTCCAATGCTAAAATAGGTGGATTAGCCATGCGAACCGCACGGTTACAGGGATAGGATACAGGGATGAGTCTGAATGGGGTGCTCTTCAGAATCAGTGTGGACTTGCTGGGTCAAATGACCTGGTTCCACCCTGTAGGAATTCTATATAAGCAAGTGAAGAATATCAGTTTCACATGTATTTCATGCATGTGTTTGCACATGCAAATCATGTGCAAGGAAGAGTAGGAAACATTGTACATGGACAAGAAAGTTTACTGATTCAAATTATTCAAAATTTGAATAAAAGGCATGTGAAATGCATGGCACTGATATTTGAATAAGCTTATATCAAAATGCCAATGTCTGTCAAATGTAACACTCCTCAGCTTATATGCAAGCAGACAGATTCAAGACTGACCTGATGTTTCAGTAAATTGACATCATTTCCTGCCATCTGTAATTCCCCTTCGGGCTTGTACCATATATCAGAGTCAGAGCTTTCTGTTTATCTGGATCTGCTAGGTTTGAGTAAAATCAGAATCGATCATATATTCTTAATTTTCAGACTTTTATACACTGGGTGGTGCAATATATCAAGTGGATATATTTTAAACCTAATGCTTTCAAAAAATCATTTACCCTATTTTGAATACTCGATGAAGGACAAATCAGTTTCCAATAGTTAATCAGAAAAAAATTACAGTTTTCTGATATCAAATACTCTTCATTCTTGAAGAACTGGACTTTAATTTTATTTCCACGGGATGATTGGCATGACTTCCTCTGAGGAAGGGGAGAAAATTGGGGAGGATTGAAGTCAAGTGTATTTTCTGGTTCTTAAATGTACTACCTTGTTTGTAGGAAGGTTTTGTGGTGAAGTTAGATCCGGAAAGCCTGAAGCGACTTTATTACAAAGCCTCTGTGGTTCTGGCCAGTGGAAATGTTTGTGCCACTACAGATACAATCTGTTAATTTGGAACACTCTTGTAAGGCATGCATTCTCCCAGTAATTATCTTAGAATGAAAGAAGGATTTTTTTTTCAAACTGAAAAAGCAGACATTTATTCTTGGTTGCGTTGTCTTCTTTGGGGAAGAAATAAAAACAAAACCCTTAATCCTAGGCCTATTTAGGGCAAATTATAATCTTACAACCTGTTTTGATTGTGACATCCTGTTTAAAAATGTAGAAGTAAAAAATGAGGTCTGCAGATGCTGGAGATCACAGCTGCAAATGTGTTGCTGGTCAAAGCACAGCAGGCCAGGCAGCATCTCAGGAATAGAGAATTCAACGTTTCGAGCATAAGCCCTTCATCAGGAATAAGAGACAGAGCCAAGCAGGCTAAGATAAAAGGTAGGGAGGAGGGACTAGGGGGAGGGGCGATGGAGGTGGGATAGGTGGAAGGAGGTCAAGGTGAGGGTGATAGGCCGGAGTGGGGTGGGGGCGGAGAGGTCAGGAAGAGGATTGCAGGTTATACTTTGACTTGAAGCACAATTGGGCGTATTTGAGGAACCATTGGAGCTAAAGTGGCTCAGTTTGTTCCTTAATCTGACCTAAATGTAATGACAATTGGATGCCATAATTGGCCTCAGATTTTGGTCATTAAATTCATAAAGAAGCATCCCCTAAGTGCCATTTCCACAGGACATAAATATAAAATTCACAACTTATTATAATGGTCACTATTTTTTGGATATGACAGGTAATTTTGCAACTGTCCACTCCTGACGTGGAGCCTTACTTGACAAGATATGTTGCAGAGGAAGTACAGGAATGTTATGGGGTAAATTGGTAAAGTGTATTGCAAAGTGAAGCTTCTAATCCATAAATATATTCATACAAATGTTATTTTCTCTAGCCAACAGCATGCAAACAATGCTAATTTTAGTAAAAGGCAACTTTTTCACACAAAGGATGGTGAATGCATGGAATCAACTGCCAGAGGAAGTGGTAGAGGTTGGTACAATTACATCCTTTGAAAGGTATCTGAATGGGTATATGAACTGAAAGGGTTTAGAGGGATATGGGCCAAATGCTGGCAAATGGGACTAGATTAGGTTCGGATATCTGGTCAGCACGGACAAGTGGTACCAAAGGGTCTGTTTCCATTCTGTACATCTCTATGACTCTACCTATGACTCTAAATACAATTAAATTTATATCTAAAACCACCTGTCTACAGAATATGTCCGTACATATGTGAATAATTGCATATACATTTAAAAATTTATGACATATAGTTATTTTATTGTAACATTTCATTTTTATACACAAATATATCTTAACATTTATTTACAAAAATAATTGAACTAACAAAAATAAGCATTTACTGTGAATTTGTATATTTTTAATTTAGTGTCATCTAGACTGCAAGCGCACAAATCCCCCGTCATCTGTTAGCATTCTGAGTTCTATGATGGTTGTGCTATTGCAGCCTATCCAAAGACATTAACCTATTAGCTCTGAATATTGGCAGTCATGAATCCTTCTGGGCTTTGTAATATAATAGTGTGCCCTTTAAATGCATCTAATAGTTTATTAAAAACAGCTTGAGCAAATGATTTAACTTTAGCACGGTCAGCCCAAAACTTTAAGATCTCAAGCTGCCTTTGAGGGATTGTTTTATTCATATTGGCATTATGCAAATCAGATCTACATAATTGTTTATACAGAGGGCACCAGCTAATTTTAAAAGACATGGTTCACAATTTCTGCTTTTTTACTCCCAGTACCCTTTTGCTATTCAAGCACGTTTTGATTCAAAGGATGTTGGGAGTTATTTTACACTTGTTAATTTGAGACATTAAAACCAACTGAAGAGATTTGTTGCCAAGTTTGTAGAAGTTATAGAATCCCTACAGTACGGAAACAGGCCCGTTGGCCCAACAAGTTCACACCGACCCTCCAAAGAGTAACCCAGCCAGACCCATTCCCCTACATTTGCCCCAGACTAATACATCTAACCTACACATCCTTGAACACTATGGGCAATTTAGCATGGCCAATTCACCGAAGCTGCACATCTTTGGATTGTGGAGGAAACCCACCCAGACACAAGGAGAATGTGCAAACTCTACACAGACAGTCACCCGAGGCAGGAATCAAACCGGTATCCCTGGCGCTGTGAGGCAGCAATGTTAACCTCTGAGTGTTAACCACCATTTGTCCTGCTGTCCACAAAATATTATTGAGCAGAAGTAACATATAAATGGTTAACACATTCATCTGACATGTCTTCCTTGACAATCTTAAGAGAGATTAATGCATTTACTATAAACAGGTAGGTATGTTCAATAAAATAACAGTGTATAAGGAGGCTGGGTTAATAAATTATTTCAGAGCATAAGATCCCCCTAAGGAACTATGACCATAAGGTAGTAGAATTTAGCATTTGGTTTATGAGTGGGAAACTTGGATCTAAAACAACCATACTAAAGTTAAATTAAGGTAATTACATCAGAATGGGGCCAGAGCTGGCTGGAATGGACTGGATAAAAACATACAATGTAGCAAAGATTAATGGAAAACCACGGATTGGGCAGGAGTCGATAGAGAACAAAAGATGACCAAAAAATAACAAAGAAGGGGAAAATAAACAGAGGCTGAATTAGCAAGGCATATAAAAACGGACAGGAAGTGTTTTTAATTATGTGACAAAAAGACTAAAGTGAACATAGGAACCTTTGAAAACAAGGCTGGGGACATAATTGGGAATCAAAATTGCCAGGGACTTGAATAAATACCTTTGCATTTATCTTCATACCAGAGGCCGCTAATATTATATGAAAAATACTAAATCAAGGGGCTGAAGATGGGGGATTGGGGATGGGAGGGCAATAGAGGAAATAAATGCAGCATCTATCATTAGAGAGAAAATACTGGGGAAATTAATGGAGCCAAATTCCAGGATGTTCCCTGGACCTGATGGGTTGCATCCTAAAGGATGTAGCCATTGCAGAATATAACTACAATGGTAGTGAATGCATGGTTAGTAATATTCCAAGAATCGTTAGATTCTGGAAAAGTCCTAGGCAATTGTAACACTGACAAAGCAACATCCTTCCTTCAAAAATGGAAGGAAACAAAAAAAAAACAGGTTACCGTAGACCAGTTAGCACAATATCTGTCATTGAGAAAATACTGCAGTCAAAAATAAAGGGGGCAAAAGCAAAGCATTTAGAAATCCATAATATGATGAAACAGAGTTAATGTGGCTTCACGAAGGGAAGATCATGCCTGACAGTAATTCCAGTTATTTGACAAAATAACAACAAGCAGAATAGAAGATGTAATATATTTGGATTTCCAAAAGGTGTTGCTAACTCGCATTAGGTCACATAATAAGGTAAGAGCCCATTGAAATGGGGATAGTATATTGGCATGGATAGAAGATTGGCTGGCACATAAAAGACTGAAACAAAAACAGAAATTCCTGGAGCTATGTCACAAGTCTGGCAGCACCTCTGGAGAGAAAGCAGAGTGAACACTTTGGGTCCAGTAACCCTTCTTCAGGATTATTAGTACACAGGAACCTCGATTATCTAAAGGACACGGGTGGGCAGTATTTCAAGAAGGTTTGTAGTTCAGTTTGGGATTCTGGATGTACGTTTGCTCACTGAGCTGGAAGGACAGTGCTTCATTCGGTTAATCGAATTCTTGATAATCAAATGCCAGATATCATACTTTAGCCAAGAATTGGGACTTTGTATTCTTGCCAGATTATACGATATTTGGATAATTGGATGCTGGATAATCAAGGTTCCATTGTACCTGCAAAATGTGGCACATATGCTGAAGATAGGAGGTGTTGGGAGTTGGGATGAAGAAGTGAGTGAGTAGGTGGAGATGGAGCCCAGACAGACAAAGACAGCGAGGCAGGCAATGGGGTAGATAACGATAAGCCAGAGAGAAAGAGAAAAGCTGATCATGGTATCCATAAGTATTTGAAAATGAGTCAGCTGTTCTGAAATCAGCCTTTCTCAAGGAAGGGCTGATGGGCTAGATAAAGGATGTGGTTGAAGATTTTCAGGTTTGAAAACTGTTGAACTTGATATTGGGTCCTGTAGATATCTGGATCCCCAAAGTTAGATCCTGTTGTTCCAGCTTGTGCTGAAACTCACTGGAACAAGCTTGAGACAGAGGTCTGGGCCAGGGAACATAGGGGAATGGTGAGGTGAGAGGCAATTGGAAGCTCAGGGTTGCTTTTGTGGTCAGAATGCAAGTGTTCTGCAAAGGAGTCATTGAGTCCTTGAGTCTGTAGAGGAGATCACATTGTGAGTAACAAATATAGTACAGTAGAAGTGAGGGCTGCCGGGTAAGTCAGTCTTTCTCACTTAAAAAGGGATTTACCTCAGGAGTTGGGCTTCCATTTTGAATAGAGCAGTGAGAAGAGAGGGCAGAGAAACTGCTTGGAAGTTTTTAAGTGAGTGAGATTGGTGGAGTAGTAGAAAGCATAGGCGACTGTCAAAGAATACAGAAGAATATAGATGGAGTGGAGAGTTGGGCAGGGAAGTGGCAGATGGAGTTTAATCCAGGCAAATGTGAGGTGATGCATTTTGGGAAGTCCAAGTCTAGAATGAATTATGTAGTAAACGGAAGAACCTTGGGAAAAGTTGATGGACAGAGAGGTCTGGGAGTGAAGGTCCATTGTACCCTGAAGGTTGCTACACAGATGGATAGAGTGGTCAAGAAGGCATATAGTATGCTTGCCTTCATCGGACGGGGTATTGAGTATAAGAGCTGGCAGGTCATGTTAAAATTGTACAAGACATTGGTTCGGCCGCATTTAGAATACTATGTACAGTTCTGGTCGCCACATTACCAAAAGGATGTGGACGCTTTGGAGAGGGTGCAGAGAAGGTTTACGAGGATGTTGCCTGGTATGAAAGGTGCTAGCCATGAAGAAAGGTTGAGTAGGTTAGGTTTGTTTTCATTAGAAAAAAGGAGATTGAGGGGGGACCTGATTGAGGTTTACAAAATCATGAAGGGTATAGACAGGGTGGATAGAGATAAACTTTTTCCCAGGGTGAAGGATTAAATAACAAGAGGTCACACTTTCAGGGTGAGAGGTGAATAGTTTTCAAGGGATATATGCAGCAAGTACTTTACACTGAGGGTGGTAGGTGCCTAGAATGCGTTGCCAGCAGGTGTGGTAGAGGCAGGCACAGTAGATTCATTTAAGATGCATCTGTATAGATGCATGAGTAGGTGAAGAGCAGAGGGATACAGATGCTGAGGAATTGGGTGACAGGTTTAGACAGTGGAGCAGCTCAGGCTTGGAGAACCGAAGGGCCTGTTTCTGGACTGTAAATTTTCTGTGATCTTTGTTCTAACTCCAGCTCCTCAAAAACCGAGTTAGGGAACTGAAGCTGGATGAACTGCGGATCATCTGGGAGGCTGAAGGAGAAATTGAGAGGATGAGCAGGGAGCTGGTCACTCCTCAGATACAGGATAAGGACAGCTGGGTTACAGTCGGAGGAGGAAAAGGAACCAACAGATAGAGCTGGGATCCCCTGTGGCTATTCCCCTCAGCAATAAGTATACCATTTTGGATACTGCTGGTGGAGATGGCCTACCAGGGGGATGCCATAGTTTTCAGGTCTCTGGAACTGAACCTGGCAATGTGGCTCAGAAGGGAAGTGGGGAGAATAGAAAAGCTCTAGTGGTAGGGGACCCAATAGTTAGAAATTGACAGGAGATTTTGTGGTCCGGAATGGGAATCCCGGAAGGTATGTTGCTTCCCCTGTGCCAGGGTCCAGGATGTTGCCAGTTGGGTTTACAGGATTCTGAAGGGGGAGGGGGAGCAACCAGAAATCATGGTACATATTGGCACCAATAATATAGCTAGGAAGCAGATTGAGGATCTCAAAAATGACTACAGAGAGCTAGGTTGGAAGCTGAAGAGCAGAACAAGTAGAGTAGTGATCTCAGATTTTCTAATGGTGTCACGAGACAGTGAGGTTAGGAACAGTCATCAAATGTAGCTTAACACGTGGCTTCGAGGCTGGTGCAGGAGGGAGGGCCTCAGATACTTACACCATTGGGATGCCTTCTGGGGAAGGTGGGACCTATACAAGGAAGACGAGGTGCACCCGAAATGGAGGGGCACAAATGCCCTGCGTGGGAGATTTGTTTGTGTGGTTCGGGAGGGTTTAAACTAGTTTGGTGGATGGGGGGGGTGGGAACCAGAGCTACACATCTGAGAGGGGGGTAGTTGTAGATGGGGCAGTGAGAGGATGTAGTAAATCTTTCAAGAAGGGATCGGTTAAGATATGTCTGCTTTAACTCAAGGAGTGTCAGAAATAAGAGTGATGAACTGAGAGTATGGATCAGTACTTGGGATATGATGTTGTGGCCATAACGGATACATGAGTTTCACAGGGGCAGAAATGGTTGCTAGATGTTCCAGGGTTTAGAATGTTTAAAAAGAACGGGAAGGGGGGAGAAAGAGGAGGGGGTAGAGCATTGCTAATCTGAGAGTGTATCACAGCTTGAGACACAAAGGTTGTTGAGAAGGTTTGTCTACTGAGTCAGTATGGGTGGAGGTTAGGAACAGCAAGGGAGCAGCCACCTCATTGGGGGTTTTCTACAGACCCCTAATAGCAGTAGGGAGATCGAAGAACTCATAGGCTGGCAGATTTTGGAAAAATGCAGATGTAGCAGATTATTGTTATGGGTGACTTCAACTTTCCCAATATTGACTGGAAACTCAATAGTGCAGATGGTTGAGATGGAGCCAGTTTTCTCAGGTGTGTTCAGGAGGGTTACCCTACTCAGTATGTAAACAGGCTGTCGAGGGGAGAGGCCATTTTGGATTTGTTGCTCGGCAATGAGCCAGGACAGGTGTCAGATCTCATGGTGAGAGAACACTTTGGTGACAGTGACCACAACTGTCCCACATTTAGCATAGCCTTGCAGAGGGAAAGGAGTAGTTAACAAGGGAAGATATTTAATTGGGGAAAAGGAAATGATGACGCTATCAGACAAGAGTTGGGAAGTAAAGATTGGGAGAAATTGTTTCACAGAAAGGCACAACAGGCGTGTGGAGACTGTTTAAGGAGCAGTTGTTACGAGTGATGCACAAATTTGTTCCTCTGAGACAGGCAAGAAGAGGTAAGATTAAAGATCCTTGGATGACGAGAACAAAGGAGTTTCTCATCAAAAGGAAGAAGGCAGCTTACATAAGGTCTAGCACAGCTTTACAGGATTACAGACTTATAGAAAGGAGCTCAGAAATGGACGGGGGAGAGCTAGGAGGGGACACGAAAAAGGCTGGGCAGGAATAATTAGGAAGAGCCCAAAGGCATTTCACTCATACATGAGGAGTAAGAGAATGATCAGGGAGAAGGTAGGGCCGGTCAAGGATAGCGTAGGGAACTTGTTCGTGGAGTCTGAGAAGATAGGGAAGCCCTAAATTCAGTTTTTACTAAGGAAAGGGACTTTGTTGAGAATGAGAACTTTGAGGAGCTGGGAAAGAGGCTTGAACAGATCAAAATTGATGAAGTCGATATGCTGGAAATTTTGGCAAACTTTAAGATTGATAAGTCCCAAGGCCAGACTAGATTTATCCTAGGTTGCTCCAGGAAGCGAGAAAGAAGGTTGCTAAACCGTTGACAAAGATCTTTGCTTCCTCAGTCTCTATGGGAGTCATACCAGAGGATTGGATGGAGGCAAATGTTGTTCCTCTTTTCAAGAAGAGTAATAGAGAAATGCCTAGCAATTACAGACCAGTAAGTCTTACATCTGTGGTTAGCAAGGTTTTGGAAATAATTCCAAGGGATAGGATTTATAACTATTTGGAAAAGCATAGCGTGATTAAAGGCAGTCAGCATTGCTTATGAGGGGCAGGTCATGCCTAACAAATTTTATTGAGTTCTTTGAGGTGATGACACAGGTCGACGGAAGTCAAGCAGTTGTTATGGTGTATATGGACTTCAGCAAGGCATTTGATAAGGATCTCCATGGTAGGCTCATTCATAAAGTCAGGAAGTATGGGATACAGGGAGATTTGGCTATCTGGATTCAGAATTGGCTGGCTGGCAGAAGGCAGAGAGTGGTTGTAGATGAAAAGTATTCTGCCTGGAGATCAGTGGTGAGTGGTGTCCTGCAGGGCTCTATTCTTGGGCCTATGCTCTTTGTAGTTTATATAAATGATGTGAATGAGGAGGTTGAGGAGTGGGTTAGTAAATTTACCAATGACACAAAGATTGGAGGTGCCGTTGATAGTATCGAGAGCTATTTCAGGCTGCAGCACGACACAACAGGATGCAGAGCTGGACTGAGAAGTGGAAGATGGAGTTCAACCTGGATAAATGTGAAGTGATGCATTTTGGAAGGTCGAACTTGAATGTTGAATATAGGATTAAAGACAGGATTCTTGGCAGTGTGGAGGAACAGAGGGATCTTGGTTTTCAAGTGCATAGATCCTTCAAAGTTGCCACCTAAGTGGATAGGGTTGTTAAGAAAGCATATGGTGCTTTGGTTTTCATTAACAGGGAGATTGAGTTTAAAAGCCATGAGGTTTTGCTGCAGCTCTACAAGACCCTGGTGAGACCACACTTGGAATATTGTGTCCAGTTCTAGTTGCCCTATTATATACGGAGGCTTTGGAGAGGGTGCAAAGAAGGTTTACCAGGATGCTGCCTGGACTAGAGGGCTTGTCTTACAAAGAGAGGTTGACTAAGCTCAGACTTTCTCTCTGGAGAGAAGGAGGTAGAGATGTGACCTGATTGAGGTATACAAGTTAATGAGAAGAATGGATAGAGTCAATAGCCAGAGACTTTTCCCCAGGGCAGGATTGACTGGCAAATTGGGTCATAGTTTAAAATATTAGGAGGTAGGCATAGAGGAGACGCCAGAGGTGGGTTCTTTATGCAGAGAGTTGTGAATGATGGAATGTGTTGCCAGCAGTGGTGGGGAAAGCAGAGTCATTAGGGCCATTTAAGCGACTGCTGGACATGCACTTGGATAACAGTGAATTGAGGGGTGTGTAGGTTAGGTTATTTTAATTTAGATGAGGAATAATCTTCAGCCCACGACATCGTGGGCCAAGGGCCCTGTTCTGTGGTATGCTTTTCTATTTTCTATGTTCTGTTTTCTAGACTAGATTGAGGGAAGTGCAGGGAAATTATCACTTCCCCTGAAAGATGAGTCTAAAGCCTTGGATAGTGATGAGGGAGGAAGTAAACAGGCAGGTGTTACATCTTCTGCAACTGCATGGTAAGTGCCGTGGGTTTTTGGAGAGGTGTTGGGAATGGAGGAGGAGTGGACCAGGGTACCCTGGAGGGAACGGTCCCTGCAGAAGGCTGACAGGAAAGGACAATATATGTCTAGTGGTGGCATCTTGCTGGAGTCAGCAGAAATGGAGGCTTAGGATCCTTTTAATGTAGATGCTGACAGGGTGACAAGTGAGGACCAGTGGGATCCTATCAGTATTGTGGGAGGGAACAGCAGGGGTGAGGGCAGAAATACAGGAAATAGACCAGACATGGCTGAGGGCCCTATCAAACACTATATGGGGACATTTCTGAGACCGCAGCACCACTTGCAGAAATAGCCATCATCGGAATAGAATGTGACAGAGATGGAGGAACTGGGAGAATGGAATACAGTCTTTACAGGAAGCAGGATGTGAGAATCTATAGGCTAAGTAAGAATGAGAGGACACCTTATTGAAACATAGAAGATTCTCATGAGATTAGACAGGGTAGATCTGGAGAGCTTGTTTCCCATTGAAGGAGAATCTAAAAGCAGAGAGCATAGTTTCAGAATAGGGTTTCTCCAGTTAGGATTGAAATAAAGGATGTTTTTAAATGTAATGATCTGTGAAATTCTGCAGACGATTGCTGAGGCCGATTCTTTAAGTATATTCAAGGCTGAAATAGGCAGTTTTTTTAAGGGAATGAAGGGTTATGGGGAAATGAAGAGTGAAAAGCTGCCAGAGCTCTGATCGATCAATTGTATTGGAGCCAGCTATTCCCCTTTGAACACATGACGATCCCAACAACAAGCTGTTAACTCTCTGAGGGGTATAATGTCCCATCAAGGCCCCTGAAAATGACCACCAAACAGTGTTGCCAATGGAGAACTGTGCCACCATTAAATTCAGCCCAATGTGCCATGTTTGGCTGCAGGAAAGGGAGAGTAATGGCAGTTCATGTGGCAGGAGTCACTTGCTGATCATTTTCAAATAGCTGCTTATCTTTACACCTCTCTTTTTAATAGTGGCTTGGCCATAACAAAAATCACCCTGTATATCATTCCCAATCTGACAATCAGGTCATCAGATGGTAGATTCCTTAGGTGCTCCAAACAATAAAGTTCCAAAGGCAGAAAAGGTATTGCTGCTTCTGAAATCAGACGAACTTTGAGTTTTGTTACTGCTGGCACTGACAGGTCTTCTGCAAAGTACAGTATAAGATTCGCTGGTTCTGAAACTGTGGAATCCACCCGCAGTGTAAATAAGGATGTTCAGCAACAACAGGAACCAGTGCACTTCTGTTACATCTGCAATATCAACAATAATCTGCAACATTATTCTCCGTCCCCACCCACCCATATACAGAAATGTTATTTAGATGTCCTTTTAATTAAATTGAATTACTTCCAGTTTTTCTTTCAGGGGCATGATTCTACATCACTTACTCATGGCTAGTTATCAATAATCCACACCGTGTGAAGTTGATCATCAAGCAACCAAAAGATCTAGCTTGGTTACTCCCCTCCCTCCTTAGCCCAATTCTCTGGTTCTAGATGAACCTCACCCTTGGGTTCATTTAGATTCCAGTTATTTAACTTGAGCTAAACCCATACAAATCCTTGTTTTTACAGGGTTTGAGTTTTGTTTAGATTGTTTAAGATCAACATTCTTAAATAATTAGAAGTGGATCAGCAATGCCTTTTCTGTCAACTTAAGTAACAGTTCCACCTTCCTCACATACTGTACACATGTGAGCAATAGTAAGTGTCCTTTTCAATGCTTGGAAGTTTTATAAATCATCTCAAGATTTTTGCATATGACCCACAAAAAAAAGCAACTTCTTTTAAAAAATAACTTGCAGTATTTTGAGGTCTAGCTCGTCGAATTCTCTATTCCTGAGATGCTGCCTAACCTGCTGTGCTTTGACCAGCAACACATTTGCAGCTGTGATCTCCAGCATCTGCAGACCTCATTTTTTACTCGTATTTTGAGGTCTACTCTACCACCAGGTTCAACAGGCATGTTCAACACATCAGCAAATTTTAGTTTTTAAACATTTTGGGATATAAGCTCAATACATTCATGGAGCACCCGACTGTTTAAGGCAAGAGCACAATTAAAATAGAGACATCAGGAATGCAGGAGTAAGTACTCTATGGCTATTCTAACTGTGATGCTCCCACCTTTGGGGTAGGGTTCAGTTGAGTTAAGTTGAGATTATGTTGGTGTAAAACTTAGAGCTGAGCACACTTTTCTACCTGTAGATATTGTCTTGTTTTGCATTTCTCTAACATGTTATTTCTCCCCTCCATCTATCTACCTAACCAACATCATCCGTTTGATCATACAATTGTGCTACCCCAAGCTCCTAGAAATCATTCAGAATACAAATGATTTATTTTCAAACACTATTTTTGGTCTCCGCCTACTCTGTTCAGACCCCTAATGATTTTAGATATAGAATCCCCACAGTGTGGAAACAGGCCCATTGGCCCAACATGTCCACACCAACCCCCCGAAGAGTAACCCATCCCGACCCATTCCCCAACATTTCCCCTGACTAAGGCACCTAACTTACATATCCTTGAACTCTATGGGCAATTTAGCATGGCCAAGTCACCTAACTTGCATATCTTTGGATTGTGGAGGAAACCGGTGCACCAGGAGGAAACCCAGGCAGACACAGGGAGAATGTGTAAACTCCACACAGACGATCGCCCAAGGCAGAATCGAACCTGGGTCCCTAGCACTGTGAGGCAACGTGCTAACCACTGAGCCACCATGCAGTCCCGATATTTTGACTGCCTCTATCGATTCTCCTCTCAACCTTGTCATCTTCAAGGAAAACAGCCCCAAATTCTTTAATCTATCTATGTAACAGAAACTCCCCATGTTCAGGAATCCTTTTTTGTACTCTTGTTATCTGAGCTTGACTGTAGTGCGCAGAACTAGATGCAATATTCCAGCTGACATCAAATCCCATTCTTACAAGATAGGGTGGGTATAGGAAGGATTTTATCCCTGGGTGGGGCATCTAAAATCAAGGGAAGCACACCCGAATAAGAGGTAGGCAATTTAGGACCTAGATGAGACAGAATTTCTTCACTCGGAGGTGGATTTTTGAATTTCTCTACCTCAGAGGACTGTGGAAGCATAATCATTGAATATGTTCAAGAATAAAATGATAAGTTTCAAGTTATTAAAGACAGCGGATATCCCAGAGAAATGGGGCTGAATGCTATGCTCCTGCCTCCGTTTCCTATGTTCTTATACAAGCTTAATATAATACTTTTACTTGTGTATTTCATTAGCTTATTAGCATGCTGTATGCTTTATTAACTGTTTTCTTTAACATGTAATGCCATTTTTATGACTTATGGACATATAAGCCAAAGCGTCTCTGCTTTTGCTCCTGTTTCTACTCACCTGTGACTCTGAGATGAAATTTGAGCTTTCTGAAAATTTGTATTGCACCAAATTTCCCAGAATCCAAGTGAGTGGTTTCAACAGCTGGAGTGAGGCCATATTTTGCTTCAGGTCCCAGCATGCTGTGTGTTGCAGCTTTCTTTGAAAGTTACTTGCTCCGACAAAGATCACACGTTTGAGTATCAAAATCTTAATTGAGGTGGAAATTTCTTCTAATTAGTTCCTATTCCAAAGAAAATATCATTTTAGTGTAGTAATAAAAGAATTACTCAACTTTGTAACATTTTTGGCTTTGAGAGTCAAATGGAAAGGGGGAGGATGATAAGGGGGGAGCTATAGAGAGAAGGGAACATAGAACAATACAGTGCAGAACAGGCCCTTCAGCCCTCAATGTTGCACCAACCTGTGAACTATAATCAGCTCGCCCCACCTCCACCCCCCCCCCCCCGACACTATCCCAAAATCATCCATGTGCTTATCTAAGGATTGTTTAAATCTCCTTAATGTGGCTGAGTTGACTACATTAGCAGGTAAGACGTTCCACGCCCTTACCATTCTCTGCATCTGCAACCTGCCTCTGACATCTGTCTTAAATCTATCACCCCTCAAAAGGAAAGAAGAGGGGAGAAGGGGAGGAGAAAGAAAAGATGCTTACATGCTCATACTCATTTTTCAACAAAGTGTTGAATTTTGTAGTCAACCAATAATTTTACCTGTGTTTCTTTTAGCTGTTGATAAAGTCAGTTATAATATTGGGTTCGGGATTGTAATATTGCAGTGTCTAATACAGAGAGATCAAAAAGTGAAGAAACAGGACAGAAATGTTTCGTTACTGCCCTGGCAGGCAGCGTTGGAGTAGAATGTGGAGAACTTATAGTATTCCCCAGGATGGCTTTCCCATCTCCCTCCCACTTACCCCAGACTCTCCATAATTTTATAGTGGGATGAGTGAGGCTTGATTTAGTTAGTCAATTAATAAACACTAAAGGGCTGTTTCCCAGCCAGCCTCTCTTGTTCAGGCTGATGGGAGGATATCAGTGAAATAACTCCACAGAGGCAGTATCCCATCATCAAGTCACCCTTTATTTAAATACAGAGAGTCCTCGACATTGATCCAGCTCCCTCAGAGCCAGCTGATATCTGACACCCCGTTCTTTTTTTTTGTTTTTACTTTTTCTCCAGGTTTTATTTTCTTTTTTTTGTGCAGGTGTGAGACACGGTGAAAGACACAAGGTGCACAAATCTTTATTCAAATTTCCACCACCAGGAAGAAAAGAAACACCCAAGTGGCTAGTGACAAACAATGCCCTTCTCATCAAAGGGCAATGCTGTGTGATCAAACAGTGAAGGGGAGGGCAGGGATTAAATCAAAATAGAGTTGGAGGGGGGACACCCCTGTTCTTATCTATGAGCCAGGGGTTAACAACTTGAATCAGGGAACTCATATTTATGAGGTCCACCTGACTGACTTTGGTACAATCATTACCTTCAGTCGATGGGGGAGGCCTGGAAAGCAACTCCATCCAGGCCATGTGTGGGAAGGGCAGAGTGCTTGGCTCCATTAGCTGCCCACTGTAACAGTGAATAACACCATCTCCCCTCCTACACTCTCCCACCTCTCTCTAACCATATAATACGGTCTGACCCCAGCAAGTGCTCCCTCTTCACCAACCTCTCCATCAAAAACTCCACACGTCTCTCTTGAGACTTCTATTCTTGGGGCTGCTTGCAGTCCCAGTCTTGACCACTGCAGCTTCTGGTGCTGCTGGGAATAAAGAGCTACCAGTCAACCAGAATGGCCGGCTGCTCTTTGAGAGAGGACTTCCTTCTGAGTGGAAGGCAGGAGTCCCCTCTCCAGCCAATGAAGATTAGGTCAACCAGTATTTTCAGATGGCAGCAAGGGAAAACCTAACATCCTTAAATCTTGGCCTCTGCTTATTTCCATACTCTCTTTTTTTTCAAACAGATAGAATTTTGAAAGTGAAGTAGACCTCTTTGAATCAGAGAAAGTGATGATTAATAGAGAGTGAGTAAGATATTGAGGAGAGGGGAGTTAATGGTTGAGAGAAAGAGATGCTTTAAAATAATAAGCAGGTTAAGAGAAAAACATGAGGTCAAGCATGAAGGAAGTGAATGGAACGCTTTGACAGGCCATCCTTGGGTGTTTTAAATCTGCAATGAATTCTACAGTCAGAGAGACAGAAAGTACATGGAAAGGTCAAAAGGGAAAAAAAGAGAATGGATCATTTGGCCAATTTTTAAATTTCTTTTTATTCTAAGTATTATTTGAACTTTTTGATTTTGTTATCATGTGTACTCAAGTGTAGGAGTACAGTGAAAAGTGTATAATATCACCACAAAAGGCACCATCTTAGGTACAGGTACCTAGGTACAGAATTTTAAGAACAAGACAGAAAGAAGGAAAGAACAAAGTTGAGTTAAATACTGCAGCATTATAATATAGTGTAAAATATAAGAAATGGAGGCATCTAATGATTTCATTTGCACTTACATCCAGAAAGAGAGAACCATAAAAAGAAAAATATTAAGAAATCTTCTTCACCACCAGAGAGAAGGAGATAAAGAGAAGAAGGTTGAGAAAGAGTGGTGTTGAGAGAGATTCAACAATTGGATAGAAAAGAGAGTGGTGAGTTTGAGAGAAAGGAGTTGTGGGTAACAGAGGAGTACAATGTTCCAGAGAAAGACAAAGAAGGATATTGAAAGAAATTTAGAGAAGGAATAGAGAGCGCAGAGCTTTAGAGAGGGTTTTGAGAAGTTGAGATTTTTAAGTCACGTTCAGGAGTTTAAAATCAGGTTATGCTGGATTGGGTACACTTACTAAAAATTACATTTTATTGAGACAAAAATTTTTGTCAACAGTGTATTAATACAGTTGTACCAGGTTATAATTCCATAATGCAAAGGAAATTTTTTAATGCAAAAGTATTCAAAATGCAAAGGACATAGACATAGCAATTAATTCTTGTAAGCATGATTGTACTGGTTCATGGGAGATTTATATTTATGATTTATGCAAATGAATTTTAGTGTAACATGGAATACAATCTAACCAGTACAATTTATGCTCAATTTCTTTTTTGCATCTAAAACAGAAACTCTTCCCCTTCAGCTATTCAGGTTTGAGGTTAGGCAGCATTTTTTTTTGCATATCAAGTCTCTTTCATGGTCTAAAAATAGTTCATGGTCTACGTCAATTGAAAATGTCAAAAAGTAACAGACTTTTCTTAAGAAAGTGCATTCTGGGATTTGAAATCAAGGCATGAAGGTGGAGTTAAACGTAGATCAACAATGATCGAACTGAATGCTGTAATGAGTTTCATTGGGCTGAAAGATCTGCAGCTTTCCTATGTTGTCCTTCACTCTTACTACTCTTTAAATGTTCTTTGACCCAACTAAGGTTTTAATGGCTAAATGAGTATCTCAATGGTGAGTAATGAAGAACACATTTGTTTGGAATAGCATCTCATTGTAACCTAATCTCCCCTTATTTATTCCCTCAAAATCTATTTTACTAGACAGTAGAGACAACAACTGGTTTGCCATTGTTTTAATCTCCAGGTCTCTGCTTTGTCCAGCATTCCCTATGCTCCATGGGCAGTGACCACCTACATCCATTGTCTAAAGGCTGACATTGGACAAGCACCAGCCTGACCAAGTCATTATGGCACATTTCATTTGTAACTAGAATATTGCAATTTGAAGCTAATCACCACTTCACATTGCAATGCTAATTTGTACACAGGGACATGCATCCATCTAATGCATTAGAACAAAAAGCACGTCAAGATGTTTTGTTTGCTTTCTTGGTGCTCCCTCACTGCACTTATTGGTTGTTCAGATATGGCGAAAATAATTGCTAGATTAGACAGAGTCTTCAAAGGTCTATGAGGATGAAATCATGTTTGACAAACCTGGTCAAGTTTTTTAATGTAATGACCAGATTCAATAAAGGGGGAGTGAGCAGATGTGCTGCATTTGGATTTTCAAAAACCTTTTGATAAACTCCCAAATACTCTGCTGCCCTCATCTTGCCAATATCAGCTCGCATTTTTATCAAATATATAGGCTTTTATTTTTAAATTGCAGCTAGCAGGAACAAATGGTAATCTATAAGGTACACCGTGGGACATCTCACCTCATAGCTTGGAGCCAAATAGCCACCATAGAAGCAAATGTTTCCCATGGTGCTTAAAGTTCTGGGCTTAATTGTACACCATTTTTTAAAAAACGTGATTAAAGGAAATCATTGGTATGGATCAATGCATAGGCATAAAATAAAAAGCAAGCCATTTGATGGTATACAAATACATCATAAAGATTTTTAAAAAGTATGCCAGGTTCCCTAATTTACCTGATATTCATATCCAGATTGATAGAAAGCACAGGCCATGTTTCAGTTCTTGGCAAGAATTACTATTGATTATAAGACTCTAGATACAGGTAAAAAATGAGGTCTGCAGATGCTGGAGATCACAGCTGCAAATGTGTTGCTGGTCAAAGCACAGCAGGTTAGGCAGCATCTCAGGAATAGAGAATTCGACGTTTCGAGCATAAGCCCTTCATCAGGAATAAGAGAGAGAGAGCCAAGCCGGCTGAGATAAAAGGTAGGGAGGAGGGACTAGGGGGAGGGGCGATGGAGGTGGGATAGGTGGAAGGAGGTCAAGGTGAGGGTGATAGGCCGGAGTGGGGTGGGGGCGGAGAGGTCAGGAAGAGGATTGCAGGTTAGGAGGGCGGTGCTGAGTTGAGGGAACCGACTGAGACAAGGTGGGGGGAGGGGAAATGAGGAAGCTGGAGAAATCTGAATTCATACCTTGTGGTTGGAGGGTTCCCAGGCGGAAGATGAGGCGCTCCTCCTCCAGCCGTCGTGTAGTTGTGTTCTGCCGGTGGAGGAGTCCAAGGACCTGCATGTCCTCGGTGGAGTGGGAGGGGGAGTTAAAGTGTTGAGCCACGGGGTGATTGGGTTGGTTGGTTCGGGCGGCCCAGAGGTGTTCTCTGAAGCGTTCCGCAAGTAAGCGGCCTGTCTCACCAATATAGAGGAGGCCACATCGGGTGCAGCGGATGCAATAGATGATGTGTGTGGAGGTACAGGTGAACTTGTGGCGGATATGGAAGGATCCCTTGGGGCCTTGGAGGGAAGTGAGTGTGGAGGTAACTATAAATTGTCATTATCTAATACTAATTAAAACTCTAAACACACTGAGATTTAGGGAGACAGTTCAGTTGTCTTTGTTCCCAGGTTCTTTTGTTGAGATGATCCTTATGATTTTCCTGCTGGCCAGCACCTTGCCTCAGTTGTTTTTCTCTGGATGCTTCCTCGATAACAGACACAGAGTGGTTGGTATACTCATAAATAGTATCTGACCCTCTGGGTGCTCCCTCCGAGACAACAAATTGTGGGAATCCAAACCAGATGAGAAGACTAAGCATTATGCAATGTTACCCTCTTTGAAAAATGGACTGGATATACCCTGTAATCAAAGAAAGTTCACAAGCTTTGAACCAATAATTCAGTATGGGAGAGCCAAGTAAATAACTAGGATAAAGTACAATGCAGGGAAATGTATTGTGGTCTCTGCTACATAAAATAGGTTGAATCTTACTATGATTCTTGTGGACAATGAGTTGAACCTTAGTATTTGGAGGGTTTCTTGTCATAAGGTCTAATGATTTTCCTCACTGCATCTGACCAAACGCATCTTATTAACTACATACCCTGTCCCTCCTCTTATTTGATTTTGGCTCCACCTTACCATGCACTGTTCCTGAAAGAAATCGCTACTCACTGGATATTCTGTGCGATGTTTAAAAGGCCATTATGCACCAAGATGTGCACTGATATTCCAAAATGGCCTTGCTTGGTGATGAGCTGTCATGCGGGAGAAGGGGAAAATGGGTCCATGAGTCTCCAACAGTGACATGGAAGTCCAGAGGAATAACAGAGGAGGCTATGACACCAGAACCTGGCAGCCTGGTCCAAACATTGAAACATAGAAAATAGGAACAGGAGTAGGCCATTTGACCCCTTGAGCCTGCTCTGTATTTAATACAACTAAAGCTAATCATTGAAAACTATACCCTAATCCTGCTTAAATCTAGCCATGCTCTTTCCTAATCTGACCTGACTTGAACAACGTGTAGTTTTGAACTTAAAGCTAATGTATCTCAAATGCTGACTGGGTGAATGAGACCTGAAGTTCTTTGAACAATAATAATGCTTTATCTTGATCAAAGGAAGTCTGTAGACACACCTGAATTTCCAGAAGGCCTCTGATAAGGTGCCACATCAAAGATTACTGCATAAAATAAACGTACATGATTTAGGGGATAATATCTTAGCAGGGATAGAAGATGGCTGGTTGGCTGAAAGCAGGGACTGTGATAGTTGATTGGCAGGATGTAATGAGTGGAGCATCTTATGGGTCTGTGCTGGAGCCTCATCTTTTAAACATTCCATTAATGACTCTGATGGGAGGAGTGAAGACAAGGTAGCTAAATTAACAGATGAAGCCAAGATAAGTAGGAAAATATATTATGAAGAAGGTGTAGGGAGACGTAGACAGATTTAGATAGACTTTTGCCTCCTTAGTCAACACAACAGTCGGAGTATAATGTGGCAAAATGTGAAGTTATTCCCTTTTGGCAGGAAGAATAAAAAAGTCAGTGTTACAAAAATGGAAAATGTCAAATGCTCACATGCAGATGCTTCTAAGTAGTCCAGTGCATGAGTCAAAGTTAATCTATAGATATAGCAGTAATCAGTAAGACTAATGGGATACCATCCTTCACTACAAGAAGAATTAAACATAAAAGTAAGGAAGTTATGTTTCAGGTATACAGGACACTCTTGAGACCATGTTCCAAATATTGTATGCATTTTTGGTCTCCTTATTTAGAGTTGGATTTCAATTCATCAGAAATTCTTCAGTGGAGATTTACTAGAATGATGCCCGGAACAAGTAGGTTGGATAGTTTGGACTTTTTCCACTGGAGTTTAGAAGACTGAGGCATGATTTAACTGAAGTGTATATGATCCTGATAAAGTCTTTAAGAAAAATGTGGAAAGCAGTTTTATCTTGTGGGTCAGGCCTGAAATGTTAGGACTGAGATAAAACTTTTTTTTGAGAGTTATTTGTTGTAGTGATTGTAATGAGGTCAGCCAAGTGGACATCATGGAATGTAGGGGCTGCAATTCTGGTCCAATCAGGGATTCGTGGTAGACAGGGATAAGAACAGGAGTGTCAGAGGTTCTGCTTACTCTGAGAGCTGGCTCTGACGGAGCTGAATCAGTGCCAAAGACTTTCCACATGTAAATAAGGGGTGGCTTGGTGATTGGATACTGGCCGCCCTGGAGTTATTTTATATCTCTTTGGAACATTCTACCTCAAGATAATGGAAAAGTGATCATTTAGTACTTTCAAGGCAGAGACAGGTGGATCCTTGTTTAATAACAAAATCAAAAGCTCTTGGGGAAGATGGAAATGTGGGATTTGAAAAACAGCCATGTTCTTATTAAATAGTGGAGCAGAATTGAGTGCCCAATGGTCTATTTCTATTTTTAATGTATGCATGTATAATTTCCTAATTTGCTGTCTATGATAATGCTTCAATGTGATTGGCTGTTTACCATGTGCACTTTTTTTTGGCACTATCACTCAGATTTTGCCTGATGTATTAAAATACTAGCCCCTCTTGTAGTTCCTGTAAAACTATCTGATTGGTTTTCCCTTTATTGGTTTTCAAATCCCTTTGTTCTTTCCCAGTACATAATCTCTCACCCCTCAAGGAGATATTCCCATTGTGGGGAACCATCGGTATAGTGGTTACACAAATTGGCAAGTCATCCAGCAACCTAGGCTAATGTTTTGGGAACATGGAATCATATCACATAAAGGGTAGATTGTGGAATTTAAATTCAATTAATGAATGCAAGATACAATTAGAAAGCTAGACTCAGTAATGGTTATCATGAGACTATTATCAGTTATTTTTTGAAAAGAGCATTTTTTTCATCATTCTTCAGGAAAGGAAATCTGTTGTTCTTTTCCAGTCTGGCATCAATGTGATTCCAGATCTTCACTAATGTGGTTCGCTCTTGGTTCCCCTCAAAATGGCCGAGCAAGCAACTTAGTTCAAGTCCATTAGGGATAAGCCAAAATACTGACCTTGCCAGAGATGCTCATGCTGAACTCTGCATTTGCAATTTTATTGCTTTGTCTTGTCATTTGACTGTTGGCCATTCATTCTTTGTATTGTTGCTACAGACAACTTTGACTTTAATGAAGCATTTCATTCGGGAAAATGTAGATAAAGTTTGAACTCTGCTTAAATGTTCTTCCAGCCATATTGTGAGGAACAGATACACACGATAGTGATTTTGCTTCCTTTTTACATGAGGAGGTAAGCAATCAACAAGAGAAAAACATCATTACATGGCTTCATTACTCCATCAAAACTTAGCAAATTCAGGAATCTGCATTTATGTGGAATAACTCAGAAATTTGGAAGAAGTTTTACTTATTCTGTACTACTCCAGGAGATGCCCTATTGAAGCCATTCAGTTTACAATTCTAAGCAATCAGTGAATTGAAGAGAACTTCAATTTTTAACCTTGCCTGTTGAATGAATTGTAACTAGATTTACAGTGGCATGTTCACTTCATCTTCAATATTAAGCGGTGTCTCCAGCCCTTAAAAGCCAAGCTTCTGTTTGCAGATTTTCAAACTTCTCTATTCTAATGGAAATCTGCATATATTTCTATGTCTATGTTCTATGTCTATTTAAAATATTTTTGAAAACTTATTTTGGCTTTAATCTAAAGCCAGTCAAAATAATTTATTTCATGATCTGAAATTTCAAAGTAAAAGTGATTGATAAAATTCTTGTATCAGCTTGCTTGCTGACTCTGTAGATGCTTTGTTGTGATTGGTTGTTTATCCTACTGGATACTTGGGGATCCACTTGACTTGAAAAGAGATTGAAGCTGCCTGAAGGAAAGGGGAAAATTGTCAGACCCCTAGATCTTAGTGGATAGCTTTTCTCAAGAGCAGCAGCAAGCACTTTGCTTTATCACTGAGCAGAAAAAATATCCAATCCAATCCTCAAAGCTGATATGAACTTGTGTTGAAATTCTTGCAGTGTCATTAACTTATTTCTAATTATCTAGAAGATTATACCAGCATTTTTTAAAAAAACTCTGTCACAGTTTCCTTTAGCAATGCAACAAAAGCTCCTCTGCTTTCATTAATGAGGATTATAATCATAGGTTTATTTAATGGTAGCAGGGTGTTGCTTGCTAGTGTAGGATACCAGAATTTATACTAATGGGTTTGGCATATTAACTGACAGATGTTTAGTGTGCCTTAATTGAAAATGGCTGTTAAAACAGCACTCATCTGTTTCTGATTGTGTCTGGTAAGCTATTGGAGTATGAAGGGTGAAGAAGGTCTTCATTTAGATATCATTTGAAGAAGGGATTTACTCCTTCATTAAATATAACATCCTGCTGATGTCTTAATGTGATTTAAATTGCTGGATGTTTATTCATGATATGCTATCTTATATTGGAATTACATAAGTGTTCTCAAAACTACTGAACACGGGTAGTTTTTGTACCTTAATCAAAAATTTTACGATGCAAAAGCATTACAATACTGTTTTCCTACTTCCTACTGAGAAAAGTAATACTTTATATTGGTATTGTACAACTTGTATTATAACCATTTTCCATCTTCTTGAATAAATTCCATGACAGTCTTTTCAGGAATCATGCGTCAGGCACTCAGCTGTGAGATTGAGTTCAAGGATTGAAATCAGTAAGAAAGAACGTCCTCCATTTGTTTTTCTACTCACCAATAATGATACATCAGAAAGGGTACAAACACTATCTGCATATCTGAAGAGATTATTAACAAAGAGAAATTGTCACGATACCAGATTTGTAAATTGTTGGAGTTGCAGTTTCGGTCAATGCCAATAACTGAAGTGCATCTCAAGTCTGAGTTAATTTGACAAACTCTAGTGTTAGTTGATATATGTTAAACCTCCAGTTAATATAATATTAAGGGAGGGTAGTCTTCTGGATGGTACTGAACATTTTGCTTGAAAATTGCAGCATAACTTAAGTTGTCAGGGTCAAAGAATGCAATCTGAGACAGCTATTCATCTAGACATGCTCATTTTCTCATGCCCATAAAATAATTATTTAGTGACAGATTAATCTTGACGTAGAAGCACCTTTCAATTCCTCTTATTTCTTAACCATGATGATTCTTTCTTATTCTTTTGATTAGACATTACAATCACTTAGTGTGGCATCTGGAATGCCATTACATTTTGATGCCACAATTTGAGAGTAAGTCACTGTACATTCATCAATGAACATGCTTGCTTTTGTTTGGGGAAAAAAGCTCTATTGATCTAATTTATTAATGTCCAGATGATCAATGCTTTGTAAAAACTACATTTTGTTTACAATATAAACTGGGAAAATATGGATGTTGGGAAATTGTTTCAGATAATGTGCTAACCTTTTTGCAACTTAAAACTCATGCAACGTTTGGAGAAGCTGGATTTGAGGCAAGCTGGCACCTGGTGCCTTTGGCTTTTGGGTTTGTCACAGACCTGAGAAGGCAATTGCACACAGACATTTGGAGATCATACAAGCAAACATAGGTCTCTCTCTTTCTCACCCTCTGTGAGAAAACCTTAAAAAGGCACTCTCACAAAGACTCAGAATATCATGCCTGCAGTTGACAAGAATAGCTTGCGCATTCTTCCTAGGAGCTCTGGTTTCCTCCCACAGTCCAAAGATGTGAAGGTTAGGTGGATTTGCCCTGCAGAATTGCCTTCAGTGTCCAGGGATGTGCAGGCTAGGTGGATTAGCCCATGGGAAATTCAGGGTTACGGTGATAGAATAAGGGGAGTGGGTCTGGGTGGGATGCTCTTCAGAGGGTCAGTATGCACTCGATGGATCAAATGGCCTGCTTCCACATTGTAGGAGTTCTATTCTATGATTCTATAAGTATGACTCCAGGAGTTGAAGATCAGAGAAGAGGTGCATTTATAATGTGGCCAAACAAGTTGATGATTCACCTGTAAATTGTCCCAATTTGCTGACAGTAAGCTGGACCATTTCCTGCTTGATGTACAGCTATGGGATCTAATGACTGACAAGTGACCTGTTCCAGGAAAAACTAGCTACAATAATAGACATAATCGTAGTCATTGTCTGCTTCATGCCTCAGTAGTTATGAGAAGCTTTGCATCAAAATCAAATATAGGCTCAAAAAAAACACAGATGGAGGCCATCCATCCTAGTTCTGCAATTTAATCAGATCATGGTTGATAAGACTATAATAAAGACCATAAAAATATAGCAATAGGATTAGACCATTCAGTGTCTCATATGGATCATGGCTGATCTAACACACTCTTCATGTCCTCTTTCCTGCCTTTTCCCTATAACCCTTGATTCCCCTGCTGATGAGGACTCCAGCCATAACAGGACTCTGTTCTCACAGCTCTCTGCGGCAAGGAGTTCCAAGAACACTCAATCCTCTGAGCGGAGAAATTCCTCATCATCTCAGTCTTAAATTGTTGCCTATCTTATTCTAAGACCAGCTCTCTGGTCCTAGACTCTCACGTGGAGAAACATCCTCTCAGCATTTACCCTGACAAGTTCCTTCAGAATCCCACATGTTTCAATGAGATCACCCTTCATTCTTCTAAATTCCAATGAATAGAGTTCCAATCTGTTGAACTTTTACTCATAAGTCAATCCTTCTATATCGTGATCATCCTAGTGAACCCTCTCAGAACTGCCTCCAATGAAATGGCATCTTTCTTTAACTAAGGGGACTAAAACTGCTATTGTGATCTGTGCCTTAATTCCATTCATGGACATTTCATTGAAGGCAATGTAATGGCAATGTTACTGAGCTATAATTCAGAAACCCAGATTAATGTTTGGAATGTTCCGAGCAAAACTCATATCAGACTCATTGCTAATATGCCTGTCCTCAAGATTTAACCTCTTTTGGCCTGGTCTCATTTTGGAGAATCTGCATTCCTCTCCTGCCTATGCCAATATATCCTATCATAGAAATGGGCTGAATTTATGGAGTGGTAAAATGGCAGTCGGAGAGAAAGCTGACATATTCTTTCTGCTGTGTGATGTTATCTGAAGTGGAACAGAAGTGGCTGGTCAGTCTATTGGGTGGAGCCCAGAAGCCAACTATGGTAGTCAATTGAACCATTGGTGATCAATTCATGACCTCTCGCCCCCATTGAGATATGAAGCCTTGGAGTGGCCTTTTCCTTTACTGTTAATTGCATCAAATTTGCCTCACATGGGAGGGGGCCTTTTCTGGATGATTCACGATCACAGATGGGCACGCCAATGACCTTGCCACTGCCACTGACAAGTTCACTCACTCCTAAGATAGCCCAGTGCACTAACTCTTGAAAATACCTGCAAAGCTGCATTAATATAGTGGTGTCCTCCCCTTCATCCTGGTACCTCAGCAGTGGTCATCTCTGATTGGATTGGTCACTTGGAGAGATAAGCCCAATGCTAGTACTTAGCTGCCACTGGTAAAATGGCTACCACAGTCCCACCACTCATCTATACAGCCAGCAGACATGCATTTGGTCCTGACAACAGGAACCTATGGTGTGCTGGTGAAATGCCACTCACAGTTTCCAACAGAGAGAGCATGATTCCAAGGAAGGTCTCCAACAGCAACTAACACTTTGCTCCCTCCTGGCTTAAATAAAGAAATTATGTCTGCAATTTTCCAATCCAAAGGTACAATTGTTGAACTTAGAGAATTTGATGCATAATACAGCTGCTTTCCAACCCCTACCTCTTTGTTTCTTCTAGCACCCTGCTGTTGAAGTCATAAAGTCCTGGAAATTTGTCTATCATAAAGTTCATCATTTGTTCATTCTTTGTTTTACTTGTTTTTAGTTTCCTTTGTACCCTTTCAGCAGCAGCAACACAAGTAGGAATTATTTTAAGTTTGCTGAAGTCCTCTGTATCCTGAGGTTCAATTATTTTGATCTACTCAAGCTTGCTTTTTTTAAAATATGAGTTTAACAATAGTCTGTAGCCCAGCACATTAGGAGTCAAGACGAATTGGAGTAAAATACTGTGGCAGTAACAGAATTAGAGCACCAGATGACTATGTTGCTCTGAAGGGGTATGCTAGAATGTATTATAGATGATATATGGGAAAGTAGCAATGGCTTAAAAGTTGAGACAAGGGAGATATATATAGACAATATCATAGAAGGAAAGATATTTGACTAGTGTTGATAGAGAAAGGGAAAGAAATGAGTATAGGAAGGGAGAAGGGATAACTGGGGTGAAGGAGATGAGGGGGGACTATAGGAAAAGAGAATGATTGATTTAGTATGGTGATATGGGCAAAAGAGGGCATGGGTTTTGATTATTACATTTTATTGGGATTCATACAATACTCTCTGAATCAGAAGTTCTTGATAAAATTTTCACTTAAATGGAGAAGCTTTGTGTGAAAAGAAGCAGAACAATGGGTTGTTAAAACCAGCTACGGACATTGTGTGTGGAAATACCAATCCACCACCAGTTAACAGTGAGTTTGAGAAGGGAAGTCTGGGCAAAACTGGGATGGTAGGAGACAGCTTATACAGTATATCAATGCAGCACATTATGGCAACAGTCTCAATGCAGGCTACAACTCAATGAAGACACAAGGGGATAAAGGTCACCAGTGCTAAGGGCTGTGAGAAAGGATAGCCTGAGAAGCCCCAAGAAATGTGTAAAGTAAAAGATACTTAAAGGTAAATTTCTAAGATTTCTCCTTACCATTCCATTTAACTTTATTGTTATGGCTGATGACTGTTGAGCTGATTGGAAACTTAGGCTATTCCACATTGGCATCCAATAACCAGAACATGCAGCAACATGAAAACTGAAATCCTTGGTTCAAATTGAGTTCTCACAATTGGACATTATTAATATTAGCTAAAATTTGACATTAAAATCCCCTATCTCGATAGCACCTACAGATAAACAGCCACTGCAAATGATTTAAAATGGTAAAAACCCATCTATCATTTTTAATGTACAATAGATAATTTTTATAACTGTCTCAGTAAACTGGAAATAATACCAAGGATAATTGAAGAATTACAACTGGAAAGGATCACAAAATTATATTTGTGAGTCTCCCAGTGTTATCTGGCAATTCCTAGAGGCAAAAAATAAATTTAAACTTATCTGTGCGTGTCCAACAATCCCAGACATTTTGTGCTGTTTTCTGAGATTGTTGTGTTCATGAAATGAATGTGTGAAGTATCTCACAGCCACAGTCATTCTGATATATTGGACAATTAAAACTAAAATAACAGCACTCCCTCAACTTCAAGTCTGAGCGTAATAAATAAAATGTTATTATATACGCAGTGGTTAATCTCCCATGGCAACACTGTGATTATTTTCCTGTAATTGTCTCACTGCTTCTCTCCCACCATCTTTTCACTGTCTCCTCTCTCTGCCTTTGTTTGTTTGTCCCTCCCTGTTCTCTATTACCTTCTCTGGGAGAAAGTAGGCAACGAAAAGCTGTTTTAGCATTAGCTGATCATACAAGAACTAGGAATCATAGTTTTAAGGTTTGGGCTCGGGGAAGAAGTATTTATTTTTATGCACTGAATGTTAATAACTGGGAACTCACTGCCTGGCTAATATGGTGCCTGCTCTCACTTCAGACTCGAAACATTGACCCAGTTTCTCTCTGCTTAGGTGCTACCAGAGACTTGCTAAGTTTTTACAGCACTTTCTGTTTTTTTTCTCTCTCTCTTTCTTGTACTGCATAGGGGAGCCTACCCAAGCCCCTGGTCTGGGACTTCTAGCCACAATCTTTCAGATTCGGAGACAATTGTAGTCCTGAGGAATCCTTGGATTAAAGCAACAGCCTGAGACTGAGGATGATCTTTATTTGAATTGTTTAACATGTTTAATCATTTACATTTCTACAGGGCTGTCCATGACCTCAGGATTACGCAAGTGCTGTAAACTGATTGAATTATTTTAGAAGCATAATTTGTGTAGCTCCCATAAACAGCAATGTGATAATGACTAGATAATTTAGTATGTGACATTGGATAAAAGATAATATTTACAAACCCTGCCTTCCAATCGCTACTGTTAGTCTCCAAATATATGATCCTGCTTTTGAAGTAAGTTGGCACATGCCTTGACTATTAACTTGAAAAGCTGACAGCTAGTAGTTGCAGGGCTGTGGGGGAAATGCAGGAAACAGTATCTAATTGAATAGATCTTTCAAAAGATCAAGACAGGTGTATTGGGTTGAATAGCCTCCTGGTTTCGGAAGATTCTACGTATGGGAATACCTCTGAGCCAGCAGACCTGGGTTCATATCCCACCTGCGAAAATATCTCTGAACAAATTGATTAGGAAAATATCTGGAAGGTAATGTTTTTACACTTAGCAACCACTCAATCCCAATTCTGCAAAATAAGATCATTAATAAGATAATAGCAAATAAGAGCAGGAGTAGCCTATTTGTCCCATCAACTTGTTGCACTATTCAATAAGATCATGGCTGATGTTATTCCGGCCTTAACAACGCGTTCCTGCATTTCCCCATAACCTTTAATGTCTTTGCTGATCAAAAACTTGAATGTATTCAATGATTCGCTTCCACAGAGAATTCCTCAGACTGATGGCCCTTTGAAAGATGGATTTGCTCCTCATTTCCATTTTAAATGTGAGATCCCTTAATTTGAATCTGCGCTCCCAAGTTTTATATTCTTCTCAACCCACCCTGTCAAGACCCCTTAAAATCTAACATATTCCCATAAGATCACCTCTCATTCCTCTAAACTCCAATGAGTATAGCTCCATTGCAGGTTCTGACATCATGCACAAAAAAAATGCCATCTACTTCTTCAATCTCAGAATTACCAGTGGAGAATGGAAGAACAAAGGTATGTAATCCGTTACTCTCAGGAGCTCTGTTAGGAAATAAAAACACAAATGACTTTGCTAGGAATCATTCTTCAAAAACATTACGATACAGTGTTGAGGAAAGGTCGCTGGACTTGAAATGTTAACTCTGATCTCTCTCCACAGGTGCTGCCAGACTTGCTGAGCTTTTCTAGCAACTTCTATTTTTGTTAATGAAACAGATCTGTTTGAAATGTATTCAATGTTATGAAAATACAAATCAAAGCACAGTCCGTAACTCGTCTATTTCCAATGTGAGAATGAAAGTAATGAGATTGTGAATTGGAATTGCTGTACTAGACACACTTGTTGTACTGTGAGCTTTTCCTTCTAAATTTTTCATAGAAACACAGAAAAAGGAACAGGTGTAGGCATTTGGCCCTTCAAGCCTGCTACACCATGCATTATGATATGGCTGATCATCTAATTCAATAGCTTGTTTCTGGTTTTCCCCAGATCCTTTGATCTCTTTAGGCCTAAGAGCAATATCCAAATCCATCTTGAAATCAATTCAGCCTTCATCAGCAAGCTCAGATTTCCTGCACTGCTGTTACTATTTAAGGGTTGCAGCAAAGATTTAAACAAAATAATAATTTAACAAGTAGCTGTCAATGGAGGCAAGACAAATACTACTTAGCCTTTGGGACATCTTTGGGGAAGTGATGGACTGATTGAAATCCATTTCTTACAGATGTCAAATTGGAAATTCTGCTGAATCAGATCAGTGAGTGTAAAATTAGCCAACTTAGAATTCCAGAATTTGCCTGTCACTATGTAAGAATTGGGAAGATCTGTATTCCTTTTATAATCATGATGAAGGGGTCATTTAGATGGTGGGAAGCACAAGAGGATCGAAAAAGCTGTACCACTATCCTCCTCGTTTCCCAGAAGGGTCCAGGTACACAGCAGCTGCATATCAATCCACATTAGCTAGCCAAGGTTCATAAGTGATCTTCATACCTGGCCTTGCCAAAAATAGTACTGTAAGAAGCCACCACTGGAATCTGCAGCTAAGAAGGCTGATATAGGATAATTGTCAACTCAATCTATGAAACTCAAAGGTTGATATTAGTTTCAAGAAAAGGAATTCACATAACAATTGATAACTCAGCTCCGGATCAGTGTATGATTTATTTTGCTTTATATGTACTTCAATCTCAGTTGACTAATAAAATGTATTATTTTTCATTTGTATAAGGTAAGCACAGTAAAGCCTTGTACATTTTATTAAATCTGTATTTTTAATTCAGCTATAGGTTACAACTAGTTGTATCAAACTGTAGCATCGAACAATTATGTTATTCATTATAGATTGTTGTATCCGTTGTGTTGGTAAATTTTTGGCTAAATTTGGGCTGAAATTAAAGTGCCTGGTCTCTCCATTTCATTAAATCGTAAAATGTACACAAGAAGGCCATTTGGCCCATTGTGTCTATACTGACTCCATCGCAAGGGCATCCAGCAGTCTTGCTGACTGCCTTTGTCCCCTTAATATTTTTATCTTCAGGTAATTATCTGATTCTCTGTTGAATATCTTTAATGAATACGCTGCCAGCAGGTGCTCAGGCAAAGTTTTCCAGATCCTATTTTGAGAAAAAAAACTACCTTGATGTCTTTATTGTTCGTTTCCAATCACCTTTAAAAATGACATTCTCTTATTTTCTAACTTCTGCTGGCAGGAATAACTTATCTCTAATTCACCATTTATCTTCACTCTCTTAAAATATTTAGTGTAGGTTTTTGGTGGAGCTCTATTCAAAATTGTTTCTTTGAAATACTTGCACATTATTGGTCTGAGAATGGTCACAACATTGTTCGAGAAAAATGGAAGGGTAGTTGATTAGATTCAATAATGGCAAAGATGAGATCACAAAATTGTTACTGTGCAGAATGAGGCCATTCTGCCTGTTGCATCTGTGCTGGCTCTTGAAATGAGTAATGTAACAAATGCTATTCATCCACCTTTTCTCTGTAGACTTGCACATTCTCCATTTTTGGATAATAATCCAATTATTTCTTGCTACTTGAAAACGTTTTTCTTCACGTCTTCTCAATAACGAGTATTTTGTACTTAGTCTCTAGCTGTGCTCATAACAATCAATGCAGAGCTTTCCTGAGGAGGGCAGTAGAGGCCACAATGGGCATGCACCTTTATATCTCCTAGCTTTCTTATCTTTCCAAGCAGTTGAGATTACACTGAGTGCAACATTGCAGGAAGCAGAAAGCCTGCTGTGTCAATCTTTTGGAATATTACATTTACAATTCAGTATTAATGTTGTAGGAAAGCAAATGTAAAGTAAGAACCTCACTGAAACTTCATCTGATGCAGCCAGGTATGTGATGTATTGGCTTTGGGTGTCACTGACATTAGAGTGACCCATCCAAATAAACCCAGCATTAAGCAATGTATTACTGCATTGTTATAGTTTGCAATTAAGTAAAAAGGTTTCAAACATTATAAACATTTTTTAAACAAATCACCTCCATCCCATGGCAGATTCCTTTCTTTTGGCTGGTACCCACCAGCTAATAGTGTATCTAACACTTCAAAACCTGACTCCAAATGCAAACTCTGCTATCTGCCAATGTGCCAAATCTAAATATGTTCAAAGGAGAAGAAGACAAAAAGGGGGCAATTATGAACTGAATATAGTGTATCTTTAAAAGGACTGAGGGGATGGAGTAATGTTACTGCTGCATTGTCAAAACACCATGACATGCTTCAGATAAGAATGCAGAGAGAATATGGTTTAGGAGAGAAAGAATATGTACCTTTATTTATGACCCACTCTGCTTTGGTTATAATGAACAAGAGATATGAAAATGATTGTGAACTGAGCTATTGAAAATCTACAGATAAAAGGCCTTTGTCATTGTCATTGTTCCATTAAATTAATTCTCAGCTGTCTTTTAAAGCACATTGCTCCCAAAGCAGTACTTAAACCCTCAGTAGCTCGAGGACTATTGTATTAGGGATTTGATCTTGAATATTACGGAAAAACACGTATCTTATTTGCAGTAGACTATGTACAGTGGTTGAAAAGGTTTCAGGGCTGAAATTTGATAAGTTCCTGAGAAAGTATGCAACAATCATGATGAAAAATTAACCCCCACCACTTGATTATAATGCAGGCAGCATGCCAATTTCATGTGACCTGCTCAATTGAACGATATTTACAAACAGCCCTTGCTAACAATGCTGGTCATTGGCTGTATATGTCAGCAGGGAGCACAAAATTATATTCATCTAGCACCATATAGGCCTCACTTATAATGTTTAAAATGAGTGATCATCTCTTTAAGATGGCATGAATTCTGGCTGGGCATTGTTCTGGCAATCATGCAAAAAGCACATGTGACTTTGGATATAACATAGAATGGCACAGTGTGGGAGAGAATGAATTCCATGGCTTTCAATGCAGCTCTGGATGAAGTGGAAAGGTGAAGAGAGGTCCTGTGAATAAGTGGGTGCGAAGGCTTTCCAGATATATTCACAAGTAGTGGGAGCAATGACAATAGAGGTTAATGAAAGGAGTCCTGACGCGAGGTCCTGGCTGCAGAGTTACAAGGTATTCCACGTTCTCACATGAGTAGTCAATGTTAGTGAGTTCATTTTCAACTGCCTCTTAAAGTCTCTCCTAAATCTGAAGACTTACACTTTCACCATCACCAATGTGCCATGGCTGCACAGCGTACCATCTACAAGATGCACTTCAGTAACGCAAGGATATGTTGAGGGCACCTTCCAATCTCCTGATTCTCCTACCACTTAAATCAGAGAACAGCAGGTATGTGGTAACACTACTGCCTGAAATTCAAACATCATCCTGACTTGGAACGATAGCATTGTCCCTTCACTGTTACTAGTCAAAACATTGGCATTCTGTGTCTTGCAGCACTGTGGGTGTGCTTACAGCACATGGACTGCTGCAGTTCAAGAAAACAGCTCACTGGCAACTTTTTCAAATGCAATTTTGATAGACAATAACTACTGTGCTTACTAAATCTCATATATGAGTAGAGTTGCCACACCCAATCCCCTAGCAGTAGTGCAGAATGTTGGTTCTTTAACTATGACAGCAACGCCAGCCAAATATATTGCAGAATACTCACTGACACATTTCCACCTCTTACAGAATGAGGTGAATGCACAAGTGGAGGTAGTAAGGACTAACCATTGGGGAATTAAATGTTTACATATCTTATAACCAAGGACAAGATGTGCTGGTGTTTATTACAATACCTATTGTCCATATCTGAGATTCTTGCCAGTGGCAGGGCTGAAATGAAATAAGGGAAAAAGCTTTTGTGCACTTATCCCAGGAGTCACTCTTTAAAAGCATTGCTGCTGATGATCATGAAGTGGATGCTATCCTGATACCTAACAGTCTTTCTTGCATCTTGCTTTACCCTGATCCTGCATGTTAAAAGTGAAATTTAAAGTAAATTTGTACACCACAAGCTCCCACACAGTGCAATTTGATAATGATCAGATAATCTATTTTAGTGATGTGAGTAGTGAGAGAAATATTTGTCAAACACAAGAGGAAAATTCCCCTGATCATCTTCAAAATACTGCCATATAATTAATGTGATGGAGAAAGTCCACCCAAAAAAGCAAATGGACCCTCTGTTTGACATGGCTCCCTTAAATCTATACTCATGGAGTGCTCATAAAGCAACAAAAGTAGCATTCAGAAATAAGATTAAAAATGTGTCAACAAGCCCTTATTATAAAATTTTCATAATTTCAAAATTCTATCCACAATTTCTTGAAAAAATACTTGTTTTCTTCTCCAGCTATGTCAGACCTATTCACTCCTGCTGTGACTTTTTCTTTTAGGTTGTGGATTTCTGCCATTACTATGACCTTTCATTGTGTGGTTTGATGTAACACTGAATTTAGGTTCAATGTATATTGGTCAAGGAGAAAGAAAGTCAAAAAGTCTCTTCAAGCCTGGACTTCAAAGTAATATTTTATATGATACTTTTGATACCATTTTACTAAATTCATGTGGTAATCATAAATATTTCAAGTTCCAACTTATAGTCACATTTCAATAATGGCCAATGTAGCCTCTTTTTATATCCATGTCTGGTATGTTTTCTGGCGAGTCTGTATTCCGGCATGTGTTCTAACTCCACTAATACTGTGCTACTTATGCTTAGTGAGGTACAGCTCCATGCAAAGTTGCTCCAGGGTCCTGAAGCCCTTACAAAACAGAAGGAATGTTGGTCAGTGTACTAGAGGACTAGAGCAGCAATGTTGCAAGTCTGTATTACTTCCAACTCCATTCCCACCCTGTCACAGGATCCTCCTATGGACATATATGCACTATTCTGGCATCAATACTGGCTCAGCACCCTGACATTCCCCACTTAGTGCTATTGTGGGAGCACCACCACCACAAATGATTGCGTAACTTTAAAAATAACCTACCCCTCCATACCCACCTCCACCAAAATGAAGATAAATGCTGGTGGCCAATAAATGCAGTCAACAATGGTCAGATGTCAGGAGGAAGAAAAACTTGTTTCGCAATACGTAACAGTGCCTTAACCATCCCAAGAGCAACCATTATCTCCATGTGTGCCCAATACTTTTGCTTTATCATGATTTGCTCCCTTAGTACCAAACAAGACCCCTGACTGGAACATTAATTTTTAAGTGTCTTATTATCAGCAAAGTTGCTAGAGTGCATTCCAATAGAAAATAACAGGTGGAAGTCATATTGGGACCAGCCACCATCTTATCAAATAGAGCACAAGGTTCCCAGGAAGGCCAGGGAGATCTAGCAGGGCAGACAGTATCCTGGCATAATGAAGCACTTATGTTAGTGCCAATTTGTGCCTCCTTTGTCTTAACAGAAGTAATTAAAACTTTTAACAATGCTTACATTGCATTAGTGAATCCTGGCTAATACCTATCCCTAAAACTAGTGATTTTGCCTGAAACATAATATTATAAATTATGTAGCAGTGCTTATGTTATCTCCTGTAATAGAAACTGGTTATGGATGTTGTGGCATTATGGAATCCACCAAACTTTTACTACAATTTACCATCAGATACAAACATTGCATTCCTCACCTCTTGTCTGGACTAGTATTAAGTTGGCAGTTTACAACAGTGGAGTATGGATCATGGATTTAAGTGATCCAAGGTAAGATGGAGTATGTGCTTTTTATGCACAGAGGTCCCATGCTATGTTACTGTGATATCATGAGCTTGTCTCTTATACCGACATACTGAGTCATAACAAAACACAAGTGTTACCCCTAAAATCGCAAATCAACTTTCTAGCTCAAGGTATTGTTGGTGGGAGCTCGCTGTAGACAAATTGGTTTCACAAATACTTAACTGGCTGTAAGTTGTTTTGGAGCATTTTGAAAGATGCAGTGTAAACACAAGTCTTTCTTTTCTCTTTTATGAACAGTAGAGAAACCTTACAGGTCACATTTCTTTCCATAGGCTTATGCTCGAAACGTCGAATTCCCTATTCCTGAGATGCTGCCTAACCTGCTGTGCTTTAACCAGCAACACATTTTCAGCTATGATCTCCAGCATCTGCAGACCTCATTTTTTACTCTTCCATAGTTGGGAACCAATGGCTAGGTTAATTACATGTCTCAACAACCTTGCTCGAGCTGTGTCATTCTTGTGACACAACCTTTAATTGTGAATGGTCCCACTGGCCAGGAAGCAAACTCATCACTCAATTAGAGGGGTTGAGCTCTCCTACAGTCAGTATCTGGGTCTGCTTGGGCCATCTGCTCTTGCTTCAGTGGCAAAAAATGGTGGTTGCCATTTTGAAGTTTCCCATCACCATGCCGAATAGAGCCCAAAGCTCCCAGGAAGCCCATGGAAGTGGAACCATGCAGACAGTAGCCATACATAATGAAGTAAGGGCCAGTACTTATTTTAGTGCTTGTTTATGCTGCCTTTATTTCAAACACAGCTATCAAGAGATCTAATAAAGCTCTACAACAGACTTGATGGATTGTGAACAGAACTTGCACATTACCAGAAAAAAAGAGAAAATTGCTGGAACTGACAGGAACTTTCGCTCATTCTCTTTCTTATACTCTCTCTCTCACACAAGCTTCCCCTTCTCATGCAAATACTTGCCAGAGAGAGTTGGAGTCACCAGACCTGAGTTTTCACAAGGGAGCCATTGCTGCAAGAGAACTCCTTTTCATCTCCTCATAGTCAGTTCTAAGAGCTCACTTGGAAACAGATAATGCAGCAAACCCTACAGGGGCAAAATTCCTCCATGTGCAATTTTCATGAAGTCACTAAGCGTTTTGATTTGATTTTATTATTGTCACATGTTCCTAGGTGGAATGGAAAGTTTTGTTTCCTATGCAGTACAGGCAGATCATACCATACAAAAGTCTTGATTTCCTTTAAAAAGCTCCTACAGGAATTTGATCAAAATATATTGACTATTTTGGACATAATTCAGTGCACAGAGAAACATTTGGGTGGGATGGTGGCTCTATCAGCTCTATGATTCTATCAGCCATTGTATCTGTCACAAAAAAGTCTTTTTACTGTGTTGCTTTTTGGAGGTTTTCTATTTTTATTCTCAAGTTATGACAAAGCTAATGTGAGAATGTGTCTGTTGTATAAATGACTACATGTGAATATAAGATTACATAGAATCCCATTGGACATCTGCCATCCAGTCCAGTATCCATGCCAGAGTTTATGCTCCACTTGAGCCTCTTCCCATCCTTCCCCATCTCAATAAATTTATTATCTTAACTCTCATCTGTCCCTGTACTTGCATTTCCCTTTAGCAGGGAGAGGGGAAACAAGTGCGGATGACACAAAAGTCGGTGGAGTTGTGGATAGTGAGGAAGGAAGTGGTAGGTTACAGCGGGATATAGATAAGTTGCAGAGCTGGGCGGAAATGTGGCAAATGGAATTCAATGTAGCTAAGTGCGAAGTCGTTCACTTTGGTAGGAATAACAAGAGGAGGGATTACTGGGCTAATGGTAGGCTACTTGGTAGTGTGGATGAGCAGAGGGATCTTGGTGTCCATGTACACAGATCTCTGAAAGTTGCCACCCAGGTAAATAGTGCTGTGAGGAAGGCATATGGTGTACTGGGCTTTATTGGCAGAGGAATTGAGTTCCGGAGTCCTGAGGTCATGTTGCAGTTGTATAAGACTCTGGTGCGGCCTCATCTGGAGTATTGTGTGCAGTTTTGGTCGCCATACTATAGGAAGGATGTGGAAGCTGTAGAACGAGTGCAGAGGAGGTTTACCAGGATGTTGCCTGGAATGGTAGGAAAATCTTATGAGGAAAGGCTGAGGCACTTGGGGCTGTTCTCATTGGAGAAGAGAAGGTTTAGGGGAGATCTGATAGAAGTGTATAAGATGATTAGGGGTTTAGATAGGGTAGATACTAAGAACCTTTTACCGCTAATGGAGTCAGGTGTTACTAGGGGACATAGCTTTAAATTAAGGGGTGGTAGGTATAGGACAGATGTTAGGGGTAGATTCTTCACACAGCGGGTTGTGAGTTCATGGAATGCCCTGCCCGTATCAGTGGTGAACTCTCCTTCTTTATGGTCATTTAAGCGGGCATTGGATAGGCATTTGGAAGTTATTGGGCTAGTATAGGTTAGGTAGGATTCGGTCGGCGCAACATCGAGGGCCGAAGGGCCTGTACTGCGCTGTATCCTTCTATGTTCTATGTTCTATGTTCTAAGTGGAACGGCATTTTCTCAAGGCTATTTCGAGAGCAGTGCAGACAGAGTTGTAAGATCAGGTAGCGTATAGGAGAACGTTTCCATTCTAGGACCAACAACCAGCAAGAAGAGAAAATGTTTAGATAATGAGCAAAAATAACCAGAGCAGTGATAAAACAAGTCATTATGATCTGGAATGTTCAAGCTGAAATGGTAGTGGAAGCAGAGTTAATAATCAATTTCAATGGAATTTGATATGAATTGGAGAATGAAATATTAGCAAGACTGTTGAGTAAAAGCAGCACAATTGGATTAGTTTCTTTTTTATTCATTTATTCATTATTCATTCACAAGAGGCAGATATCACTGGCTGGGCCAGTATTTATTGCCCCATCCCTAATTGCCCAGAGGGTAGTTGAGACATCGTTGTGGGTCTGGAGTCTCATGTAGACCAGCCCAGGTCAGATAGCTCTTTAAAAAAGCCTGCAACATGACAGGCCAAATCATAGAATCTCTATAGTTTGGAAGGAGGCTATTCAACCCCTCCAAAGAGCACCCTTCCCAGACCCAACCCCTTACTCTATTCCTTTAACCCTGCATTTTTCATGGCTATTCCACCTAATCTGCACAATCCTGGACACTTTAGGCAATTTAGCATGACCAATTCACCCAACCTCCAAACCTTTGCTGTATCATTCTATGCTGTATCATTTTTTGGAATCACCGCTGCTTTCTCACTTACTTTGGTTTAGTGACAAGAGAAAATGAACAAAAAGCAATAATATTCAGTCAAAGTAAAAATTGGATACAGTGGCATGCAAAAGATGTTATCAAGGTGAAATTACCTTTTCTGAAGGTCTGTTTTTAATGTCCTTCATTCATTAGTTATTTTTTCCCACTTGGTTAGTATTATGAGGTTGCACAACAAGCGTTTGGGTGAACATAATGCATGAACAAGACTTCTCAGGAAACTTCTGCTATTCTCAACCTTTATCGCAATGAATCTCCCAAACCACTATATTCACAACAAGCTATTTCTGTTTTAAGATACGAATCCTTCTGGACATTTCACAAGGAAGAAAAGGTCCACTTTGAAGCAAATCATACAACAGAATTTTGTTTGCTACTTTCATAACATCTCAGCTATAAATCACCAGTTATTATATCACCACCGGGCTGACTGACTTTTGTGAGCCTGTTGTGTTTAGATGTAACATTCTTTCTCATCAGACATGACAGTTTTCTGATAAACGTTTGCATTGTCAGACCTGTTGAAATGATTCACAGACATTGATATATATAATGATATAAATCTCCAACTGACAAAAGTCTAGCACTAAAATAGTGACAAACAATAAGAGAAAAGTTCCATGACCAGGAAACATTGTTATATATCACTGACTAAAAAACAGGTTAAGCAAGAAGTTTAGTTTTATGGGTACGTCATATGAATAACAACGCTATGATGGACTATCTAATGATATGTGAAGTATGTACAATGTAGACTATTTGAATGAGAAATTGACTTGGTTGACCAATAGTTGCATGTTTCCTGTAACAACAATTGGCTCAGCATGCTTTCTGCATGATATATTAAATTAGCAAGTGAAATTCTGTAATTTCTCTTTTGTTATGATTGTGCTGAGCGATATCTCAGATTCACTTTAAGCGTCAGCTTTACTAAGAACAGAAATCACGCTTTCTATTTGAAATGGTAAACAAGGCCCTCAGCCAATCCAGTCAGTGGGGTAGTCAATCATAATGGCTCATATCTGACTGTACATGTTTGTGGTTAAAAGTTTGCTATGCAGAAACTGTCAAGTGACAATTAAAAGACTGATGGAGAAAGACACACGCATGCAAATATTTAAGAATATAATTTATTTAAGGAGCTTCTCATGCCATTCATATGGTATAAGTGCCAGTTTAAGCCTTGAGGTAATTCATATTTAATTTAACTTTCCAAGTAGCCATGATCCATTAATTCACTAATGCAAAGTAAATGCGTGTTCTGTCTCTTCAGTATTTTTATAGCCCGTATTCAGTTTCTCACTGGTGGTGTCACAATTCTATGAGCTGTCTCCAAATCTCATGAAAAGAAAATCAAAATTCTCCTTGAATGCAATTTAATTGCATAAGGTAAATTGTGATAATGATTAACAGGTAATGTTAATGATCTGTAGAAGGTTAGGTATTTCCACAGTATCCTGACTACTATAGAACAGGATGGCAATGGAAATGGTGGGAAAATTAGATGGTGTACCCTTAATGCTGCCTTTCTGTCCCAATCTCTCTCTTTCATGTCAATATTGGCTGGGAGGGAGAGTTTGGCCCCTTGTCTCATTAAATACCCATCTTCCCAACACTTCCAAAGTTTGCCTGTGATAGGTGACTGCTGCCCTGAGACGTAAAAATGATGGTCGTTGCAGTCAGGCTCTTCTGCACGTAGTTATAGTGTTTAACAACAACCAGACAACAACTTGCATGTATAAAGTGTCTTCAACATAAGAAAACATCCTGATAAGAATCTTACACAAAAGTTTTAAACCCAACCTGCCAGAAGACAAGACAGATGAGCAAAAGCTTGGCCAAAGAGCCAGCTTTGAAGAAGCATCTCAAAAGAGGAGAGCTGAAGAGAGACGAGAGGTTTTGGAAGGAATTCCAGAGCTTAAGGCCTCAATGTGGCTGCCCATTGAGGAAACATTGAGAATGCACAGGAAAGCAGCATCCAAGGAACTTGCAGATCACACAGCACTGTAAGTATGAGGAAGGTACAAGAATATTGTTTCCACAGGCAGGACAATCAAAAACCAAAGGTCACTGATCATTGGCAAGAAATCTTGGGGTCGGGGGGAGGGTTCTAACGTTTTTTGATTCAGTCAGAATTCATGATCTGGAACTTAAGGAAAGCAGCTGCAAGCATAAGGGCAGACATTTTAAAAGCATTCTGTTCAGTCATGTAGCCTAGAGTGAATCATCTCTGCATATCTCCAAAACATACAAGCAAGGAAGTAGTTAACAGGAGACCTCTTTCAAAGAGCTGGCAGAGGCATCTGGGCCAAATGGTCTATTTCTGGGTCGTAGGGATTATAACTCTGAATCTTTTTTAAACACTTGATATATTAATTGCAATGCAAATTCATCCCTCTTGATCAGATTTCTTTTTAAGTTTGACTTTTTCCCTCGATGAAGCTAATCCCATTGGAGGGTGTAGTTTTTCACAACAAGGTTTACATGTCAAATAATCACAACTGTCCAGCTCTGTCAAATACAAATGCAGTACAAGGGACCACCATAATACAAAAAAATGTCAATGCCTAAATAATTAACAATTTTGGAATAATTTGTCCATTGTTTAACAAGCATAGCAATCCAGTTAAAGCAACAAAGGGATTTCATCAGCAGCAAATGTTCGAGAGAGCAGAGGTACATGTTAGATGTGACTCAGTCAATGATACTGCTAGTTCAGAGGTGGGTAACATTGAGATGAGGTCCTAATCCAGTGAATGAACTGGAAAATCAAGGCAGATGTTGAGGAACTGAGAGAATGCTGCATTAATTGCATTGTGTTTTCAGATGATTTGTTAAACTTAGCTCCCACTGCATTGAAAATGATCCTGTGGCTACATTGAAGAAGGATAGTGGAAATACCTATGCTACACCAGAGGATATAAATCACTCAGTGAAATCACAAAATTAGTTGACCTCCAACTGGTGGGGGGAGGAGTTGCTTTGCTGGTCAGGGTTGATGCTAAAGGAGGACACTATGGAGGGCTTGAGTAGTGAAGCATTATGGGTGGAGCTGAGAAATAAGAAGGTTACATTGTTGGTGCTGTATTACACGCCTCCCAATGGTGAGCATGAGGTAGAAGAACAAATAGGCAAACAGATTATGGAAAGATGTAGAGGTGATGGGAGATTTTAATTTTCCCAACATTGACTGGGATACACTTAGTGCCAGAAATCTGGATGGAACAGAATTTGTAAAAAGCGTCCAGGAGAGTTTTCCAGAGCAGTATGTCAATAGTCCAACAAGGGAAGAGGCCATATTGGACCTGGTGTTGGGAAATGAGCCGGGCCAGGTGGTAGAAGTTGCAGTGGGGATTTCTTTCGGAATAATGACCACAATTCTGTAAGTTTTAGAATACTCATAGACAAAGATGACAGTGGTCCCAAGGGAAGAGTGCTAAACTGGGCCAAGGCCAATTATATCAAAATTAGGCAGGAGCTGGGAAATGTGGATTGGACACAGCTATTTGAAGAGAAGTCCACATTTGATATGTGGAAGTCTTTCAAAGAAAGGTTAAAGATAGTGCAGGATAGGCACCCCCTGTTGAAAGCAAAGGATAGGAAAGATTCGTGAACCATGGAGGACAGGATAAATTGTACTGGCCAAGACTAAAAAGGAAGCGTACATAAGGTCCAGGCAGCTAAGAACAGAACGGGCCCTGAAGGAATATCGGGAGAGTAAGACCAGTCTTAAATGAGGAATCAAGTGGGCTAAAAGGGGTCATGAAATAGCTTTAGCGAGCAGAAATAAGGAGAATCCCAATGCCCTTTATCTTTATATAAGAAGCAAGCGGGTAACTAGAGACAGGATTGGTTCACTAAAGGATAAGGAAGGAAGGATGTATGTCGAACCTGAGAAAATGGGTGAGATTCTGAATGATTACTTTACATCAGTGTTCACTGAGGACAGGGACAAGTTGAAAGTTGAGATTAGAGATAGACATTTGATTGCTCTGGATCATGTTGGCATAAGTAGGGAAGATGTGTTGGGTAGGTTAGAGGTTATTAAAGTAAACAAATCTCCAGGACCGGATGGGATCTATCCCAGGTTGCTGAGGGAGGCGAGAGAGAAAATAACTGGGGCCCTTACAGATATCCTTGTGGCATCCTTAAACACAGGTGAGTTGCCAGAGGACTGAGCGAATCCTTAGAAGAGTACAAAGGAAGTACAAGTATACTTAAGAGGGAAATCAGGAGGGCAAAAAGGGTACATGAGATAGCTTTGGCAAATAGAATTAAGGAGAATCCAAAGAGTTTTTACAAACACATTAAGGACAAAAGGATAACTAGGGAGAGAATAGGGCCCCTCAAAGATCAACAAGGTGGTCTTTGTGTGGAGCCGCAGAAAATGGGGGAGATATCAAATGAGTATTTTGCATCAGTATTTACCTTGGAAAAGGATATGGAAGATATAGACTGCAGTGAAATAGATGGTGACATCTTGCAAAATGTCCAGGTTACAGAGGAGGAAATGCTGGATGTCTTGAAACGCCTAAAAGTGGATAAATCCCCAGGATCTGATCAGGTGTACCCTAGAACTCTATGGGAAGCTAGAGAAGTGATTGCTGGGCCTCTTGCTGAGATATTGGTATCATCGATTGTCACAGGTGAGGTGCCGGAAGACTGGAGGTTGGCTAATGTGATACCAATGTTAAGAAAGGTGGTAAGGACAAGCCAGGGAACTATAGACCAGGGAGCCCGACCTCAGGGGTGGGCAAATTGTTGGAGGGAATCCTGAGGGACAGGATGTACATGTATTTGGAAAGGCAAGGACTGACTAGGGATAGTCAACAAGGCTTTGTGCATGTCTCACAACTTCGTTACTTCCTCAAAAATTAATGAGGATTAATGAGGGCAGAGTGCTGGATGTGATCTATATGGACTTAGAGTCATAGAGTCTTAGAGATGTACAGCATGGAAGCAGACCCTTCAGTCCAACCTGTCCATGCTGACCAGATATCCCAACCCGATCTAGTCCCTCCTGCCAGCTCCTGGCCCATATCCCTCCAAACCCTTCCTATTCATATACCCATCTAAATGCCTCTTAAATATTGCAATTGTACCAGCCTCCACCACTTCCTCTGGCAGCTCATTCCATACACGTATCACCCTCTGCGTGAAATAGTTTCCCCATAGGTCTCTTTTATATCTTTCCCCTCTCACCCTAAACCTATGCCCTCTAGTTCTGGACTCCCTGACTCCACGGTCGATTCAAGATTCGTCTGCACAGATGCATGACTAGGTATGGAGCAGAGAGATACAGATGCTTAGGAATTGGGCAACAGGTTTAGACAGTGGACTTGGATCGGCTCAGGCTCGCAGGGCCGAAGGGCCTGTTCCTGGGCTGTAAATTTTCTTTGTTCTTCTTTACCTTTGCTTGTGGGATTTTACTATGTGCAAATTGGCTGCTATATTTCTAAATTAGAGCAGTGTGTACACTTTAACAGTATTTAATAGGCTCCAAAATGCTTTGAGGCCACCTGGCGGGGGGGGGAGCAAAGTTGCTGTGTAAGTGTGAATCTTATATAACATCTCTCACATGTTACAACTTCCCTGAGCACTTCACAGGTACATTGTCAGAAAGGAATTGACGTGGAGTCACACGTGCTAAATAATATCTTAAGAGGTCAGTTTGACAGATTACTATAAAGAGTAAACGTCAGATTTAAAGTTAAGGAGTCAATAAACATTGTGCAATCTCATGCCTGTCTCCTTTTGATTACAGCACATCCACCCACAAAGAATATAAAGACAGAGGAATGGAGAAATAAAGGAAAGGTTTTCTTTTTGTTAAAGGCTCTGCTATAGGCCTGGTGGTCAGGTAAGACTCCCCTTCGTTGTGCCACCATGGCTGAATGAAAGGTGCCAGCATTGTCTCAAACGATATCCTCGCCACTGAGTCCTTGCTGAACCTCATCATTGCAGACTTCGCTGAAACTGGCAGCAGTCCAAGTTTGACTTTGCTACTGCCCTGAGTCTGCTTCGGATCAACCATGCCGATGCAGCAGTTGCTGATAGCACCGGGTCCCATACTGGCCCGAAACCCCCAATGTCTCCATTGATGTGCACTGGACGCAGACACTGCCGGGAACCCAAACTCAGCTCTGCCAAAGCAGCCATGGGTTGGCACTACGACGGCTCATTGATGCAGACACTGCCAGGAACTGTTTCTAGGCCTATTCGTGTCAGTGCTGGGCTGGCTCAAGTCTGCACTAAGCTCACTTGCTGCCAATACCACTGCAGACTGAGCTCTTCAAGAAAAGGTAAATAAATAAAAGAGAAAAAATGAAAAAAGAAGAAAAGAGAAAAAGTAGGAAAGAAACTAAAAGAAACGTTAAATAGGGTAAATAGACAAAGTCTTTTCCCTGGGTTCGGGGAGTCCAGAACTAGAGGTCATAGGTTGAGGGTGTGAGGGGAAAGATATAAAAGAGACATAAGGTGCAACTTTTTCACGCAGAAGGTGGTACGTGTATGAAATGAGTTGCCAGAGGATGTGGTGGAGGCTGGTACAATTGCAATATTTAAGAGGCATTTGAATGAGTATATGAATAGGAAGGGTTTGGAGGGATATGGGCCGGGTGCTGGCAGGTGGGACTAGATTGGGTTGGGATATCTGGTCAGCATGGACGGGTTGGACTGAAGGGTCTGTTTCTATGCTGTACAATTCTATGACTCTATGACTCTATCACACGACACCAGATTACAGTCTAACAGGTTTATTTGGAAGCGCTAGCTTTCAGAGCGCTGCTCCTTCTTCAGATGGTTGTGGAGAATAAGGTCATGATTACAGAATTTATAGCCAAAGGGATTCAGTGTCATGGAGATGTGAAAAGTTAAAAATCACACAACACCAGGTTATAGTCCGACAGGTTTAATTGGAAGCACTAGCTTTCGGAGTGCTGCTCCTTCATCAGGTGGTTGTGGAGTACATAATTGTAAGACACAGAATTTATAGCAAAAGTTTACAGTGTTATGTAACTGAAATTATACATTGAAAAATACAGTGGTGCCTCGGAATCCAAATTTAATTCGTTCCAGGAGGCTGTTCGGATTGCGAAAAGTTCGGATTCTGAAACTATTTTCCCCATAAGAAATAATGGAAAGTGAATTAATTCTTTTCTGGACCCAAAAAAAAAATTTGAAGACACTCTTAACTGCAAATACACATGGTTAAGGTAAAATAAGATGAGCAAATGACCTAAATATCAAGTGATAATAATAAAAGCAAGAAATAAATGTACTGACATGAAAATAACTTCATTTACCTTAGTGAGGAGTCATGAATGCACTTATTTGCTTCACTTCTCTTCTTGAGTGCCATGGTGAATGCACAAGGGTGATAATTAAAAAAAAAAGCACAAACCAAGGTGAAAACCCAAGGTAAACTAGTGATGGACACACGAGAGATGCTTTCACCACGACTTCTCGGGATGAACTGAACAAACAATGTGCGACCTGAACGGTACGTGGTGTTTGGATTCTGAAAATGTGTTCGGATTTTAGGGCAAAATTTTCTCGAAATAATTGTTCGGATTCCAAGTTGTTCGAACAAAAGGGCATTCGGATTCCAGGGTCACCACTTGTACCTTGATTGTTTGTTAAGTCTCTCATCTGTTAGAATGACCATGATAGTTTCACTTCTTTCATATGTAGATCACAAAACGTTTTTTTTAAAAGTTACATTCTCAGGTTAACTGTAACAATTGGTGTCAGCCCAGATGTGATAAGATGTTGGAGGTGTTAGCCCCCTGTGTTCCCTGTCTGTGCCATGTTTAGACTGATTCTAATCTAAAAAGTGAATTAACAGAGTCTTACATGGATTCATGCAGTTTTTGAGCAAAGTACAATGTAACTCTGCAAGTATAAATTCACCCCACAAACATATGTGTATGCGTGTGTGTGTGTGTGTGTGTGTGTGTGTGTGTGTGTGTGTGTGTATCGTGCAGTGGGGTCACCTGTAGTATGACATGAACCCAAGATCCCGGTTGAGGCCATTCCCATGTGTACCAAACTTTGCTATCAGCTTGTGTTCAGCCACAGTGTGTTGTTGCTTGTCCGGAAGTCTGCCTTAGAGGATGGTCACCCGAAGGTCCGAGACCGAATATCCTGGACTGCTAAAGTGTTCCCCGACTGGGAGGGAACACTCCTGTCTGTTGATTTGTGCGGTGTCCATTCATCCAGTGCCATAGCCTCTGCTCGGTCTCGCCAATGTACCATGTCTCAGGGCATCCTTGCCTGCAGTGTATGAGATAGACCACATTGGCCGAATCACATGTGTACTCGCTGCGTACATGATGGGAGGTGTCCCCATGTGTAATGGTGTTATCCGTGTCAACACTCTGACACATCTTGCAATGGCTGTTGTAACAGGGCTGTACAGTGTGGTCGTCCTGAAGGCTGGGCAGTTTGCTGCGGACAATGATGAGTTTAAGGTTTGGTGGTTGTTTTAATGCAAGGGGAGTCTTGGGAAAGGTCTTGGCAAGGTGCAAATCCTCATCGATAATTGTGCCAGCTGTAGCCATGGTCCAAAGCCAAGAATCAGAGGCAGTTAGCCATTGGTTCCCATCTTGATATTTTGACATGAGGCAAATCAGAAGAAAGTTCATGAAATGTCCTTATTGTCTCAAGGAAACTCTCTTAAATTGAGAATGCCTTCCACTTGACATTCCTCCCAAGAATACTGCTTCAGCCCTTCCTGCTCAGAAAGTGAGCAAGGGCCAGCAAAATCGAACTCCAGCTCTATATTCCTGATAGGTTATTTGCATTGTCCATCTCATTGAACAGTGCTTTGGGTCACAGTGACTATGTCACACAGATGAGCATTTTGCAAGTGACTGCTTTGAAAGTAAAAGTTGCAAATTTGGATCCAGATTTTGAATTGCTGCACAGAGAAATAATCCTGTGTTACATGGATCATTGCCAAGTTTGCTCACAAAAGGTAAATGTATGTAGAAATGTCCTCTGGAAATGATCCAGTGGTACAGTATAGTGAAAGATTGGATAACCCAGTCAGTCAATGCTCTGACAAATTTGAGGCTAGATAATGTGAACCAGAAAGCTTACTTGTCAGGATGATGATTCATTGCTGGCAGTGTCATTTATCAGAGACCTTTTTAACGTAACTTTCAGTGAATGTCCTATTAAATTGTTTTCCATGTTTGTTTAACTGTGTTTTAATCTTCAAGATAGTTAAGTATACATTACCATAGCAGCAATATTAGCTTTGAAGCTAACAGTATAACTGCATGGCTTTCTGAACAGTGAAATAATAGGTGGAGTCAGTAGGATACATTGACTTAAAATAGCATAGTGATAAAACTGTGGTTCACAAAGCAGGTAAAGTCATCAACAACATATCTTGTCCATGTACAGGTTCCACTTTCCAAATCCCAGTTTAGAATATGAAAGATATAATTTTTGTTTTTAAGTTCATAAAGATTGCACCTTAAAAATAAACAGATGAAGGTCACTTCCATACAACTAACAATTGTCAAAAGCTTTCCATTTTATAGAAGCAATAATAGGAAAATTCTTTCTTTCAGGATTAAACACAATTTATGCTACATTGATGAATCCAGGATTCACCAGGAATGATTAGAGATTTGTGAGATCATAGCAGCTGACAAAGTTGCACATCTTTTAATAAATGACAGGTTTTAAATAACAGATTTTGTACATTTCAGCTATGTTAAGAACAAAGAACCCTGGCAACTTTTCTGAAGCCAATTGGTTTGTCAAGTTCAGAGAGGTAAAAACAATGACTGCAGATGCTGGAAACCAGAGTCAAGTTCAGAGTCCAACTGAGGAGTTAGTTCACATCACAACAAAGACACTCACTCAATTTAGCAACTGTACTTTGACGCATGTTGCAGTATGAAAACAGTTTCTTTTTTAAAATTTTAAATCGAATGGAAGAAAGACCAGGAAATGAACTTTCAGCACAATGTATACGTACTTGCTAATTATTTTATTTTTGTATTTGTATTTTTATTAACTCACGGGATATGAACATTGCTGGGCCAACATTATTCCCACCGTAATTGCCATTGAAGGTGGTGGCATCTGATTTCTTGACCTGCTGCAGCCCATTTGCTGTTGGTAGACTCAAAGTGCCATGAGGGAGGGGAGTTCCAGGATTTTGATTCAGACAGTGAAGGCTCAGTGATACATTTTCAAGTCAGGATAGTTAGTGGCTTAAAGTGAAATTTGTAAGTAGTGGTGTTCCCTTTTTATCAGCTTATGTCCTTCTTAATGTGAGTTTGGAAAATGCTGCCGAAGGAGTCTTGATGAATTTCTGCATTGAAACTTGTAGATGATACATCCTGTTGCCCCTGAGCATCAGTGGTGGAGAAAGTGAATGTTTATGGATGTGGTGCCAATCAAGCCTCTTTGTCCGGAATGGCATCAAACTTCTTGAGCGTACTTGGTGCTGCACAGATTCACTAAGAGGGAGTGAGGACTGCAGATGCTGGAGATCAGAATCTAAAGTGTGGTGCAGGAAAAGCACAGCAGGTCAGACAGCATCCAAGGAGGAGGAGAATCACTGGCAAAACCAAGCCACCCGACAACTGGACGAAGAAAGCCTCATCTTCCACCTTGGGACTCTCCGAGCACAAAGGATCAATGACAACTTCACCAGTTTCCTCATCTCCCCTTCTCTCACCTTATTCCAGATTCAACCCTCCAATTTGGCACCACCCTCTTGAACTGCCCTACCTGTCCATTTTCCTTCCCACCTATCTGGTTCGCCCTCCCCTCTGACCTATCATCATCACCTCCCACCTTCACCTACCTACCACATTCCTAGCTACCTTTCCCCCAGCCCTACCGCCCTCCAATTTATCTCTCAGCCCCTTTGGGCCTCCCCTCACATTCCTGATGAAGACCTTATACTCGAAACATTAACTTTTCTGCTCCTCAGGTGCTGCCTAACTGGCTGTGCATTTCCAGTGCCAAACATTTAGATGCTGCACAGATCCAGGCAAGTGGGGAGTATCACACCCCTGGGTTGTGCCTTGTAGGTGGTAAACAGGCTTTGGGGTGACAGGATGTGAGTTACTTGCTGTCAGATTCCTCGCCTCTGACATGCACATGTCACACTCTGTTCATATGGTGACCAGTTCAGTTTCTAGTCAAATGACAAACCCAAGGATATTGATAGTGAAGGATTCAGTGATAGCAATGCCATTGAATGTCAGGGAGTGAAGGTTAAATTCTCACTTCTTGAAGATGGTCCTTGCCTGACACTTGTGTGGCACAAATGTTGCTTGCCACATGTCAGCTCACATCTTGATTTTACTGAAGTCTTGCTGTATTTGACCAGAGTACACCTGGTGTGCTTGTCCACATGTCACTTAAGTTAGCGGGACAGATAGCTAAGGTGATTAAGAAGGCATATGGGTTACTTGTCCTTATTAGCCAAGACATAGAGTTTAAGAGCAATTGGATTCTGCTGGAACTGTATAAAATGTTGGTCAGGCCACAGCTAAAGTATTATGTGCATTTCTTGAATGCATATTATAGGAGGAATGTGATTGCACTGGCTAGAGTGCAGAGGAGATTTACCAGGATGTTGCCTGGGCTGGAGATTAGTGGTAATGAAGACAGATTTGAAAGACTGGTGTTGTTTGAGGTGTAAAACACTGAGGGGTATAGACAGGGAAAAACATTTCCCCCTAATGAAGGGATCAATGACTATGGGGCATAGATGTAAGATAATGGGCAGGAGTTTTAGAGGGATTGTGAAATTTGTTTTCATCTAGAATTTGGAACGCACTGCCTGTGAGGATGATGGAGGCAGAAACCCTCATAACAAGTATTTAGATATGCAGCTGTGATACTAAGGCATGCAAGGCTACGAACCAAGTGTTAGAATGTGGGATTAGAATGGTTAGGTCTTTGATTTTGACTGGCATGGACTCGATGGATCAAACGGCCTTCTACTGTCCTATAGACTTCCATGGCTCACTAACTGACTGGCAGTCTCCTGTATCCAAGTCCAGCCAGCTGATTATGCAAATAGCAATTTGTCCAAGAAAGGTGAGTTTTAGTGGAACAGACATTGAAGGCGCTCTACCTCAACAGAAAATACAGCACCAGGAATTCTCTCCTTTTGCACTCAGTGCTCATAAACATTTCTTTGAATTGGTAGAAAATTGTGAACTGCCAAATACAGAAGGAGAAAATCTAGGTCATAAAAGGGAAGGAGAGAATATGTATTTGTATAACACCTTTCACCACCTCAGGGTGTCTCAAAATGCTTTGCAGCCAAAGGAGTACTTTCTTTTGGAAGTCTAATCATTATTGTTATGTGGCAGAAACAGAAATCAATTTGTGAACAGCAAGCTCCCTCAAATAACTTTGTGACGTTGACTTAATCATCTATCTTAAGTGTTGGTTGAGGGATACATAATGAATATGACATCAGGAAGAACTCTGCTATTCTTTTTGAAAGTATGGGATCTTTCACATCTACCTGAGAGGTCTACTGCCTCACCTGAAAGATGTTGCTTCTGGAAGTGTAGCCTACAGTGCTGTATTATTTTGAAATAGCACTTTGTGTGAATGTGCATTCATAGCTGCCATACAGAACAACACCAGTAGATGGAGATGTAAGAAGAAGCAACAGTATGGAGTTAAATAGATAAAATGAGATTAGATTCCTTCCAGTGTGGAAACAGGCCATTCGGCTCAACAGGTCCACACCGACCCTTCAAAGAGTAAGCCACCCAGATACATTTCCCTCTGACTAATGCACCTAACACTATGGGCAATTTAGCATGGTCAATTCACTGGACCTGCACATCTTAGGACATAGAGATATGCAATGTGACAATTTCTGTAACAAATATAAATTTGATCTGCTTTTTTTTTGGAAGGGATATAAGTATATTACTGAAAGAAGTTCCAACTGGGTTCAGTGCATTGATTCCTGGGACAAAAGGGTTATCTTGTGATGAAAGTTTGGGCAGGGTGGGATGAATCCATTGGAATTTAGAAGATTGAGAAGTGATCTCATTGAACACAAGATGCAGAAACAATATGCAAATATTTCTTCTCCCCTATGGGTAAGACTAGAACTCATGGACACAGGTTTAAAAAATGGAGATGAAGAGAACATTTTTCATTCAAAGGGTTTTTAATCTATAAAATTCTCTTCTCTAGATATTGGTGGGTGCAGGGGCATTGAATATTTTTATAATAGTGTTACATGGATTTTTGATTGACTGAGTCAAAGGGTGTTGGAGGTAGATAATAAAGTTAAGGTTACAGTCAGATCAGTCATGATCTTATCAAATAGCAATGTAGACCCAAGCGGCTGGTGGCTTCCTCCTACTCCAAATTCATATGTTCATTGTGGTGAGACAACGTGACCAACTCCCCTTAATGTTCAATGGCGGGGGATCCAAGATGGCAGCGACCTAGCAAGTCTGAGTCTATAGTGCTCCTCCCAAGACTTGGGCAAAGTAGGCCACCCTCCTCCTCCACACTCACCAAATCACTTAAAATAGTTTTGACTTAATGTAATTAGTTGCTCAGTACTGAATTTAAACAATCTAATCTCCTGTAAAAATGACTAAAGAGAAGGGAGCCCGCAGTTCTCAGCAGTCAGGAACCCCTCCCCCACCCTCCCCAGCTGCAGCAGAGGCGTCCACAGCCACCCTAGGGGACTTACCTACGGTGGCAAGCCTCGTGGAAATAAGCTCCAAATTTGATGCGAAGATCGATGCCTTCATCGAAGAGACCCGGAGCCAATGGAATTCACTCTCGGCCGCGCTACAAAAGCTCGACCTAGACAGCGAGGAAATCAAGTGCCAAGTCGGATGGGTGGAGCTAAAGGCCGCGACCTCCGAAACTATAGTAGAATCGGCCGTGGATTGGGTCCGGACTCTTGAACAGTGAGTCCAGACCTTAGAAAATCACATCGATTCTTGAGGTCGTCGAAAAAATATTCGTTTGCTGGGCCTTCCCGAAGGGGAAGAGGAAGGCCAGCTTACAGCATTTCTCGAACAGTGGCTGCCACAGCTTTTTAATCTGCAGGCTGGATCAGGCCAGGTAAGGGTGTAATAGGCCTACCAGGTTGCAATACGTGGGCCCGGCTCAAACCAGCGCCCACGCCCGGTCCTGTTCCGGCTGCAGAGCTATAAGGAAGGCAGATACTCTTAGAAGCTTCCAGAAATCTTGGGAAAGATCCCCAAGCCATGATTTATAAAGGATCCAAGATCATGTTATTCCAGGACATTTCCCTAGCTCTGGTCCAAAAGAGGAAGGCGTTGGATGAAGCAAAGAAGTGTTTAAGGGATTTAAATATTCAGTACTCCTTACGCTACCCAGCAACGCTACGTTTTAGTCATGAAGGGTCTGACTAAGGAATTTAGAAGGCCAAGGAATTTTTGGACTCCCTTAGATAAATTGTAAGAGTTAATTGATGTTGTTTTGTGCTCCCCTCCCCCCCCCCCCCCCCCCCCCCCAGCCCCCGGTTTACACCCCCTTTTTTTAATATTAATCCCTTTCATTACCCTACTGTTTAATATTATCTTCGAGGGGTGGGGAGAGAGGTTTATTTCTTTGTTCTCTACTTAGCGATTTTCTTCCTCCTTTTTTTTAAATAGTCTAGTTAATGTAGGTGGGGGGGAGTGGTTACCTTATCCTATTTTATCTCTGTCTTTAGGAGTGGGGTTGTTTTCCCCTGTTATTTTGTATTACTATATTTAATTATTACTTGTTGAGACTGTGTAATTTTACAGTTATATATGTTTATACATGGTATTAACATTACCAAATATATCCAGGTGTTGGTGTGGGTAGGGGGTGGAGGGGGTAGGGTGCTCACTTGTTAATTCTAGCTCTGTAGTATATTTGAATTTTCTTAATCCTATCATGGGGTGCCTGGGTCAAGGGTGGGGCACTAGTTGGGAGAGGATATGATGGGCTTTTGGAAAGGAAGTGATGCCCCCTGGAAACAAGGGGGAGAATCTCCATTTAAATACCATTTTATTTTTTTTATTCAGAAATAGTTTTTTATTATATTGATGCAAGTGTATTAAAGAACCTTTATTTTGGTGAATTTTATATGCTCTATGCTTGGGATGTTCTGGATGGGGTTTTCCCTCCCGAGGGGTCTTGGACTTGCCGAGACGATTATGGTTAATCAGTCGGTTAAATGGTGCACCTGGAATGTCAAGGGGAGTAATTCACCAGTCAAAAGGAAGAAAATATTATCAAACTTCAAGAAAGAAAGGATTGATATAGCTCTTCTACAGGAGACACACCTATTGGATAAAGAACACTTGAAATTACAACAGGGTGGATTTGATCAGACCTTCTTTTCTTCCTTCAGCTCAAAAAGTAGGGGAGTTGTTACCCTTATTCGGAAGAATTTCCCTTTCAAAATCCTAAACCAGATAAAAGACAAATCTGGACGATATATTCTGATTAAAGCCCTTATAAATGGAGAGGAATATGGGATCTTAAATCTGTATTGTCCCCCGGCACATCTTTTTAAATTTATTATGGAAGACTTCTCAAAATTGGTGGCTCTCGATGCTTGTCATACAATTATAGGGGGAGATTTTAATTATATTATGGATCCGGAAATAGATAGGATTCCCAAGAGTATTGCAGGAGTATCTCCCAGATCCAGACAATTGGTGAATTTGAACAAACAATTAGGACTAGTAGATGTGTGGCGATGCCTTCACCCACAGGGCAGAGATTTTTCTTTTTACTCCAATCTACATAAATGGCATACCAGAATTGATATGTTTTTTGCCTCCTCGAATTTTTAAAATTCCATATTATCCTGTAAAATAGGCTGTATAACTATTTCTGATCATGCTCCTGTATATATGGAAATCAAGGCGAGGAACAATGAGACATCCCCCCGGCATTGGCGTATAGATCCCTTCCTGATGAAAGACAGTAAATTTGTAAAATACTTCTCTCAAGAATTTAAAACTTTTTTCGAAAATAATTCAGGTAGGCTAGCAACCCATCAATAATGTGGGAGACGATTAAAGCTTACACGTGAGGTTTGATCATTTCATACTCAGCGACCCAGAAAAAATTAAAGGGAGAACAACAGCGTCTGCTCAAAGCTCGCTTAAAAGCAGCTGAAACAGCATACACTGACTGACTTTTTATTATCAAATTACAAAGGATTACAGCCCTTCGGACAGCTCTAAACACCACGCTTACCCAAACGGCTAAGAGGGAAATATTATTTGCAAAACAAAGTTTATACGAATTTGGCGATAAACCTGGTAGATTCTCAGCATTTCTCGCAAAGAAAAAAAAAGGCCCCTCAAACGATCACATCTATCAAGGAAAGTACAGGTATTCTGGCTCATGATCGTAAAAGGATTAACGCAATCCTTAGAAATTTTTTTTCTGATTTATATAAATCGCAGGATTGCAAAGACAGGACTAGGAGCATGCAGTCATTTTTTAAAAACCTGACCTTTCCGGACCTAACTCTGGAACAGGTATTGGTCCTGAATGCTCTCTTAACAAGATAAGAAATACTTGATGCAATCAGGCAACTTCGGAGCGGTAAGGCACCTGGCCCAGATGGCTTTCAAGCTGAATTCTACAAAGAATTTACAGGAATATTGGCTGGTCCACTTATGGACATGTATAACTACTCATACAGTCAGGGCTGTCTCCCGCCTTTGCTGAAAGAGGCAAATATCTCTCTTATTCTCAAAAAAGGAAAGGACCCAGAAGATTGCACATCATACAGACCAATATCCTTGCTAAATGTAGATTTTAAAATCCTTTCTAAAACATTAGCATTGAGGCTAGAAAGGGTACTGCCACACATCATAAAGGAGGAGCAGACGGGGTTTATTAAGGGCCGTAGATCATCCAATAATGTTAGAAGGATTCAAGCCTGCCATCAGGAAAAGATACCAGGAGTAGTCATCCTATTAGACGCGGAAAAGGCATTTGACAGGGTTAAATAGTCATATCTGTTTTACACATTGGAAAGGTTTGGCGTTGGAAAGGTGTTTATCAAATGGGCCTCAACACTGTATAGTGATCCCAAAGCAGTTGTGATTACCAATGGATTAGGCTCGGATAGCTTCAGTGTGGATAGGGACTACCGTCAGGGATGTCCTCTTTCGCCATTGCTATTTACACTAATAATTGAGCCACTAGCAGAAGCTATACGGGCTGACCCTAATATAACGGCCCTGAGGATTGGTATAGCTAAACATAAAATTACCCTTTATGCAGATGATGTTCTTCTATTTCTCAGTAATCCTTTGATGTCCGTGCCTCATTTAATCCAAGTTATTAATACATTTAGTGTATTTTCAGGCTATAAAATTAATTTTTCAAAATCGGAGGCTATGCCAATGGGTGTCCTTGCTAGTATATTCCACCTATTAGATGGATCCCACTTTCCCTTTCAGTGGTCCCTGGAGGGTTTCTTGTTTTTAGGCATTTTTATTACCCCAGTATTTGGTCAGTTGTACAAGACTAACTTTGTGCACTTACTGGAGAGGACCAGGCAAGACCTGCAGTGATGGGGAGACCTTCCAATTTCCTGGTTAGGCAGATTAGCACTAATTAAAATGAATGCCCTGACCCGTCTCCTATATCCTATGAGAATGTTTCCGGTGATGCTGCCGAGGCTGGCACTGTGTAAATTATATGGCTGGCTGGGTTCCTTTATCTGGAATCATAAACAGCCCCTCATTAAGCTGAAGAAGTTACAGCTTCCACAGGCAAGGGGAGGATTGGATTTCCCAGATTTTAGGAAATATCAGTTAAGTTCCCTATTAAGCTACATAGCCAATTGGGTCTTGTCTGACCCACAATCAATCTGGCTGGACATCGAGGCTTCTCAAGTAAAATGTCCACTTATTAACCTCTTGTTTTCAGACAAGAGGAAAATCATCACGGATCAATGTAAAAACTCTATAATACTAAATACAATTAAAGCTTGGAATATTATGCAGCAAAATGAGGTCAACTCACATAAAACATCCCCCTATACTCCAATAGTGGGAGCAGGGGGGATTTCAACCGGGACTTACAGATGCCACTTTTAAACTCTGGAGATCCAGAGGTATCTCCTGTTTTGGGGATCTGTTTAAAGAAGGGGTCCTGGTCTCTTTTGAACAGATGTATCAGAAATTTGGATTATCTAATGGTGATCTCTTTTGAAACTTCCAAATTCGAGATTACATACAGAAGAAGACTACGCTATTAGATAGTCTTTATTAATCAGATAGAGAACACAGAGTGTTATGGCCAATGGGGGCATCTTCGGTCAGCACTATTTATTATTTATGACATGATGAAGTATCGGGAGATAGGGACAATCTACTTAAAACATGGGATCAGGATTTGGGACTGGAAATCTCTATAGATATGTGGAATGACATTTGGGAAAATGCCAGAAAAATCTCCACCTGCAACAGAACTCAGGCCATTCAGTTGAAGATACTTCATAGGGCCCACATCGCGCCGGACTGATTGGCAAAATTTAAGTCAGGAGCATCTCCACTGTGTAAAATAGAGGTGGGTACATTTGTACATTGCTTATGGACCTGTCATAAGATCTGTAGATATTGGATTAAAGTAGCAAGTGCTCTGACAGAAATCTTAGGAACGGAAATTAGAGTGGATCCAGTATCTCTCCTTTTGGGCTTTTCGAACTTACTCTCCCTGGATATGCACGGGAACAGATTATTTTCCATTCTCTCATTCTATGCAAGGAAAAATATTTTGGTAAACTGGGTGGCTAAGGGCACTCCGGACTTTCAAATTGGCACAAAATAATCATGGAATGTATTCCCCTTGACTTTCTTACAAATATGGTGCACCGAAAGACCAAATTATTCCATAAAATATGGCAGCCCTTCTTGAATTACATAAATACAGAAATTTCGGCCATCCTAACAAAGGCTTTTATTTAATTGAGATGGTGAACCTGGCTGGTCCAGGGTCCCTTGAGAGAGGAATCCCGCACAAATACAGGTTTTGTTATAATTTGATGTTAACACATTCCGAGCATTTATCTCACTACTCAATTTCTGTGTTATCCGTCAGTTTTTTTCCCTGAATAATGTAAGAGACTTAATTATACATTCTGGTTAGTTGTAGGTTAGATTAGTAGTTAGTTGAGTTTTGTTTTTTTTCTCTCGGTATCTCTTTTTTCTGTTTGATAGATTTTGGTTATTATTTATTTAAGATTTAATTGTATATTAATGTTTATACTTGGTTTTTTTTATTTGTAAACTTGTAAAAATTTAAATTTTCAATAAAAATATCTATTAAAAATAAATTTTAAAAAATGTTTAATTCTCCACTATCGATAAACTGAGATTGGCCAGACATTGAACTGAACTAGCTATATAAATACTGTTCAAAGTTTGTGAGAAGATTTGTAGCTCGGGTGCTCGTTGTTGTGGTTCTGTTCGCTGAGCTGGGAATTTGTGTTGCAGACATTTCGTCCCCCGTCTAGGTGACATCCTCAGTGCTTTGGAGCCTCCTGTGAAGCGCTACTGTGATCTTTCCTCTGGCATTTGTGGTGGTTTGAATCTGCCACTTCAGGTTGTCAGTTCCAGCTGTCCATTGCAGTGGTCGGTATATTGGATCCAGGTCGATATGCTTATTGATTGAATCTATGGATGAGTGTCATGCCTCTAGGAATTCCCTGGCTGTTCTCTGTTTGGCTTGTCCTATAATAGCTCATGCCCGAAACGTCGATTCTCCTGCTCCTTGGATGCTGCCTGAGCTGCTGCGCTTTTCCAGCAACACATTTTCAGCTCTGATCTCCAGCATCTGCAGTCCTCACTTTGTCGTATAATAGTAGTGTTGTCCCAGTCGAATTCATGTTGCTTGTCATCTGCATGTGTGGTTACTAAGGATAGCTGGTCGTGTCGTTTCGTGGCTATTTGGTGTTCATGGATGCGGATCGTTAGCTGTCTTCCTGTAGTGTTTTGTGCAGTCCTTGCATGGGATTTTGTACACTGCATTGGTTTTGCTCATGCTAGGTATCGGGTCCTTCGTTCTGGTGAGTTGTTGTCTGAGAGTGGCTGTTGGTTCGTGTGCTGTTATGAGTCCTAGTGGTCACAGTAGTCTGGCTGTCAGTTCGGAAATGCTCGTTGTCAACGAAACGAGGACATGCCACAACCCAAAGGACTAGCCACACTACCATACATCAAGAGCATTTCCAGCTATCCTTAGTAGCCACACACGCAGATGACAAGCAACATGAATTTGACTGCGACAACATTACTATTATAGGACAAGCCAAACAGAGAACAGCCAGAGAATTCCTAGAAGCATGGCACTCATCCACAGATTCAATCAATAAGCACATCGACCTGGATCCAATATACCGACCACTGCAGCGGACAGCTGGAACTGACAACCGGAAGCAGCAGATTCAAACCACTTCAAATGCCGGAGAAAAGATCACAGAAGCGTGTCACAGGAGGCTCCCAAGCACTGAGGATGTCACCTAGACAGTCACCTAGACTGGAGTTATTAAATTCTTCAGCCAGGAATCTGAGAAAGAAGACTTGAAACAACTTGTGGACAACCTCCATAAATGTATGTTGCACCATGCAGCATGCCATAATAGATAATTTTATTGTTTTTTTTATTTGTTCAAAGGAAGTGGGCATTGCTGAGTAGGCTAACATTTATTGCCCACTCCTAAGTCTCCTGGATAAGCTAGTGGTGAACTACCTTCTTAAACCATGGCAACCCATAATTTGGTGTTGTGTAATTTTTAACTTTATACACCCCAGTCCAAAACCGGCATCTCCAAATTATTTTTTATACAAGAAACTAAAGCTGTAAGTTTGCACACCATAGTTAAATCTACCCTTGGACCGTTGTTGAGGGATGAATATTGGTTGGACACTAGAGGAAATTCATCTTCTCTTTCAAATAGAGCCTGTCGGTGTTTTTATGTCTATTTAGATAATCATGGGCGAGTCGTGAATAAATATCTCAACATCTCCAGCATTACGTCAATTCTATGCCAGTCTTGATAATATGCTAAAACCTGATGAAGGGTTATTGGTCTCAAAATGTTAACTCTGCTTGCTCTCTACTTGCGGTGGGCGGCACGGTGGCACAGTGGTTAGCACTGCTGCCTCACAGCGCCTGTAGACCCGGGTTCAATTCCCGACTCAGGCGACTGACTGTGTGGAGTTTGCACATTCTCCCTGTGTCTGCGTGGGTTTCCTCCGGGTGCTCCAGTTTCCTCCCACAGTCCAAAGATGTGCGGGTCAGGTGAATTGGACAAGCTAAATTGCCCGTAGTGTTAGGTAAGGGGTAAATGTATGGGTGGGTTGCGCTTCGGCGGGTCGGTGTGGACTTGTTGGGCCGAAGGGCCTGTTTCCACACTGTAAGTCTAATCTAATCTAATCTACAGGCGCAGCCAGACTGACTGAGTTTCTCCAGCAAGTTATGTTTTTAGTTCAGATTTCCAGCATCCACAATTCATTTTATTTCAGTTTAATGCAGCTTCTCCGAGTACAGATGTGATGGGCATTATTGTGGAACAGATGGCACTATAGAAGCACATAAGAAAAGGGAAAAATGGTGGTATGAGCTTTGGTCACTCATCCTCCCCCACTGCAGCCTCAGTGGGAATGAGCAGCAGCCTACCACTGCTTAATGTCTTTGTATCAAGACCTTAAGTGTCCTCAGTAGATAGAGTCATAGAATTGTACAGCACACAAACAGACCCTTTGGTCCAACTTATCCATGTCAACCAGGCATGCTGAATTAATCTTGTCCCATTTACCAACATTTGGCCCATATCCCTCCAAACCCTTCCTACTTGTATTCCCATCCAGATACCTTTTAAATGGTTGTAATTGCACCAGCTTCCACTGCTTCCTCTGGCAGCTCGATCCATACATGTACCACCCTTTGTGTGAAAAAGTTGCCCCTTAGGTTCCTTTTTAAATCCTTCCCCTCTAACCATAAACTTTGTACTCTAGTTATGGTCTCTCCCATCCTGGGAAAAAGGCTATTCACCCTATCCATGCCCCTCATGATTTTATAAAACTTTATAAGTTCACCCCTCAGCCTCCGACACTCCAGAGGAAAATAGTCCCAGTCTATTCAGCCTCCCATTACTACTCAATCCCTCCAACCAAGGCAACATCCTTCTAATTCTTTTCTGAACCCTTTCTTCAGTAGTTGCCGGAACAAATGCAAAAAATTCTGTGAACCTCTGTCAAAAGTTTCCAAAGATCCTACCCACCAAATGCACAAATATTGGAGGAACCCATCTGCATTACCAGTGGTGTTATGATGCATTCGTTAATAGCTGGTGCTTTATTTCTGCACCAGTGGATCCTGATCAGATGTGGATAAGATTAGACGGATAGTGTATAAAAGTGAACACCTCATGAGCAGCAGTGTTGACAGAGGCTCTGACATGTTGGAATGTTAGGGCCAGTAAGATGGTCACAGGGATGAAGGTTAATAAAAATGAAGTAAGTCAAGTCAGGGAGCCCCTCCATTTCCTGACTTGGAAATTCCTTCCTAATAGTGCAGTGTGTGTGTCTACACTACATGAACAACAGTGGTTCATGAAGATGGGTCACCAAAACCTTCTGAAGGGTAAATCAGGGAGAGGCAACCAATGTTATCAATGATGCTCACACCCAATGAAAGGACTGTTAAAAAAATGCAACCTGTGCCACTTCTTACAAAATCACAATTTTCTGGAAAAATTATGATTAATTTGCAAATCAAACACTTTAATTACCTCCATGCCGCTATTCAAAGTAAAGAAAACCACCTGTTGACCTGAATCTGGGTGGTTTGATCAGTAGTAAGATGAGATCAGGGAATAGGTCCAGTGCAGCCCTATGTCATTTTATTGGTCCTGCCTACTCCATCCCACCACCAAAAGCCAGTGAAAGGCTGCTTATTATTGCTCAGAAATGTGTTTTTATTTTCTTTCCATGCAAATTGTGTTGAGCCAGCAACAAATGAAGCAAAAGAAGAAAAAAATGTAGAGTAGCGCAATTTGGTTCATTGTCTTTCTGGCAAATTTCTGTCAGAGACAAGAAGTTAATAATATTGCGGAATTATTGTACAATTCTTATAAATCTGGGAATTACAAAGAAACAAGGTTGAAATGAATAGATCCTGTAAGTGCCATTATATTCTTGGGAGTTTTTATGTTAGATATACTGCCCAGGTTCGGTGTCAATGACCATTCTGCTAGCAATCTTAAGCTTCATGGTGAAGCATGATGTGCTTCCTTGCTTAACATCTGGGCAAATGTGACTCAGCGATCATCGGCATTTTACAACACAGAAGGAGAATATCCTGTTCAACATCCCTCTGTTGCTCTCTGAGACAGCCGTGCACTTAACCTCACACCCCTGAGCTTTTTCTATGTCCTTTTAAATATTTCATTTTCAAATATTTATCAGACAGGGAACTCTTGCTAGTCTCATCCTCTTATTTGAAAATACCTCATGGGACATGTGCTGTTGTAGTCAGTCATCAGATGAATACATAGTTTGTCAGACAAAGGCTCAGACTATAACTCAACAGACAATTCAGCTATGATTTACAAAGTTAATTGAACAGTATTGATTTACAGTTGTTTCCAAACTTGCCATTTTGCAAAAAGCAAACTCAGCTTCCCAGCATCATGGTATTGACCCTTGAAAATTATCTTTTGCTTCCAACATGAAAGTAATCACAGATCTCACTCGGTCTCTTTACTGTTTTAAAACACTCTCAATCAAAATGAAGTTGGATAGAGTTTTTTTTTAAATGCCTGGATTTTGCCTTCAGTAACAATTTGATGGTACTTGCCAGTGATATCAAGGAAAACTGTCCACAAATATCCAGAAATCGCTGTGGCACGGTTTTTCCTTTTCCCAATAATACTTTGTTTCTGGTGCCAAATCAAGAGAATCTCCCAGATCCAGAACCAGCAATGTTATCGAGCAGGGGAAGCAGTCAAACCCATTGAAATACAGTCAGTTCCACTACAACACGATCAATTCATTCTCGTGTAATCCCGTGTTATAAGAAAATTGTGTAATAGCAGCAGCATTTAAACTAATGGGGCTGGAATCACGTTACAACCAATACACATTTTAAAAGTTCGCGCTATAGAAACAGTGTCCCCAATTTGTCATTTGTGTTGTTGCAAATTCACATTAACAAAACGCGTATTATAGTTGAATGACCTGTATTCTCACAGGCAACAAACCAGTATGTAAAAGCCATTGACATAAAACTAAAATACTGCAGTTTCTGAAAATCTAAAGACAAGTCATATCAGACAGAAATGTTAACTTTGTTACTCTCTTCACAGATGCTGCCAGACCTAGTCAGAGGGAAATGGGTCTGGGTGGATGAATTTTCGGAGGAGTTGTGCACTTGTTGGGCCAAATGGCCAGTTTCCACACTGTAAGGAATCTAATCTGATCTAAACCTGCAAGGTTCTCAAACAATCTATCAGTTTGTTGTTCAAACCATTGATTTCCTTCACTTTTAATCGCTAACTGATACAGGTCATGAAATAAATGAAATAGGTGAAATACAATATCATGTCATAAGTATATAAGAAACAAGAGGAAACTATTTAGCCACCCAAGCCTATGCTGTCATGCAGTGAGACCCATGCTGATCTGTGACCCAAATCCCTATACGAATGAAATACTTAAAACTTTGGTTTACAAATCCTAGTTACTGAGGCAAAAAAGACATGTGGGGCTTGTTCATTGTCTCTTATGACATAATTGGCACATATTGTGAAATAAAAGAGTATGGTTTACAGCCACTATGAGCCATGGGAAGTTAAGCTGCCTCTGCTGATTTTGGCAAATTGCCTGTTTAAGATTAGGTTCCTGGAGTTAAAGTATGTGACAATAGAATCAGTGCAATATAAGTGCTGCTAACAGTTTTTGTTTGAAAGAATTTAATGAAGAACCTTGTCAAATGGATCATAAATCATCCTGGTCTCTGTAACTACGCTAAAGAGGAGGAGCAAAACAAATATACACAGTTCCCTTACATCACTCACAAAGTGAACAACTGGGCAGATTCCACTGCTCGAGATGGTGACCATGCAAGGGATACTTCTCTGGGATTTCCTGTGGCTACTACTAGTCACCATAAGGTCTTCCTACGCCTGCATTTCCCCTCCCCTACCCTGCCATCTCGGTCTACTGCCACTTACTTTTACATCTGACTCCATCATCGATCACAATTGGGAAAGGTGCAGTTCCCACAGTACCCACCACTCCTGGTGATACCGCCTGGACCAAAGAGCAGCCCACTGTGTGATTAGCCAGCAAGCTTGGTGATGTGCCTTTCCCAACAGATAGAGCTTTGAAACAAAGGAAATAGAGCAAGAAGAGGCCAGTTGACCCACCAAAATGACTCTACTATCTCTACCATCATGGCAGACTTTGGCTGAACACCATTATCCCACATGTTCCCCAACACTTGGATATATTTAAGTTTGTGAAATTATCTTTAATGTTTAGATAACTGTAATGTGAAATGAAATAACAATCTCCTTTTCTGTCAATGATTGGGGATCCCAACCAGCAGTATAAAATCCCACCCAAGGATTGATAAGCTCCCTGCTATCTCTAACCTGCAATCCTGCTCCAGTTCCCACTTGAGAGTTAATAACAAGACACTATGTACTTCATGCATAAACTTTTAAAGGAACATTGTCCCATCATATTTCATCAACAGATTGTGAGCACATCATGAAATCTTTGAAGCATGTATAAATAAGCAGCAAGAGTAATTGCTGGATTTTGAAGGTGCTCCAAATTCTAGTCTTATAATTGCTTCAAAATCCATCTGCTGCACTTAATATGGCATCAATTCCACTGGGTTTTCTTTTGGAGTCCATGCAATCCAATTGCATCTTACTGGATTTGTACCTTCTTATTCTGTCAAAATAATTGAGGCAGAAAGTCATTTCATTTTTTTTAATGAAGATGCCTTGGTTTCAGCTTCAGATATAATTAATCAGTTCTGAAGGAAAAGGTATACACAATGGGCTTAGAATACATGTGATGATTAATTTGCGAAGGAGCCCAAGGTAATTTATAGTTTGCTGCACTGTTGCTCCATTGTCAGCAGCTGTACTTTCAGCTGCCTGAGCCTTAATCTCTGGAAATATCTTGTATCAACTACTCCACCTCTATCCCTCGCTTTTCTCTTTAAATGCTTCTTAAAACGTACCTCTTTAACCATGCCTTTGGTCACTGTTCTAATATTTGCTTCCCTAGGTAAGAGTCAAATTTTCACTGATAACACTCCAACACTACAGGACAAATGCATTTTACCCACTTGCCTTTGGACATTTGATTGGCAGGGACTGGGCCCACAAGAGGAAACCCAAACCTGGCAGTGTCCCAGTGAGTTCCGGACTAGGGTTGAGCCCTCATTTTCTGGAACTCCACTGCCCAGCAGCAATGGTGTTACCTGCCTTCAGTGACCTCCCACCTTCCATTGGTCACCGGTCTACCAGATTCCCAACACGAAGTGTTGAGCTGCATAAAACATTACAGTTTCTAATCTTAATTAAGCAAAAAGCTGGAGTTGTACACTGCATAAATTACCAAACCAAACCTCTCTTCAAGGGCAAGTGCCCTTATTCTCATCCTCCAGGTGTAATGTCCCACAGGTAGGTATGGGTCATCGGAGTGGGACCATTCGACGCAGCCATTTTGGCGCAAGTGATTTGGCGCGGCCTGTTTGGTGCAGCCTATTTTACTGCAAACCCATTTAGGTGCAGAGCTATTTTGGCGCAGATATACAGTAGTCATCAATGAAAATCAACATAATAGTAGAATTATTAAATGGGTAATTTCCAGTGGTTTGTAGTTATTTGTGCATCAACTGCATTGAGTCTGTGATTAGTCCACTCCTAACTGTGGTTCCTCAAAATTTCTAAAAAAAAGAAAATATAACCCATTAAATTCCCTGAATTTCTTTCATTTCAATGGAATATCGTGCCCTGTTACAAGATATACAAGCTCGAAGTCACAGTTGATAATGTCAGGGCAGCATTCAGGCTGTATTTCCAAAACCATTTCAAATAATTTATCATATGTTGTTTGTAACTTATTTGGGAGTAAAGTATACAACAGTGGGAACACATCTTTATGTATTTCCCCTAAAATAACATAAACTTGTGAAAATAGAGGTGGGGAAATTTTGAATGTTCCATCAACATAAAACCTTTTTAATTGTTTCAGAAACTCAGCATTCCTTTTTCTTCCAAATATAAGAATTCTGCAGGTGGTGCTACCGCTGTCGGCTAGTAAAAATTGTTCTTCATTATATTCATTGACAGAATATGTTTTAAAGCTATCCGGAATTACAAATTCTTCTAAATTTCTTGGATTTACTGGGTAAGCACCAATTTCTTTCCTTGTCCTACGAATCATTTTCTTCAGCGCTCTGTTGTTAGGCATCGTTCCTTGGCAAGTTTCTGACAAATTTTCTAGGCACTCATTAATCACTTGTAAAGTTCCCTCTACAGTTGTTTTTCTTTGATGACTAGTTATTTTAATAATAACTACAAACCACTGGAAACTACACCATTTAATAATTCTACTATGTTGATTTTCATTGATGACTACCATATATTTGCGCCAAAGTAGTTCTGCACCTAAATGGGTCTGCGGCAAAATACGCTGCGCCAAATCACTCGCGCCAAAATGGCTGCACTGAATGGTCCTAAATTCGTGGGTCATCATTTATAATTGGCCACTGAAGTGGGGCCAACTCCTGTTTTCAGCCTAAATGGTAGGACTTCAGCCTTAAACATAATATTCAGCTTAACATTACCCTATAAACCTCCTTCACAATTATTCTGACCTCTATCAGGTCACCTCAGCATTCTCTTTCCTGTATGAAAAGGCAAAAGCCTGCTCAGTCTTTGTTGATAATTTGCAGCCTTGTAATTCTGGTGTCATCCTTCTAAATTGTATATGGCGCAGTCTTCAACGCTGAGACTTATTCACAACCCTTGAAGTATGGCCTAACCAAAGCTCTAAAGAAGTTCAACACAACTTTTACTGTTTTCAAATTCTATTCTTCTAGAAATTATTCACAGAAAAGTTTGCGTTTCTATGGCTCTGTAGCTGCATTACTGCAATTAATGTACAAAAACAGGCTTTGGCCCAACTAATCCCACTGATGTTTATGCTCCACACCACCCTCTGCCCCACCTTCATTTATCAAGGCCTATCCTTCCATTCCTTTCCCCCTTATGTAATTAAATTTCCATTAAATACATTTATGCTATTTAGCACAACAGCTTTGTGTGTTAGCAAGTATTCTTAGCTCTCTCTGGCTTGGTGTATTTGCTAATTTATGCAGCGTACAATTCCAGTTTTTTGCTTAAATAAAATTAAAAGCTGGAATGTTTCCTGCATCCTTACTCCTCACGATGGGAATTGATAAATTTCCCAAACCACATGTTCTGATATTCTATGAGTTGCTTTTTTCAAGTTTGGAAATGTATGATTTAAGAAATGTCCAAAACCAATGAGAGGTCTGGTGAGAACTGACATCTAATAAGTGCTCCAATATTTTTAAATGAAGCAGTTTGGTGTTGTGAGCTTATCAGTGATGGAAGAATAACCATTTTTTGGCAATTACTATCTTGGTATAATTTCAACACTGGTGAAGGTACAATGCTAGACTGCTTTATTTAGAAATTCCAAACCAGTTAGACTTACATGGGGAAGCTGTTTTTCTGAGACACTTATCAAACCACTAAGTGAGTGCAATAACATTTATCAACTGCATGGAATGCCCAAATTTACAGAAATAAATCTAACTAAATCACACCACTTCACTAGAAGCACCCGAAAGATTCAAAGTATCCCTTTCATCTGAAATCTCTCACTACGCAATGCATAGAATCTCAGTTAAGCTAAATTCTGTTCACAGTCCATTTTGCAACCCTCACTGGTTTAGCAACCTGACATGGCTCAATCTAGTTCAAGTAAATCATAGAATCCCAACAATATGAAAACAGGCCATTTGGCCCAACAAGTCCACACCAACCCTCCAAAGAATAACCCACGCAGATCCATTCCCTACCCGACATTTACTCCTGACTAATGCACCTAACCTACACATTCCTGAACACTATGGGCAATTTAGAATGCCCAGTTCACCTAACCTACACATCTTTGAATTGTGGGAGGAAACTGGAGCACACCTACACAGACATGGGGTGAATGTGTAAACTCCACACAGCCTGGGGCTAGAATCAAACCCGGATACCTGGCACTGTGAGGCAGCAGTGCTAACCGCTGAGCCATTATTTTACTGTCAGGTTGGGAATGTAGATCAACATTGCATTTGTTTCACTTAGTTAGTCTCACACTACTGAATGTTTACTCCTGTGTTAGATATTATACTTTCATAGAATGGAACATTGCAGGACAGTTACAGTAATAGACAGTAGTCTGCAACTGAAAAACATTGTGGTTTGAGAAGTGAGGAGACAAGAGGGATTAGACAAGGTGACTCTTTTATTATTAATTTACAGTTCAGTTTCTGGTCAATGATAACCCCCAAGATATTTATTGTAATGTCTTCAGTGGTGTGAATACATAGAATATCAAAGAGTGGTGATTAGGTTTTCTTTCTTTGGAGATGGTCATAGCTCAGCACTTGTGCAACACAAATGGTATTTTCTACTTGTCAACCCAACTGTGGATATTGTCCAGGTCATACTGCATTCAGATATGGACTGTTTCAGTATCTGAAGAGTTGCAAATTTTGCTGAACTTTGTGCAATCATCAGTGAACATCCCCATTTCTGACCTTGTGTGGGAATGTCATTGACAAATCAGCTAAAGATAGTTGGGTCTAGGAACACTGCAGGAGTTCCTCAGGAGTGGTGAAGTCCTGGAACTGTGATGACTGACCTCCAACAACACCACAACCATTTTCCCTTGTGGAGAGACAATCATCAGGGCATATCTAATGGACCAGATAATTCCTTTTTTTAAAAAAAAATTAACCTATATTCCTAATCAACCAGCTCAGAGATGTTATGACACACCTCTAGACCAGGTGGAATTTGAACCGGGGTCTCTCAGTTCAGGTGTAGGGTCACTACCACTGCACCACAAGAAGGCCCCAGATGTCTTCCTTATTTTGTAGTATTCTAGGAATTGAACATGTTTATAATGTTGTTTTGTAATATTGACTGTACAAAATTAACGCATCAACAGATCTATGGATATTATGTGAATTAAACGAGATTTGTTTCTAAGGAAATGCTGTATCTAGCAGATGAATGACATTTTCTGCATCATGGTTGTCTTTCTGAGGAATGCTATATGGCTGAGTAACAAAAAGCAGGGTTAAACCTTCCAGGTATCAGTGATGAACTTGGACTGTACACACTTTAATTCTTGATAAAACATGCCGAATAAAACTGTCAATAGTTATGAAATGATTCATTTTGAAAAGTGACCCTTTACTATTGCTTAATATAAAGAAATTAGGAAGAATTGGAGTCCCAAGCATCTCTTTACCTTTGATTACTTGTCACTTGTTCTGCGTTAATGTGGCTTTAATGAATGAAGGCCAATAGCATCATGGGGCTGGACTGACTTGAGCTGACCAGAATAAAATTAATGGGTACACTCAAACACACACACACACACACACACACACACACACACACACACACACACACACACACACACACACACTCAAACACGGAGAGGTCTAAATAATAATGACTAACCTGTTAATACTGACTCAATTTCTCTACTGTTAGTGATTTTTTAAAATCAGTAACACAATATTGTCATCCAGATTTACCCAGTCCCCGCTCTGCATAGTGCTATTTAATAATTGAAAGTGAATCAGATGCTTCAAGGAAAGATCCAAATTCAGAATCAACGCCTCAGTATTGAGACACCATTTGGATTCTACAAAAGAAAACACTATACAGGATAAAATAAAACTGCAGTGAATACAACTCATTAATCTGTGTCTTCTTTCACATTACTGCTTTCTAGTTCCTTGGACCCTTTTCCCAGGAGCTTCAAACTTTGGCACTACATATTGGTCATGGAAGCATGAGAATTTTAAAAATAAATTCTACTCATTTGAGTTTATAATTAGAAAAAAAAAGTGACATTTTCCCCTGCCAAATGTTAAAACTGCCTCTTGGGCCAGGGGAAAAGCATTAAATTAATGATGCCAAATATAGGCTAAGGCTAGAAGTTAAAAATGGAGTACTTACAGCTGACAATGAGCATTGCCATTGCAGCCAGCAGACACCAGAAGGCACAGCTAAGTAGCTGCAGAATTGAGTAAGAAGCCTGAACAAATTAGGAGGTTATCACACCAAAGAGAAGAAATCATATTCAAAATAGGAAAGAAATGATGTAACTGTCAGAAGCTGAATCATTTTCACGTAAGTGTTTAGCTGGTAAGAAACAAAGTGAGCTAATAAAGATGGCTGCTCGAGGAATGTCAGATGATGATTCTGATGAATCGCTCAACATCATACAGCCGGTTGGCACCGTCAGGTTTAAAGGTGATAAATTGTTTTTGAATGTAAGAATGATGACTGCAGAAGGAGAGCATCAAGTGAATGTGAAGGATCTGGCAGACACTGGTGCTTCATGCATTTTGAGCTTTGCAGACCTGTGCAAAGTGGCTCAAGACAGTCACCCCAAAAATGGATCTGCTGCAGGTGAGGCTATGGATATTTGAGGAAATTATCCTCATCCCAAAAGGACAAATAAAACTTAGAGCATCAAAGCAATTGGAAGACTGAAGACCTGTAGTTCCAAAGCAATGTCATCAAACAACATTTACTCAGCTCAGCTGAAGCAAATGTAAAACCTGGACTGATAACATAACATTTTGCAGGACACTAGGCTATTCACTACTGAGCAGATTCTGGAAGATTAAAAAATGTTCTTGAATGTTTTCTTGATCTATATCATCTGAAAATGCATGAGAGCATGAGACCAACTCAGCATCTGCCAAGGAAGAGTTCAGTAGCCCTCAAATCCAGCCCAATAGACAAGATAGAAAAACTGGTGGTTCAAGAGAGAAAGCTGGTCCTGAGCAATTCGAGGAAAGATAAGGCAAATAAATCATTATTCTTTGAGGTACTCACAGCTGATGGTAAGCAGGTGAAAGCTGAAAAAGCAGTCATTGTGCAGTCGAGAAAATATTGTTATTGCAAAAAAGGAAGAAGAATGATGCCTTGGCAGATCTCTGAAATAACACATTTGTCATGTACTGACTGTGAAAGGCATTTGCCCTGGTCTTGATAAGATGACACAGATATGAAAGTGGTGCAACAATTGCTTGGCTTCATGACCTTCCTGGTTAAGTGTTTGCATTAGTCAAAGAGTGTGGTGCTGGAAAAGCACAGCCGGTCAGGCAGCATTTGAGGAGTGGGAGAGTCAACATTTCAACCATAAGCTCTTCATCAGGAATGTCATAAAGAAGAGCTTATGCTCAAAACATTTGAGTTTATAATTAGAAAGGACTGGCTGTCTTTTTCCAGCATCACACTCTTCGACTCTGATCTCCAGCATCTGCAGTCCTCACTTTCTCCTAAGTTTTTGCATTAGCTTGTCATCAATATATGTGTGATAGTATTGGGACACTAAAGAGAAAAAAAACAGATTTCACTCAAATCAAACAACTGGCAACAAATGTTAACAAGCTCTCAAACCATTGAATTTGAAAGATATGTACCTCATTCTGATCAAGCACTCACCTGAAGAACAACACTTCCCAGAGAAAGAAGGCACAGCACATGAGGAAAGAACAGATATGAGATAAACTGTTTGCACCAAGTCTTCAGGAGAGCTGAACATTTTAGACAGTTATGGATGGAATGCACATGCATTAGCGAAAGTAGAATTTACAAGAATGAACACACCAGGTGGAGTCTTACAATGGTCTACTGACATGGGTTATGGTGACATTTATGGTAGAGTCAGAAAAGTCTGGTGAGGCAGATCCCTATATTGAAGTGTGATGTGGCAAGTAGGCAATGGCAGGTTGCCATTTAAGGGGATTGTTGCTTGTTAAGTGGTGCATTAAGGGCAAATTTCACCTCATCAATACTCATTTCCTCATCTTACTAATCATGCCAAACAAACTAAATGCCACAAAATTTCACCATAGAAATTGGAGTGAGTACCTATAACGTATGACAAAGGATCTCCATGTTCGACGCCATGCACCAATATGCTCCACAGACAGCAGCTGCACACATCCCACATTGGCAACCAACATGTACTACCCTGTGGGGAACCCTCTTGGCACATCACCATTCCATTTACATTTCACTTCGATGTTGCACCTCAAGCTGCACCATTGACTATCATTGTGATGCTGCAGCAAGGACACTGTGTACTCAGGGACATTCACCCAGCTCATGGATTAGACCATACTGCAACTCTAGTCTCTTTACTCACTGTCATAGCACTCCCACTCTGAGCCTATCTGAATTTTCACAACAACTCTGTCTTGCTTTTCCTTGCCTTGTTGCACATTCCGCTCTTCAGCCAGAGCTATCAGGGTTATGTTATTTCTGTTTTGCTTTGTCATTCAGGATGGACATAAAGCCAGGAAAATTGTCATGGTTATCAGCAGGCCTCAGGTCCAGGGACCTTCATTCAGAGCTTCCTGGCACAGTAAATCAAAGGACTGCTTCCAATACCAGTCCAGGGGTTTGGAAAACCTTCTCAAGGCAGTCAGGGCTAGGATGGTCTCCACATTACTGAGCTGACTGTCAGATAGCCCACCACCCATCTTGAGACTTGATGCTTTTTTTGGAGACTGTTTTCATCCTGGAATGAGAGAGAGCAGATTTTATGGGAGATTAAAGTGGATGGCACAGGTTGATGCAAGTGAGTGGAGTGCATGCAGAGTTAGAGATGTCAATGCAGGAATAGGATGAGAACAAGTGAGGGAAATTGTGACAGGCAATAATGAGAGTGGTAGAGTTTGAGCCTTACTGGGCTTAGAATAACAGAGGTAGAGTGAGTGTGACATATCAGAGAGAAGGTGGTAGTAGAGTGGAGACGGTCATTAACTTTCTTCCTATGTTGCTGGGCATTCCTCCAGATGGCTGAGACTGTACTAAGTCAGGTGATGAACACTGAAAAAGAAGCAGCTTTCACTCAAGTCAAGCAATTCGTGACAAAAGCTCCACATGCTCACAAGGTCACCAACCTAGCAGACACAGGTGTAGGCTGGAACGGTCAGGCTGGCACCTCCGTGCAGTTCCTGAGTGAAGAGAAAATCCATCATTGCCAACATGCCATCCAGATCCTTGCCCTCTAAGTGGGATGGCAATGAACCTCTGCCTACAATGTCTCCGGCAAATGACAGGAAGTGTGCAGGACAGCTCTGGATTGACACTGCTTGTCTGCATGCACAATGGATTTTAAATATGTCGCAGGTCAAGGAATGCCAGTCTTTCAGTGGATAACTGGTGAGTGTTAAATGCTCCAGGAAAAGCTTGCAGCAAGATGTGTGTAGAATTGGATGTGAGACACGTCATAGGAGCGGAATAAATAGTTAAAGATGCCTGGTTAGTAAACAATGACAAGAAATCACACTGGGCATGACAGCAAGCAATCCCACCAAAATTTCAGTGCAACTTGCGCTTATTTAAGGAAATAAGATTCAGCCCATTGTTTTTGTTCATGAATATTAATACATATTAAAAATCACACAACACCAGGTTATAGTCCAACCGGTTTAATTGGAAGCACTAGCTTTCGGAGCGTTGCTCCTTCATCAGGTGGTTGTTGGACTATAACATGGTGTTGTGTAATTTTTTAACTCTGTACACCCTTGTCCAACAACGGTATCTCCAAATCATAATAGTTCATGTAATTCATGTTTTTATGATAGAGATAAGTTGATTTGTAAGGGGATCAAAGGTTATGAGAAGAGGCAGGAGAATGGGGTTGAGAAACATATCAGCTATATTAGACTCGATCAGTCCAATCACTTAATTCTGTTCCCATATCTTTTCAGAATTTTCTTAATTGACCATGTGTATTACATAACTTGTCACTGTAAGTAATTTGTTTGTTTTCTACATTGCTGCATCTCTCGGTATTACACAGAAGTGACAGGCTTGATTTTTGTACTCAGTCCCTGGGTAAACAAGATTTGTAGTTTATTAATTAATAAGGACGCATTCCTCACACTACAGCCTTTAATGAATCCTTCCCATTCTTTTCTTCTCACCATGTCTTCAAAACTGGAATTACCTCCCTAAAGTCCTCCATATCACAAACTCTCCAACTTCCAGACCCTCTTTATAACCTAGACCTTTGACCAATTATTGTTCTCAGTATCTCACTTTTGACAAAGGTGCTCAATTCTATCCAATTACATTCCTGACATATTTTTGACATTAGAGGGTGGTATATGGTTTCAGTTGTAGTTATAATCTGACAGGAAGGGAAAAGTATCACTAGATCTGAAATCAGCCCAGGCTGTCAATGATAAATGTTAGTTTTTTTTGTTAGATAGTAGGGATTCCTCCAACCTATACAAGAGTAGCCAAGGGAGATAGAAAGAAAAAGTCTCTGTCATTAGTTTTAATAATGAAATGAGCCACAACATTTTCAGCATTTTCCTTTTATAAATCCTGCTTTGGTTTTGGCCAAGTTTCAATGTAAATGGTCTCAGTTGGAATGCATTAGTTAAACTACTTAATTGCAACATTTGCAAAAGTATTTAGTGGTCCCATAGTCTGGATAATGTGTGGCACATGGGACCGTTTTACTAAGCAACCTGTCAATAATAGTCACCAGGAATAGAAGAACATGAGAAAATTGCTGTTATTTGTGTAGCAGAAAAAAATATGCTCTTATAAATGGGTTCTTGACAACACAGCCACACGCACTGCTCAAATCTCCGTGTGAAAGATTTCAATTTATGAATGAACTATGGAAATTTGTGATTTCTCAATGGGGAAATATTTCTCAATTGATGTTTAAATTACATTAGTTATTTTGTTATCAGCAAAGTGGCATTTCAAATATATTACCCGTATCAATTACAATAAATAATTTGTGTCCTGCCTGATAAGTAACTATTGACAAATGTTCAAAAAAAACGATGATGTTCAAATCAGTTTGATGATTACAATGGAATGATGACAAATCACTTACAGAACTTATTACTTCCTACATGTCAATGACTGCTACAAAATAAAAAGGAAATCAAATCTGTAAAACATACCCACAATGACCTGCACACACAGGCACACGTGCTCTCAAGCTAGTCTGCTTATCAAGCACGATTTTTCTTTTAATGTTTATGTCCCATTATCTGAAACAATTGATGAAATTCTTTCTATTAATGTTGAAAATACATTATTGTTAAGTTTAAATTTCATGCAAAGGTCTTGTGATCTTCTCCTCTCCTGAAAGAAAGATATGTACTCATATAGTGATCACTGAATGGACCATATGTTTTATTCCTGATGAAGGGCTTATGCCCAAAACGTCAACTCTCCTGCTCCTTGGATGCAGCCTGACCTGCTGTGCTTATCCAGCACCAAGTTTTTTAACTCTGATCGCCAACATCTGCAGTCCTCACTTTGTCTCAAGCATTTTACAGCCAATAATGTACTTGTGAAAGTGTAATGATTGTTGCAATGTTTGAAATGCAGCAGTCAATTTGCTCACAAACACCTCCTGCAAATATCAATATGATTGCACCCAATTAATTTGTTTTTGTAATGTTGATAGGTGAATATTGGTCAGTATGCCAGCGATAATGCTATTCTTTGAAATAAGGACCTTTTACTCTGCTGGGCAACATTTTGGATGGAGCAGAATGCAACTTGTTTCTTCCAAACTACCTGCTCCATCATATTAATATACAGCATGATAGCAGAACTGTGGGGTTACTTCCATGTTTGCCACTATTACTCATCTGCAAAGAGGTTGAGTCAAGTTAAGTAGTAGTTATGTTAAAAAAGAAGTGGTCCAAATGCACATAAGTGCACCTTTGAATAGAGTGGGTCTTCTTTATTCTTATTTGTTTAATTAAGATAATTGCACCAGCAAGATTATAATGCCATCAGAATCACAACATGCACTAAAGATATTTATATCGTTCAAAGACATGCTTGACTTTTTAATGCTAGAATTTAGCATGCATCTCTCTACAATTTTTATTTGGCCACTATTGAATTCCTGCATAAAAAAAAAGAGAGGGTGACATACAATACCAAAGTAGTGCTGCACTACCAGGTTAAACTGGGAATCTGTGATCTTGATAACAATAGAGCCAACAGTTTCTTTAACTTAAAGTACAAAAGACAGAAATGACAGAAAAGAAAATTGGCTGAAATGAAAACAAAAATAGATACTGGAAGATAAATAAATAGAGTGAAAGAGTTATTAGGTTTGTTTTATTCATTCACAAGATGAGAGTGTCACTGGCTAGGGCAGCATTTATTGCCCATCCCTAATTGCCCAGAGGGCAACCAAATGTCAACCGCATTGCTGTGGGTCTGGAGATTGAGAGAGATAAATCTGGAAACCTATAGGATCAATTTACAAGCTGTAAGAATAAGACAGTTACGATCATTCGCTTTCTCTGTTGAATGGTTGAGCTGTACTAAGGAAACATAAATCTCATAATTGCAAGCATGTTTGGCCATTAAATATCAGCCCTACATTTTTGTGCAACCTTAACCAATTTTACCAGCACAAATGCAGCCATTTATAGACATTCTCAGGAAGGCTGAGATGAGCTTGGGTTGTTGCAAGACTAATACTGGAGTAGCACTAAGCATTCAGCAATTAGTGACAAAGCTCAACTGACAAGCAATCTCTTCCTTGACACATGCTGTGGGTTTATTTATACATTGAGAACACTGAGTATTGTGAAATGTGTCACTATTGTCCCTGCAAATTCTTGGCCAATCATAAACTACGAAGATGATCCCTGATTAATCATTTTACTCTTCATGCATATGCATTAAAGGAATTGATATTTGTGTATGCGCACGGTATCGTGGTGTACTTTCATTGGCAGTTTCAGAAATTGCAAAATTATTAACTTGTTTTAGTCAGGATTATACATTGACAGCTGGTTAAATAAAGTTCCAAGTAAAATGTGAACAATACACTGGCTTGTATTTGGAATTGGAGTGTTGTCTTCAGTGAGCCCAAATCAATTGGAAACTTAATTAATTGACTGTCAGGCAGCTGGGCTAAGTAACTCACCTGTAACTTTGTTCCACTTTCTGCTCAAAGGTCTACCTGAATCAGACAAACCAAAGGGGAATGATGTTGCAAAAAGATAAATGGCACCAATTGAATGTGAAAAAATCTTTAAACGCTCTGAAACAACTCCACAGAGAGCAGTATCCCATCAACAAGTCAACTTTTATTTACACGTGGAGAATCCTTGACACTTATCCAACTCATGCAGAATGAACAGGATGTCTGACCCTCCTGTTTTTATCTGTCAGCCAGAGCTCCCTGATTGGAACAGGTTAACAGCCCCAAACAAGGCACTCATATTCTATCACATACACCTGGCTGATCTCATTACAATCCTTACGTCCGTCTCACTCTAAGTCTGAGGACATAGGCTGTTTTTTTTGTAGCTCCTCCTGGAGTATTTAACACTGGGTCAGGTGCCTCCAACTCTGCCTCTGAATTGGGTGGTGTATAATGCACAGTAGCTCACCTTTTGCACCCAGAATGTTGGCCCCAATTTTCAACACTAGAAATACTGAAAAATGTATGGAATTGCAGGAGACATTGACTGATAAGGAACATAACTTCCAGAGTCAGTATATAAGTATATGGTTTAGTTCAAACCTGATTCCCTGCTGAGGGAAAGTCAGGGAGCATGTGTTCATAAAATATCCAAAAACGCTGCTTGACAGTGACACAAAACAGATTACTTGGGTAAACGTACATCATACTGTGTGAAGTAAAAAAAACTTACCAAAATTCATGTTGTGTAATATAAATGTGTGTCACTTTGATACATCATTCAGCATTCATTTGAACCAATGTGTTTGAAATTAAGTGTACAAAGTCATCATTCTTCTCTGCTATCTCTGGCTTAGCATGCCCTAAAGCACAGTTCATTTCTGCTGAGATCTGAACTACATGCCGCATCTTTATAGTTTACCAGCCCCGGGTTCAATTTTACTTTCTGGATGCTCTTACAAATGAACACAATCACAGGTGAATCTACTCTTGGAGAATACAGGAAGAGAGGAGGAGAGGAAGGATTCCAAGTGAGGAAATTCCAACTCCAGTCGATGGCTTGGAAGCACAAAACCAAGAAGAACTGGGTCGAACAGGACGAAGATAAAAAAAAGTGTAAGTTAAACTTTTAAACCATATTCATCATATTAGATTAATGAAAGGAAATTAGAATGCTTATTACGAACTTTATTTGCTACAAGAAGATGCTCTTTTTAAAAGAATTTGTTCTTATAATATGATTTGTCCTTCTGCACAGCAATTCTGCACTGGCAGAGGGACAGTCTTTTGATGGAGATCAGCTAAGATGTCAACTATCTGTTTACGAGCCAGAATGATAACTGTCAGGAGACCTGTAAGGAGTTTTCTTGATTTTCTCACAAAATCTCACAACTCAACCAGTTTCATTAAGAGAAAACAAAAAGGATGCTGAAGATCTGTAACAAAAACAGATATTGCTGGAGAAACTCTGCAGGTCTGCCAGTATCTCTGGAGAGAAAGCAGAGTTAATATTTTGAGTCCAGTGACCCTTCTTCATAACTGAATATCACAAGGGTGCTGTTTTTATGTGGAAATTCACTATCACTTGTAGCTACCAAATAGCATTGAATATATATCAAACTAATTGATTAGCTTTAAGCACTTTTGTTCTAAGCTATGAACTGAAATATACAAAAGCAAGTTACATTCATTGATCTTTTTTTTCCTTCATATTTTTTCATGGGATGTGGGCGCCATAAGAAAGGCCAGCATTTGTTGTCGGTCATATCTCAGGAAGCCTGACTGGAAAAGTTAAAAATCACACTACACCAGGTATATTTGGAAGCACCAGCTTTCAGAGCACTGCTCCTTTATCAGGTGGTTGTGGAGTATAAGATCGTAAGACACAGAATTTATAGTAAAAGTTTACAGTGTGATGCAACTCAAATGATATATTGGAAAAGACCTGTTTGTTTGTTAAGTCTCTCATCTTTTAGGATATTTTAGAATGACCATGTTGGTTTCAGTTCTTTCATATGTAAATCCCAGAACTATTTTTTAAAGCGAACTATAACTGGAAAAGAACGTCCCTAATTGTTGAACACCAAAATAGAACCACTACTCATGGCATACAAAAGCTAATTCTAGCCCAGGACAGATAGTTTTGCGGACTTATCCTTAGGTCAGCTTTATAAAGGGTTCAGGGAATGAGTTCCAAATGCCTGTTACCAAGGGAACTCATACTCAACAAGTTCCATAGGGAAATTAATTAGTGATTCCCCAGAATTAAAGGGCATATCATGTTACCCATCCATAACTCAAACTGGGTAGCTTTTCATGTCATTGCTGAGCAGTGAAGTGTTATATACAAATTCTCTTGTTCTTGAACCACATATTGGCCAGATCAAATAAAGCAGCACATTTGCTTCCTTAAAGAGCACAAGTGCAAAAAAAGGCCATTCAGCTCATTGAGTCTGCATTGATACTCTGAACAGTATCCCATCCAGTCGCTTGAGAAGTCATTGGCAGATAGGATCAAGGAAAACCCTAAAGCTTTCTATAGGTATATCAGGAATAAAAGAATGACTAGAGTAAAATTAGCGCTGAAAATGTGTTGCTGGAAAAGCGCAGCACGTCAGGCAGTATTCAAGGAACAGGAAATTCAACGTTTTGGGCATAAGCCCTTCAGAGCCAATGAAGAACAGTAATGGGAAGTTGTTTGTGGAGTTCGAGGAGATAGGAGAAGCACAAAATGATTTTTTTTTATTGGTATTCACACTGGAAAAAGATAATGTTGTTGAGGACAGTAGTGAGATACAATCTACTAGACTAGATGGGATTGAGGTTCACAAGAAGGAGGTGTTAGCAATTCTGGAAAGTGTGAAAATAGATAAGTCCCCTGAGCCGGATGGGATTTATCCTAGGATTCTCTGGGAAGCCAGGGAGGAGATGCAGAGCCTTTGGTTTTGATCTTTATGATGTCATTAAGTACAGGAATAGTGCCAGAAGACTGGAGGATAACAAATATTGTCTCTTCGTTGAAGAAGGGGAGTAGAGACAACCCTTGTATTTGTAGACCAGTGAGCCTTACTTTGGTTGTGGGTAAAGTGTGGAAAAGGTTATAAGAGATAGGATTTATAATCATCTAGGAAGGAATAAGTTGATTAGGGATAGTCAACATGGTTTTCTGAAGGATAGGACGTGCCTCACAAACCTTATTGAGTTCTTTGAGAAGGTGACCAAACAGGTGGATGAGGGTAAAATGTTTGATATTTGTGTATATGGATTTCAGTCAAGCATTTGATAAGGTTCCCCATGGTAGGCTATTTCACAAAATACGGAGGCATGGAATTGAGGGTGATTTAGTGGTTTGGATCATAAGTTGGCTAGCTGAAAGAAGACAGAGGGTGTTGGTTGATGGGAAATGTTCCTGGAGTTCAGTTACGAGTGGTGTACCACAAGGATCTATTTTGGGTCCACTGCTTTTTGTCATTTTCATAAATGACCCGGAGGAGGGCATAGAAGAATGGATTAGGAAATTTGCGGATGACAATAAAGTCAGTGGAGTTGTGGACAGTGCAGAAGGATATTGCAGGTTACAGAGGGACATAGATAAGCTGCAGAGAGGTGGCAAATGGAATTTAATGTGGAAAAGTGTAAGGTAATTCACTTTGGAAGGTGTGACAGGAATAAAGAGTACTGGACTAATGGTAAGATTCTTGACAATATAGATAAGCAGAGAGATCTCGGTGTCCATGTACATAGATCCCTCAAAGTTTCCACCCACATTGATAGGGTTGTTAAAAAGGCTTATGGTATGTTAGCTTTCATTGGTAGAGGGATTGAGTTTCAGTGCCACGAGGTCATGTTGCAGCTGTACAAACCTCTGGTGCATTTGCACTTGAAGTATTGTGTACAGTTCTGGTCACCTCATTATAGAAGGATGTGGAAGCTTTGGAAAAGTTTCAGAAGTGATTTACTAGGATGTTGCCTGGCATGGAGGGAAGGTTTTATGAGGAGAGGCTGATGGACTTGTGGCTGTTTCTATTCAGAAGAGGGAGGTTGAGAGGTGACTTAATTGAGACATATAAGATAATCAGAGGGTTAGATAAGGTGGACAGTGAGAGCATTTTTCCTCAGATGGTGATGGCTAGCATGAGGGGACATAGCTTTAAATTGAGGGGTGAAAGATATAGGACGGATGTCAGAGGTAGTTTCTTCACTCACACAGTAGTAGGAGAGTGGAACGCTCTGCCTGCAACTGTAGTAGACTCGCCAACTTTAAGGGCATTCCAATGGTCATTGGATAAACGTGTGGAGGAAAAGGGAAGAATGTAGGATAGATTGGCTTCAGATTAGTTTCACAGGTTGACACAATATTGAAGGCCAAAGGGCTTGTACTGCACTGTAATGTTCTATGTTCTACCCACACCCCCCACCCATCCCCATCACCACTGCATTTACCATGACTGATCCACATAATCTACATATTCCTATGCTAAGGGGCAATTTAGCAGGCCAATCTGCCTAACGGTCACATCTTTGGACTGCTGGAGGAAACTGGAGCATCTTGCAGAAACCCACACAGACATGGGGAGAACATGCAAACTCCACATCAACAGTCACCTGAGCAATCGAACCTGGGTCCCTAACACTGTGAGACAGCAGTGCTAACCACTATGCCACTGTTCTGCCGTGGTTGGTTTCTTTTATGTACATTCTATGTCACCATTACTGATTCTAGCTCCTAACTCAGATTTATTTGACTCCTTGAAGTTAAGCTCTCCTGTATTCTGTGGGGTTTGAATTCATATCTGCAGATCATTTGTCCAACTCTCTGAAAACCAATCCAGTAGCATAACTATTATGTTACTGTACCCAGGGGAGCTGGAGTTGATGTTACTGAAAATGATTTAATTGAATGATTTCATTGGATTTAGCCTGGTGAAGCTACTAAACAGGACTATTTGCAAGCCAAACAGCATTAACAGCAAATGATGAAGAGCTAAGTGGTCCCACAACAAATGGATCAGAGCTAAGCTCTGCAGTCCTGCTACATCCAGTTGTGAACAGTGGTGAATGTTTAAACAACTCACTGGAGGTGGAGGCTCCACTAAAATCTCCACCATAAAGAGGTTAAAAGGGATATAGACCAAATGCTGGCAAATGGGACTGGATTAATTTCAGGTATCTGGTCGGCTTGGATGAATTGGACCAAAGGATCTGTTTCCATGCTGTACAAGTCTATGATAGAGCAGCCCAGCACATCAGTGCAAAAGAAAAAGCTGAAGCACTCACAGAAATCTTCAGCCAGAAAAGCCAAGTGGATGCTCCATCTCAGCCTTCTCCAGTGGCCCAAACCATCACAGATACCAGTCTTCAGCCAATTCAAATCAATCCATGTGATACCACTAGGCAGTTGGAGGCACTAGATACTGTAAAGGCTATGGGGCCTGACAACATTCAGCAATAGTACTGAAGACCTATGCTCCAGAACTTATTGCTTCCTTAGTCCAGTTCTTCCAGTATAATTACAACTTTGGCATCTACACTTCACTGGTTAGACATGCCTTGCACAGAGGAAGCTGGCTGTGGTTATTAGAGTCAATCATCTCAGCTCCAGGACATCTCTGCAGGAGTTTTTCAGGGTAGTGTCCTAGGCTCAACCATCTTCAGCTGCTTCATCAATGATCTTCCCTCCGTTATAAGATCAGAAGTGGGGATGTTTACTGACAATTGCATAATATTAGGCACTATTCCCGACTCAGGCGACTGACTGTGTGGAGTTTGCACATTCTCCCCGTGTCTGCATGGGTTTCCTCCGGGTGCTCCGGTTTCCTCCCAGAGTCCAAAAATGTGCAGGTTAGGTGAATTGGCCATGCTAAATTGCCCGTAGTGTTAGGTGAAGGGGTAAAGGTAGGGGTATGGGTGGGTTGCGCTTCAGCGGGTCAGTATGGTCATGTTGGGCTGAAGGGCCTGTTTCCACACTGTAAGTAATTTAATCTAATCTAATATTCGTGACTCCTCAGATACTGAAGCTGTCTGTGTCTGAATGCACTAAGACTTGAGCAAAATCAAATTTTGAGCTGACAAGTGGCAACTAACATATTTGTGCCATGCAATTGCAGTCCAAAGATGTGCAGGTCAGGTGAATTGGCCATGCTAAACTGCCCATTGTGTTAGGTGCACTAGTCAGAAGGAAAGGGGTCTGGGTGGATTACTCTTTGGAGGGTCTATGCAGACTTGTTGGGCCAAAAGGCCTATTTTCACACTGTGGGGAATCTAATCTAATTACCAGGCAATGACCATCTCCAATGAGAGACAATCTTATCATTGTCCTTTGAAATTCAATGGCGTTACCATCACTGAGTCCCTAACCATCAGCATCCTGGGGGTTACGATTCACCAGAAACTCAACTGCAGTCACAAAATAAGTACAGTGACTACAAGACCAAGTCAGAGAGTAGGAATATTGTAGTGAGTAACTCACCCTCTGACTCTTCAAAACCTGTCCATCATTGATAAGGCACAAATCAGGCGTGTGATGGATTACGTTCCAGTTTAGGTTCCAACAAGAACCTTGGCACCATCCAGGACAAAGCAGCCCACTTCATTGATACCACATCCACAAGCATCCACTCCCTCCACCACAAATACCCAGGAGCAGCAACCTACAAGATATACTACAGAAATTCACCAAACATCCTTAGACAGCACCTTCTAAACCCACAACTGCTTCCACCTAAAATGACAAAATGAGCCGATACATGGCAAAACTACCACCTGCAAGTTCTCTTCCAAGACATCCACCATCCTGACTTCGAAGTATGTCGCTGATCCTTCAATGTTGCTGCATCAAAATCCTGGAATTCCTTCCTAAGGGTATTGCAAATGCACCTGCAGCAGTTCAAGATGGCAGCTTCTGAAGGGCAACAGGAATGACCAATAAATGCTGGCCTAGCCAGTGACACGCACATTCCATGAATGATTAAAAAAAAAAGTGGGAAACAGAGTTGAAGAGCTGAATGTTCTATTCCTATTTAATGTCTCTATGAGGCAGATCAGCCCATGTTTTTGTTACTCACTGTGCTTCTTAGTGTTAATTTGGTGCTGTATGTTCCTGAGAACAATGTCTGAAATCAGTTCTCATGCTTAACCACAAAAATGTAACTATGGTGGTGTTGAAATAAAACAAATATTTTAGACTCGAGTCAAATTGAATTTTTTTTGTGATCTGAGTACAGTGGCTGTCATGGGATAACTCTTCCCACTGAAAGGATTTGGGAATGCACATGAACTGCAGCGATTCACTCATTACCTGATGAAAGAACAGTGCTCTGAAAGATAGTACTTCTAAGTAAACCTGTTGGACTATAACTTGGTGTTGTGTGATTTTTAACTTTGCAAAAGTGAGGGCTGCAGATGCTGGAGATTAGAGTTGAGAGTGTGGTGCTGGAAAAGCACAGCAGGTCAGACAGCATCCGAAAAGCAGGAGAAACGGCATTTCGGGCAAAAGCCCTTCATCAGGAGGGGCCGTTCCTGATGAAGGGCTTTTGCCCAAAACGTCATTCTCCTGCGCCTCAGATGCTGCTTGACCTGCTGTGCTTTTCCAGCACCATACTCCTGTTTTTTAACTTTGTCCACCCCAGTCCAATACCAGCACCTCCACATCATGATTCAATAAGGCAGCTCGCTACCACTTTATCAACAGCAAGAACGGATGGGTGATAAATACTGGCCAGCCAGCGATGTCCACATCCCATGAGTGAATAAAATAAATTAGGTTGCTGAGACCTTTATTGTTCAGCGAGAATGAGGCAAATAGTTCATGATTGGGTCCAGAAGAATAAAATTGAAAGTAAAACTTTATGCTTTCAGGGCAGAGTTCACTCAACAGGAACAAGCATCAGAAACTTGCATACAAACTAAATTGGCCCTAAATTCCTGCTATGTGTCTCATCACCTTAACCTTTATGTTAAATTATAGAATTTTACTTTCACTATAAGATATGGTACATAATATATTTTTAGATTAGATTCCCTACAGTGTGAAAACAGGCCCTTCGGCCCATCAAGTCCATACCAACCCTCTGAACAGTAACCTACCCAGACCTATCTCCATTCAATTTAGAATGGCCAATTCACCTGACCTGCTCAGGGAGAATGTGCAAACTCCACACAGACAGTCACCCAAGGCTGGCATCAAACGTGGGACCCTGGTGCTGTGAGGCTGCAGTGCTAACCACTGAGCCACCTGTGCCACCCTGTATACAAAGCCTTTTGTCACATGCTTACTCCCTCGATTTTTCTTTGCCACATATTTGGTTTCAAATTCTTGTTGCCATATCATATTCTTACATCCAGATTTAATGCACGTTTTATCTTTGTAGCGTAGCCACACTGTGCACTCACTGGTCATTCCCCTGTGGCTTTGCAATGACTGTACAAAAGCAGCTGTCACCTCAAAATATTTTCTTTTGTTGCGCTTCCAAGATGTACATCAGAAAGCTTCTCAAAAAAAATCGATTAAGCAATTTTTTTGGTCCCTCTTTTACTTCTCACGAATGTTATTATCAGCTGGTTGTTATTTTTGTGCCACACATCAATTGATCAATTCTGTATCTGTTTAGATACAAGCCATTTCATCCAATTTATTGCAAATGTGGTGTCTGTTTCCAAGTGTGGCAGAAGTTCTCTGTGTAATTTGTCTATGTGTAGAGTTTCCTTTTGTTTGTTTCTATACAAAGTTCAAATTAAAACTCTCAGTCATGGACATGCTGACAGAATAGGAGACACCTACTCCACCTCGTGGGGACCTGAGGAAAAACTAAATGTATTTTCCAGCCAATTCTCTTGTAATGATATAAGTTGCATATGCTGCAGAGAAGTCTAGCTGTGAAAGTAATTGTAAAACTCCTAAACATCCTTCCTTTTCCATTAGAAATCTTCCATGAAAGTGTAAAGATAAATTCAGATCAGATGCTGGACTATCACTTAACACAAGCATCCTGCAGGATTATCAAGCCCATAAATTTTAACTCACAGAGAAATGGCTCCAGTCCTAATTAGATTGAAAGTGCATGCAATATAACGATTGCCTTGTTTGATATAGAGAAATAATAATGGCTAAAAATGAAAGGAACAAGAACCAGACTGAATAATAAAACTTTAAGGACAGTGTACAATGTGTAATGAATTTACATTGATCTGGTAATCATTGCTCCCCAAGAAATTCCAGAGGCTGGAAGACAAGTGTGGAAATGAGGGAATGACTGAGTACACAGTGAAAATCTTACACAAATCTTGCTCTTTAGAACAGTTATTAATATAATCTGAGCCAGTTGGACAGATTGAAATGAAGCCATATATATATATATATATATATATTTTTTTTTTTATTTGTGGGGAGATCTTTTTGATTTCCTCAGTCTCCCATTCCATACCCAGTGTTAAAGGAGCTCCAAAGTGATCTGTTCCCACATTTAACAGCCACCATCTGTTTTTGCTTAACCTTAAATAAAAGCAGTAACAAACTAATGTGATAAACCTCCCAGTAACAAGCAGTTTCTGCTTCTTTAATGTTACTTGTTAAAGATTTTGGCTATAAAGTTACAGTGCTAAATGTTAATACCTGATGAGGATCTCTTTGTAATCTGGTGATTGAGGGCATCACAAGTGGATTCTTGAGATCACAGGTAACAAAGGAATCCATTGGCCTTAAGTTCCAAATTGCTTTTTTTTAACTAAAGAAAGAGGTGTTTGCAAAAATGAGGTATTTCAGACAAAGATGTTCCATACATGAAGGTGAAACATTTGAAGTTTTTCAGGGAATGCAGCAGCGTTGGTACCAAACTGGCTTTAATTTTTTAAAGATCCAGGACAGGGATAAAGGCTGAATGATTTCCACATGTGTTGTACATGTTTCCATGATTCTAAATATACAGTAGCCTATAGCATGGTTTCAAGTTCTAATTTATTAATTTTACATTGTGAGCAATTCCCAATAAATTGTGAGTGGACTTTTGTAATCATCTAGGTTTATGATGTTACATAGAATTGAGATGGATTCTTTCTGCAGATCACATGTGGAAACTCAATTTAAAAAGTCTGTTTACTCATAAAATCACAAGCCTCTAATGGCTATTTTCTTCATTAATACTTACTATCATTCAATATTGTCTTAATGGCAATTATCTCTGGCAGTGCTAGAACTATGATATCAACTGGTTTGTTCCTTTCTGTACTCTCCCAAGTCACATTGATTTCACCTCAATCAACACTTAGTTTGGGCAACATTTGTCTTAACATGTTAATTTAACAGAAACAACCAAGAACTGTGGATGTTGGAAAACATAAACAAATACGGAAATTGCTGAATAATCTCAACATGTTTAGCAGTATCTAGAATCATAGAGATGTATAGCACGGAAACAGACCCTTCAGTCCATATCATCCATGCCGACCAGATATTCCAACCCAATCTAGTCCCACCTGCCAGCATCTGGCCCATATCCCTCCAAACCCTTCCTATTCAGATACCCATCCAGAGGCCTTTTAAATGTTGCAATTGTACCAGCCTCCACCACTTCCTCTGGCAGCTCATTCTATACACATACCACCTTCTGCGTGAAAAAAAGTTGCCCCTTAGGTCTCTTTTATATCTTTCCCCTCTCACCCTAAATCTATGCCCTCTAGTTCTGAAATCCCCTACCCCAGAAAAAAGACACTGTCTATTTATCCTATTCATGTGCCTCATGAGTTTATAAACCTCTATAAGGTCATCACTCAGCCTCTGATGCTCCAGTGAAAACAGTCCCAGCCTATTCAGCCTCTCCCTACAGCTCAAATCCTCCAACCCTGGCAACATCTTTGTGGATCTTTTCTGAACCCTTTCATGTTTCACAACATCCTTCCGATAGGAATTGCATGCAATATTCCAAAACTGGCCTAACCAATGCCCTGTACAGCCGCAACATAACCTCCCAACCCCTGTACTCAATACTCTGACCAATAAAAGAAAGCATACCAAACATCTTCTTCACTATCCTATCTATCTGCAACTCTACTTTCAAGGAGCTATGAAAAGGCACTCCAAGGTCTCTTTGTTCAGCAACACTCCCTAGGACCTTACCATTAAGCATATAAGTCCTGCTAAGATTTGCTTTCCCAAGATGCAGCACATCGCATTTATCTAAATTAAACTCCATCTGCCACTTCTCAGCCCAATGGCCCATCTGGTCAAGATCCTGTTATAATTTGAGGGAACCTTCTTCGCTGGTTTCCAGCATCTGCAGTCATTGTTTTTACCTCATTGATTTTAACCCTACTGTAAATCCTCTTGCAAGGATGCCTGCCTTGAAGAAGTTTCCCTCCTCTCTCTACAAGCCGGACTTGTCCGACCTGCCTAGCTCCTTTTCCACCTACCCACTCCACCCTCTCCTCCCTGACCTTTCACCTTCATCCCCTCCCCCACTCACCCATTGTACTCTATGCTACTCTCTCCCCACCCCCACCCTCCCCTAGCTTATCCCTCCACACTTCAGGCTCACTGCCTTTATTCCTGATGAAGGGCTTTTGCCCGAAATGTCAATTTCGCTGCTCGTTGGATGCTGCCTGAACTGCTGTGCTCTTCCAGCACCACTGATCCAGAACCTTCTTTGCTGTCCACCACACCTCCAATTTTGGTGTCATCTGCAAATATAACAACCATACCTCTTATGCTCACATCCAAATCATTTATACAAATGACAAAAAGAAGTGGACCCAGCACCAATCCTTGTGGCACTCCACTGGTCACAGGCCTCCAGTCTGGAAAACAACCCTCCACCACCACCCTCTGTCTTCAACCTTTGAGCCAGTTCTGTATCCAAATAGCTAGCTCTCCCTGTATTCCATGAGATCTAACCTTGCTAACCAGTCTCCCATGGGGGACCTTGTTAAATGCCTTACTGAAATATATTAGATCATGACTACTGCTCTGTCCTCATCAATCCTCTTTGTTGCTTCTTCAAAAAACTCAATCAAATTTGTGAGACATGATTTCCCAAGCACAAAGCCATGTTCACTATCCCTAATCTGTCCTTGCCTTTCTAAATACATGTACAATTTGTCTCTCAGGAGTCCTTCCAACAACCTGCTCACCACCGACATCAGGCTGACTGGTCTATAAATCCCTGACTTGTCTTTACCACCTTTCTTAAATAGTGGCACCACATTAGCCAACCTTCAGTCTTCCAATACCTCATCTGTGACTAGCGATGAGACAAATATCTCAGCAAGGGGCCCAGCAATCACTTCCCTAGCTTCCCACAGTGTTCTAGGCTACACCTGATCAGGTCCTGGGGATCTATCCACTTTTATGCATTTCAAGACATCCATCACTTCCTCTTCTGTAATATGGACATTTTTCAAGATGTAACCATTTATTTCCCTACATTCAATATCTTCCCTGTCCTTTTCCACAGTAAACACTGATGCAAAATATTTGTTTAGTATCTCCCCCATTTTCTGTGTCTCTACACAAAGGCCACCTTGCTGATCTTTGAGGGGCCTTAAAATGTTCCTAGTTACCCTTTTGTCCTTAATGTATATTCATACTGCCTTTATACTCTTCTAAGGATTCACTCAATCTATCCATCTATGCCTGACATATTCTTCCTTCTTTTTCTTAACCAAGCACTCAATTTCTTTCGTCATCCAGCAATCGTTACACCTATCAACCTTTCCTTTCACCCTAACAGGAATATACTTTCTCTGGATTCTCGTTATCTAATTTCTGAAGGCTTCCCATCTTCCAGCCGTCCCTTTACCTGCGAACATCTGCCCCCTAGTCAGCTTTTGAAAGTTCTTGCCTAATACCTAGCCTTCATCCAATTTACAGCTTTAACCTTTAGATCTGGTCTATCCTTTTCCATCGCTATTTTAAAAGTAATAGAATTATGGTTGCTGGCCCCAAAGTGCTCCCCCACTGACACCTCAGCCACCTGCCCTGCCTTATTTCCCAAGAGTAGGTCAAGTTTTGCACCTTCTCTATATCTGCAAATTGAATCAGAAAATGTTCTTGTGATCACTTAACAAATTCCTCTCCATCTGAACCCTTAACACTATGGCATGTATGTTTGGAAAGTTAAAACCCCCCTATCGTAACCACCCTATTATTCTTACAGATAACTGGATCTCCTTACAAATTTGTTTCTCTATTTCCCTCTGACTATTAGGGGGGCTATAATACAATACCAATAAGGTGATCATTCCTTTCTTATTTCTCAGTTCCATCCAACTAACTTCCCTAGATGTATTTCCGGGAATATCCTCCCTCAGTACAGCTGTAATGCTAACCCTTATCAAAAATGTCACCTCCCCTCTTCTCTCACTTCCCTTTCTGTCCTTTCTGTAGCATTTGTATCCTGGAACATTAAGCTGCCAGTCCTGTCCATGTCTGAGCCATGTTTCATTAATTGCTATGATATCCCAGTCCCATGTTAGGCCTCTTGCAGTTTAATTTATCAGTCCTACCTTGTTCTCTGCTTTGTCCCTGTCTGCCCTGGCAGTTTAACTCTCTTCTTTTCTCAACTGTACCAGTCTCAAATTGATTTCTTTCCTCACTATCTTCATGGGTCCCACCCTACCTCCTTACTAGTTTAAATCCTCCCAAGCAGTTCTCGTAAAACTGCCTGTCAGTATATTAGTCCCCTTCCAATTCAGGTGCAATCTGTCCTTCTTGTACAAGTCACTTCTATCCCAGAAGAGATTCCAATGATCCAAAAAATGTGAAGCCTTCTCCCATACACCAGCTCCTCAGTCATGCATTCATCTGTTCTATCTTCCTATTCTTACCCTCACTAGCTTGCAGCTCAGGAGTAATCCAGATATTACTACTCTCGAGGACCTCCTTTTTAAATTTCTGCCTCACTCTCTATACTCTCCCTTCAGAATCTCATCCTTTTCCCTTCCTATGTGATTAGTTCCAACGTGTACAATGACTTCCTGCTGGTCCCTCTTCCCCTTGAGAACATTGTGTACCCTCTCTGAGACACCTTTGATCTTGGCACCAGGAAAGCAACATACTATTTGATTTTTCTGGCCACAGAAATGTCTGTCTGTGCCACAGACTAGAGAGTCCCCTAACACAATTGATCTCTTGGAATCCAACATAACCCTCTTTGCATTAGAGCCAATTTCAATGCCAGAAACTTGGTCGTGCTGCATTCCCCTGAGAGTTCATCATCCCCTACATTTTCCAGAACAGCATATTTGTTTGAAATGGGGATAGCCACAAAAGACTCCTGCACTACCTACCTACCTCTCTTACCTTTCCTGGACTACGTGACTGTATCTGCAACTTTTCCCCCTTCCTATAACTGCCATCCATCACATCACCTTGCTCTTGTAAATTTCTCATTGCCTCTAACTGTCTCTCCAACCAATCCATTTGATCTGATAGGATTCGCAACCAACAGCATTCATTGCAGATATAATCGTAACCTCTCCCTAAACTCACACATCCAACAAGAAGAGCATATCACTCTACTAAGGGCCATTTTTGCTTCTTCCAATCTGCAGACCCAGAATATAGCAATGTCTTATTTCCCTTTAAAACACTGCTCCAGGCTAACTTAATGTTTATGGCTTATATCTTTAAGTTTAATCAAGAGACATATCTCAGTAAAACATATAATCAAGAAAGAACCCACTCTATTCACTACTGTAGATTTACAGCAAGGCTGCAAGACTTAAAGCTATTCACTGATCTGTTTCTGTGCTGTGACCTCTCCCAAATAGGTTCCTCCAAGATCAGTTGTGAATTTCACTGTTTGTTAATTTTCCCAGACACACTCCGATGTTCAGCAATACATGAATTCAAACAGCAAAGGCAGTAACTATGCAGGTTCACTGCTGTGTCAATTAACAGTGTGGGTTTCTTTCTCTCTCTCTCTCCTGCACTGACTGACCATATGCTGCCTTTGTCTGTTCCCCTCCCTTTTAAAAGTGCCATTATTTTGACTTTCTTTTACCCAAAGTTCCAAAACAATGCAACAGCATATAAAACAGTTATTGCTGTCCTGGAATTGAGCAGAGTTAACATTTTGGATCCAGTGACCCTTGTTCAGAACTGATTGCAGTTGGGAAAAGTTTGGTATATATGTTGAAGATGGGGAAAGGAGTAGATGATAGGTGGAGTTGGAGACCACAGAGGGAGAAAACAACAGTTAGGCAGACAAAAGAATAGATAAAGATCAGCCTGGGAAAATCAATAGCTGCTATGTTTTGCCTTTAGCTACTATCAGTTCTGAAGAATGGTCACTGGACCCAAAACATAAACTAATTTAATTTTTCGCATTTGTAAAGCCTGCCCTCTAATTAATTGCATTTCCTGCTTTTCTTTAATACCATCTTTATACTGCTCAGTTGACTTATTTTATCCACTATGCCTATATGATAAATTGGACATCTTTCTTCACTTCTCACCTTCCTTCCCTTCCGTGCTCGAAATGATTTTCAATAACGCATACTCTTTCTCATCACATCATGTTACATCCCCTGTGTGCTGTTGTAAACCCAACATGTCCTAACATCGAATATTCCATGTGAATTTTATTGCTCCAACCAATCTCTAATGCCCTCAATAAACAGTACAATTTAGAAGTAAAATGACATCAAAATATAATAAGGTTGAGTACCACCGTTTGCCACTTTAAAATTCTACATTCACTTTTGCTCCATTTCACTTTTATAATTCCACCCAGATTTCAACAGCATAATGAAATTGTTAAAATATTTATATTTACCATCCACATTAGCTCAGCTGCTTTAGAGTTCTGTATTGGTTTTAAACCTCATTGCAAAACCAGTGCAGAAATATCACAAAATAAAATTGACAGCTGCTGTGTCAGAGCATCCCATTATCCCTCTCTCAGAATGTCATCCTGGGATAACAGAATCAAAATAGGTTCTGAGGAATTAAATTAAATGAGGCTTAAATTCCATCTGTTTGTATTCAACTTACTAAGGAGCAATCAAAAGATGTTCCTAATAACTTCTGCTGGCTCCACAGCACAGTAAACAACCTATATAAATTCCTTGGCAGGAATGATCATTCATATAAAGGAACCTGATGATTACTGAGAGAATAATGAATACCTGGAAGCCAATATGAGTCAACAAGCTGATAAAAGAATTCAAATTGCTTCATAAACCCTGAATATAGAGTTTCCGCAGTTTATAACCATCACCTGAATACTGAAATGTGATCAGAATCATCTCCAGTAATATTATTATTTATAAGATGCTCATTTTATGTATTGTGTTATTGGCTTTTATTAAAAATTGTATGACTGTCACTATTGACCAAGACTGTCAACTCATATTTTGATTCATCCTAACATTTATTTCAGTTCATGCTTTCTCCTGTTATTACAAATTCTTATTCCAGCCTCAACAGAAGTTGCTGGAAAAGCTCTGCAGGTCTGGCAGCATCTGTGAAGAGGTCCTCAGAAGGAAGAGTCACCGGACCCGGAACGTTAACTTTGATTTCTCTTTACAGGTGCTGCCAGACTTGCTAAGGTTTTTCAGCAACTTCTGTTTTCATTTCTGATTAACAACATCCGCATTTCTTTTGGTTGTTATTTCAGCTTCACTGCTAGCCTCAGCCTCAGTTATGGTCACTACAATAATGGCAAATACTATCTCCTCCATGGGGAAGATGGCATATAGTCATGCTTGTTCTCATCTGGTTAGGTTTGCCGATTATGGTTATCATGCAAGAGAGGAACAAAGCATGTCAGAGGATGTGAAGCAACAGGTTTGACTGCTGGGGCTGAATTGGTTGAATAGTTTGCACTGCTTCAAGCCTTAGATCCATGTTTGCCAGCATATGCACAATGCTCAATGTATAAAGAAAAGATGTGGTTATGAATGTAAGTTGTGATTGTACAATATAAGGAAATGGGGTTTAACTCATAAAAGTGGATAAATCCCTAGGACCTGATCAGGAGTACCCTAGAACTCTGTGGGGAGCTATAAGGGATTGCTGGGCCTTTTGCTGAGATATTTGCATCATCGATAGTCACAGGTGAGGTGCCGGAAGATTGGAGGTTGGCTAACGTGGTGCCACTCTTTAAGAAGGGTGGTAAGGACAAGCCAGGAAACTATAGACCAGTGAGCCTGATGTCGGTGGTGGGCAAATTGATGGAGGGAATTCTGAGGGACAGGATGTACATGTATTTAGAAAGGCAAGGACTGATTAGGGATAGTCAACATGGTTTTGTGCATGGGTACGTGTATGGAATGAGCTGCCAGAGGAAGTGGTGGAGGCTAATACAATTGCAACATTTAAGAGGCTGGGTATATGAATAGGAGGGGTTTGGAGGGATATGGGCCAGGTGCTGGCAGGTTGGACTAGATTGGGTTGGGATATCTGGTCGGCATGGACGGGTTGGACCGAAGGGTCTGTTTCCATGCTGTACACCTCTATGACTCTATGACTCTAGTGCTTTATTTGTAAGGATAGATTTTGAAGTTCCATTCACTGGCCTTGACCCACTTGTGTGAGGTGATTGAACTGCTTCCTGCACTGTATCCTGGTTCATGAAGCTAGATTGTTGCCATGGCAATGATGTCTATCTGCTTACACTGCCTTCATAATTTTTTTGGAGGGACTATTGGTCTCCTCACGGACGGGATTCTCTCTCACACTATCCAGTTCCTGAACTAAAGCCACCAGTGCTCCATTACAGGCTACCCTCTGGCTAGTTGTGGCATTCTGACCTTCTTCCTGTTCAGACCTCTTCAGTAACTAGTTTCAACACCTGTGTGGCCAAGTGGCTAAGAAACTAGGCTCAACATAAAATTGGCTAAACACTTTCTGCAAGCAAGGACTGATGTAAAGAGGTCAATGTCAAAAGCATGGGTCAAAAGCAAACAAGGATCACCACAAATAGGTATTGTATATTGAATTAAAGGTGATTGAACTTAACAATAGGGAGACACATTACGCTTCTGTATTCCCCATTTTTGACCAGACCCTTTGGCACCATTGTGTAATCATATCTTGGAAAGGGAATAGGTACACCTAGGATGAACTGGCCTAACCCTGCCCTGTGACCCTATTGACTGAAGTCATTGAACATTTCAGAGGGGCTTATAAAGGGGGTTTAAGAAGGGGAACTCGTGGCCATTCCCTCAATAAACACTTTGTCCAAATTCCACCTTTGTACGAGGAAGATCCTGAATACCCTGTCATCAAGTCATAGAGATGTACAGCATGAAAACAGACCCTTCTGTCCAGTTTGTCCATGCCGACCAGATATCCTAAATTAATCTCGTCCCATTTGCCAGCATTTGGCCCAAATCCCTCTAAACCCTTCCTATTCATATAGGCATCAAGATGCCTTTTAAATGTTGTTATTGTATCAGCATCCACTGCTTTTCCTAACAGCTCATTTCATACACACACCACCCTCTGCGTTAAAACTTGCCCCTTAGGTCCCTTTTAAATCTTTTCCATCTCACCTCAAACCTCTGCCCTTTAATTTTGGCCTCCTCCACCTCAGGGAAAAGACTTTGCTTATTCACCCTATCCATGCCCCTCATGATTTTATAAACCTCTATAAGGTCACTCCAAAAAGTTTCCAACACTACAGGAAAAATAGTCCTATCCTATTCAGCCTCTCCCTAAAGCTCAAATCTTCAAACCCTGCCAACATCTTTGTAAATCTCCTCCGAACCCCTTTAGGTTTAACAACATCTGTCCTAAAGCAAGAAGGCCCAAAATGAATGCAGTATTCCAAAAACGGCCTGATCAATGTCCTGTACAGCCATCAACGGAGTTCAGTGAACTGAATCCAGCAGCTCCATCAAATTCACCAGAATGGGTGGTACATGTCAGGCAGGCAGCCTGTGTAAGAGTTGTTTTCTTGAACTTGTCAGTGTTTTTTAACAGAACTTAAGCTTGAATCGCAGTTCTTTGCTAATCTAATACAATAAGAGCATCAATACATTTTATGAGTAATAACCAGGTGAAAGTGTAAAATATTTCATAGGCAACACCTGGTCAAGACAGAGTATCTACACATATCAGGGGGGCAGCATGTTCTAGCTGGTGCTAAACTCTCATTAACTTTGAGGAGAAAGTGAGGTCTGCAGATGCTGGAATATCAGAGCTGAAAATGTGTTGCTGGAAAAGCGCAGCAGGTCAGGCAGCATCCAAGGAACAGGAAATTGCCCGAAACGTCGAATTTCCTGTTCCTTGGATGTTGCCTGACCTGCTGCGCTTTTCAAGCAACACATTTTCAGCTCTGATGCTCCAGCATCTGCAGACCTCACCTTCTCCTCGAAGATTTTAACCTACTGCGAATCCTCTTGCAAGGATGCCTTCCTTGAAGAAGCTCTCTTCCTCCTTGAAGGGCTTATGCCCGAAACGTCGAATTTCCTGTTCCTTGGATGCTGCCTGACCTGCTGCGCTTTTCCAGCAACACATTTTCAGCTCTAATTAACTTTGATCCACTGACACAATACACAGTCACTCAGCAATGTATTTTACATTATCTGCACACCACCATCATTTAAATTAGCAAGCAGCAAAATGCTTGTTTGTTGTCTGATGCAAAGGGACGGCCATGGGTTAAATCATAAATTAAGATCCTTGTTCGCATTTTCTGGTCTTATCCAGTTTTACTCCCTTTACCTCCAGATCCAAGTCCAAGCTCAAGTGCAATGCTGAGCAAGTGCAGTACTGTTGGGGCTAATATCTTTCACACCAAATTGCTGTACACTCGTTCAGGCAGACACGAGAGATTCCATGGCATTATTTGAAGAAAAACTGGTGCACTTATTGATATTCGTCCCTCAACCTTTCTGCCTTTCATATGTTACTTCAAAGTAACAAAAAGAGTGGCGAATTAATTGACGTCCATTCCAATAAATTTGAAACTGAGTTTTCATTGAAAGGTAACGTGGGTAACCAGCCTCGATTGAAGGCCAGTTGATGACCTCCATTGGATACAAAAGATTGATATGGGGAAATAAAATAATAAAACAAATAATTATTGAAAACACGGTGAGTCAATTTGCATCCAAATAAAGTGGAACAGATGGGACAAAGTTATGAACCAAGCACACAACAATCCTGAAAGATAAACATGCAACTGAACCGTATCATAAAAATGAGGCAGAGAGGGTAAAGTCAAATATATCAAATATACTAAAATATACCTCAATCAGACATGAAAGCAGAATTTAAAGTCACAAAAGAAACAAAAATTCATGAAAAGATTTGGTACTGAGAGTTTTAATCAAGGAAAAAGGAAAGGAGAAATTGGAGGAAAATGTTGATGTAATGTCCTACTCGATCCAAAATCAAACAAAACATTGTTGGCTAAATCCCATTGTGTCAGCTGTTTGGTGTTTCAGGTGGGATCTATGACCACCCATTCAATGGTCTTCCATGTAAGATGAATATAGACAAATGGGGCAGAAGGCTGACCCATTCAATGGCACAATGCAACCTTTACTGATCCTTCATTCTGCATTGGAATTCACCAGAACAGAGCTGGAGTCAAAGGCAAAGGCATCAAGAGGAGGATTTAATGTTCCCCTCCAAAGCACGTTTAGTGGCAGACAGGGCATTTAATTGGGTGGGAGAGTAATGAGCAGGCATCCCGCACCTTTTTGTCTCCACCAAGATGGAAATGCAAATGGACATCCTTCCTAATCTACTGCTACTGCTTTTCCTCTTTTCTGTCATGGGATATGGACATCATTGACAAGGTCATCATTTGTTGCCAGTCCCTGATTACTCTCGAACTGAGGCAATTAAGAGTCACTCATACGGCTATGAGGTCTGGAGTCACTTGTAGGCCAGACCAAATATGGATAGGAAAATATTCTTCCCTAAAGGACATCAATGAAGCAGATAATTTCTTACAACAATCAATGTTATTTAACATGGTCACCAGCATCACTATTCTTATTTTCCATATTTATTAACTGAATTGAAATTTCATTATCTGCTATGCTGGGATATTGAACCCATTTCACCATCGCATTAGCCTGAGCTTCTTGATCACTCAACCAGTGATATTGCCATGGGGCTGCTATCCCCCCATTACATTGAGACTCTCAAGTGGGCAAGAAAACACACTTTTGGATTCTGGGGTGGTGGGTCAGTGGGTGTGGGAAGGTCAGGGTTTCAGTGCTTGTTCAAGGTGCTATGCATCAAGGTGAGTGGCCCCACAGAGAAGTAATGCCTGCCTTTCTATTTCTTCCCTGCTACAGACTCCTGCCATCATTCACATATTGCCTTCTTATTCAGTGCAGTCCCTGTGCCTTTCAAATATCAACAGCAGCCAGTAATTCTCCTTGTTGCTGATGTGTTTTGTGAACTGCCCGCCTCCAACTTGTTGGCATCTTTGGGTGCAACGTCAAGGATCTTTGATCCTAGGTAAGGCCTGTCATGGATCTGAGAGACGCTGAATTTGGCACCCTTCCCCTCAGAGTTGAGATGTAGGGATTGTATGTGTGAGAATCATTATCTCCATTAAATATTCTATGTTTCAATAATTTTTTAAAAACTTACGATTATTTCTTCCCCATTCTGCCAACTCTTCAGATTTATGTCCCAGAGATAACCCCTCTGAACTAATTTCATTGATCTTTCTGTGACCTTTCACTGCTTGTGCATTTTCAAACTTAATGGAAACCTGTCCTCACAAGCAAGAGAAAGAAAAGAAATTATTGCATTCCTTTAGCATCCCAGAACATCCTAAAGCTCTGGCCAGTCAATGAAATGATTCTGAAGTGCCATCACTATATGAGAAATACAGCAGCCAAATTGTACATTCAAGTTCATCCCAACACTAATATGATAATGACCTGATAATCTGTTAATTTTGGTGATATTGCTTGAGAGAAAAGTATGGATGAGGACACCCCAGGAGGAATTGGGAATATTCTGACGACGGTATCATTTCCCAGCTATTTTTAAATCTGATGAAAGATTACTGGACTCAAAACTGTTTTTCTCTCTACATATGCTGCCAGACCTGCTAAGTTTCTGCAATACTTTCTGTTGATCTCAATCCACAAATCTATTGACTCCTTTACCCGCCTTTATGGATCAAGTTACTGCATTGCTTTCAATCCCAACAGTCCGGTCTTTGTTAAGTATGCTGTTCAAACACCAAAACTTCTGAAAGATTCTGCTTTCATCTTGTGAGGGCTGGTCGCTCTGATTGGTTGATGGAAATCCAACACTTGTGCTTTGTTCTCTCCCATTCCACACAACTGTAGGTCACTTTCCATCTGACTAACTTCTACATTTACCAGATTGCCTAATGAAACCTGCAATTGCATAGTGCCTTTAAAACAGAAATAAAAATAAACAAAGTGCTTCAGAAAAGTTCAAGGTAAAAACAAGATCCCAAGCCAAAGAAGGAACAGTTAAGGGATGTAACATATTTTTTAGATGAAATGGCTAATATTTATGAGAACCTGCAAGGAGGATAGAGATGGGAGGCAGAGGGACCTTGGAATGGAGCTAAGACAACTAGAATTTCTGTCTGCCCTAGTCAGACAGAGGTGATCCATAGCATACAGCTAAGGCCTTTGTTATATTCACCTTCTTTGTTTTATCATCTCCTTTAATGTTTCTGCTATTCTATAAATCCTCTGCTTTTTAAGAATTTTACTCACCTTTCAGGCTTTAGTTCCTCTTTACATTGAGATCTGTTTCTTCCCTCCATCCCGCCATCTCAATGTTTTCTCTATTTGATTATAATGCTTTGTCTACGATTTTTGAGATTGGAGGAAAGTCGAGACCTGAAACACTGAGACTCCTGATACCTTCCACAGATGCTGCCTGATCTTGTGTCTCTTTTTATCTTCATTTATTGGTAATATTGGAGAACGAGAAGTACAAGAAAAACCTATACCCTTTACCCAATTCACCAGAATCTTCAAATGCAGTTCCATCAGACAAAATCAAAGATATATATTTTTCAAAATAAACTCACATTGCTACTCAGAAGGCTACTGGGTTTTTGAATTGTTGACTTGTATCATCTGTCTGAAACAATGCTCACTTCAATTTTCATTGGTCCAAATCCCTTTGATGATGTGGCAGTCAATATAACTACTTTTTATCTCCATTGCTGCAAACCTTTGTGTATATTACATTACCACTTCAAGGACATGAGGTACTATTAAACATAAATAGCCTGCGAAGGATAGTAAGCAGGGAATTATGGCAAGTTAGGTAATTGATAAGCATGAGGAATGAATTGACTATTGAAGGTCACGTGAAATACAAGGAGCTGCAAATGTGTTGCTGGTCAAAGCACAGCAGGTTAGGCAGCATCTCAGGAATAGAGAATTCGACGTTTCGAGCATAAGCCCTTCATCAGGAATAAGAGAGAGAGAGCCAAGCAGGCTGAGATAAAAGGTAGGGAGGAGGGACTAGGGGGAGGGGCGATGGAGGTGGGATAGGTGGAAGGAGGTCAAGGTGAGGGTGATAGGCCGGAGTGGGGTGGGGGCGGAGAGGTCAGGAAGAGGATTGCAGGTTAGGAGGGCGGTGCTGAGTTGAGGGAACCGACTGAGACAAGGTGGGGGGAGGGGAAATGAGGAAGCTGGAGAAATCTGAATTCATACCTTGTAGTTGGAGGGTTCCCAGGCGGAAGATGAGGCGCTCCTCCTCCAGCCGTCGTGTAGTTGTGTTCTGCCGGTGGAGGAGTCCAAGGACCTGCATGTCCTCGGTGGAGTGGGAGGGGGAGTTAAAGTGTTGAGCCACGGGGTGATTGGGTTGGTTGGTTCGGGCGGCCCAGAGGTGTTCTCTGAAGCGTTCCGCAAGTAAGCGGCCTGTCTCACCAATATAGAGGAGGCCACATCGGGTGCAGCGGATGCAATAGATGATGTGTGTGGAGGTACAGGTGAACTTGTGGCGGATATGGAAGGATCCCTTGGGGCCTTGGAGGGAAGTGAGTGTGGAGGTGTGGGCGCAAGTTTTACATTTCCTGCGGTTGCAGGGGAAGGTGCCGGGGGTGGAGGTTGGGTTGGTGGGGGGTGTGGATCTGACAAGGGAGTCACGAAGGGAGTGGTCCTTGCGGAACGCTGATAGGGGAGGGGAGGGAAATATATCCTTGGTGGTGGGGTCCGTTTGGAGGTGGCGGAAATGGCGGCGGATAATACGTTGTATGCGCAGGTTGGTGGGGTGGTAGGTGAGAACCAGTGGGGTTCTGTCTTGGTGGCGGTTGGAGGAGCGGGGCTCAAGGGCGGAGGAGCGGGAAGTGGAGGAGATGCGGTGGAGGGCATCGTCGATCACGTCTGGGGGGAATCTGCGGTCCTTGAAGAAGGAGGCCATCTGGGTTGTGCGGTGTTGGAATTGGTCCTCCTGGGAGCAGATGCGGCGGAGACGAAGGAATTGGGAATATGGGATGGCGTTTTTACAGGGGGCAGGGTGGGAGGAGGTGTAGTCCAGGTAGCTGTGGGAGTCAGTCGGTTTATAATAGATGTCTGTGTTGAGTCGGTCGCCCGAGATAGAAATGGAAAGGTCTAGGAAGGGGAGGGAGGAGTCTGAGACAGTCCAGGTGAATTTCAGGTCGGGATGGAAGGTGTTAGTAAAGTTGATGAACTGTTCAACCTCCTCGTGGGAGCACGAGGCAGCGCCGATACAGTCATCGATGTAGCGGAGGAAAAGGTGGGGGGTGGTGCCAGTGTAGTTGCGGAAGATGGACTGTTCCACATATCCTACGAAGAGGCAGGCATAGCTGGGGCCCATGCGGGTGCCCATGGCAAGATCTCCCCCTCTCTGAGGATGAAAGATCAGTCCTCAGCAGGGGCCTCACCTTCGTTCCCCTACGCCCTCGGATTAATGAGTTCAACACGCGGCGAGATATTGAACAATTCTTCCGCCGCCTTCGCCTCCGTGCCTACTTTCACAACCAAGACTCCCGCCCACCCTCTGACGACCCCTTCTCCCGCCTCCAACACACCCCATCCACCTGGACACCCCGTGCAGGCCTCCTACCCGCCCTCGACCTCTTTATAGCCAACTGCCGCCGTGACATCAACCGACTCAACCTGTCCACCCCTCTCACCCACTCCAACCTCTCACCCTCAGAACGTGCAGCCCTCCACTCCCTCCGCTCCAATCCCAACCTCACCATCAAACCCGCAGACAAGGGAGGCGCGGTGGTAGTTTGGCGCACTGACCTGTACACTGCTGAAGCCAAACGCCAGCTCGCGGACGCCTCCTCTTATCGCCCCCTTGACCACGACCCCACCTCCCACCACCAAACCATCATCTCCCAGACCATCCAGGACCTCATCACCTCAGGGGATCTCCCATCCACCGCCTCCAACCTCATAGTCCCACAACCCCGCACCGCCCGTTTCTACCTCCTGCCCAAAATCCACAAACCTGCCTGCCCCAGCCGACCCATTGTCTCAGCCTGCTCCTGCCCCACCGAACTCATCTCCCAATACCTCGACACGGTCCTGTCCCCTTTAGTCCAAGAACTCCCCACCTACGTTCGGGACACCACCCACGCCCTCCACCTCCTCCAGGATTTTCGCTTCCCCGGTCCCCAACGCCTTATTTTCACTATGGACATCCAGTCCCTGTACACCTCCATCCCCCATCACGAAGGACTCAAAGCCCTCCGCTTCTTCCTTTCCCGCCGCACTAACCAGTACCCTTCCACTGACACCCTCCTTCGACTGACTGAACTGGTCCTCACCCTGAATAACTTCTCTTTTCAATCCTCCCACTTCCTCCAAACTAAAGGAGTTGCCATGGGCACCCGCATGGGCCCCAGCTATGCCTGCCTCTTCGTAGGATATGTGGAACAGTCCATCTTCCGCAACTACACTGGCACCACCCCCCACCTTTTCCTCCGCTACATCGATGACTGTATCGGCGCTGCCTCGTGCTCCCACGAGGAGGTTGAACAGTTCATCAACTTTACTAACACCTTCCATCCCGACCTCAAATTCACCTGGACTGTCTCAGACTCCTCCCTCCCCTTCCTAGACCTTTCCATTTCTATCTCGGGCGACCGACTCAACACAGACATCTATTATAAACCGACTGACTCCCACAGCTACCTGGACTACACCTCCTCCCACCCTGCCCCCTGTAAAAACGCCATCCCATATTCCCAATTCCTTCGTCTCCGCCGCATCTGCTCCCAGGAGGACCAATTCCAACACCGCACAACCCAGATGGCCTCCTTCTTCAAGGACCGCAGATTCCCCCCAGACGTGATCGACGATGCCCTCCACCGCATCTCCTCCACTTCCCGCTCCTCCGCCCTTGAGCCCCGCTCCTCCAACCGCCACCAAGACAGAACCCCACTGGTTCTCACCTACCACCCCACCAACCTGCGCATACAACGTATTATCCGCCGCCATTTCCGCCACCTCCAAACGGACCCCACCACCAAGGATATATTTCCCTCCCCTCCCCTATCAGCGTTCCGCAAGGACCACTCCCTTCGTGACTCCCTTGTCAGATCCACACCCCCCACCAACCCAACCTCCACCCCCGGCACCTTCCCCTGCAACCGCAGGAAATGTAAAACTTGCGCCCACACCTCCACACTCACTTCCCTCCAAGGCCCCAAGGGATCCTTCCATATCCGCCACAAGTTCACCTGTACCTCCACACACATCATCTATTGCATCCGCTGCACCCGATGTGGCCTCCTCTATATTGGTGAGACAGGCCGCTTACTTGCGGAACGCTTCAGAGAACACCTCTGGGCCGCCCGAACCAACCAACCCAATCACCCCGTGGCTCAACACTTTAACTCCCCCTCCCACTCCACCGAGGACATGCAGGTCCTTGGACTCCTCCACCGGCAGAACACAACTACACGACGGCTGGAGGAGGAGCGCCTCATCTTCCGCCTGGGAACCCTCCAACTACAAGGTATGAATTCAGATTTCTCCAGCTTCCTCATTTCCCCTCCCCCCACCTTGTCTCAGTCGGTTCCCTCAACTCAGCACCGCCCTCCTAACCTGCAATCCTCTTCCTGACCTCTCCGCCCCCACCCCACTCCGGCCTATCACCCTCACCTTGACCTCCTTCCACCTATCCCACCTCCATCGCCCCTCCCCCTAGTCCCTCCTCCCTACCTTTTATCTCAGCCTGCTTGGCTCTCTCTCTCTTATTCCTGATGAAGGGCTTATGCTCGAAACGTCGAATTCTCTATTCCTGAGATGCTGCCTAACCTGCTGTGCTTTGACCAGCAACACATTTGCAGCTGTGATCTCCAGCATCTGCAGACCTCATTTTTTACTGAAATACAAGGAATCAAGATCCAATTTGTAGCACTAACTGCAGATGTGAGATGGTATTTTTTAACTCGTGTACATTTAAGTGTTGCAAAGAAAAAACAGAAAGAAACTGAGCTTGTTAGCGCCAGAAAGCTGCAAGGTGGACAGATTGTGAGATCAATCAGCTTGCAGTATAGTGCTTGCTAATTGCCTTCCACATAAAGTATTAACTGTCTTCTAGATACAAAGAGACCCCCATTATCACTGTATGATGAATATAGCAGACAAACTGTGCATAGAAAGCCCCCAAAATCATTAACATAATGATGACCTTATGATTCTATGATGACCTGATTATCTGTTCATTTTAGTGATATTATTTGAAGGAGAAAATGTTGGTGAACAGGGGGAACTGGGATGTTTTGACAGTGGCACCATTTCACAATTTTTCAGTATTTTCAGTTTTGGTGAAGGGTCATTCGACTCAAAACATTAGCTCTGCTTTCCTCTCTACAGATGGTGCCAGATCTGCTGAGCTTCTCCAGTATTTTCTGTTGATGTTCAGTACAATGCTTGCTAATTGCCTTCCACACAAAGCATTGTCTATCTTCCAGATACAAAGACCCCATTATCATTTCCAAACACCATTCTTAGAAAATCAGGGAGTACACTTCTTAAATAGTCACATGTACACATTTGGAGAGGAATGGCACCAGACACAAAGTAGGTCAAGCTTCTGGAAGAGGGATGGTGAGGAGGAGGGGTCAAAGGCTCTCAGCAGGAAATAATTTCTGCTTATTTATTCGGACAGCAATTCATCAACCACAACTTTGATAGGGAGGCACGGTGGCTCAGTGGTTAGCACCACTACCTCACAGCTCCAGGGACCGAGTTCGATTCCAGCCTCGGGTGACTGTCTGTGTGGAGTTTGTACATTCTCCCCATGTCTGCATGGGTTTGCTCCGGTTTCCTCCCACTATCCAAAAGATGTACAGGTTAGGTGAATTGGACAGGCTAAATTTCTCATTGTGTTCAGGGATGTCTAAGTTAGGTGCATTAGTCAGGGCTAAATATAGGATAATTGAGTAGGGGAATGGTTCTAGTGGGTTGCTCTTGGAGGGGCGGTGTGGACTTGTTGAACCAAAGAGCCTATTTTAACATTGTAGAGATTCCATGATCTATGATGTGATGCTTGAATCTGACCATAACGGATTTATCATTGAGGTAGATCACTGCCACCAATTCCCATTCCTTTACTAGTCCAATTGCCTGCTCAGTAGTCTGTGGTGGAGGATGGGTCACAAGTAAGTCGCAACAGAAGAGGCATGTGTCTTTACAGCAAGTTATATTAATCCTTGGGTATTATTAGCTATTACTGACAATGGATAGCGAGGACAAGAGTGTCTCAATCAGGAAGTTGTACCAGACTGTAGTTTCTACACCCTGAGGTTGTGTATCATCAGACCAGGCAGGGTTCAGCATGCTTAGACATTAACTTCATCAGGCCATTACCTTAGCCACCTCATCCCAAGCTTCTTTTTACTTAGTGAATTCATTATATTACCACATATATATCTATTTCGCATTTATGACCACCTCGTCTCCCACAGCATCCCATAGCATCCCAAGCCCCCCACTTCTGCCAGCATAAGTAATTGTAACAAAAGTTTTCTTCTTTTAATGAGAAGGGTTTCAGACACCAACATAACTGATTTCTGCAAGTTCAGTCTTGTTTTTAGGTTCCATTTTTTATCTTGGGAGGTTTATAAAATGTTTTCCGGGTTGTCATTTGTCCGATTGGTCAACAGTTTGCTTCTGAACCATTTTAGTAAAGTTAGCAGCCATACAGCGAAAGGGGCAGTTACAGCGCGGTTATGAAATTGGCTGAACGATGGGAAACCAAGAGTAATGGTGAACAGTATTCTTTTGATTCAAGAGGATATACAGTGGTGTTGCTAGAGTCTAATATCAGGACGACCATTTTTCTTAATACATATTAATGTCTTAGACTTGCAGATAACTTGATTTCAAAGTTTGCAATGACACAGAAATTTGAAGAATTGTGAAGTGTTTAAGAGCATTGTTATAGACTTAAAGTGAACATAGGCAGGCTGGATGAATCGGTAAACATATGGCAGACTTTAATTTATTGCAAAGAAATGTGAATTGATACATTTTGAAAGAAAAAAACGGAACAATATAAAACAAAGGATACCAATCTAAAGAGGGTGCTGGAGCGGAGATACCTGAGGGCAGGTGTGTATAACTTGTTGAAACTGGAAGGGCAGATTGTGAAAAATTATTACAATGACATTCTGCGATCCTAAGTTTCAAAAATAAAGACACAAAGTAAAGAAAGCAAGAAAGTTATAACCTTTCCAAAACTCAAATTTATCTTCAACTGAAGCATTGTGCTCAGCTCTGGCCAAGTACTTTAGAAAGAAAATGAAAGAGTAAGAGTGCAAAGAAGATTTACAAGAATGATTTCACTGATTTCAAATGCATGGATAGACTGGAGAATCTGGGATTGTTCCATATTCAATTTGACAGAGGAGTGAGTCCAATATTATATTTCTTTAAATTAGGTAAAGTCAATGTTAAGGGCAAAAAAGCAGAACTGGTTATAGTGAATTGGCAAATTGCATTAAAGAATGGGTGGTATAGTCGTTAACACTGCAACCTCACAGGGTCAGGGACCCAGGTTTAATTCCTGTCTCAGGTGACTGGATTGTGGAGTTAGTACATTCTCCCTGTGTCTGCATGGGTTTCCTCCAAGTGCTCTAGTTTCCTCCCACAGTCCAAAGACATGCAGGTTAAGTAAATTGGCCATGCTAAATTATCCATGGTGTAGGTTATTAGTTGGGGTAAATATAGGTTAGGGGAATTGGTCAGTGTGGACTTGTTGGGCCGAAGGGCCTGTTTCTACACTGTAGGGATTATAATTCTAATAGGACAATGGAGATGCACTGGCAGAGATTTAAGGGGGTAATTAAGAATGGATTATGTATTATTCCAACATGGAGACAGGCAGTCAAACTAAATCAGCCTTTCTACCCACAAGTCATTTCATTGGTTCCTAACCAGAACTCCACCCCAGCTTTAACCTGGTGCAGAGCTAAGCACGTAGTTGCACGAGGTGGGGCCCTATAATCAAATAGGAACAAGAACAGTTTGGTATCGAGCCAAGCTGTAGGCTATTTCTTTAAGCCTGCCTTCAGAATTCGACTGCTGTTTCTGCCACACCATTGCATGATGTGTGGTCCAGCATAGTTGACATATAACCGAGTCCAGGGTTTACCCAGTCATTCCCATGAATGTGGGGGTAACTGCTGGCAGTAATTTCTGTCCATGTTGGCACTCAGGGCTCTGTCCCACCAATGCAGCTATGTCTGCATCAATCCTGGTCACCAGACATAACTTCTCACCAACATCCTCATTTTGGAAACTCCTGGATGACCCTGCTGGAGTTCAACCAATATCTGCCGGTGACCTTTGCTCAGGACAGTCATTCTTACTCCCCATAATAATATACCATCTTCTACTATGTTCCAATCTTTCTGGTCCAGAAAGGTTCATTTCTGGTTGTGATGGTCCTTTAGTTTTTTTCCTCATCATCACCAGCTGTTTCGGTTTTACCAGGACTGGACCTTTTCACATCTAAAGTCTATTATTGTCAGCTGTCAGCAGAAGTGTGTCATTGTGGACTCTTCCAGTGGTGGTACCACCAATGCTGTATCTGCCAGCAGGAGGCAGTTCAATGCATCCACGTTTGGCCTGACAACTTGAAATTATGTGCACTGATGCTCACCACTGAATTTAGCCTGAAGCTATGTGGGGCACTGCCTTGTCCTCTTTAAGTAGATCTAGCAGGGGTATGTAGTCTACTGTTATATCAAATTTATGTCCTTAAATGGTATTAGTGGAACTTCCTGACTCCATACATGACTGCCAAGCCTTCTTTCTCTATCTGTATTCCTGATGAAGAGCTATTGCCCGAAACATTGATTTTACTGCTCCTCGCTTGCTGCCTGAGCTGCTGTGCTTTTCCAGCACTATTCTAATCTAAACTCTGGTTTCCAGCATCTACAGTCATTGTTTTTACCTTCTTTCTCTATCTGCCTATATTTACGCTTGGCATTCACAAAAGTCCCAGATGCATATGCTATTGGGCATTCCTCTCCACTGGGACACCTCTGAGCTAATACTATCCTGATGCCATATGGGGAGGCATCCCATGTCATTTCCAGATCTTGCTTGGGATCATTGTGTGCCAACGCATTAGAAGATGACAATTGTTTCTTCACTTCCCTGAAAACTATGACTATGCGACCATTTCCAAGGCTGGCCCTTTTTTAAAAGCCGAGCAAAGGTACCAAGATGGGTGCCTGGTCAAGTATGAACTTTCTCTAATAATTCACCAGCACAAAGAAAGACATAAGTTCCAATATAGGCTTGGGGCACATTTGATCACCCTAACTTTACCTTCCAAGGGGTGTAACCTAGTCTTGTCGATGTTGTAGCCCAAGTAGGTCACTTGGGGTGCATGGAACATCCACTTCTAAGGTGTATGCCCAAATGAGAGAAACATCTAAGGACAAAGGACAAGTTCTCTAAGTGCTGCTATTGGTCTGCCCTGTTATTAGCACTTTATCTTAGTAAGCACATTTGCAGATGACACCAACATTGGGGATGTAGTGGACAGCAAAGAAGGTAACTTTAGAGGACAAAGGGATCTTGATCAGATGGGCCAATGGGCTAAGGAGTGGCCGATGGAGTTTAATTTTGAAAAATTCTAGCTGCTGCATTTAGGAAAGGTCCTGGGGAGTGTTGCTGAACAAAGAGACCTTGGAGTGCAGGTGCATAGTGCCTTAAAAGTAGGTAGGATAGTGAAGAAGCCATTTAGCATGTTTCCCTCTATTGGTCAGAGCATTGTGTATAAGAGTTGGGAGATCATGTTGCAGCTGAACAGGACATTGGTTAGGCCACTTTTGGAATATTGTGTGCAATTCTGGTCTCCTCTTTATCAGAAGAATGTTGCGAAACTTAAAGGGTTCAGAAAAGATTTACAAGGATGTTGCCAGGTTTGGAGGATATGAGCTATAGAGTGAGGCTAAATAGGCAGCGGCTGTTTTCCTTCGAGCATTGGAGACATGAGGGGTGACCTTATAAAATCATGAGGGGCATGAATAGGATAAATAGACAAAGTCTCTTCCCTGTGGTAGGGGAGTCCAGAACTAGAGGGCATAGGTTTAGGTTGAGAGGGGTTCTAGTTCTGGACTCTTCGACCCCAGGGAAAAGACTTTGTTTATTTATTCTATCCATGCCCCTCATAATTTTGTAAACCTCTAAACGGTCACCCCTCAGCCTCCGACACTCGAGGGAAAACAGCCCCAGCCTGTTCAGCCTCTCCCCATAGCACAAATCCTCCAACCCTGGCAACATCCTTGTAAATCTTTTCTGAACACGTTAAGTTTCACAACATCTTTCCAATAGGAAGGAGACCAGAATTGCACGCAATTTTCCAACAGTGGCCTAACCAATGTCCTGTACAAGAGCAACATGACCTCCCAACTCCTGTACTCAATACTCTGACCAATAAAGGAAAGTATACCAACTGCCTTCTTGACTATCCTATCTACCTGCGACTCCACTTTCAAGGAGCTATGGACCTGCACTCCAAGGTCTCTTTGCTCAGCAACACTCTCCTGGACCATACCATTAAGTGTATGAGTCTTGCTAAGATTTGCTTTCCCAAAATGCAGCACCTCGTATTTATCTGAATTAAACGCCATTTGCCACTTCTCAGCCCATTTGTCTATCTGGTCAAGATCATGTTGTAATCTGAGATAACCCTCTTCGCTGTCCATACACCTCCAATGTTGGTGTCATCTGCAAAGTTACTAACTGTACCTCTTATGTTCGCATCCAAATCATTTATGCAAATGACAAAAAGTAGAGGACCCAGCACCGATCCTTGTGGCACCATCCAAATGGCTAATTCTCCCTGTATTCCATGAGATCTAACCTTGCTAATCCCATGGGGAATCTTGTCGAACTCCTTACTGATGTCCATATAGATCACATCAACTGCTCTGCCCTCATCAATCCTCTTTGTTACTTCTTCAAAAACTCAATCAAGTTTGTGAGACATGATTTCCCACACACAAAGCCATGTTGACTATACCTAATCAATCCTTGCCTTTCCAAATACACGTACATCCTATCCCTCAGGATTCCCTCCAACAACATGCCCACCACTGAGGTCAGGCTCACCGGCCTATAGTTCCCTGGCTTGTTCTTACCACCCTTCTTAAACAATGGTACCACGTTTGACAACCTCAAGTCTTTTGGCACCTCACCTGTGACTATCGATAATACAAACATCTCAGCAAGAGGCCCAGCAATCACTTATCTAGCATCCCACAGAGTTCTCGGGTACTGTGCTTCTCTCTCACTTCACCTGACAAAGAGGCTACGCTCTGAAAGCTTGTGATTTCAAATAAACTTGTTGGACTACAACCTGGTGTTGTCTGACATCTGGCTTTGTCCACCACAGTCCAAAACTGGGAACTCCACATACTGGATAAGTTGTTATCTGTCCAGAATGACTGTTGCCTTTGATATTATGCTAATATCATTAGCACCTGGCTGCTGTGTTTGCAGTGTGCCTGGTGTGTGGGTTTTGCAATTTCAGAGTTTTACTTGGCCAATGTACCCAGCATCCCTTGCTGTTTGGCCAAGTTAGCAATATGTCTGTGTTTTAGCAGCCATGAGGCTGTTACAAGGCATTTACAGAAAAGCAACCGAAAAGACCATATCCATGTTTATGAAACATGCATCATGAAGGACACTTAAGTAATCAGGTCAGTTCTGTTATTTTCCTTTATTTATTGTTTAACTGTATTTGTTTAACATGTCGGTTAGAGTAGAGTATATTTTACTTATCATTTCTACCATATACAATTGGCACAGTAAATAAATGAGACAGCATTCTCTCTGTTATCATTTTCTCTCTAATAAAAATATTGTGTATTTAATAAATAGTTAAGTCTTTCATTAAAGATACAAATCCAATGTCTGGAAATTAATTATTCACAAAGTCTTAGTATAATTTCCACAGTTCCTTTGTTGAGATTGCTAGCGTATAACATGAATAGTTGAGGTCCCAATACTAACCCCTGCAGACCTCATAGAGTCACAGAGAAGTTCAGCACAGAATCAGACTCATCGGTCCAACTTATCCACAGTGACTGGATGTCCTGAACTGATCTACTCCCATCTGCCAGCACTTGGCGCTGAGCTTCCTAAACCCTTTATCTACCCATCTAGATACCTTTTGAATGTTGTAATTGCACCCGCCTCCACCACTAGCTCTGGTAACTCATTTGATACACACATCACACTCTGCATGAAAAAGTTGGTGCTCAAATCCCTTTTATATATTTCCCCTCTCATCTTTAATCTATGCCTGCCTGGGAAAAAGACCTTGGCTATTCACCCTACCTATGTCCCTCATGATTTTATAAACCTCTAATAGATCACCCCTCAACCTCTGACTCTCTCCTGAAAAAAGCCCCAGCCTGTTCAATCACTTGCTATGCTCAAACTCTTCCAATCCCGACAACAGCCTTATCAATCTTTTCTGAACCTTTTCAAGTGTAACAACATCTTTCCTAAAGCAGGGAAATTGGAATTGTACGCAGTATTCTACAAGTAGCCTAACTAATATCCTGTACAGTCGCAACATATTGTCTGAACACCCATGCTCAATGTACTGACCAATGATGACAAGAGTGCTAAAGCCTTCTTTACCACCCTGTACACCTGCAACTCCATGTTCAAGGAATTATGAACCTTGTACCCCATGTCCCTTTGTTCAGCAACACTTCCCAGGATCCTACCGTTAACTGTGTGAGTCCTGCCCCAATTTGCGTTATCAACATGCAACACCTCATATTTATCTAAATTAGACTCCATCTACCACTCTTCGGCCTATTGGCCTATCTGATCAAGGCCCCATTGTACTCTGAGAAAACCTTCTTCACTGTCCGCTACACTATCAATTTTGGTGTCATCACAAACGTATTGACCATTCCTTCTATTTTCACATCCAAATTATTTAGATATGTGATGAAAAACAGTGGACCATCACCAATCCTTGTGGCACACCACTGGTCACAGGCCTCCAGTCTGAAAAACAACCCTCCACCACCACCCTCTGTCTGCCAACTTCAGGCCAATTTTGTATCAATTTTCTATCAATTTGGCTAGCTCCCTTTGGATTCCATGTGACCTAACCTTACTAACCAGTCTAACATTGGAGCCTTGTCAAATGCCTTGCTTAAGTCCACACAGACAACGTCTACTGTTATGGAAGAAAATGAGGACCACAGATGCTGGAGATCAGAGTCAAGAATGTAGTGCTGGAAAAGCACTGCAGGTTAGGCAGCATCTGAGGAGCAGGTGAATTGACATTTCGAGCATGAGCCCTTTATCAGGAACGTCTCCTACTATACTTTCATCAATCGTCTTTGTCATTTCTTCAAAAGAACTCAATCAAGTTAGTAAGACACAATTTTAGACAATAGACAATAGGTGCAGGAGTAGGCCATTCAGCCCTTCGAGCCTGCACCGCCATTCAATATGATCATGGCTGATCATTCCTAATTAGTATCCTCTTCCTGCCTTATCTCCATAACCCTTTATTTCACTATCTTTGAGAGCTCTATCCAACTCGTTCTTAAATGAATCCAGAGACTGGGCCTCCACTGCCCTCTGGGGCAGAGCATTCCACACAGCCACCACTCTCTGGGTGAAGACATTTTTCCTCATCTCTGTTCTAAATGGTCTACCCCGTATTTTTTAGCTGTGTCCTCTGGTTTGGCACTCACCCATCAGCGGAAACATGTTTCTGCTGCCAGATTGTCCAATCCTTTCATAACCTTATATGTCTCAATCAGATCCCCTCTCAGTCTTCTAAACTCAAGGGTATACAAGCCCAGTTGCTTGAGTCTTTCAGTGTAAGGTAATCCCGCCATTCCAGGAATTGACCTCGTGAACCTACGCTGCACTCCTTCAATAGCCAGAATGTCTTTCCTCAAATTTGGAGACCAGAACTGCACACAGTATTCCAGGTGTGGTCTCACCAGGGCCCTGTACAGTTGCAGAAGCACCTCTTTGCTTCTATATTCAATTCCTCTTGTTATGAAGGCCAGCATGCTATTAGCCTTCTTCACTACCTGCTGTACCTGCATGCTTGCCTTCATTGTCTGGTGTACAAGAACACCCAGATCTCTCTGTACTGCCCCTTTACCTAAATTGATTCCATTGAGGTAGTAATCTGCCTTCCTGTTCTTGCCACCAAAGTGGATAACCATACATTTATCCATATTAAACTGCATCTGCCATGCATCTGCCCACTCACCTAACTTGTCCAGGTCACCCTGTAATCTCCTAACATCCTCATGACATTTCACCCTACCACCCAGCTTTGTATCATCAGCAAATTTGCTAATGTTATTGCTGATACCATCTTCTATATCATTAACATATATTGTAAAAAGCTATGGTCCCAGCACGGATCCCTGCGGTACCTCACTGGTCACTGCCTGCCATTCCGAAATGGAGCCGTTTATCACTACCCTTTGTTTCCTATCAGCCAACCAATTTTCAATCCAATCTAGTACTTTGCCCCCAATACCATGCGTCCTAATTTTACTCACTAACCTCCTGTGTGGGACTTTATCAAAAGCTTTCTGAAAGTCCAGGTACACTACATCTACTGGATCTCCCTCATCCATCTTCAGAGTTACATCCTCAAAAAATTCCAGAAAATTAGTCAAGCATGATTTCCCCTTCATAAATCCATGCTGACTCTTTCCTATCCTGTTACTACTATCCAGATGTGCCGTAATTTCATCCTTTATAATGGACTCCAGCATCTTTCCCACCACTGAGGTCAGACTAACTGGTCTATAATTTCCTGCTTTCTCTCTCCCACTTTTCTTAAAAAGTGGTATAACATTAGCCACCCTCCAATCCTCAGGAACCGACCCCGAATCTATCGAACTCTGGAAAATAATCACCAACTCCTCCACGATTTCCCGAGCCACCTCCTTCAGTACCCTGGGATGTAGACCATCTGGCCCCGGAGGCTTATCAACCTTCAGACCTAACAGTCTCTCCAACACCAAATCCTGGCAAATATAGATTCCCTTAAGTTCAGGTCCTTCAGCCACTGTTACCTCAGGGAGATTGCTTGTGTCTTCCCCAGTGAACACAGATCTGAAGTACCCATTTAATTCTTCTGCCATTTCTTTGTTCCCCGTAATATATTCCGCTGTTTCTGTATTCAAGAGCCCAATTTTAGTCTTAACCATTTTTTTGCCTTGCACATAATTAAAAAAGCTTTTACTATCCTCCTTTATATTATTGGCCAGTTTACTTTCGTACCTCATTTTTCCTCTGCGTATTTCCTTATTAGTAATCCTCTGTTGCTCTTTAAAAGCTTCCCAGTCCTCAGTTTTCCCACTTATCTTTGCTATGTTATACTTTTTCTCTTTTAACTTTATATGTTTCTTAACTTCCCTCATCAGCCACAGCCGCCCATGCCTCCTCCTGGGATCTTTCTTCCTTTTAGGAATGAACTGATCCTGCAACTTCTGCATTATACACAGAAATATCTGCCATTGTTCCTCCATGGTCATCCCTGCTAAGGTATTGCACCATTGAACTTTGGCCAGCTCCTCCCTCATAGCTCCATAATTCCCTTTATTTAACAGTACTGTCACTTCCGACTGTACCATCTCCCTCTCAAATTTTCCAGGCACAAAGCCATGTTGACTCTATGTAATCAGCCCTTGCCTTTCCCAATGCATGTAAATCCTGTCCCTCAGAATCCTCTCCAACAACTTAACCACCCACTTTCATCAGGCTCATCGAACTATAGTTCTCTGGATTTTCCTTCTCACTTTTCTTAAATAATGTCACCACATTACTCAACCTACAACTTCCAGCACCTCACCTCTGGCTATCAATGATACAAATCTCTCAGCAAGTGGCCAAGAAATTATTTCCCTAGCTTCCCACAAAATTCTGGGATACACTTGATAAGGTATTGGGGATTTATCCACCTTAATGTATTTTAAGATATGCAGCACCTCCTCTTCTATAACATGGGCACTTTTCAAGTTTTCACTATTTATTTCTCAAGTTCCCTAGCTTCCATATCCATCTCTACAGTAAATACTGATGCAACATACTCAGCTAGTACCTCACCCAGCTCCTGTGGCTGTCCATGTAGATGGCCTTGTTGGTCTTTAAGAGGCACTATTCTCTCTGCAGTTACTCTTTTTTCCTTAATATAATTGTAGAATCTCCTTCAATTCTCCTTAACCCAATTTGTCGAAAATATCTCATGTTTCCTTTTTGCCATCTGATTTCCCTCTTATGTATACTCCTACTCCATTTATGCTGCTGTCGGGATTCTCTTGACTTCGTTTTTTTTATATACCTGACATATGCCTCCTTCTTTTTCTTTACCAGAGCCTCAATTTCTCTAGCCATCCAGCATTCCCTATACCTAGCAGCTTTGCCTTTCACAGTAACAGAAACGTACTGTTTCTGAATTCTTGTTATCTCATTTTTAAAGGCCTCCCACTTTCCACCCATTCCTTTTCTTGTGGATAGCCTCTCTCAATTGACCTTTGAAAATCCTTGCCTAATACTGTCAAAATTCGCCTAACCCCAAATTAGAACTTTAACTTTTCGATCAGGTCTACCCTTTTCCATAACTATTGTAATACTAATAGAAGTATGATCATTGGCCCCAATGTACTCCCCCATTGTCACCTGCCTCATTTCCCAAGAGAAGGTCAAGTTTTGTTCCCTCTCTTGTAAGTACATCCACATACTGAATAAGAACATTTTCTTGTACACTCATAACAAATTCATCTCCATCCAAGCCCTTAACTCAATGGCAGTCCCAGTCTATGTTTGGAAAGTTAAAATTCTCTCCCATTACAACCCTATTGTTCTTACAAATATCTGCGATTTCCTTACATCTTTGTATCTTAATTTCCCAATTCTCAATAACTGCTTCTCAACTCCACTAGTCACCAGCTGCCATCCTAAAAAAAAGACTCATTTATTCATACTTCCTGCCTTCTGCCAGTCAGCCAATTTTCTCTCCATATCGATACCTTACCCCTAACACCATGTGTTCTTACTTAGCAATCTGTTGTGTCGCATCTTGTCATAGGTCTTTTGGAAATCCAAGTAAATCACCCACTGGGTCTCCTTTGTCTAACTTGCTCATTACCTCTTCAAAGAAGTCTAACAGATTTGTCAGGCATGATCTTCCCTTGCTGAAGTCATACTGACTCAACCTTAATATATCGCGCACTTCCAACCACCCTGCAATCTCCATATTGACTCTAAACTCTTATCATGGTCCATCTAACTGGCCTATAATATCCTGCCTTTTGCCTTCCTCCATTCTTAATCAATCGTCTAACACTAACTATTTTCCAGTCCTCTTGAACCCTCTCTGACTCCAGTGATTTCTGAAAGATCACCACCAATGTCCTCAGCTATCTCCTTCAGGACACTAGGTTGTAGTCCATCTGGCCTGGGTGATTTATCAACCTTTAGACCTTTCAGCTTTCCCAGCACCTTCTCTTTAGTGATGGCCGCTGCACTCACCTCTGCCCCCTTACTTTCTTGAAGTTCTGACGTTCTACTGGTGTCTTCCACCATGAAAAATTATGCAAAGTACTTATCAGGTCCTCTGCCATTTCTTTGTTCCCCATTATGACTTCTCCAGCCTCAATTTCCAGTGGTCCAATATTCACTCTTGCCTGTCTGTTACTTTACCTCTTTCAAAACATCTTGCAATTTTCTTGTGTAATACTAGCGAGCTTACCCTCGTACTTCTCCACCTTTGTTGCTTTTTCAGTTGTCCTCTACTGTTTTTTAAAGGTTTCCCAATCCTCTCGATTCTCACTAATCTTCACCACATCGTATGCTTTCTCTTTTGCTTTTGTGCTGTCCCTGACATCTCGTCAGCCATGGTTTCTTCATCCTCCTCTTAGAATGTTTCTTCTTAATTGGGATGAAATTCTGCTGTGCCTCCTGAATTACCCCTCGATATTCCTACCATGGTTGCTCAATCATCTTCCCTGCTAGGCTCCCATTCCAATCAACTCTCACCACCCCCTCTCTCATGTTTTTGGAATTACCTTTACTCAGTTCTAATACCATTATAACTGATTCTAGCTTCTCCCTCTCAAACTGCAGGGCAAATTCTTTCATATTCTGGTCACTACCCTCTATGAGTTCCTTCACCTTAAGCTCACTAATTAAGCCAGCCTTATTACACGTCAGATTCCTGAAGAAGGGCTTATGCCCGAAACATCAATTCTCCTGCTCCTCGGATGCTGTCTGGCCTGCTGTGTTTTTCCAGCATCACATTTTTCAACTCATTACACGTCACTAAATCCAGATTTTCCTGATCCCTAATGGGCTCTAACACAAGCTGCTCAAAAAAAACATCTTGTGGATATTCCACAAATTTATTTTCTTTGGATCTGCTATCAAATGGGTTTCCCTATTCCACCTGCGTATTGAAGTCCCCCATGATGATTGTAATAGCGCCTATCTTACATACCTTCCCTATCTTGTAATTTATTTCTTCCCCACAGCCTGACTATTGCTAGGAGGCTTGTACATAATTCCTATCAGAACCCTTTTCCTTCGTGTTTCCTCAACTCTAACTACACAGATTTTACATCTTCCTACTCTAAATCATTTCCGCTTTTTGATTTAATTTATTTTCTCACTAGCATGGCAAGCCCCACCCCCACCACCGGCCACCCGCCCGCTCCTTGCCCATCCTTTCAATAGGGCACATCTCCTTGGATAATTAGCTCCCAGCGCTGATCCCCTTGCAGCCATATCTCTGTGACAACTATTGTTCCTGCTAATTTCAAACTGTGCTGCAAGCTCATTTATCTTGTTTTGTATTAAGCACGCACATAAATACAACATACTCAGTCCTATGTTAACTATCCTCCTTCTCATTGTTGTCCCCATATCTGCTGCACCTGAAGTTAGATTCTTGAGCTCTTCCGTACATTCTGTCTTACTGCTTGTTCTGACCTTGTTAATAGCTAACTTGTGTAATCTGTTGAAACGCAATAGGCCATTCTGGCCTTCGAGCCTGCACCACCATTCAATATGATCATGGCTGATCATCCTCAATCAGTATCCTGTTCCTGCCTTATCTCCATAACCCTTGATTCCACTATCCTTGAGAGCTCTATGCAACTCTTTCTTAAACGAATCCAGAGACTGGGCCTTCTGGGGCAGAGCATTCCACACACCCACCACTCTCTAGATGAAAAAGTTTCTCCTCATCTCTGTCCTAAATGGCCTACCCCTTATTTTTAAGCTGTGTCCTCTGGTTCAGGACTCACCCATCAGCGGAAATATGTTTCCTGCCTCCAGAGTGTCCAATCCTTTAATAATATTATATGTCTCAATCAGATCCCCTCTCAGTCTTCTAAACTCAAGGGTATACAAGCCTAGTCGCTCCAATCTTTCAATATAAGACAGTCCCGCCATTCCAGGAATTGATCTCGTGAACTTACGCTGCACTCCCTCAATAGCCAGAATGTCTTTCCTCAAATCTGGAGACCAGAACTGCACACAGTATTCCAGGTGCGGTCTCACCAGGGCCCTGTACAGCTGCAGAAGAACCTCTTTGCTTCTACACTCAATCCCTCTTGAATGAAGGCCAGCATGCTATTAGCTTTCTTCATTACCTGCTGAAAATGTGTTGCTGGTTAAAGCACAGCAGGTTAGGCAGCATCCCGTTCCTTGGATACTGCCTAACCTGCTGTGATTTAACCAGCAACACATTTTCAGCTCTGGTCTCCAGCATCTGCAGACCTCACTTTTTACTCGAAGATTCATTACCTGCTGTACCTGCATGCTTGCCTTCATTGACTGGTGTACAAAAACACCCAGATCTCTTTGCCCCTATACCTAACTTGACTCCATTTAGGTAGTAATCTGCCTTCCTGTTCTTGCCACCAAAGTGGATAACCACATTTATCCACATTAAACTGCATCTGCCATGCATCTGCCCACTTACCTAACCTGTCCAGGTCACCCTGTAATCTCCTAACATCCTCATGACATTTCACCCTGCCACCCAGCTTTGTATCATCAGCAAATTTGCTCATGTTACTATTAATTCCATCTTCTATATCATTAATATATATTGTAACAAGCTGCGGTCCCAGTACTGATCCCTGCAGTACCCCACTGGTCACTGCCTGCCATTCCGAAAGGGAGCCATTTATCACTTCTCTTTATTTCCTGTCAGCCAATCAATTTTCAATCCAAGTCAGTACTTTCCCCCAATACCAAGCATCCTAATTTTGCTCACTAACCCTCTATGTGGGACTTTATCAAAGGCTTTCTGAAAGTCCAGGTACACTACATCCACTGGATCTCCCTTGTCCATCTTCAGAGTTACATCCTCAAAAAATTCCAGAAAATTAGTCAAGCATGATTTCCCCTTCATAAATCCATGTTGACTCTGACCTATCCTGTTACTGCTATCCAGATGTGGCGTAATTTCACCCTTTATAATTAACTCCAGCATCTTTCCCACCACTGAGGTCAGACTAACTGGTCTATAATTTTCTGCTTTCTCTCTCGCTCCTTTCTTAAAAAGTGGTACAACATTAGCCACCCTCCAATCCACAGGAACTGATCCTGAATCTATCAAACTCTGGAAAATAATCACCAATGCATCCATGCTTTCTCGAGCCACCTCCTTCAGTACCCTGGGATGTAGACCATCAGGCCCCGAGGACTTATCAGCCTTCAGACCTAACAGTCTCTCCAACATCAATTTCTGGCAAATATAATTTCCCTTCAGTTCAGGTCCTTCAGCCACTGTTACCTCAGGGAGATTGCTTGTGTCTTCCCCAGTGAACACAGATCTGCCATTTCTTTGTACAGTAATTCTATTGTAGGGCAGAGGGGGTGGGGTGGCCCTGTTGGTAAAGGATGATATTCACTCCCTTGCGCGAGGGGATCTAGAATCAGGGGATGTAGAGTCAGTATGGATAGATCTGAGAAATTCTATGGGTAGAAAGACCCTCTTAGGAGTTATCTACAGGCCCCCAAACAGTAGTATGGATGTAAGGTGTAAATTGAATAAGGAGCTGAAATTGGCCTGTCGCAAAGATATTACTACAGTTATTATGGGGGATTTCAACATGCAGGTAGACTGGGAGAATCAGGATGGTATTGGACCTCAAGAAAGAGACTTTGTGGAGTGCCTCCGAGATGGATTCTTAGAACAGCTGGTGCTGGAGCCTACCAGGGAGAAGGCAATTCTGGATCTGGTATTGTGCATCAAACCAGAATTGATCAGGGACCTCGAAGTGAAGGAGCCATTAGGACATAGTGACCATAATACAATAAGCTTCAGTCTGCAATTTGAAAGGGAGAGGGTACAATTGTTAGTGACAATATTTCAGTTGAATAAATTAACTTTTGTACTGGCATAATAGAAAGGAATTACATAAGTTTAGGAAGCCATGATGATGAACCAGTTTGAAAAGAAATAAGAAATAGAGAATGATAAACTAAATTCAGGAAACCAGGATGTGGAAACAGTTTGGGTAGAAATGAGAAATAATGAAGGCATGAAGTCATTCATGAGAGTGCAAACAGACCCCTTACTATAACCATGTGGTAGGGGGGAAGAAGTAACAAGAGTTTGTCAGAAATGCATGGCAACAATCATGGGAGATTTTACACACAGGCCGCAAAAATCATATCGTCAAAGTTTGCCTAGATGAGAAGTTGATAGAATGTTTTTGGAAAAGTTTCTTAGAGACTGGGTTATATTAGACATGGTAAACTTGCATTCAGATTGGATTCATTAATAATCTTATACTCAAAATACCCATACGTTGCAGCGACCATACAATGATTAAATTTTACATTCAATTTGAGGGCAAAAGGATGAGAATGAGACTTTTTTAAAGCTCAATAAGGGGAAAATTACGTTAATTAGGTATGAAAGCAGAACTGCGAAAGAGAAATGGAAAATTAGGTTAAAGGAAAGGTTAATAGAGATCCAGTGGCAGACACTTAAGAGGAGAATTAATGATGGAAAATAAGGAAATGGCAGATGAATTGAACAGGTATTTTGCATCCATCTTCACTACAGAGGAACTTGGATTATCTGAAGGACACGGGCGGGCAGTATTTCATTCAGTTAATCAAATTCCGGATAATCAAATGCCGGATAACATAGTTTGGTCGAGTTTCGGGACCTTACGATCTTGCCAAATAATCCAATATTCGGATAATCGAATGCTGGACAATCCAGGTTCCTCTGTATATAGGTTATAAATAATGCACCAGAAGCAGCAATAAATCAGAAAATGATATGGAGGGAAGAATTTAGGAAAATCACAATAACCAAATAAGTGATAATGAGTAAATTGGTGGAGCTGTGTGCAGACAGGTTTCGGGTCCTGTTGGACTCATCCTAAAAATAAAGCAGCTGGTAAGATTGTTGATTCATTGGCTCTAATTTTCCAAAACCCCTTGATTCAGGGAAGATTTCACTAGATGAGAAGATAGCAGTTGTAAAAAGGGAGGGAAACAGAAGGAAATCATGAGCCAGTTCACTTAACATCAATCATAAGAAAAAATGTTAGAAGCTATTATTAAAGTTATAATGTTACAAAAGGGCACTTAAATAAATTCAAGATAGTCAAGCAGAGTCCTTGTTTTCCATCCCTTTTCAATTCCCTAGTCTCTGTCTCTTGAGGCCCAGAACTAGCATGAATTATTCTTCTCCTGTTTAAATACTAATAGAAGCTATTACTTTTAGATTACCTACAGTGTGGAAACAGGCCCTTCAGCCTAACAAGTCCACACTGACCCTCCGAACAGCAACCCACCCAGACCCATTCCCCTACATTTACCCCTTCATCTAACACTACGGGCAATTTAGCATGGCCAATTCACCTTACCTGCACATTTTTGGACTGCGGGAGGAAACTGGAGCACCCAGAGGAAACCCACGCAGACACGAGGAGAATGTGCAAATACCACACAGACAGTTGCCTGAGGCGGGAATTGATATTTCTAGTTAGCTTCCTCATATTCACTAAAGTTTCCATTTTTTTGAATTTGACTCACTTAGGCCTGCATTTGATTGATTAACCTCACCCTGTACCATTTATGGCCCACACATCTATTTTTTGACCTTGTAGATTTTCACTGATATCCAAGTCAACATAGGATGAGGGAAAGCTAATTTAAATTAATAAATGTTAATCTATAATAAGCTTAAATTTCAGTTGTCATATACAATAGCTATAAATAGTTTCAGTTTCTTCTATTGGTACAACTTAATTTAACTTTAATATGAAAATAATTTAAAAATCCAGCTTTTAAAGGAGACAGAACAAAACAGCATAGATTTGAAGTGATCTGCAAAAGAAGGGTGAAGTGAGGAAAAACTTGTTCAATTAGCAAGTAGTTAGGGTATGGAATGCACTGCTAATGCAGTAGAAACATTCAAGAGGGTTATCTTGATAAAAATGATTATCTTGATAAAAAATAATGTGCAAGGGTAGGGGGTAAAATTAAGGGATTGGCAATGAGCATAGATGCTCATTTAACAAGACAGTAGAGGCATTAGATTCCCTACAGTATGGAAACAGGCCATTTGGCCCAATAAGTCCACAATGACCCTCTGAAGAGTAACCCATCCAGACCTATTCCCCTACCCTATATTTATCCCTGACTAATGCACCTAACACAATGGGCAATTTAGCATGGCCAATTCACCTAACATGCACATCTTTGGACTGTGGGACGAAATCGGAGCACACGGAGGAAACCCACGCAGACACAGGGAGGATGTGCAAACTCCACACAGACAGTTGCCTGAGGCGGGAATCAAACCCGGGTCCCTGGCGCTTTGAGGCAGCAGTGCTAACCACTGAACCACTGTGCTGCCCCATAATGGACCAAATTGCCTCCTTCTGTGCCATAACACTTCTGTAATTTTGCCAGAAGTGTCCAGCAATTTTTCTGACACTTTTCCAGAGTTTTTAAGGCTTGTCTTTCCTGGAATCTTTCTGCCTCAAGGTGCAAAAGTAGATTATATCTTAAGTGTCTGACATTCTGCTTTATTTCCTGACTATTCACAGTCATAAACAGATTAAATTAAAGCCTTCCCATTACTCTGCAAACTGAATCTAATAAGAGCAACAGAAATGTTTACCAATGACTGGAGGATTGGCGTAAGACCTAATATGCCATTTTCAATGGGAAGCCCTAACCTTGGGGGCAAAGGACTTAGAAGCAGGAGTTGGTCAGTTAGCCCCTGGGGTCTGCTTCGACATTCAGTAAGACCATGGCTTGTTGTCTAGGCTCTACCTTTCCTAACTAACCTGCAGAACACTTGACTCCCTCATCTATCAAAAAGTCTAATCCAGCCTTGAATAAATTCAGTCCCAATTTCCACTACCTTCTGGAGAAGCAAATTCCATACTCTTGATGACCCTCTGAGAAAAAAGTCTCTTCAACTCTGTCTTAAAAGAGAGCCTTCCCCAGGATCTAGGACCCTACCTATTGAGAGCCTTTGGCCATTCAGACATCAGCCCGTATCCATTAACAACAGTGCCACTGAGAACAGAGACTGCAGCTGATAAACTAAGGATCTCACCAGCGACTATCTTTGGATCGCTGGACATTGATGAATGAGGGTGGGATGAAGGTCAGGGATGCGGTCATGGAAAAGAACAGGCAAGGGGTGGCTTTCAGTAGATTTTCCTTCCCAATGCCCGGTCCCTTGATGGGGCAGAAAGTGCCCAGCAATGAGAGATGCTCCCTCCATAGGCAAGCTGACTGATCTGAATGTAATCACTGGGTCGGCCTTCAGGAGGCACAGTACAGTTGTGTAACTCCCTTTTAGACCCTGCGCCAGCACACAATTGACTGGTGCCAAGTGGCTCAATAATGAGGGCAATTGATATCCCCAATATGAGCAAGTGAGTTTTTGCTTTGGCCCCTTCCCATCTTTGAATCTATCTGCCACTAGTAAACTGGTATGTAGGCCTCTTCCATGATTAAGTGGACCTGGGCACAATGTTTCCCATCACAAGAGGCTGCATTAAATTCCACCCTACATGTGAGGCATTACAGTAATTTAGAAAATAGGAACCAAAAAAACACAATGTTGTAAATCAAAAACAAATACAGGCATTGCTGGAAAAGGTCAGCAGGTCTGGCAGCAACTGTCTGGAGAAATCAGTGTTAACGTTTCAGGTCAAGTGACCCTTCCTCAGAACTGAGGAAGGGTCACTCGATGCAAAACATTAACACTGTAATTTAGAGACAAGTTACTGAATTGTTTTTTTAAACAACATTAGGCTACTTTATTAGTATTTTAACTATCTACTGTCTCAGAATTGCCTTTATTCGTATTTCCCCACTTGAACTGACACCATAAAATTCTACAAGAAGCTAAATCAGTCCATTAGAAAACAATAGAAACCTAGATTACATTGGGTAAACAAGAGGATAGATGAGGGTAGGGCAGCTAATGATGTCCGTCTGGACTTTAGAAAGGATTTTGACAAGGTTCCACGTGGCTGGATCATCATGACAATTAGGTTGCAGGGGATCCAGGAAGAGCTAGCTGATTGGACTCAAAATTGGCTGGATGGTAGGAAGCAGAGGGTGATGGTTGAAGGTTGTTTCTCAGACTGGAGGCCCGTGACTAGTGAGTATCACAGGGCTTGGCACTGGGACCTTCGTTATTTGTGATTTACATAAATGATCCGGATGTGAATATAAAAGGCTTGATTAGTAAGTTTCCTGATGATACAAAATTAGGAGGTATCATTGACAGCGAGGAAGGTTATCAAAAATTGCAGAGGGTTCTTGAAGCAAGCTGAGAATTGGCAAATGCAATTCAACATAGATAAGTGTTACATTTTGGAAAGTCAAACCAAGGTAGGACTTACAAAGTAAGTGGTAAGATCCTAAGGACTGTTGTGGAACAGAGGGACCTAGGAGTACAAGTACATAATTCATTGAAAGTGACATCAGAAGTTGACAGGGTGGTGAAGAAGACATTTAGCATGTTGGCCTTCAACAGTCAAGGCATTGAGTATAAGAGTAGGGACGTTATGTCACAGTTGTATAAGTCATTGGTGAGGCCACATTTGGAATATTGTGTACAGTTTTGCTCGCCCTGCTATAGGAAAGACATTGTTACGCAGGAAAGTGTGCAAAGATTTATGAGGATACTGCCAGGACTGGTAGGCCTGAGTTATAGGGAGAAGTGGGCCAGGATAGGATTTTATTCTTTGGAATGTATGAGATTGAGGAGTGACCTTGTAAAGGTGCATGAAATCATGAGGGGGATAGATAGGATGAATGTATATCCGTATTTTCCCAGGAATGGGGAACTGAAAACTAGAGGTCATAGGTTTAAGGTGAGAAGGGAAAAATTGAAGAAGGACCTGAGGGAGCAAATTCTTCACGCGGAGAGTGGTGCATATATGGAATGGGCTGGCCGAGAAAGTGATTGAGGAAGCATAATAGCAACATTTAAAAACATTTGGATAGGTACATGAACGGGAAGGGTTTAGAGGGATTTGGAACAAATGCAGGCAATTGGAACGAGCTGAGAGGGCACCATGGTCAGCATGGACCATTTTGGGCCAAGGGCCTGTTTCCATGCTGTGTTATGTATGACGCTGTGACTCTAAGACCTCATCCATTGGTGCACATATTCATGTGTGGAAATACAGTGAGAAGAACCTCTAGAACATAAGGACTCATGCTTTCCAAAAATAACATTTAAAGTCAGTTTGTATTTAAAAGCATGGTTTCTGTGGAAAAATGGTTAGAAGTTTACAGACCCACGAGAGATACATTGCTTGAGGTGGTTCAGGTAAAATGGTAATTGGAAACCAGGCAAGTTGTGCGCTGACTGTATTCGAATTTGGTCCTTAGTTTGGTGTCAGTGGGGAAATGTACTGAAGGAACTGCAGAGGTGGAGACCCTGAGTAACTTGGTATGACAGGCCTGTCAGAAAACAGAACCAAGGGAGCTGTTGAGCTGATCAAAGAGGCAGCACTGGTAAAGATCACAGAGGACCAGACAAGGGAGAGGTCAGAGTTTGAGAGCATATTAAATTTATCTCAGCTGAATTTTTTCTCTCTTTTATTCAACAGGGTCTCTTATAGCATCTGAACTTGTTACATGCCAAAGTGGTCCCTTGTGAGCAAAACCTACCATTAGCAGAAATCTTCTCATTCTTCTCTGTCTAAATTTTCTGAGATATTTTCTAGGTTGTTATTAGTCCACTGCATTAACTGCTGGTCCTTAGTTAAAATGTGTAATAATTCTATAGGATGATGAAATTCTATTGCTTTAAATAATATTTCTATACAATGCATGCATATAAACAATTAAGGAAATAATGGTCTGCAACTCTACATCTGATTTATTCTTTCTGTCAGTAATTAGATGCAGGAGGCATCCAAAAATGGTGCACGGCAGTGACTAGGATGAAGGAAATTCTGTCGTAATCGCTCATCCCAAAGGAAAGCCATTGCTTAAATATTCAATAGCTCCAATTCCCACAACATTCCTGCGTGTAGAGATACAGCAGAGAGTCAATGTGCTCTTGTAGAAAGAAGCATCTTCACAAGTGAAAGTACTTGGAAACCAAAACAGCTATTTGCACAAAGACCAATCATCAAATGAGATCTTAATCTACAAAATCCATCAAATCATCCAATCTTTGAAAACAGCTAGCCAATTAAGAAAAAAAGGGGCCACTTTTCAAATAACTCCAGCCCTGATATTAAAGATATGAAAAAATGTTGGTGGGTAATAACTTGCCAGTACCAAGTGCCATCTAAATAGCCTTATTTTCAGTGTTTTACAATATTTTTAAGGGATATTAGAGACTGGAATCACATAAGAGCACATCATCATTTCATTGCAACTTCACAGATTCTTTCTTTCAGGTTTAAAATGCAATTGGTTTCAAACAATTAAAATGAACAATGCAAACAATTCAATTTGAACAATTTATATGCATTATCCTCACTAAACTTTGTTACGTAGTGCATGTAAGATCTTCCTTATATAATCTTTTCTTAAAAACAATGTGAGTGTTTGTTCAGAGGCAGAGTTTGATGAACATACAGAACAGATGACAATGCTTTGAACTGCTTACATACTTAGTGTCATCTATGAATTCATGTTAATATTATTGGTTCTGAAGCGGAAGGTGCTGTGTTCAAATCCCACATGAAGATTGAACACAATTATTAGCTGGATAAGGTTTAGAATGCAACCTTAAAGCAAGTTTGTCTTGTCAGGTGAACATAAAGGAATCCTTTATTCTCCCCATATCCTAGTTGATAGGTTCCTAACAATCTTGTTCAGGAGTGTTATTACATACTTCTGTATCAAGTAGGACTTCAAACTTGGCCTCCTGGTTCAGGGAGCAAGGACACTACCAGTGTGCCACAACAGCCCTCCCTCACACTCCACTAATGTTCATCCCTCAACAGCATCATCTGAGAGCAGACAATAAGCTCATTACATGTTTAAAACAGAGATGAGGATTTTTTTTGTCTGTCAGACGGTTATGAAACCTTTGGGAACTCTCTTCCTCTAAACGAAGTCTTTGAATACTTTTAAGGCAGAGAATGACAGATATTTGTAAGCAAGTGTGGGAGGATAAAAGTTTAATAGATGGGATTGGCATTTGAGCACACAATAAGATCAGCCATGATCTTATTAAATAGCGGAGCAGGTTCAAGAGACAGAATAACCTACTTCAATTTCTGATCATATGTTTGTAAATTATTTACGAAATCTTGCTGTACATAAATTAACAACCATATTTCCATGCATTGCAACAGTGACTACACTTTGAAGTCAGTTAATTGGCTATGAAGTATGCTGTATAAATGTTTGTATTTTTCTTTATTCTCAGTCAATTTCTCATCCAATTATCCCCAGTGATTTAAGCCTTGTATCTTGCTTATACCCAGATTAGGTATGCAGTTGGAGAGGCAATCCAGAGTCAGAGAGTAATTTGTACTGAGATAGCAATGTATGATGTGAGCAAATGATTTAGGAGCAGAAATAAATCATTCCGGCCTTGAAGCCTGTTCTCCCAATCAATAAGATCATGGCTGATTTGTCCATGTTTTGAACTCCACATTCCTATCTAACCTGATAACCTTTGATTTGCCTAATAAGAATCTATCTACTTCTGTTTTGAAAATATTCAATGACCTCACTTCTAAGGCAGTGCGTTCTAAATTCACACAAGACTCTGACAGAAAATAAAATTCTTCTCATTTCTCTTCTAAAAGTACATCCATTAAAGTTTAAAACAGTGTTCAATTCCTCTCATAATAAAAAATAACAGTCCATTATTTTTCTTGATGATGTGCTGTACCTGGACACTAACCATTTTGTGATCAAGCACAAGAACAAGTAGAACTGTCTGAATCTTGGGATTCTGCACTCATTCCCTGTTTAAACAATACTTCACAGTTTTCCACTTTACATTCCATCTTTCACATTTTTGCCAATACACTCAACCTATCTATATCCACTTGCAAACTCCATGTCTGCTAATATTCTACCTATCTTTGTGTTGTCTTTCAACTTGATAAACCATCAGGAGATTCGAGTACAGGTTACAATTATTTATCCATTTATACATAAGAGTCAATCTCAAACATTCTAAAATGGAACTCTAGCAAAAACGCATTGATCATCTCTTAAACACCTTAGGTCATATGCTCAGTTTCTAATCTGATCAATTTACAATCATATATTAATCAGATGTCATTTATTTCCCACGATACATACATCAGGCATTGTGCATGTCTGCCCAAGTCACCCCCTTATTCTGCTGATTGTGCAGTTAAGGCTCTGTCTTGCTTTGATTGCTCACTTCCTGGTCAAGTGCTTTGACATCTTGTCCTAACTTGTCTATAGTTTCCTGTTTTCTGCCTCCCACCATTCTTAAGTAGAAGAGTTGGAATTACTTTTCCAGTCTAATGGAACCTTGCATGAAAATGTTCACTAAAGCATCTACTAGTACATTTGCCACCTCTTTTAAGACCTTAGAATAATGTCCATCTAGATCCAGAGATTTGTCAGTCCACCCTCCATTATTTTTTTCCATACTACTTCTCTTTTGATTGTAATTTCCCTGAGTTCCTCTCTCCCTTTCACCTCTTCATATTACTGGAATGATTTTTGTGTTCTCTATATTGAAAATAGAAGGAAGATATTTGTTCATTTCATCTGCTGCCATCTGATTTTTCCAGTTTACATGTAGATTAAAGTCAACCATGATTATTGCTATCTCTTTATCACAAGCAACTATCTTGTATACTTAGTCCTCTATAGTAATGATTGTTAGAGGGATTATAGGTTCACCTTGAAGGTAAAAAAAAATCATAAATAGAGGTACAAAAACATCTATAAAATCTTGGTTAGATTTACCACAAAAAATGATAAAGAAACACTGGATACAATGCAACCAAGATTTACAAGGTTGACACCAGAAGTTAGAGGATACAACAGGTTGGGGATTTTTCCTGTAGAATAAAAGGCTGAGAAGTGATCTGACAGAGATTTATACAATAATGAACAGCTTTCTCCACTTGTGGATCATTTGGAAATTAGTCTGCTGCATATGAACATACAAATTAGGTATAGGAGTTGGCTACTCAATCCCTTAAGCCTACTCCACCATTCAATAAGAACACAGCTAATCTCCATAGTGCTGCAATCCACTATAATCTTTCACTTACTTGCTCATTAAGATTATATCTACCTCTGTCATACAAATATTCAAAGACTCTTCTTCCACTGCCTTTTCAGAAAGAGCATCCTAAAGTCTCTCAATCTGCTGGAAAATTCTTACACAATTGTCTTCAATCAACCCCTTGTTTTTAAAACTGTGATCCCTGGTTCCTTCTTACAAGACAAAACAACCTTTCTATATTCATCCTTTGAAGACTTCTCAGGATCAATATTTCAATCAAGTCACCTCTTACTCTTCCACACTCCAGCCAGTACAAGCCTATCCTATCTAATATTTCCTCAGAAGACCACCTTTCCTTTCCAAGTAATAGTTAGGTACATCTTCTCTGAGGTCCCTCCAGTACATTTTCATCCTTTATCAAATAAAAAGACAAATCATGTACACAGTACTCCAGATACAGTCTCACCAATGCCCTGTACATCTTAAGTGGAATCTTGTTTTCCCCTTGCAATAAACAGTAACATTCTTCAAGCTTTCCTCATTGCTTGCTGTACTTGCATACCAGCTTTTCAATCAATGCACAAGATCTGCCTGATCCTCTGCATCTCATGGTTCTGCAATCATCTAAAATGGACAATTTCACATTTTCCCACATTACACTCCAATCACTTATCAATGTTTATTTGTAGTTGCTTTGTGTCCTCTTTTCAACTTACTCTCCCACCCATCCTTGTGTCATCAGCAAATTAAGCTACCACACCGTCAGTCCTTTCATTCAAGTCATTAACATAAAATATAGCAGTTGGAGGTCCCAGTTTTGATTCTTGTGGCACAGCACTAATTAAATCTGCTAATTACAAAATTATCTCTTTATGCCCTGCGTTGTTCCTAAGCACAAAAGATCCACTGCTTGCTTAGCATACGTTACTTCTTAAAAGAACTCCAATAAATTAGTTAAAGTTATTTCACTTTCACAAAACCATGTTGCCTTACCTGATTATAGTGAATTCCTTTACGTACTCTTAAGATAGTTTTTGACACCTGCGTATGACAGATTTTAAGCTTTCTGTTTCCTTGCTGAAAATGTGTTGCTGCTTAAAGCACAGCAGGTTAGGCAGCATCCAAGGAATAGGAAATTCGACGTTTCGGGCATAAGCCCTTCATCAGGAATGGCTTATGCCCGAAACGTCGAATTTCCTATTCCTTGGATGCTGCCTAACCTGCTGGGCTTTAACCAGCAACACATTTTCAGCTGTGATCTCCAGCATCTGCAGACCTCATTTTTTACCTTTCTGTTTCCTTCCCTTCTTAAATAAAGAGTAACAATTGGTATTTTCCTACCTTACTGACCTGCCCTGAATCAAGGAAATGGCTCAGTGGTTAGCACTGCTGCCTCACGTTGCCAGGGGCCCGGTTTCGATTCCAGCCTCGGGTGACAGTCTGTGTGGAGTTTGCACATTCTCCCTCTGTCTGGTGGGCTTCTTTCGGGTGCTCTGGTATCGTCCCACACTCTAAATATTTGCAGGTTAGGTGAATTGGCCATGCTTAAATTGCCCATATTGTTCAGGGATGTGTAGGTTAGGTGCATTAGTCAGGGGCAAATATAGGGTAAAGGTCTGGGTGAGCTGAAAATGTGTTGCTGGAAAAGCGCAGCAGGTCAGGCAGCATCCAAGGAACAAGAAAGTCGACGTTTCGGGCATTAGCCCTTCATCAGGAATGAGGAAAGTGTGTCCAGCAGGCTAAGATAAAAGGTAGGGAGGAGGGACTTGGAGGAGGGGCGATGGAGATGTGATAGGTGGAAGGAGGTCAAGGTGAGGGTGATAGGCCAGAGTGGGGCGGGGGCGGAGAGGTCAGGAAGAAGATTGCAGGTTAGGAAGGCGGTGCTGAGTTCGAGGGATTTGACTGAGACAAGGTAGGGGGAGGGGAAATGAGGAAACTGGAGAAATCTGAGTTCATTCCTTGTGGTTGGAGGGTTCCCAGGCGGAAGATGAGGTGCTGTTCCTCCAACCGTCGTCTTGTTATGGTCTGGCGATGGAGGAGTCCAAGGACCTGCATGTCCTTTGTGGAGTGGGAGGGGGAGTTAAAGTGTTGAGCCACGGGGTGGTTGGGTTGGTTGGACCGGGTGTCCCAGAGGTGTTCTCTGAAACGTTCCGCAAGTAGGCGGCCTGTCTCCCCAATATAGAGGAGGCCACATCGGGTGCAGCGGATGCAATAGATGATGTGTGTGGAGGTGCAGGTGAATTTGTGGCGGATATGGAAGGATCCCTTGGGGCCTTGGAGAGAAGTAAGGGAGGAGGAGTGGGCGCAAGTTTTGCATTTCTTGCGGTTGCAGGGGAAGGTGCTGGGAATGGAGGTTGGGTTGGTGGGGGGTGTGGAACTGACGAGGGAGTCACGGAGGGAGTGGTCTTTTCGGAACGCTGATAGGGGAGGGGAGGGAAATATATCCCTGGTGGTGGGGTCCGTTTGGAGGTGGCGGAAATGACGGCGGATGATACGCTGTATATGGAGGTTAGTGGGGTGGTAGGTGAGAACCAGTGGGGTTCTGTCCTGGTGGCGGTTGGAGGGGCGGGGCTCAAGGGCGGAGGAGCGGAAAGTGGAGGAGATGCGGTGGAGGGCATCGTCGATCAGTCTGGAGGGAATCTGCGGTCCTTGAAGAAGGAGGTCACCGGGGCTGTACGGTATTGGAACTGGTCCTCCTGGGAGCAGATGTGGCGGAGACGAAGGAATTGGGAATATGGGATGGTGTTTTTACAGGGGGCAGGGTGGGAGGAGGTGTAGTCTAGGTAGCTGTGGGAGTCAGTCGGTTTATAGTAGATGTCTGTGTTGATTCGGCCGCCCGAGATAGAAATGGAAAGGTCTAGGAAGGGGAGGGAGGAGTCTGAGACAGTCCAGGTGAATTTGAGGTCGGGGTGGAAGGTGTTGGTAAAGTGAATGAACTGTTCAACCTCCTCGTGGGAGCATGAGGCAGCGCCGATACAGTCATCGATGTAGCGGAGGAAAAGGTGGGGGGTGGTGCCAGTGTAGTTGCGGAAGATGGACTGTTCCACATATCAAGGTCTGGATGGGTTACTGTTTGGAGGGTTGTTGTGGACTTGTTGGGTCAAAGGGCCTATTTCCACACTGCAGGGATTCTAAAACTGTGGATAAATTAAAACTGATGAATCTAAGCTGGTGAACTGAGGAGTAATGTGGATCCTGCAGCTACTCTTAAGCTTCAGCCTTATTTCTAGTTTCACTTCTAGATTTCTTACAGGTACAGTTGGACAAGTACATGAATCAGAAATGCCTGGAGATATATGGGCCACGCGCAGGCAGGTGGGACTAGTTTAGTTTGAGATAATGGTTCACATAGGCTGTTTGCACTGAAAAGTCTGTTTCTGTGCTGTATAACCCTATGACTCCATAACTGTTATTGACCAGACCAAACCCCTTCAAAATATATTAAGAAGATAGCCCAGACCTAACTGTTTCATATTTTACAAGTGTAAGGTGTTGCATTAACATGCAATTTTATTGGTCAACTACTTGACTTTAAGCAACACACACCTTATTTTTACACTACAGTTCAATTGACTGATCTAATAAAGCAGCATCCCATAAACACACCCTTAACAAGGCAAATTCAGTAAAATAGATTGTCTCGCGTGTGATTCTAGCAGCAGGAAGAGAATCCCAGCTTTTAGCTGTAACAGAGACAGGAATAAGAGCTTCAAGATCCCAGCAACTGCTGAAAGCGAAAACTAAAGATGGGAGCTTAACCCCACCCATTCAGGCTGCTTCTATTGAACAAATGTTTTTTAAAAAATGCAAAGCCTCACAAACTGTTTACCTTATTGGCCTAGAGCAGACCACTTGTGACCTCTGTCTCAACCTTTCTTCATAAAAAAAGAACCAAAATTCACCTCTTAAAGCCATAGTATCATTATATAGCAATCTTATTTCATTCTCCCCGTGTCTGCATGGGTTTCTCCTGTTTCAAAAGTGTGCAGGTTAAGTGAATTGGCCATGCTAAATTGCCTGTAGTGTTAGGTGAAGGGGTAAATGTAGGGGAATGGGTCTGGGTGGGTTGCGCTTCAGCGGGTCTGTGTAGACTTGTTGGGCCAAAGGGCCTGTTTCTACACTGTAAGTAATCTAATCTAATCTTATCAATTTCTTTTAATACACAAGAGGTGATCAATCAGGTCCAGAGACTTTTCAATTTACAGTACCAACAATTTTCTTATCACCACATACCTAGTGATTGTCAATTTCTTGTGTTCTTCCCTTCCATTTTCTGATTTACATCTATTTCTGGGATATAACTAATAACCTCCATAATTAAAACCAATGAAAAATACTTGTCCAGTTCATCTGCCATAGAATCACTACAATGTGGAAGTAGGCTATTCAGCCCATCAAGGTGAGAGAAACCTTCTGAAGAGCATCCCATCAAGATTCCCCCCCGCCCCCATCCTATAACCCTGCATTTCCTATGGTGAATCCACCTAGTCTGCACATCCCTGGACACTCTCGGCAATTTAGAATGGCCAATCCGCCTAACATATACATCTTTGCACTGTGGAAGGATATCAGAACACCCAAAGGAAACCCACGCAGACATGGGGAGAATGTGCAATCTCCACACAGTCAACTGAGGCTAGAATAGAACCTGGGTCCATGGTCCTGCTGAGCAGCTTCACTGCTCTGTCATCTCCTTATTTTCTATTACTAATTCCCAGGCTCACTTTCTGTAGGACCAACACTCACTTTGTTAATTTTCTGTTTTTTAACTATCTATGGCAACTCTTACAACCTCATTTTTATTTCTATCTAGTTTTGTCTAATACTTTAATTTTCTTTTCCTTATTCATCGTTTGCTTTTGTGCTACTCTGTCAATGGCTTTAATATTACTCCAACAAGATAATATATCTAATCCCTACCTAAACCGCACCTACATCTTGCATTTCTGAACTATTGCTGCAACACTGTCATTAATAAACAGAGCTACATTCTCACCATTTCCATACGTCCCAGTCTTCCTACATGTTCTGTAATCTTCAATATTCAGGTCCTAATCTACAGTTTTGCTATAATGCGCATTTCTTCAATATGAATTGGCTATATCGCGATTGACGAATTTAGACAATTATTTATAGAACATTAACTTTCCTTAGTTGTGTTGGCTGTAACACAGTTCCTATCCCATTGGTTTAAATGGTGCTGCTATTACACAATTTTCTTATAAGACAAGATCGCACTGGAACGGAAGTAACGCTTTATATCAGAACAGACTATATATCATCTTGCAACCATGTCTCTGTAATGGCTATGACATCACATTCATTTCTATTTGTGCTATCACTTCAACTGTTTTGTTCCAAATGCTACATTGCATTCAGATGCAGAGCTTCCAATTTTGTCCTCTTATTAATTTGCATTCTTGCCCCTTCCTATCATTTCCCATATTAATACCTTTTTCTCTTGCCTTGACTCTTTGATCTACTATATCTTCCAAAATGTGAATGCTTGTCCTCAGCCTAAATGCTTTTCTACTTCCCTTGTTATACATCTCAGTAGAAAGCTGGCCCCAGGGTGGTTCAGGTACAAATAATTTTAACAGCACAGCACCCACTTTTCCCAGTATTCATACCAGTGCTCCATAAACAGGAACCCAATTGTCCCATGCTAGTCTTTGAGAAACACATTGATTTCTCTAATCTGATTGCCCAATACCAATTTGCACATGGCTCAGATAATAATCCGGCAATTATCACCTTTGAAATATTGCTTCTTATGCCTAGTGCTTCATACTGCCTATGCAGGAATATAGTCACTAATAAATGTAACATGGAATTTCAAAAAGAAAATATTTAAACTGCAGTGACTTTCATCCACATTGGAATGACTAAGGCAAAAAAAAGCTGTAATTAAGGGGAAACTGTATGAGTTTATAAGAAAAAAAGGCATTAAAGGTTATGATAATTGATTGAGATGAAATGATATGGGAGGAGGCGTGTGTGGATAATAACCAGTGTCACAGACCAGTTAGGGTAAATGATCTGTCTCTGTGCTGAAAACTATTTGTAATTCTTAGGAAAAGTTGAAGGAGACTGTTACATTACAGATATGAGATTGATATTCCATTTACACTGTAATCGAGCACAGAATCCAACTGTTTCCTTCCTGTCTCCTAGTGAGGTAAACTGTCAATGAAACTTAGCTTTAAAAATAGTCAACAAAACAATATTGCCTTTAAGCATTGGCAGAAAGATGTTTGCGATGCAAGGAATTCTTGAAACACCAAATCATACAGGTGAAATTTTGCTTTATCATGCTCCCTTGAAACACATGCAGATATTTTATTATGTCAAAGTTGGCTATAGAAATGCAAGTTGTCATTATTATGGTTATACCTCAGCTGTTACAAGTCCAAAAAAAACTATTTGCCTTGATTTGATGCTAGTGACTTCATATCCAACTCATTTTACACAACATACATTGATGGGAAGTCAAAACCTCTTCAGTCTGGTACAAAATATGTAATGTGACCAGTTTTTAAGATTTGCTGAAGATAATGAGTCTCAGAAATTGACTATATGCCTGGTGTGTCTATATATATAAATTTTATCTGAAAGAGTAAAGGAATGGGTTAATCCCATTCAGTTTCATTTTACTGAAAATTGTTTCCATTGAAATAAGGCTGATAGATAAAGTAGTCTTGAGCAGCAAAAAATAACTTGTAGAGGGGTTTATGGATAAAGAGATTTTAAATAAATGGGAGAGCAGCTAGTAGATATTTAAAACAGATAATCATACTATAAAGCGCTAAACTCTATCTGCCACTCATCAGCTCATTGGTCCAACTGATCGAGATCCCATTGTAATCTGAGGTAACCTTCTTTGCTGTGCACTACACCTCCAATTTTGATGTCATCTGCAAACTTACTAACTCCTACGCTCACATCCAAATCATTCATACAAATGACAAAAAGCAGTGGAGCTATGCCTGTTTGGGAGATCACATTGCGGCTGTACAGGACATTGGTTAGGCCACTGTGGAACATTGCTTGCAATTCTGGTCTCCTTCCTATCGGAAAGATGTTGTGAAACTTGAAAGGGTTCAGAAAAGATTTGCAAGGATGTTGCCAGGGTTGGAGGATTTGAGGTACAGGGAGAGGCTGAACAGGCTGGGGCTGTTTTCCCTGGAGCGTCGAAGGCTGAGGGGTGACTTTATAGAGGTTTACACAATTATGAGGGGCATGGATAGGATAAATAGGCAAAGTATTTTCCCTGGGTTGTGGGAGTCCAGAACTAGAGGGCATAGGTTTAGGGTGAGAGGGCAAAGATGTAAAAGAGACCTAGAGGGCAACTTTTTCACACAGAGGGTGGTATGTGTATGGAATGAGCTGCCAGAGGAAGTGGTGGAGGCTGGTACAATTGCAACATTTAACAAGCATTTGAATGGGTAAATGAATAGGAAGGGATATGGGCCGGGTGCTGGCAGGTGGGACTAGATTGGGTTGGGATATCTGGTTGGCATGACGGGGGTTGGACCAAAGAGTCTATTTCCATGTTGTACATCTCTATGACCCTATGGTGCTGCTCCTGTCTTGGTGGTAATGGTAGAGTGTGGATATGTCACACTATGGAGTTACAGACTGCAATTGAACCCAGTTCCATTGCTGTTGGTCCATAGAGCTTCAAAGATGCAAATTTTGAATTGATAGATCAGTTCGAAGTCTGTCCCATTTAGTGTGGCATTGTATTTTCACTGTGAAGTTGAGATCTGACCATAGAAGGACTATTCCCTCATGTTGACTCCCTCACCATCTGAAACAGACCCAGTCTAACAGCTATGTCCTTGAGAACTCATCAAGTTGGATGAATACTGGCACTGCCAAGCTACCTTTCATGGTTGGCATTGAAGAAGTTTTCCTCCTCTCTCTACAAGAATCTTTAGATTAGATTACTTACAGTGTGGAAACAGGCCCTTCGGCCCAACAAGTCCACACCGACCCGCCAAAGCGCAACCCACCCATACCCCACATTTACCCCTTACCTAACACTATGGGCAATTTAGCATGGCCAATTCACCTGACCTGCACATCTTTGGACTGTGGGAGGAAACCGGAGCACCCGGAGAAAACCCACGCAGACACGGGGAGAACGTGCAAACTCCACACAGTGAGTCGCCTGAGTCGGGAATTGAATCCGGGTCTCAGGCGCTGTGAGGCAGCAGTGCTAACCACTGTGCCACCGTGCCGCCCACCTAGGCGAGTCTCAGGGAGTCCCTCTCCCACTGCAACTCCCAGGTCATTTCCTCTGCCGTAAAGCTCTTCAACCATGTCGTGAAACAAACTCGCTACCACAGCACATTTGCTTCCTCAGTGCCTGCCTCCGTAACCAACTCATCCCACGTGGACTTCGGACCACCTTTAAACCAGCAGACTTCAGACCCGAACAGGACAAACAGTACAGACTACAGATTCAAAAACACCAGCAACAGTTGTCCATCAAGATCCTCCGCTCCACGCTTGCAGCAATGCGCCAGCACCTAACCTCTCTACAGTCATCCCTGCCTCAGCTGAGGACCACACTCTCTCAGAATTGCAAAGGACCCACTCTGTACTACATCCTCAGGAGAATTCATACTCTCAACAAACAGTATGTCAACTCCATCTCAAACATCAAAAACTGTAAGTACAACAAACTTTTATCTACCCACCTCCATAACCAGTACTCCTCAAATATTCCAGATGATTCCCCCAGCCTCTGCAACTACGTGGACTACATTAGCCATGTGGCTGGTGCAGCTGCCACCCCCACGCTAATTGATTATGTCACTTCCGTCCTTATCATGGCCACTCCCACAACCACTTCTGCCCCTCACAATTTCTCATGCATCACATGTGACATCACTTCTGCCCCTCACATCATCGCTGATGCCACACGGTCAGTGACTTCCGCCACCCCCAATGCCGTGTCTGCCACCACTTCCGCCCCCACCAACGCCATTCACCTGCATTCTGCTGACACGCGCTCCCACAAACCCCACTGTCACTATCCTCACCCCCCCAGAATCCCGAAGGGAAAACTACCCCTGCTCATGACTCCACCCCCATTCCCCCCACCATCACACCCACTCCAGCTACAGGTTCCGCCCCACTCCCAGCTCCACACCGACACCAGATCCCAGCTCCCAGCCCTGCCGAGTTTTCACCATCCCTCCAGACCTTCCCCTCACTAAGGATGAACAATCAGTCCTCAGCAAAGGACTCACCTTCATCCCCCTCCATCTACGCATAAATGAATTTAATACACGCCGTGACATCGAACAATTCTTTCGTCGCCTCCGCTTCCGAGCTTACTTTCACAATCAGGATTCCCACCCACCTTCCGAGGACCCCTTTGCCCACCTCCAACACACTGCATCCACCTGGACACCCCGTGCTGCCCTATTACCTGCCCTCGACCTCTTCATTTCCAACTGCCGCCAGGACATTAGCCACCTCAACCTGTCTACCACCCTCCCCCACTCCAACCTCTCACCCTCACAATGCACAGCCCTCCAATCCCTCTGCTCCAATCCCAACCTCACCATCAAGCCAGCGGATAAAGGGGGCACAGTGGTAGTCTGGCGCACTGACCTCTACACCGCTGAAGCCAAACGCCAACTCGAGGACACTTCTTCCTACTACCCCCTCAACCATGAGCCCACCCCCCCATCACCAAACCATCATCTCCCAGACCATACAGAACCTCATCACCTCAGCAGATCTCCCACCCACAGCTTCCAACCTCATAGTCCGGGAGCCCCGCACTGCCTGGTTCTACCTCCTTCCCAAGATCCACAAGCCTGACCACCCTGGCCGACCCATTGTCTCAGCATGCTCCTGCCCCACTGAACTCATCTCTACCTACCTCGACACTGTCCTATCCCCCCTAGTCCTGGAACTCCCCACATACGTTCGAGACACCACCCACGCCCTCCACCTCCTCCAAGACTTCCGTTTCCCCGGCTCCCAACACCTCATCTTCACCATGGATATCCAATCCCTCTACACCTCCATCCACCATGACCAGGGCCTCCAAGCCCTCCGTTTTTTTCCTCTCCAGACGTTCCTAACAGTACCCTTCCACCGACACTTTCATTTGTTTGGCTGAACTCGTCCTCACCCTTAACAATTTCTCCTTTGAATCCTCCCACTTCCTCCAGACCAAAGGGGTAGCCATGGGCACACGTATGGGCCCCAGCTATGCCTGTCTCTTTGTTGGCTACTTAGAACAGTTGATCTTCCGTAATTACACCGGCACCACTCCCCACCTCTTCTTCCGCTACATTGATGATTGCATTGGCACCACCTCGTGCTCCCGCAAGGAGGTTGAGCAATTCATCAACTTCACCTTCATATTCCACCCTGACCTCAAATTTACCTGGACCATCTCTGACACTTCCCTTCCCTTCCTGGATCTCTCCATTTCCATTAATGATGACCCGACTTGACACTGACATTTTTTACAAACCCACCGACTCCCACAGCTACCTGGATTACACCTCTTCCCACCCAACTCTTGCAAAAATGCCATCCCGTATTCCCAATTCCTCCACCTCCACCGTATCTGCTCCCAGGAGGACCAGTTCCACCACAGAACACACCAGATGGCCTCCTTCTTTAGAGACCACAATTTCCCTTCCCACGTGGTTAAAGATGCCCTCCAACGCATCTCGTCCACATCCCATACCTCTACCCTCAGACCCCACTTCTCCAACCGTAACAAGGACAGAACGCCCCGCTGCTCACCTTGAAACCGACCAACCTTCGCATAAACCAAATCATCCATCAACATTTCCGCCACCTCCAAAAAGACCCCAACACCAGGGATATATTTCCCTCCCCACCCCTTTCTGCCTTCCGCAAAGACCGTTCCCTCCGTGACTACCTGGTCAGGTCCACGCCCCCCCCTACAACCCACCCTCCCATCCTGGCACCTTCTCCTGCCACCGCAGGAACTGTAAAGCCTGTGCCCACACCTCCTCCCTCACCTCTATCCAAGGTCCTAAAGGAGCCTTCCACATCCATCAAAGTTTTACCTGCACATCCACTAATATCATTTATTGTATCCGTTACTCCCGATGCGGTCTCCTCTACATTGTGGAGATTAGGCGTCTCCTAACACCGTGCTTTGGGGAACATCTCCGGGACACCCACACCAAGCAACCACACCGCCCCGTGGCCCAACATTTCAACTTCCCCTCCCACTCTGCCGAGGAAATGGAGGTCCTGGGCCTCCTTCACCGCCACTCCCTTACCAGATGCCTGGAGGAAGAACGCCTTATCTTCCGCCTCGGAACACTCCAACCCCAGGGCATCAATGTGGACTTCAAAAGTTTCCTCATTTCCCCTTCCCCCACCTCACCCTAGTTCCAAACTTCCAGCTCAGCACTGTCCCCATGACTTGTCTGGACTTGTCCTACCTGCCTATCTCCTTTTCCACCTATCCACTCCACCCTCTTCTCCCTGACCTATCACCTTCATCCCCTCCCCCACTCACCTATTGTACTCTATGCTACTTTCTCCCCACCCCCACCCTCCTCTAGCTTATCTCTCCATGCTTCAGGCAAACTGCCTTTATTCCTGATGAAGACCTTTTGCCCGAAACGTCGATTTCGCTGTTCCGCGGATGCTGCCTGAACTGCTGTGCTCTGCCAGCACCACTGATCCAGAAATTGAAGATCTCCTATCCACAGTACATTCTGTGCACTTGCCTTCTTTTCTGCATCTTCTGTACAAAGTAATATTCTACATGGTGGAGTACTGATTCAGCAGCTAAAGCAAGCTGGTAAGCAGTAATCAGCAAGAGGGTGTTTTGCCCATATTTAAGCTGGTGCCCTCATGGGCCCCAGAGTCAAAGTTAAGTAAATGCAGGGCAATTCCTTCTTGGTAGTTTACTCTCATACCGCCGCTTCTGATAGGTCTGTTAACCAGGGAAGGTGATGGTGGTATCTGGTATAGTGCACAGTATAATTCCACGTGTATGAACGTGTTGTGGTGTTGCTTGATATGTCTGCAGAACAGTCCTCCCAAGTTTGGTATGACCCTCCAGATGTTGGTATGGAGGAGTTTGCAGGGTCAGCAGGGCTGTGTTTGCCATTATTGTTTCTGGTGCCAGTGTTGATACTGGGTTGTCTTTCCCAGTTTGTTCCTTTATTTAGACTTTGTAGTGGTTTGATGTAACTGAGTGTCTTGCTAGTATGTATCAGAAGCCAGGTAAAGTTAACCATCTTTCTGTTGATCTGGAATTACATATAGACCAGACCAGATGAGGATGTCAGATTTCCATTCCGAAAGGAAATTTATGAGTTTGTATCAAAAGTTTTGACAGGTATTTAAAAAGGAATACTGGAAGTAAAGTGAATGTTCATCCTCCAAGGAATGAGAATGGCAAGATAGTCAAGAGATGGTAGATGGAATTAACTGACTTTTTGTTTTTGACTTCACTGTAGAGGATACAAAAGCATTCCAGTAATAGCTGTAAAGAAGAGGCTGAAGGAAGTTGGTCATTACAGTCACGTGGTAAAGAGTGCTCCAACCTGGTGGAGCAGCAGGTTGTTGGGTCCTGTGTCCTGATGGACCTTATCATGGGCACTCAAAATAGGTGACTAATGAGGTAGTCGAAGCATTGGTGTTAATTTTCCAAATTTGCTGGATTGTGAAAAGGTTCCATCAGAGTTGAAAGTATGAGGTGTGTTTGAATCCATCACATATCAGACTGTTTGGATTGGCTGAAGAGGCGGTTAAAGTCACTGAGGAGCACACAGGAGCTACAAGATTGTTAGTGAGTTTAGAGAGGTGGTTTCATTGCAAGTTCAGTCAGATAGATGGGTGACTGTCAGGAGAGGTAGGAAGGTAGTTCAGGTCATGGCTGTTCCTCTCTCAAACAGATATGCTATTTTGGGTATTGTTGAGGGGGATCATCTCTCAGGGGAAAATGGAACTGGCAGCCTGATCTTGGGCACGAAGAATGAATATAATGTTAAGTGGGGTTCGTCAAGATTCAAAAGAGCGATAGAAGACTCTCCTATCAGGGGGACAGACAGGAGATTCTGCAGCTATGAGCATGAATTCAGGATGGAATGTTGCTTCTATGGTGCTAGGGTTAACGATGTATCAAAGCAATTGCAGTATATTGTCAAAGAGGAGAATGAGAATCGAGAAGTTGCTGTACACATTGATAAGAATGACATAATTAGAGAAATGTTTGAAGCTTTGCAGAGTGAATAAAGGAAGCTAGGTAAAAGGTTAAAAAGTAGAACCTCAAGGTAGTAATCTCTGGATTAGGAATAAGAAAATAGGACAGATGAATCAATGGTTGAGGAAATGTTGCAGTGGGAAGGGATTCAGATTCTTGGATCATTGGGGGATCTCTTCAGGGGAAGAAAATATCTTTTTAAAAGGGACAGTTTTTAGCTGAACTGGAAGGGGATGACTGTCCTCATGGGGAGATTTGCTGGTGCTACTCAGAAGCTTTGAAGTGAGTAGGCAGGGGGGGTTGTGTGGGAGCTAAAGTAGTCTTGAAGATAGGAAGAAAATGACGATGGCTCTGAATTTTAAAAAAGCAAGTTGATTAGAAAAGACAATCAAGAGCAAATCAGAGAATGAGGTAACTCTGATGAATTAAAGTACATAATCATGGCTTTGTGAGAGGCAGATCATGTCTTACTAAATTGATTGAATTTTTCAAGGAGGTGATGAAAGTGATCGATGAGGCTAGGGCAGTGGTTGTTGTTTACATGAGTTGTAGTAAGGCTTTCAACAAGGACCCCCATGGTAGGCTTATCCAGAAGATTAAGATGCATGGGATCCACGGTGACCTGGCCGTGTGAATTCAGAATTGGCTTGCCCATAGTAAACAGAAGATAGTAATGGAAGGGTGTTTTCTGGCCAGAAGTCCGTGATTAGTGGTGTTCTGCAGGTATCTGTACTGGGACCTCTGCTGTTTATGATAAATATAAATGACTTGGATGAAAATGTAGGTGGGTGGATTAGTAAGTTTGCAGATGGTACAAAGATCAGTGGAGTTGTGGATACTGTAAAAGGTTGTCAAAGGATATAGCAAGATATAGAAGAGTTGTAGATATGGATGGAGGAATGGCAGATGGAGTTTAATCTGGGTAAATGTGAGATGCTGCACTTTGGGAGATCAAATGTTAAGGAAACGTATACAGTTAATGGCAGGACCCTGAACACCATTGATATATAGAGGGATCTTGGGGTTCAAGTTCATAGTTCCCTGAAAGTTGCCATGCAAGTAGATAGGGTAAAAAGAAGGCATATGGCATGCTTGCCTTTATTGGTCAGGGAATTAAATACAAGAGTCAGGATGTTATGTTGCGGCTTTATAAGACTTTGGTTCGGCTGCAGTTAGAATATTGCATTCAGTTCTGGTTGCCACATTACAGAAAGGATGTGGAGGCTATGGAAGGTGCAGAAGAGGTTTACCAGGATGCTACCTGGGTTAGAGGGTATGAGGTGAGGCTAGAAAAACTAGGGCTGTTTTCTCCAGAGCTGTGGAGGCTGAAGGGAAACTTGATGGAAGTCTTTAAAATTATGAGATGCGTAAATAGGGTTGACAGTCAGAATCTTTTTCCTAGAGTTGAAATATCTAATACAAGGAGGCATACATTTAAGGTGAGAAGGAGAAAGCTTAAATGAGACATGAGCGGCAAATGTTTTTTTTCACAGGGAGTGGTCAGTGTTTGGGACGTGCTGCCAGAGGTGGTAGTGGGGGCATTTAAGGGAGTTTTAGATAAGCATTTGATATGCAAGGAATGGAGGGATACGGATTAAGGTCAAGCAGAAGGGGTTAGTTTAATTAGGCATCATGTTTGGCACAACATCATAGGCCAAAAGGCCCATTCCAGTGCTGTACAGTTCTATGTTCTATGTTCTATGCTAAGCATTTCATTTAATATTGCTTAATTAAGATACTTGTTGCAGTACCACAATTTGTTAGCATGTGCACACCTTTGTGAACAGGCGAATAAAGAGAATGGCAATTGTAAGAAGAATTAGATTACTTACAGTGTGGAAACAGACCCTTCGGCCCAACAAGTCCACATTGACCCGCTGAAGCGCAACCCACCCGTTCCCCTACATTTACCCCTTTACCTAACACTACAGGCAATTTAGCATGGCCAATTCACCTGACCTGCACATCTTTGGACTGTGGGAGGAAACCAGAGCACCCGGAGGAAACCCACGCTGTGAGGCAGCAGTGCTAACCACAGTGCTAACCACTGTGCCACAGTGCCACCCACAGTGGTTAGCACTGCTGCCTCACAGCGCCAGAGACCCGGGTTCAATTCCTGACTCAGGCAACTGACTGTGTGGAGTTTGTACATTCTCTAACAGTGGTTAGAAGAATGTTAGTCTTCTAAACATCCTTCAACATATCTAACTGATTGTGGACAAGATACAAATGGCGAAAGTGTTGAAGGTTACTTTGAAGCATGTGGTAATCTAAAAAGAAGATGAAGCAAGTGTGATTGATGAAAGCCAGAAGATACTTGCGAAGGCTCATAAGGCTAATGTCAGTAAATGACTTTAAAGCTGGGATTTTCAACTGAAGGTTTTGTAAATGACATTGGACTCTTCATAAGGCACTTTGACATTGGACTAATATTTATAGGACCATTGGACTGTCAGTACCCAACTATCCACCCTGAAAAAGGGAATTAGGTAAGATACTTCAAGCTCACATCAAACAATCATGAGGAATCAAGAAATAGAGAGGACTTGGGCAACAAGAAAATTGGAAATTGAGAACAAAAAAGGACAAAGACACAAATAGAGAGAGAGAAAAACACAGCTAAAGAGAAGGGAATCAAAGAAATGGAAGAAAGAGAGACAAAGAAAGAAAGAGAGAAAAGTGAATGAGAGAAAGAAAGAAATGTTTGCATTTGCCAGTAATTCTGCCCAGTCTGAACTGATATTTGTGACTTGTCACTCTCGTTTATTTTTGCTAGTTGCTGATGTGTTATATCCATCTGGAACTCTGATTAAAGTCGATACTCCAATCCTAATTGACTGGTTAGACAGTGTAGTATCACTATATCATTGCAAGACTAAGTATCGTACAATACGGTAGCAACTAATCCATGCCAAAACAAACAATAGGAAGAAATTATGAAAAAATAAATTGTTGAAGGAAAAGTGCAATTTGAATAATAATACCCAGCTGGAAAAGCTTTTAGAAAGCATTCCCATTTAAGATTGTACACTAGCTGCCAAAGCTAAGACTAAATACTTTACAATGTCCTTTCTTCCAGCCTTGATATTTGAGATGAGCTGTTTTGGAAAGTATAACACTACTTAAACAGTCCTTATAACTGTTCTACAATAAAGGCTGCCTCTAAAGCTATCATTTAGGGGCAGGAAGTGAAACTAAAGCAGAAAGTTCAGCTTAGTAATTGGTCATGGTCACGCTAAGTGAACAGGAAGAAATCTGCAACTGATTAGAATTCTTCCTTTTAAATTAATAGTCAGAAAATTAATTATATTTTAGACCCATTTCCACTATCGTTTTTCCTGTTTAGGAGGTATTTTACAGGGGATATTCTCAGATAACAAAACACTGAGTAAATGATTTTGTAAGCTCAAGGGCCGAATGTTTCAATTTAGTAAGCAGTTCACCTTCCTCTTAGAAATGGAAAGCAATTAAAAATAGTTGCTCAAGAACATAAACAAAAACTAACTTTTCAAAACATTACGATAAGCAGTTTGTCCACAAAAGATTCTTCATGGCCCTTATCTCGTTTTGATCCGATCGGTTATAGAGGTCTACTTGGGTGCTCTCCTGACCTGTGCCTGCATCTGTTTATCCCAAAGTCAACATTGCGCCACTACTTCCTCCTAGATAACTCGGAGTGTGCTGTGCTTTGTGTTCCATGTTTGGCATCACCCTCTTAGGAATTAAGTACTTTCCTGAATCCAAAGGATCAGCTAATTCAGAACATTCTACAGCTTAGTCTCAAGCATTTGGTACTTCAAAATGCAAATTACAATTATAGTTGTTTTATTTTCATTGAAGGTAAGTTTTCTTTCACTCTCTAATAGTTGAAGAAAGTTACAATAATATTGATTGGTTGTGTGATATTAAGACATCATAAATAAACGCTAAAGACGAAACGTAGTTAATTGATGCAACAATTGATAGTTATAGTCTTAATTTAAGCATATAAATGGTTCAAAATAACTCAATGTAACTCTTTGTGTCTCTTGCTGTTCACATTACATAATTAGCGTTGCCAGGAGTCTGGATTCAATTAGTAAAACAAGCCCATAAGCTGGTTATGGTTAGAAGGATTTTCAGACTGTTTTATCAGTACTCTGCCTGTTTAAACAATTTCCCCAGAAGAAAGTACTACTAATATCTTCAAACTCCAAAGCCTTTGAGCGATGGAGTTCCTTTACTGTTCACAGTCCTCTAATGAAAACACCTTCCACAATGCAAAGTTTCTTTGAAAAGGGATAAGGGCTAATGCTTGACCATATTTTGAAGAATTACACAAAAGGATCAATTATTGAAGTGCAAGGGACAGCATATTTATTCATTTCTGTCTTCTTTTTACAAATTATCAACACAAATGCTGATAAGTTTTTAATTAAAAAATCATGTGATTCTATATCACAGAGGATGTGCCTTCATCTAATCAGGTAATATTCACAATTCACAAGTTCAGCTGTTTAGATCTATGGATTTTTTTTAAATTAACTTGGCTCCACCAAACTAAAGAATACTTTTACAATTCCTGATTCATGGTTAGGAGAGACTCCTTTTTTTTTAAAGCAGCTTCATACAGAAGAACATAAGAAATAGGAGACATGTTGGAGCTGAGTACCATGTAGTGAAATTTGAGACAGAATTGCCAAATGTTTTCAGTACACATGGACATGAGAACATTTGACTGCTTCGATGGAAAGGATGGCGCATGCCTTGGAGACCTGGGATCAGAAGGTCATCTTTGTGTTGAACCTCAGGAGATGAGAGAGATTTTAAATGAATAGTTTGTGTCAATTTTTACTGTGGAGAAAGAAATGGAGGATAGAGAATACATGGAAATAAATATTGATGTTTTGAAAACAGTTCACATTACAGAAGTGGAATTGCTGGAGGTCTTAGAAAACATAAAGGTGAATAAATCCCCAGCCCTTGATTAAGTATGTTACAAGACACTGCGGGAAGTTAGGGAGGAAATTGTGGAGCACCTAGCAGAAATATTTTTAACATCTATAACTACAGGTGAGATGCTGCAAGACCGGAGGATAGCTAATGTTGTGCCTTTATTTAAGAAAGGCTGTCAGGAGAAGCTTGGGAACTATAAATGTATGGGTCCGCTATTAGTAGTGGGTAAGCTGTTGGGGATGATTTTGAAAGATAGGATTTACATGCATTTGGAGACGCTAAGAATGATTAGGGATAGTCAGCATAGTTTTATGTGAGAGAAGTCTCACAAACTTGATTGTGTGTTTTGAAGAAGTAACCAAAAAGATTGATGAGGGCAGAATGGTAGATATTATTTACTTGAACTTTAGTAAAGCCTTTGATAATGTTCCGCATGGTAAAGTAATTAGTTAAAATTACTAATTACATGGGATTCAGGGTGAGCTTGCCAATTGGACACAAAATTGGCTTAATAGCAGAGACAGAGGGTAGTGATGGAGGATTGTAGACCTGTGACCAGCAGTGTTCGACAGGGATCGGTACTGTTCTTTTTTGTTTGAAATTTATATAAATGATTTGGATGAGAATCTGGGAGTGATGGTTAGGATATTTGTGGATGATACCAAAATTGGTGGTATAGTTGAGAGTGAAGTAAAGATTACAAAGAGCAATTGGGTCAATGGGCTGAGGAGGGGCAGATGGATTTTAATTTGGATAAATGTGAGGTTTTGCATTTAAGTAAAACAAGCAAAGGCAAGGCTTACCTGATTAATGGTAGGGTCCAAGGTTGTGTTGTAGGACAGAGAGACCTCGGGGATTCAGGTACATAATTCTTTGAAATTTGCATCACAGGTAGACAGGGTGATTAAGAAGACATTTACCATGCTTGCCTTCATTGCTCAGACCTATGCGTATAGCAATTGGGATATCATGTCGAGGTTGTACAGGATGTTGGTGAGGTCTCTTCTGGTGTACCGTGTATAGTTCTAGTTGCCCTATGATGGGAAGGATGTTATTAAATTGGACAACGTTTCAAAAAGATTTACTAGGATGTTGCCGGGAATGGACGGTTTGAGTTATAAAAACAGACTAGATAGGCAGGGACATTTTCCACTGGAGTGTAGGAGGTTGAGGGATAACCTTATAGAGGTTTATAAAATCATGAAGGGCACAGATAAGGTGAATAGCAAAGGTCTTTTTCCGAGGGTGGGGGAGTTCAAAACTATGAGACATATTCTTAAGGTGAGAGGAGAAAGATTTAAAAAGGACACGAGGAGCAAACTTTTTATACAAAGTGATTAGTGTGTAGAATAAACTGTCAGAGGAAATGGTGGATGCGGGTACAGTTACAACTTTTGTAAGACATTTGGATAAGTACATGAATAGGAAAGGTTTAGAGGGAATTGGGCCAAACACAGGCAGGTGCGACTAGTTTAGCTTGTGAACATTGTTAGCGTGGACTGGTTGGACTTCAGGGACTGTTTCCATGCTGTATGATGCCATGACTCTATAACAGAACGTTCAATTGTTGCTAAATACATGGTTGAACCTGCACCTTATTCCTCCAGCATGGTTACAGTGCATCAATGACATATTGTGAGGGGAATTTTGGTGACAATCTCAGCCTAGGTTCATAAGACTTATTGCAGGAAGAGTGGGTTTGTTGAATTAGGTCAGATTGAAGAGATTGGGCCTATATTACAGGTGGAGATACTATCTATGTGAGGCAGGAAGAAATCTGACATGGCTTTGCAGGGTGAAGGAAGGAAGAATCAGTTCCTTGGCTGGGATCTCCCGGGACAACATTCTTAGAAACACTTGTTGTTAATAATAATCTGAGGTGTGCAGCATTTTATTCTGTCAGGTAACGTTCAGAGTTTGGAAGTGCATAGGGTAATGGAGCCACAATCACTGAATTAATATAACATGTGAGTTCTGGAAGAGAAATATATTCAGGGCTGTATGCATAGGTGATGAGTTACATCTTTTATGATGTAGGAGCACTGAATAGCATGCATATTGGCCTAATCGGCTCCTCTTTCTTAACTCTCTGTGTACCTCTACCTATATTAAAGTTCTCAAATAATCCCATTTGGAACATGTGTTAGGGTGACATGAATGCAGCTAAACTGAAATGAGTCACCATGAGTAGGTATGGTGTATGTGGGCTTGCCTGAAGCAGGGCTTCCCTTGTTGTGGAAGAATCACTCAATGGTTTATATTTAAAAAATTACCAGGTGACACAGAAAATCCTTCACAAACTTAAACTTTAATCTTGCAAAATCAAAGCTGTGGGAGCCAGCAAAATATCTTCCCTGACTCCCCACAAGCTCTTTGTTCTCCTCCAGTTTATAGAATTGTTGGTCCCACGCTTATCAGATAATATTAGCATAGCCAATCATGCCGGCTTGCTTTAACTTGCTAAATTAAACAACTTCTGCCACACTGCTTCCCTCCATGACACTTAAAGTATCACATTACAACACCATCATCTTCAGGATTAGCTCATCTCCCAGTGATTTAACTAACCTATCACAATGTACTACCATTATCTGTTACAGGGCTCCAGTAACAGGATTATGGGCATACATTGCAACACTAAGCTAACTACATAACTGCCATGATTTGGAGATGCAGGTGTTGGACTGGGGTATGCAAAGTTAAAAATCACACAACACCAGGTTATAGTCCAACAGGTTTAATTGGAAGCACACTAGCTTTCGGAGCGACGATCCTTCATCAGGTGATAGTGGAGAGCTCAATCGTAACACAGAATTTATAGCAAAAATTTGCAGTGTGATGTAACTGAAATTATACATTGAAAAATTGATAGCTAAGTTCGGTACCCGTAGGGAGGGCCTCAACCGGGACCTTGGGTTCATGTCACATTACAGGTGATCACCATGCACTACACACACACACAGATATTCCTACACACACACACACACACACACACACACACACACTCTCGCATACACACGGACACAGGTACACACAGATGCGCACAGACACCCACACACATCCTTATAGACACGCACACTCCCACACTCACACATGCACCCCCTCACAGGCTTAAGACACTCTGCACTCACTACACACACACACACACACACACACACACACACACACACACACACACACACACACACACACACACACACACTTTCTCACACTCACAACCCTCACCCCAGGCAGACACACACACACACACACACACACACACACACACACACACACACACACACACACAGACAAAGACCAACATGCACATATATTTTGTGGGGTGAATTTGTACTTGCAGAGTTACATTGCACTTTGCTCAAAAACTGCATACATTCATATAGAATTCTGAGCTCAAAAACTGCATGAATTTATGTAAAACTCTGTTATCGCACTTTTTAGATTAGAATCAATCTAAACATCAGGTCATAGACAGAGAACACAGGGGGCCAACACCTTCAACATATTGTCTAGCTATCACTATTGTTAACAGCCAACCCGAGAATGCAACTTTAAAAAAAAAATTTGTAATTTACCCATGAAAGAAGTGAAACTATCACTGTATTCTAACAGATGAAAGGATTAACAAACCATCAATTTTTCAATGTATAATTTCAGTTACATCACACTGCAAATTTTTGCTATAAATTCTGTGTTACGATCGAGCCCTCCACTATCACCTGATGAAGGAGCGTCGCTCTGAAAGCTAGTGTGCTTCCAATTAAACCTGTTGGACTATATAACTGCCAGAATAACTTCCATACTCTCCAGGACCTGGAGGTCACAGAAATATGCAGCGTTGTGCAGGTCCTATTGGCCACAATCACCATAAGGCCAGATTTTTCAAAACTGATCAATGCTTGTGAGGTGTCAGCTGAGACAGTGTAAAACAGAACACTTTATTTAAGGAAACAAAAACTACAGATAACTTAAATAACTTAAGGATGAATGTCCTAAATAGGAAACAATAGCTTTCTGGCCAGCTTGTTTTTTTTAAAACCACCAAACTCTAAAACACGAATATTGTGTCATTACAGTGTCAAGTTCAGGTGATCCCCAATACAGTGCACTGATCCATCTAATTAGCTTATTTCATCCTAAGTCCTGATGTAATATCTGCCCTTCTCACCAACCATGGTGCATGCTATCCTGTGGGACCATGGAGGAGACTCTTTGTTACAAGTCATTCATGTTTATGATGTTATCCCTGTACTTTTCCTGACTGAACAGGGAACTTTCCATCAGCAACTTCAAACCACAATTATGATGGCCCTGCCATGCCATCATAGACATTCTATCCACCCTCTTGTCTGATTTGAGGATCAAAACAAGAAACTGGAGGTTCCAATATTGGAGATGGTTACCCTCTGATACTTGTTTCGCTTAAAGTTTGTACAGTTTTTTTATTTTTCCCCATGGTTTTATCCATACCTCAGACATCATGACTTGCCAATCAGGCTACAATATACTGTGGCTCCAGACACTGGTGGGATCTCACTTGGAACAATAATGGTTCTGTAGCCATCAGGCCATGGAGAGGAGAACTCAGATGTGCATAGGTCTCCAACCTTTTGACTCCAAAATAGTAGGATGTCCCTTCAATTCAGCCAAAATTCAAAGTATGAACTCCACCCATTTTTTGTTCCTGATATATTGTTTGGAAGTGTGACACACAATCAGGGCTTCAAAATGATACCTTTATTCAAGGCTTTATCATCCACCAAGCCACTCAAAACCTCCTTTGGCCTCACTGCTTCACTGTTCCTTTTCCTCCTGTAACAATTCAGTCCACTTGTTGTTATCTTGAATCCTTTTTAAAAATATGTTGACATTCCTGCTCTCCTGTCTGAGTCTATATCAATTGATATACCCAGTCCCTTCCTGAACCTGACCTCTCCATTCTTGAGACCACTGCATCCTGTTGTTTACAGACATCCTCTATGAGGTCACACAACATCATCTCACCAACCCTGAAACTCCCACTTTACGAGATCCAACACCACCCTCTCCCTCTGACAGGTCCCTGTGCCACATAGTGTCCTCACATAAACCCTGAACATGGATGCAGAAATTCTGCCCTTTAGACACACCTCTCTGTAACCATGATTGTCCTGCAATTTCTTTCCAGAAAGACCACACCTTGACTAACAGAACTATGCTTCCTCTCTCGACAATTTAACATGCTTCCAGCCTCTCTGACTCATCACCCAAAGGTCATCTGGTCCTTGCCCCAAGACAACAGTCCTCTCTTTTGCCACCTCCACTCTACCCTTTCAATACTGAGGTTCCTTTACTTGTGCCTCTTTGACTCCATGTCGGTTTGCTCGCTGAGCTGGAAGGTTCATTTTCAGACATTTCATCGCCATACTAGATAACATCATCAGTGAGCTTTCAAATGAAGCACTGGTGGTGTAGCCCACTTCCTATTTATGTGGTTGAGTTTCCTTGGGTAGGTGATATAATTTCCTGCGATGTTATTTCCTATGGAGATGGCATTTCCTGTTCTTTTTCGCAGGGGGTGCTAAATGGGATCCAAGTCAATGTGGCAATGAAGCCTGGCAATCCAAGCAGAAACACATTGACTTGAATCCCATTTACCACCCCCTGAAAAAAAGAATAACAAATGACATCACCATAGGAAATGACATCACCCAGGGAAACTCAAACACATCAATAGAAAGCCATCTACACCAGGAGGCTCACTAAAGATGTTACTTAGTATGGTGATGAAATATCTGAAAATGAACCTTCCAGCTCATCCAGAACCTCAACCTGAGCTACAAATATTCTCAAAACTCCTTGACTTCATCCTACACTGAGACACCCATCCCTTATTGTGCAGCCATCAATCAGCTCGGAGTACTGACACCCGAACTTGATCATAAAAGTGTTCTCCTAGAAGTACAAAGCAGCAAACACTCGCTCCAAAGCATTGGAAGAAACCAACCTCACAACATGCAAGGCTCTCTTATGCATCCGAACCTATGTATTTCTTGATTAAGGAGAATGGAATGAGGAAGGACCACATACACATTTCAGAGCACTTAATTGGAGCACTTAACGTTTATCCCACAATTGAGATTCTAACTTTTGATCTGTCCAATTAAGCTCCCCCACCTGCAGGAGCAATATAGGTTTCCACCCACGAATTCAGGATTTAAATCCTGTGGGCGGTGTGGTTGGTAAATGGCATTCTCTGTTGTCAAAACAAGTAGTTCTAATTCAGTTTGGATTTAGATTATATATAGATTGTTTCCCAAGAAAACTTGCCTCCAAGGTTATGAAAATTTATAAGGTGATTCATTCTTATGTTGTTGCGTTACCACATCAGCTTTAATTGAATAGATGAGTGGGTAATGGGCAGAACAAGCAGCCACTTAAATATTTGTTCACCCAGGGAGGAAGAATAATAAAGCCCCTTGTTTGGACATTTTCAATAAAGTTAGAATTAAAATAGCCTTTGTTGTTGTGTACTGAAGTACAGAAGTACAGCGAAAAGTTTTACAATGTCATCTCTTTTGGCGCCATCTTTTGTACAAGTACCCAGGTACGAATCTTAGATACAAAAAGAGGACGAAAAAAGAAAAGTGGTTGCATTATTTTACAGTGATTTAGAAAATAAGTTAGAAATAAGATATAGTTGAAAGGATAGACATTACAATTAGATAAACAAATTACCAATAAAACTACATTGCAGGAGCTCAGCTCAGGGACTTCAACATGTAGTCTGACCATTTGCGCCAAACCCCACTGTCCCCGCTCCGTTCCAAGCCTCCAGTCTGCTCCACACTGGTTCCCAGCTGATCCAAGGTAAATTTTCTCTAGGACAGCTTCCCTTCAGTGGCTTCCACTCCGGAAGTTGCTCCCCATACCAGCTTTCACTCCAAGACTCGTTCTCCACACCGGCCTCCACTCCGGGGACTGGCTCTGTGCTGGCCTCCGCTCTGGGACTCACTCCCCACTCCAGCCTTCACTCTGGGACACAGTTCACTGCGCCAGCCTCCACTCTGGGACACACTTCTCTGTGCCGGCCTCCACTCAGGTCTCGCTTCCCCATGCTAGCCTCTGTTCCGAGCCTGATTCTCCATGCCAGCCTCTGCTCTGAGACTGCTTCCCCCACTGGCCTCTGGAACACACTTGTTCCTTCATTCTCCTTCGGTAAGTCTGAGTCATTAGTTGAAAAAAAACACATAACAGAGATAAAAAGAGAGAGAATGAAAAGAAAAAGAAAGAAAAAGAACAGGCAGAGTAGAGGAGCTCTGGCTGGAGTGACTTACTCTGTCACAATTTTGCCTAGTGGTCCAAAATTGGTCCAATTTTTTAATATGATATTGTACTCTGGCCCAAATCCCAATTATTCTCCTTCTACATGGGCAGATTCTGAAAGTCAGCAATAGGAACTATGCACCTTAGCCTTTTATGGGTTGACCTGGTTTTAAAGTAACTTTTACAAAGATATTTCATAGCTTGAACTCTACAACCAGGCAGGTAAATTTCACACCATTCTGACTCATTACTTATATCATGATGATTAAATACTAGTTTAATCCAGAGCAAATTGATCCCATTAGGAATAAGGTTGATAACATAATTTTGTGTTGTAATGGATAGTGTTCAATGTCACTACTCCAATGAAACTGCTATAATTTCTGGAGTCTGCAATGTGTAAAGTAAGAAAGAAGTCTCAAAGCTGATATCAGTGACTCTCCAAGACAATGCTGCTGAACTCAAATATTCAATCAAAGGGAAATTTTTGCACCGATGTAAAAGTCCACTTTCACGCTGTTAATCTTGCTACAAAAGGCCTTTAAAAAACTCTACCTTTTTGGGTAATGTGTAATTGGGTTTTAATGGCACAGGAAGTTTGTAGTCACTGACAAACAGCCTTATTGATCCTCAAAAGCAAGACAATTGTATAAGGGTCAGAAAGGATTGCTCCTAAGGAGTGCTTTATACGATGATGTCATATGGATCTAAAAACCGTAAATCTACTTATACCAAAAAAGTTTATATTTTCAATACACACTCACATAAATATTTCCCATAATGGCATCACACCTTAGATATTAATCTCATTTTACAATTTGGATTTGGTTTGGTTAAAAAAGTTATGAAATTTGTCATTTTACTCATAATATAACAGTAGGTAGATAAAATCCCTCATTATTTCTCTCACTCCTTGATACAACCCAAAGATTGGGAGGTTTCAGAACTCTCTATTTGACACCAAGAGACAATTTGACATGCTTTAGCGCAAAGGTAACAATACCTATTCGTACATTTTTAACCAAGTTGTGTGTTGTACATCTATTGCTTGTGTTGATGTTGACATCTTGCCTGAAAGAATTAAGATGGAAAAGCCAATGGAGGTTGAGGATTATTAAGACATCATTATTAACTTGTTACCGTTAGGCAAATAAAATCTATAGAATACAGATTCACAATTAATTAGGCACAGAATAAACGTGAGCATTTAATGGATACACAATACACAACCCACTGAATCACAACAAAATGTTAAAATCCTAGCACTACAAGCTAGAAGAAATTATGTATACAAAAAGGAATTATTCCCTGTCAGTTCCACGTCAACTGAGAACCAATATTGCCTGAAGGATGCCAATGAAAAATGTAAGATATGGAATGGCAAATTAAACAGGCACTCCATTAAAGTGTGCAATGATCTCCTTAGTCACTTAACATAATAAATTATAACATTGGCTTCTGTAATTACTTTTTAAATTTTTTATCTCTGCGCAGTAGCTATAACACATGTGCTAAAATTTGTTTGCAGCACAGTCATCACAGAAATTGCTCAGAAAGTAGTCTTTCCCTTTGAAACATTTTGGGAAGCTAACATATACAGTTAATAGCTCCCATGTTAATTGTGAAACTGTATATTGCTCCATCTTTCTGATACAGTCCTGGATAATCCACTTGTTTTCCCATTGCTTTTTATAGACAAAAAAGCGAGGACTGCACACAAACAATACAAGGGTTTCCAACAGAAAACAAAGATGAACTGTAACCGTAATATGTTTGATGCTGTTCTAATTTTTCCAAATCTTGCCGCAATGTGAACTCAGTTGTTAAACACAACCAATATGTCCCTTTGAGTGGAAACTTGTATATCCAAAACAAAAGGGTTTGTATCTATATTGCAATGTTCACAACCTCAAGAAGTCCCAAAGACACTGTAGTAATGTAGAAAATGTAACAGTCAATTTACCGAGATACAGCACAAATAGCAATGTGATAATGACCAGATAATCTGTTTTGGTGATGTTGATTAACCGTGTACATGGCAGGTACTCATGCAACTCAGCCAACCTTGAATATCTCATATGCTGCAGGCAAGGATGCCCTGAAGTATGGTACATTGGCAAGACCGAACAGAGGCTACAGCAATGGATGAATGGACACCGCACAACAATCAAAAGACAAGGGTGTTCCCTCCCAGTTGGAGAACACTTCAGCAGTCCAGGACATTCGACCCTCGGACCTTTGGGTAAGTGTCCTCCAAGGCAGACTTTGGTACAGGCAACAATGAATAGTGGCCAAGGAGAGGCTGATATCCAAGTTCAGTATCTATGGGAATGGCCTCAACCGGGATCTTGGGTTCATGTCACATTACAGGTGACTCTACTGCACTACACATACACATACACACAGTCAGATGCACACACATAGATTGACACACACACACACAAACGCTCCTACACACACACACAGACACTCCCACACACACACACTCACACTGGCTCTCTCTCATACACAAGCTCTCTCTCATATGCTCACACATACACACCCACACTCACATGCACCGTACCACAGACTTATACCCCTTCACACTCACACTCACACACATACACACACTCTCTCACAGACATTTATAACCACCCCCACCCCCACCCCCACCCCCCAGTCACCCACATACACACACACAAATATAAGTTTGTGGGGTGAATTTGTGCTTGCAGAATTATATTTTATTTTGCTCAAAAGCTGTAAGAGTCTATAAACCTGTGTTTTAGATTAGAATCAGTCCAAACATTGTGCACAGACAATCTCACACAGCGCACCTCACACCTTCAATGTATTATCTGGGCCAACTTGACACCAATTGTTAAAATTCACTTAAGAATGTAACTTTAAAAAGGTTCTTGGATTTACATATGAAAGGACTGAAACCAACATGGCCATTCTAAAAAATGAGAGACTTAACAAACAATCCAGTTTTTTTTCAATATATAATTTCAGTTACACCACACTGTAAACTTTTACTATAAATTCTGTGGCTTATGATCTCATATTCCACAATCAACTGATGAAGGAGCAGTGCTCCAAAAGCTAGTGCTTCCAAATAAATCTGTTGGACTATGACCAGGCGTTGTGTGATTTTTAACTTTTGTACACCCCAGTCTAGCACCAGCATCTCTAAATCCTGTTTAACATTGTTTAGAGAAAGAGTGATAACCACCTATGGTATTTCAAAACAGTTCCTTTGGATCCTTCCTACCGCTCTGTCAGAACAGACCCAATATTTACTCAACATCTCATCACCTCCAACAGTGCAGCAGTCCCTCCATATTATACATGCAAGCTGGACTTTGCTCATGACTCTGGAGTGGTAAATGTACTCATAAAATCCTTTGAACTCATAAGCAAGAGCAACTGAGCTGTATGTGACACCAAGGGATGACTTGATATGCAGGAGTACTATTATTTCTGTCAATAAAGTCTATTGCATTTGGGGTAAAACAAACAATGGTCCAATTTTCCAATTTGCAGTTAGTGTGGTGGCAAGTGGATTTCATGGCAACGGTTTGTTTTGGCACAGGGCAAGTTTTCTCAAGCAGCCTTCTGCCTCTCTTGTCATTAATTATGAAGCTGAACTGTCATGTTCTGGGCATCCTATGGCAAGTAAGACGATGTAATCACCCCTGACAAGGGCTCCTGGTTCACATACGTCTGCAACCCACTTCAGATGCTGCAATTCAGGAACTACCTCTTACACTGCAGTGCTTGGTCCTGAACTTTCCTCCTTATACATGACCACTGATTGCATTCACTTCCATCACATTCAATCCCTCCCATAGTCCCATTGCTGGAAAAACTGGTCCATAACTGGACTGAAAGGGTCAAGTCTGGTGGAAAGTGACAGAACAATGGTGGGATAGGGTATTAGGCTTCTCAATCCTTAGAAGGTGAAAGTTTTGAATTTGGCCAGAGAAAAGCAAGAATAACTCATGTGAGGACAAGTAGACACCATTTGACATTCAAACCAGTAAGCTCCAATGTGTTGTGCAGTTCTCCCAATACCACCAAAGCTAACTCAGTCTTAATCTGCACAAGCTCTCATCCATTTTTTACAGCTACCTCCATCTCTTCTCTTATGGAGGCACTAGTGGCACCCAGTGAACCTCCACTAAGGAGATGTCAGTGATGGAGACCCTGAGATCCACTGCTTCCTCTGAGGAGGAGGCCACTCCATTCTCAGTGAATGTATTGGCAAAGCTTTCACTTGCACCTTCCATCAGCTCAGCGACTTTCACCTCACTGAATGCTTTTCTAGATTAAACTCTGGTGAGCAATCACTGACATATCTTATTATTTAGACATGGAAGAGATTCCTCAGGTCATCAGAGAACAGATTCTATCAGAGACCAGCACCTGCCCCAGGAAAATTATGCGTACAATTTTGGTTGACCTTCTAAAGGAAGGATGTTGTTAAACTTGAGAGAGTGCAGAAAAGATTTACAAGGATGTTGCTGGAACTGGACGGTTTGAGTTATAGGGAGATGCTGAATAAGCTGGGGCTTTCTTTCCCTGGATGGGCTGATGGGTGATATTTCAAAGTTTCTCAAATCATGAGAAATGTGGATAGGGTGAATAGCTAACATCTTTTTCTTAAGATCTGGGACTTCAAAACTAGATAGCATAGGTTTAAAGTGAAGCAGGAAAGATTTTTAAAAAGTCCTGAGGGGTGTGCTTTTCATGCTGAGGGTGGTGTGTGTATGGATCAAGTGAGCTGCCAAAGCAAGTGGTGGAGGCATGTAGAAATAGAACATTTAAAAGGTATTTGGATGGATATGCAAATAGGAAGGGTTTAGAGGGCCATGGGCCAAATGCTGGCAAATGGGACTAGGTCAGATTGGGATGTCTGGTCAACATGGACGAATTGGACTGAAGGGTCTGTTTCCATACTGCTTGACTCTACAACTTTGTGTCCCCCTTCTCGGCCATTAATAACTGCAGAGACAGGCACAAGAACATCAGGCAGCTTTCCAGAGGCACTCATTACACAGGAATGAAAGGTTCCGGAGTCTATCAATACTTTGCTGGCTCTGGTATGCATGCATCTGCCTGTCTCCAAAAACAGATCGGTGACCATCATAAAGACTCAGGTTCAACAGAATACTACGTCTGTTTGTTACATGTGCAGACCTGTACTACAGAACTTTGGTCATGCTGTTCAACATTAGTAGCAAAGTGGAATGTGGATAAGACACCTTGAGCTCATTTCAGTGCCCACTTCCTTTCAGGAAGATGGGATGGCACCAGTAGGCACCTACAGGGAGCAGTAGTAATAAACAAGATCCTCAGAAGCTTCTTCTCAGGCTGTTCCAGAGGTGCTTGGCCCCCTCTGCCACCCCCTACCCCCCTGCAACCCACCCCCTCAACTTATCCCCCGCCCCAGTGATTCCAAAGCCTGCAGCAGCACAAGCCGAGGAGGGTAAGCTGCAATATTATAGATCTGGGTTTTCTAGATCCAAATGCAGCAGGGAATGACTGCCCAAGTCTTCCAGGATAGTGGGGTAAATTACAGAACTGAGAGATGAGCAGCCTCTTCAGAACCCCAAGGATGAAGGCTGTTGCAATCATCAAGTATTGCTCACCTATTAAAAACAATCTGATTGCAGACAGCTTCAGACATTGCAGTTCAATCCAATCATACCATTACGTGAAATCTGACTGGACCCTGAATGATGTGGCCTATGGTGAAATTTGTTGAGGAATCACATGAGAAGTCTGGCAAGACCAATCTTGATGTTGGGCGCAATTCGCTGCATGTTTTACACTTATGCCAAACAGTAAGATTGGTTTCTCATTAGGCAGCAGTAAAGTATCACTTAAGGAGTATTACATCTTGTTAATGATCTTATTAAAGCCACAACTGACCTCATTAATACTCAGCTTTCTACTTACCAAACTTGCCAAACAAGCTAGATGCTAAGAATCCCCTACATGGAAATCAGAGCAGATACCAAGCAACTTCAGCTTGTGTTTCCTCCATGATGGACACTTGACACCAACATCTCAGGGCATGGTGCATGTGCACTCGATATGTGCACTCCAAATTGGCATCTGACATGTGCCAACCCTCATGGCACCTTTCTAATACACCTACAGGACGCTTCTGCACTTTAATGCTGCATCTTGGGTTGCACTGACAACCATCATTATAATGCTGCAGCAAGTGCACAGTGCACTCAGCAACGTGCATCTAGCTCATGGACTGGACCAGGCTGCATCTCCAGCCTGTTTGCTTTGTATCATTGTGCTTGTTTATTCTGAGCCTAACTGGATAGTTACTACATCTCTGTCTTACCTTGCTTTGCCTTTTTGACCCTCAGCTAGAAATACCAGGCTCATTGTCCTACTATTTACTGTGCTATTTATTACAGAGAAAAACCATGAAGCTTGTGATAGTCATCAGCAGTTCTCGGTCAAGTTGTGGGACAGAGCTTACAGACGGAGATCCTGGTGAAGTAAGTCACGGGCATTTTCCGATACCAGTCCAAGGGCTTGGATACGGTCAGTCAGCCCCTTGGGGTGGTCAGAGTCAAAATCTTTCTCCACTGAACTGGTGAAGAGCCAAATGTTGAGCGTGCCCTAACTGTGAGTTGTTTTCCTCCTAATATGAGAGACAGTTAGGTATTAAGGGACATCAAAGTGGGTGGCACAACTGTCACTGTTGGTACAGATGGGAATGGTGGAGGTGGTTTCAGTAGCAGAGTTGAAGTGAGTATCAGAGAGAAAAAGCACTTAAGTTTTCAACTTGAAAAAGGTCATTACTCTTCTTCCTACAGAGTTGTGTATTCCACCAAAAAGCGGAGACTCACACTAACCCTGGTGGGCGGCACGGTGGCACAGTGGTTAGCACTGCTGCTTCACAGCGCCAGAGACCCGGGCTCAATTCCCGCCTCAGGCGACTGACTGTGTGGAGTTTGCACATTCTCTGTGTCTGCTTGGGTGTCCTCCGGGTGCTCCGGTTTCCTCCCACAATCCAAAAATGTGCAGGTTGGGTGAATTGGCCATGCTAAATTGCCCGTAGTGTTAGGTGAAGGGGTAAATGTAGGAGTATGGGTCTGGGTGGTATACGCTTCGGCGGGTCGGTGTGGACTTGTTGGGCCGAAGGGCCTGTTTCCACACTGTAAGTAATCTAGTCTAAAGTAATCTAATCTAATCTAAACCTTGGACATAGCTGATATGATTTGGTCCATGGAAGAGGGTCTCTGCACTACCTCATCCAGCAGAATCTCCAGGCCTTGCCTGCAAAGCAGTCACTGATTTTCTCTCAGTTTGCCACACTGAGAGCAAATGTCAAGAAATGTGCAGAGCAGCTCCAAACTGACAGCATTGGTCCAAGTGCACAATGGCTTTTTCAGCGATGCCAGTCATTTCTGGGATATCCTAACAGTAGTGAGTTGTTCTGGGGATGAGATGGAGTGCCATAAGGGCTGGATAGTTAATGAAGTGAGTTGAGAGTGTTGTTCTGGAAAAGCACAGCAGGTCAGATAGCATCTGAGGAGCAGGAGAATCATTGTTTCGGGCATAAGCCTTTTATCAGGAATGAGGCTTGTGGGTCGGGGGTAATAGAGAAGTGAGTTTGGCAAGATACAGCCAAAGGCAAATCACTCTTCAAACCAAACTCAAATATAACTAACACTTAGTCATACAGTCATACAGATGTACAGCACGGAAATAGATCCTTCAGTACAACTCGTCCATACTAACCAGATATCCTAAATTAACCTAGTCCCATTTGCAGCACTTGGCCCATGTCCCTCTAAACACTTCTTATTCATATACCAGCCTCCATCACTTCCTCTGGCAGCTTATTGCATACACACACCACTAGCTGTGTGAAAAACTTGTCCTGAGGTCCCTTTTACATTTTTCCCCTCTCACCTGAAACCTATGCCCTCTAGTTCTGGATTCCCCCACCCCAGGGAAAAGACCTTATCCATTTACCCTATCCATACCCCTCATGATTTTATAAACATCTATATGGTCACCCCTCAGCCTCTGATGCTCCAGGGAAAACTGCCCCAGCCTATTCAGCCTCTCCTGATAGCTCAAATCCCTGAAACCTGGCAACATCCTTGTAAATCTTTTCCGAATCCTTTCAAGTTTCACAACATCCTTCCACTAGGAGGGAGACCAGAATTGCACACAATATTCCAAAAGTGGCCTAACCAATATCTTGTACAGCTGTAACATGATCTTCCAATTCCTATACTCGATGCTCTGACCAATAAAAGAAAGCATGCCAAACATATTATCCACTATCCTATCTACCTGGAACTCCATTTTCAAGGACCTAGTAACAAAAAAAAAATAAGATATGGGCCATTCCAAACTGTGGCAAAACTATTACACTTTAATGTGGACATTGCTGAGTGAGAGTGTAGAATCAGTGATGTTTCTGCAGCAAAAGGTTCATTCTATGTGTCAGTTTTTCAAGGGAGCTCACTGAGCAAGGCAAGGAGATATACAATGGATACAATATATGTCCACTACCCCTCAAAGAACACTAATCTACCAGGAACAATTGTCCAAAGCATTACCCCTTGCAAGTTAAATATTATCATAGAGGATGCTCAAGCATTTCATGGCAACTTAATTGTCTATGTGAATTCTGAAATGTTGAATTGTTACTCATGATAGGAGGATTAAAAGGATGGCTTAGGATTTCTGTCAACTTGGTGGCTACAATGAAGAATTTTACAACACATCATTTGAAGTCATATCCTCTTGGAAGCCTGACAAATAGCAAATCTTAACACGTGATATTAGTGCAGTCTGTCAGTGGCTTCTACTTTTGTCTTAACAGTCAGGTAGGTTAGGTTATATACAGATATTTTAGAGTGGGATGACATAAAGGTACCATGTGTACAACCACATAGATAAGGAAACTTTGATTCCAACATCACAAAAGGCCATTCACTGCAGAAATACCAAGGTCCACAAAACTAACAAACAATGTTCTTTGCACTAAGCAGAAGCTGTTTGCCAGATTAGCAGCAGATTTGTAAACAAGGAAGGAGACAAAGGGAGAAAAGCACCAGTCACATTTCAATGTACTTATGGGTTGAAGTTTGGGATATGCCGCACAGGTCCTTAGTTGCTCCCTGAGAAAAAAAGTTGCCAGCATCTAAATTCAGGACAGCTGTAACCTTGATGGCCTTGATGACCATCACAATGGACTTTCCATCCAGTCCTTTTCAACACAATTTCTCCCCTAACAAATAACACATGACTGAGATGATGGGTGAGATATCCTTAATCGGTGAATACACTGACTTTCAGACAGCATCTGAGAGGCAGGAAAGCCAACATTTTGGGCCAAAACATTGTCATTCCTGCTCCTTTCTGAATGGCTGTGCTCTCCTCGTTTCACATCTATTAACTCTAACTTCCAGCATCTGCAGTCCTTACTGTCTTCTGACTTTCAGACAGTTCCCCTCAATGTCTCCTCTTGCATTGTCAATGGAGTAAGAGCAAAGCCACAATGAGTCCAACAATGGTGTCCTGCGTATGAGTTTCATAAGCAGGTCCTTTGTGGAGAATATCACAAAGATAACACATTATTATTGAAAGAATTCCTGAGCTCTCACATCCACCACAATGAAGGTTGTGTAATGCCATCACACAGTGTGGCATCAAGGCTTCCCACGGAGGACATTCCTATGCCTCTATGAGAATTTTGGGGGTATGTCACCATATCCAATTGTTGCTGTGGTTCTGTTCGCTGAGCTGGGAATCACAATATCCAATTGTGATTCACACAATCAAAGGTTTCATGCTATTTCAGAAATAATCATGGTTTTGTAACTGAATAAACAATTGATTAGTATATTTACAGTCAATCTGGTATTTGCTGCACATAATTTCTGAAGCTTAGTTAGATTCAGGTGTGCACAGGGGTAATTTAGGAATTTAACAAGGTAAAATTGAGCAGAACACTTGCAAGCTGCACCTTTTTGTTTGTAATATGCTACCCATTAGGTCACTGACATGAAAGTTGATCTAAAATTGTGTGATAATTCAAAGATTTTATTGACAGAATCAATTCTCAATTTCCCATGGATCAGTTCATCTGGTTAGTCAATCAGCAGTATATCATAATACCTACCACGATCAAGTCGGTGTCATTGTACATTTTATAACTCAGATCGGTGCAGAGATTATACTAACTTCTATTTGTGTAATGAGATTTCTCAACAGTATTTTAAAACGTATATGCCATTCTTCCAGCTTACTTTAATTTGAATTCATATTCAGGCTTAACGAATCAAGCCAGTGAGCATCAATAGGAAGCAGACTTATATGATCAAACACAGAACAATTGAACACTGCATAATAAATAAATACCATCAACCTTGCCAAACTTCCTTGTACCATTCAAAGTCCTATAATTTCTATGCTTTTGTGACTCTTTTACTGTATTTTCTAATTTTGGCTGTTCATTTCCCTGCTGAAACGTTTGGATGCCATCTCCTGGCAATCCTCCAACCCAATCACAGGTTTAAACTGTTCCAACAGTACTAGCAAACCTTCTCCCTGTCTGAAGATTCCAAGAGTAGAATTGCAGCTCATGTTAGTAACTATTCCTGATGTCATGAAAATTTGGCAACATTTCTGATGGTGTTCTACTAAAAGTCAGGAAGCCTTCTATAGGAACTATAAAATAGTAATGTCACACTATTGCCATTTGCCATTTGTCACCAGAACAGAAGCAGAAAGGTCTTAACCTCAACACATATTTAGAAGGTGATAATTACGTTTGCAGAAGATTAGGCCATGATATAGACTCAGAACACGTATTTTGCAATTTCACAATAAAACACAATGTCACCACTTTACTTATATGTCCTTTGTCATTTTCAGTAAAGCTATGAACAATAATGACCTTACATTAATGAATTTGCTAACACAAATAAAATAACTAAGACTGACCAATCATGACTTCCGTATTCTGCAAGTTTAGTATAGAGAATTGTGAAGAATATTTTCCCCTTCAAGTGTTGCTGTATTTCTTCGTGCACCTTAGCATTTGACAGATCAGTAAATCACATGATTGTTCAGACCAAGGAGATTTTCTTAAATGAAGTCAGAATGAAACAGGCATGCCCAAGACTAGTCTTCATCCAGTCCCTTATTTGAAAGTAATGTTGAAGCCGCATATGACAAATTCCAATGTGCAATGACGTTATCCTTTGAACTATGGGCTGACTTTAACAGTTACAGATCTGTAGGTCCCTGCTGAATGTAGAACCTGCAACAATGTAAGATCAGTTTTTTCAGTTGCTGACTTTGCAGCCATTTTTATGACAACCAAAACAACCTGATTCAAAACAGAAACAGGAATCTAATAACTTGCATTCCCAGTGATTTAAAACATTCAATCACATAGATTTTTCTTATGTTGTTTTATAACTAAATTGGTTATTTTATATTTAAACTGAATGGTTAACTCAACAAATAGATCATTTTCCCCAGCCATCAGTTTCCAGAAGTTACCAACATTTAGGTTTATACCGAATAACTATGTCTGTGAATCATTTAGCTGAAAAGTGACTTGCTGTACGATGCTTAGCCAAAGAGCAAGGTTGCTTATGATATATCCTGCTTACTAGAAGATGAGGTACGCAGAAACAGAATGCGGGGAAATGCTTTTCAAAACCAATTCCAAGTATAGGAATGGCATCTCAAATCATTCTTACATTAAAAACTCATGGTTGGTGGAACAGTGAGTGATTTTATGATATCCAGGCCTAAGGTAATAATCTGACTGCATAGATGTAATTCTGCTTGTTTTAACTGTCCTACATACAATGAATTGTAATAGTTTCATCTATTAACTAGTGGACATGAGCCCACAGCACAAAACTGTTCATATTGCAGTTTAAATTGGCACTAAATTTCAATCATACAGAGATATTTCTGAACACGTTTTATATTACACTTTTAATTCCTTTGTATTGGCGCATTGAAAATTTAGGTTGCATTGAAATTATGCATGTGGTGGTGCAATGGTAATGAATCTGAATAATAATCTAGAGGCCCACGATAATGCTCTGAGGCTATGGTTTGGATCTCACCATGTCAGATAGTGAAATTTGAATTCAATTAGTAAATCTAGAATGAAAAGCAATTCTAATGGCGATGATAAAACTATTATTGATTGTTGTAAAAATGACATTCTGGTTCACTAATGCCCATTAGAAAGGATATTGGTTGTCCTTATGTGATCTGATCTCATCAGTGACACCCAAATCCCATGAATGACTGAAAAGAAAATTGTGGGGAATGGGAGAGCATAGAAGTATAGTGAAACACTGCAAGAAAATCTGAGAATGAAATTATTACTTTAGTTTGAATCAGATGTAAATTTAAAGATTAATGGATTTCTTATTAACAGGGTCCTGTGACAGTTTGAGTGAAAGGCATGGAAGATTTTGATTAGACATGATCTTACTAAATGAGAGAACAGGCTCAACAGGTTGAATGAATTCATCCTGTTCTAATGTTCCATCCAGGCTATGTCACCTTTAAAGAACATATGGCAAGATAAAGTCAGAAATGAACAGAGCTTTGAAACACAAAACCCTGCCTTACTGTACAACAACATTAAATGGTCCAAAGGGAATTGCTATAATATAAGAGCATTTTGGAACAACAAAGTTATAAAAACATTTTGATTTCACTCGTCTCTCAGTCATTGAGAAGACTTGGGCCTTTGAATGCCCAACAACCGTGATTGAATAAAAATTTATCTGATCAAATACAGATTGTGGCTGACTTAAGTTCAAGTAAGAAATTTCATAATTTGCCTTTTTCTAAACTTTGTTCATATCTAAACTCAAAACATCTTTGAGCAGTTTGAGTTCATTGTATTTTTTAATAACTGTGGGTCTTTATAATTCAAAGTATTTTCTTGACCTGGAAAACATTGTATATAATCTTTCATTTTAAAAATATCATTACCCATATGTAGTATATTACACATATAATGTTTAGTATAACCTGAGAGGAGCATCATACAGATTTGAATAGCATAGTGGTCAAAACAGAATCAGTCTGTTATCAAAAGCAACATAAGGTTGAATTGTGTGCTTCGAGTCTTGGATTTTGTAGTCCAAATCACATTGCTGTGAAACCATTTGCTGCATTGTGGTTGTGTCACCATAGTCTTACCAGACCATAGGGGCACTCTATCATTAGAGAGAAGCAAGTGGTGGTGATTTAACCTGAGTGCCACCAGAGGTCAGGCAAGGGGAGAGACTGAGAATGAGTGTCCTTTATAGTAACCTCAAACCAGTGTTGAAAATTGAACCCATGCTGTTGGTATCATACTGCTCTACAAACCAACAAACCAGCCAACTGAGCTAATCAAATTCCACTGCATTGTAAGGAGCAAGGAGAGCAAGGCACGTGTTTATGCTCTTCATTGATATTATTTCTTCTAGGTTCTAGAATGAAAAACTATTTTTGAGAAAAGGTTAAGCAAATATAACTTCATGCTTGATGTGTTAGTTCCCAGCATTATTATGAAAAGTATAAAGAAACAATGTAAGGCACGGCACAATGCTACAACCATGGAATAAAGCCACCACAGTCCCACACTGCTGTCAGAGAGGGACACCTGATGGTAGTTTGGCCGAAGAATCATCATGCCTTGAGCAAGAGAAGAAGTTGAGAAGGAGAATCCTTTGCTGGAGTGGAAATTGAACCTACCATATTGGCATCACTCCACAAACCACCAGCCATCCAGTCAACTGACCAATCACCAAGCACTAGCATACATGTATAGCAAGTAATTAGTAAGGAAAATAACATGATGTCTTTTATTGTAAGGGAATTGGAGATTATTTTTTTTAAATTTTAAAGACTGCACCTAGTGCAGGTTTGCTTCTTAAGTGAGGACGCACTTGAAAGTAGTTCACTAGGCTGATTATTTATCGAGGCTAATTTTTATAACGAATGATTGAATAAGTTGACCTGTACATTGAAATGTAAAAGAATGAGAGGTGGTCTTATTGAAACATGTAAGATACTGAGGGAGATTACATTCTGAGAGAATACTTCCTCCAAGGAGGAATCATAACAAGGCGACACAGTTCAAATATAAAAAGTGTCCTACTTAAGACACGAGGAGGAATTTCTTCTCTCTCAGACTGTTTGTCTTTGGAACACGTTTGACATATCTTTGAAAAATAAGAGAGTCATAAGGAACAAGTATAGAAAATGTTGTCAAGGTCACAATCAGATTGTTACGGTCTTATTGAATGGCAGAGCGGGCTCAGTTATCAGAACTATCTACTCTGTTCTTATTATTTATGATGTGCAGGTGCTGATGTTTGACTGGGGTGGACAAAATCAGAAGTCACACAGGACAGGTTTATTTGAAATCACAAAATTTCAGAGCACTGCTTCTTCATCAGATGAAGTTTATTTCAAATAAACTTGTTGGACTATAGCCTGGTGTCATGTGAAGTCTGACTTATTATTTACAATCATGGTTCATTTTCCCACCTGAGGTGTACACAAAATTAAAAGATATCCCCTAACACCTTGAGAATTTCTGATACTTTCATATTTTCCAAACACGCTCCCTCACATATTTCTTTTCTTCAATCTAGTTATTTTTTTCCACAGACAACATGGAAACTGAACATTCCTACTCTCATGAAAAGGATGTGTAATGTGGTATTTACAGAGTCAACTGTGAGCATCTCCAGCTGCTGGATACAGGGTTTAGGCTTTCTATTCCTTTATTAATTTATGGGACTGTGGGTGTCATCTGCTGGGCCAGCATTTATTGCCCATTCTGAGTTGTCTTCAGAAGGTGTTGGTGAACTGCCTTCCTGGACCACTGCAGACCACATTCTGTAGATAGACGCAGAATGCCATTATGGAGATAGCTCCAGGAATTTGACCAACAACACTGAGGAAACAGCAATATATTTCCAAATGAGAATGATGAGTGGCTCGAACGGGAAATTGAAACTCATTCCCATGTTTTAGATTAGATTACTTACAGTGTGGAAACAGGTCTTCAGCCCAACAAATCCACACCGGCCCGCTGAAGAGCAATCCACCCAGATCCATTCCCCTACACCCAACACTACAGGCAATTTAGCATGGCCAATTCACCTAACCTGCATATTTTTGACGTGGGAGGAAACCGGAGCACTCGGGGAAAACCCACACAGACACGGGGAGAACGTACAAACTCCACACTGTCAGTCGCCTGAGGCGGGAATTGAACTTAGGTGGCACGGTGGCACAGTGGTTAGCACTGCTGCCTCACAGCGCCGGAGACCTGGGTTCAATTCCCGACTCAGGCGACTGACTGTGTGGAGTTTGCACGTTCTCCCCGTGTCTGCGTGGGTTTCCTCCGGGTGCTCCGGTTTCCTCCCACAGTCCAAAGATGTGCGGGTCAGGTGAATTGGCCATGCTAAATTGCCCGTAGTGTTAGGTAAGGGGTAAATGTAAGGGTATGGGTGGGTTGCGCTTCGGCGGGTCGGTGTGGACTTGTTGGGCCGAAGGGCATGTTTCCAGACTGTAAGTAATCTAATCTAATGAACCCTGGTCTCTGGCGTTGTGAGGCAGCAGTGTTAATCACTGTGCCACTGTGCTACCAGTTGTCCTACAAGATAGAAATAGTCAGGGATTTGGAAGGTGGTTTCTAAGGAGCCTTGGTGAATTTCTGCAGTGAATCTTGTAGATGGTATATACTGCTACTACTGAATGTCAGCGATGGAGGGAGTGAATTTTTGTGACTATGGTGCGAAATAAGTGGCCTGCTTTGTCCTGGATGGTGGCAAGCTTCTAGAGTCTCGTTGGAGCTGTACTTTTCCAGGCAACTGGGGAATATTCCATCACACTCCTGACTTATGTCATCCAGATGGTGGACAGACTCTGGGGATTTAGGATGTGAGTTACTAGTTGCAGGATTCCTACCACCTGACATCATGGTGTAGCTGCTGGATTTATTTGTTAGTCCAATTTAGTTTCTGGTCAATAGTACCTGGGATGTTGACAGTATGGTGTTCAAGAATGCTAACACCAATGAATGACAAGGCATGGTGGTTAGATTCTCTCTAATAGGAGATGATCAGTGACATTTGTGTGGCTGTCACTTGTCAGCCCAAGCTTGGATGTTGCCCAGATCTTGTTGCATTTGAACACGGACTGCTTCAGTAACTGGGGAGTCACAAGTGGTGCTGAACATTGTGCAATCAATCTGCCTTATGAAGGAGAGAAGGTTATTGATGAAGCAGCTAAAGATAGTTGTGTCTGGGACACTACCCTGAAGAGCTCCAGCAAAGATGTCCTAAAACTGAGATAACTGCTCACCAATAACCACAACCATCTTCCTTTGTGTCAAATATGACTCCAAACTGCAGAGGGCTTTTCACTTGAAACCCATTGACTTTGGTTTTGCTAGGGGTCCTTCAGAGAAACTGAAACTCTGCCAAACTCAGAGAAATGTGGTCTTGATATCAAAGGCTGTCACTGTCATCCCACCTCTGGAATTCAGTTCTTTTGTCCATATTTAAACCAAGGATTTAGTGAAGTCAGGAGCTAAGTGGTTCTGGCAGAAACCAAACTGGGTGTCACTGAGCAGGTTATTGTGAAGCGGGTACTGCGTGTTAGTGTGATTGACCACATCTTCCATCATTTTACTATTGCTCAAGAGTATGATTAGACATGATCTTACTAAATGAGAGAACAGGCTCAACAGGTTGAATGAATTTGTCCTGTTCTAATGTTCCATCCAGGCTATGTCACCTTTAAAGAACATATGGCAAGATAAAGTCAGAAATGAACAGAGCTCTGAAACACAAAACCCTGCCTTACTGTACAACAACATTAAATGGTCCAAAGGGAGTTGCTACCAAACCAGAGGATTTTGGAACAACAAAGTTATAAAAAAAAATTTTTTTTCACTTGTCTCTCAGTCACGGAGAGGACTTGGGCCTTTGAATGCCCAACAACTGTGATTGAACAAAAATTGATCTGATGAAACACAGATTGTGGCTGACTTGAGTTCAAGTAAGAAATTTCATAATTTGCCTTTTTCTAAACTTTGTTCATATGATCACTAAACAAAACATTGTAAACATAAGAAATATTTCAAATTTCCAAAATATGGCACCTAACTCAAATCCAGATCTTTAGTGAAAAGATACAATGTGTTTGCTGCTCAATTAGGAAGTAGCCCAGTTGGAAAGAGATGATAAAAACTTTTATTACATCTCTCAGAACTGACCATTTTGGTGTATATAGGCAATTATTTATATAGTGACAACCAGTATTTAGGCAAAAGAAGTAATGAACTTATCTGGAGCAAGATGACTGAAAATAATTCCTTGCTCTTCATATAGTGACCGGAATCAAAGTATTTATCCTAATTACTCAAAAAGAAAAAGTTTAACCTGCAATTATTTTCAACTCAGGTGGATTTGTCCAGATTTCAGAGGTTTTCTTTTGAGAGCAAGACGTACTCAGCAGGATGGAATTTATAAATTGATTCAATTTGCTGTGGAGTGATCCAATGTATCCACAATGTACAATTTGATTCAGTGTGAAAGACATCTTGTCAAGTGCTCTACAATTTTGGCTAGCAAAACATAGGACTTAATATTCTAATGAATGGGTTAGTTACTTCTTCAGAATTTTATACTTCATTTTCTTCTGAAAGTAATAAACATCTTATTCAGAATAAAAGGTTTGACAGACAGTTTAGACTCCAACAAGTTAGGTCTGCCGCATGAGCCCTGGTGAGTCCACAATGCACAGAAACCTTTTCATGTGGAGCAAGCTCAAGGCTGCAGGGTTAGAGGGTGAGAAGTGGATCATTTGACAACCAGTAACAGCTGTTTGATGTTGCCTCTCCCCATTCATCCTACTTCTTACTGCACCCCTAAGTTTCTGAACTGTTCCCCCAATTGGGTCTCCTACCATGTTCCCAAGCCTCTACCCGACCACTGCGTTTAACATTGCTTTCACAACGCTCCAAATGTCTCCTCCCATTGTATCAGGCCTTTTTTTCACCTCCACCTTTTCAACTTTGTGAGAAATCTCAGTTAAAACACATAATAGTGCCACACAACACAATGTAAGGTATCCTTAATGTGAAGGTGAACCTTATCTCCACAGGGATTGTGTGGTGATCACTCTTCCCAGTACTATGATAGACAAATGTATCTGTGGCACGCAGATTGGCGAGGAGGAGAACAAGTACTTTTTTCCCCCTTTTGGTTCCCTCACAACCTAGTCAACAGTGATGTCCTTTAGGACTTGATTAGCTCGATTAGTAGTCATGCTGCTCAGACACTCCTGATGTTTGACATTGAAGATTCCCCTATCCAGAAAGCTTCCTGTACCCTTGCCATGATCAGTGCTTCCTCCAGGTAGCATTCAACATGGAGGGGCACTGATTCATCAGCTGAGGGCAAGTAGTACATGGTAACCAGCCCATGTTTAACCCAATGCCATGACATTTATTAAAGTTCAGTGCCAAGATTGAGGACTCCCAGGTTAAGTTCCCGCCCCATGTATACCACTGAGCCACCACCTCTCTGAGTCTGTCCTGCCAGTGGGGCGGGCTATACCCATTATGGTGATGTCTGATTTATTGTCTTTAAGGTACGATTCTGTGAATACATCTATGTCTCACCATCATGGGATGGTGCTTGAGAGACCATTCTTCCAGTTTTGATACCAGGCCCCAGATGTTAATAAGGAAGACTTACCATTTTCTGTTGTCACTGCTGGTGGCCAGGTTGTTCATCTGGTTCCATTTCTTTTTTGAAACTTTCAAGCGGTTAATACAATTGAGTAGCCAGCTAGGTCATTTTACAGGTAACCACATTGCTTTGGCTGTAGAATCACATGTAGGCCAGATTTCCTTCCTAAAGGACATTAGTGAATTAGATGGGTTTTTACAATAATCAATAATTGTCATTAAAATTTTAAATCCAGATTTTTTCATTCAATTCAACTTTCATCATTGGTCATGATAGGGTTCATTCCCAGATCCCAGAGCAGTACCTGGGTCTCTAAAATACTAGATGATTGATGATATCACAATGTCATCACTTTCCCTTACAAGGAGTCCAAACCATGGTTCTTGTAAACCTTAATCTAATGATAATGTTAATAAGATCAATGAAACATAGCATTATTCTGTGGGCCCCATAGAAGGTCAGCCCTATTTGAGTCAATTAATTGCACTTTTACTTTTCAAAAAGTCCTTTGACATAACCTGCAACAATGCACAGAATTTTATTTCCTTCATTTAACTTGCCTTGATCTTTAGATATCAGATGGACTGACACCTAGTGGATCTACAAGTAATCAAGTTTTATTTCTAGTTAAAGACTTGAACTCCCATGGGAACTCTTTCATTTTCACAAATTGTAAAAACCTACACATCATGGACACTGGCCCTGCGGAACTCTCTGCATTAGGGGAGCTAACATTTATATTTTTTCCCAGAATGATTTTCAGAATTTCACTTTTCCCCACAGCTTACTAACTTAAGTTCTTTGGAAATTGGAATTACTTAGTTCACTCCATTGCTGAAATGCATTTCCTAAGCAGTGAACTAGAAGTTAAATACAGTCTGTGCAAATGTAAAATTTATGAATTCACACATCTCAATTTGATTTATGTGAAATAATAATACACTATTTAATGGTTAAACATGGCTGGGAGCAATCCTATGCCATCAAGATGTACAATGGAATAATGGATTTACAAGATGGATAACCCCTTTGACTTGAGCAGCTTGTTTAAAAGTATTGTAAAGATATTATTAAACTATATGTAATTTTATACCAACTTCAAGTTTCAAGCTTGTATGACAGACAGCAAATGATTACTGACAAACCAGTTACTATAATGTCAAAATTTAACATACAACCTTCAGAAAAGCCAAATTTGAATGAAATGAAACTGATAAAACCATGAAATCCTTTGTTTCTTCCTCGCTTAAACTGTTCTATCTGTATTTTAGCCCTGCTAGAATTTCCAATGCTATTATTTTAAACCTAATTTTCAGCTGCATATTCCTCATTGGTTTCCTGAATAAAGACCATCAGACTGTCAGATGTAAGAACAGAAGTAGACTATTTGGGCTCTTGAACCCTCTGATCCTAGACTCTCCTCCAAATGGAAAACAACTTCTCCCTATTGACCTTCTCAAGCCTCCTTATGAACAAATGTGTTTCAATAAGGCCTCCTCTCATTCTTCTAAACTCCAATGAGTACAAGTCCAACCTACTCACCCTTTCAACAAGAAAATCCTCCATACCCAGAATCAACATAATGAAGCTAGTTTGAAAGGAGTGTCTTATGAGCAAAAGCTAAACAGATTGGAACTCTACTCACTGCAGTTTGGAAAAGTAAGAGCTGATCTAATTGAAACATATAAATTCTTAAGGTGCTTGACAGGATAAATGCTGAAAGGATGTTTTCCCTCATGGGAGAGTTTAGGACCAGAGGTCGCAATCTCAGAATAAAAGAGCACCAATTTAAGGCTGAGATGAAGAATAATCTCTTCTCTCAGAGGATTATGAGTCTTTGGAACATCTTTCTACAGAGAACTGTGGGGGCAGAGTTCTTGTGTATATTTAAGACTGAGATAAATTCTTATCCAGTCCAGGAAAGCATAAGAAAGTAGACATGAGGAATGTCAAATCAGCCATTATCCCATTGGATAGTTGAGCAGGTTCAAGAGGCCAAACAACCTACTCCTATTCCTATCTCTTATGATGCTATGTTCTTATTCCATCCAAGGTCTTTCAAGATTGTTTTAAGAGAAATGCCCAGCACAGTGTGTCCCACGGATGTCTGTCAACGCTAGTAGAGTCAGGGGGCTTGACCCTTTTTTTAAAGCACCAGTTGCCAGGTGGCAAATTTATCATATTGGGTAAAATTGGTAATATGTAAATGATATTGATTCTCAAGTTAGGCTAGTTCCAAATCAAAGTTAAAAATCCAGAAAGAAAGAAAATTAGCAGTTTGTTCTATCATTGTTCAAAACAGATCTGTGGCTCTTGTGGTGCAGTGTAGTGTCCTTGCCTTTGAGCCTGGAGGCCTGGGTTTAAGTCCTAACCACTCCAACAATGTGTAATAATATTGCTGAACAGGTTGATTAGATAATATAGACTTTTATTTTAAATTCAAGTGTTTTGCACACATTCTTCTATTTAAATATTGTTTGGTTCCAAAGCTCTGAAAAGTGATTGTTGTGCATGTCTCTTCATGTGAGGTGCTTGTAATGTGAAACTCCCCCATACTTTGCTTTCTTTTGACGTATTGTAATGGATGCCATAGCACACAGGACACCCATCACCCTCAAGATATGTGCATATTTGGCAGCTATACGTGGGTTTTTTTGGCACATCACTTGCTGGGATAGCGATGTCCCATCCCATCTGAAGGCATCTCTTGGCATCTTCTGCATCAACTGTATTTGTAGAAATCCCAGGGACATCCTCATGTGTCTAGTAATAACCGTGTGTGTATAGTGACACCCATCTGCATGTATCAGGATGCCAGACTGAAAGCCATCTGGGATAGTTCATATCTCAACGTTTCTCTTCAAGAACTTCAAGACAGTAATGTCACAGTAATACACAGTAGTTTTCATATTCATCTTAGCAATGTGTTGAGTGCTGGAAGTGTCGATTGTATTTTTTTACATTGGAGAGTTGCGAGAAAAGGAGCAGCAACCTATTAGACACAGTGTACTTTTATACTGGGTGATGTCAATGTATTCTGTACATCACAAGACATTCAGTGTTGTTCTCATGCTGAGTTACAAGTTTGTTCAAGGCTGCCAGTTTGCTGTTGATAGGTAACCCAAATTTGTTTTACCTCAAAATGTCTGTGTTTTTTTTGTGTGTTATCTGTTCTGAATTGTCAATGATGATCCTTTGTTTTGGGATCTCTATAGGACAATAGGTAAATTTCCCTTGCAAAAAAAAAGTCTGCATTTTGCTTATGATTATTGGACTGAATTTTAAGATTTTTGTCCTGTGGCTCCAATTCTTTGATGGAAACATGAAGGTGGCCATCACAGAATAGCATGACATTGAATATGAGATGGTGGTATCTTGCTAACATCACCGGGCAAGACTAATGCGCTGTGGTGTAAAACTGATCAATATTGAATGCAATAAAAAAAATCTTGAATTGAAAACTAAGCTTTCTTTGATGTATTGTAATGGATGCCATAGCACGCAGGACACCCATCACCAAAGCCCATAAGATTTGTGCATATTAGGCAGCAATAAATGGGGTTTCTTGGCATATCACTTGCTGGGACAGTGATGTCCCATCCCGTCTGAAGCTGCCGGCAAACCAGAGGCTGTTTCAAAGGCCAGAACTGTCAGTGTAACAACACCACCAGAATCCAAGCATGTTGGGTGACTTTTCAGAGATGATTGCAGAGTTGGGAGTTGGAGAGACTGCAAGTTGGAGGGCTTTGAGACCTTTCAGCTGTTGGACTGGGAAGACTGAGATGTCCCCAGTCCAAATCCTAACTCTGCAGACAGGCTGCTCCATTTTACTGACTGGGAAAGGTGCTACAAGTCTCGTCTGCCGAGAAGAGTTAATTGCAGAAGAGGAGTGAAGGTTGTTAATTGACCACTGAAGGAGGTCAATTTGTGACAGGTGAGTAACATAAACTGCAAGCACTCCAGCCAAGAACTGAACTCCTGTAGTGGCAGGGAGCCAGTGCATACTTCCCAACTCTGAGTCACACAACTATATTTCTCTCCTGCCAACTTCTCCACTGCTCCTCAAGAGAGGAGGATTCCATCCTTGGACACAGTAATACTCCAAAACTATTGTTGATTGCCATGAAAACTCATCTGGTTTACTACTCTCCTTTTGGGAAGGTAATCTGTCATCTGTACCCAGGCTGGTCTACAATATGGCTCCACATCCACAAAAATGATCCTCAACTGCCCCCTGAAATGGCCTTAGCAAGCTGCTCAGTTCAGGGGCTATAGGCAAGAAATGCCAGCCTTGGCAATGTCATCCACATCCCATGAAATAATAAAGACAAATAATACAATCTGAAATAGGTGAAGCTGCCTATCAGAACTTATAAGATGACTGAAATAGATACAAAAATCATTCCTCAATAAACATAATGCAATACATGTGACTTTGTGAAATGATCACTTTAAGATGCGACAGTACAATACTTTTACTTCCTCAAGCAAGAAAGCTGGTTGCATTTTCTATGGGCAGTACTCAGTTCCTGTGTAGAAGGTGCATAGTCAGGTAGCCAGGAGGATAGTCGTGTTGGTCTGAAGATCAAAAGACTAGTAAATTTGGCCGAATATTTTTTCAAAGGTGCACAAAAACAAAAGAAATTCCAGAGTTGTCTTGTACATAGTTGAAAATTAATCACAATCAATTCCAGAAGTGTATTCAGCCATGGCATATTCATACAGAATTGTATTTGCATTATGCAACTTTAAATGTAGAGCAATAGTAATAGTAATTAATTACTGAGAGCAATTACAAATTAATAGTAATTACTAACTTTAGCAAGTGTTTGGAACTACAGCAGAACTATTTTCTCTGGTTAGGGAATTGGATCATTTTATCAGAGGAAGCTGCTAACATACAGGAAGACAAAGGACAGTCAAGTTAGGTTTGGATTGCTCTGTCAGCCAGTAAAACACTGTCATAATTTTCTTCACTCAGCGAGTCGTGAGTTCATGGATTGCCCTGCCAGTAGCAGTGGTGGACTCTCCCTCTTTATGGGCATTTAAACGGGCATTGGATAGACATATGGAGGATAGTAGGCTAGTGTAGGTTAGATGGGCTTGGATCAGCGCAACATCGAAGGCCTGTACTGCGCTGTATGTTTCTATGTTCTATGTTTAATGGGATGAATGGCCCCTTTTCTGACAACCTCTATGGGTCTATAATGTGGACAATTTCAATCTTAAAGTTTGGCATACTATTAGTTTACTATTTATAATAGGAAATTATTAAACAATTTAATATGTTAGAAAGGTGGTGTTCAAATTTGAGAACATATTTTTCCGATTCTTCTTGGCCAGCAGTTCCAATTCACATAAACTTCACTTGTGCAGAAAACCTATAAATCTTGTGGATGATATAAAATAACTAGGATCAGGCATGACCAATTGTCATATTTCTTAACTTTGGAAAATGTCCCATAAGATTGAAAATGAAGCAGAAAAGCTAGCCTGTTCGAAATCTAATATTCCATCCAAACACAATTTTTGTAATGTTAAAACAAATACTGAGTCTGACATTTCCACAGAATATTTTTTAAATGAGATATGAAATATTTAAATTCACTTTCAAAGTTTGGGAGATGATTTGTAGCTCGGGTGCTCGTTGTTGTGGTTCTGTTCGCCGAGCTGGGAATTTGTATTGCATACGTTTCGTCCCCTGTCTAGGTGACATCCTCAGTGCTTGGGAGCCTCCTGTGAAGCGGATCTGTGACCTTTCCTCCGCATTTGTAGTGGTTTGAATCGGCCACTTCCGGTTGTCAGTTCCAGCTGTCCATTGCAGTGGTCGGTATATTGGGTCCAGGTCGATGTGCTTATTGATTGAATCTGTGGATGAATGCCATGCCTCTAGGAATTCCCTGGCTGTTCTCTGTTTGGCTTGTCCTATAATAGTAGTGTTGTCCCAGTCGAACTCATGTTGCTTGTCATCTGCGTGTGTGGTTACTAAGGATAGCTGGTCGTGTTGTTTCGTGGCTAGTTGGTGTTCATGGATGTGGATCATTAGCTGTCTTCCTGTTTGTCCTATGTAGTGTTTTGTGCAGTCCTTGCATGGGATTTTGTACACTACATTGGTTTTTCTCATGCTGGGTTTCGCGTCCTTCGTTCTGGTGAGTTCAAGACACTGTTCAAAAGGGCCACAACACACTGCAGTACACCAGAACTGCAAAAAGAGGAAGAAGAACACCTATACAATGTATTCACCAAAAACGGATACCCGCGCAATTTCATCAACAGATGTCTAAGGGAAAGACAACAGAACGAGGACATGCCACAACCCAAAGGACTAGCCACACTACCATACATCAAGAGCATTTCTGAGCTGACAGCCAGACTACTGTGACCATTAGGACTCATAACAGCACTGAAACCAACAGCCACTCTCAGACAACAACTCACCAAAACAAAGGATTCAATACCCAGCATGAGCAAAACCAATGTAGTGTACAAAATCCCATGCAAGGACTGCACAAAACACTACAGGAAGACAGCTAACGATCCGCATCCATGAACACCAAATAGCCACGAAACGACACGACCAGCTATCCTTAGTAGCCACACACACAGATGACAAGCAACATGAGTTCGACTGGGACAACACTACTATTATAGAACAAGCCAAACAGAGAACAGCCAGGGAATTCCTAGAGGCATGGCACTCATCCACAGATTCAATCAATAAGCACATCGACCTGGACCCAATATACCAACCACTGCAACGGACAGCTGGAACTGACAACCGGAAGCGGCTGATTCAAACCACTACAAATGCCGGAGGAAAGGTCACAGAAGCACTTCACAGGAGGCTCCCAAGCACTGAGGATGTCACCTAGACAGGGGATGAAACGTCTGCAATACAAATTCCCAGCTCAGCGAACAGAACCACAATAAGTTTACTTTATTTGTTATTTTCCGTAGTAGACACGCCTTCGATAAATGATTGCTATGAAGGCACTTCCATTATTAATATTCTTGAGAATACATGTCTAAAAGATTGTGAAAATTAGTTCATTTGAAGTACTCATTGAATGTTTGTAAGGCAAAGACAGATCAATTTTTGAACAGTAAAGGAATTAAGGGTTATGGTGAGCTGAGTCCATGAAATGATCAGCCAAGATCTTATTGAATGGCAGAGCAGGCTCAATGGGCCAGATGGCCTACTTCTGCTCCTATTTCATATGATCTTATATTCTTAAAACCATTTAGTGGAGTTGGCTTAAGCTGCTTGTCTTAAGCTAAATGAACAGCCTAGGTGGACAGCCAATGGAACTGCTTGGATTTATTGGAAGTCGAATGTTTGAGTTCACTGCTGTCAGTAGTTGGCCACTTGAGATTGTTTGAAGTACAGTTGTTTCATAGTCTATCAAGAGAGAAGCCAATCAACTCATCTCTTCTCATCTTTTTGAGTGAACCTTTTGAAGAATGGAGTGTGAGTACTGAAAAAAAAACTGCTGCAGCCATTCTCCATAGAAGCTTCAAGAAGGCATCTCTTGGCATCTGCTGAATGAACTGTATTTGAAGAAATCCCAGGGACATCCTCGTGTGTCTAGTAATAACCATCTGTGTATAGTGACACCCATCTGCATTGTACCAGAATGCCAGTCTGAAAGCCATCTGGAATAATTCATATCTCATCATTTCTCTTCAAGAACAAACAATTACTTTGTCAAAGCTTTTAAAAGAAAAGATAGTCTCTGTTACAAAACAAAATTCTTTAACTGGTGTGTGTCTATGCGCTTTGGTTTTAAAAGATTTTCTTTTTATACTGTCACATTCAAAACTGAATGTTAGTATGCTTTGCACCTTTCCTAAACAACTTCTTAGCTTTTAATAAATTATTTATTTTATTGTTTATTGAAGAAATCTGACTGTTTGATCTGTATTCTGAAGTGGAAAGATCGGTATTTATAACTGACCATATTGATAATTGAGTAAAACATTTACTTGGCACTTAAATATATGCTGACACCAGTAGAGTATTGGAACTTGAGAAAAACAGAACTCTCCTCCTACCTTGGCCATACCTTAATCAATCTGTAATCATTTGCACAATATCGGTCTTTACATGCCATGATCGCTCAGTTTTGTTTCTTCTTAACACACTTTGGGTTTGAAAATTTGTGAAACTGTTATTTCAGAATAAGTGCCCAAATATGCCCAATTAGTACATCCATTGCTGCCAAGTTAGACTCTTTGGATTGTGGGGAGGTTGCCTTCCTTCAACATGACTGGCTGATACCAACGTCACAATACATGGTCTTGAACCCCGGCAGAATAGAGTTGAAAAGTGTGGCACTGGAATGGCAGCAACCGAGGAGCAGGAGAGTCAATATTTTGGGCATCATCAGATGCTGCCTGACCTGCTATGCCATTCCAGCGCCACACTTTTCGATTCTGATCTCCAGCATCTGCAGTCCTCACTTTCTCCGGGTAGAATAGAGGCAAAGTAGGACAGCTACTCACAGTAACAACCAAGGAGCATGGTGAATTTTCTGGGCTTACCGTGAAGGGATCAAATCAGACCAAATGCCAAAGTGACATCTTACAGACTAAGGCACACAGTGATCTGCAGATTAGCGTCAGCCGTACTGTCAAGGAGGTCGATATACCTCCTCTCATTGGCATATCTAACATCTGCCATCTCATGATGAAGGGCTTTTGCCTGAAATGTCGATTTTCCTGTTCTTCGATGCTGCCTGACCTGCTATGCTTTTCCAGCACTACACTCTCAACTCTGTTTTTCTAACCTATCCATTGTTATCTATGTCAACATTTGACTTTCCTTTCATCAAAGAACACAAAGTTGTCAAACACTTAAAAAAAAGGGCTTAGCATGACAGGAATGCAACTTTTTTTGTGCATAATTTTAAAAATTCTTTCACAGGACATGGGTGTTGCTGTTTGGGCCAGTATTTGTTGCACAGCTCTAACAGCCTTTGGGACCATAATGCTGAGCTGCAATCTTGAACTGATTTAATCCATGCCGTATAGGCACATCAGCAATGCTGTTGAGGAGGAAGTTATTCTGTTTCCCAAAGACCTGAGCCAATAAAATGTGGTCTTGGCAACCATGAATTCCAGCAGCTGCCAGCAGGTTCCAGTGCTGTATAGGTAAGAATATATATCCAATGTGATGATACTAAGGCTTTAAGAAGTGTATTTTTTCACTTTCTTTTCAAAAGAGGTTTTGAGACAGAGGTAAAGACTTATCTCTTTGAAGCCAATAAAGTAAACAGCTTGTAAGGCCCTGGGATTTTTAAAAGTTAGAAAAATAGAAGCAACATGAATGGATGGAGTCAGGTTTCCATAGACCCAGGATTTTAGTTTAGCTTTCAGTTGTTGTTGGGGTTTTGAAGTTGACTCTGAAAGCTTGTTATACACCTCCCTCAGTTACAGCATAAAGGTGGAGCTCTCTCCCTACCAGAATATTTCTTTCCTCCTGGACTACAGAAACATCGCATGTTAGACAATCTATTTTCCTCAATTCTTCTTTGCCATGTGTGTATTTATGGTACATTACTATGTGGGAACAGTTACTGTTTAACAGTTAAATAATCTATTATGCTGTTACATTTTCCAATACAGCTAAAGTTATACCAATTATCTTTCTTTTGTTTGTATTTTAACTGGGTGTAGGAATAACATGTAAAAAAAATGAAGTGCATTTTGCTTAAAGCTGAATAATGTGACCAATCAAGGTACATCTGGAACACAGCACCTTACATTTGCCATAAACTATGATAAAAGTTGGGGTCTAGGCTAAATCCTTGATATACTTGAAGGGGTCTGGTATGGTTGGTCTGGTCGATAACACCAGTCCTGGAAATTCTGCAAAGAAAAGTGTACTACAACAAATTTAAATGGACATGGAAACCCTTTCTCGTGTTGAATGTAAAGTGTGCACATCTTTATGTCTACCTCTCTATGCTGCGGTTGCTCTGGGATTATTTTTCAACTTTCATGTGATTTCATTGAGTTAGCAATTTAAGTGCTCCCTAGTGATTAGCCAATGTACCTGCTGAGTAACAAAGCTCAACAGAGCAGGGGAATACCACAGTCAATTGTTGTGTATTGTTGAATTAGTTAAGATCAAGCTAGGGATTTTTTGAGGTGTAACCATTTTGTGTCAAAGCTCCCGTGTTGGAGAGGACTAAGATCAAACATGTTTCATGCATCTCATCTTTATCTGGGAGCCTTACTTGAGGTGGATTATGAGTGAAAAAAAGAGGAAACTCAAACATACGTTCCACCTGTTACAAGAACCTCTGTTGCTTGCTGTCACAGCACATGTGATAAATGGATGAGGATACAAGAGACCAACTGGTGTCAGTGGAATTGCAGAGAGCTATGAAATTAAGTACAATGCACACTCATTCTCAGATTCTAGCATTAGTCATGCTCATAAACATTCTGAGTATCTTACCTGTAGAAAATGAGTCCACACTGCATATAACTATTTGGATAATAGCATGGTTTGCATTTGCAATAATCGTTTCGCCATGTGAGCTGGTATGGATGTTTGAACTTAATAGAAACTTACAAGATAATACATGGCTTGGAAAAGGTGGACGCTAGGAAATTTTTTCTGTTAGGCGAGGAGACTAGGACCCGTGGACACAGCCTTAAAATTAGAGGGGGTCAATTCAGAACAGAAATGCGGAGACATTTCTTCAGCCAGAGAGTGGTGGGCCTGTGGAATTCATTGCCACAGAGTGCAGTGGAGGCCGGGACGCTAAATGTCTTCAAGGCAGAGATTGATAGATTCTTGATGTTTCGAGGAATTAAGGGCTACGGGGAGAATGCGGATAAGTGGAGTTGAAATGCCCATTAGCCATGATTGAATGGCAGAGTGGACTCGATGGGCCGAATGGCCTTACTTCCACTCCTATGTCTTATGGTCTTATGGAAACCTATGCACAAGTTATCTCCTCAGTTGTTCCAAAGGCAAAGCAAGGTGTGGTGTGACTCTTAATAGAAATAAATTCTGACAGGAAGACTGGTATTGTGCTTTTCACAATAGGTCATCCAAAATCACTTTATAGCGAATGAAGTATCAAATTATGTCATGATTTGGTTAAGGACCAGTACTATTATTTCTAAAGTACACAAAAGCTGAGTTGCAGGGTATGTGCAAAGAGGATAAAACAACAAGAGCCCAAGGTTTTGAACAAATAACAAAACATTGCTACAAAAGTTGGAACAGTGTTACATTCTACAATACATTAGGAATAGGCAATAAATGTTGGCCGAGCAAGTGACACCCTCATCCTGTGAATGAATTAAAAAAATGAACAGTTTATTTCCAATGCCCAGAATTATCATAACTAAACATAGGTAATACTTTGTGATTTAACACACAACAAATCATAAATGCCATCAACAAATCCCACAGATTTCTGAGTAGCTCTCCCCAAACATTAATGACGTGACGGGTCATAAAATTCTATCAAACGTCAGAAGGAATTATAATTCTTCACATTTGAAAATCTGGCCTTGAAACAGAACAGTTCGATCATATACAGCCTCAATGACTGCTCCGCTTCTGGTCAGTTAGCCTCATGTCCTGGGTCTACTCACCCCTGGAGTCAGAAACTGCACTCCAGTACTCATTTATAGATATGTTTCTAGCTCTTCCCCAACTAACTTCAATGAGCCAATCCTGCTCTCCGGCTTTTTCCCCCAGCTCTAATCTTGCTCAGTTACATCAAACAAATACTCCTCGTAAGTTTTTTAACCCTCACTCTTGCAGCTGCACTAAGTATTTATGTTTGCAGGCTTGTTCTGAACCCTTCGCAACTTCTCCAACACAGAGCCAATGACTTTCCTAATTTCTGAGTTCCCCAAGACTTATTCTATGTTAAGACTCCAGCTCATCTCAGCCATCTCAGTAGCACAGCTAACTGGAGTCTATCCTTGTTTCTGTGTATTTCTCCAACAAACTGTGATTTTGGAACTGCTTTTCAGTGACACCTGAACTGTTCTGAGTGACCTAACAAAAAGCTTGTAATAAGCCCCCAAGCTAATAGCAGAATTGAATGTTGCCACATTGCCACTCTGAAATTGAGTGTGCTGTAAATTAAATTTCACAGAGAATGCAACCTTCTTTAGTACATTTGAACAATTAGGAAATGGGTTTCATCACATATCTGATCATTGCAATGGTTGATCAAAACAACCAAACTGGACCACCCGACATTGACTAAGGTGCCAGAATCAATAACAGCAAACACAGCCAGGTCAACAACACAAGGCCCTTATTAACATTTGGGGGGTTCCCCCAAACTTGAGCTGTTTCACAGACTAATCAAGCAACAGCCTGACAAAGTAATTCTGACAAAAATCATACTTTACAACTGATGTTTCGGACACACCATAAAGATATAGGTGCGCCCTGCTCTACCAGTAGGGTAGACGTACCTGAGATGGTACACAATCAAGATGGAATTGTCCAGTTAAGAGTCCTCAATATTGGCTCCAGACTCCATGAGATCTTTTGTTTTCAGTCAAAGATGGGCAAGGAAACTTTCTGCCCTTCACCACCCCTCAACTGATGAATCAGTACTTCTCTATGTTGACCACCACTTCGAGGTAGCATTGAGGGTGGCAAGGACACAGAACACACATTTGGTGAGGACTTCAATGCGCAACACCAGGAATCGCTTGATAACACCACCACTGACTGAGTTGGACAAGTCCTCAAGTTTAAACTACTAGACTGAGTCTGTGTCTGATGGTGAGGGAATCAGTAAGAGAGAAAACTGTACTTTACCAGATTCTCACCAATCAATCTGTAGCAGAGGCATTTGTCCACAAAGGGGTTGGTAGAAGTGACAATAACAGAAAGCTTGTTGAAATTATGTCTGCCTTAACATTAAGGATATCCTCCATCTTGTTGTGTGATATTACCTTGTAACCGAATAAGATAGATTTTGAACATTTTCTACCAACTGAATACAGGGCATCCATGAATCACTGTCAACCTACAGCAACAGCAGAATTGTATTCAACCACAATCTGTAGCCTCATGAGCTGGCATATCCCCCATTCTACAATTCCCACCAAGTAAGGAGATGGACTTCGTTCAAAGAAGAATACAGGAGAGCATTCCAAGAGCACGAACAGGCATAGCTAAAGAGGAAGTATCAATTCATTGAAGCTACAACACAGGATAAATATGTGACAAGCAGAGTAAAGAGCAAGTGATAGGTAGAGTTAAGTGATTCCAGAGCCATTGAATTAGATGTAAGCTCTGCAATCCTGCCAAATTCAGTCATGAAAGGTGGGAGACAATTAATTGAGATACTGAAGGGAGATTACAGAGAGTTAGGCAGAAATTTAAAAAGGAGGTCCTCAAGTGTAATAATATCTGGATTACTCCCGGTGCTATCAAGTAGTGAGGGCAGGAATAGGAGAATAGAGCAGGTGAATGCATGGCTGAGGAGCTGGTGTATGGGAGAAAAATTCACATTTTTGGATCATTGGAATCTCTTTTGGGGTAGAAGTGACCTGTACAAGAAGGATGGATTGCACCTAAATTGGAAGGGGACTAATACATTGGCAGGGAAATTTGCTAGAGCTGCTCGGGAGGATTTAAAGTAGTAAGGCAGTGCGGGTGGGACCCAGGGAGATAGTGAGGAAAGAGAACAGAGGTGAGTCAAACAATCAGGGCAGGCAGGGACAAGGTAGGACTAATAAATTAAACTGCATTTATTTCAATGCAAGGGTCCCAACAGGGAAGGCAGGTAAACTCAGGGCATGGTTAGGAACATGTGACTGGGATATCACAGCAATTACCGAAACATGGCTCAGGAATGGGCAGGACTGGCAGCTGAATGTTCCAGGATACATATGCTGCAGGAAAGATAGAAAGGGAGGCAAGAGAGGAAGGGGGGTGACATTTTTGATAAGGGATAGCATTACAACTGTGCTGAGGGAGGATATTCCCAGAAATACATCCAGGGAAGTTATTTGGGTGGAACTGATAAGGGGATGATAACCTTATTGGGATTGTGTTACAGACCCTCCAATAGTCAGAGGGAAATTGAGAAACAAACTTGTAAGGAGATCTCAACTATCTGTAAGAATAATAGTGTGGTTATGGTAGGGGATTTTAACTTTCCAAACATAGACTTGGACTGCCATAGTGTTAAGGATTTAGATGGAGAGGAATTTGTTAAGTGTGTACAAGAAAAGTTTCTGATTCAGTATGTGGATGTACCTACCAGAGAAGGTTGACCTACTCTTGGGAAATAAGGCAGGGCAGGTGACTGAGGTGTCAGTGGGAGAGCACTTTGGGGCCAGTGACCATCATTCTATTAGATTTAAAATAGTGATGGAAAAGCATAGACCAAATCTAATAGTTGAAGTTCTAAATTGGAGAAAGGCCAATTTTGACAGTATTAGGCAAGAACCTTTGAAGGTTGATTGGGGACAGATGTTCGCAGGTAAAGGGACGGCTGGAAAATGGGAAGCCTTCAGAAATGAGATAACGAGAATCCAGAGAAAGTATATTCCTTTTAGGGTGAAAGGAAAGGCTGGTGGGAATCGGGGATGCTGGATGACTGAAGAAATTGAGGACTTGGTAAAGAAAAAGAAGGAAGCATATGTAAGGTATAGACAGGATAGATTGAGTGAATCCTGAGAGAAGTATAAAGGCAGTAAGAGTATACTTAAGAGGGAAATCAGGAGGGTAAAAAGGGGACATGAGATAGCTTTGGCAAATAGAATTAAGGAGAATCCAAAGGGTTTTTACAAATACGTTAAGGATAAAAGGGTAACTAGGGAATAGGGTCCCTCAAAGATCACCATGGGAGCCTATGTGTGGAACCGCAGAAAATGGGGGAGATACTAAATGAGTATTTTGCATCAGTATTTACTGTGGAAAAGCATATGGAAGATATAGACTGTAGGGAAAAAGATGGTGACATCTTGTAAAATGTCCAGATTATCGAGAAGGAAGTGCTGGATATCTTGAAATGAGTAAAGGTGGATAAATACCCAGGACCTCATCAGGTGTACCCTAGAACTCTGTGGGGAGCTAGAGAAGTGATTGCTGGGCCTCTTGCTGAGATATTTGCATCATTGATAATCACAGGTGAGTTGCTGGAAGACTGAAGGTTGGATAACGTGGTGCCACTATTTAAGAAGGGTGGTAAGGACAAGCCAGGGAACTATAGACCAGTGAGCCTGACATCAGTGGTGGGCAAGTTGTTGGAGGGAATCCTGAAGGATAGGATGTGCATGTATTTGGAAAGGCAAGGACTGATTAGGGATAGTCAACAGGGTTTTGTGTGTGGGAAACCATGTCTCACAAATTTGACTGAGTTTTCTGAGGAAGTAACAAAGAGAATTGATGAGGGCAGAGTGGTAGATGTGATCTATATGGACTTCAGTAAGGCATTAGACAAGGTTCCCCATGGGAGACTGGTTAGCAAGGTTAGATCTCATGGAATACAGGAAGAACTAGCCATTTGGATACAGAGCTGGCTCAAAGGTAGAAGACAGGGTGGTGGTGGAGGTTTGTTTTTCAGACTGGAGGCCTGTGACCAGTGGAGTGCCACAAGGATCGGTGCTGGGTCCTCTACCTTTTATCATTTACATAAATGATTTGGATGTGAGTGTAAGAGGTACAATTAGTAAGTTTGCAGATGACACCAAAATTGGAGGTGTAGTGGATTGCAAAGAGGGTTACCTCAGATTACAATAGGATCTGGACCAAATTGGCCAATAGGCCAAGACGTAGCAGATGGAGTTTAATTCAGACAAATATGAGGTGCTGCATTTTGGGAAAGCAAATCTTAGCAGGACTTATACATTTAATGGTCAGGTTCTAGGGAGTGTTGCTGAACAAAGAGACCTTGGAGTGCAGGTTCATAGCTCCATGAAAGTGGAGTCGCAGGTAGGTAGGATAGTGAAGAAGAAGTTTGGTATGCTTTCATTTATTGGTCAGAGTATTGAGTACAGGAGTTGGGAGGTCATGTTGCGGCTGTACAGGACATTGGTTGGGCCACTGTTGGAATATTGCATGCAATTCTGTTCTCTTTCCTATCGGAAAGATGTTGCAAAACTTGAAAGGGTTCAGAAAAGATTTTTTTTAGATTAGATTAGATTAGATTACTTATAGTGTAGAAACAGGCCCTTCGGCCCAACAAGTCCACACCGACCCGCCGAAGTGCAACCCATCCATACCCCTACACTTACCTAACACTACGAGCAATTTAACATGGCCAATTCACCTGACCCGCACATCTTTGGACTGTGGGAGGAAACCGGAGCACCCGGAGGAAACCCACGCAGACACGGGGAGAACGTGCAAACTCCACACAGTCAGTCACCTGAGGCGGGAATTGAACCCGGGTCTCTGGCGCTGTGAGGCAGCAGTGCTAACCACTGTGCCACCGTGCCGCCCCCATTGGGTTGAAGGATTTGAGCTACGGGGAGAGGCTGAACAAGCTAGGACTGTTTTCCTTGGAGCGTCGGAGCCTGAGGGGTGACCTTATAGAGGTTTACAAAATTATGAGGGGCATGGATAGGTTAAATAGACAAAGTTTTTTCCCTGGGGTCAGGGAGTCCAGAACTAGAAGGCATAGGTTTAGGGTGAGAGGGCAAAGATATAAAAGAGACCCAAGGAGCAACTTTTTCACACAGAGATTGGCACATGTATGGAATGAGCTGCCAGAGGAAGTGGTGGAGGCTGATACAATTGCAAAATTTAAGAAATGTTTTCTTGGGTATATGAATAGGAAGGGTTTGGAGGGATGTGGGCCAGGTGCTGGCAGGTGGGACTAGGTTGGGTTGGGATATCTGGTCGGCATGGATGGGTTGGACTGAAGGGTCTATTTCAATGCTGTACATCTCTTTGACTCTATGACTCTATAACCGACCAATTAGAATGGCACGGTGGTTCAGTGGTTAGCACTGTGTCCTCCCAGGTTCGATTCCAGCCTCTAGTGACTGTGTGCAGTTTGTACATTCTCTGCGTGGGTTTCCTCCTAGTGCTCTGCTTTCCTCTCACATTCTAAGGATGTACAGGCCAGGTGAATTGGCTGTGCTAAATTGCTCATAGTTTTAGGTGCATTAGTCAGAGGGAAATGGGTCTGGGTGGTTTACTCTTTCGAGTGTCGGTGTGGACTTGTTGGGTCGAAGGGCCTGTTTTCACACTGTAGAGAATCTGTTAATCTGACTTCCGGAAGGAACAGGCTCCACAAATATCCCCTTCCTTAATGATGGAGGAGCCCAATACATCAGTACAGAGGATAAGGCTAATGTATTCACAACGATCTTCATCCAGAAAAGCCAAGTTGAAGATTCACCTTGGCCTCTTCCTGTGATCCCCAGTATCACAGATGTTCAGCCAATTTGATTCGCTCCATACAATATCAAGATATGTCTGAAAACACTGGATATTAAAAACATTACAGCAGTAATACCAAAGACTTGTGCTCTAAAACCAGCTGTGCTCCCATACAAGCTATTCCAGTACAAATAAAGCACTGACATCTAACCAGTGGTAAAACATTGCCTAGAGCAGGACCAATTCAATGTGGCCAATTAACACTGCATCAGTTGTCCCTCAAACATCATAAAACTGACAGAAGGTGTTGGTTGAAAATGTGTTGCTGGTTAAAGCACAGCAGGTTAGGCAGCATCCAAGGAATAGGAAATTCGACGTTTCGGGCATAAGCCCTTCATCAGGAACCTGATGAAGGGCTTATGCCCGAAACGTCGAATTTCCTATTCCTTGGATGCTGCCTAACCTGCTGTGCTTTAACCAGCAACACATTTTCAACTGTGATCTCCAGCATCTGCAGACCTCATTTTTTACCTGACAGAAGGTGTTGCCTATCAAGCAGCATTTATTCAATAATCAACAGCTCACTGATGCTCAGTTTTGGGATAGAACAAGGCCAATTCAGTCCCTGAACTCATTACCGCCTCGATCCAAAAATGGATGAAAGAATTCCAGACAGAAAGTGAGGATGACTGCCCTTGACATCAAGGCAGAGTTGACCAAGTTTGGCATCAAAGAAACCTAAAATAACCGGGGTCAATGAGATTCAGGGAACACTCTTCACTGGTTGGACTCAAAAAGCAGTGATTCCTCAGGGTAGTGTTCTTGACCAACCATCTTTAGTCACGTCATCAGTGACCTTCCCTGCACAAGATAAGTGGTGGGGATAATTGGTAATGAATGCACAACATTCAGCATCATCTGCGTCTAATCACGTACTGAAGTGCTCTATGACTGTATGCAGCAAGATCTGGACAACATTCAAGCCTGGTCTGGTCAGTGACAAGTAACTTTCATATCACTTAAGTACTTGTTACTGACTAGCTCCAACAAGAGAAAATGCAACCAAAATCCTTGACTTTCAAAGGCATTACCATCACTGAAGTAACATCTTAAGAGTCACTATTGAATAGAAACTGTTCCAGAGCTGTCAAATTGATCCTGTGCCTACAAGAGTGAATTAGAGGCTGAGAATTCTATGCTAATTAATTCATTTCCTGATTTCTCAAATCTTGTCCACTAGCTGCAAAGTACAAAGCAAGTGTGTGATAGAATAGTCCCCATTTGCCTGGGCGAGTACTACTCCAACATTACTCATGAGTCTCAACACCATCCAGGACAAAGTAGCCCACTTAACTGACACATTATTCACCACTTTAAACATTCACTTCATCCAGCACTGATGCACAGTAGCAGCAACGTAAACCATCTATAAGATGTACTGCAACAACTCACTACTGTTCTTCAGAAAGCACCTTCCAAACCTGTGACCTCGGCTATTTTAAAGGACAGGACAGCAAAAACATGGGAACACCACCATCAACAACCTCCCCTCCATGGTACACAATGCCCAGGTGTGGGATGCATGAATCAGAAAATCATGAACCCACAGCATTATATTTTGCATCTATCAAATTTAAACTGGCATAAGTTCAAGGTCTGTGAATTCCACTTCATACCAGGCGCACCCAATTAGGAAATCAGGCCTTTGATGCTAAATATACTTAAATTAATAATAAAGTTTCCTATACATTAAAATGGGTAACGCTTGTTTGTCAGAAAACAACAAAGGTTCTAATGAAATCATTGGATTCAGATAGCATTCCATAAACAACTAACACAATAGCGTCTCAACTTACAAACTTAATCCGTTCCGGGACACGGTTCGCAAACCGAAAAGTTCACGAACTGAATCAATTCTTCCCACTTGAATTAATGTAATTCCAATTGATCCGTTTCGCCATGTCGTACTGCTTAGTGAGATCAGATGCGTGAGCACCATTTTCGTGTTTAGCTATTATTTCCTTCTTCCTTTCCACAGTAATAGGTTTAGGCTTCTTAACACCACTATCACTACCACATTTCACTTTCTTGGGAGCCATAATGAGGGCTAATTTAATGCGAAAAACAACAAAAAAAAGCATTAGAATGCTTGGACTTAGAAATGAACGATGTTCACAGCTCGTGCGCCAAAGAAGAACTGAATGAGATCACGCAGGGCCTGAGAGCTTTTGCATTCAAAGCGCTCATAGCAAAGCAGAACAATGAAACCACGTGGTCACACACGGGCTTTTTGCGTTCGTACCTTCGTTTGTACCTTGAATTTCGTACGTACGTTGAAGCAAAATTTTACGTACAATCCTGTTCGTAAACCGATTTGTTCGTGAACGGGGTTGTTCGTATGACGAGGCGCTACTGTACTGGTCTTACTTGCTTTATGATTTTATCTAACATCTTCAGTTAAATGGTGGACATGCCAAATTACATATTCATCATTCACCTTCAGGATGATAGTACAGAATGGTATCAAAATGTAGACATAGAAATTGTTTTGAGACCTTCTTTCATTAAATTAAAAGAGCACTGAAGTATAGCTTGTCAGAATATGTAAAACTAGTTTTCATTAAAAAAAGGTTTCGTTTAGAGCTGTCAAATATGGGCCTTTCCAATGGCATGGTTTTATATGAAGGAAAAGGTTGAGACAAATTGAAAACCCACTGAGCTTAGTAGTGGTGTTTATTTTCAAAGAGTGGCTACAAATAAACAGGTTACAATTTTTTTAACCAAAATGAATGAGTGTCTCACTTGAAATGGGCAAGACTAGATAGCGCCTGCAGAAATGACAAACAAGCTTACATCAACTGCCTCTGCTGAGCATTGTGAGGGACAAATATACTAGCAGAATTGGCAAATTAAATATATACCAGTGGACGTCCCAAAATTTCCACGGGAAAGCAAGTAGCACCCCCTAGAGAAGAACCCAAGAATGTGCTACCATGACATTATTATTTTAAAATACACAAAAAAAAGGAGTTTCATTTGGAAATAGTACATTCTGAAGGGAAAACTTTGAAACACACGAATACTGACTGCTGTGTACATTTTCTCTTAGACGTGGAATTAAAAGTTATCAACAAGAATATTAGTGAGCAATAAGCATAAAACAGAGGACCTTGATCATATCTGTTGCCTGGAAAAAGCTTGAATTCCGATTCAACTATAATTCAAAAATGACCTATAAATGATTGTCTTGATTTCCTCTGGGATTTCAAAACCCAAGAATAGAGGAGGATAAATTACAAGAATCCATCAAAACTAGAAGATGAATAATCTGTTACAAGTCCACACACAGCAATAGAAAGCGTCAGTATGCAGACCATATTACAGAATGAATATGAATACAACATCATTTTCTCTTAGGGATTTTCACACAGAATGCAGTGAGAGAAAATAATAAATTAATTCTTTGTTTGCTGAAGCACTCTTACCTTATCTATCATATTATCAATCAAAACTATGACATGAAAGTATAAAGGACTGGGGATACAAAAGATTTCATATAAAATGAGTTATTAACAATATTGTCAATATAAATGGAAAACTCTAGCCAAACCATTAAAGTGTCATAAAGTGCAGAAATGCTGCTTGCAGGCATTGTGAGAAATGTAAGGCCATAGTCCTACAGTCACATATCAGACAAAAGAAGGATGAAGCTATCTGTGGAACTGTCAAAACTACTTCAGGAATGCATCAGGAGAGTGAATTCACCTGATATTAAGGGAAATAAATATGAGGCATCTCCTCAGACTCATAGCATGTTTGGAAAGGAAGTAATCACACCTCAGCCAGAGAAAATGCCATAAGGTATTCCCTACATAACATAACAGGATTGCTGGCAAAATGATTTATATTAAATGTCAAAATAGTATCTTTAAGATTACAACAGACTCATTTCTGCTCCTTGTTTGAAAATCAAATAAATAACTAAAATTGCATTGCCTTATTTGAATTATTGCAATTACTTCAATCTGATCATTTTGGTATGAAAAGATGCTTATATTTTATTGCAGCTATATGTTTACTGACAACCACACTTCTGTAACTGTCTGAAGACATAGATACTACAAGTTGGATCATTTTTACTGGGCACTCCCTGAAGTGCTGTACTAATAATTTATGCATGTGTATACCTCCTCTCAACACTACTATTGGTGCATGTCACAAAGACTTGTTAAGCTTACCAGTTGAAAAGGTCTCAAGGTAATGATAATCACGACAGGTATTAAGATAACAAAAAAACTACTTTGGGGTCATGGTGTGTGTAAAATTTAAATTACATATATATTTTAAGTGAATAAGGTTCTGTTTGCTGTGGCAAGCAGTTATCATAGCATTAGGAAGTTGTTAGAAAGACTAACATTTCTTCTCGGTCGCAGGCAGTTAGTTCTATGTTTGCTAAGAGCAATCACGTAACCAAACATCACCAATACTAGGCTTTCTTCAGGCAATGGGAGATTGTTTACCCCATGAAGAGGTCAGGGCATAGAAGCAGGAAGCAAGGAAATTTGTTTCCCATTCCTGGCTCCGTCGTGCTCCGGGATCATTTTCCCAGAGTTGGTATGGTAGGGATGGGGGCTGTTTCAAGGCACAGCAGGGCAAGTAGGAAGCATTCAATTCAAGGAGCTAAATGCTAATTAGGTGTGATGTCAGAATTTCCCAGTATGCCTCCAGGTCCATAGAAGTGATGGGGACCAATTGCATACAGTCAGGCAGCAAATGCTCCAGGTTGGGTCAGGGGCCTTCCATGAATGTGTGGCTAAATGATGACATATTTCTCACCACCACCAGGAAATGGTGATGAAAGTCTTGATTATTTTAAATATTAAAAGGTTGGAGAGAGGGTGTTGCCATCTCTAAGCACACCCTTCCTCATTTGCCTACAAAGGCAGTCTATTGCAACTCCTGAGTTAAAGGAACTTCCATTGCCCCTCCAGGTTCAAGAGGGAGGCCAAAACGTGCAAGGGAATACAGGGAAAATGAGGAGATATTAAGAGAGGTAAGGAAGGTGAGATACGTTGGAGTGGAGATCCGCAGGTCCCTGAAGAGAGCAAGGCAATTAGGTCAAAGAAGGCAAATGGAGTGCTTTCCTTCATTGGATGAGATACTGAACATAAAAGCAGGGACATGATGTCAGAACTATGTAAGACACTGATTAGGGCACCGCTGGAATTTTGTGTAGAGTTCTGGTCACCATAACAAATAAAATACTCAAGGACAGTGAAGATTTACAAGAAAATTAGGGCAAGAAAATTGTAGTCATTGACAAAAAATAATAAGCAAGGATTCTTCCCTTAGTACAGAGGAGGGTGACTTAATTGATGTGTTCAAAACAATGAAGGACTTGGATGGAGTGGACAAGGAAGACCTGTACACTTTAATAGGGATGTTAATTACTGGGGATAAAGATTCAAGATGATTGGTAAAAAGAATAGAGGGAACCTGAGGAAAATCATTTTCACCCAGAACAGGCAAGGTGCCTGGATATCACTACCCAGTCTGATGGTTGAGGCTCTCAACTCATTTATAAGGAATCTAAAACTGCACCTGAAACACTCTAACCTGATATACTATGAACCAGATATTGGAAAATGGGATTAGATTGGATATCTTGTTTATTCAGCCAGTGCAGACACAATGCGCTTAATGTACTCTTCCTGTGCTGCAATTATAGTTCTATGGCAAGCCTATGTACAATTCTTAATTGGACAGTCCTTGCTGACAGGTTGGCTATTGAAAGGTACGCATTAATTTGAAAATGATGTCTTGCATACCAGTGTTGCCCTTAAGATGTCAGAAATAGCTCAGATTAGTGAATTCACGAGTATGTGATGATTTTTTAATTGGGGTAAATGAGAGTCATGGCCAATCTCTTGGCCCAAATATTTAATTTTACAAGTGTGTTGCATTATACCTTTGGGTTTAATTAGTGCTGAAGACATTTAAAATATTTTACTTAAATCTTCAACATTAATTAACTTCTGAACAAAAAACATCCATACTGTAATTTTTGAGGAAGTTTATTTTATTTCTCTCTCAATCCAATCTGCCTTTCCCAACCATTATTTTGTTTCCTACACATTGTTTAAATCTAATTTCAATTTCCTTCTTTATGTTCCCTGGTTTAGACTCTGTGCAGCTCAGTGAGGAATTTTCAACCTGAACACTTGAAGCATCTGGCTGTTTCTTAATTTGTTCCCAGTTGCCCTGCTGCAGGTACTGAGCTTAATCGAATGTCCAATAATATTATGCTCTGCTCATAAGCTCATGAAACCTTTGAGTAGCAGTCACAAGGTGAACAGCAAACACCATTCCTTCAGCACTGACAGCATAATCTGAGCTGGTGTTCTGTTATTTTAAAGAGAAACCACATCTGACTTCAAAATATCTTCAAAAAGGTATAAAAAGAAACAGCAAGTCACCTATTAATTTGTGGATTGCAATGCCACAGTACTCTATTAAAGCAAAGGCTTACTATTGCTCAGTAATTTGGAAATGTTAGCCTCTGCCTTGGAATGGTTTCACGAAGTTACTTATTACCATCCTCATGTAAGTTATAAAATGTTGTGTCCAAACCAAGCACATCAAATGGATACCTGTCTACCTCTGCAGCCTCCCCGCTTCTTCAACACTACCTGTCCCTCTACCCACTTTTGTGTTATGTGCTAATTACAACAGCACTGGACAGGAACTGGAAAAATTAGATTGAGGTGGCTGTTTGAGGATAAATCCACATCTGGCATGTGGGAGTCTTTTTAAAAATTGTTGATCAATGTTCAGGACCAGCATGTTCCTGTGAGGATGAAAGATAAGGATGGCAAGATTCAGGAAGCCTGGATGACAAGAGATAACAAAAGCTTAGTCAAAAAGAAAAAGAAAGCATATGTTAGATTTTGGAAACTGAATCAGACACAATCCTTGAGGAATATAAAAGAAATAGGAAAGATCTCAAACAGGAATTAGGAGGGCTAAAATAGGCCATGATATTTTGCTAAGTAGGATTAAGGAAAATCCCAAGGTATTTTATACATATATTATGAGTAAGAGAGTAACTAAGGAAAGGGTGATCCACTGCCTGGCAGCTCTGATGAAGAATCATCTAGCATTGAAACATTAGTTTGCTCTTTCTCCATGGGTACCGCCTGACCCGTTGTGATCTCTGGCATTTGTTGTTTTCAGTACAGATTCCAGAATCTGTAGTAATTTGTTCCTACATTGATGTTAGGGTGTGTTTTGTGCCAGATATGTTGCTGAGAGTAGTTCAATGCGCATTATGACCTCTTTTTTTATATATAATTCTTCCCTTCATTGTCCCATGCTAGAACTTTGAAAAGCTAATTACTGCTGTGATAGTTGTTGAATGGAATCTTGTGCTCTGCAGTAAATACTAGAAAACTTCTCTTTTTAAGGGATCACAATAGCCAATAATATTCCCACCCCCCACCCCACCGAAACAGCTCCAGCATGGTTAGGAAGGTAGTGGTCTGATTCCCTACCACTGAAAGTGATTGGAGGGAGTGTTTCTAACCTCTATTTGTTAGTCTGTTTGTCTGAAAACATCATATCTCACAAACTGATGGGTTTCAATGCAATCTGGTGTGCAGATAGCATATTGTTCAAGGAAGAATTGATTAGATTTTGGAGAAGACATTCATTAAGACCCTAATCCTGGAACTTTTTAAAGGTTCTGTTAACATTGCAAGATAGGGTGACTTCTTTTAGATTGTTTTAGAATATTGTTGTTGATTTTAGGCTAATGCAGATTGTCTCATCAGCTTCGGTGACTTTGTCACAGCTGTTAAAATGTGAACAGATTTTTGCAGAGAACATTGCTGTTTGTGAATTGGCCTGAAACCTCATAAGTCATATGGAAGCTCTTAACAAAATAATATACAGAAAAGCACTGCAATTTTCAATATTTGTATAAACTGGACAAATCAATTTGGCAAAGATAGTCTGGAAGATGAGCTCACAAAGACTATTAGAAACAATTTTTTGGAGCAGTATATTCTGCTGCCAACTAAGGAGCAAACTATTTCACACTTTTGTGCACGGGATGAATTACTTAGAAAAGGAGACAGGTGGCAAATGTGATCATGACATATTAGAATTTCACATCCATTTTGAGGATGAGAAGTGCCAAATTGAATGAATAGGCATAGAATACTGTGAAAATTACTGGTAGGTCAGATTAATGGACAGATTTTAGAAACCAGCAAGGAATGACTAAACTAAATAAGGATGGAGAAATCAGTGTGTGAGAGGAAGCTACCTAGAAATATAAAAGATAGTTAGAGTTTGTTCAGTGTTTAGAAAGGAAAATGAGTAACTAAAGCAAGTGTTAGTTCCTTAGAGGGTGAGAATAGAGAATTATTAATCGGAAACACAGGAAAAGTGGAATCACTAATAAGGTCATTTAAATTGAATTTTACCAAAAACCAATTCAGTCAGTTGTAAGGAGTTATATGAGGATCTGTCTCTGTAAGCTCAAGTGAGCTGCTAATGCTATTCTCCACATCTACCCTCATTAGCCATCAATCTGTCTCCATAATACCCTGTTTGTGCTACTGTGTGCCCACCAGCCAGCAGAAGTACCTCCCAATGTCACAACCCCCTTAGCAAGGTGACCAAATCCTAGACTAATAGTTAATGCTGCTCTTGACTTACCATGCCAGCATTCCCTGACCGGAACCTCTCACCCTGACTGATGCCTCCTCACAACTCACCATCCTACTAATTTCTGTGTCATCTGCAAACTTCTTGATCATTTAATTCTAAATTATTAATGAACGCCAAAAGCAACAAGGACCCAGCATCAAGTCAATTGGGGTGCTACTAGAGGGGAGACAATTATATTAGCAGGATTGCCATTAGAGTTTTAGTCTAGAGACCCAAATAATATTCTGGGAAGACAGGTTCAAATCCCACCATGACAAATTGAATTTGAATTCAGAAAATATCCACAACCAGGAGACTTTGAGACATGGCCGTTTATTTGACACGCAGTGGGTATACTCTTGACACACTGTATAGGTGTAACATTGACATAGCATGGTGCCAACATAGTAAAATGCCCACTACTGTGACTGATCACTACTGTCAACCATTAGAAGCTGCCTGGCCTTGTATTAAAACTAAACAGAAAGGCAAGACAGAAGACTTTGACCCTTCAAGTTCTGAATGAGGCAGTGAAGTATTAAAAAGCAGGGCAAGGCAAGGCAGAAATGTTATGAGCATAGAAGTAGATGCAAAGTGAGTTACCTCTGAGATACCAAGCAAGGATCACAATAATTATTCAAATAAGGGACAGCTATAAGTAATTTGGCTCCTCAAATTTGCTCCACCATTTAATGATATAATACTTAATTTGATTACTCCACATTCTTGCCTACCCCCTAATCTTTCACCTCCATTGCGTACTAGGAACCTATCTCCATCTGCTTTAAAAATATTCAAAGCTTCTCTTCCTCAAAAAAGTATTGGAAGCAAAGTACCAATATCCTTTGGTTATTGACCCCTCTACTAATGAAAAGGAAGTGTTCTCTTGTCCATGCCCCTTAGTCTTACACACTTCAATCAGGTCCCTTTCAAACTTCACTGCTCTAAAGAAAACAATTCAAGCCTATACAATATTTCTACATAGCTTAGACCCGCCAACGCAGGCTGAATCTTGGTCAATGTCTCCTGCATCCTCTCTAGTGCAATCATATCCTGCCTATAATGTGGTAAGAAGAACTGCACACAGTACTCCAGAAGTGGCCTAACCAGCATTTTATATAGTTCCATCACAATTTCCCTGCTGTTGTATTCTCTGCCTCAGCTAATAAAGGCTAATACCCCATATGCCTCCTTAAAACAAAACTGCTCTCACACCCTCAAGAATCTGTGGATATTCACATCAAGGCCCCTTTTATCTTCAGTACATTCCAAAGTATTACAATTCATGGTGCAATCCCTTGTCTTGCTAGCACTACCTAAATGCATTATCTCATATTTTCCAGGTTGAATTCTATTTGCCACTGCTTTATCCACCTTACCAGTCTATTGATATCCTTCTGCAGTTAATGGCTAGCCTCCTCATGATTTGCCACCTCTACCAATGTCTGTGTCACCTGCAAAACCTGATTATTTAAGTCCAAATCATTAATGTATATGACAAACAGCAAGGACCCAGCACCAAGACAACTAGAGGGGAGACAATTGTTTTAGCAGTATTATCACTAGACAAGCAGTCTAGAGACCTAAATAATATTCTGGGGATAAGATGCCATGGCAAGTGGAATTTGAATTTAAGAAAAAAATCTACAGTTAAGATGACCATGAAATCAGTTTTGGGGATAAATCCATCAAGTTCTTTCAGGAAATAAATTGCCTTCTTTGCTGGTCATAGAATCATAGAGTCATAGAGCTGTACAGCATGGAAACAGACCCTTCGGTCCAACCCATCCATGCCGACCAGATATCTCAACACAATCTAGTCCTACCTGCCAGCACCCGGCCCATATCCCTCCAAACCCTTCCTATTCATATACCCATCCAAATGCCTCTTAAATGTTGCAATTGTACCAGCCTCCACCACATCCTCTGGCAGCTCATTCCATACACGTACCACCCTCTGCGTGAAAAAGTTGCCCCTTAGGTCTCTTTTATATCTTTCCCCTCTCACCCTAAACCTATGCCCTCTCGTTCTGGACTCCCTGACCCCAGGGAAAAGACTTTGTCTATTTATCCTATTCATGCTCCTCATAATTTTGTAAACTTCTATAAGGTCACCCCTCAGCCTCTGACGCTCCAGAGAAAACAGACCCAGCCTGTTCAGCCTCTCCCTGTAGCTCAGATCCTCCAACCCTAGCAACATTCTTGTAAATCTTTTCTGAACCTTTTCAAGTTTCACAACATTTTTCCGATAGGAAAGAGACCAGAATTCCATGCAATATTCTAACAGTGGCCTAACCAATGTCCTGTACAGCCGCAACATGACCTCCCAACTCCTATATCAATACTCTGACCAATAAAGGAAAGCATACCAAAGGTCTTCTTCACTATCCTATCTACCTGTGACTCCACTTTCAAGGAGTTATAAACCTGCACTCCAAGGTCTCTTTGTTCAGCAACACTCCCAAGGACCTTACCATTAAGTCTGGCCCATCCACAATTCCAGACCCACAGCAATGTGGTTGACCCTTAACTGTCCTCTAGGCAATTAGGGATCGGCAAGAAATGCTAAACCATCTCGTAAATGAATTTTTTAAAAACCTTGCAGTCACAGAAATACCCCTTTTCAATCACTTTCTGCCTTTCAGCCAATTTTGAATTGAATGCAATGGACCCTTACCTTCTTGACTAGTCTGCCATGAGGGCCCTTTTGAAAAGGCTCCTACATCAACCATATTAAATGCAGTCTTTACCATTAAAAGCACTCCCGACTACCTCAAAAATTCCATTAAATTTGTCAATCACAACCTTTACAAAATTAATGCTGACCATCTTTGATTTATTTGTTTCTCTCCAAGAACAGATGTTGTCTGTCTCTCAGAATTATTTCTAAAAACGTCCCCTCCACCAAATTAGATTGACTGTCCTCTAACTTCCTTGTCTATCTCTTCCACCCTTTCATAATTATGGGATAACATCAGCAGACTTCCAGTCCTTTGAACCTCAGCTGTGATCAGAGAAAATTACTGCCAGGGCATTTGATACCCACCTTCAAGGTTGTTAAATGCTCTAGTACCTCCTCTATATGTTAATTTCTTCTGAGGGGCACTCTGGTCCAATCCATGTGATGGATGTTTGTCCCTGCACACAAACTGTCCTGGCAACAGCATTATAATGAAAGGTAGCAATACACTTTAAAGTGCAGCTTTAAAGTTGGCATCAGTAAAGTAACAACCTCACTGCATCATCATGGCACTGTCAGTGGGACTGATGACAACTTCCATGGACCAAGGTGCAAGTGATCACTTCCCATGGACTGCGACTGCTGTCCATGTTTGTGGCTTTGAGGAGGAAGTTGGAGCCAGCAGCTACCCACTCTGACATTCATGTTATCGCTAGAGAATTTCTCATTTCTTCTGATTTTGGCACATGTTCCTAAATGACCTGCCATTACCTGTGATGTTCAGGAGTGGGTAAGATTCCATTCCATGCATTGTCTTCAGAGCAGAAGGTACAAATTATATCCCAAAAATGACTGAAAACCAAGAGGTAAAATATATTGGTAAACTAATAGAATTCAAGGTTGATAAACCTCCTGACCTGATGGCTTCCACCTCAGATCCTAAAATAAGTGGGTATAGAGATAATTGATACATTGGTTATAATTTTAAAAAATGTCTGAGATTCTGGAAATGTTCCAATATATTAGAAAATCTCTCATGTAACACCTCAATTCCATAAAGGAGAAAGAAAGTAAACATGATGCTATAGGCCCACTCGTCTATCATTGACATGGGAATGTACTAGAACCAATTAATGAGGAAGTAATAGCAAGGCATTTTAAAAGATTCAAGGAGATTCAATGTGGTTATATGGAAAATAAATCACATTTTCAAATTTATTAGATTTATTTGTAACAAATGAGGAAGAGGAAGTGGAATCTGTAAATGTCATTTTATCTGGATTTCCAGAAGGCATCTCGTGTAAGTAAATGAATTATGATGAACTTGTCCATCTTGGTAGAGAGAATACAAAAGGAGCTTTCTTATTTTTATTTATTTATGTGGATGTCACTGGCAGGGCCACCAGTTATTGCCCAGGAAAATGTGGTAGCGAGCTGCCTTCTTGAACTGCTACAGTCCATGTAGATTAGATTACTTACAGTGTGGAAACAGGCCCTTCGGCCCAACAAATCCACCCCAGCATAACCCACCCAGACCCATTACCTAATACTAGGGGCAATTTAGCATGGCCAATTTGCCTAACCTGCACATTTTTGGATTGTGGGAGGAAACTGGAGAAAACCCACGCAGACACAGGGAGAACATGCAAACTCCACACAGAGAGTCACCTGAGGCGGAAGTTGAACCCGAGTCTCTGGTGCTGTAAGGCAGTAGTGCTAACCACTGTACCACCATGCCACCCACTGCTGTAGGTACATTCACAATTCTGTTAGGAAGCAAGTTCCAGGTTGTAACACTGCAATATATTTCCAAGTTTGGATAGTGTACATATTAACATAAAATTTTGCTGGGTTAGCCAAAATGAAATTAAGTTAAATTGAATGAAACATACGAAGCCTAGTAATGGCCTAATAATGTAAAAGGTCACTTATTTTAAAGCATTTCTTTGTTCAGCTGAAGGAATACATATGTATTTACATCAAGCCCCATAACTCAGTAGTAATGGACTGATCTGTCACAGTAACTTCAGTAAAGCTGAAGTTTAGTTTAAAGAGAGACACAGTGAATCTGATGTGATTATGTGGGCCATTTATCAATTGAATTTGTGATTGTCATAGAACTGTGCTGTGTAATTAGCATACCATTGATTAGGTGACATATAGCAGGAGCAAGCTAAAGTAGAGGTCAAAATTCTTCAAAAGCAAAAGACAAGCCTCTTTCCAAAGAGACACAGGTAAATGATTTCCAGACATTGCTGATAAAGTATTGTACATTGAACATGAATAGAGGATTGGCTAACTAGTAGAAGGCAGGGACAAGATTAGATTAGACTTAGATTAGATTAGACTTACAGTGTGGAAACAGGCCCTTCGGCCCAACAAGTCCACACCGACCCGCCGAAGCGCAACCCACCCATACCCCTACATTTACCCCTTACCTAACACTACGGGCAATTTAGCTTGGCCAATTCACCTGACCCGCACATCTTTGTGACTGTGGGAGGAAACCGGAGCACCCGGAGGAAACCCACGCAGACACGGGGAGAATGTGCAAACTCCACACAGTCAGTCGCCTGAGTCGGGAATTGAACCCGGGTCTACAGGCGCTGTGAGGCAGCAGTGCTAACCACTGTGCCACCGTGCCGCCCACAAAAGGCAACCTCCAATGAATGGAGTGTCACATGGATCAGTACTTTGACCACAATTATATCAATATATGTGAATGACTTGATCAGGAAAGTGGATAACATAAAAATAGTTACATGGTGAAGATGAAAGAGTATGCAGAGGGAAATATATAGGTTAAGCAAATGGGCTTAAAAACTTGTTAGATGTAATATAATGTGGAAAAATGTGAGGTAAATGTACATTGCAGAAAGCATTGAGAAGGTGAACATTATTTAAGTGCAGAAAAAAACAGATCAAAAGACTTGGGAGTAGAAAAATCACAAAAAGCTAGCATACAAGTTCAGCGGGTAATAGGAAGGACAAACAGAATGTTGGCCCACTAAAAACTGTACGTAATGAGATTGTCAATGATAATAGGGAAATGGCACACGTTGAATAATTAATTGTTCAGTATTTACAACAGAAAAGGAGAGCTCATAGGAAGATCTGGGGAAATTAATACTGGATTGAGAGGACTGAATAAAATTAATGTACATAAAACATTAGTTATGAGGAAATTAATGGAATTTAAGAGGATAAATCCCCAGGATCAGACAATATCCATACATAAGAACATGGAGCAGGAATAGGCCATCTGGCCCTTCAAGCCTGCTCTGCCATTCAGTAAGATCATGGCAGATCTTTTCATGGACTCAGCTCCACTTATCCACACTCTCACCATACCCCTTAATTCCTTTACTGTTAAAAACATTATCTTAGCTTTAAAAAATCCAATGAAAAAGCATCAACTACTTCACTGGGCATGGAATTTCACAGATTCACAATCCTCTGGGTGAAAAAGTTCCTTCTCAATTTGGTTCTAAATCTGCTCCTCCTAATTTTGAAACTATGCCCTCCTGTCCTCCTTTCACCCACCAGTGGAACCATCCCCTCTATTTCTATCTTATCTATTCTCTTCATAACTTTATATGTTTCTATAAGATTCCCTTCCCATTTTTCTAAATTCCAATGAATATCATCCCAGTCTACTCAGTCTCTCCTCATAAATCAACCCCCTCAACTCTAGAATCAACCTAGTGAACCTCTTCTGCGCCCTTCTAGTGCCAGTATATCGTTTCTCAAGGAAGGCGACCAAAACTGCATGCAGGACTGCAGTTGTGGCCCACCACCCTAGACAGCTGCAACATAACCTCCCTGCTTTTAAATGCAATCCCTTTCGCAATGAAGGAGAAAATTGCATTTGCATTCCTAATTACCTGTTGTGCCTGCAGATCAACCTTCTGTGAGTCCTGCACAAGGACAGCCAGGTCCCTCTGCACAGCAGCATGCTGCAATTTTTTACTATTCAGATAATAGCTCTTTTTACTGTTATTCAAACCAAAATGGATGACTTCATATTTATTAACATTGTACTCCATCTGTCAGAATAATGAAGAACGTAGGGAAGCACATTGTGAACATCCTAACTATAATCTCTCAGCGTTCTCTGAATACAGGAGTTGTCCTTCAGGATTGGAAAATTACATGTCACTCTGATTTTTAAGAATGGCAAAAGAGGAAAATCGGGAATTACAGACCAGTTAGTCTAATATCTGTGGTGGGAAAGTCATGGCAAGTTTCCTTTCATAATCTCTTTCAGTAGCACTCATAAGCTGATTTGTGGCCGTTTGCTGGTCTTTGTATCTTTCTTATTCAGCAGGATCTTTGCTTTTTTTTATGTAAGCATTTTGTAAGTCCTTTCCTTTAGTTTTATGCTGTCACTTATCTCTTCAGTTGCCAATGTTTTTTTTTCCGAATAAAGGATTGGGTAACTGAATGCCTTGAAAATCTTCAGTTAATGAAGGAGTGCCAGTGTGGATTCATGACAGTAGATCATGCCTCATTGAATCATTTTGAATGGGTGACTGAAGTCGTGGACAGGGGAATGTCTATGGATGTTGTTTATTTGGATTTCCAGAAGATATCTGATAACATCCCATATAAGAGACTGTTAACTAATATAGAAGCACACAGAATTCAGAACTGACATGGCTAGGAAATTGAGTAGCAGGTGACGGAACAAAAGTACTCAAATTGGCGAGATTGTCTGGGGTGTCCCACTGGGAACTATGTGTTGTGAGGAAAATCACCAGCCTCAGAGTCAGAGTCAAGGTTCAACGACAGATTATATTGAACAAGGAAATACCAGAGTTCCGGGTGTTCATTGTAAACATTGCATAATCGTTGACAGTTTTGATGCAGCCCAGCCTTTGTTAATTTCAGCACGGTCGTTGTCAGTTTCAGCGCAGACCTGGTCAATTTCAGCATCTGTGCAGAAGTCCATTACTGTAGTAATGGGTGTTAATCGCTCTTCGGACCTTGAGAAGGACAATTACTGAAGCCCTGGCTATTAGCACTTTGTATTGAGTCCATATCAAAGTTAGCATTTCTATCAAAGGTGTTGGCTGGACCCAGACATTTTGCGATACTCATGTGTATTCTCTCCCCCACCCACCTTAAACTAATCAACTGAGTTGTGAATGCATTGTGCTGGCATTCTGGTGGCCCCAGGCAGTATCTGTGTTTGCTCTGCTGTCTCTATCCATATTGTGGTCCAGCAGCCATCTTGTGTGTCAAGTGGCCAACTTATGGCTCAGTGGCCATCTTGTGTGTCCATGTGCTCTAGTGTCACACTGCCCCGTGCCATCTCCCATTTCATGAGTTAGGCCCATAATTATTCACATTACTTATTAATGACTTAGGTAATGGCATAGAAAATCATATATCTATATATGTTGATGACACAAACAGACAGTATTATAGGCAGTATTAATGATAACATAAAATTACAAAGGGGTATTGATAGATTAAGTGAATGGGCAAAACTGTGGCTAATAAAGTTCAATGTACAAACAATGTAAGTAAATTGATGTTATCATTTTGAACCAAGAAAATATACATCAGGATACTTTCTAGATGGTGTTAAATTAAATCTAGTGGATGTCAAAAGGAACTTGAGGGGGCTGAAGTGCATCGATCTTTAAAATTTCAGGAAAAGGCGCAGAATCTATTCAAGAAAACAAATGGTTGCTGACCTTGATATCTAGAGTACTACAGTACAAGAATGCAGACATTATGCTGCACTTATACAAAACCTTGTCAGACCCCACTTGGAGTACTGTGGTTGGATCTGCGCACCACATCCTAGATAAGATATATTGGTGTTGGAGAGGGTATAATGCAGATTTACAAGAATGATGCCTGAACTTCAGGGACTCAGCTTTCAGGAGAAATTATGCAAATTAGGCCTGTTTACACTAGAATTTAACATGTTAAGGGGTGATCAAATTGAAGTCTTCAAGATGAAATAGGAAAAGTTAGTGCAGAGAAACTATTTCAACTAGTTGGGGATTTTCGAACTAGATAGCATAGTCTGAGAGTTCAGGCCAGCTCATTCAGGAGAGGTGTTAGGAATCACTTCTAAACAAAAAGGGTGGAAGATGTTCGGACCTCTATCCCACAATCTACAGTGGATTTTTCATTGGAAATCTGAGACAGATAAATTTTGTTCAACAAAGATATTAAGGGATATAGGTCAAAGACAGGCCACAAATCAGTCAGCATCTGGTGGAATGGTGGAACAAGCTTGAAGGGCTGAATGGTCTACCCCTGTTCCTATGGCTTCAGGATTAAGGATGGTTTGACTATGGTTCCATGGTTGGTTAATACAGGGCACAATCAGCAGGGTTAGCCCCATTCAAGGCAGGTGGTCCTTAAAGGGGTGAGTAGGTTTTCTTGGAAGATTATGCACTTCCTCCAATACGCTCAACAATTCCCAACAGAGGTCCTGTGAATAAGCCTTCCTGAATGTCACAAATATTTCTATTTGGCCCATCTCTGATCTCTCTAGGATACTTTAAGAGTGACTCAAAAGTGTTTCTGTAGTCCTCCAAGGAGTTCCACATCGTGACCGAACACAAGTGTACAACAAGTGGCAATATGACAGCAAACACACATTGAACTTGCAACATAACAATTGACACAAAGTGAATTAACAAGGCAGAATCACCTGCTCTTATCTTTCAGGAAGTTGACGAAATAAACGCCCTGAATAAATAGCTACTGCTCAGACTGTAAAAATCATTCCTGATGAAGGGCTCATGCCCGAAACGTCGATTCTCCTGCTCCTCGGATGCTGCCTTCTCCAGCATCTGCAGTCCTCACTTTCTTCGACATAAAGGCAATGGCTAACACTGAGACTCCCAGGTAAAAATATGATAGTGCTATTCGTTAATAATTTGAATACCTAGCAATGATGCACAGTGCAAAATCTATGTATGTTTATATTGCCATCTCGGATCGTCTGTTTGAGATAAATTTCGAGAATGCTACCTCGAGACTCTGTCATATTGTCTTGCACCACCGGAATGGGTGATTTACAGTAAATAAATTGCAGAATATTGCTACCTTTTTTATATTGGAATCTCAATTCGGCGGTTCTGTCCTGAAAAATGTTTCCAAATGGCTTTACTGACTGGTATTACCCCTTTTTTAAAAAAAAATCGCAGTTTGAGCTTCTTGCCCTGAGTCTGGGGCATCTGGCAGCACTGAAGAGGTGCTCCCGGTGTCCAACATCCTTGGGTAGGGAGATCACTGAATCCAGTCCCTGCAGTGGGTTCAGTCCTGAACCATCGGGAGAAGCGGAGCGCATCGCTTCCTAAAGCTAACTATCGTGATACGAACTAACAACAAGCGCCTTCAAAGACTCAACCTGTGGAGTTGAGGGTGAGATGGGAAAACGAATTTCAATGACATGGGGGGGGGGGTCCAACAATTGCTGATTTCCCCCTCCCTGTGCGACACCGAAAAGTTGGCCCGCAACTTTCGGGGCAAAAGCCGAAGAGCCACGCAGAGTCCGAGCTACTGCGCAGGCGCGGCGGCCGTTTCCAATCCCGCCCCCTCACTCTGGGCTGCGGGTGACCAAATGGGGCGGGGTTGTGAGCGCGGACGGCGAGGTTCGCCCCGCCCCTCCCGCTGCCCTCAACACGGATTGGTCAGTGGGTGGGAGGACTCCGCGCGTGCGCACCAGCGGCCGTGGCGATGACAGTTGGCAGGTGGTGGGGGAGGGGAAGTGAGGCCTATAACCCGGACCTGGATCGTGCATCTATGGTACCGGTTTGTAATGATGACTAAAGATCGATGATATCAGAGTAGGGGGGGAGAGAGAATGACAATTACAATGATAAGAATAATGAAGCAGTGACCCTGTGGGGTCATTTCACGATTTCCTTCTCCGGTGCCGGTTTGTGTTGTTTTTTTTCTCTCTCTGTTTATCAGATTTATTTTAAACAGTTTGCCGGCCGGCCAGCGCTCCCGCTGCGGCGACTGGTGGCAGCGGCTTCTGCTGCAGGAGGGGGAAGCAATGAGTGGCTCCAGGAAATACATCTCCATCAGCGTGCCCGATAAACCCGACTCCATGTCCCCGCATATCAAGTCGGCGGAGGAGCTGCGGGTGATCGGCTTAAACCTGAGCGACTTCTCCAGGACCGTGCAGTTCCTCATCTGTGTGTCCGGAGTCTTCATCTTCTATCTCATCTATGGATACCTGCAGGCCAGTGTTTCATCTGCATGCTTTGTTTTGTTTTTAAAATATGTCCACACACAATAAACGTGCCATATTTTGCCATTGTTATTGATCACTCCCATAATTGTAAACGCGGAACGACACAAAAAATGCTTTCAGAATTTGTTGCACTCCCTGAAATTAATCTGTTGGGTTTTACAGGAGCTCATCTTCTCTGTGGAAGGCTTCAAACCATTCGGATGGTACCTCACTCTGGTACAGTTTGCTTTCTACTCCACCTTCGGCCTGATCGAACAGCAGCTCACGCAGGACAAGAGGAGGAGGTAATTTATGGTCGGTGATTGTTTGTTTTCGACGCATGTGGTAATCCCTTTTGCAATTTTGTTCAACAGTCCCTACCAAGCAATTTATGAGTGAGACTTGCTGAGATTTTGAAGGGGAAAAACTTGTTACTCTAACCCTGTGCAATCGTTTACGTGCCGTCTCCAAGTGTTCACAGCTAATCATCTCTTCAAATCTAATCTAAAAATCTGGAGGTGGTCAGGTGTGATCAGATGAAATGACCGTTTGCTGTGTTCATTAGTAAACAGCAACCACAGTGATGCTTTGAATGTCTTGGGGCGGATCAGAACTGCGCATTCAATATTGATTTACTGTGCAATTTTATTTTACCTAGAGAATGCAAATCCATGGTACCAAGCAAGAGTTTAAGGCAACTACTCCATAATTTAATCTGTAGAGGTCACACTCCTTGGTAATATGCAGTATTGCTTGTCTGTGTTTCTGCAAAAGGGTGAGAGGTTTGTACTGAGGCCAGGAGGTGGAGGCTGGCTGAATGACGGTCCTAACTTGTTCTGAACTTGTTTAGCATACTTACTTTGGTATACAATAGGTGCAGGAGTAGGGCATGCTGCCCTTCGAGCCTGCACCACCATTCAATATGATCATGGCTGATCATCCTTAATCAGTAAGGTAAAAACAATGACTGCAGATGCTGGAAACCAGATTCTCGATTCGTGGTGCTGGAAGAGCACAGCAGTTCAAGCAGCATCCAAGGAGCTGCTCCTTGGATGCTGCCTGAACTGCTGTGCTCTTCCAGCACCACAAATCCAGAATCCTTAATCAGTATCCTGTTCCTGCCTTATCTCCATAACCCTTGATTCCTTGAGAGTTCTATCCAACTCTTTCTTAAATGAATCCAGAGACTGGGCCTCCACTGCCCTCTGGGGCAGAGCATTCCACACAGCCACCACTCTCTGGGTAAAGAAGTTTCTCCTCATCTCTGTCCTAAATGGTCTACCCTGTATTTTTAAGCTGTGTCCTCTGGTTCGGCACTCACCCATCAGCGGAAACATGCTTCCTGCCTCCAGAGTGTCCAATCCTTTAATCTTATATGTCTCAATCAGATCCCCTCTCAGTCTTCTAAACTCAAGGGTATACAAGCCCAGTCGCTCCAGTCTTTCAGTGTAAGGTAATTCCGCCATTCCAGGAATTGACTTCGTGAACCTACGCTGCACTCCCTCAATAGCCAGAATGTCTTTCCTCAAATTTGGAGACCAGAACTGCACACAGTATTCCAGGTGTGGTCTCACCAGGGCCCTGTACAGCTGCAGAAGAACCTCTTTGCTTCTATACGCAGTCCCTCTTGTTATGAAGGCCAGCATGCTGTTAGCCTTCTTCACTACCTGCTGTACCTGCGTGCTTACCTTTATTGACTGGTATACAAGAACACCCAGATCTCTCTGTACTGCCCCTTTACCTAAATTGATTCCATTGAGGTAGTAATCTGCCTTGCTGTTCTTGCCACCAAAGTGGATAACCATACATTTATCCACATTAAACTGCATCTGCCATGCATCTGACCACTCATTTAACTTGTCCAGGTCACCCTGTAATCTCCTAACATCCTCATCACATTTCACCCTGCACCCAGCTTAGTATCGTCAGCAAATTTGCTAATGTTATTGCTAATACCATCTTCTATATCATTAACATATATTGTAAAAAGCTGCAGTCCCAGTACTGTTCCTGCGGTACCCCACTGGTCACTGCCTGCCATTCCGAAATGGAGCCGTTTATCACTACTCTTTGTTTCCTATCAGCCAACCAACTTTTAATCCAAGTTAGTACTTTGACCCCAGTACCATCCGCCCTAATTTTGCTCACTAACCTCCTATGTGGGACTTTATCAAAAGATTTCTGAAAGTCCAGGTACACTACATCTACTAGATCTCCCTCATCCATCTTCAGTTACATCCTCAAAAAATTCCAGAAGATTAGTCAAGCATGATTTCCCCTTCATAAATCCATGCTGACTCTGACCTATCCTGTTACTACTATACAGATGTATCATTCTTTCATCCTTTATAATAGACTCCAGCATCTTTCCCACCCCCACTGAGGTCAGACTAACTGGTTATAATTTCCTGTTTTTTCTCTCCCACCTTCCTTAAAAGGTGCAACGCCTGCCATTCAATTAAACAGGGTTTGTTCCAAGAAACATAGGTAATTTTCCATGCTTCCTGTTGCTTAATCCAAGAATATCTGCTGGTAAATCTTGGTCTGGAGGATTACTTCATGGAGATGAAAGGTGAATTGAACAGGTCAGTGTGGAGTGGTGATTGAGGCACAGCAATTACATTTTAGAACTGGCAGAATTACTTTGGATTACCTTGCTGAAACACTGATTAGTTTGATAATGTCATTGAACTATATCGTAGAATTGTATCTTATAATTCGGAGGCAGTCTAACAAATTTGATTAATATTTTTGAAGGGGTGACCAGGAAATTAGATGAAGGTAGTACAGAAAACATTGGTTACATGGACTTTAGCAAGCCCTTTGACAAGGGACTGCATGGTGGGTTATTGAGTAAGGTTAAACCTCACAGGATCCAGGGAGAGATGGCCAATTGGATACAAAATTGGTGTGATGGTAGATGACAGAAGGCTGCTTTTCAGACTCAAGGACTGTGACTAGCAGTGTGCCAGAGGGATCATTGCTGGGTCCACTGTTTTTCATCATTTATATAAATAATTTGTCTGAGAATTTAGGAGTTATGGTAGAAAGTTTGGCAATGAAATTAAGATTGGTGGTATGGTGAAGAATGAAAGAAGTTATCTGGGAATGCAGCGAGATCTTGATCAACTGGGCCAGTGAGCTGAGGATTGGCAGATGGGGAGGGGATGGTGTAGTGATATTACCACTGGACTGTTAATCCAGAGACCCAGGTAATGTTCCAGGGACCTGGGTTTGAAGCCCACCATGGCAGATGTGGAATTTGAATTCAATTTTTAAAGTCTGTAATTAAGAGTATAATGATGACCATGAATCCAATGTCAATTGTTGGAAAAGCCCATCTGGTTCACTCATGTCCTTTAGGGAAGGAAACTATCATCCTTACCTGGCCTGGTCTACATGTGACTCCTGACCCACAGCAATGTGGTTGACTCTTAACTACCCTCTGGGCAAGTAAGAATAGGCAATAAATTATGGTCTAACTAATGACACCCACATCCCATGAATGAATTAAAAAATAAAGTTTAATTTAGATAATGCAAAGTGTTGCATTTTGGTAAAGCAAACCAGAGCAGGACTTACACAGTCGATGGTAGTGCCCACAGGACTATTATAAAACAAAGAGCTAGGGGTACAGGTTCATCGCTCTGTGAAAATGGAGTCACAGGTAGAGAGGGCAGTGAAGCATGCTGAAAGCTTTCTAGCACTCATTGTTCAGAGCATGGAGTTTAGGAGATGGGACATCTTGTGCAACTGTATAAGACATTGGTGAGGCCACATTTGGAGTACTGCATGCAGTTCTGGTTGCCCTGCAATAGAAAGGATATTATTAAACTGGAAAGAGTGCAGAAAGTATTTACTAGAATGCCACCTGGACTGGAAAGTTTTTAGTTATAAGTAGCAGTTAGATAGTCTGGGGTGACTGATTTTTTTTTTTCCCCTGCAGTGAAGGAGCATGCGGGGTGACTTTTGTAGAGATTATATAAAATCATGAGAGGCATAGATAAGGTAAATAGCAGACAGTTTATCCCATGATAGGGGAGTCTAAAACTAGAGGGCATTGGTTTAAGGTAAGAAGAGAGAGATACAAAAGGGTCCAGTGGGACAATATTTTCAGTCTGGTGAGTGTCTGGAACAAGCAGTCTGAGGTAGTGGTGGAAGCGAGTACGATTTTGTCACTTGAGAAACATTTAGACAGGTACGTGGATGGGATGGGTGTGAAGGGATGTGGACCAAATGCAGACAAGTGGGACTAGTTTAATTGTGCAAACTGGGCGGCATGGGGAAGTTGGGCCAAAGGGCCTATTTACATGCTGTAGATTTCTTCACTCTGTGTGGCATGAAGTAGGGTATTTTGTCCAGATGTGTGTGCTGACTATATGTTACACTGCCTATTCAATCTCTTTTTCCTGCTCCCTACTTACTGCTTACAGTTTTTTCTTTGTAAGGTTTCTATTGAATCTGCTTCCATTACCAGTCGAGTATTATTTTTCAAATTATGGCAGTAAGTGGTTGTGAGCTGAAACAGTTTGGTAGGTAGAATAAATACAGACAACATTAACTATAGTTCTAAATGACATGTAGGAGCAGAAAGGCCCACCCATCCTTGCACAAATCATTGAAGGTAACAGGACAGATTAAGAAACAGTTAATAAAGTTTGTAATTCGTAGTGTTATAAACATCAAAATAGGATACAAAAACAAGAATGTTATAGTGAACCTTTCAAACATTCATTGAGCCTCAGCTGGAGCATTATATCCGATTCTGGTGTCAATGCTAAAAGATGGATGTAAAAGCTTAGGAGATAATGTAAAAAAGGTAATGGTAAAAACTTGGTGGCTCATGTGGAAAGGCTGGAGAAGCTGGAGCAGTTATCCTTAATGACAAAGGCTGCAAGAAGCTTTGATTGCAAATGTTCAAAGTCATCTGAAGTCTGGATAAAGTAGGTCGATAGGAATTGCCGATTGACGAAAGTGTTGAAGCCAAGGCCAAATCAGTTTAAAATCGATAGCACAAGAACAAAGGGAAGACCGGAGAAAAACCTATTTACACTGTGAATGGTCAGTATGGAATATGCTGCATCACTGGGGATCAGTGACTGGTGGTCACTGGCCTCAAGGATCCGTGTTGGGACCACAATTGTTCGTAGAAGACTTGAAGTTGGGGACCACGTGTTATGTGTCAAACTTTGTGGATAACACTAAGATGAGTGGTAGAACAAAGTATGCAGAGGACTGTGAAACTTTGCAAAGGAACATAGTTTACTTGAATGGGCAAAGGTCTGGCAGATAGAATACAGTGTTAATATGTGAAGTCATCCATTTTGGTAGGAATAACTAAAATAAAACCTATTATTTGAATGGTAAGAAATGCAGCATGTTGATGTGCAGAAGGACCTTTGCAACGTTGCAGATGCAACGGGTACTTAAGAAGGCAAGTGGAATTTTGTCCTTCATTGCTAAAGCGATTGAGTTTACAAGCAGGGAGGTTATATTGCAGCTGTATAGAGTGCTGATGAGGCCACACCTGGAGTACTGCATGCAGTTTTGATCACCTTACTTGAAAAAGGATATACTGGCACTAGTAGAGGGGTTTCACTAGGTTGATTCCGGAGTTGAGGGGACTGGGTCATGAGTGACTGAGTAGACTGGGATTATATTCACCAGAATTTAGAAAAATGATTGGGGAGTCTTACAGAAACATGAAATTAGGAAGGGAATAGATAGGATAGAAGTAGACAGGATGTTTTCCCCCAGCAAGTCAAACTATTACAAGAGGACATAGCCTCAAGTTAGTGGGAGCTGATTTAGGACCGAAATGAGAAGGAACTTCTTCACCCAGAGGGTTCTGAATTGATGGAATTCACTGCCCAGTGAAGTAGTTGAGGCTTCCTCAGTAAATGTTTTTAAAGTTAAGATTATTTTGAACAGTAAAGGAATTAAGGGTTATGGTAAGAGGGCCGGTAAGTGGAGCTGAGGCCACAAAAAGATCAGCCATGATCTTATTGAATGGCGATGCAGGCTCGAATGGCCAGAAGGCCTACACCTGTTCCTAGTTCTTTTGGTTCTTATTTCCATTGATACCTGTGGCAAATTACCCCTTTTCCTTCAGTCCTTCCTTTCCTCTGGTGTATATACTTTCGCTGAGCACTTTGAAAAGTTGTTTTGATAGTCCTCCACTGTTCATCAATTGTCCTGCCATAAAGTCTTTGCATTCAGTATACTTTAACCAACTCCCTCATCCTATTGGATCCAATCCTGGTATTGGAGTTTATCTTCACACTTTCCATTTATGCTCTGAATTCAATCATACTATGATTGCTCCTACCAAGAGGATCCCTAACTATGAGATCATTAATTATTCCTGTCTCATTATACAGTGGCACAGTGGTTAGCACTGCAGCCTCACAGCACCAGAGACCTGGGTGCAATTTCCGCCTCAGGCGACTAACTGTATGGAGTTTGCACACACTCCCCATGTCTGCGTGGGTTTCCTCCAGTTTCCTCCCACAATCCAAAAATGTGCAGGTTAGGTGAATTGGCCATGCTAAATTGCCCGTAGTGTTATGGGCAGGGGTAAATGTAGGGGAATAGATCTGGGTGGGTTGCGCTTCGGCGGGTCGGTGTTGGGCTTGTTGGGCTGAAGGGCCTGTTTCCACACTGTAAGTAATCTAATCTAATCTACATAGGACCAGATCTAGGATAGTTTGCTCCCTCGTCAGTTACATTATGTACTGTTCAAGAAAGCTATCGTGGATACATTCAATGAACTACTCAAGGCTATGTGATCTGGTTCAACCAACTGACATGTAGACTAAAACCACCATGGTAATATCCATATCATTTTTACAGGTACTGGTTATTTCTTTGCTTATTGCCCACCCCAGCGTGATATTATTATTTGATGGTCTGTAGACTATGCCTGTCGATAATGTTTTGTATTTGAATTTTTAATTTCCACCCAAATGGATTCAACTTTATTCTCCATAGAACCTATATCATCTCTCACCACTGACCTGATGCAATCCTTAAATATCAGAGCAAGGAGCACTGCACAATTATATCTGACAGCATCCTTAATGGATTCAATTTGTGACCATTCCAAATTTCCTGTGACTTAGAAAATGTTACAAGGCAGCTAATGTGATGTTGCAGTCACGATATGCTAAATCTTTGTAGTTTTTTTTAAACCTGTTCTAAAAATTATTGTAATTGGGCATGAAAAAGCCTTGTTGCTATGCTGGTAGTCCAGTTCAAATGAGAAAGGAATTATACCTTCTCCAGAAAAGTACTAATTGTAGCAGATTTGGTTTGTATGTATGTAATCCTCAATGAAGCTCATGGAATTAATAAGACTTCAACAAAAAAGTTAGGGTATACAGGAAACTGAGGTAGTTGTGTTGTGTATCCAGTTGAGATATTGTCTCTGAGGCTGTCCAATAATTCTGGTTTTTGGAAGATTGCATACTTACCAATATGCAAATGAACTTAACATAAAATCAAGCAAAATAAACACTTTAAAACTAGCACAATTTGAGGACTTGTTGGTTCATTTATTTTTGAATTGTTATGAATGCTAAGATTGCTGGAAAGGCAATTTATTTGGTCTCATCATGTAGTTCTTTTGACTAAAAGCAAATTAATGAAGACACTGGAGATCTGAAATAAAAAGTGCTGATGACAATGTAAATCATTCCTGAATGGCAAGGGGACGGAATGTAAACCTCCCACATTTCATCTATAAGACAAAGATACACCCCTAACCTCGGGGCATTCAATTTGTTGCAGCTCAGCAGAGCAAATTAACTCTTAATATCAGACACTTTCTTGAAGGGAAGTATTATCAAAAGTTCACTATCAAAGTTTCTTGGGATGGATGAGATGTCCTCTGAGGAGAAAGAGTAGAATGCACGACTGCTTTCTTGTGTTTAGAAAAATGAGAGGTGATCTCATTGAGGCTAGAATGGTTCTATGAAGGGTTGCAAACTTAACTTTCAAGAGGTTTGTTTCCTCCAGCTGGAGAATCTTGAACTGACTGAATTGTCCAAGGACAAGGGATTGGTGGCCATTTCTGAGAAAGGATATTTATTAGTTTGGATTGTTAATCTTTGGAATTCTGTACCACTGAGACCTCTGGATGTTTATTCAGGTTGAAATCCAGTCTTTGGATTCTAAATTCAAGGGGATCAGGCAGTAAAGTATTGAGGTTGAATATCAGTTGTGGTCTTACCAAATTATGAAGAAGGCTTGAGTGACTGTGTGGCCTACTGCTCCTGTTCCTTCTGAGCTTGTGCTATGCTCTGGGCATTAAATCTACGATCTTACTAGAGTGGCATTCAAACTGATGGGTCAAATGTTTCTTCAGTGGTGTAAATTGTGCTCACTCATTTTTATTTTATAAATGCAAATCCTTGCAAGACCCAGCAAAATCATGTAGTCTTTAGAACATAAAAAAAATGATATTAAAAAGTCATTATTTGATTATATTTTGAGTAGTACCCTCATACAATTTTATTGGTACAGCCAATAAAGGGTTTAATGAGGTTCGTTTTGTTTTTGTTTTTTTTTTGTTTCAAATTTTAAACATCTACAATTCTTTTGTTTCATTTAAGTTTTTTTTTGTCTTGTTTTGCAGAATCCCCTGGAAAACGTATATGCTTATAGCATTTCTTACAGTGGCCACTATGGGCTTGTCAAACACCTCACTTGGTTATCTGAATTATCCAACTCAAGTAATCTTCAAATGCTGCAAGCTGATTCCTGTTATGATAGGAGGAATCTTCATTCAAGGTACATATTATTAGAGTTTTAAAACTCTGCATTTTAGAAACTGCAACAGTGTAAGGTTACCTGACAGAAGTTTTACCAAATAAAGCTACATGAGATTTGTATTCCATGCCATTGGTGAATGATTATTTTTAAGATAACAATTATACATGTCTTGTCTTATATGTCTGAAAGTAGCATTGCTATACATAGTCTAAATCTAGATTTTAAAAAAACATGATTTTATCCACAAATTTCCATTATTCAGCAATAAATGTGGTGGCAGTTAAGAGGTTGCCTCTTGAATGTTTGGTTATTGCATTAAACGTTTAATGGGGATTAATATATCATCATTTAAATGTAAATGACCATTTACATCACATAAGATACATTAAAAAAGCTTTTTGACTCCAATTGTTCTTGTAAACATGAGTACTTAAAAGTGCACTTCAATAAAGCAGGTTGATTTTTCTGTGTGGAGGAACATTAAAAACTGAGCAATTACACGCTGACCTTCAAAAACACTGATCATCAATGTAGGTGTATGTCTGCTTAATCCAAATAATTGTTATTTTATGCTAACTAACGTGTTCATAGAAAACAAGTACATAACCATATTTCCCTCCTGTTTCCAGTTTCTCATTTCAAGTTGACAAACATTTTTTTAAATTGAAATTCCAGTAATTTTTATTCTCCAAGTCTGTCAGCTAAAGAGATTACATATGTGGAGTGATATTGATTATAGACTTTATTTTCAAGCCATCTTGCCGTGTGAGGAAACAAACACCTTAACTTGCAAATCCAGTTGGTCCAGCTTTGTAGATACTGTAACTTTTTTCCCAGGTAATGTCAGGGATTGTGTATAAGTTCATTAGATATAGAAAATCTCAAGTCACCCATGGCCATTGGTGTATCCATTCTGTTTTTGTACTCTCCAACCAATTGCAAAATGTAACCATTGATTTTCACGAAACTTGTTTAATTTTTACGAAGCTGTTTGACCCTACAAGTTTCTGCAATAAGTGCATCCAAAAACTGCCTTCCCTTCAGTGAAGGAATGCTTTGTTGCATTCTGAGACTTTAGGAATTAGTAGAGTCCTAGTGATCTACATCAAAGAAAAAGGCCCATTGCATTCATGACAGTCAAAAAGAGCCAACCTAACTAATCAACTCTCATTTTCCAGCACTTTGGCCCATAGCTTTATATAACTTAGCATTGCAAGTAATCATCTAAATATTTAAGTATTATGAGAGTTTCTGCCTCCACTCTTACTGGCAGTTCTAGATTCCCACCACTCTCTTGGTGAAAAATCTTATACTCAAATTTCCTCCATTAACCTTCTGAGTCTTACCTTTAAATCTATACCCCAAGTTATTGATCCCTCCATCAGGGGAAGATTTTCTTCCTGCCTTCCCCATCTATTTCCTCCTAATTTTATACATCTTAATCATGTCCCCTTTCAATCTCTTCTGATATGGAAAACAACCTCTCTTCATAAGTGGTGTTAGCTTGTTTTATTATCCTGTATTTAATCAAGTGTTTTTGACTGCTTGATATCCCACAAACTTTCATAATTAAAGAAATATCACATTTATAAAGTACATATTCATGTGTTAAAATGTTCACCAGGAACACAACAAGAAAGGATACTGAGCCTGATCACAAAGCAGAGCTTTTACATTAGCCTAAAGCTTGGTTTAAACAACAGATTTTTAATGCAAGATTTGAAGATGGAGAAAAGTAAGGAAGCAGAGGGTTAAAGTTCAGAATTGGACATGGTTATGGGGCAGAAGTAGGTTGCTGAGTTAAGGATTGCATAACAAGAACGATTTATTTAAAGGTTAAGTACTGTAAAAAAGTAAGTTGTTGGCTAAATGAGGAGCCGGTATACTTAAGTGTGCGCAAGACAATTTTCTGATTCAGTATGTGGATGTACCTACTAGAGAAACTTGACTTACTCTTGAAATAAGGCAGGACAGGTGACTGAGGTGTCAGTGGGGGAGCACTTTGGGGCCAGTGCACACAATTCTATTAGATTTAAAATAACGATGGAAAAGGATAGACCAGATCTAAAAGTTGAAGTTTTAAATTGGAGAAAGGCAAATTTTGACAGTGTTCGGCAGGAACTTTTGAAAGCTGATTGGGGGCAAATGTTTGCAGGTAAGGGGATGGCTGGAAAATGGGGAGCCTTCAGAAATGAGATAACGAGAATCCAGAAAAAGTATATTCCTGTTGGGGTGAAAGGAAAGGCTGGTAGGTAGAGGGAATGCTGGATGACTAAAGAAATTGAGGGTTTCTTTAAGAAAAAGAAGGAAGCATATGTAAGGTATAGACAGGATAGAGCGAGTGAATCCTTAGAGTATAAAGGAAGTAGGAGTCTACTTAAGAGGGAAATCAGAAGGGCAAAAAGGGGACATGAGGTAGCTTTGGCACATGAATTAAGGAGAATCCAAAGACTTTTTACAAATACATTAAGGACGAAATGGTAACTAGGGAGACAATAGGGCCCAACAAAGATCAGCAAGGCGGCCTTTGTGTGGAGCCACAGAAAATGGGGGAGATACTAAATGGTGTTTTGCGTCAGTATTTACCGTGGAAAAGGATATGGAAGATACAGATTGTAGGGAAATAGATGGTGACATCTTGCAAAATGTCCATATTACAGAGGAGGAAGTGCTGGACGTCTTGAAACGCATAAAAGTGGACCAGGATCTGATCAGGTGTACCCTAGAACTCTGGGAAGCTAGAGAAGTGATTGCTGGGCCTCTTGCTGAAATATTTGTATCATCGATAGTCACAGGTGTGGTGCCAGACGACTGGAGGTTGGCTAATGTGGTGCCACTGTTTAAGAAGGGTGGTAAGGACAAGCCAGGGAACTGTAGACCAGTGAGCCTGACCTCTGTGGTGGGCAAGTTGTTGGAGGGAATCCTGAGGGACAGGATGTATATGTATTTGGAAAGGCATGGACTCATTAGGGATAATCAACATGGCTTTGTGCATGGGAAATCATGTCTCTCAAACTTGACTGAGTCTTTTGAGGAAGTAACAAAGAGAATTGATGAGGGGAGAGCAGTAGATGTGATCTATATGGACTTCAGTAAGGCATTCTACAGGGTTCCCCATGGGAGACCTGATTAGCAAAGTTAGATCTCATGGAATATCGGGAGATCTAGCCATTTAGATACAGAACCGGCTCAAAGATAGAAGACAGAGGTTGGTGGTGGAGGATTGCTTTTCAGACTGGAGGCCTGTGACCAGTGCAGTGCCACAAGGATTGGTGCTAGGTCCTCTACTTTTTGTCATTTACATAAATGACTTGGATGCGAGCATAAGAGGTACAGTTAGTAAGTTTGCAGATGACACCCAAAATTAGAGGTGTAGTGGACAGTGAAGAGGGTTACCTCAGATTACAACAGGATCTTGACCAGATGGGCCAATGGGCAGGGAAGTGGCAGAAGGAGTGTAATTCAGATAAATGCGAAGTGCTGCATTTTGGGAAAGCAAATCTTAACAGGACGTATACATCTTAGTGGTAAGGCCCTAGGGAATGTTGCTGAACAAAGAGACCTTGGAGAGCAGGTTTATAGCTCCTTGAATGTGGAGTCACAGGTAGATAGGATAGTGAAGAAGGCATTTAGTATGCTTTCCTTTATCAATCAAAGTATTGAGTACAGGAATTGGGAGGTCATATTGCGGCTGTACAGGACATTGGTTAGGCCGCTGTTGGAATTTTGCGTGCAGTTCTGGTCTCCTTCCTATCGGAAAGATGTTGTGTAACTTGAAAGGGTTCAGAAAAGATTTACAAATACGTTGCCAGGATTGGAGGATTTGAGCTATAAGGAAAGGCTGAACAGGCTGGGGCTGTTTTCCCTGGAACATTGGAGCCTGAGGGGTGACCTTATAGAGGTTTACAAAATTGAGGGGTATGGATTAGGTAAATAGGCAAAGTCTTTTCCCTGGGGTCAGGGAGTCCAGAACTAGAGGGCAGAGGTTTAGAGTGAGAGGGGAAAGATATAAAAGAGACCTACGGGGCAACTTTTTCTCACACAGGGTGATATGTGTGTGGAATGAGCTGCCAGAGAAAGTGGTGGAGGCTGGTACAATTGCGACATTTAAGAGGCATTTAGATGGGTATATGAATAGGAAAGGTTTGGAGGGATATGGGCCGGGTGCTGGCAGGTGGGACTAGATTGGGTTGGGATATCTGGTCGGCATAAATGACTTGTACCAAAAGGTCTGTTTCCATGCTGTATATCTCTATGACTCAATGACTCTAAGGATTTATTGTTAAGTAGAACTTGCTGCAGAATAGAATACAGGCTTTAGAGTTGTAGATGGATTAGGTTTATGGAAGGTGGGAGGTTAGAGAGGCTGACCAGAAGAACGTAAGTAGATAACTTTTGTAATTGGACGTTTATCGTGTCGACATTCTGCTAGTGTTCACACAGATCCAAGGTTGCTTGTTCAATTTAGGATAAAAACAATGAATTAACTTTATTTTTTATCCATTTATTTAATACCATTTACAATCAATGAAGTGTGAGGAAATATAGTCACTGTGTAGTATGCACAAAAAGGTCCTGCAAACAACAACGAGATGCATTAACTTAATTGATGCTGTTGGTTTTTCAAATTAAATGTTGGCCAGAAAGGATTTATTAATTCTTCCAGGGATCATTTTGTACTGATGCATATTCTGTTTTAGCTTGACGTCAATTTTATTCCTAGCCCTTCACGTTTAGGTAGGAAAAGTAGTTACAGTGACCCGTAAGTGAAAATTGTTGCATTTTCATTGTCATTTAATTAAGTGTTTGTAGAATAATTTGTGGAACAAAGCCTGAATGTCTCTCAAAAATATTTGGCCTTTTTTAGCTTGCCATTCCCAGATCTTGCTGGTTAGAAAGCCTTTCAAAAGTAAAATTATCAAGATACATTCACACTCATCATTTGTTAATCTGCTTCCTCCTAACAGGGAAACGTTATAATATTATAGATGTGTCAGCTGCACTTTGTATGAGTCTTGGTCTGATTTGGTTCACTTTGGCTGATAGCAAAGTGGCGCCTAATTTCAATCTGACAGGTGAGGCCTGTGATTTCAGTTGATTCAAAACCTTTGCCAAGTACTTGCACATTGGTCATTTTTATGCTGTTTATATTTGTTTTCTATCTTTCAGGTAAATGTATAATAGGGTTTGATTACCTAACAGGTCGGAAGCTGTGTATTTTGGTACTTGAACCTAATTTGTGGCGTTTGCAAGTAAACTGACATCTGCTTAATTTAGGAATAAATGCGGAATACCTTGAGTTCCTTTTTTACTGTCAAATTCTTATGTCCATTGATTAGCGACCTTTTTGAGCATCCACTTTTAAAATACAGAATCAGGGTTACAGAGTTACAATTACATTTCTACTTTTAGTAGATCACTTAAAGGAAGGAAATGCTCAAAAATGTATCGCATGAACAAAGTCAGTACAACTACATGTTTGAGTAGTTAACTTCCCAAGGGTTTGACTTTTAAAAGTGTGCAGTGCACTTTTTTAAAAACAGGAAAGCAAACCTATTCAATATCAGCTGTAAAGCTTCTTAAAATTTGAGCATTATTTGTATAAACTGTTTTGATATACTCAGTATTAAGTTTCGAGTGGTGAATACACATGAGGTCAACTGCCTGAGGGTTGATAAAGTGGCTGACAGTTACTTCAGAGACCAAATTTACTTTTCTAACGTATATTTGCTACAAAATAAAACAGGAGTGCGTGCATTTTTACTGACCAGCAGTTTCTTTGGAGGAGTAAAATGCCTTGGCAGCTGTATAATTGTGAGGAAATCTGATTTGCTCTGGACAGTTTTGCCTTGAGAAGCAAAATTCTGCCATCTGAGTATAGTGGTCTAGAATATTATGAAGTAAAACTAGCCTTTTTAGACAGTCAGTTAAAGCAGTCAAAGCCAGAATGAACTGATGGGGTAAGGAGCTACAGTCAAGTTGTGTTCAGGGGCCTTTCTAAGCATTGGTCTCCATGCCTCCTGCTGAAGCATCTGTTGTTGCCTTTTAATGAATAACCACCCTCTCCTATTCCAACATCTCTCTGGGAATTCGCCCAGAGGATCCATCGGTTTTTAACCTTGTCAACTTTATGACATCTTGCTCATGCTATTTACTGCTGTCTATTTGAATTCTGCCAATGTTTTAGCAAAAGCTACCTTTCTTATCATTTCCTTCCAGAATGTCCATTGACTTATGCATAGTTTTTGCCTTTACTTTAATTTCAGCAATACCATTCAGATCATGGCTTTGTCCTGTGCAGGTATTTGGCTCATGGATGCCATACCCTGCTCCTTGTTTCTGTCTCTGCTATACTTTCCAGCTGTCTTGCCCAGGGAGTGGTAACCTTTATTACTAAATCAGTTGCATTCTCCCAAATCTTCTGATGCTTCTTAATTTCATAAGCACCTTATCTTAACCCCAATCCCATCCCTGTGACAGATCAAAATTCTTGCCAAGATATGCTCCTTTCTCTTCTATTTTATCTCTGCCTTGAGTAACTGCTCAGTCATGGTGATTTAAACCTCTACCTCAACTTCAAATTTGTTTTCTTCTCCTCAGACTGCTCATTATATATGAATTCTCCTGTCCATATTCATGACCAGTGCCACAATCTCTCTCAACCACTCATTTACTACAATCTCTTGAGCACCTCCCATTACCCACATAATTCTGCTTACTACAGCCTCACTGTTTGAATCCTTACTAGGTTTTAAAAAGAAACTTACTTAGAATCACACTAACTATCTCTTAGCAGTTACTCCACCACCTCCACCTTTTGAAAACACACCCAATATAAATTCTCTGAGCTGCTCAATTTCTTCACTTCTGTAAATTGAGCTTATCAAGCACACAGCTGCCTTGGTTATCCATTATCAGATCATACCTACAACTATTGTATCTCTCTTTCTCTGCTAAACCTACCCACTATTCCAATATCATCCTGTAGAGCAGAAGTAATTCTGAGCACGTTTGCTTAACCATCAGCCATTTCTTTAAATCCCTCCCCTGAGTTCTAATTTCCAGCAAACATGAGCAGCTCATGGCTTCTGTTGTCAGTCACATTGCAACCACCTGTTTAGTTGCTTCTGCTGTTCTCCCTCATCCCTTGGGCTTTCACCCTGTTTCTTTTTCATCTGCTCTCTCAATGTTTTGAGATCCACCTTCTGTCCCCTTGATCCAACAGTGTCCTTTATAAATAGAAAATGCTAGAAATGGTCAGCAGGTCAGGCATAATATATGGAGCAGAGATCAATTTCTCATTTCAAGCCTTTAACCTTTCTTCACAATGATCGGACAAGTATGTTCCCCTCAATGTAAGTGCAGTTGAGTATTTTTCAGCATTTCTTGATTTTGTTTTCCAGCATCCACAGTATTTTACTTGTGTAAATGGTTGTTCCTCATCAAATAGTGTCCACTTCCTTTTTAAAACTATCAGCAACAACCACTTCTCGAAGAGATCCATCTTTGATCCTTCTACTGTTGCAAGCTCCATTTTCACTCTTTCTATTTTGGGCTCTTGCACCACCATTGCTTTATGTGACTTTAGTCAACATACTGAGCTTTTTGCCTAAACCCTTCCAACTAAAGGGCCCTCCCTGACATCTCTACCCTCCTGTTTTCTTTTCAGACCCACCTTCAAGCTCCGCTTTTGATTAAAAAATTGAGATGTTAATGTATGCTTGCAGCATTGTTAGTGCTAGCACATACAGTTTAACCACAAGCTTTTTCAGTCTTGCCAAGAAGGGAGAATTACTAAAGTAAGCATCTGAATTGTTGTTTTAATAATTGAAATCAAGACAGCATATTATGTTTGACGAAAGTGAATGATTGATTGTAATTTTTCTTATGTTTGCAATTAGTTTGAAAACTTTGTTTTTTAGGCATAGCGTTTATTTCAATGGCACTTTGTGCTGACGCAGTTATTGGAAATGTACAAGAGAAAGCAATGAAATTACATAATGGTTCAAATTCAGAAATGGTAAGTGATTTCATTTGCTACCTGCTTGGCGAATTTATATCAGTAGCTGTTGAAGGCATTACATTGTGGACCAGATTTAAATTAACATTGGCTTATTGAAGTAATCATTGTGCAATGCTTGTTCTACAGTTTGATTATGGAGCAAGAATATACTTTAAAACTGCAATGCCTAATATTGTTACATTTAGAAAAATAAGTTATTGTAAAGTGGCTTCCATTTTTTATCTTGTTTGAAAGACGCATGCTTTTACAATTTTAATTCAGGTTGTGTTATACAATGTGATGTGAATATACTTGCTAAGTTTTTTTCGTACTAAAGCTAATCATTGTGTCCATGCCTCATTGCTCTTTCACATTATTTGCTATTCTACAAGCTATTGTTTTTCACAAGCAAAGTATTGTATTTAAAAGGTGTTTTCTCTTCCTAACTGAATTCATGGATGTGCAAAGATAGCAGCCATAATCATTTTTTTTGTTGGATATGAAAACCATGATTTGGGCACCATTAAATATTGATCAGGAAGAATAATCTTCCAGTTTGCATAATAAATTTAAATATGGAACTGTATTTGCATTCAGTAGCTATAAATCTGTATGGAAAGGAAAGTTACTTGATAATTCTATGATGTGGTGCTCACAGCTAATTCAAAGTGAAGTTGTGCCTTCAGCAGGGCTCAAAAAATTTTATTTTTGAGTCTACCTCTTGAGATTTCTCAGAGGGTACTTTTTGGTTTCCAAGTGCTCCTTTTTCAGTCTCTACTTCCCTTGTTAGGTGACGCTGCAGCCACATGGAAACAACACCGACTGTATTTGTTTTGATAAATGGGGGCTTTTAATTTTTTCAGAAGCAGAAGATGATTTTGTCAATATCCCCAATAATTATTGCTGCATTAAACTTCAATCTATAACTCTGAATGAAAGCCTTCTTTTCCTACAGATAATAGTATTTCAGTTGGCACAAAACAACAGGCATTAGTTAAGAGCAAGTGTTTTTTAATTAAAACTATTACTGACACATTTCTGTACACCAAGACATTGGCCTAATCACACTTTTTGCAGCCAAGTAAGGTCATCACTAAACTGCTTGATATTTGTCTCTAACATAGTCACTCTACCTCAAATAATTCATAATATATGAGAAGCTTTGAAATGTGACCCATAAATGCTAAATTTTATGAAATATAATATTTCATCATAAAATATACAATTGATAGTATTCATTACACTCTCATCCATTACATAGGAACAGTAGGCCAATCAGCCTCTAGTCTCTTCTGTCATTTATTAGCATTATGACCAATTGAACACTCAGCTGCCTTTTAATCATACTATTTCCATAACCCTTTATGCCACTGGTAATCAGAAATCTATCATCTATCATCCCCACTTTAAGCATACTCAAAAACTGAATTTCCACTGCATTCTGTGGCCCCAAATTCCAAAGATTCATTACACTTTGAGCAAAAGATAAATTATTCTCATCTCTGTGTTCAAAGTAACTTCACCCTTCTTTTAAAATTGTCTGCCCAAGTTCAAGACTGCCACACCAAGGGAAATTTCTTATCTGCATCCACCATATCTATTGCGAAAGTTGGTACTGCAGATGCTGGAGTTTAGAGTCCGGATTAGAGTGGTGCTGGAAAAGCGGAGCGGGAAAATCGATATTTCGGGCAAAAGCCCTTCATCAGGAATTTGCCCGAAACATCAATTTTCCTACTCCTCAGATGCTGCCTGACCTGCTGTGCTTTTCCAGCATCACTCTAATCTTGACTCCATCCTATCTATTCCTTTTTAGGTAATTTGTAAATTTCAATGAGATTTGGTATTGTTAAACTTGAGAGGACAAATCCAGTTTGCTGAGCTGTCTTCATAGGACATGCCCACTATTCTGGGAGCAAGTCTGGTGAGCATTCGATGCATTCCCTCTCTAGCAATAATTATCCTTTCTGATGAATGAAGCAAAATGGCATACAGTACTCTTGGTGTGGCCTAACCAAGCTTCTGTACATGTGAAGCATGACTCCATTTCTCCTGTATTCAAACTAACTGTGACATTGTATTGGTCTTCTTAATAGCTTATTGTACCTATGTGCTAGCATTCAGTAACTCATGGAAAAGAGGAACTTTGACTAGGACATTTCTGGCTTTCTGCTTCCAATCTCTAGGACTTCCTTTTTTTTTACACTTTAGGAGATTGTTTTTCAGTCTTCCTCTCTCCTGTGCTTTTCATCTCTCCTTTCGCCAACCCCTCACTTTTGTAACAGATCCCGCACTCCTGTTGATTTCTTTTACAGACTCCACATTCATCACCTCAATTTTTCTAGTCCCAGTCAGGTGAGTATTCCTTCATTGAAAAGTTTCTAAATCTGTTTTTTTCAATTTTTTTTTGTGGGCTCTTGTTGCAGACTGTTTAACAGAACTGCTCGTCAGGTAAAGGTCCCCAGTCTGTCACCATCTTGACTGCATTTGCCCAAAAGTTTAAACTGTTGGGTGTAGAGGGATGAACTGGATGAATATTCCTTAACCCCTCCTTTGACTGTATATAATAAACTCAATTTAGGAGGATCACTTCTCAATGAGAACTTTTCCCAGCCCAAATGTATTTAAGTTTGAAAGGCATAAATTTAACCAGATTCTGAGTTAAGCACAATTGGATTTATTAGCTATTAAACCACGAGAAAACATTACAACACAACACATTAGAATTTTGAGGTGCAGTCCAAAAAGTAAAAGTAAACAGTAAGTACCAATCAGCATTTGACTTATGCATGATGAATAGATTGTGAAATGTTATGGCTGTTAAGTGGGTGATTTCTGTAGTACCACCTTTGACAGTTGTGGTGTTCGGAGATTCTTCGGTAGTTCGCTGAAACGCATTTGCCTCGCTTTCCTTCAACAGTGACTTTTTTTTTAATTGTTTCCAGCAACTGAAAGAAATACCCTCTTTCTTTTCACTTGCACAAATTGTGGTTTTGGTCAAGAAAAAGAAGGAAGCATATGTCCGGTGTAGACAGCAGGGGTGGACTGAATCCCTAAAGAGTACAAACATAGTTGAAATATACATGAGGGAAATCAGGAAGTCGAAAAGGGGACATGCGATGGCTTTAGGAGAATCCAGAGCGATTCTACAAATACATTAAGATAAACAAAAAAGTAACTATGAAGAGAATAGGGCCCCTTAAAGATCGTAAGGCTGCCTATGTGTGGAACTGCAGGAGATGGGAGATACTATTTTGAATAGTGTTTTGTGTGGAGAAGGATATGGAAGCTAGAGAACTTGGAAATAAATACCAGCATCTTGAAATGTCCATATTACAGAGGAGGAGGTGCAAAACTTCTTAAAATGCATAAAGATGGATAAATCCCCAGAACCTATTCAGGTGTACCCTAGAACTTTGTGGAAAGCTAGGGAAATAATTGCTGGGCCCTTTGCGATGTTTGTATCATCAATAGCCACAGATGAAGTGCCACATGATTGGGAGTTGGCTAACAAGGTGCCACTATTTAAGGTGGTAAGGAAATGCTAGAGAACTATAGACTACAGTGGTGGGCAGGTTGTTGGAGGGGATCCTGAATGACAGGATTTACATATATTTGGAAAGTTAAGGGACGGTCAACAAAGCTTTGTGCATGAAGAGATCATGTCTTACTAACTTGATTGAGTTTTTGAAGAAGTAACAAAGTGGATTGGTGAAGGCAGAGCGGTGGACGTGATCTATATGGACTTCAATAAGGCTTTTGACAAGTTTCCAGATGGTAGACTAGTTAACAAGGTTAGAACACACAGAATACAAGGAGAACTAGCTATTTGAATACAGAACTGGCTCGAAGGTTGGTGGCAGAGGGTGTTGGAGAGTTGCTTTTCAGACTAGAGGCCTGTGACCAGTGGTGTGTCGCATGGATCTGTGCTGGATCCACTGTTTTTGTCATTTATATGAATCATTTGGATGTGAACATAGGAGGTATGGTTAGTAAGTTTGCATATGACACCAAAATTGTTGGTGTAGTGGAAGCAAAAAAGGTTTTTTCTGAGTACAACAGGACTTTGATCAGATGGGCGAAGGAGTGGCAAATAGTATTTGTTTAAGATAAATGTGAGATGCTGCATTTTGGAAAGGAAATACGGGTAGAATTTATATACTTAGCAAGTTTTGAGAAGATTTGTAGCTCAAGTTGAGGTTCTAGATTTAGGTTTGCTCACTGAGCCGGAAGATTCATTTACAAACGTTTCATCACCATACAAGGTAACATCTTCAGTGGGCCTCCGGGCGAAGCACTGCTGATAATTCCTGCTTTCTATTTATATGTTTGGGTTTCTTTGGGTCGATGATGTAATTTCCTGTGATGATGTCATGTCCTGTTCTTTTTCTCAGGGTGGTAAATGGAGTCTAACTCGATGTGTTTGTTGATAGAGTTCCAGTTGGAATGCCATGCTTCTAGGAATTCTTGTGTGTGTGTCTCTGTTTGGCTTGTCCTAGGGTGGATGTGTTGTCCCAGTCAAAATGGTATCCTTCCTTATGTGTGTAAGAATGTTAGTGAGAAAGGGTCATGTTGTTTCATGTCTAGTTGATGTTCATATATCCTGATGGCTAGTTTTCTGCCTGTTTGTCCAATGTAGTGTTTGTTACAGTTCTTGCAAGGTATTTTGTAAATGACATTATTTTTGCTTGTTGTCTATATGCGGTCTTTCAAGTTCATTAGCTGCTGTGTTAGTGGGTTACCTATACCATGTATTCAAAAAGAATGGGTACCCAATGAACACAGCCCGCCGATTTCTCAGCAACAAACCCAAACAAGCAGACAAAACACATCCAGAAACCCTAGCCACTCTCCCCTACTCAAAGCTATCTCTGAAATGACTGCCAGACTACTCAGAACCCTTGGCATCATGGTAACCCACTAAATCAGTAGTTAATGAACTTGAAAGACCCGATACAGACAACAAGCAAAACTAATGTCATTTACAAAATACCATGCAAGACGCATAAAAAAACACTACGTTAGACAAACAGGCCGAGAATTAGCCGCCAGGACACATGAAAATCAGCTAGCCACGAAACGACATGACCCGCCCTCACTAGTAAATAGGTGTGATATGTCCTAGCTTCGGGGCATGGTTACAAAAGCACTTCTAAATGGAAGGGACTGAATGAGAGTTTAATTTGAGAATAGCAGGAGCTATTAAATGGCTGCCTAAATGAAGTGGGAGTCATCCGCATTCCTGCATGAATGTCGCTCCCCCACCCAGTTCCAGAATGTTCAGTTTCTGGAGGAAGACAATACAGTTTAACCCTTTAACATTACATTAATGTTCAGAGAAGTAGTATAATTTAATCTTTGAACATTACTCCTCCCCTCTGGTGTATCGATAGTTTTCTCAAGTTGTATTAGTCTAGAATGCAATGCCCAAAGAGTGCTGGAAATAAATTCAATCATAATTTCAAAAAGGAATTGAATAGACATGAAAGGGGGAAGGAAAGAGTGTGAGGGAAAGAACAGAGGGCTGGGACTAATTATGTTGCTGTTTCAAAGAACCTGCATTGGCACATAGACCAAATAGCATTCTGTACAGTGTGATTTTAGCCTTGCACCATTTCAAAGACTTTTATGATGCTGAAACAAGGTGGTTTCATTGTCGTCTTCTAAATTTAGCAAGGTTTATGACGTCCAATTTTCTGGGGTTTTCTTGTGCCAATTATAAATTTGGACAAATAAAAATTTTAAATTATTTGACTTTAACAATGCCCACCAAGTATAGAAGTGATGTGTTTTTCCAGTGTGATGCAGTTCTACTCAGCAGGCTGATTGCCAAGTTTATTCAGTAGAAAGAACATGGTCTAAAGAAGTTTTTAGCTATTGTAAAGGTCAAGCATTAGAACCCAAAGTACTCTGTGTGCGTACTTACTGTGCATCAGATAATCCATGACAAACACCAGCGTCTCCAATTACATATCTTTTGAAGCATGAGAAAGCACAAAGTAAGAATTCCTCTTGCTGAATTCATTTGCAAATATACTAATTTCAGCTTCTATTGCCCTTGGATATTTCAGACCAAACAATTCTTCCTTAAAGTTGAGGTTCTGGATGTAGGTTTGCTCACTGAGCCGGAAGGTTCATTTACAGACATTTCTCTTTTTGCCTTACCAATTTATAGACTTGTTCCTTTTTTATTTTAAAAATTAGGTGACCTAATTTGATTTTATTTCTTTTGTTTGAATCTCAGTACTTGCTCTCATCTTCTACAGAGCATGGTGATGAACTAGTTCTCTTCGATTTGCATTCCCAATTAATGTATTGGCAAGTTTCATTGAAGTTCTGCAGAGCATTGTAGTGACCTCATTAATAGTCTCACCTAACCGTATTTTCTTTTCATGTAAATTGGTGATTATAAAGGAGACATATTGCTTTCCCAGCAACTTCTTATCATTGCATTGCTTTTTTGGTGGATTTTCGAGTGTGGCTGTATTTCTGTTCAAGTTTCTACCTTTAATCAAAAGCTTACTCCAAAGTGGTCATGTGGCTCATTTGTTATTTATGAAATCATGGTCGGATTGAAGTGCTGACTGGAAAATTCCAGTGTTCTGAATAAGATTGTAAATTAATTGTATTTGCTGATAAATAGATGCCCAAATATAAAATATAGATTTCATTCCCTATTAAAACCTATTTCTGCTCATGAGTAACCTTTTGTATTGTGAACCTGTACTCCATAAGTGCAAGAGAGCAATTGCCCTTGAACACAACTTTAGAAATGTGACTGCTTTGTTTGAAAATAAAAAATAGAATTGAAATACTGAATTTCTTAAAAACTATTATTTAAAATTGATTGCACACTAAGCAGGGAGACTGGAACCTTGGTGATATGCCAAAGGAAGTATTGATTTGAAAAACTAGCTAAAATTAGACAAGATCCATGTTCATGACAAATTTCAGTAGAATATTAACATGCTTGCTCATTTCATTTAAGTTTACTGATCTTATCAAAAGGACACTGAAACCTGTTTGGCAGCATATTATATTTTAATATAAATTGTATCCTGAACAGTTCCATTGTAAAATTTGAGGTCATGGGGCTAGTACGTTTAATAGTCATTTTACAATCTTGCCAACTACATAAAATATATTCAAGTTAATAAAACCAAATGGGTAGAAATGAACCCTGAGTTTCTGACATGGAATTATGCTTAAATTTGTTTGACATTGATGCTCTGTAGCAGCAGTGTTGTGTCACCTAGTAGATATACTGCGAAAATTCACTAAGACTCCTCAGGCAGCACCTTGCAAAACCAGTCCCTTCTAGAATTACAAGGGCACCAGATACTACAACATCCGCAAGTTCCCTTCAAAGCCATTCACCATCTTGATTCAGAGACATTGAATTAAAATCCCTGGCATTTCTTCCTCAATAACACATGGACTGCAGCAGTTCATGAATACAGCTCACCCCCAACCTTTTCAAGGGCACCAAGCAGCAGGCAATAATGCCAATGACCCGGTTTCCTATTAATGACTTTTTAAAAAGTCAATATAAGACAGGTTAACTCTGGTTAAAATCCTTGGTTGTTTTATAATGTAATAACCTAATTTCCATCTAGTGAACAATGACTGATAATGTACAATGAAGTAGACTAAGTATGAGTTCATTCAAATTCGACAATCTTGCATAAATAGTTCTGAAGAATTAAATGAATAACTCCTGTTCAATTCCGAATTATGATAAACTTGAAAAATACTGGATTGATAATTCTAATCATACTATCAACATTATTGCAATTCAGGAAGATTCTCCCCGATGTATGTTATGGAGAGTGTTCCCCCTTGCTGCCAATAATTTTTGTTTTTGACCAGCTGAGGGATGAATCCATTTCCTTCTTGTTTAGCATCTCCTGTTTAGTTGGCTACAACAACAACTTTTAATTCCTTTCAGAATGCAGCTACATCACAGTTTAAGTAAAATGTAGTTTTCCAGTGTATGATTAAGAAGCTAATTATAAGCTTTGCTTGACTGCAAGAAAAAAATTTATAGCTTTCTCCCACATCAGAAAAATAATAAAACGCAACAACAGAAAGAAAAATGCAGATATAATGTTTAAGAAAAGAGCCTAGAACAGACAAGAAGATAAAAGAAAATGCAGTTCAAAAGTGCATAGAGTTCTTGAAGTGTTTAGGTTTTAGCCTGAGACTGTGGTAGTTTATTCAATGATTTGTATCATCAGCTGTAGCAAAACTTGTAATTATCTCTGAATTTTCAATGAATGAGTGTTTCTCTGATTTGTTTCTCATCAGATGTTGCTTTCTAAAAGGAAGACAGGCAAAGGAGGGAGAAACATCTTCCAGTTTTATTATTACAAATCCTTTTTTTTTTGCCTCTCTGCTCTGCCTAAAAGCAGTTGCCTACCATACAGTTCATTTCTTAGCTTGATGTTTTTCTGAGCTAGATAATCTGTAGGTGACATTGATCTTTATGTGAAACTTGCCCAGAAAGGTGTAAATCAGAGGTACAGGTCTGAGTTCAATGCTCTTTTATAACCATGTTAATTTTGATTCAGACTGATTTTGTGTTTACACATTCATGAGCTGGTTCAACCTTAATTGGGTACTCACTGCAGCCATCTTTAAATTTAATATTTTGTTACAAAACCATTGCAGTCCATCAAGATGCATTAGATGATTTTTTTAAACCAAAACAACAGGGAGGGTGACACTAAATCATGATGCTCGTACAGAGATCTAGCGGAGATGTTTTGAGCCAAATGGCCATCATCGCTGTAACAATTCTGATTTTTGCTTCTCAAAGAAACTGGGTATTAAAATCTTGTGATGGAAAGCAATTTGATAGTCAATTTTTACCATCATCGCACATTTTCTTAATTGTTCAGTAGCTCAAAATAAAGATTAGATTAGATTACTTAGTGTGGAAACAGGCCCTTCGGCCCAACAAGTCCACACCGACCTGCCGAAGCGCAACCCACCCATACCCCTACATATACCCCTTACTTAACACTACGGGCAATTTAGCATGGCCAATTCACCTGACCCGCACATCTTTGGACTGTGGGAGGAAACCGGAGCACCCGGAGGAAACCCACGCAGACACGGGGAGAACGTGCAAACTCCACACAGTCGCCTGAGTCGGGATTGATTTTTCTAATTTTGTAAAATATTACTTACTACTTGAGCAATTGTTTCTTTTCCTCCCTTACCCCACAATTTCTATTCTATGACAATAACTTACCTTTCGAAAACCATCATTGCCACAGCTGCAGTCCCAAACTTGGGGTAGTATTTGTTTGTGGTAACCCAGGCATTGTGCATGCTGTTACTCCCGAACTGTGCCTTGAACTCACTGATAATGTTGATGCCCTTGGTTCAATGGTTGATAGATGCAAGAATGTTAATCAACACTGAATTTTTACAGAACATCATTCTTCAAATACTTAAACTTTTCTGGTCTGTTGGCACAGATTGAGAAATTCTGTTATTGGATATATGTAGCAAAGATAAAAAAGCACCTAAACTTTAACATGACTAAACAATTCTGCAAATCAAAAGACATGAACCTTAATTAAATTGAACCCTGAAAGGATGAGTTTTTTTTGAGTTTATTCTAAATGATTGTTTCACTTTTTTTAAAAATAAGTAATCAGTCTCTTATTTGTTGGAATTCCAGTTGAAGACAGTCTAATTGATTGCCTTGCAACATTGTCAAACAATCATGCATTCAATATTTTTAGAAGTTCCTTGCATCAATATTTGAGGCTTAGAAGCCATTCTAAAAAACAAAACAGTGATTCTGCTGTTAGCTGAAAATGCTACTGACAAATAGAAATTAACCTGGTCTGTACCAGTGATTGAAGAAACTTGTCCTTTAGATTTGTTTCTAAATATTCATCTGTTCTTTCCCTATACTGATTTACTTTCAATCTATTTTGTAAACCATTCCTTTTGTCTAATCTATCAGAATGAGACTAATTCCGCAAAAGATATGAGCATGTAAGGAGAGTCATAATATTTAGTCCACTGGTCACCCACAAACAAATCTACAACGTACCTTCCTGCCTCTTCTATCCATATATTGTTTTTGTCTTTTCACCTCTGAGTACTCTCAGGATGATTCTGGATCTTCAGCATTAAAGGAAAACTGTGAACTGGCTACAGAGACCCTGCAGTAAGTCTGCAGTTTAGAGCAGTGTTAATGGTGGGCAATATCTAAGGCACCATATTCAAAAGTAAAAGTGTAGGTGGTGTTTAGAGGCTTGCAGTGCTATTTTGGTCGCCACTACTGTCACTGAGCTGAATGGCTTGCTTCTGCCCCTCATTCAAATGTTTGTAAGGCACTTTTTATACATAGTATCTTTTATGTTATGATTATGTAGGATTAAGATTTATATCGGAAGCCCATTACAGTGCATGTGGTTAAATAAATGACCATTATTAAACACAAATATTCTATGATGGTTATAGAATATTTTAATTGGCAGACTTGTAAGAAGAATCACTGTTTTTTGTGCTCTTAACAATTTAGTGCTCAAATAATTCTAACTGTTTGCCATTTGTGATCTTTGCTGCATATGATTTATTACTTTTACATCCTCTGGTTAATTATGGCAGTATGCTTGTAAAACCTCCTCCTTTCTGCACATCCTGAGTCAATGACGTACATATTTGTCTCCTTTTGCTCCTAGGTTTTATATTCCTACTCTATAGGCTTTCTATATATATTAACGGGTTTGTTTTGCACCCGAGGACTGGGCCCTGCTTTTGTCTTTTGTTCAAGGGTAAGTATGTTCAACATTGTACTCTTTACTGATTTGTACTTTTAAATCTGTTCAGTAAGTTCCAACAAAAATAACATTTCATTTTGCAACATTTAAAGTCATCCAATTGGACAAATTATGACTTAATAACAAACTCATGGGAAGGCAGTGATGTAATGGTAAAGTCTCTGTGCTAGTAATCCATAACCCTAGCCTAATGTTCTGTGGATATTCACCACAATGCAATTTAAATTCAATAAAAAAATTAGCCCAATGTCAACCATATAAACACTGCTGATTGTTAGAAAAACCTATCTTGTTCACTAATGTTCTTTCAGAAAATCTGCCATCCTTCTCTTGTCTAGTCCACACATGACTCCAGATCCACAGCAATATGGTTGACTCTTAACTGCTCTTTGGGCAGTTATGAATGGGCAATAAATGCTGGCCTAGCCAGCAATGCCTACATGAATGAATGTTTTAAAAACTAGTTGAACTCCTAAATCCAGAATCTATCTTTAGTACTTTTTTAATCCTAACCATTCATTCTATTTTGCCCAACTACAACATTTCAATTGAAATGGAGTGTCACTAGTCATGGGGACCATTTTATTCAGCTTGAGTGGATTGCATAATAATATTAGTGATTTAGTTTAATAGTGCATTATTTTCATTTTGTAATCTTCCTAACCTTATCAATCTCACTACAGAGTACACTAATTTGTTTTATTACAAGACTGCATTAATACTGACAGCCTTCAAGTACATTTATTCAAATGGCCATATTAAATATGTGAAGCTAGATTTTATTTGTGTAGAAGAATCCTCAGTTTTTGAAGAAGGCATCCTAGCCCCTGAAGCTGACTTCTGCCATAGAACAGAAAATGCTGTAGAAATTCAGTAGGTGTGACAGCAGCTATGGATAGTAAGCAAAATCAATATTTTGGATCCAGTGACCATTCTTCAGAATACTTTCCATAGATGCTGCCAAGCCTGCTAGGTTTCTCCAACCATTTCTGTTTTTGTTTTTGTTTCAAGTTTACAGTATCTGCAGTTCTTTGTTTTCTGTCTTAGTACACTTGGCAAAAAAAAATTTGGATAGTAAGTCAGATCAAGAACTGAAATCTCAAATCAGAACAATTAGTTGTATATAGACTGGGAAATAAGCAAGATTTTTCTGCTGTTAATGGTAAATATGGTTTCACTCTATCAAGGTAACTCCCATACAAGCAAAGCCTTTAAGTGATATTTTGTTAATGTGAAAATAAATTCAAGATTCCAATAATTGTTCACAAATGATTAAGTGTTCAAAGATTTTAATGTGGTCTAAATCTGAACACCATGAAAAACTCCATCATTAAGTCCCTCTGATGGTTTATCTGCAGGAAGGGTGTTTTGGGCAAATCTCGAAAGGTTGTACAGTTTAGTGCATTTCTCACATTTTAAGTAATAATTGTGAAGTGCACATATTTTAAAGATTTAGTTTTCATTGAACAGAAGTAAAATATTTAATGTAAGGTGTTTCCAATTACAAGTATCATACAATAAAAATTCTATATTAGATATAATATGTTAAATAAGCTAAATTCATTTAAACAATTGTAAGGCCACTGAGACAACTGTTTAAAAGATATTGGCTGAAATAATTCTGCAATAAGAATAAATCTACAATTTTGGATTTAAGAAATAGTTTATTTAATACCATTACGCTTCCTTAGGAAATCATTTTATAAAAGCATGTAGAAAGCAAATTACAATGTTTAGGTCTGTCCTTCAAATGTATCAAAAGATCAATGGTTTGAAGTACTTGTGAAAATTTCTATTTGTACAGTATTAATGTTAAATCCAAAGGGTTTTTACAAATACATTAAGGACAAAAGGATAACTAGGGAGAAAATGGGGCCTCTCAAAAATCAGCAAGGCAGACTTTGTGTCCAGCCACAGGGGGTGGTTAAGATATTAAACAAGAATTTTGCATCAGTTTTTACTGTGGAGCCGGACATGGAAGATATAGAATAGAGGGAAATAGATGGTGACATCTTGAAAAATGTCCATATTACAGAGGAGGAAGTGCTGGATGTCTTGGAACGGTTAAAGGTGGATAAATATCAGGACCTGATTGAAGATTTGTAGCTCGGGTGTCCGTTGTTGTGGTTCTGCTCGCCAAGCTGGAAGTTTTTGCTGCAAACGTTTCGTTCCCTGGCTAGGGAACATCATCAGTGCTGTTGGAGCCTCGTGTGAAGCGCTGCTTTGATGTTTCTTCCGGTATTTATATTGGTTTGTTCTTGCTGCTTCCGGGTGTCAGTTTCAGCTGCAGTGATTTGTATGTGGGGTCCAGGTCGATGTGTCTGTTAATGGATGTTCTTGCCGTTCCCGGAAACGGCAAGAACAAACCAATATAAATACCGGAAGAAACATCAAAGCAGCGCTTCACACGAGGCTCCAACAGCACTGATGATGTTCCCTAGCCAGGGAACGAAACGTTTGCAGCAAAAACTTCCAGCTCGGCGAGCAGAACCACAACAAATATCAGGACCTCATCAGATGTACCCTAGAACTCTGTGGGAAGCGAAAGAAGTGATTGCTGGGCCTCTTGCTGAGATATTTGTATCATCGTTCGTCACAGGTGAGGTATCGGTAGACTAGAGGTTGGCTAACGTGGTGCCACTGTTTAAGAAGGGTGGTAAGGACAAGCCAGGGAACTATAGACCAGTGAGCCTGACCTCGGTCGTGAGCAAGTTGTTGGAGGGAATCCTGAGGGATAGAATGTGCATGTATTTGGAAAGGCAAGGACTGATTAGGGATAGTCAACATGGCTTTGTGCGTGGGAAATCATGTCTCACAAACTTGATTGAGTTTTTTGAAGAAGTAATAAAGAGGATTGATAAGGGCAGGGGTTAGATGTGATCTATATGGACTACAGAACTGGCTCAAAGGTAAGAGACAGAGGGTGGTGGTGGAGGTTTGTTTTTCAGACTGGAGGCCTGTGACCAGTGGACTGCCACAAGGATCGGTGCTGGGTCCTGTAATTTTTATCACTTGCATAAATGACTTGGATGTGAGCATAAGAGGTACAGTTAGTAAGTTTGCAGATGACACCAAAATTTGGAGGTGTAGTGGAAGCGAAGAATATTACCTTAGATTACAACAGGATCTTGACCAGATGGGCCAGTGGTCTGAGAAGTGGCAGATGGAGTTTAATTCAGATAAATGCGAGGTGCTGCATTTTGGGAAAGCAAATCTTAGCAGGACTTATACACCTTAATGATAAGGTCACAGGGAGTATTGCTGAACAAAGAGACCTTGGAATGCAGGTTCATAGCTCCTTGAAAGTGGAGTCGCAGGTAGATAGGATAGTGAAGAAAGCGTTTGGTATGCTTTCTTTTTATTGGTCAGAGTATTGAGTACAGGAGTTGGGAGGTCATGTTGCGGCTGTACAGGACATTGGTTAGGCCACTGTTGGAATATTGCATGCAATTTTGGCCTCCTTCCTATTGGAAAGGTGTTGTGAAACTTGAAAGAGTTCAGAAGGGATTTATGAGTATGTTGCCAGGATTGGAGGATTTGAGCTATAGGGAGAAGTTGAACAGGCTGGGAATGTTTTCCCTGGAGCGTCGGAGGCTGAGGGGTGACTTTATAGAGGTTTACACAATTACGAGGGGCATGGATAAGGTAAATAGGCAAAGTCTTTTCCCTGGGGTGGGGGAGTCCAGAACTAGAGGGCAGAGGTGTAGAGTGAAAGGGGAAAGATATAAAAGGCATCTAAGGGGCAACTTTTTCACACAGGGTGGTACGTGTATGGAATGAGCTGCTAGAGAAAGTGATGGAGGCTGGTACAATTGCAACATTTAAGAGGCATTTGGATGGGTACATGAATAGGAAGGATATGGGCCGAGTGATGGCAGTTGGGACTAGATTGGGTTGGGATATTTGGTTGGCATGGACGGGTTGGACGTAAGGGTCTGTTTCCATGCTGTACATCTCTATGACTCTAAGCCCACAGTAAATATGATTCATGAATATTTTAGTAAACTTTTTAGATAAAGATCTCCTATTAATTCTGGCATAGATCCCAACAGTGTGAAAACAGGTAATTCGACCCAACAGACCACACCAACCCTCCAAAGATCAGCCCACCCAGACCCACCCCACTACCCTGTCTCTGTAACTGTTTCCCCTAATCCTGAATGCTACAGGCAATTTAGTTTGGCCAATCCACCTAATTTACACATCTTTGGACTGTGGGCGGAAACCCACATAAACACCGACATTTGCCTGAGGATGGAATCAAATCTGGGTGTATGGCACTGTGATGCAGCAGGGCTAACCACTGAACTACTGTGCTGCCTGTAGATTGTGACTTCTGCATATTTAGCTTTCAGTCATTTCACGTTCCTTAAATTTGTGCAGTCATGCATCCTATTGGATAAGGCAAAAGTAGCTTGTTTTATATGGATTGTATTGCAATTAATATCTCTTTGTGATTTATAAATATATTGTTGATAACCTGTTCAATATTGAACATCCCTGCTCAATAGGATTGTTAATGCAATTTTCAGCATTTCACTTGCTATAATTGCTTTTTGAGCACATCCCTCGAATTGTCCTTATTCTACTGTTGAGCCACTTTTAATGTCATAATATTCAATAAGAAAGAAGAAAGAAAATTTACAGCCCAGGAACAGGCCCTTCAGCCCTCCAAGCCTGAGCAGATCCAAATGTATGGTCTAAACCTGTAGGTCAATTCCTAAGCATCTGTATCCCTCTGCTCCCCAACTACTCGTGCATCTGTCCAGACGCATCTTAAATGAATCTACCGTGCCTGTCTCTACCACCTCTGCTGGCAACACGTTCCAAACGCCCACCACTCTGTGTGAAGTACTTACCACAAGTAACCCCCTTAAACTTTCCACCTCTCACCTTGAAAGCATGACCTCTCGTTATTAAATCCTTCAGCCTGGGAAAAAGCTTGTCTCTATCCACCCTGTCTATGCCCTTCATGATTTTGTAAACCTCAATCAGGTCCCCCCTCAATTTCCTTTTTTCTAGTGAAAATAAACCTAACCTACTCCACTTCTCTTCATGGCTAGCACCTTCCATACCAGGCAACATCCTTGAAACCTTCTCTGCACCCTCTTCAAAGCATCCACATCCTTTTGGTAATGTGGCACCCAGAACTGAACACAGTATTCTAAGTGCGGCCAAACCAATGTCTTGTACAATTTTAACATGACTTGCTAGCTCTTATACTCAATACCCCGTCCGATGAAGGTAAGCATACTGTATGCCTTCTTGACCACTCTATCCACCTGTGCAGCAACCTTCAGGGTACAATGGACTTGCACTCCCAGATCTTTCTGTCCATCAACTTTTCCCAAGGCTCTTCCATTCATTGTATAATTCGCTCCAGAATTAGACTTGCCTAAATGCATCACCTCATTTGTCTGGATTGAAAGCTATCTGCCACTTTTCTGCCCAACTCTCTCCAGTCTATGTATATCCTCCTGTATTCTCTGACAGTCCCTTATGCTTTCTGCCACTCCACCAATCTTTGTGTCATCTGCAAACTTGCTAATCATACCAACAGTGCCTTTTTCTAGATCATTTCTGTATATTACAAACAACAGTGGCCCCAATACTGAGCCCTGTGGAACACCTCTAGTCACCTTTCTCGATTTGGAGAAACTCCCTTCAACTACTACTCTGTCTCCTGTTGTTTAATCAGTTCTTTATCCATCTAGCTAGAACACCCTGCACTCCCTGTGACTTCACTTTCTTCATTGGTCCACAATGGGGAACCTTATCAAACGCCTTACTAAAGTCCATGACTTCAAAGCTTTTAACATGATCTATACAATGCCTGTTTTAAACATTTATCATGTGCCAAAGATACATTCAGATCTAGATTCCTGTCAAATAAACATATACTAATTACTGTCTGCATCACTGACTCTAGGGAGAGCTAACTCTCTCAAGCCCCCACCATCTGTTCAACTTACTGTTCATCTCCCTTTGTCAACATTATTTACTAGTATCCTTCAGTTCCAAAGAAGAGTCATCTCAAACTCGATGGCAGCTCACTGTTTCTTTATCCACATGTGCTGTCAGACCCACTGAGTTTTTTCAGAATTCATTTCAGATTTCCAGCATCCACAATATTGTGTATTTATATAACCATTGTATGGTCTCCAATTTCTCTTTACTTACATGTTGCCTCAATCCATTCTTTGTTGCCTAGTTTACACTTTTGTTATGCCCCATGTGCAATAATATTCACCAACCAACTCTAGGTATCTGTTCTTGTAAACCCCTGCCTCTTCCTTGTATCATTTTAAGAGACAGTATTCAAAAGAATCAGAGGAGATACATAAATAGACTGGTGAAAAGTTTCTAACTTTCTCATATGAAAGTAGACCTGGGGACTGGGTAACTATCCCTCTCTCAGAAAGCAACTAGTCCATTTAAATATAAAATTGAGCTGCATGCCGCATGTAATAAAACCCTGGGTCGGTTTCTTGGGCCTCAGGGAAAAAAAACCTGGCAGCTAAAAGGACGGATGGCTGTTTCACGCAACGTATACAACCTGAAAAGTTCACTCTTTAGAGAATGATGCTTGTCCAAGTTTTGAGTTTTTTTAAATGCACAATGTCTGTTTATAACTCTGTGCAAGGTCATCTGTGCTTCTAGAGATATTGGTAATGCATGATTTTCATTTCCTTGTTTGTTTTGCAGCATCCTATGCAGACATATGGTTATGCCTTTATGTTTTCCTTGACTGGATATTTTGGAATTTCCTTTGTACTAGCTTTGATAAAACTCTTTGGAGCACTTGTTGCTGTAACAGGTAGTATATCCCTCATTTATGGTTATTGTTCCTTTTTTAAGTAGTTGTTTCAACAGAAAAAAATGTGATCAGACGTTTTGCCCACTATGCTATCCTAATAAAAGTATAATTTGGTTTACTCTTTTTAAATCTACCTGTAATGCAACAGTTTTTACAGATGGAGGCAGTGGCCTAGTAATAATGTTACTGGATTAATAATCCAGAACCCTGGTTAATGTTCCAAGGACGTGGGTTTGAATCCCACCATGGCAGATGGTGAAATTTAAATTCCGTAAAACTGGAATAGATAGTTGAGTTAATGATGATCATCAAACTGCTATCAATTGTCATAAAAACCCAGCTGATTCTCTACTTTTCCTTTTTAGGGAAGAAAATGTGCTGTCCTTCTCTGTTTTGGCCTGCATGTTATTCTAGACCCATGTCACTTAACTTTGGGTATGGGTAATAAAGGCTTACTGAGTCTATGATGCCCTTATCCCATAAATGAATGATTTGAAAACTGGACCAGTATGATAGTAATTTATGTCCAGATTACACCCAAAGCACAAATTGTACCTTGTGGGTAGAATCTTGAAATCTGCTGACAATGCAAAAGTAACTATAAATGTTGAGGAGGATTTTCAAAGACTTATGCGGACAATTAGATTAGATTAGACTTAGTGTGGAAACAGGCCCTTCGGCCCAACAAGTCCACACCGACCCGCCAAAGCGCAACCCACCCATACCCCTACATTTACCCCTTACCTAACACTACGGACAATTTAGCAATGAAATAGCCAAATGGTTAGCATATGCAATTTAAATAGATAAGGTATGATACATTTTGGGCAGCAACCAATCCAAATAAGAAGGGTGTGAATGAAGAGTCATCTGGGAGATAATTGGTACAGCTAGATGAAGAAATAGCAGTCAACAGCATTTTGGATTTTGTAAGTAAGGATGTGTATTACCTCTGTCCTCTTGTATTCTATTTATATAATTTAGGTAGGCCAAAGTTAGGGGTTCCTGAATAAGGTTTTGTATGTCTTTAGTATTGTTATGAAGTTGAAGGTGTGTGCTGTATCTTTTAAGAGAGAGAAAATACTGTTCTGAACAAAGAGATTACAAGTACCTATGAATATGATGAGATGGCAGTCTCAGATTGTACTGGAAAAATGGAAATGTGTAATATTTGGCTGTGAAATGGATACCTGAGTTTTGGTTGCTGTTTTGACAACAATTCAAATTTAACCAATCAGTTTAAATTACACCTCAAAATGCTAAAACCCAATCACATTTGAATTATTGTTTTGCCAATGAGACGATCTGATGTTGGAGATATAAGAATGCAGAGGCCACTCGGGTGTTTTCCTATTTTTCCTGGTGGTGGAAATTAAATAAAGATTTGTGCACTTTGTGTGTCTCTCACTGTGTCTAACACCTGCACACACACACCATGGGTGCTGGGGAAAATAAGCACTACCGCAGTTAGGCGGTCGTGTGGGGGGAAAAAAGAGAAAAGTAAAAAAAAAAGAATGCAGATTTCTTTGAAAATTGGTTAGAGAACAACTGTCAGAGAGAGAGAAACTTCTGCAGACCTAATTGCCCATCTTAACATCTTGCTGTCAAAGAAATTAGAAAACACTCTCTATCAAAAGTATCTTTTCATGTGAAATATATAGTAGAAAGAAAGTAGGCGAGCCAGGAAGATTGCAGCCGGAAGAGCGAAGACACAGAAGAAGATAGCAACTATGTGGTTTTGAAATTACATTGATATCATTTTAATAATATTATTGGAACAGCATATTCTTAGAGTTGGAAGCAGATAGTAAGCAGTTAAGAGAAGGGAAGGCTTAGAATTTTGTGACTAGCTTTTGTTTAATGTTCACTTTTAGAGTTAAAAAATAAGTTAATGTTATTTTTTTAAATAATGGAATTTGAGAGTCCTCTGTCACTCATATTTTAACAGATTGTGAGGAAAGGTGAGCTTTTCTGGGTGTTTAGTTTAATTAACAGAGGGGTTCAACTCCATGTCATAACAGTATCTATTGATACATTAAAGCCACAAGAGATTACCCCAGTAATTGTTTTTAAAAAGCAGACTAAATTGGAGTGCATCCTTCTGAGTTGGAAAACCTGATGTTCTTTTATCATGCAACCCAACTAATGCTGACCTACTTAATTGGAGTTGAAATCAGTTATAGTTGAACCTGCTATTGTAAGTCAGAAATGCAGTGGCTTTTTTTAGATGTACCCTAGGCTGCCAATATTTTTGTGTAATGTTATTCATTCATTTGACAAACATAGTCCTATATTGACCATTGTCTGTTAACTAATTTGAAACTTGGCATTTATTCGACATTACATACAAATTTTCAGAAAGTTACTTCCCTGATTCTTTTTCTCCCCGCTGTGTTTGTAGTAGATAAAATATTTCTGAGCAGAGGTGAACATATGTTTGTTTCTTTTGCAGTAACTACTGGAAGAAAAGCAATGACAATTGGTCTATCATTTTTCTTCTTTGCAAAGCCTTTTACTTTTCAGTAAGTAAACCTAAAATTTATGCAAATATGGCCTCAAAGTAGCTTGCTAATTGTTTGAAATTGCATAAACTTCTGTATAGTGGATGAAATGTAGTAATGCATTTATGATAACTGCGAGTCATTGCCTAAGCGTGTCCAGTCGTTCCACTGAACAGTTGCTTAACAATGCCCTATAGTCAAGCGTTTTCATAGATCAATCTCACCTACCTGTAATTTCTGCATTAACCTTCTGCCCCAAAGGGCCATAAGATATAGATGCAGAATTAGGCCATCCAGCCCATCATGTCTGCTCTGCCATGCGATCATTGCTAATATATTTCTCAATCCCATTCTCCTGGTTTCTTCCCAAAGCCCTTGTTCTCCTTACAAATCAAAAGTCTATTAATCTCTGTCTTAAATACACTCAATGATTTGACCTCCACAGCCCTCTAAGGAGGTGAGTTCCACAAATTAACCATCCTCTGGCTGAAGAAATTCATCCTTCCCTCAGTTCTAAAAAGTCATCCCTTCACTCTTAGGCTATGCCCTTTTAATTTTAGTTGCATCCAAAAGTGGAAACAGTTTGTCGACGTCTGCTCTATCGAGGCCTCTCAGTATTCTGTAAGCTTCAGTCTGATCACTTCTTCATTATTCTAAACTCCATTGAGTGCAGATTTAGAGTCCTCAACCGCTCTCATATGACAAGCCTTTCATACGTGGGGTCATTCTTGCAAACCTCTGGATCCCCTCCAAGGCCAGCACAACCATCCTTAAATATGTACACCAAAATTGCTCTCAGTATTCCAAATGCTGACTGAGAGCCTTGTCCAGCCTCAGCAGTTCATCTCTGCTCTTATCATCATGCCCTCTTGAAATGAATGTCAGCATTGCATTTGCCTTCCTAACTGAACTTGCATGTTAACTAGGAGTTTGAACAAGGACTCCCAAGTCCCTTGTATTTCAGATTTCTGAAAATAATCTGCGCTTCTATTTTTCCTTCAAAAGTGCTTAACATCGCACTTTCCCACATTGTATTCCATCGGCCAGGTCTTTGCCCACTCTCCTAGTCAGTTCAAGTCCTTCTGCACCTTCACCACTTCTTCCTCAGATTGTTAATATATGACATGAATAGTTGATCCAACACTGATTCCTGCAGAGCTCCACCCGTCACCAGCTGCCATTCTGAAAAAGATCCCTTTATCCCTAATCTCTGCTTTTACCAATTAGCTAATCCCCTATCCATGCCAGCACCTAACCTTTATGACCATGGTCTCTTATCTTATTTAGAAGCCTCCTGTGTGGCACATTGTCAAAGCCCTTCTGGAAATCAAAATAGATCACATCCAGTGGCTCTCATGTCTGACTTGCTTATTACTTCCTCAAATAATTCTAAAACATTTGTCAGACATGCTCTCCTGTTGATGAAGCTATGCTCCCTTAGCCCTATCTTACAATGCACTTCCAAGTACTCCATAGTCTCATCTTTAATAATGGACTCAAATTTTACCAACAACTGAGGTCAGGCTACCAGCCTATAGTTTCCTCTTTTATCCCCCTCCCTCCCTGGGAGTGGTGTTAAATTAGCTATTTTCTACTGTCTCCCCGATCCAGTCTGTCCTGAAATTTCACAACCAATGTCTCTACAATCTCCTCAGCTAGCTCCTTCAGAATTCTGGGGTGTAGCCCACTTAGGGTGATTTATCCACCTTCCGATCTTTCAGCTTCTCCTTAGTGATGGCCGCTACCTTCAACTCTGCCAGTGACTGTCTTGAAGTTCTGGTATGCTGCTGGTGTTTATCACTATAAAAACTGATGCAAAGTATCACTTCAGTTCCCTGCTATTTCTTTGTTCCCCATTACTATTATTCCAGTCTCATTTTCCAGTGGTCCAATGTCTGTTCTTGCCTTTCTCTTACCTTTTTTTAGATATCTAAAAACTCATGCAAACTTCTTTTACATTACTAGCTAGCTTACTCTTATTTCATCATCTCTTTCCTTCCTGCTCATTTTAGTTGTCTTCTAGTTTTTAAAGGCTTCCCACTCCTCTGGCTTCCCACCAACCTACTTTTCCTTTGCTTTTGTCCAGTCCCTGACTTCCCTTCTCATCCTGTCTTTAGTATGCTGCTGCTTCCTTAGGATGAAATTCTGCCATGCCTCCCATATTACCCTCAAACTCCTGCTATTACTGCTCCTCCTTCTCTGCTAGGCTCCTCTTCCAACCAACTCTGACCAGCTCCTTCCTCATGTCTTAACGGTTACCTTTACTCAGTAGTAATGCCATTACATCCAATTCCAGCTTCTTCACCCCCTCCCCACCCACCCCCCCCAAAAAAAACTGCAGGAAAGATTCTATCACATTATTGTCACTGCACGTTAGGAGTTTCTTCAGCTTAGGCACCATATTTCTAGACCACCTCATTAAACATCACCAAATCCAGAATTGCTGTTCCCCAATACATTGTACCACAAGCTGCACCAAAAAATGCCATCTTGTAGGCATTTCATAAATTCCTTTTCTTGAGATCAGCTATCAATCTAGTTTTCCTTGTACATCTGCATATTGAAGAGCCCCACAATTATTGCAATAATGCCTTTGTTACATGCCTTTTCTATTTCTTTTTGATTTATTTTCTTCCCCATATCCTGACTACTGTTACAAGGCCTGTAAACAAATCCCATCTGGGTCTTCTCTCTTTTTTGCAATTCCTCAACTCGACCCACACTAACTATACATCTTCCAACCCGATATCACTTCTTGTTGTTGATGTAATTTCATTTCTTACTAATAAGGCAAACCCGACCCTCTGTCCATCTCCTTTCAATACAACACGTGTCCTTGGATATTTATTTCTCACCCTGATGCCCTTGCAGCCACATATCTGTGATAGCCACAACATTGCATCTGCCTTTTAATCTGTACTTGAAGCTCATTTATCTTATTTCATGTACTGCATGCATTTAAATACAACATCCTCTGTCCTGTGCTGACTACCTCCTTTTCATTGTCCCAGCATCTGTTGTGACTGAAACTAGTTTCCTGATGCTTTCCATTCTTTCTGTTACTTGTTCTGGAAAATTTAATAACCTCCTCTGAGCCCTTCCCCCACCCTTAACTTTTTCCATTATTTTCCATGCAACTGAACACAATCCCTCCTCCCCAATATTTAGTTTGAAGCCCTATCCATAACTCTGACCAATTTCTCAAGAGACACAACAACTGGGATTTTCAGCTGTTTGTGGAGATGAAAATAGGAGGCCTCCAGAATGCAATGAAATTCTTGAAATATGGATGGGGAGTCAGCTTGCTTCCAATTAACTGCCTGATAAACTGGTCCTCAAAAGAGGTTAACAGGCCACACTACCACACTAGAAGACAACTTTCAATTCATATTTGTGTGTAGTGAGGTTACCTCCACTGTACTGCCTCCTCTCTTCTGAAAGACAGTTGCATGCCCCCTTACAGCTCTTCTGTCTTTTCAAGTTTTGCACTGCTGAGTACTCCTGCCTCCTTGTAATACTAACTCTACTAATTGTGCAAATGCTGCTGTCCACATTCAAGGTGTCACCAAGCCCATCATTTCCTATCCTTGGAATGAATAAGTCCCAACACTTTCTCCAAGCTACCTCATTTTATATTTGTCCTTTGGTATTTTATTATGGTCAGAAGTTAGTCTGGATCAATTTTGTCAGCTCATTTCATTGTACATTGTCTGTGTTTGCTCCGATCCAATTCTGGTCGTCTCCATTCATTTTGGAGACGAATGCAACTTTTGTGCATGACAATCTAGGAATACATCAGGTGGATTAGCACCAGAAACTTCTGGTGTTCACTGATATTGAAATACAATTTCAGTGTTTAAGCTTTAACTTTTATGGTAGGAGCCTGTAGATTCTACAAATTGTAGTAATACTAATTGCACTTTTTTTTTGTCTTTTTAAGCTATTTATGGTCAGGTCTTGTGGTCCTCCTTGGTATCTTTCTAAATATATACAGCAAAAATAGGGACAAAATTAAGCTGCCATCACCGCTTGATCTTTGGAAAGTAATCAAGAAAAAACAAATTACATCAATGTCTCAGACTGTGTAGAATCCATTGTAACATGCATTATTTGAATTTGATCACACCATGCAGTTATTTATTGACTGCATCCGGACATTCTGCAGCAGTGGACACATGATGCACATGTGACTGATTATTTTTGCTAAAAAGCAAATTTGATCAGTGAAGATTGGAAAAACTCTGAATAGAGCGATGTTGTAAAAGGTAACAATGCAATTCATGGTCAATGTTGTCTGTAAATATCACAGATTGTTTACTAATAATGTATATAAAATTCCTGATTTATGAACTTTGCCACTGAAACTTTTGCCTGGGTTTTTATTGCTTTGTAAATGAATCAGACATATTCTGCATTTTTCTTTTCAGTGGTAATTACTAATGGGGCCAAATGTTTTTTTAAAACATGTTGTGCATACTTGTACAGTTTGACAAATAATTGTGTGGTACAGTAGTATTTAAAGTGGTTATTTATCATGATTGTACAATTAAATATACCTCTCAAGTACATGTTGATGCATCTTAATTGTACTGAGTTCCAAAATTAATGCACAACAGTTGGAAAATGTGTATTAAACATTGTGGTTATGAAGTTTTCATTGGAGAGTGACCCTAAATAGGCAAATATTTCTTTATTGTTCTTAATTTATTTGAGTGCAAAAAAAAGTGCCATGTTAAGACATGTTTACTGTGTTTTGTCAAAATATTATCTCGTGCACAGCACCTCCAGTGGAATGTACTGTTCATCTTTTTATGAAGAACCTTTAGAGTCATGGACCAGAGAAGTTCCAGTGAGCTTATTACAAAATTAATTTTGTGTTGTGACCTTTCCATTATTCTCTTTTTGCACAATACCTTTTTCATCCTTTTTTATAGTTTTTAAGAGAGAATGATAAAATGTATTTTAACATGTTCAAGTTACATGTCTTTTAATATGGAAAGAAAAATGAAGCTGAGTAAAGCATATTGCTAAATCTTTGAATATTGTGCAGTTACAACTTTTTTTAAACCTTGGATTCATGTAAGTTTACAAAATGGTATTGCTCTTCACTTTCATAATCGTCATTCTTTAAATGGAGCGTACATTCTATTGCAAAGTATCAGCAGTTGGGTTGAAAATACAGTAAACATTGCACTGTTGCTGAATCTTTAGCAACAGATACAATTTTGTATATTTGAGGCCATTATTGAAATGCTACTCTGTGCATGAACAGGAAATTATGTAAGCATGCCTCTTTAGTTAGAGAGATGAATATTATTACTATGTAAGTCACAGGCTCGAGTAAGGCTGTCAATGATTAAATAGAACAATGTTGGAAATTGAAGTTCTCTTTAAAACTAAGCTTTTAGCATTTCAAGTTCAGCATTTCCTGCATAGCATGAGGCCTCATGTAACTGTGTAACAGTAGTAATTAGCTTTTCACAAGCATAAACAAAAGGTTTCTTGAGTGCAACACTACACTATTTTACATGCAATGTTTTCAAAAAATTTTAATTTCCTTCTTCATAAGGAATGAAAACTAACTGTCAAATGGAAGTGGACAAGAGGACAGCAGTCATCCAACATAGCTAAAACGTTCAGGCAATGGATTGACATAGCATAAGTTATTCCCTATTCTCAAATGCTCAGGGGCAGTCCTTGTAAGCAGCAGCCTTCATCATGATGAAAGATGGACCAGAAGAAGAGATGCAGAAAAGTTCCCTAACAGCTCAACTGGAGAGTAGGAATCTGTCCCCAAAACTTAAGTCCAATTAATTCTGTGCTGACAGCCAGTACCTCTTCTGATGTCAGTGAACCGTCCCCAGTCGTCAGTTGTGTACTCACTTTATATAATTAACAAATCCATATCTGAACTGGTGCTTAACAAACTCAACATCTCCTCATACCTCTCCAAAATCAAGGAGGAGATGTGGGATACCACAAATTTAATTGGCATTATATTTTGAGAAGCTGGGTGGCAGCAATCTTGTACATAATATGCATATTAAGTAATTGTTAAAGTAAGAAGTCACTTTGTCACTGGAGTATTTTTAAATTCAACTGATTTGTTTAATGGAAAATTTAGTATTAGCAGCAGTGGATGCTATATTGGAAATCCTAAAAATATGTGAGAGCATGTCTTTGACAGGCTGTATTGAAAGAGGTTGTGAAAGGAACAATGGAGTTAAGAGTCTGGAATAAGTTAGCTTAAGGTGCTTTCTGTGTGCTTTACATTTTGATTAAGGAAAAACAAGCTGCCAGACTTGGTGAAAGAGCTTCAGGATAAAACCGATTACGAGCAAGAAAGCATTGTTCCCAATGATCGAAAGAGTTTTTTAAAAAAAAAATTTTTCTGCGAATGGTAGCAGTTATAAAGATCACTTTATAAAAAATATCTTCCTTTTTGTGAAAAAAATGTTTGGTTTATTCTCAACATACAAATAAATGAAATTTGTCAGATACCCAATTTCAGCATACATGCATTGTTCTAGTTTTCAGGAGAAAAATTGTAAGTCAGAGGTATAAGTGAGAAAAACCGATAAAGAAGTACAACATGACATCGCCTGCCCCTTCTCAGAACGGCAAAATTGATTCTTTCTGTTGACTATTTATTTCTTACCATGCATCTGTGTGGTTAGATCTGTGATTTTGGACAGGGCGTAATTCTGGATCTCTACATTCTATATAATATGGATATTGTTAATCCATTGGGCTTCTTACAGCAACACACTAGATTTTGTTGTTGTCTCTTTAGATAGACTTTGAGAATCAGTTTTGCTGGGACAGTGTGTTTGGGAATAATATTGTGTGTTTTTTTTAAATTGTCTACTACTAGGCACTATTATATTACACTATTTAAAACCACCAACACTGAATAAAATTGTTACTGAAATTGAGATTTGATAAAAGAACTTGATACAAGTTGTTAGTTCAAGCTCACGATGGGAAATTTAATTGAAGGTTCAGGGGGTGAGAGCAGGGTTAAATGCATTTAATTGTTTATATTCTAATTTAAAATCAAATCAAAGCCAATGGAAACTGCTGGGATGGTTTTAATTTGTACAAAAATGGACTTGTTTGATCAGAAATTAATTGATCAATTTAAAAAAAAAACCTGTCAGCCCAACAACTTTGTGTTATCTTGGAATCCTACATTCTGACAGGCTGTTAATTTTATAAACTAGTTTTCTTAATTTTTTAACAGTTCTATTCAAAGTAAATTAAATTCAAGCTTAACTTAAAAAGTGTAAAAGTCAAAAATTAAGTAGCACAGTTAGTGCTGAAGGTGAATAAAAACAAACTGCTGGAGAAGCCCAACAAATCTGGCAGCATCTATGACAAGAGAAACAGAATTAATATTGAGTCCATTATGTCTCTTTTCCAGAAAAAGAAACTTGAGTTTTCAAGCATTTTGCTGTTTTTATTTCAGATTTACACCAGCTACAGTTTATTTGTACTAACACCAAAAGGAGGTCATGATTTAGTGTCTGTTGTCCAGTTTATATTTAATTTATAGTTCAAGTATGCAAATAAACATCAAGGAGTTCTTATAACAATGGTAGTGACCCTACCTCTGAGCCCAAAGGCCTGGTTCAAGTCCCACCTGTACTGAGAGGTGTCATAACACATCTGATTAGGTTGATTGCAAATGCCTACCAATAAATACCAAAATATTTCATCGATATGCCTTTGTATGCTTAAAGGTGTTTAAAGCTCATGGCTTACTACCCAGTAATGGTGAAAATGAATGAAAATAAAGTTTGACATTGAACCCCATTTCAGCACTTTTCAATGTCAAAATCTATTTTTCAACAGTTTGACTTTCTATTTATGTCTTCCTTCAAATAATATTTTCTTCAATTTTCACTCATTTAGTAAAGGAAAATAAATAAACTATGTCCTATTGTTTGTCCTGTTGAAAATTGTCACATATTTGCTATTTGCAGTGAATCACTGAATTGTTGAACTGGAGGTTGCATCTTCTCATGTAAGTGTCTATTTTAAATTATTAAAAGCAGAGACAAGTACATGTGAAATAACTGTAAGTCAGTTAAGAATTCACAATGGATACCTTCTTATTCTTTAGTAATGTATTTCAGTGCCAGTTTTAATAAATAAAATCTTACAGTTTTTCATTTCAGGTATGCCTGACTAAGATTCAGAAGTGAATAACAGTAAGCCAATTAAAATTGATGTAGTCTTTTGCCAGTTTCACATGTTCACTAGATGTGCCACTGTTCTGTATTCAAGTTTCATTATCAATACATTCTAGGAAGAAGTAAACTTCTGTAAAGATGCAACAAATTAAGCATGCTACAGTGAAGTCCCACCATTCCTTGGGGTTTTATTTCTGGGAATTTTCACAAATGATAAACATTGGAGTCAATAGGATAGGTTCCAACCATCCAAAAATTTAATATATGCGATACACAAATAATGAAATATTGGTTCTATGTTTTTTTCATAAACATTAAGCTATTTTACTGAAGAAATAGCATAACAAACTAAGAAAAATGTTATTTGTCACATTAACTCTTAAGGCATACCAGCAGAAATGAAGTTGGTGAAGACTTATTTGAAGGTGGAGGAATGAGGAATGTTTAAGGTGGTTGATGTTGATGTGATAGTTAATTCAAAAACTCTGTATATCAGGAATTGAAAGGGGGGGAATAAGCAAAACATGTTTTGCTCCTGCAGAGTTTCTACAGTATCTAAAAATGAAAGAGTAGATAAAGTAGCGTTGGTCTTTTCGAGTGAAAATAGTGAGTTAATGATATGATCATGGCAACTGGAATGATAAATATTTTGCAGACTGAGCTGAGTTGTACTGGAATTTTGAAGAGTGAGGGATTACTTAATTGAAGTATATGAGATTCTGAATGGTCTTGGCAAGATTTTCTCATTTCATTGAGTCCAGAACTAGGACACGGTGTTTTAAAATTTAGGGTCAGCAAAGAGATGGTGAGCATTTAATTTGATACTGGGGGTTGTGTAATTTTGGAATATCTGTCTCAAATCTTGGTGAAGGCAGAGTTTTTAAGGCAACTTAATCCTTGTAATGCAAGAGAATCAAAAGTTAAAGAAGGTGGTGGAAATTTGCCTTTCACTGCTTGAAAAGGATTTGAGTCAGCCACATTCTAATATTTAACATCACGACCCGCAAGTTCCCTCCATACCACTCCATTCTGACTTAACTGTGCTTCTTCTGTGTCACTGGGTCAAAAAGCTGGAGTTCCCTCCCTTCAGCATGTTGAGTTTGACTACACCAAATGTACTGCGGCAGTTCAAGAAGACATTATTACCTTCTCAAGGACAACTAGGGATGGGCAACAAATGCTGGCCAAGCCAGCAATGCCCATATCCCGTTAGTGAATAACCAAATAACCTCTGGATGGATGTCAAGGTGTAATAATATTATAAGTAGGATCTTGGAAAAACTATTTCTCTTTAAGTCCTGAACTCATCAGAAAGCAATTCTCAAACCAGTCAACAAATACTCCTATTGTAACGAAGGCAGCATTATCAGCCTTCCATAAATCTGATAGGGGTTAGAGTTTTCTCCATTAGCCTTGAAGATTTTGACCTATAGGCTAATTTCTACACTTCAAAACCAGCAATACAGGCATATGGTAAGAGCCTTAGCTTGTCCTTTGCTGCTTTAAAACCACATGTGGTCTCTTCTTTGAACATCTAAGTCCTATTTGCCATTTTCTTTTGTAACAAGCCAGTTTTACCTGTATTAGAGATTGCTCTGACTGGTATCCTTCCTCCATAACATGTTTCTGCAGCTGCATAGCCAGCTGGTACAATCTCCTTCACCAATTTCACATTATGAAAACCAAAATACTTTTGTAAAACAATTCTCATGTCCAAACAATGCCACATTGTCCTGTACTGGTTCAAACTCTTAAGAGAGCTCTTCTGCACCTCTTTCATTGTCACTCTTATCATCAACACTTCAACTTTTTTTTGCCATCAGCTGCAAGTTTTCTTCTATTTTTTCATCCCTGAAAGCTACGGGTAAGCAGACATTGGACCAGAAATGTACAGAATACTTTGCATGTAAAAATAAATTTATGGATGGTGAAGATGCAAATAGCAAGACCTTGTTTTGTGCTCATGAAGCAGTATGTTATTTATACTGTTGTGGTTCTGTTCGCCGAGCTGGGAATTTGTGTTGCAGACGTTTCGTCCCCTGTCTAGGTGACATCCTCAGTGCTTGGGAGCTTCCTGTGAAGAGGTACACCACTACAAATGCTGGAGGAAAGATCACCGAAGCGCTTCACAGGAGGCTCCCAAGCACTGAGGAGGTCACCTAGATGGGACGAAACGTCTGCAACACAAATTCCCAGCTCGGCGAACAGAACCACAACAACAAGCACCCGAGCTACAAATCTTCTTACAAACTTTGAAATATTATTTATACATTGGAAACGAATGCTGTCTCCATTTCCATGTCTGCTATTGTCATGTGGTAGGCAGTCTGATACCCAGCAAAATTCCTTCCATTGTACTCAACCTTCAATTGGCTGCTGACTATAGGCTGAATGCTTCAGGCGATGGGGTGGGGGGAACGCTGTTACCCTCTCTCCAAACCAGCAAACACCTATAGCTTGTCTGCTCACCCATCAAAATATAACACTCGGAGGTGTGTTAACCGTTTAAAGTCTGGTTGAAGATTTGTAGCTCGGGTGTCCGTTGTTGTGGTTCTGTTCGCCGAGCTGGAAGTTTTTGCTGCAAACGTTTCGTTCCCTGGCTAGGGAACATCATCAGTGCTATTGGAGCCTCCTGTGAAGCGCTGCTTTGATGTTTCTTCCGGTATTTATAGTGGTATAATTTATAGTGGTATAGTACCACTATAAATACCGGAAGAAACATCAAAGCAGCGCTTCACAGGAGGCTCCAATAGCACTGATGATGTTCCCTAGCCAGGGAACGAAACGTTTGCAGCAAAAACTTCCAGCTCGGCGAACAGAACCACAACAGTGTGTTAACCGGTTTACCCCATAAGCAAGTCTTGCCTGTGAGAGCTGCTCGCCACTTGAATGGCTGTGCCAGTGGGAGCAGTGGCTATGACTGGGACTGCATCCATCCCCCAACTGCTGGTTAAAGAAAGAGTTACGTAAGGTAGGAATGGGACCAAGTTAGGAAATTATGGCAAGGAATATGGGCTCCTGCTAATGAAGGTGTGCCCCTTACCTATCAGCAGCCTGCATGGTGAAGGTTTACAGGGTTGGGTACTTCTGGTTGATGTAAATCTCGGAAGGTATAGGATAAGGCTCTGAGTGGTCAGAATAATGCTGCTGGATAGTTATGCAGCAGGGCCAAGTGGGAAATGACAGGCATGGCATCCATGCCTATGGTTGTCCTCCACCTTCACATCCAACCACAAAATCCAGCCCGTTCTTCTCATTTCCTATCAAATAGCCATTTGAAGGTTGCATGAAATAGTGAATATGCCCACTAGCTAACGGACTGAGGCTTCAATAGCACATTGGCAAAACTCTGCATGTTGTATATTCAAGATTTGAATCCAGTGTTGAAAGCTGAAGGTCAGTTCAATACAATTGTGTTTTTCAAATAATTGCATGAGTCACCCAGTTAGGAGATTTCTGATTAAATTAAACAAGTCCCCTCAGTTCTTGAACTTGCTGATCGATCCTGAACTTTGGTGCCAACTGGAAAATTAAATGAATACATTTACTCTCTGTGGAATCATCGAATACAAGCATAGAATTCCTACAGCCATTCGATCCATCAAGTCCACACCGACCCTCCGAACAGCATCCCTCCCAGAACCTTACCCACCCTATCCCTGTAATTCTGCATTTAGCATGGCTGACCCACCCAGTCTGCACTATTGGCAATTTACCAAAACCAATCCATCTAACCTGCATATTTTTGACTGCGTGAGGAAACTGGAGCAGCCACACCCACTATGCAGTCAGGGGGAGAATTTGCAAACTCCACACAGTCCCCCAAGGCTGGAATCAAACCCAGGTCCTTGGAGCTGTGAGGCAGCAATGCAAACCACTCATTCATAGCAATTAGTTCCTGTCCCACCAGTAAACCAGTTGAAGAATTTTACTGTTCTGATTGCATTGGTCATACATAAACTCACATAACGCAGAAGGAGACTGTTTTCTGCTCCATATGTCTATTTTGGCTGTGTAAGAACAAATCAGTGAGTCCCACTTGGCAACCTTTTACACCAAGCTCCACATTTGTTCTCTATTCAGTTGCTTAGTCAATTCCTGTTTAAAAGTCAGGATTGAATCTGTCTTGACCATACTTTCAGGCAGTACATTCCAGATTCTAACCAAATGCTGCATGAAGTATAAGGTTTTTCCTTTTATTAGCTATTTTGCCATCTGCACCTCCTGGATTTTGCACATGGAATTCTTACAAAAATAGACACTGTTGAAGATGTTCTGTATGATTGAGAAGAGGTTAATGTGTCTTTAAAGAGGTTGAGTTTTTTTTCTTGTCTGACCAGTTAAGAAAAAGGGATTGTGTAGTGTGCAGGAACACCACTAGATGTCACTGGTGTTCTCATTTACAAAGTTTGCAATTCCAAGTATGGTTGTATCCATCGGTGCCTATTGCATTCAGGTTTTTAATTTTGAGAACAGCACTTTTGCAAAAAAGTGATCATTCTTTTCTCAGTGCAGCTGTTTAGAAAAATCATTTTCACCTCAGTTAAGAACAAAGTTTTTGCTGTGCAGAAGCTACATTTTAAACTTGTTCACAACTGGGCTTGCCTTGACCACCCTTTCCTTTATTAAAGTTAACTGCATCAGTTGGATCAGTGACTTATGTTTTCTTTTCGATGACTTCTGTGATAAGTAATGGCAGATATCTGGAGCTCATCACATCTATAAATTGGGTGGTATATAACGTGTCACCGTTCTCAAAATTGCCATAGCAGGGAGGGCTGGCGGTCCATCCATTACCTGGTTATTTCAGGCAAAAGGTTTATTTTCGTCCTTGGATTTTGGAATGAAGCCTGCAAAGTTCATTTGTTAAAAAGGACGGCCCTGGAACCCTTACATTCAGAGAACTAATCACGATGGACCCGAGTTTAGCAATAGAATGTAGATGGCCTTGTTTCTCCTTCCCACCTCCACTCCTCTCTCTCCCTCCACCCTACCTGAATACATCCACATGTTAACATTGATCAAACCCAATGTTTTTATTGTTTAAGTTAGTTGCAATTGAAAGTTGAAGAGTACACTAAACAATGTTGTATTTGAGACCTGCAAGGATGTTGCCAGGTTTTTAATTTTCCAATAATGGAATAAAACATTCTCGTCCCCCTTTTACAAATAATGAGTGTTAAGAAACCTAACTGGTTAATACTATTATTACCTTTTTTTGTGTAATCTTACTGACACAAAGTGTTGAATCAGAGTATGTGATGAACCTTTGCTGGAGATTCGCTCTGTCAGCACACGATGAAACAAATGAGCTCCATCTACTTCATTCATGTCAAAACTCAACAGCTTGACTTGCATGAGCATTCTGCAGTCACTCATGAAGAGAAATTTTTAATAATAAATATCTAATAATTAATGGGCTAGTTGCTGTAGTTGTCTTCAGGGCATAATATCTAATTTCCTTGCAATGTTTCATATCCTTACTTTTCACGCTGCAACAGTCTATCATTAAAATCAAATGTAGGTTTCTATCACTTTTATTTATTTTTCAAATCAACTTATAAATCAGTGCCAGGACTTGTTACAGATGAGTTCCAATAAATTATCAGCTGTGGACAAATTCCGCATGTTAAATACTTTCTTTTCAACGCAGTTGTTGGAAGTCCTCAGGGCCTAGTTTGTATTTCTGTTTGATATGAAACCATACATTAATTAAATGCTGCAAATAATACATGCACTATTTTACGAACACAAATATGTTAGATTTACTTCTGAATGGATTTTACATATGAAAAATTAAAATAGCAATTTTTTTTCCAAATGTGTTCCAGAACATAAATACAGTAATAACTTTACCAGCTGTGTCTTTGCCACAAAACAAGAAGTAATTTAACGCACCAGTGGCAGTTGCCTATTAATTTGAATAGAAATACAGAAGCCTGGAAGGGTGGATTTAAGGGACAATATGGCATCAGAAAGTATTATGTATTGCTTCTGATGTAAATAAGCATCATTGATGCAGTTATATTTCAATCTGACACGGATTCCTATAATGCAAATTATGGTGCAGGAGAAATCAAAGCAAAGTTAATTCATGCAGCCTCAGGGATCTTTCATTTAACCCTTCAGTGTTAAAGCCTGAAGGGTTACTACCAGTGGCATAGCCATAGGCCCGAGGCTAAAAAGAAATCTCCAGCAACTCCTGTGATTTTTCCTTAAATAATTGGAAATACTACAAAATGATCTGAAAGCATTTTAGACTGATACCACTTCATGAAGGCTAATTATCATTAAAGTGATTACTTGTATTGCTAAGGATTAAAACAGTGCACCATCCCAATTCTGTAGCATTTCAGCTCTGCAAAACTACAATGAAACTAGAAATGAATGAAAACCATTGTTTTCTTCCTGATTGTTCACGTGAAATACAAATAAGTGTAATCCCTCCCGACCAGCTCACTTTATTTCCTGAGCTTGGTCAGTGGTAGAATACTTGTCAACAGAGTAATTTAATTTCTGCGTGGTGCCAGTCTCTGATGATGTGAATAACAGTCTTGCTACATGATGCAGCAGAGCTTGTACTTGGGAACCTGTAGTAAGTGGGGCTGCAGCTTTGGAGCTGTTCAGGAAAACCCTGTAAGTATATTCTACATTTGACCTCAGAGCCAATCATTATTATGCATAAATCAGGAATAGAAACTCAAGTGCCAAAAGTATTTATTTAGAAATAGAAGCATTAACTACATACCAACACTGGCTGAGATTTTTCAGTTCTGGGATCAAAGTATGGTGGCAACCACTTAAATGGCATCACATCTGCTATGATCTGTGATGAGTTTCTCACACAATCATCCTTTCTTCAGCTCATTTCTTATGCACAAGCAAACTTATGGCAGGTTGACAGTCATGTAGGTTATGAGCAGAAGTTTACATCCCACCAGCATTTTCCAGGTCAGGTTTGAAGGTTCTTGCCTCATATTTAAAGGCCATCCAGACACTCTTTACTTGCTGCAGCCAGGAACTCCACAAAAGGATGTGTCGTCACTCCTACCACTGAGACATCTGCAAAGTACCGGAATCTGGCTGGCCACCTCATGAATGCTGCACTGAATATTCTAGGCTGTCAAGGTAAGAAAAGAAATTCTCTTTTCTAATAGACATGAAAGGCCTAACAGATACAAACATCTTGGGCCCAGGTTGCACATGAGGTCTCTAACAGACAAACAGCAGACACAGTGCAAGATGCGGACAAATGATCTGTCACCATATTCTCTCTACAACTTCTTACTAAAAGGATTATCATTTAGTTTAACTCTGCCACTGTATGGACAAGTCACATGTGGAAGCCCAACTCACCATCACATGCATAAGGTGCACTGAAGGGCTCAGACTCTGACAATCCACCCTATGCTTCCTACTCATTTACTGGAAAGGGATCAGGCCTATGCATGCTCATCAAGTGCTCATGAATTCATTCCTATCATACTCAATCTTTCTGCTTCCCTCATTGCAGGATGAGCTAGCACATAGTAAAAAATAGAGGGCCTTGACTGATGGAGAGATTCCTGATCTCTGCATCCTCACTGTCTTTGAAGAAGATACAGTCCATCGGAGGCTGAGGGGTGACCTTATAGAGGGGCATGGATAGGGTAAATAGACAAAGTCTTTTCCCTGGGATCAGGGAGTCCAGAACTAGAGGGCATAGGTTTAGAGTGAGAGGGTAAAGATATGAAAGAGACCTAAGGGTCAACTTTTTCACACAGAGGGTAGTACGTGTTTGGAATGAGCTGCCAGAGGAAGTGGTGGAGGCTGATACAATTACAACATTGAACAGGCATTTGGATGGGTATATGAATAGAAAGGGTTGGAGGGATATGGGCAGGGTGCTGGCAGGTGGGACTAGATTGGGTTGGGATATATGGTCGGCATAGATGGGTTGGACCGAAGGGTCCATTTCCACGCTGTACACCTCTATGACTCTATGATGGACAGATCAAACTAGCAGAGGGACATTTCTGTCTGCTTTTTCAGAAGTACATCCACTCTCGCATATCCCTCTGCAATAGGCTCATACTTGTTTAGCAACTAATTCTCTCCTCTGCTGAATAGACAATAGGTGCAGGAGTAGGCCATTCTGCCCTTCGAGCCTACACCACCATTCAATATGATCATGGCTGATCATCCTTAATCAGTATCCTGTTCCTGCCTTATCTCCATAACCCTTGATTCCACAATCCTTGAGAGCTCTATCCAACTCTTTCTTAAATGAATCCAAAGACTGGGCCTCCACTGCCCTCTGGGGCAGAGCATTCCACACAGCCACCACTCTCTGGGTGAAGAAGTTTCTCCTCATCTCTGTCCTAAATGGTCTACCCCGTATTTTTAAGCTGTGTCCTCTGGTTCGGCACTCACCTATCAGCAGAAATATGTTTCCTGCCTCCAGAGTGTCCAATCCTTTAAAAATCTTATACGTCTCAATCAGATCCCCTCTCAGTCTTCTAAACGCATGGGTATACAAGCCCAGTCACTCCAGTCTTTCAGTGTAAGGTAATCCCTTACACTGTATGAATGGTCAACATACATTAAAATGAAAGAAACCCAGTGGCTATTTAACACCAAAATTCCTGAGGATGAAGCCTGTGAAACCTCAAATTATACACAGGCAAGACGTTCACCTGTACCTTGCCGGTCACGAAGACTGTCATGTCAGTGAATGCCTTAGCTAGAGTAGGGACAAAATCTTATGAGTACAGCACTGACATCTGCCCACAGCCAGTGATAGAAGAATACCCGAGATCTCTGGCACTAAAGAGACTATCGGAGACTGGGTATGTGCTCAACTCCATAGAGAAGACTTGCCTTTGTGCACAATCATAAATGACTTGCTTAACCTGTATAGAGCAAAGGGCAATTCACAAGGGTGATAAAAGGCCCTCACCAGACTGCAGCAAAAGATGGAGAAATCGCCCATTTCCACTCTCTGTGGCGGTTTTGGCATGTGACTGCTTCATAGCCTCCATGAAAAAGATAGCAGCTGCCTTGGAGACCAAGGTCCAGCAGAATGCTCAGTGGCTGCTGGATATTCACTTGGACCTGCATCCCTTCTCTCCAGCCATAGGTGCTCAGCATCATGGTAAGAAGGGGACGAGCCAACTCAACATCATTTCAGGCACCCACCTCTTCAAAGAGACTGAGGGTTGCCAACAGACACCATCAGTGAGCAGGAATGACTTGAAAAGCAACCCAGGAACTTTGTCTCAGGACAATGCAGAGTTGCCGTTCGGCTCCACCTTCCCCCTACCATTGACCCCAATACCTGCAGCAGATCAAGCTGAGAAGGATGAACCTACATCTGAGCTGGAGTCTTTTGCCAGATGTTGGTTCTCTAGGTCCAAGTTTCATAGAGGCAGTGCCCCCAAAGTCTTCACAGTTACCAGCACATACCAGTCAACTTGCTTCCTCCACCCGAGCTAAGGATAAAAGGTCCACAAATCAATGTAACGATAGGCAAAGAAAGAAGTAATTCTTTTGATGGCACCTCTCACACAAACACATTCACATAGGCCCTCTCTCATACACACGCTCTCTCTCTCTCTCTCTCTCTCTCTCACACACTCACATAGGCCCTCTCTCACACACACTCACATGCACACTCAGATGCATATACTCCTTCATACTCATATATACTCTCTCTTAAGCACACACACACACACACACACACACAGTATCTCTCGAACACACACAGTGTCTCAGATGCATAGACTCCCTCACACTTGCACACGCGCTCTCTCCGCTCACACACGCATGCACACATACAAATGCAAATGCATATATAAATCTATGAGGTGAATTTGCATTTACAGACTTTTGTTTGCAGATGCATTCTATTTTGTCAGCCAATGTGACATTCTATTAGCTTCTACTCTGGAAACAGACAGACTCCAACCAAGACCTTAAGCCTAAAATACATTGTCTGACCAGAGGGGTCATTTCCTTTAAGGTGTCCCAAGGCAGTGACTTGAAAGAAATTCTGGAATTTGCATATTAATCAATCGAAACTTGCACCTCCAGTCTAACTAATATAAGAGCCATCTGAGGTGTGTTCAATTCATTTACATGATTTATATGACCCTTTGATCTTTTCCTTATAACTTCTGTGTCTAAGCTCTTCCTCTCTCCACAACACCTGATGAAGAAGCAGTGCTCCGAAAGCTTGTGTTTTCAGACAAACCCATTGGACGATAATCTGGCATCATGTGTTTTTTGACTTTGTTCATCCTTCTTAAAGTGTGTTGGCCAAAACTGGATGCAGTGCTCTACTTGAGGCTGAAACCAGTTTTTAGCACATAACCTTCTTGCTTTTGTATTCTATACCCCTGTTATAAAGCCTGACAGCTGTCTACTTTCTTAACTGTTCTCCTAACCTTTCCTGCCACTTTCAATGATTTATTCCCATATACACATAGTTCTCTCTGCTTTTCCATTGTTACAACCAAGATGGGAGGAATGCACTGTCTTTCTCTGGTCTCGCTACTCGATAGTTCCAAAATATGAATTTTGTCTTTTTTTTAATCCAGTTCCTAACATGGTCAATCATACGCTTTCTATAGATTAGAATTAAAGTAAAATATCCACCAACTGCATTTATAATATGCAGTAAATTATTTATTTAAACAAAATCTATACAATGCTGATGTAAAGCTAGTTAACACACTTAGACTGTAGTATGAAAATATAGATACTTAACCCTCAAAATGACACAAGAACACTCTGATTTCTCTCATGCAGAGTTACACTTCACTGAAGAAAAAAGCTTTTTAGCCAATAAGTCTGAGCTCTTGAGGGCAGAAAAGAAGAATAAAGTGTGGAATGTTCAGATAGCTTTTGGTTTAACCCACTACTGCAGAATGACAATCAAAATTAAGCTGATCTTTGCTGACCCAGTTTGCTCAGGAAACATAATATAAATGGTAATTCTAAACATTTGTTTAGGGTGGGTCAGGGTGACAATTAGGGTTCAGGGTGGGTCAGGACTCCAAGTACCACACTGATCAACATTCAGTGTCAATATTTGTTATTTTGCTTTGGAACAAAAGCAAAACCACATCAAGATGTTTGCCAGAAATAGGAAAGCAGAACAGGGAAGTTCTTTTCTGGGTGGCACAGTGGTTAGCACTGCTGCCTTACAGAGCCAGAGACCCAGGTTCGATTCCAGCCTCGGGGCGACTGTCTGTGTGGCGTTTGCACATTCTCCCAGTGTCTGCGTGGGTTTCCTCCAGGTGGTCTGGTGTTCTCCCACAATCCAAAAATATGCAGTTTAGGGTAAAGTGACCATGCTAAATTGCGAAAATTTCACAAGAATGTGTAGGTTAGGTGCTTTAGTCAGGGTTAAACATAGATTAAAACGGTAGTGGAATGGGTTTGGGTGAGATACTCTTCAGAGATCAGTGTGGACTTGTGGGGCCAAAGGGCCTGTTTCCACACTGTAGAGATTCTATGGATTCTACTATTTGGCAAACAGCTGATAAATCTAAACAATCTCCAAAGCAGAAAGTAGAACCTGACAGCTATAAGCCCAGGCAAGGGTCATCAGTAAACAAGTCTAGGCTAATGTCAAGCCATTAAAATTACAATAGAGGAGCAAGCATTGTATTTTTTTTCCAGTCAAGGGAAGGAGAATTATTGCCTAATTACCCAAACAGCAGGTAACATTAAACCACATTGCTCTGAGTCTGCAGTCATATGTCGGCCAGACCAGGGAAGGATGGCAGAATTTCTTTCCCTGAACGACATTGGAGAACTAGATGACAATTTATAATGATTACATGGTCATTGCTGAACTAGCTTTACTTCCCAGACATCTATTGAATACAAGTTAAACTATCTGTTATGTTAATATGTCCACAGAATGATAGTCATACAGTCACACAGCATGGAAACAGACCCTTCCATCCAACTTGTCCAAGTTGATGATGTTCTCAAACTAACCTAGTCCCACTGGCCTGCGTTTGGCCCATGCCCCTCCAAACCTTTCCTATTCTTGTAATTATCCAAATGTCTTTTCAATGTTGTAACTATTCCTGCATCCATTATTTCCTCAGGCAGTTTCATTCCACACAAGAACCACTCTCTGTGTAAAAAGGTTGCCTCCCATGTCTTGTTTAAATTTTTCTCCTCTCACCACAAAAACGTGCCCCCTAGTTTTGAACTCCCCCACCTTAGGGAAAAGAACTTTATTATTCACCGTATTTATGTCCTTTATGATTTTATAAACCTCTATAAAGTCACTCCTCAACCACCTACACTCCAGTGAAAAAAGTCCCAGCCTATCTCATGTAAGACTTTGGGTTACTATTCCAGTTATATTATGACTAGGCACCACCTCCCATCTAGGAAAGTGTTATACTTCAAGGAATCTGAGGTAAAATGGAGTATGAGACCTTATACCCTCAGATCACATGTTGGGATACAGCAACAATATCATAAGCATGCCTCTTAAAGGCATAAACATGTTGGATGTTAGAAGTAACACAATAATTCCAATAGCCCTACATATCTAGCACACCAAAAATCTTCAATATGAAGCCACTGTAGCACTATCACCTTCCAACCAAAGAAATTAATTCTCTGCCTTAAATTTCATTGGTAGCCTGTTCATCCATTCCAAAACTCCATGTATGTTCTTTTGAAGTTCTGCACTACCATCTTCACAGTTCATAATATTTCCAGGTTTTGCATGACTTTGAAATTATGCTCTGTTCACCAACGTCTAGGTCATTTGTAATCAAGAAGAGCAAGGATCCTAACAGTGTCTGTTGTGAACAATTTTCCAGTCTGAAGGCAGTTTTCAATCACTACGCCAATTCCCTCTTTATGTTGCTACAGTCCTTTTACTGCATAAGCTCTAACTTTGTTCATATGTCTATTGTGCAGCACTGTAGTAACTAATGTAGTAATTAATTCATAAAATACATTTTGGAAGCCCATGTCCACCACATCAACAGCATACCCTTATCAATCTTGTCTTATCTCATGCAAAAAATTAAGCAAGTGCCAATTATTAAGCAAAATGACCAAGCGCATGTTTTTTACATCAATTAATCCAGTGATTTATTGCAATCAATTACAAAAGCATCTTTTGGTGTTGGCACTGTCCAGAGGGTGAACTAGCATAGTGATCACATTGCTGCATGAATTAATCTAAAGGCCTGAATTAATGATCCTGAGTTGTCAGACTGGACTTTACCTTGAACCTTAGGACCTGAAAGTCAGAAACAAACTGAGGGCATAAGACCACATGTGTCAACAGTAAGACCAGAAGCATAATCTTCTGGAAGGCAACTTCCTAATTGGATGCCCCTGGATTGCTGGCCTCTTAAGATGACAGGCTTAATGCTGCCAGGCTAGAGACTGATGACTCAAGAGCCATGCCCACCATATCAAGACCATTCATAAAACAACGCATTTATTCTTGGTAACAATCTAGTAAATCTCTTTGAACTGCAGCCAACATATTTACATTTTTCTTTAAATAAGGAAACCAAAACTGCACATAATATTGAAGATGTGTCCTCACCAATGTCCTGTCTAACTGAAGCATAACATCTTTAGTTTTATGTTAAATTCATCCTGTAATAAAGGAAAGCGTTTCATTTGCCTTCTTAATTACTTGTTGCACCTACATGCTAACTTCTTGTGACTCTAGGTTCCTCTGTACCTTAGAATTGTAAGGTTTCTCTGTTTAAATAATATTTCGCTTTTTTATTCTTCCCATCAAACTAAACAACTTCCTGTTTTCCCACATGATACTCCACGTGGCAGATTTTTGCCAAACCCTACTTGTAAATGCCCCAAAGCTCCTTATGTCCTTTTCACAGCATATCTTTCCCATCTACTTTTGTGTCGTCTGCAAATTTAGCTACCATGCCTTCACTCCTTATGTCTAAATCATTGCTAAAGCCAAAGCACAGACTCCTGTCGGACTCCACACATCACAACTTGCCAATCAGAAGAAGACGCAGTACATATACTGTCTGTTTTCTCCTTGGCCATGTCAATATCCACATCATGAACTTCTACTTTGTGCAAAAATCTTTTCATGTCGCACTTTGTCAAATACTTTCTGGAAATCAAAGAATAATATACCGATAGGCTCCACCTTATCCAGAGTGCATATTCATCCATCAAAGAACTCCACTAGATTTGTTAAACATATGTTATGTCTCACAATCAGTATGCCTTTAAGAGTTAAGTTCATGACATTATGAATGTTTGATGGCTTTTACCTGAGGGTACAATGGTCTCATGCTCCATCAGAGCCTGGGATCACCTGATGTATGAGATGCTCCTGGAGCATGTTGCTCCATTTAACTTAATAGCACAATATTTGCCCATAAGATCATAGGACATAGGATTGAAAGTAAGGCCATTCGGCCCATGTAGGCCTTTCCGCCATTCAATCATGGCTGACAGGCATTTCAATGCCACTTACCTGCACTCTTAATTCCTTGCAAGATTCAGAATTTATCAATGTCTGCCTGGAAGACATTTAATGTCCCGGCGTCCAGACCGTTCCATGGCAATGAGTTCCACAGGCCCCACTATTCTCTGACTGAAGAAATGTTTCCTCATTTCCGTTCTAAATTGACACGCTCTAATTCTAAGGCTGTGCCCACGGGTCCTAGTATCCCGCCTGACGGAAACAAATTCCCAGCGTCCACCTTTTCTAAACCATGCATTATCTTGTAAGTTTCTATTAGACCTCCCCTCAACCTTCTAAACTCTAATGAATTCAATCCCAGGATCCTCAGCCGCTCATTGTATATTAGGCCTACCATTCCAGGGATCATCCATGTGAATCCCTGCTGGACATGGTCCAGGGCCAGTATGTCCTTCCTGAGGTGTGGGACTCAAAACTAGACACAGTATTCTAAATGGGGCATAACCAGAGGTTTAAAAAGTCTCAGTAGCACATTGCTGCTTTTACTTCCAACCCTCTTGAGATAATGACAATATTACATTTACTTTCTTAACCACTGACTCAACCTGCAAGTGAACCTTTAGAGAATCCTGGACTAGCACTCCCAGGTCTCTTTGTACTTTGTATTTATGAATTTTCTCACCATTTAGAAAATAGTTTGTCTCTATTCTTTTGTCCAAAGTGTAAGACCTTGCATTTGCTCACATTGAATTTCATCAGCCATTTCTTGAACCACTCTCCTAAACTGTCAAAATCTTTCTGCAGCCTCTGCACCTCCTCAGAACTACCTGCCTGTCCACATAAATTCGTATCATCAGCAAACTTCATTAGAATGCCCCCAGTCCCTTCAGTCAGATCATTAATATATAAAGTGAACAGCTGTGGCCCCAACATTGAACCCTGCGGGACACCACTTGTCACTAGCTGCCGTTCTGAAAAAAAAACTTTTATCCCAACAGCCAATCCTCAATCCATGCCACTAGCTCACCTCAAACCCCATGGGCCCTCACCTTAATTAGCAGCCTCCCATGAGGCACCTTATCAAAGGCCTTTTGGAAGTCTAGGTGGATAACATCCACAGGGTTTCCCTGATCTAACCTACTTGTTACATCTTCAAAAAGCCTAATTACCAATGTGCCTAAAAGTGTCTGTAAGTGAGGAAGAGATGAAGTCTTCTGCCACTTTACCAAACGTTCCAGATTCCCTATCCTATATAGCAGGACACTGCCCTCTCCCGCCAAAACTATTGCTTTTAATTTTGGCTCAAATGGAAATAAGATTAGATTAGATTCCCTACAGTGTGAACACAGGCTCCTCGGCCCAACAAGTCCACACCAACCCTCTGAAGAGTAACCCACCCAGACCCACTTCCCTGTGACTAATGCACTGAACACTGTGGGCTACTTAACATGGCCAATTCACCTAACCTGCACATGTTTAGAATGTGGGAGGAAACCGGAGGAAACCCACACAGACTTAGGGAGAATGTGCATACTCTACATAAACAGTCACCCAAGGCTGGAATTGAACCTGGGGCCCTGGTGCTGTGAAGCAGCAGTGCTAACCACTGAGCCACCCCAAAATAAATATCGGGAAAAACAAGTTGACTCACTATTTACCCTTTTACACTGTTGCTATCTCACATTTCTATAGCTTCCCTTCATTAAAAAACTTTGAAACATTGCTTTAATTTGTTTTTGTATGGACGAGGTGTTCTAGCTTCACCCACTCTGATTGATTAGCTGAAGGTTAGCATCGCCCATGTCTGCATTGGTAATGTGGCAGATGAATAGTATTTCTTCCCCAAATACAGTCAAACTGCTGAATAAGTTCTCAGACAAAGGACTGAATGATCTGGCTCTAAAAAAGAAAAAGGGAGGAATTTATAACTGTTCTAAGGCTGCTCTGAAAGGGATACAGGTCACAAAGGAGAAAAAGGAGAGCTATCGTTACTGAAGTCGCAGGCAAGACCCCATCTACACAACGTGTGGAAGGAGATGACTGTGACTATGAGACAGGAGCAGCTTACACTGTCATGATCATAGCTCACAATCCTGGATTACCAGTGGATATTTAATTGCAATACGTTTTTTTTATGCAATGTTAATTGAATCTTATCTGCAAGCTAAATAGATACCATCTAAATTAAGATCTCTCTGTACATGCTTATTGATGCAGGCAGGCACGAACAGAAGTTCCAGTTAAAATAAAACAGAAATTATCAGGATGATGAAGTAATTCTAGTAATTAGCAGAAAACGATTGCACTCCGAGCATCATCTAAATCTAGTAACAGTCTATAGGATTTGTGCATTGCCTAATAGCTGTGTCTACACAGGAGTGCTACCTCCAACTTATCACTAAGAATCATTAGAATGGAGTTACTTTCTGAATACACTAAATGTCAATTTTCATTCACACCCTAACCTGTAATATTTAATAGCTTACATTAAATTCTTTCTACACTTCTAATGCCAAATTTTACAACATAGAACAGTAATGAAACAGAACACATTGTAATCATAAGTATGAAATTGCTCAGTTTAAGTGGGATCTTTGTGGTGATAGAAGATGGAATTCAACATGCTCCACCAGCTCTCAGGTTAATTGATATTGGATTTTGGGTAAAAGAAACATGCAGTTGTACCCACATGATGTTGACCTTTTCTTTTGGGTGGAAACCAGGCATCAGGACTGTTTCTGGGATCCCAAACTAACCTGGTAGAATTTAATTACTCAGTGAGCCTATATAACAGTTGTCCCAAATATGACATGGAGACTAGTTCTACAACTAATATTAAGGACAGTGGGTGTACTGCCAAAGCTGGAGGGTCAATCAACTTGATAGACCCACCTCTATGGCTCCTTCTATCTCCCACCCAAACCCAATTTCATTCTCAGTGAGGGCTGAAAAACCAGTCCATGGTTTCAACACCACCTTAGTCGGGTGATAGTCTGGATGCAAATGAGAAAGTATACTCATTTAAATATAAAATTATGTAAATGGCTATACTAGTGATGCATTGTCATATGATGTAGCAACCATTTCAGTAAGTGTGCACAGTGAGCAGCACATGTTGCAGCAGTAAAAAGAAGCATCCAATAAAGATGTGTTCAACCGCTCCACCTGCCTTCAGATTTGGTTATATAAGTAGAACAGCCCCTGAACAACATGGGCATTGACAATCTGTTGGGAAATGACAGTAACACCAGCAGCAATGAGATGCTCAACATTGAAAGAAAACAATCCAGCGGCGTTTTCAGCTTGGGCAACCTGTAATTAGTGGAGTGTCACAGGGATCAGTGCTGGGGCCATAATTATTTACAATATATATTAATGGCTTAGATGAATAAAGTGAATGTACTATATTCAGGTTATTAAATGAGCCAATAGGTAGAAGGCCAGTTGTATTGATGATGTAAGGAGTCCATGAAGGGAAATGGACACATTAAACGAGTAGGCAAAAGCTTGGCAGATGGAATACAATGTGGCAAAATGTGCAGTCACAGACTTTGGCAGGAAAAAAAGAGATGCTGAATGTTATTTCAGCAGTACTGAGGAATTTGGGGGTGATATTCCCTGTAGGCTGCACAGCACATGAGCTGCTCAGAGTTCCATGTTTGTCATTTGGCAAGAGAATACATTGACTTCCAGAAATCATTGATCTAATTGACCCACCTCAACACCATGTTCTATTAGTCACGTTAAATAGTCCCTCCTTTTCTTGTTGGACTTGGCACATACTGCTGTAAGAAATTCAAATCTAGGAATGCTGAAGCATTCTTACAGCAGTATGTGTCAAGTCCAACAAGAAAAGGAGGGACTATTTAACCTGACTAATAGAACATGGTGTTGAGGTGGGTCAAGTAGATCAAGTATCGATATTTAAGGACGCCAATCATTTTATCATAAGGTTTAGGCTGACAGTGGAAAAGGACAAAGAGAAGTGGAAAAAAAGAATAATTAACTGAGAGAGGGCCAACTTCCATGTGGTAAAACAGACTTGGGTTCAATAGACGAGCACCAAAGGTTGGCTGGAAAATATGTAGCTGCACAATGAGCTACCCTCAAAGAAAAGAAGGGATAGACACAGTCAAGATGTATTCTGTCAACAGGGAAAGGTAGGGAAATCAAATCCAGAGCTATCTGGATGAAATAACATACTAACTTTGACAAAGTTTTAAAAAGTATGCTACTGACAGGTGTCAGGTGAAAAATATAATTGAGAATCAAGCTAAATACAAAGATTCAGAGGGATGCCATGATGTGGAGGTGCCGGTGTTAGACTGGGGTGTTGTTTTCACCTTGTGGTTTATGTGGTTTCTATTTGTCCTCAAAATACATGACTGCAGGATGCCAAAGGGAAAAGGAGTGAGCAAACAGCAGTAGGGAGGACACTCCCCTGCAGCACCTACCACACCAGAGACAGCAGCAGCAGCAGCTTCTCCTGAACCCCCAGGGGTCTGACAGACTCACAGGAATTGGTTGTGGCGATAGAGAGACTTACCTTGAAAGTTGGAGCTGAGATTGAGGATATCCATGGGGAGATTTGTGCCCAGGTCCAACCTATCGCATCCATGCTGCAGAAGCATGAGCAGGAGATCCAAGGCCTAGGGGAGAGGCTGGAGGAGGTGGAAGTTCGAACTAAGGCCTCAGAAGCTGCAATGGAGTCCTCGTCTAGTCGGATCCTGGAGCGAGAGGTGCGGGCCTTGCAAGACTATATCGATGACCTTGAAAATCGAGGTTGGAGGATAAATCTCCGAATTGTCCGGCTCCCTGAAGGTGAGCAGCCAGTCAGCTTCTATGAAAGCTGGCTGCCGAAGTTTTTGGGCCTTCATATTGAGTCCAGCAGGCTGCAGATTGACAGGGTTTATCAGGTTACAGTGCACAGGTTAGGCCCAGTGCAGTGCCCCCGCCCGGTCCTAGTGCACTTCCACTCATATAAGAATAACCAAAAAGCGATAGAAGCTTCTAGGTTACTGGAAAATGATCTGCAGGCAATGCTATACAAGGGGTCAAAAATCGTTTTTCCAGGATTTCTCTGCAGCTGTAATTCAAAAGAGGAAGTCTTTCGATGAAGTTAAAAAGTGGCTGAGGAACCTGGGCATCCACTACTCCATGAGATACCCCGCAGTGTTCCGTTTCAGTCACAAGGACTCGGTTTATACATTTGACTCAGCGGATAAAGCTAAAAACTTTTTAGACTATTTAAAATAGATAGACTGGCCTGATGAATACAGTTAATGTTTGTTCTCTTTTCCTTCTTTCCCCATGTTTTCTCTTTTTTTTATTACTTTCTTTCTGCCTAATAATTTCTTTTTTTTTTGGAAAGGGGGGAAAAGACCTTGGAATAAGTTGTTCCTTTTTTTAATAGCTGGATTTTCTGATGGGAAATTTTGTGGATGTTCTTTGTTGTCTCCTCCTTTTTTTTGTTTGTTCTGTTTCTCTTTTAGTCACAAGTAGGGGTGACATGAAGTCAGGGATGGGTGGCGTGCTCATCCTGACTTTGTCTTTTTTCTGTTGATTTAAGGATCATCTCCTTGTTTTTTTTCTGGCCTGAGGATGGGGCACAATCCGGGTTTGAAGGAGCTGTGAAGGAGGGGATGGGTAGGGTGAGTGCCCCCTATGGGGTTGGTGATTTCCTTAGATGTAGAGAAAGCATTTTTTATGTCTGAGAACAGTTTGGGTTGGGTGGGGTCTTTGCTAGGTGGGTCAAGGTTTTAGGATGAGATTACTTATAGTGTAGAAACAGGCCCTTCGGCCCAACAAGTCCACACCGACCCGCCGAAGCACAACCCACCCATACCCCTACATTTACCCCTTTTACCTAATACTACGGGCAATTTAGCATGGCCAATTCACCTGACCTGCACGTCTTTGGACTGTGGGAGGAAACCAGAGCACCCGGAGGAAACCCACGCAGACACGGGGAGAACGTGCAAACTCCACACAGTCAGTCGCCTGAGTCGGGAATTGAACCCGGATCTCTGGTGCTGTGAGGCAGCAGTGCTAACCACTGTGCCACCGTGCCACCCACCTCTGGCCGCGGACATCACCAACGGAGTGAAATCTGGGAATTTTAGCATCGGCAGGGGTAGTCGGCAAGGCTGCCCCCTCTCACCGTTGTTGTTTACGTTGGTGATGGAGCCGCTGGCAGAGGCCATTCGTCAGAACATCCACATAACCGCTCCGGAAGTAGGATCAAGGGCACACAAGATTACAGTGTATGCAGATGCTGTCTTCTGTTTTTATCGAACCTGATGACCTCCATACTCCATTTGATACAATGTATCAATTCATTTGGGGCTATTTCAGGATCTAAGATCAGTTTTGCAAAATCAGAGGCTATGCCTTTGGGGAAGCTTAAGGATGTGCCAGAAGTTGACGGTGGCCCTAAGTTCCTTTTTAAGTGGTCACGGGCATGGTTCAGTACCTAGGCGTTTTTATTACCCCCAAGTTTGATCTGTTATTTCGGACTAACTTTGCTCACTTGCTCGACAATATTAGGCGAGATCTCCAGCGATGGGAGGCTCTTCCAATTTCATGGCTGGGCTGAATATCTCTCATTAAGATGAATGTTCTTCCTCATTTGCTTTATCCCATGCGTATGCTCCCTATAATGTTTCCCAGGTCAATGCTGCGGAAGCTTATGGGATGGTTTGGTTCCTTTGTCTGGCATCGTGGGCGGCCCCTCATCAAACTTACTAAATTGCAGTTGCTTCAAGGAGGGGGAGGAGTTGATTTCCTAGACATCAGGAGGTATCAATTGAGTTCCCTGCTGTCCTTTGTCTGCGATTGGGTAGGTAATGATCCAAACTCAATATGGCTGGGTATTGAGGCCTCCCAGGCAAAGTGCCCTCTTATTAACCTGTTGTTCATGGATGAGATGAGGACAGTTATGGGCCACTGCCAGAACCCCATTGTCATTAGTACAGTCAAGCCATAGAGGGCAATGCGTCAGAATGAGGGTTGTTTACCCAAGACTTCACCACTTACGCCTATAGTTGGCATGCCAGGGTTCCCACCAGGGATGATGGACTCAGGGTTCAAACTATGGGCAGCGAGAGGAGTTTCTAGTTTGGGAGACTTGTTTGAGGGGGAGGTTATGATGTCTTTTGAGCAACTGAGCCACAAATATGGGTTGCCCAGCAGAGATCTTTTCCGTTTTTCTCAGGTTAGGGATTTCATCCAGGAGAAGACTATGCTTCTCACTAAGCCCTATAAGCCCGATACAGAGAGGTTGTTGCTATGTTCCACAAGTGCCCTTTCGGTTAGTGCCCTCTACTTGCCTGCTGGGTGACAGGGCCTGACAGGATATTAACTGGTTAGTGAGGTCTGGGAGGAAGAGCTAGGAGTGGAGATCTCTTCTGAAACATGGGAGAACATATGGGAGAATGCTCAAAAAATCTCAATCTGTAATAGGACATGCTACGCAGTTAAAAGTTCTGCTCAGGGCTCATCTGGAACCAAACCATTTGGCGAAGTTTAAAAAAGATGCATCTTCAGTGTGCACCAAATGTAAAATAAGTGTAGGTACTCTTACCCATTGCTTCTGGACGTGTCACAGGCTCCGTGTGTATTAGAGCATTGTGGCGGGAGAGATAGGGAGGATATTGAGGACTGATGTTAAAGTAGACCCAATATCTCTCCTCTTAAGTCTACCAAATTTACCATCTTTAGATGGGTAAGGGAAGAAACTATTTAATATTCTTGCATACTTTGCACGGAAGAATATTCTGATGATTTGGGTGTTTGAGGACCCGCCAGACTTGGGGATGGCAGAAATTAATTATGGAGCACATTCTGTTGGACATTTTTACAAACATGGTGCACCACACAATCGACTATTTTTATAAGACATGGCAGCCCCTACTTGAATTATTTGGATATAGATTTGTCAGTTACCTTAACTAGGGCATTTGTTTAACCAGGATGGTTAGGTTTGTCAAGCCCTGGGCTCTGGAGGGGATCTCCTGAGTTAATACAGATATATATATATATATATATATACACACACACACACAATGCTCCTGTTCTTTTAGATTAGATTAGATTACTTACAATGTGGAAACAGGCCCTTCAGCCCAACAAGTCCACACCGACCCTCCGAACAGCAACCCTCCCACACCCATTCCCCTACATTTACCCCTTCACCTAACACTATGGGCAATTTAGCATGGCCAATTCACCTAACCTGCACAGCTTTGGACTGTGGGAGGAAACCGGAGCACCCAGAGGAAACCCACGCAGACATGAGGAGAATGTGCAAACTCCACACAGACAGTTGCCCAAGGTGGGAATTGAACCCGGGTCCCTGGCACTGTGGGGCAGCAGTGCTAACTACTGTGCCACCCACATGTTTGGGAGCTTTGCACCGAGCATAGCTGTTCTGTATTCTGTGTTTTTTGGGTTTTTTTTTGCTTTTCTTTCTTTTTTTTGATCTATTAGTTATTTGTTTATTTATTGGTGTTGCTTTGCACAGTGTTAAGGTTTGTTTTGTATTATAGCGTAGGGTAGTAATTAGTACACAGTAGTTGTATTTTAATTTGTGTTTTTTTCTTTTTATTATACTGATGTTTGTTATTGATTGTATGTTTTCAATAATTTTATATGTTTATAAAGTTAAAAAAATTTGCTAATAAATATATTTACAAAAGAAAGTGACTGCAAATGCACATGCCATGAGATATTGTTTTGTTTATAGAATTTTTGTAGTTCATAATTGATCTTGTCCTATAGTTGTTTGGTGAAAGCTGGGATAAACACTCTAAATCATCTTTTCCAACAAGTCTGGTCCTATCAACTGAATGTGAGAAATGATGTACGTATAAGTGCCAACACTCTGCAGTTCTACTTTCTCAAAGGCATATGTCATACGACAAGTGCAAAGGTTTACACAAAGGCTTGAGGTTTCCTTGACCTGTAATAGAAGAACAAGCAGTTCATATGGTCTACTCAGACGTTCTACATAGTGGACGGAGCAGGACTGGCAATAGCACATGTCTGGCATGCAACCAACTTAACATGATCTCCATCCATGAACTAACGCAGTCTGAAAAGACCACAATATTCAAGATGCATACATAACTGAGTACAGGAGTTGGGAGGTCATGTTGCGGCTGTACAGGACATTGGTTAGGCCACTGTTGGAATATTGCGCGTAATTCTGGTCTCCTTCCTATCGGAAAGATGCTGTGAAACTTGAAAGGGTTCAGAAAAGATTTACAAGGATGTTGCCAGAGTTGGAGGATTTAAGCTACAGGGAGAGGCTGAACAGGCTGAGGCTTTTTTCCTTGGAGTGTCAGAGGCTGAGGAGTGACCTTATAGAGGTTTACAAAATTATGAGGGGCATGGATAGGATAAATAGACAAAGTCTTTTCCCTGGAGTGGAGGATTCCAGAGCTAGAGGGCATAGGTTTAGGGTGAGAGGGGAAAGATATTAAAGAGATCTAAGGGGCAAATTTTTCACAGAGAAGGTGGTACGTGTATGGAATGAGCTGTCAGAGGAAGTGTTGGAGGCTGATACAATTGCAATATTTAAGAGGCATTTGGATGGGTATATGAATAGGAAGGGTTTGGAGGGATATGGGCCAGGTGCAGGCAGGTAGGACTAGATTGGGTTGGGATATCTGGTCTGCATGGACGGGTTGGACCGAAGGGTCTGTTTCCATGCTGTACATCTCTATGACTATATGACTTCCTTGTCTTTTATCAACCCCATCCCAGAACTCTGTTCACCATGGTAGTCAGAAATCTATCAATCTCAAAAATACTTTAAACATACTTAGAGGATGAGCTTTTATAGCCCTCTGTGTTAGTGAATTCCAAAGGTTCACAACTTTCTGAGTTAAAAAACAAATTCTCTTCATCTTGGACCGGTAAAAATTGGGCACCATGCTTAAAGATGTTTGCAACTGGGGAAACATCTTATCTGCATCTTGCATGTCTATCCCTTTCAGTATTTCATGTGTTTCAATGAGATCACTTCTCATTCTTCGAAACTCAAGAGAATAAGGGCACAGATTATCCAGTCCTTCTTCATAGGCCAGTCCCACCATCCCAGGAACAAGTCTAGTGAACCTTTGTTGCATTCCCTCTGTGACAATTACATCTTTCCTTTGATACAGAGAAAAAAACTGCACATGGTTCGATGAGGTCTAATCAAACTCCCACACAATTGAAGCAAGAATTAACTACTCTTTTAATAAAGGCTGACATTCCATTAGCCTTTCTAATAGCTTGCTGGACCTGCATGTTAGACTTCAACATTTGACAAGGGCATTAAAGTCCTTTTGTACATCTATACTTTCCTTCCTTTTACCATTTAAGAAATATCCTGCACATCTGATTCTCCTACCAAAGAGGATAATCTCACATTTATCAACACGCTATTCAATCTGCCATGTTCTAGCCTCTGTACTCAATCTGTCCATATCATCCTGATTACATCTTCCTTTCTACACATTTCTAGTTAGCTTTGTTTCATCTGCAAATTTAGAAATATTATATTTTGCTCTCGGCTCTAAATCACTGATATCTGCCAGTGGTTAGCACTGCTGCCTCACAGCGCCAGGGACCTGGGTTCAATTCCCGCCTCAGGCGACTGACTGTGTGGAGTTTGCACATTCTCCCCGTGTCTGCGTGGGTTTCCTCCGGGTGCTCCGGTTTCCTCCCACAGTCCAAAGATGTGCGGGTCAGGTGAATTGGCCATGCTAAATTTGCCCGTAGTGTTAGGTAAGGGGTATATGTAGGGGTATGGGTGGGTTGCGCTTCGGCGGGTCGGTGTGGACTTGTTGGGCCGAAGGGCCTGTTTCCACACTGTAGGGAATCTAATCAAAAAATATTGATCTTTGCAAAATAAAAACTGAAAGAACTGCAGATACTGTAAATCAGAAATAAAAACAGAAGTTGCTGCAAGCATCTGTGACCCTTCCTCAGAACAAGCACCCTTCTGAGAAAGGGTTACTTGACACGAAATGTTCTCTTAGATTTCTCTTCAAGGACGCTGCCAGATCTGCTGAGCTTCTCCAGCAACTTCTGTTCTTGTTATCGATTTTTGCAAAACCCTACTGATCACAGCCTACCAACTTGAGAATGACCCATTTATTTCTATTCTGAAAATGTGTTGCTGGTTAAAGCACAGCAGATCAGGCAGCATCCAAGGAACAGGAAATTCGACGTTTCGGGCCAGAGCCCTTCATCAGGAATGAGGAAAGTGTGTCCAGACAGGCTAAGATAAAAGGTAGGGAGGAGGGACTTGGGGGAGGGGCGATGGAGATGTGATAGGTGGAAGGAGGTCAAGGTGAGGGTGATAGGCTGGAGTGGGGAGGGGGCGGAGAGGTCAGGAAGAAGATTGCAGGTTAGGAGGGCGGTGCTGAGTTCGAGGGAACCGACTGAGACAAGGTGGGGGGAGGGGAAATGAGGAAACTGGAGAAATCTGAGTTCATCCCTTGTGGTTGGAGGGTTCCCAGGCGGAAGATGAGGCGCTCTTCCTCCAACAGTCGTGTTGTTATGTTCTGCCGATGGAGGAGTCCAAGGACCTGCATGTCCTCGGTGGAGTGGGAGGGAGAGTTAAAGTGTTGAGCCACGGGGTGGTTGGGTTGGTTGGTCCGGGCGTCCCAGAGGTGTTCCCTGAAGTGTTCCGCAAGTAGGCGGCCCGTCTCCCCAATATAGAGGAGGCCACATCGGGTGCAGCGGATGCAATAGATGATGTGCGTGGAGGTGCAGGTGAATTTGTGGCGGATATGGAAGGATCCCTTGGGGCCTTGGAGAGAAGTAAGGGAGGAGGTGTGGGCGCAAGTTTTACATTTCCTGCGGTTGCAGGGGAAGGTGCCGGGAGTGGAGGTTGGGTTGGTGGGGGGTGTGGACCTGACGAGGGAGTCACGAAGGGAGTGGTCTTTGCGGAACGCTGATAGGGGAGGGGAGGGAAATATATCCCTGGTGGTGGGGTCCGTTTGGAGGTGGCGGAAATGACGGCGGATGATACGCTGTATATGGAGGTTGGTGGGGTGGTAGGTGAGAACCAGTGGGGTTCTGTCTTGGTGGCGGTTGGAGGGGCGGGGCTCAAGGGCGGAGGAGCGGGAAGTGGACGAGATGCGGTGGAGGGCATCGTCGATCACGTCTGGGGGGAATCTGCGGTCCTTGAAGAAGGAGGCCATCTGGGCTGTACGGTATTGGAACTGGTCCTCCTGGGAGCAGATGCGGCGGAGACGAAGGAATTGGGAATATGGGATGGCGTTTTTACAGAGGGCAGGGTGGGAGGAGGTGTAGTCCAGGTAGCTGTGGCAGTCAGTCGGTTTATAGTAGATGTCTGTGTTGAGTCGGTCGCCTGAGATAGAAATGGAAAGGTCTAGGAAAGGGAGGGAGGAGTCTGAGACAGTCCAGGTGAATTTGAGGTCGGGGTGGAAGGTGTTGGTAAAGTTGATGAACTGTTCAACCTCCTCGTGGGAGCACGAGGCAGCGCCGATACAGTCATCGATGTAGCAGAGGAAAAGGTGGGGGGTGGTACCAGTGTAGTTGTGGAAGATGGACTGTTCCACATATCCTACGAAGAGACAGGCATAGCTGGGGCCCATGCGGGTGCCCATGGCAACTCCTTTAGTTTGGAGGAAGTGGGAGGATTGGAAAGAGAAGTTATTCAGGGTGAGGACCAGTTCAGTCAGTTTTCAGGGTGAGGACCAGTTCAGTCAGTTTTCAGGGTTCCTATTTTCTGCCTGTTAACCAAACATTACTCCATGCCAATACATTATTCCCTATTCTATGTGCTTGAAGTTTTTTAACTAGCATCCTGACTTTATCAAAACCTTCTGAAATTTTCAGTAAACTATGTCCATCAGCTCTCCCTGTTAATTTTGTGAGTAACTACTTTGCCTATCCCCATTTAACCCTTGCCTACCTTGCACATCAAAACTCTATCTTATTGAGCTCTGATTAGATCCAACGACTTAATTTCTGCTTCTTTCCACAGATTAACAACCCTCTGTAAAGGAGTAATTCCTTCTTATTTCTGTCTTAAATGGGAGATTTAACTTGATGATGACACAAAAGTGAGTGATTTGACCAATGAAGAGGACTGTAAATACCTTCAGGAAATTGTTGACATATTACCAGAATTGGTGAACAGTGGTGTTTTATAATGTAATGTGGGTAAGTGTGAGGCAATACACTTTACCAGAAAAAAACCATTATACTGTCAGTGGAATGATGACAGGCTGTGATTGAACACATTGACTGGATAGGTTCAAGCATGAAGTTCTCTGGGGTGGTGTCAGTCATAAGGAAGATCAACAGAAATTTAGATATCACTAGTAGGAGTGCAGCAAACGAATAATGATCAATTTACTCAAGACAGAAATTAGGACACAGTTAGAAAACTATTTGCAAACATGAGCAAAACACATGAGCAAAGAAAATAAATTAAAGCAAGAAAATAACGTAATCCAGATTCACCAGGATGACATACTGCAAAGATGGAATTATTTCCATTAAGCAAAGAAAGTTGAGATTTAATTAAGAGATTTTTGAAATTATAGTCAATTTTGATAATGGAGAGAGAAGATTTGAAACATCAATGATGAGTATCAAATCATTTACAAGCACCAGTAAATATAGTGCAGAGTGAGAGTACTATGCTGTTTCGTGTAAAGGAAGAATGTGCAGCGTTGGACAGAGAAGATGGGGGAGCAGCACTATGATTAAACATTCAGAGTGCAGCACAGACATGATAGGCTCAATAGCCTCCTTTTAGGCTGTAACTGTTCTGGGATTTTAAAAAGTTGAGGAAAATACCATTTTGGAAAGGGTTGTTGAAACATGGAAAGCTTTGCTACAATGTACAGTTGTAGGAAGATCCTTTGCATCTTTTAAGAGAAGACTGGATAAAGATATGAGGCTGAGGAAAATAAAGACTAGCAATGATTGGGAATGAATGCAAATGATGAGCTGAATGGTCACCCATTCAGTAGAAAACAAGAGTTCCAATTCAATGCGATTATTGTTATTGTCAACACTGAGCATCAAAACCACAGTCAAAAATCTTCCCTTTCATACTTACTGTTTCTTTTACCCATTCAATCTATCCTGGGAGTCTTATAACATAGAGGGCACTATCCCTACCTCAGAAATTTAAATGTTGGTTTGAGTCCCACTCAACAGCCAAAGGAATGTACATTTATATCGTGTCCATAAAAAGTTGTGTAGCAACCTGTAAATCCTTACCAAACATGTAAAAGCCAGAGGGATTCCTAGTCAGGCATGTGATGGCAACAAAACTCTCGACTCTAGATATTCCAGAGTACAACATGCAAGTTGCCTCAGCAGCTTAGGCTCCCAGAGTGAACTGTGGCAGATCATTACTATTCCATCAATCAATGGAAATTGATGGAAATAATTCCATCTTTGCAGTATGTCATCCTGGTGAATCTGGATTACGTTATTTTCTTGCTTTAATTTATTTTCTTTGCTCATGTGTTTAGTCTAGTTCAATCATTCAGTTTTGATGTTAGAATTGCCTTTCCAACACTTAGGGGGTTGAAGTTTTAATCGTAGGATGCCACTATTTATACCTGAATCTATCTTGTTTTATCAAACAAGTTGTTAAAGCATTGCCTACCACCCGCTCTTAGGCAACAAATATTAAGAGATAGGTTCATTTTTAAATCTTAACGGCATCAAGGAGCATGGGGAGAAAGCAGAAACATGGTATTGAGATAGAGGATCAACCTTGGTCACATTGAGGGGTGGAGCAGGCTCAAAGGACTGAATGATCTACTCCTGTTCCTAGTTTCTATGCCTCTATCAATGTTTTTGTATGTAATCAGATTAACCTGTGAGGTGCTCACAATCGAAACAGTACAATTTTGAAATTCATTAATAATGAGAAGTGAAAAGCTGAGCTGGAGAAATAACAATACCTTTAATGATCATTTTGCATCACTTAACTGCCACTGGAATTTGAACAGAGTAGAGCAGGTGTAGAAAGCTTTCCTTGCAGAAATTGTGGTTTTGGAATGTTTAAAGTAAGAAAAGAAGAAAGCTGAAAAAACAGCATCAATCTTTCCACATCTGTCCTGATTAAATCTGTGGTGAGAAGGCTCATGGACAGTCTTCCCACTCTGCTGCCAGCTAAGACCCTGAATTGGGGCAAGGGCTTCATCTCATCCACTGCTGGGAGAGGACTAGGGATAGGCAGGGGGCTGTGCATGCAAGGTGGCTGACAGACCTTATCAGGTTTGCTGCAGGCTTTGGGTGGCTCACTCATTCAAAGGAACTTGGCGTGGATCAATGGACCCCAGCATCGACCATGGGTGATGGTTGCCTACTGAGAGACACCAGCTCCTCTTCCTGCGAACAACCCCTGCCCACATCCCAACTGTCAGAGACCTTGAACTCCCAGTAATCCTGTATTACCAGCAGCAGCCACACACAGCCTTTGCAAAATGCTCAAAACAAAAATGGAAACTTTAATGACATGGATAAAATTAGGCCTACAGCCTGGACTTGGTGAGGGGGCTGGTCTCATTGAACTGTCACTGGCACCAAGTGCCCCCTCACCTACTACACAGCCTCCATTTGGCACAGTCCATCTGCTACCCCATGCCTCTGGGGAAGGCCCAAGACTGCCCAGATAATACCTTGGTGGAACTCAATTCCATAGGCTTTTCTAAAAGGAGACAATGCCAGCTTTCTAGCCAATGAGATAGAGCTCCCAGTAAGTTCCATTAAACACTGCCCAATGTTTCAAATAAACAACTTGTCTGACATGGAAGTGAGAGATTTAGCAGCTTTCAAGAAAGTACAGTGGCAGCAATAAGGAAAAAGAAGGCAAAAAGGAAGGGGCCATGATCGGGTGGAGGTGGGAGTGAGAAAACAACAAAAGGAGAAAATGATGGTACATGGTAAATATAGAATGTACTAGGCCAATAAAGAAAGAACAGATGGGTCAGGAAGAGGTTTAAGTGGTAATAGGAGAGCCATTACCAACATCCACATGGTCTGAGCTATGCCAAATGGTCTCACTCCGTGGCATTGTATGCATCAATCATTTCCATCATGTCTTGAAATTCCCTGCTACTGCTCCAGCTCTATCACTATTGCTTTGCCAAAACATCTGCTGCACTATTGGTGAAATTACATAGGCAGAATTGGGAATAGATCTGAGACATTCCCAGCACGAGTGATTGAAGCATGGGAGAGAAATTGAAGGATTCATTATTGCTCATGATTGCTATTCAGTCACAGCATAATATGTGCTGTATTTCAGCTCAGGATGGTGTGTGTGTGTGTGTGTGTGTGTGTGTGTGTGTGTGTGTGTGTGTGTGTGTGTGTGTGTGTGTGTGTGTGTTTTGTCGAATCCACACAACCTCTTAGCACCCCCATGAGGACATAATGAGCTGAACTCTCCATCTGTTATGGATTAGCACAACCACAGAAATATTAGCCATCAGCCTTCAACAAAACTGCTACAGTTTACTCCTAGGGCAACTCATTTGCTTTGCCAGTCCAATTTGTTTTATTCACTCCCAGAATGAGGGCATGGCTGGCTAACCCATCACTTATTGCCCAGTTAAGAATCAAACACATTGCTGTGGGTCTAGAGTCACATGTAGGCTGAACCAGCTAAGGATAGCAGTTTCCTTCCCTAAGGACATCAGTGAATCAGATGGGTTGTTCCTGACAATCAACAATAGATTCACAGTCATCATTGGACTCTTAACTCCAGATTTTCAAAACTGAATTCAAATCCACCATTGAACTTGGGTCCCCAGAACATGACGTGGGTCTGTCCAACAATAATACCACTAGGCCATCACATCCCCCATGTATAAACAGAAACACCATCCCAAGTAGGTTTTGCCATCACTGCAAGTGAAGAAAATATGGTAAAGTTATAGCCTCTAAAGTAATTAGTTAAAGAGAACCACTATTTCTGAGCAATAGGAACAAAAATTACACTGATGTGTAAGGTAGCTGCAACTGCACCTTAAGGGGTGTGGTATGAAGGCATGGGGTGATCCACAGTTGCAAGAGACGGATTCTTTGGTGTCTCTGGAGCTATTGCTGGCTTAAACAAGAAGGAAAAAAGACCAACCCCAGGACACAAACATCAGCAGGTCTCATAGGGAATAACACAGTCTGTTCAACAGAGGCAGTCAGTACAACCTGAACCAGCCCAGACCATGATGCAAGGGAGTTTGAGCAACTCCACACAAGGTGGCAAAGATAGGTAAAAGCACACTGACCAATATCAGTGACGTAATGTCATTATCTGCAACTGTGACAATTTGCTGCCAGATCCATAGCTTTAACTGCCCCATCAACTGCATCATGTCTCTTCCTTTTGTAGCACCAGGAATTCCCATCCCCAACAGCACTGTGGCTGTCCACAATGACTGCAGTGGTTCAAGAAGGCAGCACATTATCACTTTCTCAAGTGCAATTAGGGAAAGACAAAACCAGCACTGCCCATATCCCATGAACAATTTTTTTTTTAAATTAGACATCCTTTTGGAAGAATTGAGCTGTTGTGTAAGATAGGCTTTCAGATGGATGGCGAGCAAATGAGAAACTAGGACAGGAAGAGAGGGAGAGGAATGAATGACCTTGGCTAAGCAGCTTAGGAGAGCCATTCTCCAAAATGCAAGAGGGAGATTTAATCTTACCAGGAGGGGCAGCAAGCATAATTTCCACACATCTGGCAACCATCAACTGCACCAAAATCATGTTGAAGATGGTTTCCTACAACTTACAGAAAACCTTAGAGACTGTTGCAGCCTCTGAGATTTTCCTGCATTTGAGACTTTAGAAGTAGCTTCTAAGGACATTTCTGTTACAGGACTGACAGATATTTGAACAGAATACTTTTTACATGGCTTACTCACTAAGGTATTTGAGTCTGCTAACACTGTTGAGAATAGTGGAGTAATGGGATTAGAGAGACAGTGCACCTCTTGAACTTCAGTCATAACACAAGTATGAAGCAACACTGAAAATTGTTAATGCAAGAACCAGTTCCAAAATGTGACAATCCTAAAAGACCAAGAAACTTCAAGTTAAAAAAAAGAGCCATTTTATATAATAATTATTTATAAAAACAGAATAACTTGCCCTTAGATGCAGGAGCAAAATAGCTAAGGAATAAACTGATAAGAGTGGCTTTAAAAGGTTCATTTAGTTTATATATGACACTGTTGCATGGAACTAAAGTCACATATTACCCCATCAACAAACATCAGAATTGCAAGAAAATTGATTATTCATGTGGAATAAACAAGACTCTGACCTGAAAATTCCACAACGTGAAATATATTGATTTTACTCGAAGGGAAAGTGTGTCTTACCTGTCAATGGTTGGAGAGGTAGTCATAGTGGGATTTTCTGGGTCTGTTCATTTACATATTGAGGATTTAGGATTCAAACCATGTTAAATGAGAGAAGATTTTTTTAATATTATTCCTAGGTTACCAATATTGTTATGTGGGTGCATGGGCTGCCACAGGCTGGCCTAAATGCCAACCTTAAACTGTATGGTTTCCTAGCAGCTGTTTATATGGATGTCTGTTTCTTAACAAAGACCCCAAGAAGGCAAACCTCAATATTATTGGAAAGTGGGTAAGAGAGAGTTTGCAGTAAGAGTGTGACCATGCTGGTCATGGTCAAACATAAGAACGTAAGAACTAGGAGCAGGAGTAGACCATCTGGCCCTTCAAGCCTGCTCAGCCATTCAATAAGATCATGGCTGATCATCCTGGCATGTGTGCTTAAATCAGCACCTTGTCAGCAAGCTGAGGTTTGGTGGTGTTGAATGTCTATTTGGAATGAGTATAACACAATCACATTACAGCCATAGATCACCTGGAAAAGAGAAGTCTGCCATAATTCTATGTATCAATGTTTATATTACCTTCTTCTATAGATACTTTACTTGAGCATCAAAAAGAAGCATGCAGCATCTGTAAAGTATCATCCTTTAGGTCTGTTTGACTTCTGAGTAGGGTAAGTTAACTATGAGTGCCAGAAAAGAGAGTTAGGTGGGAAAAGAAAAATAGAAATATTGATCCAAGCCTTGGTGCCAACAGGAAGTGGAGAAATGTTGTTTGAAATGTTAAGTTGCAAATGCTCATTTCCCAGTGATCTATACTTACATTCATCCTCTGTCTAGACAAATGAGTGAATTTGAATTAATTTATAATTATTACCAATTATTTTTTGGGAAGGAAAATCTTGAATTATAGATTGGTACAGAAGCCACTTCTGTTTCCATGCTGTCTATCTGCAAGAGCAACTCAGCTGGCTACATTCAATCAGCCAGCACAGCAAAATGATCGATTTGTAGGCTAGCATGTAACTTGATGGAACACACCACAAGCTTATTCTCCATTTTACCTAAATTCTCCTCCTTATCCCCAAGATCAGAAGTCAGATGACACCGGTTTATAGTCCAACAAACTTTCAAAGCATTGCCCCTTCATCAGGTAAAGTGTGCAGAAGTCAGATGACACCAATGCTCCAAATACTTGTGATTTCAAATAAACTTGTTGGACTATAACCTGGTGGCGTCTGACTTCTGACCTCGTCCATCCCAATCCAACACTGGCACCTCCACATCCTGGCTCCCCACCCCCAGTTAGCTTTGTATTGTTTGTGTCTTGTTTATTTTGTTCACAGTAGAATGCACCCTTTTTTTCCCATTTCACATCGTAATTTACATTCATTTTATAACTCTTTTTCACCATTATTGAAAACCCTTTGACTTTTGCACTCGGCCTCCACACCTTTGTGTCCTTCGCCCCTCCTCTGCCTCTGTCCAGAATATTAAACAAAACTTCCAACCTCTCTCCATTCTGAAGAACAGTTATATCGTTAACACAAACTGTTAACTCTGTTGCTATCCGCAGATACTGAGTGTCTCTAGCACTTTCTGCACTTGTTTCATATCTCCACACCAACATATTTTACTTTCCTTGTTATTTCTAACTGACTGGGACATTGAGCACTTCCGCCTGTTCACTTTTCTGGGAATGCTTAGCAAACTCAACCTTGCACAGTCTGATTCCTGAAATGACAGATTAATCGGAAATCTATAATGCCACATGTATTTTTTTTGGTAGGGGCTTGAGTTTATCAAGCTGCTCCATGTCAAATCAATGCCCTTGTGAAACTGCAAGGTTGTCACTAAATGTTCGAAGGTGCCCTAATCAGCAAATCTGTGACTGCCGCTGAAGCTAAGGTGCTCATTCAAATTAGATCAAAGTCTGTTCAATAGCAGGAAATCTCCATCAGGGACCACACGTTGCTTAATGTGACACATTAGCATATCACTGACAGGAACGGTAGGAGGGATGGAATGAGAGGATGCAACAAATTATCTCCATCAACCATGATTTTAACCATTTGAAGGTTAGTGTTGTGCAAGGTTGAAATTTTCCAAGGGATAATGCATTCAGGGAATTTTGGAATATGACCAAATACATGCACTTGAAATTTACAACAATATAGCTTATTCCAGATATCATTATGTTTATTTTCTAGTTGTTAAGTCTAAAGAGACTGCACTTCAGATATTACACAACTTCTTTTGTTATTTTACCAGCAGAAAAAAAAATGAAGATCAACTGCTTCAGATTAAATTAAGGTTTGTTTCTTAAAGATGTATTTTAACAATAGAACAACTCATGTCAATACAAAGTCAGTTTTTTTTCAATAAAAAGAATGAACTATCCAATTATGTGAATTGACCTACTTTCAATTACGGTTAGAGCAATTTATCAAAGCTCCCCAATGTGAATTCAGAAGTGGTGGCAGCCAATGGAACCCAGTGTGAGAATCTAAATCTATTGACCAATTCGCTCTTATGCAGCATGTACATCCTGGTCTCTTATGCGTTTAAAATAAAACTGAGAAAACCATGACAGATAGAATTCAATGGGGGAACGTTATGATACTATATCTGTTTGGAGGTCCATGATTTACGAATGTCTGACTTATGAACACTTGTACTTACTTGTGATTCCATAAAGGGGTGTAATTTTAAGGATCAGGCACACAACCATTTCCTGTACTTATCAACAGCTACTGGATATATTGTCGTGTATTAAATTCTGATTTGTATACAAATCAACTTGCGAACAGACTTCAGAACGTAATCCATTTACAGCCCAGCACTGCCTGTATATACGAGCAGTGAAAATGGGTGTGTTTTTTCGATGTGTATAATATGTATCACACTACCTAAATAATTGAGCTTCTTTTTCTTACATGGCTTCATCTCAAAACTTTCCTGTAAAATGTCATTATTCTATCAGGGGACTACAGTCAAGACCAGCATTTGTTCCCCATGTGTACTGAGGGTCATAGGCCATTTGCAGAGGGCAGTTAAGAGTCAAGTGCATTGCTGAGAGTCTGAAGTTACATGTCACGATAGCAGATTTTCTTTCTTGAAAGAGTATAGTGACCGAGATGGCTTTTTAAAAATGGTAACTAACAGATTTACAATGAGGCTATCTTTTCAATTCCAGATTTGTGAATTGATTTTAAATATCCCCTGTGGCTGTGGGATTTAAGTCTGTGTCCTCAGAGCATTAGCTTGAGCATCATGGATTGCCAATCTAGTATCCTTGCCTTTTCCAATATACTTGGGCGCTATGTAAATGCAAGTTAGTATTACCAAACCAACTAACCAAAATGGCACACACAAAAACACTTAGTACAAATATTTCAAAACTAAAACATTTAATTATCTGATACATATAAAGAAAGTTCATATCCTATTCCTATCTTTATTGAATAGTGCTGAGAGGAACTAATACAAACCGGTTACATCCCCATGGTGTGTCTGAGCGGTTTGTCTAATCAGCGGTTTGTTTTTCACAATCCACAGTATCTTGATCTGTATCCTCGATATCTCAGGGTAATCTAATCAGGTTACGCTGACCAATCAATAGATCACATTGGCAAAAGAAATCGTTTACATTTTCTGATATTTAAATAATGAATCCGGCAATGCAGAAAGCTCAGTCCGGAACACACCATGTCAATAAGTAGTTACACTTTTAGTGATGAAACGCCCTTACACATTAAATGGGAGCAAACAAAAAACTCCAAGCGTACTATTTTGTGGGCTTCCAGAGATTCTTAAATGTCCCCATAGACCAGACTGATGACTCGTGACTACATCTGAAAGCCTTAATTTTGTAACTCTACACTAATTATGATTTACCCGCCTATTCTTGCATGTCTTCCGTGCCATGTTGCACATATATTAAAATGTCAAACGCCAATGCAAAAGCCACGCGATATTTTAATAGTTAACTCATTCCAATATTTCTCTGAACAGTTTACATTGAGCTAACCTGTATTTATTCGTATTCCTTGGCTTCATAACTGAGAAACGGTTGTATCCATTTTATGGAGATTTTCATTTAATTTTAGCTAATTGAGTGCTTTTTCCGTTTTTTTCCCTGCTTAGCATAAAATAGCTTTCAATTTTTCAAGCATTTTGTGACTGGAAATCTCTTTTGAAATCCCATAAAAAAATGGGGCGCGTTTATTAGCTTGGAATTAATAATGGATAAATGGCTTATGATCCTGGAAGTTCTTCAAGATCCATATAAATGTCAAAAATAGTATTTTCATATAACCCGAAGATTTTACCAGCAGCCTATTATTGAAGAAACAATATAAAATTAGAATGTCTGCTGTTAAAGGCTTGCACTGTGGAACTGATTTGTCTTCTTGAAATCCAGCAGTCAGTCCAGGCAGTCACATGAAATTAAACCACTGGTTTGTAAATCATCTGAACGTCAGTACAAATCCCCGCCCCACAATGACCTCGAACAATAGAAATTTGTGTGCCTTGTTTCTCTTCCCTCATCTGCTGCCAGGGACATTATTTTAATCACCTCTGGAGAGGTCAGGAATGAAATAAATGGTGCAATAATTGCTGTCTTTGGCAAGAAAAACGCGGCCTCATCTGAAATGCAGAGCCTGCCAGCCCCAGATGTTGCAGAAACATCAACTACACCCAAGAAAAATTGGATTAGTCACATTCTTGTCTTCTAATGGAGACACTCTGTGATCTTTAGAGCTTCATTTACTGGGTTAATAGTGCTTTGCCTGAGTTCCTTTCAGAACCTGTAGGAAGAAATATTCCTGTGCAGGCCACAGCCACTGACACGAGTAATATCATATTCATCACAAGCAGACCTCATATCTCATTACTGCGCCGAGAGTTTGCCTGAGGCTTCAGCGCGCAGTCAGGCCAGACCATCATGTGGAGTCATACAGGTATATTGTGAAATGATTTAATGCGATAATAATGTCCACTTTGTGAGACAGATTGTGTTTTTTATAGTAGCTGATGGTTAATGAATGATACATTAGCAAACACACTAAAACATTATTGGGAAATGTAGATGAAGGTACTGTCTTCCCTGAATAAGAGATGAAAGGCGGTGCGATAGAATCAGTAAGATTGTCAGGCTTTACTTTTGAAATATGTCAACAAATTCACTCAGGAATATTAAAATAAGCCCATAAAATTATTACCAACATGGACTGATATACCTCATATTTAATCAAATGAAGAGTAGCGAAATGGCAAAACGAGTCAAGGCTCTGTTGTGCCTGTTTATTATATCAACATTTTGTGGATTAATCTGGCTTGGTCTTTATCTAACACTGCAGTGAACATACTGCTAGACTGTGAAATGACTTAAGAACAGCGAGTTCTGCTTCATCGGCTCTCTCCCAATGCAGAAGAAATTATACCATTACTTTGCTCAGGATCTCTTTATTACAGTTTTATGATTGAAAGAACAAATGTATCTGCGTGCTCTTTAATATTAACAGCAAGCGATGCCAACAAGCTAAATCTGTATAAAATGACTGGAACGCTCTGAGGCCTGCGATAACATTGCTGCACAGCATTCAAAAAAAGTCATACAATTATTTGGTGTATTCAGAGAGCGTTATTAGTAAAGGAGTACACGGAATGCAGGAAATCTCTATTTTTCATTGCTTGTTGATTTTATTTTAGAATATTCACTGCTGGAATGTTACAGGGCATATCTCCATGTGTTATAAGGGAATTTTTCTACATGACATTACAGATTAACAAAGGCGACACGTTTAAGTACATTATCAGCATTTTAGGTTTGTCTGTTTTTACACAATAAGGTACTCTGACATAGTCACGTCTTTTTTTTCCCGGAGAATGAATTATGTAAACCCTCTCAACCTAAAACTGTTTCAAGTCAATTAATTGTTGTAATTACTTAAGATTTCTTCTTGATGACTATTGCTCTCTAGAGATTAGATGATAAACTGTCATCTCCATGCCTGATAAATTAGGCCTGATTTGAGCTTTGCTACAAGCTCCAGTTCTTGCTTTGGGATGAAGGTAGATGCTCAAAAGGAGAGTCCTCAGGAAAAAAAGAACATTTAATCATCGGGTCTGATTTTGAAAATTAATCTTTCCTTATGCAACCGACCGACAGAAGCGATAGCAATTTAGACAGGGCCCACCCGTAGAATTCAATGAGCTCCATCCTACTACAGTAGTCCTTTAGGGCTTGCCACTTTAGTGAAGCGTACCAGTGTCCCAACTTGAGTCAGGGTTCAACAAGAAGACAAGGATGAGGAAGTACTCCAATTATTTGTGATTGAAACAATTAACATTCTGAAAAATACCTGTGCATGGGTATGGTCATTAGTTCTGATGACTTGGCAGGTTGTACACTGCTTGAGTTAGATTTGGGATGCAGCAAAATATACAAACACAGGCGATAAATGTAGATTCGCAAAAATACACGCAGTTAATAGATAACACAGACGAGAAACAATAAGAATACGTATTCCTCAAGTATTTTCATATTTTAGTTCTTCCAACTTCTAGGTCATTACATTTACCAATCAAATCCACAGTTAAACCAAATTGAAATGAAGTCCATCATTCATAGAAGTGGTCCACAGTATTTATCGCAAACCTTTCTTGCCTCTTCTGGCTGCATAATGAGAAATATACGTTTCTAAATTTCTTTAGTTGGCTGTTCTTTGGAGGTTGCCATTTCTTGACAAACTAGATGTTCATGCATCACAGGAGCACCTACCATTTTGAAATAGTTTGATTGTGAAGGAGTACTCACAGGCAGAGTACCTATAGAGTAGGTGGATTGGTTGGAGACAGTGCCATGACTACAGTGATAATACCAACCATTGGCTTGCTCCAGAGGTACCCATGGTGGCTCATTAGTTAGCACTGCTGCCTCACTGTACTAAGGACCTGGGTTCAATTCCAGCCTCAGGTGATTGTGGAGATTGCACATTTTCTATGTGGGTTTCCTCCAGGTGCTCTGTTTTCCTCCCCCAGTCCAAAGATGTGCAGGTTAGGTGGTTTAGCTTTGGGAAATGCAGGTTTATGGGGATAGGATGGGGTAGTGAGTCTGGGTGATATGCTATTCAGTGGGTTGGTGTGGACTTGTTGGCTGAATGGCCTGCTTTTACACAGTATGGATTATATGGATCAATGCAGTCATCCTATTTTGGCTGGAGGGAATGAGAGGAGATCTGAAAATTCACATCCATTTATTGACCGACACAAGACACTCCATGTAAACTTGTACAGCAGCCCTGTAGTATTTATTATATGCATACATAATGAATATTTTCTGTTGACTGTTTGTTGAAGGGCAGTTAATTGGTGGTTCTAGCCATTAGTGTGTTGTCTGCTTCTGCATCTCACTGTACCCATGGACCTTAAGGCTCTTCTAGCCTTAATGTGTGATGCTTTCAAGATGTGTTTTATTTTCTTGTTTAGCCAATAATTTATTAAAGTCTATATTTCCTAAGTCGGTAGAGTACCAACTTGAGATCGACAGTGTATTAGGTTGTACATCAAGAACACAATAATTAGAAACAGGAAATGGCTTCAATATCATAGTCCAATTTGAGCCCCATCCACACCAACCTTCCCCCCCCCCACCCCCATAACTCTTGACTGCCTTGTGTATGAATCAACCAAAAATCTAATTCAGTCTTTAATATGTTCAAGTACTCAGTCTCCATTGTCTCCAACAAAAAGAATTCCGCAAAATAAGGATTCTTTGAGAGAAACAAAAATGTCCTCATCTGTGTTTTAAATTGGAGACCTCAATTTTTCAAACTGTCTAGGATCCCACAAGAGGAGAATCATCCTCTCAGCATCCACAGTCTCAAGTCCTTTCAGGATCATATGTGCTTCAATTAATTACCTTGGTCTATGAGAGTTTTAATATAAATGCGACGTATTGCATTTTGGTAATAAAGTCTAGGATGGGATTTATAACATTAATGGTAGGGCCCTGGATTATTGTGTTGTAGAACAAAGAGAAGAGTAGATACGATGGTTAAGAAGGCATTTAGAATGCTTGCCTTCATTGCTCAGATTGTTGGTGAAGCCATTTGTGGAGTAGTGTGTGCAGTTCAGGTCACCCTGTTATGGTCAGGATATCATTAAACTGGAGAAGGTTCAGAAAAGATTTACCAGGATGTTGCCAGGAATGGAGATTTGAGACATAAAAATAGACTGGTAAGGTTGGGACAACAATCTAACTTATTGGAGTGTAAGAGGTTGAGGGGTGACCTTATTGTAGTTTATAAAATTATTGATAAGGTGAATGACAAGGATCTTTTCTGTAGGGTGGGGGAGTTCAAAACTATGGGCATATTTTAAAGAGAGAAGAGATTTAAAAAGGATGTGAAGGACAACCTTTTTTACACAGAGTGTTCATGTGTGGAATTAACTGCTAGAGAGCATGGTGGATGCAGGTACAGTTACAACATTTAAAAGACATTTAGATATGTTCATGAATAGGAAAGGTCTGGAGGGATATGGGCCAAGCGCAGGGAGGTGGGACTGGTTTAGTTTAGGATTATGTTCAGCATAGATTGCTTGGACTGAAGGCTTTGTTCTAAGTTGTATGGTTCTGACTCTATTTTAACCAACTTGGTCAGTGATGTTGTGATGCTCCTCTGGATTAGAATCCAGGTTCGCCTGGCCCAAAAGTAGAGACACTACCATTGGTCGAGATTCCAATGGGCAATGACCTAATCTGCTTTTCATAAGGCATTGTCTAATGTGTCCTTCCTAATAATAGGTAAAATTAATTGTCTCTCAGCAAAACAGATCCTATACCCGGGAGACATATAATACTGGCACTATGAAACAAAGATCTGCAAGGTTAAAAGTTCACTATTTACAGAAATAATTGCAGCTAATGAACGGACTAAGATGCAGAGCTGAAGGCTGAGCACCGTCATGTTGTTGCTGAAGTGGTCTATTCCAGTGACGTACTTGAAATGGCTTTCAAGGCGGCAAATTCTAACACCAGTCATACCTCCCACTCATTTAAAGCAAACTACTTCTCGAGGCACCGGGTAATAAAGCAATGTCACCAATAATAATGTTCTTATTGTTTTTGAGTTTTATTTTCTGTAATTTTTTTCCCCTTTTTTCAGTTATTGGGTTTAAAAGGAATATCCTAATTGAATTATTAAAAATTGCTGGTAAAAAATCAGAGCAAAGTCAAACAACAGCAAGTACCCCCGCCCCGCCCCCATGTTGCAGCATGCCTTTTACGCACCCTCCTTAAATTGTCTTTTTGAAATACTTCAGATTATATTCGGTTTTGATTAGAGGTGGAAAGTTCACGGACCCAATCTTGTGAAGTTCCTGAAAATGACAGGATTTTAGTTTGAATGGACTCCTCTGGTAAGCTTTAAATAGCTCGGAACTGAGGAAGAAATACCTTAAAAGGCCGTAATTTATCAATGAAAATCACAGAGATCGGAAAACAGTGGAGTATATTAGTAAGTTAGCAGGACACTCTCACACAATCCTTGTTCTAATGTCAGCATGAGCAAACATAAGCAAAATATTTTAAAGCGGAGTTTGGGATCGTTTCACCCATGTTTCACATTTTATATGAACACGGCGTCGCCTATCTTAAAGGGTTCGCCAATAAAGTCCTTCCAAGTTAGTTTTAATTTCTCAACGTCTTTCCCTTTTTTTTGTGAAAACAAATACACTTTGTGCTTTCTTTGACCGTGGAAAAGAATCGAGCCCCATTTTAACCCCGTGGAACTGAATGAGGATGGAATGGGTTAAAGTTGCACCGAAAACACATGGCTAAACTGTTTCAAAGCAAACCGTGACCAATTCGCCACAGCTTGTAGAGACCGCTGAAAAAGAAATATACGTTTCCAAAAGCTTGCCTCGTCGGAGAGGAAGGGCAAGTGAGTGGAGTTCCCCCTTGCAAGGCGGTTAGTCCTCTGAACTATGATGCAGACAGCAGGAAGAGGCAAGGTTTAAACGATCGATCTCCAGCTCCCTATTCATTAACATGTTAATAAAACTGGGAGCAGCTCCTTCGGATTTCATCGGGTTTCTGTATGGGGAAACCAAATGGCAAAAGTCGGCACCATCTTTTACCCCCACCTACTGTACAACGTTTGAAGGGCAATAGATGCAGCTTTGCATTTGACCTTTAGTGACTGTGTGTTGCCTGGAGCCCTGTCTTGCCTGCAGGGTTTGATAGATTTTCATGCACCGCAGCATGACTTGAATTTCAAGTCGACATCGACAGGAGCTTTCCCGACCGTGGACCCAATGAGATTTTTTTTTCACTTGCCGTTCTATTTTGCAGCAAGAGGTTTATGACCCAGTCAGGAGAAGCCTACTTGGGAGCATAAACCTCATTAAACACAAATCTGTCTGAGCAACTTTCTTTATTGCTGATCTGCTGCATTCATCAGCGGCTGCAATCAGTGCATTTGCAGCAAGGTTACTCCCCCACCCCCACTGCACTGAAGGAATGGCATCTCTTCAAGTGGTATTTACTCGGAAGCATCTGCTTTCTTTCCCAAGATCAAATCTCTTTTGACTTCGCTGCTCGTCCTGGGCCAAGAAAACATGATCTCTGGTTTCCTAGCAACCAGGATGCTCAGCAGCCAGTGTGGATGCAGGAGATGAGCTCGCAAAGGTCAATTGATTGTGGCTGCCTTGTGCCTTGGTGATATGTTATTGTTGGCACCCACTTCCAATGTTACACTGATACACCATGATTAGTTTTTTATTTGTGTTTATGTACTGAGGTTTATTTGAGTTTAAAAAAAATGCAAGCAAGACTTGAGGGGAAGTCTGAGTGAAAGGCAGCCATGGACAAAAAAGCTGAAATCATTGAAATCATCTGACTGCTGACTATCCTGCTGTGCCGCCTCAGGCTCTTACATATTTCCATTGAGTTACTTTATGATCAGGCCAGTATGTTATTGAAATATTATCCCTTTAGACAAGCTCATTCTGGTAGAAGATGACAGATTCCTAGTGCAGTGATTTAGTCCACAGACCAAATACACGATTGTGCCCAAACCTAGTTTAAGAGAGTCAGGTCACTGTGACAATCCAGCATACCAGAACAGAGGCATCTCAGTTAAAAGGAAATCTTGCAGGCATGTCTGTCAGGGTTGCAAACCGCACAGATAGGGAATAGCAAGTAAATGTGTGTAACTAGATTAAAATTATGAACACATTTCACTAATCTTAATCATAACTTGATTTTTTTGCTTGATAAAGTTGCTTATCAAATCAGCTCATCAAGCAGTTTATTGGGTTCAAATAGAGAATTTTCAGAGACATAATGAAACCTTAACAAAAGATAAGAATCTCATTTGAACTTATGTTAATTAGATCTTATCAAAAGGGTTCAGTTAACCTCATGGTCTCAGGAACTAGGCTCAAGAATTTTATAACAGAAAGCTGAACAATGAGGTAGAGTGAAATTTCAACTGTCAGTCTTATTATTTCTGATCATCTGTACAGCGAAGATAACAGAGTACTTTCATTCAGGTTTAGGCAGACATGCAATCACCGTAGTCCACTTACGATTCGGTCACTGAGGGGAAAAAAATGACATTTGCAATGAATGCATTGAGAATTTGTGACTTACTAAGAGCAATCTGTTACTAAAAATGTACTAGGATGTATTAGGTTCCACAGATCTTCATATAAAAAAAGTTAAGTATGAAGAATCAAATAGAATCAAACCTTAAAATGCACAAGTACAGATCAGAGAACAAAAAGGAATGATCAGGTTTACAGCATTATTCTTAGTTTTGGAGTTTGAGCTCATAAATAAATATTGAATTCTATATCTGTTTATCTATCCATCTATCTATCTCTCTCTCTCTCTAAATAAACATCTTTCATTTTTCAACAAGCCATCTAGAAACTTAGGAGCAGGAGTAGTTGGTCTCAGTTAGATTCAGTTCCTCAAGCCTATTTCACCATTCAGTTAGATTGTGGCTAGTCTATATCTTAATTCTATCTATCTGCTTTGATTCTATATTCATTAGTATATTTGTCAAGCACAAGTTTATTAATCCCTGTCATGAAGTTTTCAATTGATCTAAGCATCATCAATTTCTTTCAAGGAGGAAGTTACAGATTTTTCTACTGGTTGTGTGGAAAGGAAGCTAAAGATCATGAACATAAAGGCATTATTGTAAAATAGCTTGGAAGCTTTTTGACTGGAAGTAACATTCACAAAATAAGTTGTCCTGCAGTACAAGATAGCTTGGAAATTCTGCCCCATCAATAAAAAAGAACTAATTTTACATAAATATTTGCAATCCTGCACATATTATTGATCTAACCAGTGAATTTAGATAGCAAATATATATAATTTGAAGTTTTGCTCATAAAGTTGATGGTGCTGTCTAAAGGCCTCAATTGCGTTGTTACATTGAAAATTGACTTAATATGTGCCCGTTATTACAGTTAATGATTATGAAGGAAATGATATCAAAACTAACCAATATGTTGAAAGTAATCCACTAGTTGGGGTCCTGGTTCAAGTCCCACCTGCTCCAGTAGTCTGTCACAACATGCTTGAATAAGCTGTTTCAAAATAATTTATGAAAAAAAAACCTTGCCTCAACAACATTACACATTTACTAACTGCAGCATAGCCATAGAGTCATAGAGTTTTAGAGATTTACAGCACGAAAACAGACCCTTCGTGATGAAGGGCTTTTGCCTGAAACATCGATTTTACTGTTCCTCGGATGCTGCCTGAACTGCTGTGCTCTTCCAGCACCACTAATCCAGAATCTGGTTTCCAGTATCTGCAGTCATTGTTTTTACCAACTCATCCATTGCCAACCAGATATCCCAACTTATTCTAGTCCCACCTGCCAGCACACGGCCCATATCCTTCCAAATCCTTCCTATTCATATACCCATCCAAATGCCTTTTAAATATTGCAATTGTACTTAACTCCACCACTTCCTGTGGCAGCTCATTCAATACACGTACCGTCCTCTGTGTGAAAAAGCTGCCCCTTATGTCTCTTTTGTATCTTTCCCCTCTCGCCCTAAACCAATGCCCTCTAGTTCTGGACTCCCCCACCCCAGGGAAAATACTTTGTCTATTTATCATATCCATGCCCCTCATAATTTTGTAAACATCTATAAGGTCACCCCTCATCTTGTGATGCTTCAGGGAAAACCGCCCCAGCGTGTTGAGCCCCACCCTATAGCTCAAATCCTCCAAACCTGGCAACATCCTTGTAAATCTTTTCTGAACCCTTCCAAGTTTCACAACATCTTTTAGGAAGGAAGGAGACCAGAATTGCATGTCATAAGGCTTTCCAAGAAAAGAAATGATAGGATCAACTTCACAGAATTCACTTTTAACAATCAGGGATATCTGTTTAAGGGGCTTTATGACACAGTCGTAACATCCCTCCCTCTGGGTTCCAGTTCTACCTGCTCCAGAGGTATGTCCTAAAATGTCTGAATGGGTTGACTAGAAAATATCTGGATGTAGGTTTGCTTGCTGACCTGGAAGGTTCATTTCCAGACGTTTCATCACCCTACAGGGTAACATCTTCAGTGGGCCTCCAGGCAAAGCACTGCTGCTGATTCCTGCTTTCTATGTACATGTTTGGGTTTCTTAGGGTTGGCAGTGTCATTTCCTGTGGTGATGTCATTTCCTGTTCTTTTTCTCAGGGGGTGGTCGATAGAGTCTAACGCGATGTGTTTGTTGATAGAGTTCCGGTTGGAATGCCATGCATCTAGGAATTCTCATGCATGTCTCTGTTTGGCTTGTCCTAAGATGGATGTGTTGTCCCAGTTGAAGTGGTGTCCTTCCTTATCTGTATGTAAGGATACTGGTGAGAGAGGGTTATGTCGTTTTGTGGCTAGCTGATTTTCATGTATCCTGGTGGCTAATTTTCTGCCTGTTTGTCCAAGGTGGTGTTTGTTACAGTCCTTGCACAGTATTTTGTAAATGACATTAGTTTTGCTTGTTGTCTGTATAGGGTCTTTCAAGTTCATTTGCTGCTGTTTTAGGGTGTTTGGTGGGTTTGTGGGCCACCATGATGCCAAGAGATCTGAATAGTCTGGCAGTCATTTCTGTGATGTCTTTGATGTGGGGAAGAATGGCTAGGGTTTCTGGATGTGTTTTGTCTGCTTGTTTGGGGTTGTTGCTAAGAAATCGGCGGACTGTTTTCATTGGGTACCCATTGTTTTTGAATACACGGTATAGGTGATTTTCCTCTGCTCTGCGTAGTTTTACTGTAAAAAAAGAAGCTGCATCAGAACATTATTTCAATGAGCCAACACGCAGTGCAGCACAGAGGAACTATGGAACTCTGTCAACAAACACATCATGTTAGACTCCATCTACTACCCCCTGAGAAAAAGAATAGGAAATGATATTACCAACCCAAAGAAACCCAAACATATAAATAGAAAGCAGGAATCAGCAGCAGTGCTTCGCTTGGAGGCCCACTGAAGATGTTACCTAATAGGATGCCAAGACGTCTGGAAATGAACCTTGCAGCTCAGTGAACAAACCTACATCCAGAACCTCAACATGAGCTAGCAATCTTCTCAAAACTCACTAGAAAATATCTATAACTAGAAGGATAAACCTCTCGATATGATTCAGTGCTTAGAACATGACGCTGTTTTATTTCAATTACAGTTGGGATGGTGAATGAAGAATCACTCAGACATGAGGTGTTGTATCTCAGTAGGACAAGGAGAAAGGGAATGAAAGAGGTGGAGGAAACCATGGTCATTTGTAAGTCATTAATTGAATTGCCCCTCCAACAAAGCCATTAATCTCAGTGGGAATGAATAGAGACAAGACTAAACTGAAAAGAAAGCATATAATGTTTAAAGTACATAACAAATTTACTGTCTAGATGACGTAGTTAACAAATCAACCATTCTGACAAATGGCTGTCAGAAAGATTCCTGATCTGTCTAATATGAATAATCAGATTTGATTATTGCTATCAGTCTTGTGGTATTGTCACCTGGGTGCCATTTACTCTGAACATCTCTTAAAATAGCCTTTAAATAATAATGAATTGTATCAATTTCTGAATGCAGTAAGTTGCAGCTATGTCAGATAGTTTTGAATTCTGAAAGACAGCTGTAAATCAGAATGATTTTTTGATCATTTCTATTTGAGTTTTCCTCGCTGAGCTGCTGTAGTTAGACAGATTGATTTGAAACAGTGATTGCTTCATATTTAGCTTCAGATATTCTTAAAGCTTTGTCTTGTTCTTGTTACCTGCACAGTTGTCAGGAATGAATTTACTTCATTGAAGCTATACTGTAAGTAGCATAGCTGGCTATGCAGGCACGTTACAACAAACTACAAACTAAACTGGTTCAGTAGTTGGACCAGGTGCAAGCATTGAATATGGCGAAGTAAAAGAATGTTATTAACCCCTAGGACACTAAAGAAAGAGAGAAGAGAAAAAGGAAGGGAGGGAAAGACAGAAGGAAGGAAGGCTGAACCAAGACTCCCATAAAGGATTCACATTGTTGAAACAGGTGCATAGATGAAAAACATTGCTTGACCGGAAACTATACCTTTTTCCTTCTGTGTACTACATTCGCTAAATGTTTGCTTACACAAAAGAGAAGTATCCAGTGTCTTTAATTTCCACTATTGATGATTTAACAATCTGATTGATTTATACTTTTATGGGATTTTTCGGGCAATCGTTTATTTTTTCAAGAAAATTATGAATGGGTATTTGCAAACATTTGTTTCATTTGGTCATGGGATGAGGGCACCACTGGCCAGACCAGCATTTATGTCCCATCCTAATTGCTACAAAGCAAGTGGAAGTGAACTGCCTTATTGAAAGGGTGCAGACTTTGGGGTATCGGGATACCCGTAATGCTATTGGAAAATAATTCCAGGATTTTGACCCAGAAATACTGAAGGAGCAATGATGTAGTTCCAGGTTAAGTTGGTCTGAGAGTTGGAGAGATACCTTCAGCTTCCTTTGTCCTTCTAGATGTTAGAGGGTTAGGATGGTGTTGTTGAAGGAACCTTGATGAGTTACTATAGTGCACCTTGTAAACAGTACATGCTGTTACTACTATGCCTTTGGAATACATGGAGTGAATGTGAAGATATGGAGCTGATCAAGCAAGTTGCTTTGACATGGATAGTGCCAAGTGTCTTGAGTGTCATTGGAGTTGCACTCATCCAGGCAAGTGAGGAGTACTCCATGACACTCTTGTACACTATGGCCAGGGTTTGAGGAGACAAGAGATGAATTAGTTGCCACAGAATTCCTAGCCTCTAGTTTGTTGTAGTCATAGCTTTTGTATGGTGAGCCCAGAATAATAACCCCCAAGGTTTTGATATTGAGAGATTCAATGCATTAATACCATTACACATGTAGGGAAAATAATTGATTCTTTCTTGTTGGAGATGGACATTGCCTTGAACTTTTGTGGCACAAAAACTAATTGCCATTTTTCAGCCCAAGCCTGGATATTGTCCAGGTCTTGCTGAATATAGACACAGTCTAGGGCAATGTCTTATAAATGTCAAATAGCTTGGACATTGCAAAATTGCCAAAAAACATCCCCACTTTGACCTTATGGTAATGGGATGTTAAAAATGAAACAGATGAAGGTGGTTGAGTCTAGGATACTTACTTGGAGATTTCTGCAGTGATGTCCAGGTGTCAAGAATTTCCACCAGCTACAAGTGGGAGAATAGGATGAGTGGGGACCACACAGGTATGGTTCATATGTATTGAGGTGAGTTTGGAAGGCAGTGTGAGAACACTCACTAGGCTTCAAGGAGGGAAACCCTTGATGAAACTCAACAAAATGGCACTTAACTTCTAGTATGATTCAGCTATTGGTAACATTCTATATGTTGCTCTCCAGAAACTCAGTCCCTAGTCCCAGAATAAAAAAGTCCACTGACCTCTATTTCTAATCCAAGCTAAAGAACAAGTTAAATGCTTTGTCTTCAGATATCAACCCCATCAGATGTTTTGAGATCAGAAATTCCAGTCAGTGAAGCTATAGCACAGTCAATATTTGAATGTAGGTATTAATCTACTTAAAATACAGATCAATGGACGTTGAAATCCTGCTTGACTGACGATTGCATCTCAGACAAAGCCAAAACCGAAGGAATTTAAATAGGAATTCCATTTCTTTCCAGATTTAAAGAGAGTTAATTCCACTGGAATTCTGGGGAACTGAGGCGTGATTGTCGAATTGTATAAGGTCCTGAATGGTCTTGCAAGGTGGATGTGGAAAGAATGTTTTCTTTTGTGAGTCAGTCCAGGAGTGGGAGGCACTGGTTTAAAATTAGGGATTGCCCTTTCCGGACAGAGATGAGCAATTTTTTCTTTCTCTCTCAGAGAGCTGTGTGACTCTGCCTCGGAGACTGTGAAGGCAGGGCCATCGAATATTTTCCGCGCAGAGGTGTGTGGATTTTTGTTAGGCAGGAAAGTTAAGGGTTAGTGAGATATGTGAGAATGTGGAGCTCAAAACACAAACAGATCAGTCATGATCTTATTGAATGGCAAAACAGTTTTAAAGTCCACTACGATTCACATTTCTGTATGTTCATACGTTCGTAACACCATTTACTTTGTGCAGTAGGTTCTATATTTTAAAAATGTAATGTATTTTGTTTTCATCATCTTGTTTCATGTTTATCAGAAGGCCCAAATGCATATTCTGCAAATAAAAAAAAAATACAGAATGTACATTGGAGGAGGAAGAAAGACACTTAGCGTGCTGTTGGTATTTTTAGTAAAAGGCCACAGAATCGAGCTCATCACGAATGAGATGGAGGCTTCTTGAAAGGGATGTGGCTTTTATTGCTACTTTCCAGTTGTGACGTTTTATGCAGTTAGTATGAACTGGATGGGTTGACTGGCCTTCTTCAATGCCATTATGAATCTAAACCTTGATCACCACTGAGATATGCCCATTAGTCACTCGTGTATGCAAAGTCATCTTACACATTTCACTGTGAATATTTGTGCAATTGCTAGGACTGCCTATAGCCACCTCCATTACACATTTTCCCCTTTCTCAGCTCATCTGCTGTTGAAGCCTTACATAATCCCTTTGTTACCACTAGACTTGATCATTCGAAAGTACTCCGACTTCCTACCACAGTCAGCCTCTAGAAACTTCAAGTAATGCAAAACTCTGCTGCAATGTCTAAACTCACATCAAGTCCCAGGTAAGCAATGTATAAATTTTAAAATTGTTTTCAAAACTCACTGTGGCTTCTTCCTTCCTTCGATCCGCAATCTCTTCCAATTCCGGAGGCCACAAGCTCTGGAATCCCTTTCCTATACTTTTTACTTCACTTTGTTTCTTTAAGACACACCTCTTTGGCCATGCTTTTGGTAACCTGAGCTAAGATCTCCTTATGTAGTTTCATGTCATGTTTTGTTTTGAGCAAGTGAATAAGTACTCAGTAGATTGTATATCTCCATTGTGCCATGTTAATTCAATCTTAGTATAATAACACAATTCTTCTTAGCAGAATTTCCCTTCCTGGTTGATGTAGTGTAGACTGGCAGGAGACTACGAGAACACAGGAAACCAGACAGCATCAGGAGGTAGAGAAGTCGATGTTTTGGGTGTAACCTTTCTTCAGCACTGAGGTGGGTATAGGGGAGCTGCAGATAAAGGGAGAGGTGGGGGACAGGTGGTTGAGTGGGGATAGGTGAAGACAGGCAGAGGGTACGACCTGGTTGGTCAATGGGAGGAATGAATCCGGTTGGTGGCATGGAGGAGTGGAAGGGAGTGGAGGGGCAAGGAAGGGAAGGGAGGTTATTTGAAAATGGAGAAATCAATGTTGAGTCCTCCGGGTTGTAGGCTGCCCAGGAGGAAGATGGCGTGTTGCTCCAATTTGCGGTTTGGTTCAGTGCGGCAATGGAGGAGGTCAGGGATGGTCATGTCGGAAAGGGGGTGAGAAGGGGAATTAGAATGGGCGGTGACTGGGAGTCCAGTCAACCCCTGTGGACCGCCTGTGATACTCAGCGAACCGTTCCCTAAATTTACGTTTGGTCTCCACGATGTAGGGAAGATCACATAGGGAGCACCTAATGCAGTAAACTAGGTTGGAAGAGAGGCAAGTGAACTTCTGTCTCACCTGGAAGGGAGCATTGGGGGGTGGTGTACTGACAGGTTTTGCATCTTTTCCTGTTGCAGGGGAAGGTACCTGGGGGTTTTGGGGTGGGACGGGTAGTTGGGTGGTTGGTGGAGAGAGTGGCACAAACCAAGGACTGTCAGAGGGAATAGTCCTTGTGGAAGACAGAGAGGGGTTGGGAGAGGAAGATGTTCTTGGTGGCGGGGTCTAATTGGAGTTGGCGAAAGTGTTTAAGAATGATGAGTTGGATGCAGAGACTGGTGGTGTAGTAGGTGAGGACAAGGGGGACTCAGTCTTTATTGTGTTGGGGGGAGGGTTTTAGAGCAGTGGAATGGGGAATGGAGGAGGTGCGGTCGAGGGCTCTCTGGATGACAGAGGGAGGAAAAGCACGTTCTCCATACATAAACTTAGGGAATGCCGAGCATCTCAGCTGGGCCCACAGGGGCTGACCGGACCTCCCAGTCACCACCCATTTTAATTCCCCTTCCCATTCCCTTTCCGACATGACCATCATTGGCCTCCTCCATTGCCACAATGAACCAAACCGCAAATTGGAGGAGCAACACATCATCTTCCGCCAGGGCAGCCTACAGCCCAGAGGACTCAACATTGAGTTCTCCAATTTCAAATAACCTCCCTTCCCTTCCCTAGACTCCCTTCCCAGCTTCGTCTACTCCCTTCCATTCTTCCGTGCCACCAACCAGATTCATTCCTCCCATTCACCAAACAGGTCATACCATCTGCCTGTGTTCACCTATCCCCACTCCTCCATCCTGCCCCTGCCATCCCCTTTACCTGCAGCTCCCCCTACACCCACCCTCAGTCCTGAAGAAGGGTTACACCCGAAACATCGACTTCTATACCTCCTTATGCTATCTGGCTTGTTGTGTTCTCTAGCCTCCTGCCTGTCTACTTTGGATTCCAGCATCTGCAGTTTGTTTGTCTCAAACCTGGTTGATGTAATGTCACAACAAAGCTGAAAAAAGAGCTTCTATCTCACTTTGAATGCTGCAGGCCAATCCATACCTAACAAGCTACGCTGAAAACCCTGCTCACACTTTGACAATTACGGCACATTCCACCACCGCAGCTGAGACAAGTCACAACATTCAAAATACAACAGTCAACAAGGCTCATACAAAAAATCACTTTACTCTATTTCCCCAATGGTAACAGTTCCCCTGAAGAAGTTCCAGATTGGCGCTTCCACCAAAAGGTAATCGCTTGTTCCTTTGTCAATCTGTGTTTCAATTTTGTTGAAATTCACCCATTGGTTTTTGAGACAGGTTGTATAAACACAAACCAACAAGCAGATTAACAAATGAATGAAACAAAGTACATTTGTCCACTTTCCATGTTGAAGGTAAATATATGAATGCACACTGGAAAAAATATCCAGTGTAAAAAAGCTATTGATTCTAATTAAAAGAGAACAAAAATAATTGATCTGATTGGGAGAAATATCTTTCAAATTATATAAAATATGACATTTGATCTGCAAAATAATACACTGGACACTATAAGATCGGTTAGGTCATTAGGTTTTACATTTGATTGCATTTGTGTGCTTAGAGTCATCAAACATGTTCTTCTCTCTAATATTCTTTTAATCTTCCAATGTTAATGGATGGTTCTGTTGGCTAGAGCTGATGAAATCTTCAGTTGTCTGCACTATGAGCAATCAACAGAATTCAAGAAAGCACTGCTGTCAAATCTGATGTATTGATGTATGGCCATGCCAGAGGAAATGGGAACAACTCACAGAGAAAATACAACGCAAAAAGTCAAAGGTTCCAAAGCGATTATCTGAATGATCCAGTTATTTTTATCTGTTTAAGTCTGAGCACCACTGATCGAAATGAGCAAATCCTTTTATTTTCTACAGAAACAGATCGATTTATTATCTGGACCTTCCCAAATAGAATTCAATGAGTGAAAAAGGTGAGACTGACTTATTTATGTAAAGCAGCATAATTAGCACATAATTAGTCAAGAGATAGTAGTTAAAATTAACTGATTTGATGCTCATTTTGTGAAGAATTCACAATTTCTCCCTCTTATACAAAATATTTATGAGATACATATATACATAGTATGTCCAAGTTGCTAGCCTGAAATATTCTTTATTTGTGTTCATATATTTATCAGAGAATCATTTCCCTTAATAAATAAATCAATTTTTAAGAAGTTTGCTTATTGTAAACTCTTGTCCACCCTTAACTTCTGGCCACTTGCTTAAATTAAATTACTTAAGTTTTGTCAAGAACATACCAGTAGTGCCTTTGCAAACCTCAAAAATATTTTCAATCTTTTTCTAGGCCTTAGGCAGTGAACTCAACAAATTCTGTCACACAGTGACAGCACTTTGATCACTAAGATCATCAATTATACAAGTATGTCAGCATCCCCTACCTGTGCGATGAACCACAAAACTTCCATTTGGGATGAGGAACTATTTGATCAGGATAAACCACTACAGCAACCAACTATACCTGAAAGATGCCTCAAGACTCCATATTGATATCAATGTACATAAACTCCAGTGCGACATCTGCCCATCCCCAAAGTCTCTGCAACAAACACATCTTTGAATCCAGTGCAATGCAGGCCGAATGGCCTCCTTCAGCACCATAACAGTTCAGTGATTCTGAGTCAAACTTTAAGTTTTTTTGTCATTGTTTGCGACTTCAAATTTGAATCAAAATTCAGCACATCTTTGTTTTCCTCATCAATTCATTTTCTTCTATTTATCCCTACGGATGCCTCGGTAATAAAACATACATCCCAGTGCCAATGAACACTGAAGAATGGTCACTGGACTCAAAACTTGAACGGCTTTCTCCCCACTGATGCTGCCAGTCTGGTTGAGTTTCTCCAGCAATTTCTGTTTTTGTTTGTCACCAACCAACACTTTCTCATTACAGTGGTGATGTCAGCTGAGTACATAAATTTTTGCTGGTTACGTTAAGACTGAGATCACTAGATTTTAGTTCGAAGGATATGGGAGTTAAGGCAGGAGAATGGAGTCAATAATTGGATTGTATTAATTCACAGGCTTGAAAGGTTAGATAGTCTATTCCTGATCCTGATGTTCTTATGAATCAGAGAAACCCCCTGTTAGCCAGAATGTATCTAAGAGAGGATTATGCAGCACACTCTGTCTGCTGTTGTACTACAAAGTACCCCCAGACTGATCCAAGCATTGGAGCCTCATCTAAGGAACTCCATTATCTGCTTCTCGATGGCTCTGGTTGAAGAAGGGACTGTTTTATATTTATGTTCATCCTTAGGGTCATCAGCTAGTGTTGCAGAGGGTAACTCTTGTTTCCCAGTGACCATCCTTGCAAGGTATTTATCCCTTGAAATGAGAAAGGAATCAGAGAATCCTCAAGAATATATGCTCAATGACCCAGTGAGCCCTTTTCTGCTAATGAACTCTTCTGCATTATGATGTGGTACACTCAAAGCCACATGTGTACAGTCATTACAACCCTGCAGTTGGTGGAAACTGGCTGTGTTGGCAATATCTAAAGCTCAGGCCATAGCACTGATCTCATCACATGGAAACGAGAATATGATCTGGCAAAAACTGTATCAGTAACAACTTTAGCACATTTGTGGCTTCAGGATTGCAAGAGATCTCACACGGGACTGTAATAGATCCTTGGAAGGCACCAGTCACATAGAAATTAATAACTGCTGTGATCTTGATGGCCACTGGAGTAGGATAGCCACCCATCTCTTCAGTGCACAGATCCTGCTCCAGCAGATAAGATAGTTCTGTGACAGCCCTAAAATTCAGTTATTTGGAGAATAAAATGTGGACATAGCAGCCTGGGCCTCTGGACTTTCTTCATCCTGAAGGGACATTCCACTACCACCTCTCCATGAGGAGGCTTTTCATGAGATTTCACTCACTCTTGGATTTGCTGATGTCTTTGTGCCTCCACAATTTCTCGATGCTGTCCTTGTATGACTGCAATAGTGACGATGCAGCCTCATGTCACTGGATGCATTTGGAGTGAAAGCTCAAAAGAGCTTCACAATGACATGAATGATCATCAGTTGAAGCATGAGATTGGTGTTTCCCCTGATCACAAAGCAGCCTGACAGGAGAATTATGATGTAAGTTAGTGTTGATCTCCAGTGTGTCGTAGTATAGGGCTGAAGTGTGATCTAAATTAATTGAAAGGGTGATGCTAGCGCTTTTGCCAGTGCTATCTTCCTGGATGGAGGATGCAGGCAGGTTGCTGCCCATGAGGTGTGCTATAAGATATCGGGACACATAGAAAACCCAAAGAAGAAGCTGGTAAGTTACAGTTGCCAAGTAACTGCTCTGCCTATCAAGTAGGGGATTGCTGCCTAGTTTGTCACTGGTACTTGGGAGAATTGCAACCTGCACATAAATGAAATGGAATTACTGTTAATGAGGTGCTAATATATGTCGATAGGATCCTTGCCACTTCCTAGCAAGATTCCTATTCGGCTATTAAACTCTTAGGATGAATATCAGACTGTTTTTTCTCAATGTTGAGAATCTCATTATTTTCATTCTCATTGTATTTTCCCAGAATTCCATGCTTTGCGTTTTTATCTTTCTTTGGAGCCACCAGATAAACTAACCCTCTGCTATATACTTAATAAAATGTTGCTCTGCTGCCCATTGGCAGGATGTCAATCTCACCATTTCTCCGTCTTTTGAAAGTGGCTTCCTTGGGTGTATTGCTTTCTCCCCAGCTTTAAGGGCAGCCTCGAACAACTTGGCCAGTTCCCAGATTGTACCTCTGGTATTACATTATAACTGGATCAGCAAGAATTGTACGTATAAGTAGGGGAGAGATAAATCAGAACTAGAGAACTGGTGTAATGAGGAGACAGAAATGGCAACAGAAGATGAGTCTGGTGAGAAAAAGAGTAAAAGATTCTTGGTGAATTGCAGAAAATAATATGTTCAAATGAACGTTTGCAGCCAGAACATAAGTTGTACAAAAGAGTGTAGGAAGAATTATCTGAGTTCATGTGGAAAAGGCAGAAATGAAATTGTGAAAAATACTCAAATAATTATAAAATTTGTGAATTAAGTTAAAGCTGAATTCTGCTAGATGGGATAATAGTGATGTAAACACCAAGCCATAGCTACCTCCCACATCCTTTCCAATTCAGGCTAAGTCTTAACAATGTCAACATTTTGGTATCACAAGCTATTAAAAAAATTACAAATCAGAAAGCTATTGAAATATTTTTAAAATAAGATAAACTTTTATTGAATGCAGCAAAAAACCCACTCCTCAAATTTTAATTTATAAATGTTAATTTATACATATTTCTCTTATATTCAGTGATTTACTTTATTTGCAATTTATTTCATCTAGGAATGCAGAGAATTTCACAAGTATTTTACAGTATTTGAACTTGTACTTTTATTTTTACAGGCAAGAAAATGACTAGCAACCTAACTAGGCAGAAGTGGGTACTGCAGATGCTGGAGATTAGAGTCAAGATTAGAGTGGTGCTAGAAAAGCACGGCAGGTCAGGCAGCATCCAAGGAGCAGGAAAATCAACTTTTTGGGCAAAAGTCCTTCATCAGGAATCTGTAGCAATCTAACACCAGGTTTACCATTGATTGCTATGGAAACCCATAATTCAATGAAAGATGTTTCACTTTAAGTCACGATTCTAATGATCTGATTGAGGAATTGCTGTTCTACCAGAAACAATTATCAATCACTTCAAACATTCTTTATTTATCAGTTGAGTGTTATAGATATTTCTAATCAACTAGTTCAGTCATGCTTTGACACGTAAGGAGGAGCAGGTGGGACTTGAATCTAAGCATTCTACACCAAGATTAAGGACTCTACCACTGCACCCTCATTAAATGAGATTATAAATTTGAAATTGTGGTCTTTCATCTCTCACTGAGTTGACATTTTGAAGGACGTTCATGTCTAACGTCATTTATCCAACATGTTCAGTTCTTGTCCTAGATTTGTACAAAATATCCAAGCCAACACTGTTCCTTTCGTTAATCCTCCTGTTATAGAGTCATAGAGATATACAGCACAGAAATAGATCCTTTGGTCTAACTCATCCATGTCAACCAGATATCCTAAATTAATCTGGTCCCATTTGCCCTGCTATGTCCCTCTAAATCCTTCCTATTCATGTATCCATCTCGATGCCTTTTAAATATTGTAATTGTACTAGCCTCCACTACTTCCTCTGGCAACTCATTTCATACACACCACACCCTCTGCGTGAAAAAAGTTGCCCTTGGATCATTTCTAAATCTTTCCCCTCTCACCTTTAACCTATGCCCTCTAATTCCCCTACCCTGGGGAAAAGACCTTGTCTATTTATCCTATCTATGTGACTCATGATTTTATAAACCTCTATAAGGTCACCCCTCAGCCTCTGACACTCCAAGAAAAACAGCCCCAGCCTATTCAGTCTCTTCCAAAAGCTTAAACCCTCCAACCCTGGCAACATCCTTGTAAATCTTTTCTGAAAAATTTCAAGTTTCATAATATCAATTCTTTAGCTGGGAGACCCAAAATTGGATGTGGTTTTCCAAAAGTGGCCCAACCAATCTCCTGTACAGCTGCAAAATTACCTCCCAACTCTTATACTCAATGCACTGAACAGTAAAGGCAAGCATACCGAATGCCTTCTTCACTATCCTGTCTACCTGTAACTCCACTTTCAAAGAACTATGAACCTCCACTCCAAGATCTCTTTGTTCAGCAACACTCCCCAGAACCTTATCATTAAGTGTATAAGTCCTGCCCTGATTTGCTTTCCAAAATGCAGCACCTCACATTTATCTAAATTAAACTCCATCTGCCATTCCTCAGCCCATTGGCCCACCTGAACAAGGTCCCATTGTAATCTGAGATAACCTTCTTGGTTGTCCACTACATTACCAATTTTTGTGTCATCTGTAAACTTACTAACAATTCCTCCTACATTCATATCCAAATCATTTATACAACTGACAAAAAGCAGCGGACCCAGCACCGATCCTTGCGGCACATCGCTGGTCACAAGCCTCCAGTATGAAAAGCAACCCTCCACCACCACCCTCTGTCTCCTACCTTCAAGGCAGTTCTGTATCCAAGTGGCTAGTTCTCCCTGTACCCCTTGTGATCTAACCTTGTTAACCAGTCTACCATGTGGCTTGAAGGTATTGTCAAATACCTTTCAAAATCCATATGAACCACATCCACTGTTCTGCTTTCATCAATCCTCTTCGTCACTTCCACAAAAAACTCAATCAAGTTAGTGACACACAATTTCCCACACAAAAAGCCATGCTGACCATCCCTAATCAATCCTTGTAGATCGGTGCAGTGTGTTAAGGCAGAAAAGAGGGAGTTTTATTAGACTGGATTGACAACGCAGGGAGTCCAAAAATGGGAAGATATTACATTGTGTATAGAATGTGAAGACAATAAAGAAAGACTTGCATTCATATATGAATCTTTCATGATCACAGAACTAAGAGCCGAGCGCTAACTTGATTCAAAACGTTAACTCTGCTTTCTCTCTGTAGATGTTGCCAGATCTGTTGAGTTGCTCCAGAAATTCCTGTTTTTGTTAATCAGTTATTATAAACACAATCAGTTAATTGAGAGTGTGGTGCCAGAAAAGCACAGCAGGTCCGGCAACATCCAAGGACCAGGAGGATCGATGTTTTGGGCATTAGACATTCATCAGGAATGCTCCTCGACTTCTGCCTAACCTGCTCTGCTTTTCCAGCATCACACTTTCGACTCTAATTTGCAGCATCCACAGTCCTCACTTTCTCCTACAATCGGTTCATATAAACACAAATCAAATAGCACTTCAAACCAGCATTGCCAATGCATCTCTTCTAGTCCAAGGGCACATGGTCAGTATAGATTCAGGTCATACATTACGCTGCATTTTAAATGATAATGGAATTCCAAGCATTTAGTTTTAAACTTCACGTAATGCTTGTGTAAATATTACATGGGTGCAATTTTACAGTTTTTAAACTGAGTGTACTAGTCAAAAGAATAAACATTAATATGTTCTTTTTTTCCTCAGTCAATATTTCCATTCATTTCTGAATTAGAAGCATTAACAAAATATCAGTTTCAGCATTCCAGCACAGCAGTGGTATCTCCCTGGTTAGACCTGTCAACCAGGATGTCCAGGCATTACAGGTGATAAAAATTGTTGAAAAGTCATATAATTCAGGTCCAGCAGAAAAGCAGCCCCTGGGATTAGTGAACAGCTCAAAGCTGCCTTTGCAATGCAGCAAAGACAGCTGTAACCTATACAGGTCAATGGCACTTCAGAAAGGATCACAGTCTGCCAATGAACACATTACACCTTTCAGGCCCACACAGGCCTCTGAACTTCAAGATTAGTCAAATAATCAGTGAAGTGGACTTGCAAACACATTAATAACTTGTCAACGTCTCCTTTTGAAGTGAAAATTACAGGTCTGGAGTATAGAAGGTTCAGACTTGTCTACAAAAGTAATAACCCAATTTTATTTTGCAATGGACCATGCTGCACAGACTAAGGCCACCAATTGAAGAGGTAGCAAAACAAGCCCAGATCAGCAAATAGACTGACTTCTTGAGTTTAATAGAATCAAGAATTTTATGATACAGTTAGGAACATAGACAAAGGAAGAGGCCATTCAGCCTGTCAAGCCAGTCCCCCACTCATTCAATATGATCATGGCTGAACAAATATTTTGATATCCACCACAGCCACCCCATATCCATAATTCTGTTTATCCCAGGTAAACAGAAATCTATCAATCTCTACCTTAAACATACTCAAAGTCCTCTGTGGCAGTGAATTCCAAAGATTCACAACTTCCCCTGAGTAAATTAACTTTTCCTTGTCTTGGACCTAAGTAGCATTCCCTTGTTTTTGTACAGTTCCTCTGGTTTCCCCAGTCAGGGGGAAATACCTCACCTGCATTTACCCTGTCTCTCCTTTGTCGCATTTTGTAGGTTTCAGTGTGATCACCTCTCAGCCTTCAATACTCTAGAAAATATAGGCCTAGTTTGTCCCCTCATAAGTCGGTCCCACCATCCTTGGAACCTTATTGACAATAATATCTTTTGGGCATAAGAATAAACAGTACACAGTACTTCAAATGTGGTCTAACCAAGCTATACAGTTGAAGCAACACTGCCCTACTGTCAAATGCAAATCCTCTGAAGGCCATTCAGTCTGTGCCAGAACTGAAACTAATAAGTCTCACTTATCTCACTCATTTGCTGTAGCCCTGTAGTTTTGTCTCTTTCAAGTATTTATTAAATTTATTTTGGAAAATTACTTTCAGTCTGACTGCACTATCCCTTTCTAACAGTATATTGCAATTATGACAACTCACTGCATAAAACAAATTTCCTCATCTCTGGGGTACAGCTAGGGTACAGCTTAAATTGATTTGCTTTTATTCATTTGCTTTTGTTGCTTATGAAACTTTGTTACGATCTTTGGAGACCTGAAATAGCCTTTTTGCAACATAACAAGGCACAGCTCAAAGAAAAAAAACATATTCTTCTATATTAACAAAGTACAAATATTTAAACTAAATCAAAAGGGGGCGGATTCTGAAGAGGTGATACAAAACATGTCTTTTTACCAGTTTTTCTCCCTTTGATTATTCTTGCTGTCTTTATATGTTTGCATGTTCTGTCACATCCTGTTCTACACTGGGTATCATTGCTTATACAGCTGCCCTGACATATTGTAAACAGCTTTGTCCCCTATTGTAAGGAAAGATATACTGGCATTGGAGGCCATCCAGCAAATATTCATTACGTTGATCCGAGGTATGAAAATGTTGTCTTTTGAAGAGAGATTGAATATGTTGGCCCTTTACTAACTCAGTTCAGAAGAATGAGAGGTGACCTTATTGGAACATAAGACTCTTAGGAGACTTGACAGAGTAGATGAGGATAGTTGTTTCTTCTAGAGGGAGAATCTAGGACCAGAGGGCATCATTTTAAAGTAAGGGACTGCCCATCTAAGTCAGAGATGAGGAGGAATTTCTATGCTCACAGGGTACTTAAGCTATGGAACTCTTTACCACACAAGGCAATAGAGGCTATGTCATAAAATATATTCAAGGCTGAAATAGACAGTATTTTTTTATCAGTCAGGGAATCAAAGGTTATGTGAGAAAGAGAGGAAGTTGGAGTTACCGATTGTCAGATCAGCCATGATCTCATAGAATAGTGAGGCAGACTCAGTGGGCTCAAACTCTGAGATCTTACAGCTTTAAGACAGCCTTGGTGGCCAGGTTTAAATTTTAGATGCTTCCAATTTCAAAATTCTCTGTTCCATAAAACAGACAGGTTGCTTGCTTAGACAAACAAAATAATGGGGAGACACAGTGTATGATTTTGCAGCTATTAAAACAAGTCAGTGGAATCAGATAATCCGTCGGGGAGCTATCCTGGAAATGTTGATGTCCCCGAAACCATAAAGAGAACATTTGCCCCTTAGTGGAAAGGCCACTCAGATTCCTACACAATAGAAACTTAAATGTGAGCATGCATAGAATCCCGAAGAATATAATTAGAAATGTTCTCAATCCCAGGAATTTGTATGTGACAGAAAAATTCTCCATTTTAATAATTTTGTGACATCGACTCCCTGCTGAGGCATAGGATTTATTATGAGATCTGTGAATCTACAGAGTAACTTCAAAGACAAGGTCTCAATCTATAACGACACTCAAGCCTAGTATAGCTACATTTCTCTCTTTAAAAAGGAAATCAAGATGTAAATGCAGTTATTTGATTTCTGCTATTTCATATATATGATATTTTGTGGTCAGTGTACTGATAATATAAGGCAAATCATGTAACAAATTCCCAAATGCCATATGATCATTTAATATCTAGATAATAATATTATTTATAATAATAATAATCATTAATAATATAAGTATTGTTTCTATTTCATGAAAGAGTTTATATCCTTCACTCTTAAGAGTGAATCACTGTAAATGTTCAGTATTTCATAGGTATGCTAAAACAAATTCTCAATGGATCTATTTCATGCTCAGCTCTCAACCTCACTAAATTAAACAGAATCTGGAAATAAATTTAGAAAATATTGGAGAAACTCACCAGTTCTAGCAGCACCTTTGGAGAGAGAAACAACGTTAACATTTCAAGTCCAATGATTTCTTCAGGAACTGAAGGTGGCTGGGAGATTATGGGTTCTATGCTTTTGACAGAACAAGATGAGTGAGTGGAACAGCTGGTAAGGGTGGTCAAAAAAGGCAAAGGGAACACTAGCAGAGCTCAAGGAAGGATTGAGATGTAAAATAGGTGTGAACAGCAAGTTTGAATCAGAGAAAATAGATCAGCTCTGCTGACAGCAAAGCCAATGAGACACAATCTAGATAAATTATTTGCAAGCACGGACAGAGTGTAACATAGCAAGATTCATGGATGATACTAAAGTAGGTAGGAAAGCAGACCATGATGAGAAGATGAAGAGTTCACGGATGAATATTGATAGGCTAGGAAAAGGGGCTGGAATCTGGCAGATGGAGTTTAATGTGGATAAGTACGAGGTTGTCCATTTTGGCTGGAAAAATAAAAGGGCAACTTAATATTTAAATGGGAAGCAGGTTCATAATGCATCAGTGCAGAGGGATCTGGACATCTTTGTGCTTGGATCGCAGAAAGTGAGTATACAAGTGCAGCATATAATAAGAAAGGCAAATATAATCCTGGCATTTATTGCAAAAGGATTGGATTATGAAAGTAAAAAAGTGTTGTTAGCATTATATAAGGTGTTGATGAGACCACTTCCTGAAGTATTGTGTCCCATTTTAGTCTCCTTATTTGAGGAAGGATGTGGTGGCACTGGAAGCATTTCAGGGAAGGTTCACCAGGTTGATTCCAGGGATGAAGGGACTATCATATGAAGAGCAGTTGAACACTTTGAGTTTGTACTCGCTGGAGTTCAGAAGAATGAAGGGACGTCTGATTGGGGTATATAAAATGTTTAAGGGGATTAATAAGATTGAACAGATATTCCCCCTTTTGGGACAGTCTCAAATAAGAGGTTACAGATATAGAGTGAGAGGAGCTGGTTTCTAAACTGAGATGGGGAGAAACTATTTCTCTCAGAGGGTTATGAATTGATGGAACACACTGCCTAGTGTGCAGTGGGGGCAGAATCAATCAACAGCTTCCAGAAATAAATAGATATGTTTCTGATGAAAAGCAGGATAAAAGGCCACAGAGAAGCAGGCAGGAAAGTAGAGTTGAAACCAAAATAATATCAGGTATAATCATATTAAATGGCAGAATGTGCTCAAAGTGCTGAATTGCCTATTCCTGTTTCTAATTCCCAAGATCCTATGCAAACAAGAAATGGGAGGGAGGAGGGAGAGGGAAGAAAGGGTGTTGTAATCAAAATGGAGGACAGTGTTCATGCTCTAAAATCATTGAATTCAATGCTGTGTCTCAAAGGCTGTAAAGTGCCCAAGCACAAAATGAGTTGTTCCTCCAGCTTGCAATGTGCAGCCATGGAAGACGGCAGCAAACCTGGGATGGAAATCTTAGCATAAAAACAAAGTGTTTATTTTTAAATGGCAAGTAACTGGAGTGTCCAGATCAATCTTATGGACAGAGTGGAGATATTCAGCAAAGTGGTCACCCAGTCTGCATTTCGTCTTGCCAATGTAAAAGAGAATGCATTGTGAGTAGCAAAAACAGCAAATTACATTGAAAGAAGTACAAGTGAAATATTCCTTCACCTGGAAGATACCTTTGGGACCTTGATCAGTGAGGAGATAAAAAAAAAGCGGGGTACACCTTCTGTTATTGCATGGGAATATGTTGTAGATGGGGTAAGAGATGGGGCAAGAAAGTGTTAGGGGTGATAGAAGGGTGGACAAGGTTGTCACAGAGGAAATGCTGATGAAGGAGGGGATGTAGGGAAGATTTGCTTGATGATGACATCTTGTTGATGAAAGATAATCCTTTCAATATGGAAACTGGTGAGATGGAAAGTGAGGAAAAGGGAACCCAATTATTGTTCTGGAAGAGAGTTGAAGGGGTGAAGGCAGAAGTCTGGGAAATGAATTGGACACGACTGGTGGCCATGTCAACCATGGTGGTGGGGTGGGGGAGGAAGAGTCCTCAGTTGAGAAAAATAGAGAATATAGTATAGACACCCCTGCAGAAGGTGTAGCATTGGAACAGATGCAATAGAGATGGAGAAACCTGAAGAATGGAAGTTTTGCAAGAAGCAGGGTATGAGGGAGTGTAGTCAAGGTAACTCTGGATATTGGTGGGTTTGTGATGGATATTGGTGGACTGCCTAAATGCAGAAATGAAAAAAGAGAAGTTAAGAAAGGGAAGAGTCAGAGATGGTTCAGGTGGGGGTAAGTGAAGGACGGAAATTGGAAGCAAATTGATGAACTTTTCCAATTTTCTCCATGTCACCATTAATAATCCCATGTTTTCAGATAACTGACCCTTCTGACTTTGGAAATCGTCTTCTGTTATGTGCTCTATTTAAAGGCTCCATTGATGCTCCTCTCGAATCCCTCTGCTCTGAGGAGAATAACCACAGTCTCTCCACTTCAATTAAGTTCATTCTGCATCCTGGTACATTCTAAATGCAATTCTCCTCACCTTCTCCAAAGTTCTGAGGTCCTTTCTAATGGGTGATACCCAAAATTCAACTCAGTGCTCTAGTTGAAGCCTGGCCAGCATTTTATAAAGTCCTAGTGTGCTTGTTTTTATATTCTATACCTCTCTGAATAAACTGTAGGACGCAATGTGCTTTATAACAGACTATCAACTTGCCACCTTCAAAGATTTATACACATTGTTGTGGTTCCAATTATGAGAATACTGAACAAGCTGGATATCTGTTAGAGCCGAAAATGTGTTGCTGGAAAAGTGCAGCAGGTCAGGCAGCATCCAAAGAGTAGGAGAATCGACGTTTCAGGCATGAGCCCTTCTTCAGGAATGTCGATTCTCCTGCTCTTTGGATGCTGCCTGACCTACTGCGCTTTTCTAGCATCACATTTTCGGCTCTGATCTCCAGCATCTGCAGTCCTCACTTTCTCCTCGGATATCTGTTAGACTCTGGCTTGACAGACCATAATCATTGAAAGAATAATGTATAGAAGAACAAAGTTAAGAAAATAAGTGGCAGGATTCCAGGGTTAAACAAAACACCAAAAGAACTTTTAATGTTGTCATATTATGTCAATATGTACTATTAATTTATACAATCTCATCAGCTAATTTGGACTTTAGGTATTGGCTGAAAGACCATTAAAAATAAGTTGGAACACTTTAAAATGGCTGCCAAAGTCACCTGAATTACAAGTAGCCAAACTCATAGGACTTACAAAGAAGTGTCTAATGGCTAGGCCTATCTCCCACACTCAGAAAAGGCCATCTGGGGTGATTACCTGGACATTAAATTTCATTATTTGGAATAGTCCACAATGAAACTTTCAGAAGTCTCTCGAGACAAGACTTCTCAACATTAGATATTGCTGGACAAAATAGTGAAATCGGAAACTGATTGTGCAAAGAGAAGGATTGAACCACCTGCCTCTGTGTAAGTTGTGTGCTTTTTGCTACAGGAAAAAGGAGTCACCCAAAACCATTGAGTAACATCCAGAAACTTGTAGTAACCTCAAAAATATAGACTGTCCTTTGGAAGTGATGCTCGTTACTAGAAAGTTGATCAGCCCTGTAAGAAAACTGATTGCACTATAGATCCTTAAAAACATGGTTATCTACTGTTCAACTGTCTCCAGAAGAAACAATTGCTTTCTTCTAAAATAAACTATAAATATTCAATTACTCCACCTTCTGCCCTACACACTAAACTGTTTACTTGCAAGTGTGCATGTATTAAAAGAGAATTCTGAAACAGAGAGTGAGAGAGGGAAACAATAGAGAAATGAATGGAGAGAAGAGAGAAAATTTAGTTAATAAAGGTCAAATCACTGATGGAAGGATGTAAGGACCCTTTAGACTGTTGATATGTTGTAAACCAATTAGTCTGGAAACAAGAGACAGGAATTATTTTTTAAAAACTTGTTGTTAGACCACCAGAAGTCGATTGAACATTAGCTATGTGAGATATTGACTATGTTGACTATCAGACTGATGATATATCATTGTGGAAAGTGTCCAATTTTTATCTATACTGAAATGAATGCAAGTGAAAAACAGCTTAATTCCATGGCATACAACTAAACTGGACATTTTGAAATCTCTCTCTTGTAAATGAATGTGAGCATTCAATAGCCTCGCTTCCAATTACCGACAAGGTCTTGAGCACTCCTGAGGGGCGTTTTGTAGTAAAAACAGTTTTATCATGTATTATCTTTTTTTGTCTCTGACAGAACTCAGTTTTATTTTGACCTCAGTAAGGAATATGTGAAATTTTGAATCTTATTAGTTCAGGAGAACGACCTTAGAGAGGGTTAGTTACTGCTAATCCATGTCTGTTCGTGTTAAAAGCATATTTTAGCATGAAGAGGCCATGGCTGCTAATGACCACCAGGTGGCACAGAATCAGACAAATTTGGAATATCAACACTTTCCAGTCCCTTAAAGACTGCAGGAAATATTTAGGAATTACACATTCCAAATTGTACTGTGATCAGAAACATTTCTGTATCTTGAGCTCTTCCTTTCTAGATACCTTCACATTTTCGGTGTCAGGCCGAAGAAAGTAAATTGAATATTTCTGGCCAAATTTCAATGCCTACTCATTCAATGTACTTTGTAACTTGTGCTAGGTTGTTGCAGACTTTAAATGTCATTTTAAGGGATCTAAAGGGATCAAAGGTTATGGGAGAGAAAGCAGGGATAGGGTGCTGAGTTGGATGGTCAGCCATCATCGGATTGAATGGAAGAGCTGAATGGTCTACTCCTGCTATTATTTTCTACATTTGTCGCAAATTTCTCTTGTCAATGTTTTATTGAGAAAAGTAATTGTGCTTGTTGGTTAGAGGTACATGTTTTGCTCTTCAGTGCATTGGCATTGCCTTGTGGCAATCTAGTTGAATATTTGTCTATTGCACATCTCCCTCAATTTTCACTTTCAGTGGATAGCACAATCCAGAGAGATAAATACTTTCAAATCTTTTTCCCTAAGAATTTGTACTTAAGAATCTGCACCTCAGTACCTAAGCTGTAAGTGGGGACTTGTAAACTTTTCACTGTGCTCATGAGTACATGTGATGATAAAGCTATTTCTAATTCTAAAAGGAGGTTGATCCAATATCAGCCTGTATCTGTGTCAAATGACTCACAATGGAATCTCACAGCTCGATCAACACAGAGCACTTTCCCACATTCCAAAAAACCGAGCACAAATCTACTAATAGGCACCTTGAACTGTATTCCTGGGAACCCCTCCAATCGAAAGTAAGGGTTCAAGTAGGCGGGGCCGAGGGGTGGTGCTCTGAAAAATATTCTGGGTGTGCATGTTGCACCTGGAGTGCTGTTCCTTGGGCAATCATTTGGGGAAAAGGAGGGATTAAGCCCCAGAAAGTTTACCCATGCCCATGGTGCAGGCAAACAATTAGGATCATTAAATTGCATTGTTGAGGTGGCCGACTGGGATTTTTTTAACATGATGAGGGAAAGCTCAGCTTCCTCATAGGAGACCAATGCAACCTCCCTTTGTGTCTGGGGTGGGGAAACACAGCCATATACTGCACTGTAGAGAGGCCCCTCTCCCCAACCACTTACACTAACCCTCTTCTGTAAAGACCCCATAGATACATAAACACACACACAGACACAAGCACACACACACTCTTGATGACCAAGCTGATAGTTATGTTGTTTTAAAAATTTTTTTGTAAGAAGTAGCTGAGAGGACATCTTCTGGCTAAGGTCCCTTCCCAGTTATTTACCTTTTACTGCAGCCACTGCATTAGTGAAATTGGAAGGCCTCATGTGGTCCCATAAGCCTGAGAGACTGCCAGCCATCCTGAGCTGGCCAGGGTATGCCATGTAAAAACATGAAATTTAATTAATCTATTTACCAACAGTGAATTTCCGGCCCAAGTATCAGCCCCTTGACTATTCAAATGTTAGCTTTTGTTGAGACACAAAAAAAGTATTTGGGTATGCACCATTGAATTCTTTACCAGGTCTTGAAGGAGCTTTGCTGCAGCATCCACACTTCAAAGAAGCCAGATTTGTCCTTGTCTCCCCAGTGCAAAAGATTTATTTCTTGTTATGTTCTGAATGCAGTGCCTGGTATGAGCAGCTTTAATGTATTTGGATTTAAGAATAGAATCCCTACAGTGTGGAAACATGCCCTCAGCCCAACAAGCCACACTAAGCCTCTGAAGAGTATACCATGCAAAACCACATCCCTACACTATACAACACTGAACACGATGGTCAATTTATCATGGCCAAATCAACTAACCTGCACATCTTTTGGATTGTGGGAAGAAACCCCGGAGCACCCAGAGGAAACTCACACAGACATAAGGAGAATGTGCAAACTCCTCACAGTCGCCCGAGGCTGGAATCAAACCTGGGTCTCTGGTGCTGTGAGGTAGCAGTGCTAACCACTGAGCCACTATGCTGCCCTTAATAGTAACTTCCAAAAGAGAAAGGGATGATAAAGTAGGAATTAGGGAAAGGGGTTGTGTGGGTGAATCAGTGAGAGGCCAAGCAGGATGGTAAAACTAATTGGATGGCTCTTACTATGACCCAGTACTGGAATGATAGGCTGAGTGGCCATCTTCCTTGCTGTGAGTAGCCAGAATTTCTCTCAAACTTCTACAAATTCAATTTTGGAAATTTGTATTTCAGTATGGAGAAAGTGACAGCAATGGAAATGCACAGTCAACCAGTAGTATTATCACTTCACCAGGTTGATCATCAAACCTGGCACAGGTCTTGTAAGACACTTCACTGGATGTTGGTGCCCATTTAAGGGGCGCCTTTGAGTATTTTTTCCTCCTCAGTGTGGTATTTTCAACTGTTGGCTCACTTGATAGCACTGTCACCTTTCAGTCGAATACTTACATATTCCAGTCCCCCTCCAGACCTTGAGCCAGAAATTCAAGGTTGAAAATCCCAGCCAGTTCTGAGGAAGTGCTGCATTGCCAAAGAAACCATTTTTCAGATATGTTAAATTGATCTATCTATCCAGTATAAAAGATTCCTTAGCACTATTTTGTAAAAGGTGACATGGTGGTTCAGTGGTTAGCAATGGTAATGCACAGTTAACAAGTAATATTATCACTTCACCAGGCTGATTATCAAACCTGGCACAGGTCTTGTAAGACACTTCACTGGATAGTGGTGGTCATTTAAGGGGCACCTTTGAGTCCTCACAGCACCAGGGACCTGGGTTTGATTCCAGCCTCAGGCAAGTGTCAGTGTGGAGTTTATATATTCTCCCCGTGTCTGCATGGGTTTCCTCTGGATGTTCTGGTTTCCTCCCACAATCCAAAGATGAGCAGTTTACGTGAATTGGTCATGCTAAATTATCCATAGTGTGTTCGGGGTGTGTAGGTTAGGTGCATTAGTCAGGGCTGGAGAATGGGTCTGAGTGGGTTACATTTCAGAAGGTTGATGTGGACTTGTTGGGCTGAAAGGCCTGCCCCACACTATAGGGTGGTTCAATGATGATTTAACTTTAGTGGCCTGTCCAATATTTGTCTCTCAGCCGATGTCACACAAACAGATTAACTGGTGATTATCACATTCCTGCTTATGGAAACTTGCTGTGTGCAAATTTATCACTTTATTTCCTACATTACAACAGAGTCTATACATCATGAAGTATTTCATAGGTTTAATATGCTTTGATAGTTTTAAAGTTGTTATCTAAATTCCAGTCTTCTTTCTAACATCCACTGTGCTGCGGCCTGAAGAATAAAAATTCATTTACCATAACTTTATAAAATGCACCTAGGTGAGAATATTATTGCAATTCAGGAAATGGTTAGCTTGGCTCTTTTGCAATCAAAATTAACTATTCATTAATAAGAAATTCATTCGCAAAATTTAATTGTGTCTTCAAGGTAATTAATCCTCTGGGTGCTGAATGTCCTTTTGGTAGCTTTCACTGTTCATAGGAAGCTTATACCTTAAGTGTCTAGACAGAAGTACTGAATGCTATGCTTATTGAGCTAAAAACTACCAGGAACATTTTGAATCCCAACATTCTTGACTGAACAGTCTTCTTCATACCTTGGCAGTTTAGAGAGTGCTTGACCAAGTGTGAAAAGGGATCAAGAGAGAGAGAGAGAGAGAAAATAGGCATCTAACTGGAAAGAGCTACTGACAAAAACTGAAGCAGTGTTCATTATGTGAATTACCTCAACCACCAATAAAAGAAGGGGGACAGTGAAGAACTGGCAGAATAATAATAAAACCAAAATGAAAATCAAATTGCTGCTCTGACTGGTGTTCCCGTGTGCAGTGATGTATGATCAGTAAGACGTGCTGAGGGGGTTAGAGCACGCTCAGAGGTCACAAAGTTGCTGATTGCCAGGTAGGTTTTCATGTCCCCATGTTGTCAAGCAATCTGTGCCTTCATAAAATTACCCATAAAACATTCATAGAGGTAGATTAGGTTTTAAAATCTACCTAATGTAGCATGAAATTCTGACTCCATGCTCTAGTGATCATACTTGTGAGTGGTGACCTATTTTTTTTCCACTCTGCAATCACAATATTCCATCTTTACCCTTTTCAACTATTTCCTTCAAAAGATTAAGACCAAAAGAGATGATAATTTCCTCAGCCTTTCATTATGCAGTGTGGTCAGACTAGACTTGTTACATTAACTCATGTAATTTTGTTTGTTCACTAGTGTCTTGACATTTGATGAAATTGAAATTTCAATAAATGTTCAACTGGAAGGACATATATAGAATAAAACAAAGCTGCCTTTTCAGTTATGAAAATTATAATTAAAATAAATTCTGGGACACAACCCTTAAAGATATTTTGTTTTCCGGTATAAATCATAAAGAAGGTTAAAGGGCAATTTGATCAAAAGTTTTCAGGCGATGAAGGAAAACTGGTAGGCAGACTGTGAAAGAATATGTTTGCTGCTTGGAAGTTTAGGAAGAAAGGCTGGACTCTAAAATTTAGAGTGAAATTATTCAAAGGGTGGTAGAAATTTAGAACTCACATAGGCCAGCAGCTAGATGAATGGTTAATTTTACAATTGAGTTAGATAATCTTTTTGTTAGATCATAAACCCATAAGAAATAGGAACAGAATGACCCTTCTGCCATTCAATTTGATCATGGATGTTCGATGTTCCTCACATCCACTTTCCTGCCCTTTCCCCATTACCCTTGATTCCCCTACTAATCAAGAAACTATCTAAGCCTTAAGTTTCCACAAGGACAGTGCCCCCACACTGTCAACCCTCTGAGAGAAGAAATCATCTCAGTATTAAATCAGCGCTCCTTTATCTTGAGAGTATGCCCTCTGCTTGTAGACAATCCCCTGAGGGAGAACATCCTTTCAGCATTTACCCTGTTAAGCCCTGTAATAATCAATGAGATTTCAATAATCAATAAGATCACCTCTCATTCTTGTCAATTCAAATTCCAATTAGCTAAAAGTTTCAAAAAATATTGGCACAAAGAGTAATGTAGTGTTAGGTTAAAACTCAGCCATTATATTAACGAATGACAGGACAGTCTCCTAATGTCCCAACAAAGAAACCAAAAGAGCTGCGGATTCTGGAAATCGGAAACAAAAGTGCTAGAAAAACTCAGCAGGTCTGCCTACATCTGTGGAGAGAAAGCAGAGTTAACATTTCTGGTCCAGTCACCCTTCTTCAGAACAGATTTCCAGCAATTTCTGCTTTTGTCTCCTCATGTCCATATGTTCTTATGTAGATTTAAAGTTGCATTTTATATAAAAACAAACATAATTAGAATCACATTTTGCAATACTTGGTTCAATGATAAATTATACTCTTCACTTTGCTGTTATGCAAAGGAAAGAATGCAACCTGGATTAATCTTATTCCCACAGGTTAGTTACAGAACTCTGTATAACCAAGGATTTATAGGCAATGGGGAGTTATGATCAGCCTGACAAACATAAATCAGAAACATTTATCTCCAGGAAATTCCTGCTCACCGCTATTTAAAGAGTTTTTAATTCAAAGTTGTAAGGTTTATTGTCTCATTCCAATTTTCATGTTAGTAAGATTATAAACTAGATGTTAATCTCACATTAGTGCTACTGCTCCATGTGCAATTTTAGATGTAGGAGTTTATTTGTTATTATTATTTTTGATATTTTGATAAAGAACCCTACTTTCTGATTTGATTTTGTCCATCCAGCAAAAGCATACTCATCCAATGAGGAGGTTTGATTTATTTAATTTCCAACCAGAACTATATGCTGTGCCCAAATTTCTTCACTTATTTATAGCTGTGTGTCCACTACGTGCCTGTGGCTCAGTATAATAGCCCCTATCTCCAACCCTTCACCTCCCATCTCCCTCCAATGTGAAAGAAAGACTTACTTGTAAATTTCCTACAGTGACTCTGTTTAAAAATGAGTGTAACAGCAAAATTAAAAACCACTTAATTGCTGTTTTCTTAGGATTATTTAAACATTTTTAAAAGTGTATCTTCACTAATTTCTGCAACGTGTTTTCTGTTTCTTTGAATAAGTATCGTGTAATAAGTACAGATTACATTCAACATGGAACATATTCCCTAATTGCACATTTTTACACATAATAATGATCAGATGTCTTGAAGTTTTAATAACTATGTTTGAAGAAAGAATGTCTGGTATGAGTTTGGCACTCTCCTCGGACCCCCAGTCATACCTGTTCTTGTTTGTTTATGCTGGTGTTCATTTGTTTGCACTCATTTGCTACACAAAACATGAGCAGCGGTGGCTCAGTGGTTAGCACTGTTGCATCACAGTATCAGGGACCCAGGCTTGATTCCAGCCTTGGGCAACTATTTGTGTGGAGTTTGCATGTTCTCCCCCTGTTTGTGTGGGTTTCCTCCCACAATCCAAGGTTGTGCCTGCTAGGTGAATTGTCAAAAGTATGGTGCTGGAAAAGCGGAGCAGGAGAATTGATGTTTTGGGAAAGAGTGAATAGGCCATGGTGTTCAGGAGTGTGTAGGTTAGGTGCATTAGTCAGGGATAAGTGTAGAGTAATAGGCAATGGGTCTGGATGGGTTACTCTTTGGAAGGTCCGTGTGGACTTACTGGGCCAAAAGGCCTGTTTCCAATCTGAAGGGATTCTATGAAATAAAGGAGACTGACAAGAAATTTAGCCATAATTTGACATTAGTATCTTGGCATAATTTTAACTCTAATTTAATCCTCGTGTTTGCTCTTTAATATTTAAATTCTGGGGCTTGAGTTTTATAGAAACACTCAAAAATACTTTGCTTTATTTTCAGAATTGCATATGGTTGAATAGTGCATTCTCTGCTTTTAATAAACTAGGGAATGGTTTTAGACATAGAAGGCCATCTGAAATGATGTGCCTCAACTGGGACATCCTTTTCAATGTAGCCAGAGAATAAGTACCAGAAACACTACCATCCTTTGCCTTTATGTTGACTCTAGGCTTCCTCAATCTTATAGTTCTGAGGGTACAGTACAAGGAAACAGGGAAGAAGATGAAGTAACTGAAACAAACTGCAGCTGTCTGAATAAGAAATGCCATATTCAGATCGATTTGAAACAGTTTACAAAGGTTTATCTAAAGTGATATTTCCTACAACGTAGCAATATTACATTTAAAAAGTATTTAGTTAGTTGTTAGGCACTTTGGGCCAGGTTGAGATTATGTAATAGGCTGTAGGAACGAAGGTTATTTCATTTGATTTTGTTCCAAGTGTAAATCTTTAATGATATTTCTCTGTGGGTTTGTAGACTTGATGAAAGGAATTAGGATTGATGTGGAGGTGCTGGTGTTGAAATGGGGTGCACAAAGTCGAAAGGCTGTGGAGGCCAGGTCATTGAGTATACTTAAGACTGAGATAGATAGGTTCTTGAGTATCGGGGGATCAAGGGCTACAGGAAGAAAGCGGGACAATGGAGGTGAGAAACTTATCAGCCATGATTGAATGGCACAGCAAACTCGATGGGCTGAATCGCCTAATTTCTACTCCTATGTCTTATGGTCTCTTGTGGTCACATGACACCAGGCTATAGTCCAACAGGTTTATTTGAAATCACAAGCTTTCAGAGCTCTGCCCTTTCATTAGGTAAAGTTTGGATTATAACCCCAAATTAGGATTGACAAAATGTCAATGGTGATTAATTGAATGAATCTTGCAGAGACGTGGTATGGATTCGATGGGATGAATGGCTTTTTTTATCTGTACTTAACCATTCCATGACTCAGTCTGTGACTTCAGGGATTCTACAGTGTCATTTACACCTACTTTCAGCAGGATCTTAGCTTTCTACAGTTGCCTATCAGGATCCAATGGTTGATATTGACATGAAAACTTTACTTTGGGAGCCCAGCTTCCACCCAAGAAATGGCTGTTCAATGTTGGGCTGCATTTCAATTAACCTTGGAGATGATGAGGGTACTTGAGACCAGTTATTGGTATGATCTGAAAATGAAACTTCCAGAAGGCATGTCAGTTTTATGATGCCCTTCTCAAGTCTGCCTTTGTGCATTTAATGCCTTGGATCTATGAAATATAACACTGGTTTCTGTGTTTATAGTGACTATATTTCACAGTGCTTTAAGGTGTCGATTTCATGCTTCTAAAGCTAGCTTGCAATCATTTCTACAGCTTGTTTATTTTCCTCTAAGTCCACACCTATGCTCGACCAATCAAGCACAGTTATCATCGTAAAGAGACTTACAATCAAATGTAGAACAATTGAACACCTGAGGATGCATGGAGAGAGAGAGAGGGGGGAGGTGGCACCCACACATTTCCAATTTATTTGCTGTTCTGTTCTTTGAAAAGCTTATTAATGGACTGGAGAGGATCAGAATCAGCAGGGTCATTTTAGTGCACGGTTGTCAGGAGCACAACAAGTAGCCTTTATTCATTGCAGCTGCTGATGAAAAGTCTTGAATATAAAGGAATGGTCGTACTGAGGTGCTCACACAATGACACAGAGCTACCGTTGCTTGAGCAGAATGACTTGACTACCCGATGAGTGACTATGTGAGTACGTACGTATGCTTTCAGAAACTGGTGCAGACCATGATGGTGTTACATCTCTTTGCCTGCTCCAAGTAATGGTAAACCAAGTCAAGGCTGATGTTTGTCTTTTAAAATTGCCCTTCTGAACTTGTTGCTGTCTCTTTCCTTGCCAGCTGCCACAAATTGGGCCAGGAGTAGGCAGGTGGGACTAGTTTGGGATTATATTCAGCATGGACTGTTGGACCAAAGGGGTCTGTGTCCATGCTGAATGACTATAAATCAGTTACTGATCTCACCTCAAAGCTAATTTGGGTCTTTCCCATTTAAAATCACCAAGTATTACTGAAGTTGACATGGTGAGGAGTCGAGATCCAGAAATTACTCAGGTGCAGGTTCCCAGCCATGAGTTTAAAATTCACCCAGGAGAAAGTGAGGACTGCAGATGTTGGAGATCAGAGTCAAAGAGTATGGTGCTGGAAAAGCACCGTCTGGCTGATGAGCTGTGCTTTTCCAGCACCACACTCTTCGACTTTAAATCCAGTCCACATTCTCAATGAATTTCCACAAACATGCTGACACAAATGCAAGTGACAATACTTAGTGGTCACTCTACAATTAGCTCTTTGCAACTTAAGAAAAAAACTCACCTTTTATCAATAATGAGCAAAAGAAAAGTCAATTCAGATGTTTCTGTAAGTCTGCCTTCAGTTAGAAATAAAGCAATCAGATCCATTATGAGTTTATAACCTGAAAATTTCAAAATATGAAAGCAGTTATCATCTGGGTGCCTTTGATTCCTGACAACATAATGTTCACCTGAAACGTTCACCATGTTTCTCTCCACAGATGCTGTCAGATCTGCTGAGTATTTCCAGCACTTTCTGTTTACTTTTCAGTTTTCCAGAATCTGCAGTATTTTGCATTTGGACAAGGTTGTGAGATTTTGTTGCAATATTTAAACTCCATTGACAGTAATTAGGGTAGGGTGCTGTACATGGTATGAAAGGTTCCCTTTTATTTAAGCCAATCAATTAGCAGCTTTGCCAGTCTGATACTCAAATAATCATCTCTTCCCTTGTTCTTTATTAAGTTGAAATCAGTAATGTATCATTAAACTGGTTGAATTTTCCATCAAAAAGACAGCCCCAAAGGAAATGTTTCTTCTGCATACCAGGGATACACTGACTTGAGTTTTAGCTGGGACTCGACTTACATCAAGCCCTCCTCTGCATGCAGATATAACATTACAATGTCTTAACAAACATGCACATTCATGGGCCTCAATGTTTACACTAATCCTATTGAGGTATCAAATGAAGTCATTACAAGGGAGAAATACTAATTGAATCACTGCAGCCACTAAGAAGCCAAACTTAAAGAAATCAGGATAATTAGCAATTTAAGCTGGAAGGGTTACTGTACATCTAAGTTGTTTCCTTTTTCAAAATATGGTATGTGGTATATTTAAAAAAAAAACCTTTGAGTTCAGCAGACTTTTCTATCCACAGGAACTAAAACACTTCAGAACTTCTCAGCATAAAGTTTGTTAAGTATGGGGGTTTTAGGCAGAATTTTTTTTAACCAGTAGCTGGTAAATTTAAATGTAATTCATCTCCGTAACCTAGGTGGAACACAGACTAACTTGTTATTTTTGGGCTTTGCATGGTCACTTGCATAAGTTGGCATCTTATGCATTGCATGACTATGTCTGTACTCCCAACACTGCCCTGCACATAGTGGAAAAATAGGCTGACTCCATTTTGTACCAAAGTATGAACCTCCTTTCTGCTGGAGAGTTAAATTCCCAATGGCTAAAATGACAGCATCTGAACAGAGATTTTACACAAAGACTTGATGTTCCTGACAAAAAAAAATCGCTAAGTGGTGATGATGTGGCTGTAATGTACTCTAAATATCTTGAAAGAAATTCCTTGCATTTCTGTAGCACCTAGCACAACCTCAGGACATTCATTCTTCAGAAGCAAGTGAGTTGTCGTGACCCATGTAATGTGGCAAACAACCTAACCAATTTGTGAACAATATGGAGAATGATCCTGATAACCTGTTTTTGTGATGTTGCTTGAGGGATAAATTGTAATGAGGACACCAACAATAAACTATCTACTCCTCTTAATATAATGAACATCCTTTCATACCATTTGATACCCCATAGTTTGGCATCTGTACTCAAATAACATGATTAAACATTAATGTTGAACAAATGTAAATAGCATCAATTTTTAAAATATGTATCTATTATAAATTACTTGAGTTTTTAATGGTGGTAATACCACTGCCAATACTAACAGGCAATGGATAATGTTAATGGATTGGTGCAATATTGTTCTGTTATTTAAAATCATACAAACCAGAAGGAGACCATTCTCCCAGCATCATCCTGCTAGTTTTCTGAAAGAGTTACCAATTAGTTCCACCACCTCCCCGACCTCATTCCTGTCACATAACTCTAAAAGATTGCTTTTCAAGTCAATATCCTCATGGACTTCGATAACTATGCAGCAAAAGATAGAAAAATGCGATCCTTTAAGCATTCAGCTGCTTATGTTATTGATAAGTAAATAATAGTCTGCAGTTCAGGATGCTGAGAGTAGATTCCATTCAAGTTTTTAAGAGTAGAATATCAATTGGGCTTGTTATTACCAAGCTCTATTTAACTGATCCAATTGGTGTAATGATTGAATGTTATTGTTTTATTAGTTGAGCTGATTATTATGTTAGTTGTGGGATTCAGTTGTCGGCAGTGATCATGCTGAGAATTCTGATTCCTGTAGAGGTCATGTTCAGACCTCCCTTGCAGGGCAGGATTATTCTGTGCCTCACACAGTCCCTTTATTACACAAAAAATGTGCTTGAATTCTTTTGTCGACTTGTCTCAGCTTCATCTGCACTCCTTTCCCATCCAGATGGGAAATATTTGAAAACTTAAAACTGGAAAAGAACAAAAATCCAGTTTTTGTTTTACCCAAATCAGGAAGGACTGTTGGGTTTATCAGAAGTGGCAGGCCTGCTACTGTACAGTGGGTGAATAATTGGAATGCTGTGTCCATTGGATGGAATGCAGAATTTATTTAGGGATGCCATTACACAAATCTGTTTTAAAATGGAAATACAGTGATCTTAATAATTATTCATTATCTTCTGTGAGTGTGACTGGCTGATTCAATACTATTCTTTCACCATTTTTAAGATTAGCTCCATCAGAATATTTTCTATAATGGTAGGATTTTTTTCAAAATCAGCCTTAAATCAACAAGAACCAAAACTAAACAGTCAAATGTTACACAAACGACAATGCCAGACATAACTTTGCGTTGGCTGGAATGATTCAAAAGTGAAGAAGTAATAGAAGTTGCGGTGCTTTTACGTTGTCCATGCTTCACTTTCCATATCCTCAGACAGTCTCACTGTACAAAAATACCACCTTGAATGTCTTGCTTCAAGCTGGAGCCAACGAATGGAACCAACAAGATAGAGGTAGATGAGAAAAAGTGGAGTAAAAAAAATTCTGTCAAGTCCATTTACACCTGATCTTGTCTCATTTCCCGCTGACTACCTGAAGGTTGAAAGACATGCTATGGAGTGAACAGTGCACAGTGAATAGTGGCTGCCTTGTCACATTGTTGGCTGGCTGCTCTCAGCCTCATTGAGCAGGCCATTGTTACATTAAACATCATTACTGGTTTCAAGGAAGCATGACCATTTTTTTTCTCTTCTGGAACATAGGGCTTACTGCTGTAGGCAGGGTTGGCTAATGATCATTCCTGCTTTAGCTGCAACCAGTAGCTTATATCTTATGATTTATGGAAAGGGAAACATTAGACTTCAGTGTAATGGCTTTAAAGTTGAGCAAAGACTAATGTGCCTCTGTAACTAGGCAAAGCAAATGAGTGGGCAGGTGCTTGATATGTTTAAGTGTGTGTCAAAGATGGCAAATGACTTCATTTTGATAATGATGATAAACTTTATTTTTTAACAATGTCACTTGACATAATGATCTTTTTGTAGCATAAGTGACTGAGGCAGGCTCTGGAATAAATTATACCAGTGTGTCTTAAATGTGAATCTCTCTAGCTAAGAAATATCATCTGAATTGTAAATGTATTTCTCTGTTGTCATTTATTCCACATTAAATTTCCTGAAGGTGACTGGAATGATAAGCAATTGGCTTATACGCTACAGTCAGTGATGGAATACAATCTGCTGTACCAGCTGATATCAGCTCTGGCTGTAACAGTGCCCTTGAACCTATTGGCAATGAGACTGAGAGAATGGGGAAAGTATATGTACCTGCTCACCTTGTTAATTACTGGAATTGGATATTTTGAATAGAACCATTTCAGTCTGACTGACACAAAAATAAAATTCCACAGTGTTGGCTACGTGGCTAACTCCTTGCTCCTATTTTCTCTATGGAACTGTTAAAATAACAAAAGCAACTCAGCTGTCTAGTTAAATTCTAGCTGCAGAGTACATTGAACTTCAGAATAGCCTTGACCAATACTTCTCCATTATGGATTTTATGTCCTTGCCACAAGTCCCAAAAATATGGAACTCAGTCATGTTTCACCTTTAGGCTGTACTGTCATCACTGTGAATTATCTGGCGATGTAGAAAGAAAAAAAGAATTTGCATTAACATAGCACCTTTCATGACTTCAAGACATCCTACATTGATTTAAAACTAATGACATGCTTCTGAAGAACAGTCAATGCTTATTATAGTAGCCCAATAGTTAAATATGTTCTATTCGCAAAGATTGCATTAACACATTCATGTAATTTTCCCCTGGTCCACTGTCTTAACAATGGCATTACACTAGTTATGCTAACACTTTCATCATAACACCAGAGAAAATAACTTTAAGCAAAAGTGATAATGTTCATTTTTTAGTAGCTTGTTAATCCTTCTACTAACCATAATGGAAACAAGCCCCATAAAATCATGGCTGGCCTTAACTCAAAGGGTTAACTTAAAAGGCATTGGCTGCTGAAGAATAGGAAAAGGTTCCATGCGGGAAAGGGATTACAACATTAGAAAAGAATTAGTGTGGGGAATCAAAAAAAGTTAAATCAGTAATGGGGTGGTGAACAATACCTGTACAAATGGGGATAATCATCGAAATGCAGCTGAGATATTTAGAGAGAAATTGGAACATATTATTGTATACAATATAATGTCTGTGATGTGGGCATTAGGAATATAAAACCGATGCGCTTGGAAGAATAGGCAACAATCAAAGTGAAAACCAACTTAATAACAGAGACCATTGAACCTCACCCATTGCTTCCTTGGTGCCCCCACGCAGAAGCAAACCCGAAATTAATAACTCAGTAAGGTGAATAATTAAATTACACTTCATCATTCCATAAATTATTGCTCACCATTATGATACATAAATATTTGCTTCCATTTTATTCACTCCAGTATCTCAACTATATCCTCCAACAAATCATACTATAGGTGTGAATTTGTGCTCAAAGTACCCTGTTTACATTTTACCTCCTGCAATTTATCAATTAGATGGTACATTATCATTCAGTTGTTTAAACATGTCCTGACTAATTTGTATTCATCTTTCAAGTATTAGCTTTCACCTCTGTCACATGCATTCATTTTAAACTAGCCAGTTTTCTCCAGATACATATATTCAATGTAACCTTCTTCCTATTATAATATACTTTTACCTTGTTTTCAACATACGTATGGCTTATTTTCAACCGATACAATAGCAATGTTATTGTCATATAATATCTGGCATCATTTGTCTCATTTAGAGCCTCTTTAATTTAATGATAAAGTTAAATGCCAGATCAAATCAATAAGCTTAAAATGAACATTCCAGATTCTTCTATGCTCTGGTGGGAGAAGGAACTGCCTGAAGGATATAACACAGTTGAATGTTTTAATTACATTAAAGTCCTTCATTACAGCATAAAATTGTTGAGATATTCAGTGTCACAACTAATGGATAGAGAGAAACGGGATGATCAGAATGCCTGTAGATCTCCAGACCAGACTGTTCTAGAGTCCCTTTAAGAAACCGTGTCCAAGCTTGTTATAAACCTACAGAATAATTTCATTCATTAGAAAGTAATTGTTAAATATTTTAGTATCCTTGATTTAAAAAAAAAGGAAAATAGTGTAGTAAGCACCTAAAGAATAGGATTAACATGAACAGAAACAAAATAGAAATTACTGGAAAAGCTCAGCAGGTCTGGCAGCACTTCTGCAGAGAAATCAGTTAATATTTCAGGTGAAGTGACCTTCCTGAGATTTCCTCAGATTTATAGCATCAGTAGCTTTTTTCTGTTTAACATGAACAGAAACCGGTTGGTCCAATGATCAAGGTTCAGGTGTAATTTCTATATACCACTCGCTAGCTTCTATCTACTTCATGATGGAAAGTCATTTTTCACAGCTGATTGGGGAAACATTGTGTCTGTGTACATTCATGTGTATTTGTATATGCAAATGCAAAAGTATGTGGATATGACTGTGGATCCATGTAGAGGTGGGAAACATTTCAAATCATGATGTTGGGAGACTGCTGAGTAGAGGGATAAATGGTTTAACCCTTACACAAAAAAAGCAAAAGTGTTCATCCACTAATATCAGCAATAGTCCTCTCAGGGCTCATGGGCTGATAAATCCAGGGGCTCGCCTTACAGCCTCAATACTGTAGCTTAGTATTACCACCACAGTCGACATTATTCACCAACATATACACCATTTCATATGCACAGCAATCTCACAAGCAGTATAGCCTGAGCTAATCAGGAGCTTCCCAACATTAGTGGTGGTGGTGGGTGAGAGCATTGATGGAAGTGGTATAGATCTGCAGCATCAACATATATAATATGAATCGTATACCTGAGTAAACATAATAGAAGTAGTAATATTGCAGCAAAATTGTTCAGTAATACTGTTCCTCACCTGACCCTGTAAACTCATCTCTCTGAAGAAGGAGGAGTGTGTCTATCAAAGAATCACAGGTACAATATATCCGATTGATCTGTCAAATTATAAACCATTTGCAGCGTCCAACTTAATTTCATCACCAGCAAGTACAATAGTTGTATTTTCTGGTGTAGTAGAACCATTCACACTATGGATGATCACATGTCCATTACAACAACTCAGCAAATTCATTTAATAAATAGATGGTTGTTCAGTTAATTTGATGACCCTTGTAGAATGCAGGGTGCCATTTTGTATCATTGCCTGAAGCCCTATGAAAGTTCCCTATATTGCCAGTCAGTCAGCAGTTTCCTTGCTCACTATCCTGGATGTTCCCTGAATTTTGCAATACAATGTCTGCCAAGAACAGATTAGTTTCCTGATAACTGGAGGCTTTAATTTCAAAAGTAAAAATACCAAATCCCCTGAGCCATTTTTCTAAGATAACCAGTACTGGCATCTTATGGCATAGAACAGTACAGGCCCTTTGGCCCTCGATGTTGTGCTGACTTTTTATCCTACTCTAAGATCAAACTAACCAACATACCACTCATTTTAACTATCACCCATGTGCCTATCTAAGAATTGCTTAAATGTCCCTAATATATCTAACACTATTACCACCGCTGGCAGTGCATTCCAAGCACCCACTACTCTCCGTGTAAAGAACTGACCTCTGACATCTCCCCTCTATGCTGGGGGCAAAGTCGGGATCTGATCAGTCGGGAGGAGAGAGGAAAGGCGATTTAAATCGGGATCCCTTCCCCCCACCTCTCCATCACCATCTCGGTATCTGGTGGTCATGGTGACTGCCTCAGGAGATCCCATCTGTCAGTAACAACCTGCAGTCTAAATACACGTGTCTCTGACACAATGTGTTATCTCCTTGTGAAACACATCTGAATGTTGGATTTCAGAGTTATCTCCCTTGGTATTTGTGATCTTCACTTTGGCCTAGAACATGCGAGATTATTTGCACCAATACTCGTGCCTGATGAACCTCTGTCATTGCTACACATATTGCTGAGTGCAGCCTTTTTAAGGTTTACAAACAAAATGCTCTGTTAGGACAATTCAGAGGCAAGTTGTGAGCTAACTACATTGCTGTGGGTCTATGTATCACAGGCTGAGTAAGGAAGACCAATTTGAAATTGCATGAGTCTAATACATGGCATTTGTGACAATGTGGAAAGCTTATTGTCATTAATATTGATGCTAACTTTCCTGAAAATATTATTTATTTAATCAGCTGAATTTAACTTTTCCAGCTGCTGAAGTGGGATTTGAACTCCTATCTCGACAGGACATTAGTTTGGCCATTTTTGAAATATTGTGTGCAATTCTGGTCTTCCTACAGGAAGGATGTTGTGAAACTTGAAAAATTTCAGAAATGATTTACAAAGATATTGCGGGGTTAGAGGGTTTGAGCTAAAAGGAGAGGCTGAATAGACTGGGGCTTTTTTCCTTGGAGTGTTGGAGGCTGAGGGGTGACCTTATAGAGTTTATAAAATCATGAAGGGCATGGGTAGAGTAAATAGACAAGTATTTTTCCTGGGGTGGAAGAGTCTAGAACTATAGGGCATAGGTTGAGGGTGAAAGGGAAAAGGTTTAAAAGGGATGCAAAGGGTGGTGCGTGTATGTAATAAGCTGCCAGAGGAAGTGTTGGAGGCTGGTATAATTAGAATATTTAAAAGACTTCTGGATGGGTTTATGAATAGAAAGTGTTACGACATGGGGTAAACCCTCCTGCTTAATTTAAACCAGCAACACAGAAAAAGATTTATCCCACACAGTAATCTGTGAAAATTCGAGAGGCCAAGAAGTATTTGAAGTAAAAATTAACAACTATATTTCTTAAAGTATGACAGAAAATAATTAACCAACAACTATTCACAAGTCCTTCTTCTAACATTTCTTTTCCCTTCACTTCTATAATACTCATCTGATAAAACTCCCAAATAACATTTAAAGGAAAATTCAAATTTTAAAACAAGCCAGTGGACAAATCTTCTCTTTATCTTTTGTCAGTAGATTAGCTCTCCAGGTCAGCGTTGATGTTTTTCTCTGCAAACTCCTTCTTGAGGCAAGTTCCTCTCAGAGTTCTGGTGAGCAGTCTACAGCTGTTGGTCTGGTGATAGTGCTCCTCCCAACTGTTCAATTTTCCCCGGTCTTACACCTCAAAGCATCGGATTGTGTCATTGGCTTTTAAGGTTGTCAATATACTCAATTCAAACTTGCTTAGAATTTGGGATTTTTTCTGGGTATAATTTAAACTAATTGGCTGAATTCAAATCTGTTTTGTTGTTTCCAGGCAACTAGCTACCCTAGTAGCTGGAGCACGTGTTACATTGTGTCTTGTTGAGAACACTTGGTGCTGTCACTGCTCACTTTTTATTCTCTTAAAGGTATAGTACACCCACATCTTCATAACACTTCTCACCTTAAGAAAAAATGAACCATCATAATGAAACGATGGCTTTTTGTTTTCTCTACTTTTTAAACACATTAACCTAGCATACAGATAACTTTAATATAAATTCACCTTAACCCCTTCCCATATACCTCTATATTTAACATTAAATAAAAACAAATCTCATCTAAACTCTATCAGTTAAATCTGTGATAACACATCTGCGATTACATTTTTCCGACTCACAACATGTACAATTTTTAGATTAGATTAGATTACTTACAGTGTGGAAACAGGGCCTTCAGCCCAACAAGTCCACACCGAAGCGCAACCCACCCATACCCCTACATTTACCCCTTCCCTAACACTACGGGTAATTTAGCATGGCAATTCACCTGACCCGCACATCTTTGGACTGTGGGAGGAAACCGGAGCACCCGGGGGAAACCCACGCAGACACGGGGAGAACGTGCAAACTCCACAGTCAGTCGCCTGAGTCGGGAATTAAACCCGGGTCTCAGGCGCTGTGAGACAGCAGTGCTAACCACTGTGCCACTGTGCCGCCCACCTGTCTGCAACATAAGACTCCAATGAAATAGACTCCTATGCTTGTCTTTAAAGTGTTCTAAGAATGTAGGCGGATTGTGATTTGTGTACAGAACCGTCTCTGATACATTGTTTGTGACATACACATTAAAATATTGTAAGGCCAGTACCAAACTTGATAGATCCTTTTCAATTGTGGAGTATTTCCACTGGTAGATGTTGATCTTCTTTGAAAAATAATCAACTGACCGTTCAATCCCATCCTCATCTTCCTGCAGGAGTACAGCTCCAACTCCAATGTCGCTAGCATCAATGGCAACTTTAAAAGGTTTTGTAAAGTTGGGTGTAGCTAAAACTGGTTTGGTGGTTAATATTGGTTTCACATGAACGAATGCCTCCTGGCAAGGTTCTGTCCACCGAAACTTTGTGTTCTTCTTCAGCAAATCGGTCAATGGTGCCACTACACTGCGGAAGTTTGGAACAAACTTCCGAAAGAATCCGCTGAGTCCTAAGAATCGAAGCACCTTTCTTTGAGGTTGGTTGTGGAAATTCCTCAATGGCCTTCGTCTTTGCATTCCGTGGGGTCAACCTTCTATGACTAATGGGAGAGGGGTGAGGCCAGGGGGAAGGTAGCTGAGTGCAATAGGTGGATGGAGGTGGGGGTGAGGGTGATAGGTCAGAGAGGAGGGTGGGAAGGAAGATTAACAGATGCGACAGGTCATGAGGACGGTGCTAACCTGGAAGGTTGGAACTGGGGTGAGGTGGGGGGAGGGGACATGAGAAAACTGGTGAAGTCCACAGTGATGCCATGGGGTTGAAGGGTCCCAAGGTGGAAGATGAGGCATTCTTCCTCCAGGTGTCAGGTGGTAAGGGAGTGTCGGTGGAGGATGCCCAGGATCTGCATGTCCTCGGCACAGTGGGAGGGGAGTTGAAATGTTTGGCCACAGGATGGTGGGGTTGATTGGTGCAGGTGTCCCAGAGATGTTCTCTGAAGTGCTGTGCAAGTGGGCGTCCAGTCTCCCCTGGACCATCTCTGACACCTCTCTCCCCTTCCTGGACCTCTCCATCTCCATCAACGGTGACCAACTCAACACTGACATTTTCTACAAACCCACTGACTCCAACAGCTACCTGGATTACACCTCCTCCCACCCTACCTCCTGCAAAAATGCCATCCCTTATTCCCAATTCCTTTACCTCCACTGCATTTATTCCCAGGAGGACCAGTTTCACCACAGAATGCACCAGATGGCCTCCTTCTTTAAAGACCACAATTTCCCCTCCCACATGTTCGGTGCTGCCCTCCAGCACATCTCATCCATGTCCTGCACCTCTGCCCTTGAACCCTCACCCTTCCAACTGCAACAAGGTCCTGGTCCTCACCTTCCACCCCACCATCCTCTGTATACATCGCATCATCATCTGCCATTTCTGTCACCTACAAACAGACCCTCCCCACCCCTATCCACTTTCCGTAAAGACTGTTCTCTCCATGACTACCTAGTCAGGACCATGCCCCCCAACAACTCACCCTCCCCTCCTGGCATCTTTCTCTGCCACTGCAAGAATTGCAAAACCTGCACCCACACCTCCCCCCTCAACTCTGTCCAAGGTCCCAAAGGAGCCTTCCACATCCATCAAAGTTTCACCTGCACTTCCGCACGTCATTTACTGTATCCGTTGCTCCCGATGTGGTCTCTTCTACATTGGGGAAACTGGATGCCTACTTGCACCTTCCTTCCCACCTATCACTCCATTCTCCTCTGACCTATCACCCTCACCCACCTCCATCCACCTATTGCACTCTCAACTACCTTCCCCCCCCCCCCCCCCCCCCATTTATTTCTCCACCCCCGAGGCTCCCAGCCTCATTCCTGATGAAGGACTTTTGCCCGAAACGTCAATTTTCCTGCACCTTGGATGCGCCTGACCTGCTGTGCTTTTCCAGCATCACTCTAATCTTGACTCTGATCTCCAGCATCTGCAGTAGTCGCTTTTACCTTCCATGACCAATGTTATGTCCCAAGAATGTCACCTCTGCTTTCGCGATTTCCATTTTATTTAAGTTTATCACCAGTTTTGCTTCTTGTAGTCATTCAAAGAGCTTTCCAACTGTATCATGTGATCTTTCCAGGGCTTACTGAAGATCACTACATCATCCAAATAGATTGCACCATTTGTTAACCCAGCTATGACTCTGTTCATGAATCTTAAAAGGCATTTGAATAGGTATATGAATAGGAAGGGTTTGGAGGGATATGGGCCAGATGCTGGCAGGTGGGACTAGATTGGGTTGGGATATCTGGTCGGCATGGATGAGTTGGACTGAAGGGTCTGTTTCCATGCTGTATATCTCTATGACTCTATGACTTTGGAATGTGGCGGTATGTTCTTCATTCCAAAGGGCATCACTTTAAACTGATACAGCCCATTTGGGGTTACCAACACAAGATTTCTTTCACCGACTCTGATAAAAGTATCTGCCAGTAACCACACGTTAAGTCCAACTTGGTGATGTAACTGGCTTGTCCAACACTCTCGATACATTCCTTCAATCTAGGAATTGGATATGAGTCTGATTTTGTAACCGCATTGACCTTCCAATAATCCATGTAGAATCATTGAGTCCCGTCCATTTTGGGAACTAAGATGATTGGCGAACTCCACTCACTCTGGCTAGGTTCGATGATGTCCTTGTCGAGCATGGCCTCCACCTCCTCTGGACCTGTCTGGCTTTAAAAGGATTAAGCCAATAGGGATGTTGTTTTATGGGAGCAGTATTTCCTATGTCTACTTTTTTTTAGATTACTTACAGTGTGGAAACAGGCCCTTCGGCCCAACAAGTCCACACCCACCCACTGAAGCGCAACCCACCCATACCCCTACATTTACCTCTTACCTTCTACCACTACGGGCAATTTAGCATGGCCAATTCACCTGACCCGCACATCTTTGGATTGTGGGAGGAAACCGGAGCACCCAGAGGAAACCCACGCAGACACGGGGAGAATGTGCAAACTCCACACAGACAGTCGACTGAGTCGGGAATTGAACCCGGGTCTCAGGCGCTGTGAGACAGCAGTGCTAACCACTGTGCCACCGTGCCGCCCAGCATTAGCCCTCCCCATCTGATTCTTACATATGTCCTTCTACTGCAGTAACAAATCTTTCAACTGCATTCTATGTTCCTGCAACAGATAGCTTACTAACCTATCCCACTCCTCAAGGACATCTTCATTTTTTAATCTATTTTGAAGCACATCAAAATCCACATCAACTGGATTTGATTCCTCATTCCACGGTACAGTAACCAACACCTGGTTCTCCAGTTCATTCTCTCTAGTATAATACAGTTTCAATATGTTCACATGACATACTCGATACCCTTTTTTTGCTGTCTGGCATCTTTACTAGATAGTTCACCTGACTCAACTTTTTCTCAATTTGATGGGGACCACTAAACCTGGCTTTGAAGGGATGGCCTAACACTGATAACAGTACTAACTTGGAAAACATCTGAGTCTCCGCTTTTATCTGCCACCTGCTTCATTCTACACTGTGCCCTTTTTTAGGTACTGTTTAGTGAACTCACCTACTCAATTTAGTCCCTCCCTCACCTCCGATAAATAATCTAAGTGTGAGGTCTCTGACTTTGATGCTGTCAATTTTTCTTTAATTTCGAAGGGCCTCTCAAGTCATGACCGAATATTAACTCAAAGGGAGTGAACTGAATAGATTTATGTGGGGCATCATTAATGGCAAACAATACAAATGAGATATCTTTATCCCAATCATTCGGGTAATCCTGATAGTATGCTCTCAACCTGGTCTGCAAGGTCTAAAGGTCCGTGGGATTTAGGATGATACACACTGGATTTAAAGTGCTGTATACCTAAGCTATTTATAACCTCAAACAGCCTAGCAGTAAAATGTGACCCTTGGTCCGACTGGATCTGTCAGGGTAGCCCATACCGTGTGAAAAAAAGAAGGCTTCAAAATGTGGCAGAGTTTTGACACATTTAGAAATATCACTACCCTCTCTTTTCATCTCCGTTCTGTTAACTTGACTTTTGCTGACTAAGTCACAACTTCTCAAGTTCAAATTCTCTCACTTTTTGCTCCACTAAGAACTTTCTCTCTCTTTCCCTCTCCCTTTCTTCTCTCTCTTTTTGCTCAACCAAGAACCTGCTCTCTCTCTTCCTCTCTTTCCTGTTTTTCTCTCTCTCTCTCTTTCCCTCTCTCTCTCTCTCTCTCCTAACTCCATTTTCATCAATTATAATTTAAGGTTTTCTACCTCTACTGCACTTGTCTGTTTCTCTGACACACCTAAGTGTTTGAGTGACCCCCTTACAATTTCAGCTTTACTTTTGTCCTTGGTTAAACCCAAATCTGATTCTAAAGTATGGCCTTTTTCTTCCTTCTAAACTTTCTTGGCAAATTTGAGAATCCTCTTCAAATCCCAGAACCTCTTTAGCAAATTTAAGAATCATTTCTCTCACTTTTAATTTAATCAACCACAAGTCTCCAAAAGCAAACAAATTGCATCACCTCCGTTTTATTGAAAGACCTAGAACATTAACCTGCAAGTGTTTAAACCTGATGGGACTTTTCATACCCCTAAATCTATTCAAATCTATGATCTGTTCAAATCACGGGCGCAAGCCCCCAAACTGTGATGACACAGGGTAAACCCTCTTGCTTAATTTAAACCCAACACACAGAAAAGGTTTATCCTGTACAGTAATCTGTGAAAATTCAAGAGGCCAAGAACTATTCAAAAATTAACAACTTCATTTCTTAAAGTATAACAGAATAATTAACTAACAACTATGTACAAATCCTTACTCTAAACTATCCTTTACCTTCCCTTCTATGATACTAGTCCAATAAAACTCCCAATTAACATTTAAAGGAAAATTCAAATTTTAAAACAAGCCAACAGCCAAATCTTCCCTTCATCTTTCAGTAGGTTGGCTCTCCAGGTCAGCGTTGATGTTTTTCTCTGTGCAAATACCTTCTCTGGATAAGTTCCTCTCAGAGTTCTGATGAGCAGTCTACAGCTGCTGGTCTGGTGGAAGTTCTCCTCCCAACTGTTCAATTTTCTACAGTCTTATACCCCAAAGCATTGAAATGTCATTGGCTTTTTAGATTGCCAATATACTCAATTCAACTTGCTTGGAATTTGGTATTTTCTGGGGGTATAATTTAAATTAATTGGCCTAGTTTGAATGTGTTTTGTTGTTTTCAGGCAACTAGCTACCTCATTAGCTGGAGCACATATTACATTGTGTCTTATTGAGAACACTTGGTGCTGTCACTGCTCACTTTTTACTCTCTTAAAGGTATAGTACACCCACATCTTCATAACAGAAGGGTTTAGGGGGATATGGACCAAATGCTAGCAGTGGGACTAGATTAATTTAGAATATCTAGTTGGCATGAATGAGTTGGACCAACAGGTCTGTTTCCATGCTGTGCATATCCAAGATTCTATGACTAAACCTTCCACCAATCACCTTAAAATTATTGCCTCTTGTGATAGCCATTTCTGCCTTAGGAAAAAGTCAGTAACTCTTCACTCTATCTATGCCTCTCACCATCTTGTATGCCTCTATCAAGTCACCTCTCACCCTTCTTCGCTCCAATGAGAAAAAGCCTTAGCTTCCTCAAACTTCCTTCATAAGCTGTGCCCTCCAGTCTGGGCAGCATCCTAATAAATCTCCTCTGCACCTTCTTGAAAGCTTCCACATCCTTACTATAATGAGGTGACCATAACTGAAAACGATATTCCAAATGTGGTCCAACCAGGGCTCAACAGAGCTGCAGCATAACCTTGTGGCTCTTAAATTCACTCCCTCTGCTAATGAAACCCAATACACCATACGCCTTCTTAACAACCCAGCAACTTGGGTGTCAATTTTGAGGGATCAATGGACATCGTTCCCAAGATCCCTTTGTTCCTCCACACTGCCAAGAATCCTGCCTTTAACCCTGTATTCTGCATTCAAATTCGACCTTCCAAAATGAATCACTTCATCTGTGACTTAGCCCAGTTCTGCATTCTATCAATGTCCCATTGCAACCTTCAACAGCCATCTACACTATTTACCACTCCACCAATCTTTGTGTCATTGGCAAACATATTAACCCACCCTTTCACTTCCTCATCAAGTCATTCATAAAAATCACAAAGAGCAGAGTTCCCATAACAGATCTCTGTGGAACATCACCAGTCACCAAGCTTCAGGCTGAATACTTTTCATCTACTACCACCCTCTGTCATCTATGGGCCAGCTAATTCTGTATCCAGACAGCCACATTTCCCTGTATCCCATGCTTCCTTACTTTCTGAATGAGCCTACCATGGGGAACCTTATCAAACATCTTGCTAAAATCCATATACACCACATCAACTGCTCTACCTTCATCAATGTGTTTTGTTACATCCTCAAAGAATTCAATAATGCTTGTGAGACATGACCTGCCCCTCACAGTCATGGAGAAAGTGAGGACTGCAGATGCTGGAGATCAAAGTCAAAAATGTGGTGCTGGAAAAACAGAGCAGGTCAGGCAGCATCCAAGGGGCAAGAGAGTTGGAGTTTTGGGCATAAGCCCTTCTGACTATCGCTAATCAAACTCTAGTTTTCCAAGTAATCATAAATCCTGTCTGTCAGAATCCTCTCCAATAATTTGCCCACCATAGACATAAGACTGAGTCATCTGTATTTACCAGGATTATCTCTATTCCCTTTCTGGAACAAGGGAATAACATTTGCCACCCTCAAATTATCTGGCACTATCTTGTGGACAGTGGCAATGTAAAGATCATTACCAAAGGCGCAGTAATCTCTTCCCTTGATTCCTGTAGAAATCTTGGGCATATCCTATTTGGTCTAGGGGATTTATCTATCCTTATATTTTTCAAATTTTTCAGCACATCCTGCTTCTTAACATCCACCTGTTTGAGTATACCATCCTGTTTCATGCTGTCCACACAAGCAACAAGATCCCGCTCAGTAGTGAATACCGAAGCAAAATTTCACTCAGGTCCTCCCCTACCTCCTCCAACTCCAGGCACAAGTTCCCTCCACTATTCCTGATTGGCCCTACCCTCACGCTGGCCATCCTGTTGTTCCTCACATACATGTAGAATGCCTTATGGCTTTCCTTAATCCTACCTGCTAAGGGGTTTTCATGCCCCCCTCTAGCTCTCCTAAGTCCATTCTTCAGTTCCTTTCTGGCTATCTTGTAACCCTCTACAGCCCTGTCTGATCCTTGCTTCCTCAGCCTTAAGTAAGCTTCCTTCTTCCTCTTGACTAGATGTTCTACATATCTTGTCACCCAAGATTCCTTCACCCTGCCGTCCCTTCCTTGCCTCAGTGGGACAACCCATCCAGGACTTTCAGCTAGTGATCCCTAAACAACCTCCACATTTCTGTTGTGCATCTCCCTGAGAACATCTGTTCCCAATTTAGGCTCCTCAGTTCCTGTCTAATAGCATTGTAATTTCCCCTCCCCAATTAAATACTTTCCTATACGGTCTGCTCTTATTCCTGTCTATCACTATCACTATCATAGGGAGTTGTCATCATGATCACTGCAATGCTCTCCCATAGTCATTCTGACACCTGGCCTAGTTTGTTGCCAAGCACCAAATCCAATATGGCCTCCCCTCTAGTCAGCCTGATAAAACCTGCTGCATCCAAACTATTTGAACAAAGAGTTCCAATCACTGAGAGAAGTTAAAGTTACCTAGGACAACAGGCCTGTTACCTCTGCACCTTTCCAAAATCTGCCTCCCAATCTGTTCCTCCATGTCACTTGCTATTGGGGACCTGTAGAAAACTCCCAATAAAGTGACTGCTCCTTTCCTGTTTCTGACTTCCACCCATACTAACTCTGTAGATAAACCCTCCTCAATGATTGATTCCCCTTTCTGCAGCTGTGACACTATCCTTGATTAGCAATGCCGCTCCCCTCCCCACACCCCCACCCCCCATTCCTTTTGAAATATGTAAACACTAGAACATCCAACAACCATTCCTGCCCCTGTGATGCTACAACATCATAGTTCCAAGTACTGATCCATGCTCTAAGTTCATCACCCTTATTCCTGATATTTCCTGTGTTAAAATAGACACACTTCAACCCATCAAACTGACTGCAACTTCACCCTATCAACTGCCTATCCCTCCTCACAGACTCTCTGTACGCTCTATCTGGCTGTTCACTAGGTATTCCATCCTCCGATCCGCATCTCCAGTTCCCATTTCCCCCCCCCCCACCCCCAAACTAGTTTAAACTCTCCCAAAGAGGTCTAGCAAACCTTGTTGTACAGGTCCCACCTTCTCCAGAAGGCATCGCAATGATACACATTTCTGAAGCACTCCCTCCTACACCAGCCCTGCAGCCATGTGTTCATCTGCAATTGTCAGCTAGTAAGATACTGAGTAAGGGTTTATTAAGATAACATGCTGTCACCAATCCTGTTTTGTCTTTGCTTTGTTTTGGGCCTATCTGGTGATTAGTGGAAGTAGGTACATTGGTGTAAAATATCCACAGAAGAAGCACTGTTATTGCTATAATACAATAAAACTTCTCATTATCCACTAAGTAAAACTGCATTTGATTGAGCATAATTACTGGGACATTGTCCCCACCCACAGACTGTGCAACATCAATAGAATTAATGGAACTAATATGACATTTCCATTAACCCCTTCAGAAACATTACTTTATACAACAGGTATCCCAATCCATGTAAAATAGTTAACTTATTATATAAACAGTATGTAATCATATTATTTTTACTATTCCCCTCAGGATCCATGGACGATGTTATTATTTGTAAATATTCCCTTATCTGGAAGACTATTAATCTCCTGAATTTCCTCCCTGCAAGATAGTTGCCCTATTGAAATAAATACTTTCTCTCTCCAATCCTTGGTCGAAATATTCCAAAACACAGGTTCTCAGTGGATTGGAAACCATCAATATGCATACCATTAATATGCATATATTCAAGAAGGGAGGGAGGGTGAAGTTGGAAATTGTCATCTGTTTAGCATAATATCTGATTTGGGAAATTGCTAGAGTGCATTATTAAAAAAGAAATAGCAGGACATTTAGAAAATTTTAACACAATGAAACAGAGTCAACAGGGTTTTGTGAAAGGGAAATTATGTTTGACAAATTTTCTAGATTCTTGATGGATATGACAAGCAGAATTGATAGAGACGAAATGCTAGGCATCATGTATTTGGATTACAAAAGGCATTTGCTAAGGTGCCATGGAAACATTATTGAACAAGATATGGGTTCACAATATTGGAGGTATTGTATTAGCATGAGATTGGTAATCACACAGAAGACAGTTAGGATTAATGTGTCTTTTTCAAGTTGGAACGACATAACTAGTGAAGTGGTGCATGAATCGATCCTCCAGCCTCAATTATTTACTTTCTATCTGAATACCTCAGAGGAGTTGGAATGTAAAGTACCCAGATTTGCTGATGATACAAAAAAAAGTTGGGAGGGCATGTTGTAATGAGGACATACGGAATCTAAAAGAGGATGTAGATAAGTTGAGTGAGTGTGCACAAATTTAACAAATAGCGTTTATTGTAGGAAAGTGTGAGATCATGCATTTTTGGCAGATTACATTTCAACAGAGTGACTCCAAAAAAGGGATTCTGTTTTATTTTTGTGCATGAAACACAAAGTTAACATGCAGTTGCACTAGGCAATGAAGAAGGCAAATGGAATTTTGGCCTTGATTGCTAAGGGTTTAAAAGTAGAAAAGTCTTGATACAACCTGTAAAGAGTTTTGGTGAGGCTGCGTCTGCTTTGGTCCCCTTGGAATAGATAGACTGGCACTGGAGGTTAAAAGAAACCAACTCGGCTGATTTCTGGGGAGAAGGTGTTGGCTCACCAAGAACGGTTAAACGGGTTTGGCTTTTATGATGAAGAGTCATCTCGACTCGAAGCGTTAGCTTGCTCTCTGTCTGTGGATACTGCCTGACCTGCTGTGATCTCCAGCATTTTTTGTTTTCAGTACAGATTCCAGCATCTGTAATAATTTGCTCCTGGGCTCTACTTAATTAGAGTTGATAAAAATGATGGGTGAACTTATGGAAACATACAAGATTCTAGAGAAGCTTGACCAGGCGAATGTTGAGACGTTATTTCCATTGGGTGGGGAGTCTCAAATGAGGGAACATGGTTACAGAAGAAGGGGACACTCATTTATAACTGATGGCTAAATTTAATGTATTTTGGTTAAGTCTGAACTGAGTTGAGTTTTTTTTAAGGGTATCTCTCCACAAAGGCATAGTGAGTTTTTCCCACCTTAGCAAACTCACTTCATTAATGACCAACCACATCCCTATGGTGTCTGTCAAGTCCAATTTCCATCCCATCTTAGCAAGTGCCATTCCTGGAACAATTCATCACTCACCAGAATCCCTTGTGCTCATGCCATCTTTAAAAAGTCAATTGTTCACCTGGTCAAGTATTGTCAGTCTGGAGCTGCCCTGTTGGTTCCTGACATTTGCCCTAGACATGGCAGACAGAGGGGCAATTGGCTGTTCACTTCACGGGCAGTGTTCTGTAAGTCCTGTTGGGATGGTGCTGTTATGGGACTTGCATCTCCCCAGCACAAACAGTGGAGTCCATAATCTCGGAACACAGCCTGTCCGAGACTGCCCCCCAGGTTAAAGCACCCTCAGCTCTCTGGAGGAATGCCCAACACTGGAGGAAGAAAGTCAGTGTCCTTCTCCAGTCTGCCAGGATGAATTCCACCATTTTCCCTTCTCTACCTCACATTCTCTCGCCTCTCACCAAGGAGCATGCTCTATCCATCTTCCTATTGGCTGTGACATCTTCCCCAATCACACTTACTCTCCCAAACACCAGACATCACTAACCCTGCAGGCCCTCTGCTGCCTACTCACTCACTCAGGGCACCTCCTCAATCAGATATTGTGCCACCCACTTTCATTTCCCTTAATGCCAGCCTCTGTCACATTCCAGGAGGAAGACAGCCCACACTAGAGCAGAAAGTGTCAAGATGGGTGTTGGGCTGCCTGATATTTGGCTCCTCACAACTTGTGTGAAGAGGATTCATAGAATTCCTACAGTGTGGAAACAGGCCATTCAGCCCAACAAGTCTACACCGATCCTCTGAAGAGTAATCCACCCAGAAACATTCCACTACATTTAACCCTCACTTAAACACCTAACTAACACATCCCTGAACACTATGGGCAACTTAGCATGGATCCCACACAGACACGGGGAGAATGTGCAAACTCCACACAGACAGTCACCCGAGACTGGAATCGATCCTTGGTCCCTAGCCCTGTGAGGCAGCAGTGCTAACCACTGAGCCAATGTGCTACCCCCAGGATCCTGACCTGGACTGGTATTAGAGGCTGCCCTTGCCTTACTGTGCCAGGAAACCTGAAGCAATGACTCCATAGTTTGAGCCTAGTATCTCTGTCTGAGGGGGACAAAAGAGTTGAAATGGAGGAAAGATAATGCAAGGTAAGGATGCTCTGAGCATCCAGGTAGGCCCAGAGGGAGTGAATGCCATTACAGCGAGTAAAGAAGCCTGAGATATCGCCTGGTGCAGACTATGAGCTGGGTGCATGTTGCTGAACATACAATGTCCTTGTTGCAGCATTATAATGAGTTGCTCATGTGGCCTGAGATTCAGCATCCAAGTGTAGAAGCATATTGTAAGTGGATTGGAGGTGCACCATGAGGGTTCTCAGAGGCTAGCAGATGTCAGATGTCAATGTCCACATATGTGGCCTGTGTCCCTGAAATGTTGGTACTCACTTCCCAACATGGAAGTCATTTGGAGCAACAGAAGCTACCCCTTATTTCCTTGTTGAGTTTTCCCGACATTGAGTTTGTTTGATAAGTGTCTGAATATTATTGTGGTGAGTTGGTCTGTTAACAAGGTGTTTGACAAGAAATAATGGCTGTCAACTGGCAGATAGTGAAGAAGGCATTTGGTATGCTTTATTGGTCAGACTGTTGACTACAGGAGTTGAGAGGTCATGATATGGTTGTACAGGGCATTAGTGGCCACTTTTGGAATATTACGTGCAATTCTGGTCTCCTTTCTATTGAAAGGATGTTGTGAAACTTGAAAGGGTTCAGAAGAGATTTATAGGGATGTTGCCAGGGTTGGAGGATTTGAGCTATAGGGAGAGGCTGAATAGGATGGAGCTGTTTTCCCTGGAGTGTCGGAGGCTGAGGGGTGACCTTGTAGAGGTCTGTAAAATTGTGAGGGGCATGGATAGGATAAATAACCAAGGTCTTTTCCCTGGGTGGGGGAGTCCAGTAGTCAGCTACACAGCCTGGAATTTCTTTGCCAAATTTCATGCTATCCTCTGGAAATATTACCTTGTTCAGTTTTACAACTTTAAGGTACATGATCTATCAGAATGGAAAATTGACCTCGTCGTACTAGGTGTCTGAAAGACGCAACAGGGTTTAGTTTAGGGAGTCATGCTCCTGTGGCTAATCTTTCTTGACAGCACATTTTGGAGCAAAATTAGTTTAGCTCCTGTAGAAAAGCTGGCATTTGTCCCAGTAATAATCCGCCTGATGCCTTTTGTTGGGCTGGATTGTCCTGAGCATCAGCAATATTCTTAGGCAGCAGTGCTCAAGAATAATAGGAGGCTGCCATTATGTCTCTTTAAAAGAAAAACTTAATGAAACCACGGGATGTTTTTGGCCACCATCCTGTCCTTCTCTATTGGTCCACACTGGGACTTGCTCAAGGCTCTGGGTTAGCAATCCAGCTGTGGCTATGACTGAAACCCACCAGCACAATGCTAGTTAACCTATACTGTGGGCAGATTTGCAATGGTCCTGTTAACAGCCTTGCCTGCAAGCACTGCAGCACTGATGCAGGCCCAATCCAATTCGCTGGTCATTGCCATCTCATGAACAAACCATCACTGCCTAATCCAGGAGGTGGTGCCATTCAGTCCTCAGCCACTTCAAAGCAAAACAAAAATCAAGGGCAAAGAGTTTAATGTGAAAAATCCACAACCAACAAAAACACTCCAGTATATTCATCAAGAGTTAAGTCAGGCCCTATACTGTTTGCTAAGTGGGGACTTTAGTTTGTACTAGAGCACCTGTGCCATGACCTGATAAGCATCAAATGAGTAAAACAAAGATGGGTTCAGGGTGAAAGGGCACTGGAGTTTAGTTTCACAAATCAAGATGGTTGGGGTCAAAAGCATGGCTTAATTTTACCATTAGTGTTCCTGACCTCTTGACCCCCAAACCCTTTTCATAACAGACAGGGTGCTTGGCAGGCCACTGTGCTTCAAATAGTTAAAGACACAGCTACTCACGCACATTTGCTTGTTGTAAATTGGATGTGCACTGCTAACTGCATTGTTTTGGAACTGAAAACCAGGCATTTGAAACATCAAACATATCCTCCAGATGCCAGCTCATTGGCACTTCCTGATTGATAAAGTGCAAGTTAAAGCAGGTTAGTTAATGAAGTGTTGAGAAGTGCAAACATTAGGACAAAATTAACCTCTGCAGCCCATATAGCCTCCTATTCAATGTAATTTCTGTGTGGAACCTTTCCTTCACTTTCAAAGGGACCTGTGGATATTTTGATGGTTGACAATCGTGTGAACCGTTTTCCTGAAATACTTGAGTATCATATGATTGTCCAGCATAAAGTTACATTGTATCCTGTTCTTGGGATGTTTATTCCCTTCAGAGAACAATTGAGGAAGAGGTGCATTACCACAAGAAGCATCAGCAAATTTATAAACCGTCCAGAAAGGGCCTGCAACTGTTCATCAACTCTTACAAATGTATGTACCAGCCCACTGGAGGAGCCCCTTCTGTTTAAAGATAGCAGAAGCCAGTAAGCAATCTTGTAGAACTCCACCATAACATGCAAATGTTAATCAGAAGACCATTTTCTTCTCCAACCACAATCCAGCAATAAAGTGAAAAAATTTAAAAAGGGCTGATTGAAGGCATGAGATTTTACGTCGGCCAAATACAAGCTCGTGTAGCAATACGATAATGGAAAGTGCTATATAAGTGTAACTATTTCCTCATCTTGAAATTTTTGTAGAATCCTTACACTGAAGTGAGATTCCTACTCCCAGATCTCCATTCTCACCCAGGCTCATTCTACTGTTGGCTGTTAACCGGTTTCTGGGACTGAGCACAAGCACAAATGCCCAGAATGGAGCAGACCAAAAGGGAAAGGAACCTAGTGTAGTACAAATACTCCGACAGTGAGAATTCACAAACTATGACTGAGAATATTGAGCAGCTAGCAACAGCTATTAGATTAAAGAGAAGAAAACTTACATTTCTATAACATCTGTCATGCTCTCAGTACAACCCACAGCACTTTACTGCCAAATAAGTACTTTGAAATTAGAGCACAGTGAAATCCCACAAGCTGCAACGTGATCATTTCCAGATCATCTGATGTTGGTTGAGAGGTATAATTGACCAGAACACCAGGGACAACTCCCTTGATTTTCTTTAGAAAGTGCCAAGGGATCCTTTATGTCCACCTGACGAGAAAAATTGTTTTTAAGTTTAGAATCTTGTCTGAAGGGTGGTGTTTTGAATAGTGCAGAACACATATATACTTGGCCCCAACTTGAAGATGGAAAGCCAAGTGGGTCAGTATGGACTGGGCAAACATTTCAGAGGAATATAACTGCAAATACAAATTGTACTCACATAGACTGGAAGCATCATCAGGGACAGTGGATAAGCAGGTGGGTTGAAGTTGTCAACTGTAATTCAATGTATTTCTGGAGGTTTAGACACATGATCTTATGTATCCAACAGGTTCCCCATCTCCCCCTTCCCCACCCCACCACTCTCTACCAAGCAGCTTTCCACCTCATCCTCCAATGGTTTGCCTCCTGCATGGCCAGGAGAACAAACAAATTTCTTGGAAACTTCAGGCCAATCCTAGACAGTTGGCAACTCAAAGCAAAAACACATAGCTACATGAAAAGAAAATTCTTCTTTTTCGTAAGTTTAAAATGCATAAAAGAATGTAATTCATTTAAAGTTATCAAAGCAGCTAAAGCAGTAATAGAATTCTGGAATAGTTCCATCTCCAGGAGGCTAGTCGGCCCATCATGTCTGTGCCAGCTCTTTACAAGACCAACAAATCTAGTCCCACATCCCAAGCTCCTCCACTCTTTACTCATAGCCCTGCACATTAGTTCTCTTCAGATGGAAATCAAATTTCCTTTCAAAAGCCATGAGGGAACCTGCCTTCTCCATACACTCAGGCAGTGCATTCTGGATGCCAACCATCCAACTTGAAGATGGAAAGTCAAGTGGGTCAGTATGGACTGGGCAAACATTTCATGTCCCCATTGGTTCTTTTGTCAATCAACTTAAATCCACATCCTTTGATTCCCAACCCTTTTGTCAATGGCAATGGTTTCTCATCTACTCCATCCACATCCCTTAGGATCTTGGAAAGTGTATTTTAGTCATCTATGTTGGTTTATTAAAACAAGACTGTATCAGAGCTGCGTTAACCAGTGTGGAGAATTGTCCTGCAGAGGCAGTGTTTATACATATATATATTGCTCTCAATAAAGGCATTTTTCAGTAATGCTCTCCCATGGCCTAGGCCTCAATGTCACTACAGCCAGTCTGTTACAACCAATGTAATGGGGTATCAGTCCCATGGTGAATTGACCCCTTGAGCTCATCACAACTCCAGAAAGGGAGCCAGAAACCATTAAATAAGATGGCAGGTGCCTAGAAATGTCGTAGTGAACCCGAGGCACTCAGTAGGTGGTAAGGGAGAAACTTTCTACTGAAGGTAAACCATTGGGTCTCTCTCTATCTCTTGCCATGTTTGTTGGTGTCCCTGAAAGTGGTAGCAGGCTCGAATTTCTAGGATCAGAAGCATTGATTATTTTAGCATGAGATTTGATCCATAGTTCACTTTTCCAGAAAGAATGAGGAGAACATGGAGACACATTCAGACCATCATCACCAATGAACTTAGGACAAATATTGGAGGCATCAGAAATGGGACTGACAATACTGAGAATCTCCTGTTTTTAGGAAGTCCCTCAAAACTTTCCTTCACTCCAGAGTTGTGGGTCCTGAGATGAGTAAACAGACCAAGTCTTGGATCCATACTTCCTGTTGCAAGTGGGGTTGGTGATGTTTAAAGAGCTGAGTGAATTGGATTCACAGTTGTTCACACACATTCTGCTACTTGCTCTTGGGCTCCATTTGAGCCTGCCAGAAATGTTGAAGATGGGTGGCATCTTCACAGTTCCTTCTTCTTCTTGTGTGAGGAGTTTCCACATGTCAGCTGGGATATACATCAAGGACGTTCTTGAAGCACTATCTCTGGCCCCCCAACTAACTTGGGACTACTTGAAACTCGGAGTAGGGAACTTGTTTTGAAAAAGGCATGTGGATGATTTAGCCTGTACAATGCAGCTGAACATCCATAACCAGATATGGTGCATGTTGGCCTGAGAGAGGACACTGATATTGAAGCACTTGTACTGTCAGTGGATTTGCAGGGGCATCACTGTTGGTATTGCTGTAGGACTACGAGATATCCACTACACATTATACATCTCACTGATATATAGTAAAGGGCAGTTAAACTGCTGCCCTGTAAACCTGAGCTTGCGTTTGAGATCTTTGCCTGTTCCACAGACAGCCAAAGAGACATACTGCGGATAGTATTGAATTTCATCACCAATGTTTGTTCTCGAGGTACAAGAATGGATCCATGCTGGATTTGAGTGGAGGAGTAGGGATGCCTTGCTGCAACTGGTGCAGCCAGATCTTTAGTATTGTGTGCAGTTTTGGTCTCCTGGTCTGAGGAAGGACATTCTTGCAAAGGTTCACCAGACTGATTCCCAGGGTGGCAAGACTGACATACAAAAAGATTGGATTGACTGGGCTTGTACCACTAGAGTTCAGAAGAATGAGTGAGCCTCTCATAGAAATATATAAAATTCTGATGGTACAGGGCATCTAAACATTGGGAAGAATGTTCATGGTGATGGGGTAAGTCCAGAACTGGGGGGCAGGGTCACAGTCTAAGAGTAAAGGGTAAGCCATTCAGGACTGAGATGAGGGAGAATTTCTTCACTCAGTTGTGAACCTGTGGATCTCTCTACCGCTGTTGGGGCCAATTTGATAGATATATTCAAGAGGGAGCGGGATGTGGCCTTTGTGGCTAAAGGGATCAAGGAGTATGGAGAGAAAGTGGGAGTGGGATGCTGAAATTGCATGATCACCCATGATCATATCGAATGGTAGTGCAGGCTTGAAGGGCCAAGTAGCCTACTCCAGCACCTATTTTCTATGGTACCTTGTCAGGGATCTTGATACTTGAGGCAATGTTGCACAGCAGGAGCTGTGAATGTTTAGCCCAAGGTCTATTCTCTGACATTCCTTTGTGAATACAATGAGCTTCACATCAGAGTGTGGGCACACACACAAGCAACATCTGAGTACTGCAACTCAGTGAGAGACTGCTGTGGTCTTAATTCTGGTGAGGAAGATTGAACAGTTTCCACTCTTCTGTAGAGAAGCTCTACTCCAGCAAAGAGATTCATGGGTATGGGATGTTGGGCTGCAGCAAGAAAGGCTGCATTAATGTGAAGACAAAGCAGAGCTGGACCCAATCTGCCTGCCTATTGAGTCATGCAGTGGAGCTGTTGATAAGGGTCACCATTTGCATGTCATTGTGTGGTAGATAGAGGATGGTGTCATGCTTTTTCCAGGCAGCTGGAGAATGGTCCTGGCTGACACAGCCAAAGGCCCCTGTGAGGTCAAAGAAAACCATGCGACAAAATTGCTGCTGTTCTCTGCACTGTTCTTCCTGGGAAATTTACGTCCACTGTGGCTCATGATAGATAGAATCTGCTGCTGCTCCGTGTTTCGCTTGGGACAGCCATTTCAATGTCATAGAGCTGGAGTTACCTCACAGTTAGCTAGCTTCAGAGTAAGAATCAGCAGGAGGGAGGTGGAGCCAGTCTGTTGGAGTTAGGAGAAGGGAAGGCCCAGAACAGTGAGCTTGTAAAACATGATGTCAGAGTTTAAGAGTGACATTGGCATAAAGAAGGATCTAATTGGCTATTCATGATGAATACATGTTGTGCTCGAAGTGAATTCTCGCTGATCTTATAATGGATGCTCATATAGAGCAGCTCCCCACTCCAATGTTGACCCACAAGTAAGCAAGACTGCGAGCTGCTAGGATAGGCATGGTTCATAGCAACAAATGGGTGTAATCACCTCTATCCATGCAGTAGAACCTGATTTCTAATTGCCTCGACTATCATACTGTTGGACAAAATCTTTTCTTCACCAGTACCATGTGATAGACAGTGTTCAACAGCCACCCCAAATTAAAAGTTCTCACATCTTTTAACCCCTCAAAATTAATTGGGGGACCCAGAACTTTGGGATCTTCATGGACAGCTCTAGCAGCAATAGGCCTGAATGTTGAATCACTGAAATACAGGGAATAGTTCAGCATACACTCCATAGGGTGAATGTCTCCTTCTATGCAAAAATGATTCAAATCACTGAGTTCTGATGGATGGTTCTCTCCCACCAGAAAACTCCATCACTGCCATCATTAAGAACACACAGCTAAATACTAGAATTCTGACAAAACACCAAGACACAGGGAATCCCAATTCCATCACTGTTCTATTAGCTGCAGATGCTATATAAATGCAAAATAATTATGTGAGAATACATTGTGTAGTTTTTGCTATAATCAAGTTGTTATTAAAATATTAATCACAGCAGTACTTATAGCGTTAGTTGAAATAGTTATATCAGTATTTAACATAGTTACAACAATCTTAGTCATAGCAATGAGTTTTCTTGGTAACAGTTAAAGCAGTTATTATCACAATGATATTAGTTATAACATATTATAGCTGTAGTGCTATTTAAAATAGCTATTATAATTACAAAAATAATATCTGTATTAGTGGCTGGCAAATAGCATGTTTAAGGTGAAGATCCAATCCCAGTACATGAGGCTGTCTAGAACTAAGCAATAAATCCAACCTAATCAGCATTTGCCCCGATCTACGAACAAATAAAACTTGGAGACTAGTTGAATAGCAGCTGACAACTGCCATCCATCAATATATTTAATACTTTATTTAATCTTTTGCTAACTAAGTTGAAAAAAAATTAAGCGTATACGATCCAGTACAGTTGGATAGGTTCTTATTAATAATGCATTACAGTTTCTTTTTCTGACAATGAATTCCTGCAGCCATATGCTGGAAAAATGTAACATTAATTTGGGTGCATTAAATATTTTATTGAAAAGATTTTCCATAATTTCTTCTATTATAATCTAAAAAAAAGCCTTGGTTTGGAAGCTTAAAATAATAATGGATTGAACTGGCCCATTTGACCTAGACTTAAAATGTTACAGCCCTAGTCACTAAGGCATCCTTTTTCACCTTGTCAGTGACTGTATATTGCAGGGAGATTCTGGAAATACCAGGCTCTTAAATTTTGGCTGTAGTTATTATTCCAATTATTTTCACAATTTTTTTAACTACTCAAACGTGAAACTTTCATTTGCGACAAATCATAAAGTTAATTTTAAGGCCTCGTTGTTGGTTTTTCTTCATGATAGATGACTAAATCACACAATTAGGATAATAGGTAAGGTCATTGAGCTTTGAAATGATACTAGGCAAAACTAAAGCACAAATACCTTACATGTTTGTGGGAAATTCTTTTGATCTACAATTATTACAGTGTCATTTACTGTTTATTTTAAACATACAAATGTCGTTGTTAAGATATTGGAGAAATACATTAATCTCTTCTTTCATACGTGTTCAAATATCCTATTGTTTAGTTTTCAGTTGCTGTTTTATAAGGGTCACTGGACTGCTACTGGAGCATTTCTGACACTGGTTAAAGATAACATCCAATTCAGAAGGCAACTCAACAACCAAAGAGTCCACCTCAACAATTATTTTACCTAGCATAGAAATCTGTGATTTACATGTCTTGCATAGGCTAGCCAGTAATATTAGAAATGATTAGTAAAAGTTTCTTTCAATACATAAGAAACAAACAACAGGTAAAAGTAGACATTGGGCCACTTCAAACTGATGCTGGAAGCCTAGTGATGGGAGATAAGGAAATAGCAGGAGAACTTAACAAGTACTTTGCGTCAGTCTTCACAGTGGAAGACATGAGTAATATCCCAACAATTAAAGGGAGTCAGGGGGCTGAGTTGAGTATGGTTGCCATTACAAAAGAGAAAGTGCTAGAAAAGCTAAAAGGTCTTAAAATTCATAAATCTCCAGGCCCCGATGGGATACATCCTAGAGTTCTGAGGGAGGTGGCTGAGGACAGAATGGCAGCCGGGGACAAGCAGTGTCCAGCAGGGTTCAGTGGGGTCGCAGCTGTTCACGTTATATATTAATGATCTGGATGAAGGGACTGGGGGCATTCTAGAGAAGTTTGCCGATGATACAAAGTTAGGTGGACAGGCAGGTAGTACTGAGGAAGTGGGGAGGCTGCAGAAGGATCTAGAGTTTGGGAGAGTGGTCCAGGAAATGGCTGATGGAATTCAATGTGAGCAAATGCGAGGTCTTGCACTTTGGAAAAAAGAATACAAGCATGGACTACTTTCTAAACGGTGAGAAAATTCATAAAGCCAAAGTACAAAGGGATCTGGGAGTGCTAGTCAAGTATTCTCTAAAGGTAAACATGCAGGTTGAGTCTGTGATTAAGAAAGCGAATGCAATGTTGTCACTTATCTCAAGAGGGTTGGAATATAAAAGCACCGTTGTGCTACTGAGACTTTATAAAGCTCTGGTTAGGCCCCATTTGGAGTACTGTGTCCAAGTTTGGTCCCCACACCTCAGGAAGGACATACTGGTACTGGAGCGTGTCCAGCAGAGATTCTCACGGATGATCCCTGGAATGGTAGGTCTAACATACGAGGAACGGCTGAGGATCCTGGGATTGTATTCATTGGAGTTTAGAAGATTAAGGGGAGATCTAATAGAAACTTACAAGATAATACATGGCTTGGAAAGGGTGGATGCTTAAAAAATTGTTTCCGTTAGGCAAGGAGACTAGGACCCATGGACACAGCCTTAGAATTAGAGGGGGTAAATTTAGAACAGAAATGCGGAGACATTTCTTCAGCCAGAGACTGGTGGGCCTGTGGAATTCATTGCCGCAGATCGCGGTGAAGGCCAGGATGCTAAATGTCTTCAAGGCAGAGATTGATAAATTCTTGATGTCACGAGGAATTAAGGGCTACGGGGAGAATGCGGGTAAGTGGAGTTGAAATGCCTTTCAACCATGATTGAATGGCGGAGCGGACTCGATGGGCCGAATGGCCTTACTTCCACTCCTATGTCTTATGGTCTTATGTTAGTCCCATAAAATCACAACAGACCTTATAATCACTTTATAAGGAGTAAGAGCATAACAGTAGTTACGGTGAAAGTCTTCAATTATATCAGACCAAAATGGGAGGAAATAGGTAAATGAATAAGATGTTTTCAGTGTGGTAATGGAGAGTTGCGAGTCTCATTGTATTCTGCACAGAGATAATTGATTGATGTTCGTGAATGCCAGGCAGTAACTTAATCAGAGGGGTTCAGATGATAACATAAACTGCGATGATAGAGCTTCAGCAGTTTCTGTCACCCTGGGTTATCGCAGTTATATGACCCTGACTGGAAATTAGATCTCAAAGATAATTTGTATGCTTCAATTTGTTATGTAATATAACAAGGGGCAATATGACTAGACTAGTAATTCAGGCTAATGGTTTGGAGACAGGATTCAAATCCTATCCTAATTGCTGCTGGAATTTAAAGTCAATGAATTAATAAAAATATGTAATTAAAATAAATCTGGTCTCAGTGATGGTTGTGGCAAAAATCGCATCTGTTTTTTTAAATGCCCTTTAGTCTGACCTGCGTGTGACTCTAGATCCTTCCACCCACCTCCTCAAGAGCAATTAATATGGACAATAAATGCTAGCCTAGTCAGGGATGAATAAAAAATAAACCTGGCTCAGCCGTTTAAGGTTGTTATTTTGCAGTCTTTGCGGGAGGAGGGCATCATTGTTTTGTGTTTTTTTTTAATTGGAGAACAGCCAGCTGTTTTCTCCAGCAAAGAGAACCTCCCAGTTGCATAAAGTAAAGGTTCTGAAGGGCTAAATCTCCATGTTGCATTGGCTCCACCCATTCTACTAATGTTCTCATACACTCTGTGGGTGCAGACAATGAGCTCTACCCTAGGCTTTAGCATGAACAAATGTCTGTGTTTCAACTCACTAAGACCCAAGTAATTATGCCTGGCCAGATATATTTGTACTTATTATTAATAATAAACCTCTTTGTTATCTCAAAAATGCCTCTTTGGTGGATAATCTCTTGGGGTGTATTACTTACAAAACTGGCTCAAAACCAATTGACAATTGGTGGCAGTGAACTACCTGACAGAACCTTATCCAGTAACAGACACTAGTAGACATGGCAAATACCACAGGAGTGGTATTCTGGGAGAATACCACAATCTCAATTTATCGTGTGATGATCAACACTTGGATACAGAAAGATAATCTATTAAAGGCCAGTTATGGAATGACCTTAATTCTGATGATAAATGAATTGGTCAATAATTAGCTGTCCTCAAGAAGACTTCACATTTCCAGAAATGCTGTGGCTTTTGCCAATTCGAGCCTTTCTCCAAAGCTGTTTTCAGTTGTTTGCAGTTGTCCTCTGAACAGTAAAGTCAAAGTATACAGATCACTGATTTTCTGATCGAAAATTTATGGATGTGGTCTGGCACTATTAGCCAGTTCATTGCAAAAGGAATGCTTGCTTTGAATAATAAAGTCTTGGAAATATTGAATATGTTTTCTTGATGACTCGAAATCAGTAGCAGAAAAACCAGGATAAAAATCTATTAGCAAATTAATGCTGTGAAATGAAGAGCGATTGGGTGTAGAAGGCTGCTGTTAGAATTGTTTTCGTGTGCAAATTATCAGCATGTCACTCAGTTGGAGGAACACCACATTCCACTCAAGCCAAACAACCATACTGCCTCAGGCGAGAAGGCAAACAAAGGTGTGCTCAGGCATGAAATAGAGCACTATCATAAGAGTCTCCAAAGGACTGAGGAACTCTCAAGGGAGATCTTAGGTGGCCTTCCAGCTTCCTAGTGTCCTGTAACCTGAACCTTAGCCATAATGCTGAGTTTTCTATCAAAGTGAGGAGTGAAGGGAGGGTTGGGCTGGGGGTGGGGGGAAGAGTGGAAGCAAAGAGAAAGAGTATGTGGTGGGTGAAGGGGGAGCATTGAAAAGCTGAGAAGATAGCTGAAAGAAGACCGCAAACAATAGAGGTCAGCGAAGTTGCTGAAGGTAGAATATCCCAATCATATCAAACTGGAGAAATGTTTGTGTGAAGGATAAGTAAATGCTATATTTAGTCCTCATACCACACAATTAAGTGAAGGTGACAATGCTCAAAAGGCAGTTCATTACAGGTCAAGGATAAGGGCATGCAGTAGCAAAATTCTTATTTTTCTATGTTCTTTTAACAGGAAAGGCAGTACACTAGCTTTATAAGAACAAATATAAGCTTTATATAACTGTCCTTCAAAGCGCAGGAATGTAATAGCTTGATCAATAGAAATGCTAGATCCATATGGGTCATCCCCATTTGTATTCATGCAAAGATCAGATCTGCATCAGCTTGTTTAAAAAAGAAGTCTCTAATTAGGATAAGAACCAGTGAGAGCACGTATAGCAGCATTAATGCAAACAATAAAATCTCACAAACACACCTATCAAAGTCATGCATGTGTAGGAGTAGCATGTTATCATCACAGATATTACAAAATGATTGTCAACCTTCAACCACAAACAGTCGCAAATGCAAATGTGAGTGTTTTTTGGGCCTGTCTCTTGTAGGACAAAAACTGTTGATCCAATCTTTGTCTTAAAGTATATTTTCAGCAAATAAATCCCTGCTATCATTTGTTCAACTTTGTGCATCTGTTAACAATAACAAAAATTGAGCGAGATCTGCCTATAAATGAGCATATTGATATTTATGACAGTGACTATAGTCAAATAACAGATACGTAACATTTCCATAAGTACAATATAAGCCACATTGCTGAACAGCAGTTGTTACTTTGCACAAGTCTCAACTTTCGGGCTGAGTTGTGGTTTAAGATTCGCTTTGTGCATGAAAAAGGGCTAATTAATAATCAATGTGCCAATAAGTCTTTCAGGAAAGGTGACTCTAATGTAATGGAAATTTACTTTAAGTTTGAAAGTTCCATTTGAAACTAGGGTCTTAAATCTAAGCAAAAAAAACAATGAATAGTGGGAAAATTAGAAGTTGTAGATTGGAGGATAAAAGGTATGATGGTAGACAAGACAACAGCTAACATTTCAAAAGTTAATAAATGGCTTTCAATGAATATATATTATTATAAGCTACAAAAATCTATTAGGGAAAAAAAGCCATAATTTGTCACTCTAACATGAGAAATTAAGGATTCTTGATTGAAGAAAGATGTATATAAAGTTATCAGAAAAGGTAGTAAACTGAAGAATTGGAAACATTTTAGAAATCCACAAAGGAGAACCAAGAAACTGATAAAGAAAGCAAAAATAGTATTGGAAAGTAAATTTGTGAAACATAAAGATGGACTTTTAAAGCTCCTTTGGCTATATAAAGAGGTAAAGATTAACAAAAACAAATGTGGGCCCAATGCAGGCAGAGTCAGGAGAATTTATAATGGAAAATAAGGAAAGGAAGGAAAAAAAACAGAAGCTGAACAAAAACTTTGTGCTTATCTTTACATAAAAATATTAAAGAACCCAGGGACTAGCAAGAATGAAGAAATAAAATAACTTAGTATTTGTAAAAACATGGCATTGGAGAAATTAATGGGATTTAAAGTTAGTATATCTCCTGGACTGATGACTGACAGCAAAACCTCTAAACTACCTTTAACACTGAAAAAATCTCCAAGGAACTTCAGAGACAAAATCAAAAATAAACAAAAGTTGAACCAAAGGAACTATTGCGCATATACGCGACATTGGCTCCATCTATTGGTGGTGTTGGCCACAAGTGAAGCCAGGATAGCTGTACACTTGTGTTGAGAAGGACGCATATTCAAGACACATAACAGGTACGTAGCCTAAGGCATCACGAAATGAACATGCATGCACAGGTACAAAACACCCACTCGGGCCTTTGAGAACAGACTCCTCCACCTAAATGCTTTTCCATTATATATTATCTCCCCAAGTTATATAGGTGAAAACATGAGCTTACTGCAATTGTGCTTATTTGGCAGCTCTCTTCAATGTCATCCCAATTTTTAGGTGCACACAGCATCCCCCTGCTACCCATCCAAACGCAAACTGGTGAAACTGTTCTTGTCCTTAATGGTGGAACCTTGTCTGAGATAAAAACTCATCTCTTTGTCACGTTAAACTCGTTTACTATTAGAATAGCTGAGGAGGCACAGAGAGAAGAGATCCGTAGACAGGAGACCAGAAGAGTTTATTTTTATTCTTTTATGGGATATGGTGATGCTGGCTAAGTCAGCACTTGGTGTCCATTCCCAATTGCCCTGAAAAAAGTGTTGGAAGCTGTCATCTTGAACTAGAACAGTCATATGGGTGTAAGGACACCCACACAACTGTTAGGGAGGGAATTTCAGGATTTTAATCCATTGTCTTGTAGATAGTGGAGCATCATGAGTGATGACAATTAACTCACATGCAAGTACCTATCCCTGATGAGTGTGTTGCTTCAGGATGACTTAATGCCCTCACTCTTCACATTGCACAGCCTCAATCATAGGAATAAAGGTACTCTGGGACTCAATGCCCACAGGTCTAGCTCCCATCATGTATTCACAAAAGAGATTTGTTCAGAGGTAGTCAATAGGCCAAGCGAATCTCTAGACAGCAAGTAACTGAAGTTCTTTTCTGTAGATGACATCAGTGAGGCAGTGGAGGAATAGCTGAGAGAATTTAGTTTCTACTGGATCACTGACTTCGCCAGAGTCCTGGATGGAGGGCAACTGATAGAATGCCCAACACATTAAAGAAGTTCAAGCCTTGAAGGGTGATTCTAACCCTAACTGTCAATCAGACCTACCTCTCCAGAACTTTTCCCACTGTCTCCAATTAATCTGGTCTCCTTACATGAGGAAGGATATATTGACTTTGAAGGTGGTGCAGAGGAGGTTCATTAGGTTGGTTCCAGAGATGAGGGGGTTACCCTATGAGGAGAGGTTGAGCTGCTTGGGACTGTACTTGCGAGAATTTAGAAGATTGAGAGGGGATCTTACAGAAACATATAAAACTATGAAAAGGATAGATAAGATAGAGGCTGGTGAGTTGTAAGACAGAGTGCAGGAGCTGAGGGGACATGACCTCAAGATGAGGAGAAGTAGATTTAGGACAGAGATGAGGCGGAACTGCTTTTCCCAAAGAGTAGTGAATCTACAGAATTATCTACAGAAGGAAGCAATAGAAGCAGCTTCATTAAATATATTCAAGACATGGTTGGATGGGTTTTTGCATGGTAGGGCAATTAAAGATTATAGGGATAATGCAGGTAGGAGGAACTGAGACGATGGATAGATCAGCCGTGATCTTAATGAATGGGGGAGCAAGATCAACAGGCCAAATGGCCTTCTCCTGCTGCCATTACTATGAAACTATGAAACCTGTAAGGTATTTTCAAGAAGATGACGTATATACCTAAAGGATCCTCTTGAACGTAAACGCATCATGGTCCTGTCAAATGAATCCAATTGAATGTCATTTTAACAAGGGCCTAAGGTTAATATCTGGTGAGAAGATGGAAGAGGCCAAACAGGTAAGTATAAAATATACTTAACTGGCTAATTAAGAATCTCACTTATGAAAACATACTAGTGTCCATCTACTATTCCTTGACATTATAAATGTCACCCACTTGCCCCACCTTCCTACAAATGCTAAAACTAAGAAGGCTGCTTAACCTTCATTGACACCACTTTAGGTGGACAAGAGTAATCACCTCTGGGCGTGAGCCAAGCTTCCAGGCAGCAATTCAGAGTGGGCAAAGCTCATCAGCCCAATTGCATGAACAGCACTAACTAGGACATTGAAGGCAAGGATGATTGGGAGCAGACTTGTAGTTGTAAGAAGCAGCGAGGTGCTGAGAACATGAAGCCAAGACAAAGGCCACAGAGACTGTACCTTAGCCCAGATCCTCAACTCTGCAAAAGGACAGGGTGCAGGAGCTGAGGTGGTGCTTTACAAATCCCTGTCAACTCTGATCCCAAATATGGTGAGCATCCATAACAGTGAGCTGCTGAAGTATTTGTCAGCATGGTCAACAGAGGCTTTATTACTGCTGGAACCCAGGATGTTTCAAGGAGATGACACTCAGTCCATGTGGTACAGAATGGAAGGCCATTTGAGGCATAAAGCCCTTATTCATGTTGGACTTTACTGAACTCTGACCTATTTCAGCCAAGTGGGTAGTAAGTTGCCCATTGAACCTGGGGTATGCTTTTCAATCTTTTATGGCCTTCACTGCCATAAACTGAGGCAGATTGGCATGTGTGGCATCCTCTGCCTCAGCCTTAATGCCTGGACATTTATGCCAATGATGATGTATGTGTTGTGGAACTAATCCCCAGCTTAAGGTAGAATGATGCCAATAATTCTCCTTTCTGGATTGTATACTTGTCTCACAACAGCGCAGCATAAGTAATTGAGTGCAATGTAAACCATGAATGAGTAAGATCTCAACAAGATGGAGATTATTGCAAGATAGGTACGAGTTATCTTGGCTGGTTAGACATAATTGTTAAGAGTACCAGGAGACATCTGACCCCATTGAGAACTCAAGCTAGACTGCTGATTCGCCAACTCTGTATGACGGTTGGATGGAGCCATGCACAGTCTCCAAGATTATCCCTGCCATTATAATGACCTTTCTGAACAAGTAATTCACCGGGTGAAGAGCAATCCACAAACACTGACATTCTTTTCCTGATTGGCTCCAAGGCATTTATGTTTTCAGATCATGAAATTAAAAAGAGGGATGAAGGATTAACTTCTGCTCTGCACAAATAGCAGTGTGGCAGTTCCTCACACTGAGTGTGTCAGGTAAGATAGAAGTAAGAAAGGGTGAAAGCGACTAAGATGTGAAGAAACCCTCAAGTCTCCTCCAGCATTAACACTCACCGTGCTCACCTTCACCCATGGTGGCCAGAGGTGAAAGAATCTCACCTCTGTCCTATGTTCTAAAGATGTTAGAACATAAGACAGGAGGATGGATCTTATGAAGCAAGGTTGACGGAGCTAGGGCTTTTCTCATTGGAGTGAAGAAGGATGAGAGGTGGCTTGATAGAGGTGGACAAGATGATGAGAGGCATAGATAGAGTGGAGAGCCAGAGAGTTTTTCCCAGGGCAGGAATGGCTATCACAAGGGTGCATACTTTTAAGGTGATTGGAGGAAGAGTTAGGGGAGATGTCAGAGCAAGGTTCTTTATACAAAGGGTGGTAGATGCGTGGAATACACTGCCAGCAGTGGTGGTAGAATTCAGAGACCTTAGGACATTTAAACGACTCTTGGATAGGCACATGGATGATAGTGAAATGAATGGTATATAGGTTAGTTTGAACTTAAGAGTAGGATAAGGGTGACATTGAGGGCCGATGATCCTGTACTGTACTGTACTGTTCTATGTTCTGTGTTCTAATGTGAAGGAAGGCACAGCTTTCTCTTGGTCTGTTACAAACACATGATCTTCTGCAACAGGACTGAATGTGTGTTAGAGACTGAGCTGAAAATGTGTTGCTGGAAAAGCGCAGCAGGTCAGGCAGCAGGAGAATCGACATTTCGGGCATGAGCCCTTCTTCAGGAATTAGAGACTGTCAAGTAAGGTATTTTGATTATTTGCATCTTATAACCAATTAACCCCTTGATTGTGGAGAAGGTTGTGAGAAAGTTATGAGAGTTACAAAAATGGTGAGAATGAGAGGTACGCTGCATGGCAGCAGGACCAACAGAGAATAGCATACAGTGTGCGAAAGTGATTACAGGCATGTAAGGGAAGCAGGTGAACAGGAGATAATTGTTAAAAATCACACAACACCAGGTTATTGTCCAACAGGTTTATTTGGAAGCACAATCTTCAGAGCCCTCCTCCTTCATCAGGTGGGTGTGGAGTACAAGATCACATGTCACAAAATTTATATCAAAATGTTATTGTGTGATGTGGTTTGGCTCAGTGGTTAGCACTGCTGCCTCAGTCCCAGGTTAGATTCCAGCCTCGGGTGACTGTCTGTGTGGAGTTTGCACATTCTCCCCGTGTCTGTGTGGGTTTCCTCTGGGTACCCTGGTTTCCTCCCACAGTCCAAAGACGTACAGGTCATTTTTTATGGTTAGCGTTGCTACCTCACAGCGCCAGAGATCCGGGTTCAATTCTCGCCTCAGGCGACTGACTGTGTGGAATTTGCACGTTCTCCCCGTGTCTGCGTGGGTTTCCTCCCACAGTCCAAAAATGTGCAGGTTAGGTGAATTGGCCATGCTAAATTGCCCGTAGTGTTAGGTGAAGGGGTAAATGTAGTGGAATGGGGATGGGTGGGTTGCTCTTTGGAGAGTCGGTGTGGACTTGTTGGGCCGAAAGGCCTGTTTCCACACAAAGTAATCTAATCCAATAAAATGATAAATTGAAAATAACCTGGATTGTTTATTAAGTCTTTCTTCTTTTGGAATGACCGTGTTAGTTTTGGTTCTTTCATATGTAAATCCCAGAACTTCACTTACCAGGAGGTAATTGAAGTGAGAGATCAGATTCTTACCCTGACACTGCTCGTCAAATCATTGAAACCTTCTTTGCATTACAGCCATATCTTGGATAAGCTGGTGACATTGACCTTCACAGTGACCTTTGCCCAGTGGCAGAGGGTAGACTGTGAGAAGGGCTTTCTGCATCCTGCAGAAAAGAGGATCAGCCTCCTCCTGTCAACAGCATAGAATAGTCCTTCAAACATTACACTTGGCAATGCGGTACTCTCTTGTACTTTCTGTAGCTACTTTATTCCTTTGAATATACTTCAATACTGTCTGTAGCCAAAAAGAACCATTCCTTTCAGAAGTACTGTGTATCTTTAAGGAGCATTCGTTAAGTCTAATCGATCCTTCTCCCTGTTAATATTATGTTAATTGCATTGTTAAGGTTAAAGATACATGGATAAGGCTACTGTCTGATTAAATACCCCGGCTCACGTGAAAAAAATAGCTGCATGCAGCCATTCCATACAGTCATTGGCTGAGCTGGTAGATAGACACCTGTATTTTCTCGATCTTGAGCAATCCAAGAACCATGTCTACACAGGGTGTGTTGGACTGAAGGCCCTTTTTCCTTATTTGAAGGGGCTTCTGAATTTTTGATTACATATCAGAACTATGCTCCTAACCTTTTACCACCCGAAGCAGCGTGGGTTAGGCAGAGTGAAGGGCCCCAATGTTTTCTTGCTACTCAGCAGGTCCAGCATCAGATGTTTGAGTGATCATTTGGCCTGATTGTATTTCCCTTTTCTGCAGTTACATTCCCACCCAGTTGGCCCTGGAAAGAAAACATTCACCTCCCCTGCCATGCTTCAAGTCTCTCATGACTGGAGGTGTCATAGAGGTTATGTGTATCATAAAACACAAAAATGACATGTTGTTTTAAATTTTTAAATTTCCTTTAAGATGTCAGTCTTAGTTGCTGTGTTCTTTTAAGGGACTCTTACCCCTGTAAATTAGGTCTAATTTGGCTAATTGATGGATTCAAACTATTATAAAAAGGGACTGCTGCTGTCTGGAAGTAATGAGAGCACCTTACAGGTGGCTCTCAATGTGCGAGTTCTCATATTTACCAATTAGGGATTTATCGAGTCATAGAGTCATCAAGATGTACAACATGGAAACAGACTCTTCGGTCCAACTCATCCATGCCGACCAGATATCCCAACCCAATATAGTCCCACCTGCCAGCACTGGGACCATATCCCTCCAAACCCTTCCTAACCATATACCCATCTAGTTGCCTCCAACAATTCCTCTGGCAAAAAGTAAATAAAACAAATTCCCCTGGCAGCCCATTCCACACATGCACCACCCTCTGCATGAAACAGTTGCCCCTTAGATCTCTCTTATATCTTGCCACTCTCACCTTAAACCTATGTCCTCTAGTTCAGGACTCCCCCACCCCAGGGCAAAGACCTTGTCTATTTATCCTATCCATAGCCCTTATGATTTCATAAAGCTCTATAAGGTCACCCCTCAGCCTCTGCTGCTCCAGTGAAAACAGCCCCAGCCTATACAACCTCTCCCTTTAGCTCAAATCCTCCAACCATGGCAACAGCTTTGTCAATCTTTTCTGAACCCTTTCAAGTTTCACAACGTCCTTCCAATAGGAAGGAAGCTAGAATTGCACACAATATTCCTAAACAGCTGCAACATGACATCCCCACTCCTGATTTGAATTATTTTATTCTGAGTTATCCATTTGGCATGTGATCGATAAGAAGCAGACATACACAATGCTGCATCCCTTAAGTAAAGTTAAAAATCACACAATACCAGGTTATAGTCCAACAGGTTACACTGGAAACAGTAGCTTTCAGAGCGCCACTCCTTCATCAGGTGAAGGAGTGGCGCTCTAAAAGCTAGTGCTTCCAATCAAACCTGTTGGACTGTAATCTGGTGTTGTGTGATTTTTAACTTTGTACACCCCAGTACAGCACCGGCATCTCCAAATCATTCCATAAGTAAAGCTGCGATCAGGAGAAAGGTTCATGTCTAGTTTCATACTTTGACACCTAGCTTGGGATCCAACTAACACTCCCAACCACTTCATAGCCAAATACACAAATTAGTATTGGTTGATTCATGATAATGAAGTGGTAGCATCATTTTTGCGTGCTCCCTGTGAGTATATGAACATATTTGATAAGGCTTGTCACTTACCTAACACCTGTTCCCAGCTGCAATTGAACCTTCAAACTATTTATATAAGTCAACAGTATGCCGAATGTAATTTGAACCTGTCCTCCTAGATTCATTTTGCATAGCTTTGTGAATTTGTTTCTCGCAATAAATCTGGTTTATAACTTAATCCAAAACACACCTTCCTGAGCATAATGTTTTCAACTTTTAAAAGAAAACAGAAATATGTGACATTGTTGGAAATTGTTGGAAAAACCCAGCAGGTCTGGCATTGGTCTGTGGACAGAAAGCAGAATTAACATTTCGGATTCAGTGCCCCTTTTACAGTGACCCTGCTATCAGACCTGGTAAGCTTTTCCAGCAATTTCTGTTTGTGATTCTGATTTCCTGTGTCTGCAGTTCTTTGATTTTGTTTTTGTATATGATGAACACAAGAACACAGAGATTTAGAGCAGGAATAGGCCATAACAATGAGTTCTAAGTTCTAGACGCCCCTACTGGAGAATTTTCTTTCCCAGCATCTAGCCTGTCAAGTCCCTTCTGAATCTTATAGATTAGATTAGATTCCCTACAGTGGGGAAACAGGCCCTTCAGCCCAACAAGTCCACACCAACCCTCCGAAGAGTAACCCACACAGACCCATTTCCCTGACTGTTGCAATTTGGGCAACACTATGGGCAATTTAGAATGGCTAATTCGCCCGACCTGCTGTTTGTTTCTTTTTGATCAGCAAAAAGATTTAATGTGGTATACACTTGGTAACAGTCTCTGCTCAATGGTGTTAAAAGTGTGGCCCTGGCTCATTAAGTAAAGCTGTTATAATTTCATCTTTTGGCCATTAAGAGTGGAAAGCTTGCTCTTGACTTTTCACTTGAACCAGGGTCAGGAGAGAATAGGTTAAAGCCATTACATGACGCGCCCATTGTTTCAACTGCAGTCTGCTTGTTTGTGCCATTCTTGTGACTTCTTGTGTTTCTTAACAGCTTTCTGCAGCTCTGAATATTCCAATGTTTGTTTTTTAGTACCTGTGATGCTATATAGGTTTCAACGCTTAACATCAGCTCCACTCTGACACCATGTTATGTGCTGCATAGAGTACCATTTTGTTGTACTATCTCACTATTTAACTGGCTCATGGTAGAAATTGCATACCTTCTGCCTTATTGTTGTCATGTTAGTGCAAGTCCTTTTCCAAACACTCTTCACGCCTGGAATGAGTCAAGCAATCCTCTCTGAAGTGCTTCTAATGCAATTATATACATTCTTAAGTAAAGAGACCAAAACTTATATATACAAATATAGGACTTGAGGGCAGGATTGGAGCCTGTTCCATCTTTCAAACAGATCATATTTGATCTGATTGTGGTCTTTACCTCACTTCCCTGTCAGCCCACAATCTTTTTGAGTCCTTTGTCTCTTAAAAAATCTTTTTAATGCAACCCTGAATAAATTCATTCACAGTCTCTCATGCTTTCTGAAGAAGAGAACTGAGCTGCTTCTAACATAATGCTATCCTTATTTAAATAAGGAGACCAAAGGTGTAGTCTCACCAAAGTCCTGCACAGCAGTGAGGCCTGTCACCTTTAATACCCCATTCCTCTTGCAATAAACACAACATTCCATGTTCCTCCTAATCCCTAGTTGTGCCTCTATACTAACTCCTTCTAATTCATACACTTAATGGTTAGGTCCTGAACAAAGAGACCTTGGAGTGCAGGTTCATAGCTTCTTGAAAGTGGAGTCACAGGTAGACTGGATAGTGAAGAAGGCATTTGGTACAGGAGTTGGGAGGTCATGTTGCAGCTGTACAGGACATTGGTTAGGCCACTGTTGGAATATTGCGTGCAATTCTGGTCTCCTTCCTATTGGAAAGATGTTGTGAAACTTGAAAGGGTTCAGAAAAGATTTACAAGGATGTTGCCAGAGTTGGAGGATTTAAGCTACAGGGAGAGGCTCAACAGGCTGGGGTTTTTTTCCCTGGAGCATCAGACGCTAAGGGGTGACCTTATAGAGATTTACAAAATTATCAGGAGCATGGATAGGATAAATATACAAAGTATTTTCCCTAGAGTGGGGGAGTCCAGAACTAGAGGGTGTAGGTTTAGGGTGAGAGGGGAAAGATATTAAAGACATCTACGGGGCAACTTTTTCACACAAAGGATGGTACGTGTATGGAATGAACTGCCAGAGGAAGTGGTGGAAGCTGGTACAATTGCAACATTTAAAAGGCATTTGGATAGGTATATGTATTAGAAGGGTTTGGAGGGATATGGGCCAGGTGCTGACAGGTGGGACTAGACTGGGTTGAGATATCTGGTCGGCATGGACGGGTTGGACCAAAGGGTCTGTTTCCATGTTGTACATCTCTATGACTCTATGTACTGGAGATTCAGATCCATCCTATACCTCTGAGTTCAAGAACTACTCTTCATTTAAATAGTGCTCTACTTTTTTATTCTCCTTGCAAAGTGGACAAGTTCACATTTTCCCATATTATACTCCATTTGCCAAAACTTTGCCATTCGCTCAGCCTATCTACTTCCCCTTCTTACCTTCTTATAAGTCTCTATCTTCTTATGACATCTTACACTCCTACCAGTCTTGGTGTTATAGCAAAGGTAGCTGCCATGCGTCCAGCCCCTAAATCTGTATAATTGATATCGTAAACAATGAGAGCTCTACATTGCTTTCAGTGACATGCCACTAGTTAGAGCCTGTGTCACTAGGGAGATGATGGCATTGTGGTATTTTCATTGGAGTAGAATTCCAGAGGCCCAGGTTTGGAACCCATCATAGCTGGTAGTGAAATTAGAATCAAAGAAAGCCTAGAGTTAAAAGCTAATCTACTGCTGACCACTGTTGATTGTCATAACAATCCCTCTGATGAACTAATACCCTTTTAAGGGAAGGAATCTGTTGACCTTACCTGATCTTGCCTGCAAGTGACTCAAGACAATGTGATTGACTCATAACTGCTGTCTGAAATGGCACCAGCTAGCCAGTCAGTTCAAGTGGCAATTAGGAATGGGCAATAAATGCCAGCAATGCCCACATACCATGAACTGATTTTAAAAACCAATAAAAGACCAATTTATCACTAATCTCTTGTTTCTATTTTCCAGCCAATCCTTTATATTCTACACCAGATACCTTTGTATAAACATCTTTTGACATGGCACCTTATCAAACGCCTTTTAGAAATCCAAGTACACTACACTTGCAGATCACCTTCATCTGACTTGCCTATTACTACGTAAAGAAGTCTAATAACTCAGATAAACATGATTTCCTTTTCACAGTGCTATATTGATTGTCACATTAGGATTTTCTAAATATCCCGTTGTCACGTCATTAATAATGAATTCCAACAATTTCCCTATGACAGATGTAAGGGTAACTGGATTATAGTTTCCTACACTGGCTATTTTCCAATCTAATGAGACCCTTACCCTGATTACTCCAAATGTTCCACAATTAAATTCGTGTAGAATTGCAGCAAGACTTTTCTAGTTTTATACTTGATCCAATTGTAAGAATAAATGCCAACATTGTATTTGCTTTCCTAACTACTTGCTATACCTATGTATCAAAGTTCTGTACTACATATTCAGACACTCAAATCTCTCTTTATGAATGTATTCTTCAGTCCCTCTCCATTCAAGCAATATAACACTATTCTATTCTTCGTACCAAAGTAAACAAATTCACATTTTACACAATCTGCCAAATTTCCGTCCATTCACCTAATCTATCCAAATCCCTCTGTGGTATCTTGACAACCTACTTTCCCCACTAACTTGGTGTCACTATCAAATTCAGTCTGTTCATCCCAGTCATCAACATAGACTGCAAATAGGTTGTCTTCCAGTACAGCAGTAACAGGTTAATGCTAGTTCTGTGGCATTCAAAGCCATTCATTTCATGTATGGTTTTTGTTCCAGTTCATTGGGTTTGTCTATGGAAACTGTCATGTCATGAACACCTTTAGAGTGTTTGGGAAAGAATTAAATTATGACAAAAGGAATATCCCCTTGGTCCTGTTCCGTCAATGTTTGGATGGTGAAGAAGGAGCAATTCTAAAAAATTTCACACCCCTACTATATTCATTTTCAATAGATGTTGTTGCTGTTGTGATATAAATGGTATTGATTATAGAGTTGAAGAAAGTGAGGACTGCAAATGCTGGAGATCAGAGTCAAGAGTGTGGTGCTGGAAAAGCACAGCAGAAGGAGCAGGAGAATTGATGTTTTGGGCAAAAGCCCTTCATCAGGAAAGGCTTCCAGATGAAGGGCTTTTGCCCGAAATATCGATTCTCCTACTCCTTGGATGCTACCTGACCTGCTGAGTTTTTCTAGCATCACACTCTTGATTATAGAGTCACAGCATGAAAGCAGACCTTCAGTCCAACTCATTTATGCTGACTAGATTTCCCAAATTAACTAGTCCCATTTACCCAGGTTTGGCCCTGATCCTCTAAACCTTTCCTACTCATTTACCTGTCCAAGTGTCTTTTAAATGTTGTAACTGTACCAGCATCCAACACTTCCTCTGGCAGTTTATTCCATAGATGCACCATCCTCTGTGTGAAGATGTTGTCCCTCAGGTCCTTTTTAAATCTTTCCCCTCTTGCTTTAAACCTATGCCCTCTAGTTTATATATTCCTTCAATGTACATCTTTAACAATATTTCAACAATGGGTTACAATAACAAGCTCGTGTGATTTAAATGTAAAGTTTAATCTGATCAATGATAATTTGTGATTGCCTTCTTTTAGACTCATTCAGTGATTTTAAAATGAATGTTTTTAACGGTGATTTGATCGCACCAAGTTACTGGGAAAAAATCATAAGGATTTGCTAAATTAAAGAATAAATATCACTTGGCAAAAGTCAATCTGTCTCCGTACTTGTTAAGCATCCATCATAGGATCGAGCTTCCCATAATCGAATTAATTTCAAGAAAGGTTGTCCAGCCTTGAAAGGAAAATCATTACCCAAAATATATAGATGAATTGTTCACTTTGTACTTCTGCTATCTTCTTGGAAAGAGATTTAGGCGAATGAGCTTAAATGGTGCAAGGACTAAAGAAGAAAGAAATCTTAGCAGCTTTTCATAAACATAGAAAGCCACAAAGTTAAGGTACAGTCTGGCATTATCAATAAGCTGGGTCACTTTGATATTCATGGAAGAGTTGCTAATCTAATTCTACAGTTGAATTTGCACACTAACGCTCAAAATTCTTTCCCAAACTGAACAAGATGTATCACTGGAAAGATAAAGCAACTGAAGCAACATTCTGCTGCATGTGTAATTTTTAACTCAGAATTAAAATTTATTTGATATGAAATGTATTGTTTTTTTTAAATGATTAATTGTATTTTAAATAAAATGTTGAAAAAAGTTGGATTATATAATGCCAATGAGATGTTCCAAAACATTTTACAGACAATTAAATTCTTTTAGATGTGCAGGCATGTTTCAATGCAGACAATTAAGTGAATGTTAAAAAGAAGAAAGACTCGTATTTATAGAATGGATTTTGGAATGTTTCAAACTCACTTTATAGTCAATGTACTTTTGAAGTGTAGTTATTCTTGCAATGTTAGATCTCTGCTAGAGAGATCCTTCTAGATTAACAGTAAGCTTTAAGACTGGTCAAGTTTCAAAAACCAGTAATAGGCAACCAAAAAAGTAGATGATGATAAAAGGTAAAATAGACTCTGGGAGTAAACTTTCCAGGAATATGCAATGAAATTGTAAGAGATTTGCAAATATATAAAAAGGAGAAGAGTAACTAAAGTAAACTGGGGTAGCATGGTGGCTCAGTGGTTAGCACTGCTGCCCTTCAGTGCCAGGGTTCCAGGTTCAATTCCAGCCTTGGGTGACTGTCTGTGCGGAGTTTGCACATTCTCCCCATGTCTATGTGGGTTTCCTCCCATAATCCAAAGATGTGCAGGTCAGGTGAATTGGCCATGCTAAATTGCCCGTAGTGTTAGGTGTATTAGTCAGAGGGAAATGGGACTGGGTGGGTTACTCTTCGGAGGGTCGCTGTGGACTTGTTGGACTGAAGGGCCTGTAGGGAATCTAATCTAAAATTCGTCCCTTAGAGACAGAGATGGAATAAATTATCCTGGGAAATTAGCCACCACCTCTAAAGCCAATTGGGGATTATTAATAAACACTGACCTTTCCAGCAACATCCTCATCTCATTATTGAATTTTTTTTAACATGTGTCATGAAACTTTTCTTCACTAAGAAGCAAATTGGCTACGGTTTACTACATCACCGAAAAGATGGCATCAGTTCCCTACTAGATTGTCACCCATAGTAGTTAGTTTCAAATCTTAGCATGGATCAAACCAACAACCTTTCTGACAGAAAGGCAAGAATGCAATCTACAGAAACACAATTAACAGTCAACCCAGTTGCAATGAACCAATTATGTTTCCTTCATTGTGCAAATCTGAATTAGCATCATCTAAATGTTACAATACGAATGCAAGTCATACAACACACATTCAATGTACATAAGTCTAACATTGATGGCAGCAATGATATGATTTTGACACTGGAATTGCATTGCCACATATGCATATTCAACAATCAAACATGAGGAATTGAGTATGTGGAGATTAAATTAGCATATCTTGCAGTGTGACAGAAACAGGTATAAAATTAAAAATAACTTCAGAAAACTGCTGAAGAAAATGATGGATACAAGCAGCTGGAACCTTTCCAAGAGAGGAGAGTCATATTAATGTCAATAAATGAGATATTGCAGTCTGGCGCTATTCAAAATAAGAGCCATTGCTTGGATCATTTTGGAAATGAAGCTGCAGGTAATACTTTCACCTTAAGGGCTGAAAGTGTTAATGAATCTCAGTTTTGGCCAAGTAATACTTTAAAACAGAGATTGATCGATTTTTCTTAGGGCCTATTAAGATTTCTGGAACCAAGACAAGTGGTTGGATCAGCCATGATCTGGGCATAAGGGGCTGAATAGCTTTCTCTTGTTCTTGTTGTTTGCGTCTTCGCATTGTATAATGAGATAGAGTTTAATAATCTGAGTTGAAGACGTCTGAGAAAAGGTGACCAAAATAGAATTGAATCTCAAACGCATTTTGAGAGAAAGATACACAAGTTCAAAATAAGATTCTCAAAATTAAATAAAAGCAATTATATACAGATGGGGGGAGGTTTAACTATGTTGATTGGGTAAGCAGACTAATACATTCAGCTTAAAAATGTTCCATTAAAATCAAAAACACAATTTTAAAAAAAACTATGGCCTACGAGGGAAAGTAACCATGGTATTAATTTAAAGAAGAAGCTTATGGTGCTATGAAGAATGGTAGCAAGCTTGAGGATTGTTGGAACTTTAGAAATCAGTAATAGATAACTGAAAAGCCAATAAAAATTGGGGGTAAACATGAAAGTAAACTGGCCTGGAGTATAAAATCAAACCTAAATGCTTTACAACTATATAAACAGGAGAGTAAACATTAGGTCCTTACAGGCAGAGACTGGATAAATTATCAAGGGAATTGAGGAAATAATGGATATTGAACAAAGATTTGGGGGAAAATGTTCCTAGGTACATGGAAACATTTTTATAATGGGAGAAGTGCAAAATTTGGGAAAATTGCATTGAACCAACTCACTGATAAATTTCTATTTCAGCCTACTTTTCCTGAGGCAGACAGGATGCAATGCTAACCACCTGTGTGTCCATATCTGAGGTCAATTAAGGTAGTTAAGGAATCAGTTTTGAATTGTTTTCCCAGCACAAGCTAATTTTGCAAGCACTATGCCACTTGTGAGCAACTCAGAGGAGCAGCTACACAGTAGAAGTTGGAAGCAATGTGAGCTTTTAAAATGTTTCAACGTTTGCCAGCAATAAATAGCAAGACTGATGCATTCCCATGCTTTCCTGACGTAGAAGATCACCCGAAGACTGGTGTATCCAATACTACAGGATTGACACAGACCCTAGCTGCTCCCTGATAATGAAGGTGCCTCAACAGCATTCCTACTACATCTACTGCTTGCCTCTCATTAATGCTGTCACTGGTAACAGTACGAAGGTTGTTATCAACCTCACAAATCAGTCAGACTTATCCACCTCCCAGCTCCAGAATCTACCCACTTGCAGGAGTGCATATATGTATCGAGTTGGTTGCTGGGATGAGAAAGTTTTCCAAGTGATGGGATGTTGAGTAAGTTGTCCTTATAATCTCCAGTGATGAGAAGAATTGAAGTATGCTATATTCTGATTCCTTCTAATTGGAGTGTTTAGAACATTGGGCACAGGCCCATGAAAGGTATCGGATTTTTTTTAGTTTGGATTTCAAGGTAGTTGCATTTTTGTTATTGTAAAGAGTTTTAAGAATTAAGTCGATCTTTCCAGAACCATGATGCTAAGCCATTCTGTACTTCCTTGCATGTTAATGCAAAATTATTTCCATTGTTTTTAAATGCTATTTGCGTGTATAATGAGAGATGGCAAACAATAGTCCATTAGTTTAATATGAGGGTTTTTTTGTATTCAGTTCAAAAGCTTTTACACAATTCAAATATGATCTGACTTGAGTCAGAAGAAAGAATGGTCTGTCATGGAGAAGGTGATTATTCAGACCAGTGAAGGAAATAAGTTACCTCAGTGAAAAAGTGTAGCTCATGAAACTTTAAGATTAAGAATGTTTGGTTAGAAATAAGCAGATTACTAAAGGACTGAGGAAGTCTAAGATTGTGGGTGTGTAAAAAAGGAAAAAAGGCTTCACAGCTCACAGGACCAGAATTGGGAAGAAGTAATTAAGACAATTGACATATTTGACAGGGAGGAAATTTCTATGATTTTTGGTTAACTGTAAGTTGAAAGTTTTGGGAAGTAGATGGGATTTTATTTTGCCGTGTGCTTTTTAATCGTTCAAACAGTGCTATGCATAGATAGCTTCATTTTTTTTGAGTAATAAACCTCTTTTTCTGTTGTTAAAAACAAATTTGTAGCCTTGTGTATTTATATTTCAGTGGTGTGATAATAGGAAAGATCATATTTTCTTTCTATCAGGGAGAATGCATTCTGACACCTGACTTTTCCAGTAGTAACATCAGCTACAGAACAAGACAAGTTGGAATTTATTCACTCCGATATGTGTAAATTTTTGGAATTCCCCAGAGATCTGTACATGCTCTACCACTGGGTGTTTTCCAGACTGAGATGGACAGAATTTTGGTACTCTTCATCAATCAAGGACTATGTAGAGTGAACAGAAAAATAGAATTGAGGAAGGAGGTCAGCCATGATGTCATAGAATGGCAGAGCACGCTCAGTGAGTGAAAGGCCTACTCCTACCTCCATTACTTGTGTGCTTCTGCTGTTAGATTCCTGAGTTCAAAACTGTTCAATATTGGTTTGAAATGTAACTTCTAAAAGGTACAGAGTTATATTCTCATTCAACAAGGGATAAGACAAACCAAAATCCAAGATAACTAAAGCACATAAAGGAACAGTTGTATCCCTTTCTGCATTATATTCCATTCAGAGAGTTAGGCTTACAGCACTTAACACTTCAACACGGATAGCTGCTCAGTGCAGTGCTTCCTCCTGTGCTTCTAATGTCGTGACCATATGAAAAGTGGTGAGAGATTATGCATCTAAACTTCCAACCCTTCATTTGAAAGTTGAATTCATGTTCAGATAAATGAATAGCTCAGATCTGAAATTAACCTCATTTCCCTTCTCCCCACCAAAAACATAGCTTCAGGTTTTAATAGTTATTAGAGAAAAAATGGTTCCTAAGTAGAGTACAAGGTTTCCCACATTGTAAGGAAAATTAGTCTTTCTCTGAACACTCTCTGAGACTGAACTAAACTGTTAGCAACGTGTGCATCCTCATTTCCATTGAGCTTCATCTACATGCTGCATCACCAAGCTAACCTAATTCCACCTCTGTAACATTGCATACTTCTCCCCTGATCTCAACTTATCTGCTGCCTGAAACTCTCATCTATCTCTTTGTAACTTCTAGAATTAATTATTCCATATCTGGCCTCCTACCTTACCCCCTCTGTAACTTTAGCCCCTTATCCTGACTCCAATCAAATCCTGTTTTGCCTCCCAACCTGATTTTAATTTCCTGATGATTGGTGGTTGGTTAGGCCATAAATTCTGCAATTTTCTCCGTGAAAACCCATTGTATCTCTATTTCTTCACCTTTAAGATGCTGCTTAAACCATTTCTCTTTAACCATGCCTTTCAGACATTCGACCTAACATGTCATTTTATAGCTCACTGCCAAATTTGGTTTGCTAACATTGCTGTGAAGTGCTTTGAGACATCTTACTACATTAAAGGTGTCATGTAAATGCTATATAATGCATTATGTTGTTGTTCTACTTGGGCAAAGCAGGTTAATGTCAATTGAAATATTTTGCACAACAGTTTCAATCTAAAAAACAGCTATCATTAGATGTGTTTGCTTTTAAAGTTCCTTAAAAACACTTTTTTTTTGGTTCCAGGTTGGGGTTGCATTTTCCACATGAGCACTTAAGAATAAGTTCTTTGTAAGCCCTGATCCTGAAATATTTCTTAACCTTTTTTGATAAGCAGCCTGCATCTCAGGAAATCTTACAGAATGAAACAAGCTTTTGTTTCAACTTATATTGATTTCGTTGTTTTAAACAAAAGTGATTTTCATCATGCTGAGTGTCATCAAAGTACATTTAAAAAAATCACTTTTTTTCAAAATACACTTTGAGTATTAAGGCATGTTTTATTATCACACATAATTTGATAATTGTCATATTTAAAGACAGGATACAGTATACAAAAATACATAAAAATTGAATAAAAAGTAATAACCTATACGGCACAGGGAGAAAGATCCTTTTGGGTTAGCTAAAACTCAGACTGCATTATGCCTTGAAGAATATTTCGACAAAAAAAGGAATGCAGATGCTGTAGGTCAGAAACAAATCTGGACATCTGAAGGAGAGCCGCTAGACTTGAAATGTTAACTCTGCTTTCTCCCCACATTTACTGCCAGAGTTGCAAAATTTCATCATCAATTTCCACTTTTGCTTTAGATTATTTCAGAGCTTTTGTTAGCAGTAGCTTTTTCTGAGTGATACCTTTATTTCTTTGCTAACATTTGAGAATCTTTTGGAAAAGCTCAAGTAACAATTATCTAGCACCAATCCACATTATTATTCGAATTAACATCTGATTCTCTCTCAGCTGATTTGCTGCTGAAACCCTAATCCATTTGTATGTTGCCTTTAGCTCTGACTATTCTGATGAATTCCTGGCTAGTTTCCTGCTTTTGTTTTGTTCCTGTCATGAATTTAAGGGTATTAAAATCTCTACTGTTTGTGCCCTTCCTTACAATCAAGTCCCTCTGCACTCATTAGCATCACCAAATAAAGCAGAAGGCTAAATTTGAAAGTTCTCATGCTTGTGTTCAAATATCACATGGTTTTGCCCATTAATAATCTCCTTCAGCCTCAGAACATTTGAAGATATCTGTGTTCATTTAATTCTGGGCCCATGAGCATCCCTGATATTAACTGCTCCATCATAGGTCGCTGTACCATCAGCTAACTTGTCTTAAAGCTCTTGCATTCAGTCCCTAAACCTCCCCATTGCTCTGTCTCTCTTTCCTCCTTTAAAATGCCCGTTAGAATTTATCTCTTTGAACAAGCTTTTGGCCAACTGACTTAATATTGCCTTATGTAGCTTGGTGTCATACTTTATTTTTAATACTCTTGTAAGGTGTCTTAGAATATGCTTTATTGCAGGAAAGGTGCAAAAGTGTTGTTATTGATTCCTGATTGTCTATTTATTTGGCATGAGTACATCCAAAATTCACAGGCATTTGCTTCAGAGAAGGAATCAATAAACGGTCCAAAGTTAAGAATCTTTTAAGTTCCCCAGATTTAACTGTTGCCTTTTATCAGCACATTTTACCAATTTTGATTCTATTCTGCTAATATGGCTTCTGCTGTTAGAAATCCAATTCTGACTAAATATTATTGAATGCTTTCTATATATAGTCCGACCTTTATCCTGTTTTTGACTTTAAAACTTGAGCATTCTGTATTCTACCTTGACTAATTGCTCATAAAATCACAGCAGAGCTCAGAGCTCTCTCAGCGCCATGCCCGGGATTTGAGCAGAAAATCCAAGACTGCATACTTCATACTTAACGGAGTGACACGGCACTGGAGGTGCTGTCCTTCAACTGAGGTCCACTGCACTCTGAGGTGAATACAATAGATCCTCTGTCACTATCTTAAAGAAGACGAGGGGATTTCTTGTGCAGGGAATTTCTCCCCAGTAACCTGATCAATATTTGTCCTTGAGTCAACATCACAGAAACAGGTCATTATCACATTGCTGCTTGCAGGAGCATTGGCCTGCATACCAAAGAGCTCTCTCCTAGTCTTCTTTGGAAGACTGCCAACCAAGCAGGCAGATGGTACCTCATTCAAAAGCACCTTGGACAATGCATTTCACCCTCAGCACTGTAATGAGTGAAAGACTTGATTTTTGTGGATTTGGACTTGAAACATTTAGTTCAGAGGCAAAAGTAGGACCAACAGCTGACACACAGTGACTGCAAATTAAAGATTGTGATCGGTGCTACACAAATGCAAGACTCTTTTTCTTAATATCATGTTGCCTAATTCCATGAACCATCATACAGTACTGCAATTTATTTTTTGCTGCAGTATTCTGAATGCTACATTTTCACAAATGGCCTCCTGACTGTTTCCTAAGATTCAGATGTGTCATTTCATTATCATGATCATTTTACTGTACAGCTACAAATGTACTTTTAATTTAGCTTATAGCAGATATATTTCACACATGAGGTAGAACAAAATCATACAGGCATGCAGCAGATGAATACTTAATAGAAAGAAACATTACAAGTTTACTAAAGATTTATATGTGAGCTTTTTTTCTGTCGTTTTTCCATCAGGGTTGTTAAACCAACCAGTAAGTTGTGTTTTTCCTCAGTACATTTATCTGAAGAATACTTATATCAAAATGGCTCTATAATTAGTGATCACTGGTCCTACACCAACCTGCCATTCCTTTATTCATAAGGACATGCTATAAATGGATTCAGATCTGCACTGAATACTTAAAATATCTTCCTGCAATGACTTGTCAATCTGACAAAAAAGGAGTGTGGTTTTCTATATTTGTTTTCTCTAGATTGTTCTTCTCTCTTTTTTTCCTCTTCTTCCCCTCCTGCCATACTGGCAGCTAATCTGTGGGATACAAACAAAGCAGAAATGTTTTTCACTGCATTTTATCCTTGTCATCCCTGGGATGATTAGATGGGGAGGGGATGTATACCACCAGTGTGTTGGCTCTATTGACTAACTTTCAAGAATTCAAGAACAACAGCAACAACTTGCGTTATTCTATCACCTTGATGAAGTATAAAATGTCCCAACACACTTCATATGAGCAATTGTCAGGCAACATTTGGCACCAAGATGAAGAAAAAGATCACTGAAGAGTCACTTGGTAATACAGAGCCTGCATATTGCTTCAAATCAAGATGTTGTTGCCAAAGTCTTTCATAAAGCTAAGTGCAAGAATGTCAAATTTCAAATACTCACAACAATTTTGCCACAAGAGAAAAGTGTGCCAATTTGTTGGCAAATTCACTCTCTGATTGGCTGAAACATTGCAATAGGAAGTAAACATTTCTGATGCTTCTTGTCACTCAGTCATAATGAGTGAAAGATAAAATATTTCTGGCAGCCTATCTCTCTTTTCAGCAATATTAAAGATATATTAGGATAGTCAACCAAAAGCTTAGTTGAAGAGATGATTTGTAAGGAACGTCTTTAAGGTGAAGTAACAAGGAGGCAATAAGACACAATGAGTGAATTCCAGATCTTAAAATTTAGGCATCTGTGGGACTGATCACCAATGGAGGGCATTTAAAATTGGACTGTACAAGAGATCAAATTTGGAAGAGTGAAAATTGTAGGACTGTCAAAGATTAGTGTTATCACCTATTACTGGACAAGTCCGAGTCCACTCTGGAATCTGCCTTAATAGATCATTATTTGATTTGTTTATTTTTAACAAAGGTGGTTTCTCACGAAAACATAAGCAATGTTACAGATTTGGCTTTAACAAGAAAGCAGAAATTTATTTCATGGAAGAAATCAAGATAAAATAAAATCAACACAAACTATTTACACACAAGATTTGAGATTTTGAAACACCAGTTAAAGTATTATCGTATTAATCTCAAAAAGGATTTGCTTCTTAAAGGCACATGCACATCATACCTCCCAAAAGGCTGTAGAGCCCTGTGTCTCCTCTAACTCTTTGAAAGCTCACATTGGTCCCACTAAACTGCTCTTTTCCCTCAGCCTTGAAATTTTCTTCTCTTCAATTATTTGTCTAATTCTCTTTTGAATATTACCAAAGGTTCTGCTTCCATTTTCTTTTCAGGCAGTGCTTTCCAAATCATAACACCTTCCACCGCATTGAAAAACAACTTCTCCTTAATCCTTCACAGATTCCAAAAAATACCCCTGTATTGGACTAAAAAAACACTTTTGTACAGTACTCACACCAAAGAAGCAACTATTTTCCTCCAATACCTCAATAGAGGTCATTTAGCTATGACATCAACTCCCAATCTGAAAATTTCATCACCTTTCCTGGAGCTTTCACACACCTGAATTAAAAAATTCTTATCTTCAAATACGTTCTTCAGAGTTTTATCTAAATATCTCTGGTCCGGCTCTATTAATGAACAAATTGTTCTGAGGTAATCTATTTTTACTATCTTCATCCTTTCTCGGGAGCACTACTTTATACATTTATCTTCACCAAAGATTTCTGAAGAACACCCCAAACTGAAACTCAAAAAATTGTATGTGTGTGTTTTTTCCCTAAACTCAAAAAGAAGGTCCGGAAATTTCTGACAGAAATCCTGAAGCACAATTATTTACCTTCTTTGTCGACGATCTCTTCTGATGTGCACAAAAAACAATTAGTCCTAAAAACGACCTCCTTATTGCAATTCTGGTCACCCTCCTATTGGAAGGATGTTGTGAACCTTGAAAGGGTTCAGAAAAGAATAATAAGAATGTTGCCAGGGTTGGAATGTTTGAGCTATAGGGACGCTGAATAGGCTGAGATTGTTTTCCCTTGAGCTTCAGTTGCTGGGGGGGTGACCTTATAGAGGTTTATAAAATCATGATGGGCATGGATAGGATAAATAGACCAGGTATTTTCCCTGGGGTGGAGGAGCCCAGAACTAGAGAGCATAGGTTTAGGGTGAGAGGGGAAAGATATAAAATGTACCTAAGGGGCAACTTTCTCACACAGAGGGTGGTGCATGTATGGAATGAGCTGCCAGAGGAAGTGTTAGAGGCTGGTACAATTACAGCATTTAAAAAGTATCTGGTGGGTATATAAATAGGAAGGGTTTAGAGAGGTATGGGCCAAGTACTGGCAAATGGGTCTGAATTTGTTATGGGGGATTTCAACATGCAGGTAGACTGGGAGAATCAGGATGGTATTGGACCTCAAGAAAGAGACTTTGTGGAGTACCTCAGAGATGGATTCTTAAAACAGCTGGTGCTAGAGCCGACCAGGGTGAAGGCAATTCTGGATCTGGTATTGTGCAATGAACCAGAATTGGTCAGGGACCTCGAAGTGAAAGAGCCATTGGGAAATAGTGACCATAAAACAATAAGCTTCAATCTGCAATTTGAGAGGGAGAGGGTACAGTCGGAAGTGACAATATTTCTGTTGAATAAAGGGAACTATGGAGCTATGAGGGAGGAGCTGGCCAAAGTTCAATGGTGCAATACCTTAGCAGGGATGACAGTGGAGGAACAATGGCGGATATTTCTGTATATAATGCAGAAGTTGCAGGATCAGTTCATTCCAAAAAGGAAGAAAGATCCTAGGAGGAGGCATGGGTGGCTGTGGCTGACGAGGGAAGTTAAGAAACATATAAAGTTAAAAGAGAAAAAGTATAACATAGCAAAGATAAGTGGGAAAACGGAGGACTGGGAAGCTTTTAAAGAACAAGAGAAGATTGCTAAGAAGGAAATACGCAGAGAAAAAATGAGGTATGAAGGTAAACTTATTTTCACAAGTGGGTGGGTCAGGAGAATACATTTAATGTGATTGTCAAAGAACCAGAGGGAAGATATGGAAAAGCTTCTTTTTAGGTGCTGTGTAAGGTGTTATGATTTGAATGCACTGCTGAAACGAAAGTGAAATCAGAATCTGTGGTAACCTTCAAAAGGAAATTGGATATGTATTAGAAGAGGAAAAGAGGAGTTTTTGGGGACCAATGTGATCTTTTAAGAGCAGGAAGAGACATGGCACTATATAGCTCTGTTGGGATGTGACATGCATGTATCTTTAAGGGGGATATCAAACTATTGTCAGTCACTGGTACCACTGATACTGGATATGATGTACCAGCCCAATAGCTTGTAGTCAAACTGCAAACAACAAAATAGAGAGTAGATGTCTTATTCTTAACCTCCTTGTGAATACTGTCTGTATGTGATCTTCAAATAAAGAACCCACATTATAGTTTCACCAATGTATGATTAATATGTTAGCACGGAAGAGAAGAAGAACATAACAACTTCATTCAGAGTTCTCTGATGCGATTATTCTCACACAACTCACTGTCATCGGATTCCTAACTCAATTTGTTGCAAATCTTTAACACCAAATCCTGCGTGAGAATATCTTTGCTCTGTACTGATTTACAAGGAAGTGATTTTTTTTAAAGACAGTTGATATTTTCAATAGCTGCCTAGGTTTCTAGTTCAATGTTAAATATCTATCCCAACCTAACATCAAGCAATCATAGACATTTTCATATTTGGTCACAGATTGATTTCTGCATAAATTGTTATGTCTGCCTTTGGCCACTATCAAAAATGTTGTGACACATGACTGATACAATGAAAGACTAACATTCACTGGAAAAGCACATGTGAAGGATTGAATCATTTCGCTTCCATATGTTAGAAATAATCGACCTGAAAAGGAATGGTTATCAAGTCTTTCAGAAGTCAAATGCTTGGGTGAATGAAAACAGGATTTAATCATTTTAACAGGGCTATTACTTCTCCCAGAGCAGTCAGTTTTAATCTGTGACAACAACAGCTGGAATATTTTTGTGTCCTGCTCTTACTAATAACTAGAATGGAAAAATGACCTCATCTGCTGGTATTTAGGGAATTTTGTAGATGGTGTTTGCTGCATGTACAGAATTAGATCTTTTTGTTAAGATGGATTCAAATTGATCAAGACTTCATAATTAACAAGACAAGTGTTATGGAACATCTTTTTTTCTACATTCATAAATAGTGTAAAACTGTCATCCAAACAGCAAAATGCTGGAAGAGGAAGCAGAGAGCATCAGCCATCCAGAAAAAGAGTTGCATTTACACAGCGGCTTTCAATACAGCAAAGTATTTTACAAGTACGTTCATGAATGCTGCATCAACATTTATTGCAGCAGCACTATATCCACTACTGCAGCACCAGTTACAATAATGCTATGCTTACTTTATTCTAATAGGCTATTCCTCAGGGTTGAAGGTGACTTACTCCCAGTCTGATGAATTCTCAGGTAGTTGACAAATCCAATGTGTGATCTGCAGACTCTGTCACTTTGAGGGGTGTGTGATGTGGCAGAGGTGTTGGCCAGAGTTGTTCCAACAAGGTCCCTCATTGTGGTGTCAGTGCCTTTCTGAATGAATATTTTTCCATTTTGATGGTTCTTGGAACAGGGGCAGAATCTTCCCAACCCTGAACAATTAGGCATTGGCGACTCAGTTGGGAAAATAGATTTGAAGAATGAAATTCACAATGTCAAGAAAAGAAACATCCAATTTTCCATCCAATATTTTTATTTGCAATTGGTCTCATGAAGGGTCTGTATTAACATGAGAATAGAAGAGAGAAACAAGATGGCAAAAATTCCCACTATGAAAGTGTGTGTGAGTCATTGGCACTTCCAGCTCACTACTTGCTCCATCTGGGCCTCCATGTTGACAGCAGTTACCAACATCTCAGGGCACATTTCATGGGCAGCAATTGCCTGCATCCTTCGTCCAATGATGTTGGCCTATACAACATATGCAGGAACAAAGGTTACTTGATAAGTGCAGTCCACCAACTTATGCACAACGGACCCAAACAGGAAGACGCAACACGCCCAGAGACTCTAGTCACCCTGCCATACATCAAAGACATTTCTGAGATGACCACCAGACTACTCCAGCCCCTAGGCATCATGGTAGCCCACAGGCCAACTACCACGCTGAACCAATCATTGATGAATTTCAAGGACCCCATACCCACAGCCAGCAGAATGAACATAATATACAGAATGCCCTGCAAGGACTGCAACAAACATTATATTGGACAAACTGGCAGGAAACCAGTCACCAGGATACATGAGCACCAATTAGCCACCAAAAGACATGACCAACTATTACTAGTATCCATACACACAGATGAAGAGGGACACCAGTTTGGTTGTGAGAATGCATCTATCCTGGGACAATGATACGCATGGGAATTCCTAGGGGCCTGGCATTCAAACCAGAACTCCATTAACAAACATATAAATTTCGATGCTGTTTATTAAACTCTCAGAAACATAACTGGAAATGATACCACTCACCACAACAAATCAAGACACATAAATAGAAAGTGGAATAAACCACCAACACTTCACCGGAAGCTAACAAATGATGTTACCTAGCATGGTAACGAAATGTCTGAGAAAAATCACATCACCTCAGTGAGTAAACTGACAACCTGAAGGAGATTGGCATTAGACAGGCATCAGTCTCACTACATCATGATGGTACATCTCCAACTCACTTGTAATAGGTATTCAATTTGATACTGCATCAGAAGTCACTGATGTCTTTCAGTTGTAATGCTGTTGCCGGGCCACTTTAAGTGCAAGACATGCACCTTCTCATGCATTGAAGCAGGGTACATCTCAGGAGTCTTAGCTTGCTATCTCAGAACTCATTTTACATCTACTTGGATGCCACAGCATCTCTGCGTGCTTGGCCATTTTGCACATTTCTGCGTTATTTAGAGCTTTCAGCCTCTCAGTACTTCTGCTTTGCATCTACAGAGATAAAGCTAGGCAGCCTGTCATGGTTGTCAGCAGTGATCTGTCAAAGTGGTGAACATATTGCTGTACAACACCGTGCTATGTCAATGCCATACTTGCAGCATGCACCAACACCTTAAGTAGCAAACACGTTGAATTAGCTTCAACCAAAAGACTGCATGTCAAAGTCAAAGGATACCAGTTCTTTCAAGACACCAATCAAGTCAAAGAGGGCTGTTTAGGGTTGTCACCACAGTAGTCAAGGCTAATGGCTGTTCTCAGTCCAGGGATGTGGACATGGTCAGTTGGCCACTTGGGGTGTTCAGTGGTCAGAGGTTCCAGACCACTGCAGTCCAGGGAGTAGGTCACGGTCAATCCTGCAGGTTCAGTGCAAACAATCTGTGGATCAGCAGAGTCAGTCACTCAGAGAACTGCACAGAGATCAGTCAGGGTAAGTCTCTCAGGTTGAACAGGAAGGTGGGTCACAGTCAGTCCTGAGTGCATCTTGACGCAAAGTCAATTGTGGATATTGGAGTCAGCATGCAGGGATGCAGAGGGGACAATAATTGTAAAGGTCAGCAACTCAACCTATATGTTTGAGAGAAGACAGTGCTTTGCAGGGTACAGGTTAGAGGGCATTTATGACTACCAACCTCTCTGGCTGCCAGAGTGGGAAGGTGGGTGGGGGGTATAGTGCAACACAATAGTTGCCATAACTAAGCTGTTGGATCTATGGGACAAAGTGGAGAGATGATAACTAAAATGAAAGAGTTAGGCAGAAAGCTCAGAACTGACAGGATTGACAGGGAACACTAGGAAGGAATGAACATAAAGATTGTGTCAGATTTCTTGATTACCAGACTGAACCAGTGATTCATTCTGCAAATCATTATCTGAATCACAAATGTGCAATGGAAATGAAAAATTGCTGGCATTATAACCAGAGTGGGCAAGTAAGTGTTTTTTTCCCCCCCCCTCTGAAGTAGCAGGCTCTACATTAAAGTGATGTGAGATGTTTCAAGAGGCAATTGTATTAATCAGGTAATTACACAGTACTGTTTAAAGACATCCATAATCACATATGTCTTTATATGAACCAAATACAGTGACCAACTAGGTTGAAAACAAATCCTGATTACAAGCAACCTTGACATTATCATTTGTCATTGCAACTTGATCATCATCATCTCTGTGAAGCTGAAGTAATCACAGGTGACCTTTAAAAAGCAACCTGCAGGCCACATTTCATCAAAACAATCCAAGGTCTCGGAGGCAGCGCAAAGTCGCAAAGCAGATTCCCTCTCACCTTGACCTGTGAACATTTGTTAACATGTCCTTATAAACAATACTGCCTCTCTGGGGTGATGTGAGGGTGAAAGTGAAAAGGGCAAAGTCTCAATAATCCTATCACACTTATAATTTCCTCCTATAGTTACATGACATTACTTGTGCTGCATACATAAGGTCTACTACTTCATCTACAGGCATTAAGTAACCTTACCTGCCAGAATCCTCCATGTCCCACTCTGAGAAGAACTGTGGTAAAATGTTCATTGTGTGTAATGAGAATGCTCAATGCTCATCTTACTAAGGAGCTGGTCTGTTTATGACATTCATAGGTTGACTAGAGCCATGATCACTGGATTCAGCCACATTAGCTGCAGAGAAATTGAGGAACAAATATGGGCCAGCAATTCCCAAACAGTCTCCACATGAAGAAGAATAGAAGGAGCCCATAGGACATAGAGGAGATACAGGGACTCCAGAATCTTAGATCCTCACGACGATGTCATCCAGATGAGTGCCACCACAGGCAAAGGAGGGACATTTCACGCTGAACAATGACATGATATTGTGCTACAATGGGCATTAGGGAAATAATAGCATTCCTTCAGACAGAGTTTGACATGGTGTGGCACTGAGGAATATCTGTAGCATTATTCTTGTAGTTGCAGTTAAAATGGCAATCAGTCAGGCACGTGATGATGTAATACATTTATGAATATGATACTTTATTTACAATGAAATGTCACCCTTACCACCTATTGCTCTTTAGAAGCTTTTCTTTCTCATTACCCTCTGACCATGTGTACTATGAAGAGTTAGTTAAGGGTGGCAGCACAGCTGGGCCATTCATATGGTGTCAGTGTTTGAAACCCAGAGATCCTGGGAGCAGTAAGCACTTCCTCCACTGGCATGCAATTGATAGGATAAGCTTGCCACCATAGAGGAGCGGTGCATACATAATGAAGTGAGCGGCAGATATTTAAATGAGTAAATTCGCTGGAAGTCCCAGAGAGGAACCTTTTATGACGCTTCCTGAAAGTAACTGGAAACTGATGTTTGGTAAAATTCTTCATAATAGTTTAAGGACATCCCTGTAACATTTCTGCTATCCCCTTGTGAGTCTGCTGCCACATCTAGGTTCAAAGTAGGGCAATTGGTTCAAGGGTCATGTCTGAAAAATGTGTTGCTGGAAAAGCGCGGCAGGTCAAGCAGCATCCAAGGAGCAGGAAAATCGACGTTTCAGGCATAAGCCCTTCTTCAGGCTGGTCTGTCAGCCACATGACCAACATTTCCCGTCCGGAGCGGGAAGGGGTGCTGGTTTTGAGTGATTGCCACCTCGTGCTGGAGTACACTGGTACTGGAAAGGACACTGCTCTTGTACTGTCTTTTCCATCACTGGATATGGTGGATCTTATGAAGATGCCCACTTGCTGATGCATCTGCAGTTCTTTGCGACACTTTTTGTGTGTTGTCCAAGTCTCTGAGTCATACAGAAGATCATTCCTGCCCAATAATCCATGATCTTAACCTCAGCTTTGAGATTCCAGTTCTCAAATATTCTTTTCCTCAGTCAGACAACAATCGCATTCAGCACCACATTCATTCTAGCTACTGCAGTAAGTGAAGACGTTATTGGAACGTATGGTATGCCACTGTCATTTTGGTCATGCTTTCTGGTTTCTGGAGTGTTGAATCAAAAAGCTCAAAATGCAACTGATTTCCTGAGTAAATTGAGTCACTTTCTTACATGACACATTCAGAATATCTATCTGCATCTTTTTAACTTATGATCGGAAATGACAAGCAAGCAATTATTCAACTGTGTATAGTATACAGCAAATAAGGATTTTTTTTCTTTCCTTTTAGTTGTATTGCTTAGTTACTTTGAGTTGTAAAGGTCATCAAAGTCATAACAAATCCTGAAATCATGGAGAACTAATGATTCAACATGCCACATATTATAATTTTTATCTATTGCCTGTACAGAGTATTCCTACCAGAGTCCCACTACCTGTTGCTATCTAATTCTAATTCTTACACTCTGCTGCAGCACTATTTTAGTTAGTAAGCCCTGGCTGAAAACACATTATGTTTCCTTTTACCCAATATTTTGAGGTAGTCATTCAAGTACCAGGCTGTAACTGCTTCATTACATCAAACAAGCAAATGCCTTTCCACCGAGAATCATGCGGTAATGAGATTGGAGTGTGTAAGGTAAATAAATTCAGAAGTAACGATTAAGATGAAATTTATGTTCCAAGTGAACTCATGATTTCAATCATAATGTGTCTCACCTGTTTATAACTTGTTTTACTGATATTAGTTGATAACCAAACATCAGCCAAGACATCAAAGAGAACTCACTTGCGACATTAAGTCTGCTTTGACTACTATTTTTTTTAGATTAGATTATTTACAGTGTGGAAACAGGCCCTTCGGCCCAACAAGTCCACACCGACCCGCCGAAGCGCAACCCACCCATACACCTAACCTAACGCTACGGGCAATTTAGCATGGCCAATTCACCTGACCCACACATCTTTGGACTGTGGGAGGAAACCGGAGCACCCGGAGGAAACCCACGCAGACACGGGGAGAACGTGCCCTTGTTTTGGATAACTTGTGATTTGCTCTGTATTGTTCCCTCAAAATGCAAATCAATTTGGTCCAACTCCAAAATGTCTCTTCAAAACTCTTTATTTATGATAAAGTACATCCTATTGTCCTAGGTAAGTACATCTCTTTCTTGTACAGATTATTCTGTCTCTCTTCTCAGAACCTTACTCATGAACACTGATATCCCTGTTACCTCCTCATAGACATCACAGTCCCATTACCATAAGCATTAACCCATTGCTCTACAAGAGAACTTTTCAATGTCCACTGAGAGTGTAATTCAGCCTCAGCTTAACTCGTCAACTGAAAAAAAGCACCTCTGACAGTGAAGCATGCTCTCAATACTACAATGATGTGTCAGCCCAGATTACATGCTCAGTGGAGCTTGAATCTCTGACTTGCAGTCTCACAGGCAAATGCACCCAAATGATTCAATAAACTCTGACTCACTGCACGAAAATGTGCAGACTCCTACAATCAGTTTGAACCTCAGACCAGAGGTGACAGTTACAAATATGTAGTATTCTACAGGGACAAAGTCCCTTTGAGTTTTGGAAGGACAATATTACAGAATTTGTAACCTTTCAGTGTTGCCACACCTCAGCCACACTATCCTGAGTGATAATTTAACATTCGTGGAACAGTGGCATTGAGCTAATAATTTTAATATTTCAAAACCTGGATCACATTGACTTGCATCATATCTAAGTTGTCTCCTGTTAATCGTAGCTATTCCCTTTCTTCCAACTTCATTTACCAACCATTGAATATAAGCCATCACATTGAAAGTAATATCTTGCATTCGTCTTTTAAACAAAGGAAACTGATGAAATAACATGAAGGAAAATTCCTGCTGCATTACTTCGGTTTCCACATTGTAGGGATTCTATGATTCTATGATTGCATGTGTGGAATAATTACAATTTGTTGCGCTCGGTTCAATGGAAAATTAAGGATGGGCTTCAAATACTGACATTGCCAGAGATGCCCACATCTCATGTAAGGATACAGAAAAAGTAATGTTCTCCAAATGAAAAGCAGCAATGTTTGTCCTGGTTCATATTATTAAAACTTGCCACTCTCCTTTTACTGAAAGCTTTGTTATTGCTGAGTATTCATAAAGGCTGTGTGTTGAGGTTCTCTGCTGTATGGAAAGTGAACTGCTGAGTAACATCAGAGCATATAGTTCTTGAGATCAACAAACAAGTCTGAATCCTAAAATAAATCTCAGGAGGGATATTTCTTCCATCCAGATGTTATATGCCTGTTTGTACCAGAGTTGGTATTGTGGTAATGGAATGATGCATGTTGAAGTGATGCAGGCTCATTGCCAATATCACCTACAAAACACATTGTAGTACTTTTCTTTATGAGCAAGCTTGCAAATTAAAATATGGCGACTTGTCCTTTCAATTTGCATGCATTCTGTTGAACATATCAAGGAGAAATGAGGTGGGCATACAAGAGTTGGGAATATAAGAAAATACAAGAGTTGCATTCTTTATGAAGAGAACATCTTGATTAATCATTTCATTATTTAATTTTAAAGCAAACAGTTAAGAGTTAGAATAATAATAATGATGAAATAATGTGTATAACTAGAGCTATTACATTGTAGGGACTGAATAATTCAAGTTCTATTTCAATATTTGAAATTCAATGCTTTTTCATTATGATTTGAGGGTCACATTCCACAATTCTGTCAATTTTTTTCCAATTTGCTTATTACTGGAATTGCCAAAACTCCCATGTTCCTACTGCACAAGATTTTATGAGTCTACAATATTTATCCCTTAACCAACAAACAATTGTTCTATCGCTGTTTGTGGAAGTTTACTGTGCACAAGTTAGCTGCAATTTCCTAAAATGCATTAGAATTTTTAAAAAGTATGCCATTGGCTGTAAAGCTATTTGGGGCACCCTTTGTTTATGAAAGATTCTGTGGAGCTTTCTTCCTCCCTCCCTTCTTTCCCCCTCACACTCATTTTTTTTCCCTCTATCTTCATTCCTTCTTTCCTCCTTTCCCATTACTTTGCTTCCACTTTGCAAACCTTGTAGCCTCATTAAAGCTTTCATCTAATAAACCGCACACCTTGTAGCCAAGCACAAGTGAATCACATGAGGACAAAAAGCACTAATAGATCCCTACTAATAGATCACATACTGGGAAAGCAGTCCTCTACTTATAAAAATAACAACAATTCCAACAACGGAAGCATTTTAAGCATTCTTCCACTGATGTGGTTGCTAATAATTTCCAGGTTCTGAATTTTAAAACAAAACCCTTAGATCAAAGTGTGGATAGGGTATAGGGTGCAGGAATTAGAGGAAAACCTTTAATGTTCAAAAAAGAAAACAAAACTCAACAAATAAAATCCACCAGTCAAGCTTTCCGAGCGCTTCAGCCAGTGTTTCAGAAACAGCCTCGGGTGAGATAACAAAGAAGGTACTTCAAAATCCATTAAACATTTCACAGCCATTTCCCTCCAGGGCCTGAGCATGGAGCCAATAAACAGGTAAATGGAAGTGACAGTGTATTATTGAGGGGCGCCTGTTTGTGCATGAAGTTAGATAATGCGCTCTTCTCTGTCATTATATTCAATATCTGAATTCCTTGAATGCACTCAAGGCAGGACTGCAATGTCATGATGGTATGTCTTTTATCAGGGATTAAGAATGATGATTGCCATCCAGGAGTATGCAAAGTAATAGCAGGTATTGGGGAGTAATGAAATAATATTAAAGATAAATGTACAGTTCATCCAGATTCCTTTCAGTTTGTGTCTTTTTTTTTACTGCAGAGGGCTGTAGAGGCTGGGTCAGAAAGTTAATTTAAGGCTGAGATAGACAGATTTTTAATCTATAAGGGAATCAAGGAGTCTGGGGAAAAAGGCAAGATTGTGGATTTGAAGATTATCAGATGAGTCATAATCTCATTGAATGGTGGAGCAAACTCAATGGACTGAATAGCCTACTTTTGCTCCTATGTTTCATGGATTTTGGTTCATTTTTAACTCATATATCATAATTACTAGCTATAGGGTTTACTGGCGGAATCCTGCTCCTAAATTATGTGTCTGTACGCGCTCAAAGATTTTGAACATGTACAAATTTCCATATTATATATTATATTTTTAAAAAATAAATCTTGCCTTTATTCAGTGTTTTTACTTGTACTTTTACTCCATTTGATGTTCTGTCCTGGCCATAGATCATCCTCAGTGGAGGAAGCAGACACTGATCTGTACCAACGCTGCTCTATCACAACTTGTCAGAGATACTTAAGAAATGTTTGGGGCGACTCACTGCACAAACTTTGCTTCCTGTGCTGTCTGCCATAGTTCAAGCCTCACTCCAGACACAATCCAGTTTGACACTTTGGTGTGGTTTTGAGACACTTGAAGGAGATGCTGCATTCTAGATGAAACATTAAACTGATACCCTGTCAGTTCCATGGCACTATTTTGCATTCTTCTGCTGGGAAGAAAGACACACCAACACCAAAATCCTCGACCAGGCCAACATCCCCAGCATCAAAGCACAGACCACCCTTGATCAACTACAATGGCCTGGGCATATCATCCACATGACCAGTACCAGACTCCCTAAGCAGGTGCTCTACTCCCAGCTCCAAAATGGCATCTGAGCCCCAGGTGTTAGGGAAGGTGTTGCATGGATATCTGCAAGGCTTCACCAGTGAAGTGCAGCGTTCCCACAGACGTCTGTGAATCACTGCCCCAAGAACGTCCAACATGGAGGAGGAGCATTCGGGAAGGCATCGAGCACCTCGAGTCTTGCCATCAGAATAAAGTGGAAGCCAGGCGAAAACAGCGAAAGGACTGCGCTGCCAAACAAACACCCTACCCACCCCTTCCCATGACCACCTTCTCCCCAAGAGCCTGTAGAAACCACATCGATCTGTACAGCCATCTGTAGACTCACCCTGAGAGTGAAGGAGACTCATCCTCATCTCTGAGGGATCACCAATGATAATGATCATTATGAACACCAGCCTAGGTGTTGTCCCTGGTGTCCTAGCCAATATTTATCTCGCCGTTGACAACAATGCAAACAAAACAGATGATTTGGTCATTCTCACATTTCTGTTTGAGGGAGTTTGCTGCATGCAAATTGACTGCTGTATTTCCTGCACTGTAACAAGGAACACACTTTAAAAGTACTTCATTGGCTAGAACTATTTTTGACATCTTGAGGTCATAAAAGATATTGTGGTAATGCAAATCCTTTCCCTTCTTGCAAAAGCAAGATACTTTAGATGATTAAAACCTGAAATAAAATCTGAAAATGCTGGAAATACTCAACAGGTCAGGCAACATTTGTGGAGAAAGAAACACAGTTAATATTCTGGGCCAATTATCTTTCTGCCGATGATTTAAAAGTTATTCATATGAATCATTAACTCTGCTTCACTACCACAGATACTGCCTGACCTGTTCTGCAACTTCAAGGTGGAAGTACAGGTTTCATTGTGAGGCAAGACTGTGGAAGTGGTCCCTAATCTAAATTAAGCCAGTGAGAGTAAGCTGACCAAACATTGAGGGTTGAGCAAGTTAAATCCAAAATCAAAAGGGAAAATCATATCAGCACAGTAGTGAGGCTCAAAGGACAGCAAGTAAAAAAAAAGTTGCAACTTTATTTGGACATTGCTGCTAAAACACATTGGATAGTATGAGGCAGAGCTGGAAAAGTGAAGCTAAGAGGATCACAAGAGAAAACATGTATATTTCAGAACTGGAGACTCCAGGAAACCCCTAACCAAGCCACTCAAAAAGCTGGCATTTGGTAGTTTAAAGGATGCTGAGGATTTGGTCTAAGATAGAAATTAGTTTGGGTAACAAGGAGAATATAGGAGTCATAGCAAGGCTCCAAATTATGATAAAAACTCCAACTCCTGGGGGAAGGAATAACTGGATCGTGAGACTAAAGCTGAACAAGAAAATACACTTCTGCACAATATCAGCAATAGAGCTGATAGTGTTATGCTGGGCTAAGTGAAATTTCAGACAAATGCAAAGAGGTATAGTGAGCCTTTGACAATTATTTCTACTTCAGAAAGAATAAACTTTTGATAGGGGACATCATGCAGATGAGTCCATAAATGAGTTCATTAATGATCTCCACAGGCTCATGGAGAAATGCACTTATGGTGACTTTAAGTGAGAATTCATGAGAGATTATAATATACATTACCAATGAATCTTCATAAGATTTATTATAGTCCAAAGAAGACTGATTTCTTGCGTGAAAGACTTTCAGATGATGAGTGAAGTGGAGATTCTGAAAGAAAACAGATCAATTGTAGGAGGAGAAGGCAAACTTGACATATGAAACCTAAAATATCTGTCCAATTGCTAAGATATAACACCACAAAAGACACACTTGATAAGCCAATGCAGTAGGTAAGAAAGAGATCAGGCACTAAAGCACCAGATGGAAATGTAAGAATGTGGATCACTTTAAAAAAATGTGTTGAAATGGATACAGACACAGAAAAGCAAAAGATCAAAGAGCAATCCACAAAACAACCTAAATAAGGTAGAACAGACTCCTGTAGAATATAACCCCTAAGAAAAATCAGTGACCCAGATCAAACATTTTGGCGGAGGAACAGCCACATTAATATGACAAAAAAGTTTTGAATGACACCACACTATTTAGCTGAGTGGTCAACCATATGTTCAAGGCAGCATTGCACTTAAAACCACACATACTTCACAACTGAGCATTTTCACTCCTGATTATTGATGTCAATTTCATTCCAAAGGTGAAAAAAGTTTAATCAATGGAAACTAAAAAAGTTCCTTTGAAATGATATGCCCTAACTTATTCAAAGGTTAAGGTGAAAAAAAAAGTTGGAAATGAAAGATGCATTATGCTAAAGAAAATGATAAACATTTATGCCTTTATGTACTCAGGAAAATATTGCATTCCTCAGTGACTCCAGTTGAGAACCAAATTATAGAGTGGGAGTCATTTCCCTCATCACAAAATGAACAAGTGGTGTCCGGACCTGGTTACTGTTCCCATGCCTAATGGTACTTCGTTTTTGTATTGACCTTACACAACACAACAGGCAGTAGCAAGGGAAATTCATCACAAATGATGACAGTCTATTTAAACTCTCTAAGAGCAGTATTTTCACAAAGTTCAACGCGAAGATTCTGACAAGTGACTATAGATGAGCAATCAAGATTGTTTATCATAATTATAACTCACATAGAAGATTTTTTGTTAACAGATTACTATTTGGAATTGGATTAGTCTCATAAATTTTCCAACAACTATGTCAAAAATTTTACAAGGTCTTCATGATGATATGCCACATGGATGATGCACTGATTCATGGTGAAACAGTAAAAAGCAAGAAAAGAGATTGCATACCCATATTAAAACATTTACAAGCGGAAGACCTCACACTTAATGACAGTTGTGAATTCTTGATAGAAACTATTAATTTCTTGGAACATACTGTGAACAATGGTGAATCCTCAATAGACGAATACTACCTCAAATTTTGCCAATTTGAAATTCAGTGCAAGATCTTCAAAGATTCTTGATCATGATGAATCAGTTGCAGCAATGCAATAAACCTATTATTATTTATTCATCAAGATTTTTCTAATTAGGTCAACAAGTAGCTATCCTCATCCATGCTACACTACTGTCGGTTTGAAGGAAAACACACACCACACACACACACACACCTCTCCCATACACAAGCTCTCTCTCATATGCTCATGCATACACAATCCCCACACATGCACCCTCTCACAGACTTATATCACTTTACACTCACACATATACACATACGTAAACTGTCTAACATCCCCTCACCACCACCACACACACATGCACACACACATATAAGTTTGTGGGTAAAGTTATCCTGCAGAATTACCTGTTATTTTGCTCAAAAACTGCATGGATCCATGTAAGATTCTGTAAATCCCTTGTTCAGAAACAGAATCAGTCTGAACATCGAGGCACAGACAGACAGACTTTAACTTCACATCTTCAATGTTTTACCTGAACTGAGATGGCACCTATTATTAAAGTTCACTTGAGAATGTAACTTTAAAAGAATTTCTGGGATTTACATATGAAAGAACTGAAACCAACATGGTTATTCTAAAAGACGAGAGACTTAACAAATAATCCAGGTCTTTTTCAATATATCATTTGAGTTGCATCATACTGCAAACTTTTGCGATAAATTCTGTGTCTTACAATCTTATACTCCACAACCACCTGATGAAGGAGCAGCACTCCAAAAACTAGTGCTTCCAAATAAACCTGTTAGACTATAGCCTGGTGTTGCATGATTTTTACCTTTGTACACCGTAGTCTAACACAGACACCTCCAAATCATGACTACCCTTCACAGGAGGTTATCAAATAATATCTGACACTAAGACACCTAAAGAGGTAATAGAAATAATGACTAAAACCTTGGTCACAGAGCTAGGTTTCAAGAAGTGGCTTACAGAGAAAATAAAAAAGATTTTTGAAGGGAATTCCAGAGTTTAGGTCTTAATGAGCCAAAAGGATTGCCATTGCTGGAGTGAGGAAAATTAGAGAGGGGTAAGAGGTCAGGATTGAAAGAGTGCACAGATCTTGGAGAAGGCGAGGTCAGGCCTTAGAGGGATTAGAAAATGAGGAGCATGCTGGGTTGTTCACATGGGAAGGCAAATTAATGCAATCCTGACTCAAAAATGCACATCGTTCAGGATTCACACTGCCGTCTTCAGGCACATTGAATCATATAGTCCTCCCATGTGTTTAACACAATGGGAGAAATTCTCCCCCACTGTGTTTTAATACAGGCACTATCCCATTTAAATTAAATATTAATAATTGGATGTCCCTGTTACTTTAATGTATTGATTTTTTTCAGTCCATTTATCTTTCTTACAGTAATTGCATTGTATGTTCCTGCTGTGCATATGAAACGTGGCCGACTCATCATTGGAGATAATTTTATAGATGGTAAAACCTGTGGAAATGTTTTGCTATTTCTTCATGCAGGGCAGTTTCAGTTGGACAATCTCATTTGATTTTCACTGTGTCTTTTTCATTCCTTTGTCAGCCCATCTCTTACCTATTTTTAACAGGTCAACAAAGGTGACATTCTCATCCAACCCAGCTTTCAAGCTGCTCCACTGTAATCAAAGACCAAATGCAAAGCTTTGAAAAGCTTTATTACCAATACAACAAACAGTGGTAAGTTGTTCTTTAACAAATATTAATGGTTATATGTAGATATGAACTCCTTAATGAAATCATCCCCTCCTTTCCCTCTTCCCCTCCACATTTACCAACAGGTCCACTAGATTAGAATGCAGTTCCATACAGCCTCTTCTAACTCACTATCTTTGCCTATATCAAAATCCATCAATTCGATCTAGTGGCAGGAACTCTAGGCCAAATGCTTCAAAGTTGTCCTATCCCATCCCAGCAGGAAAGGGTTTTTTCCCCATTAGATGTGCTGTATTTTGAATGAGGCCTTTAAGCAAGGCTTCACTTATCCTCTTGGCTAGATTTAAAACATTCAGAGGCACTGTTCTGAAGAGGACAGAGCATTCTCCCCTGTGTCTTTGACAATATTTATCCAGTAACTGACATCACTGCAAACCAAAAAGGCTACCTGGTCATTACAGTATTGCAGTTTGTCAGATCTTGCTGTTTGTGAATTGGCTGCCATGTTTTCTGCAGTGCAACACTTCAAAAAGTACTGCATTGTCTGTAAAGTGCTTTCATACATCCTGAAGTTGTGAAAGGCACTATATAAATGCACGTTCTTCGTCCGTGAGGAAATCCGAATTTGCCAATGCATTGCAAAAAATCAGGGCACCCACTGTATCCTAAAGTGCGGGTAAAAGAGAAATGAATCCGCCTTAGTCACATTAGTAGAATTGTTGTAAAGGAGGAATTGGTTGAGTTTTGAGACTGTTCTTAAACTACCTTGTTAATCTTTTCTACCTTCTGTGCATCTCAGTGTCAGAATGAGCTGCACCAATCTCATAGTTGACTGAATGAAACTTCTGAGAATTTTTATTCAATTAGTGTCTTTAAGGGCATCTGCTAAATGAATGTGTTAGGAGGGAAAACTCCACACTGCTCACATAAAAAGTAATGTTTCTTTTGCTTCTTGCTGTGTGTGTATCATTTTGATTTCTTCCTTTAGATTGTAACTCTTTAATCAATCCAGAGAGACTATTCTTCAGTCAATGTGGAGCATCCAGCAATACACATAATAACTTGGTCATAAATAGTGTCAATTGAGGGTGCAATACTTTTATTGTGAGGATTTTATTGCACAGAACAAAAACTATTTTCAAATAAAACTCTTTGTCTTCTGGCTGTTTTTACCACAGTTGGAAAAAAGCAATGAATTATTTTTTTTTTTCTTTGTGAAAATTTGCAAGCAATAATCTATCTGACAGCACAGAGAACTCTCAGAAAACTGTTCTAAGAAATCAGTGACGTCAACTTTGATTTGATAATGTGCACACAGTATCCAAGAAAATTAATTAATAGAGCTCCAGGAGGCATAATACCTGCAATGTAATCACTGGATTAACCTGCCATTCGTAGCACACGATATTACTCATGTTGTGTAGGAAAAACTACATGTTTCCTGTTTTTCCATGGTGAATTGATATACTTTTGAATAATTTCTACAAAAAAAAATTGATATAGACATAAACTTTGCTTCTTTACTATTTCAAAAAAGGGATGGATTTTCTGAGCATTTTGAGGACATGCTGGGAATTGAGAGGGTCAGCAAAATGGTAAAAAATGCATTGGGAGAGGAGCCCATCTCTTCCCCCAGGCCAAAGAAAGGGCACACAGTCAGGGAAGGCAGCACCCATGACCCCAGCAAGCCCTATCCCTCCAAGATTTCTCTTCCAACTCGCAGGCATAGAGTCATACAACATGGAAACAGACCCTTCAGTCCAATTCATCCATGCTGACTAAGTTTCTTGAATAAAACTAGTTCCACCTGCCAATGTTTGGCCCATATCCCTCTAAACCCTGCCCATTAATTTACCTCTCCAAAAGTCTTTTCAATGTTATAACTGTACCTGCAACCAACACTTCCTCAGGCAGTTCATTCCATAGATGCACCACTCTCTGTGTGAAAAAGTTGCCATCAAATCCCTTTTAAATCTTTCCTCTCTCACATTAAACCTAATCCCTCTAGTTTACATATTTCTTCATATTCTCTTCTTAAACAACAACACCTTTCTATCTGCTTATTTCCTGGTTACTTACACAATATAGAGACACAACGTTCCAGTTTACATTGGGCTACTGTAACATATCATGGGCACAGAGTTTGTTATTTAATTGCCTTGTGTTAAAAAGCAGCATTGTTAAATGTAGTGGCCATATGCTATGATTGTAAAATATGTCCCTTATCATAACCCTGAACACTGTTAGGCTGTGTTTGTTCATCAGCATGAAAGTAAGTGCAACTCAGCAATAATATCAATGTTTCCATTAATGTTTAATATCTTTAGTAGGGAATGTATGGGAGGCCAGATAAAGTCAATCATTTACTGGTGTTCAATTTAGCTGTTTTCCTGTCTTTAATATGTACACAGACTTTGGCTGTCTAGTTCCTGTTAAACTATCGATACTCCAAGACTATTCATACTGTTTCCCAGATGTAAGTTTCAGTGCCAGTCTCAGTGTTGTGATGTATTGTCTTATAAACGTCTAATGGTGAATTGAGGTAATGCCATTTGAAAAGGCTGTGAAAGTAAATGATGCTAGATTGGAGAATTCTTAAATCCCAAAAGTGCTGAGTGTCACAAACTCAATAGTCGTCATGTCTGCATGACTTCAAAACCAATAAACACTCTTCTGTCTATAAATAATTTGTTATGTTATTATAACATTCTCACTGTACAGGGAGGGCATTACCCATACCTCAGACTAAGTTAAAATTTCTCAAATTTCCAGTTGAACTTTATATTTTCACTTAACAAACTAATAGGGCATCTTTTCTTTTTTCTCAGCCATTATCCGGCTATAACACACTTATTGCTTTTGCATTGCCTAGTAAGCAATGCCCCTCACAGGGGAATAAGTGGTGTAGCATTGCACAAAGCTAACTATAATTGAAAAATAAACATAAGATAAAGCCATTTACTTGGAAGGGTGCAGCTCCAACAACACTCACAAAGCTTGACACCATCCAGGACAAAGCCCACTTGACTGGAACCATATCCACTCCCCAGTAGCAGCAGTGTGAACTTCTACAAGAAGCACTGCAGAAATTCACCAAAGATCCTGAAGCAGCACTTTCTAAACCCACAATCACTTCCATCTGGAAGGACAAGGGCAGCACATACACTGGAATACCACTACCTGAAAGTTCCCCTCCAAGCCATCCTGGCGTGGAAACATATCACTATTCCTTCACTGTTGCTGGGTCAAAATCATGAAATTTCCTCCCCAACAGCTTTGTGGGTCAACCTATAGCATGTGGACTGCTGCAGATCAAAAAGGCAGCTCACCACCATCTTTTCAAGGGCAATTAGGGACAGGCAATAAATATTGGCCAGCCAGCAATATCCTTGTCCCACGAGTGAATAAAACAAATTATTGTTACCAAAATACCACAGGAAGGAATGAGGGAAGGGAGGAGCAGAATTGGCAGCCTCTCTGGACAGACCTAATTTTCCTGAATATTTTACAAAGTTCATTCTGTGTCTCATGGAGTGATCTGTATCCTTGCCCATTTTATCACAGATAACTGTGCTTCTCTCACATGCCAAGACGGGTACTCAGTATTCAGGGTAACGATTATCCATTAAAAGGTTGTGTTGGAGCAGTGAACTTGTCATTTAATCATCCACTCTTCTTCTGAATCCTTAATTATCCACTTTCCTTCATGTATTTTGATATGACTAATATTGCTAGGGGATGCATTTCTCCAAAATAAATTGTCATTATAATTTCTTTGCATCAGTACTAAATTTGATGGGTTAAATTTTTCTTTTTCACTGCATAGAATCCAAAGATAAAGTGGCAAAAATCTGAGGAAATTTGAGGTTTGTGGCTGAGATGGAATTGACCTGGGCCAATTTTTAAATGGCAGCAGTCTTGCCTAGAATTGTGGACTAAGGAGATAAGATGGAAAGATCCAGACGTTTGGAAGTCCTGTGCTCTTGCACTACTGTGATTGGAGCTGACCACCAGGAAGTGACAAGGACAGAAAGTGCAAATTACTTGAGAAAAAAAATTGTTGAAGGCATCATATAAACACAAGTTCTTGTTGCTGTTATACTTCTTGACAAAATATGCTACAGATGCAGCAACTAGCTAATAAAGATCCTCACATACATGTACAGCATGGAAACAGACCCTTCGTTCCAACTCATCCATGCAGACGAGATATCCTAGCCCCATTTGCCAGCATTGGCCCATATCCCTCTAAACCCATCCTATTCATATACCCAATCAGATGCCTTTTACATTGTACCAACCTCCAGCACTTCTTTTGGCAGATCAGTCCATACATGCACCACCACCCTCTGCGTGAAAAAAGTTGCCCCTCAGGTAATATCTTCTTCACCCCAGGCTCAGGACAGCACTGCAAATAAAGTTTCACAATAGACCAGCCCACAAACTGTATCTGACCCAAGAATGTTCCCAACACAGTGACATGTTCTCTCTAAATGAATCTGTCGATACTTAAATGTGTGGCTACTTCACACTGCTGAATAAGTAGGTCACTTGCATTATTAGCTTCAGGTACCTTTGAGGCTTGAAAGTCAACAAGAATCGGTCTGATTTACAATTGTAGAATGCAGTGTTTAAACATCAGCAGATTTTTCAATCTGTTCGACTTGATTGCAGATTTTATCATGATTGGAATTCCTCACTTTGATGCATCGATTGTCATCAGAGCTAAAATCGTTATTTTCCTTATCAAAAATTGTTTTCCACAGCAGCATTCAAAGGAACCATAGTTCGACAAAAAGGCAGTGAGCAAGCCTATGATTATGAGGAGCCGTACATGTGCACTCGCTAGTGAAAGTTGAAGATTACTTCAAATAATCTATTCTGGATGCAGGTCTGTGTCAGTGCAGCAGTCAGGGGGCAGATCTGATCTGGTGTGACAGGCAGTGATGAGTAATTGCTCTAATTATGCTCCTATCCTCCAGATCAGCTGGAGAAAGATGATGTCGCAACTACTTTCAGAGGGCAGATCAACCCCACAATCTGACATCCATGACAGCAGCGCATTCATATTAATAGAAGGTAATTTAGAATTGCTGGCATTCAACAGGGAAGGTACACGCAGGAGTGCAGCAAACCCTGGGAAGTTATACAAAGATAAGGAGCTCATTAGAGTGTCTGGGTTTTACTGACTTGCTACTGCAGTAAGCTGGTGGAAAATGACAAGCACACCGCATGTCACAGGCTGGGTGACAGTTTACATTTTCCTTTCTCCCTCATTGTCAAGGGATACTGTGATCACGATTTCAGTATTGCCACATTATTTCAAATAATATATCAAAAATGTTATTACGTTTTGTACAGTTCTTGTAAATGCGTGGCTAGCCATAACCTTGACAGATTGGCACAAAAATAAAACTCACATTAGCACCGCTATTCAGTCAACTTTTCATGACGATTTCATTTCCTGCAGTGGCTTAGTGCTTGATAAATTCCAATAAAGATTTACTAGTGTTAATGCTTAACATAGCATTTCACCACCAGGTTAACAATTGCATTAAAATAGGGCACAAAGGAACTACACACAAAGAAGAAGAATAAAGGAAGTAGGAGTTGGTAGAGTAAGTGAGAAACAAATGATTTTCTGGGATTTTCCAGTTGTACCCCTATCTCTCATTGGGTGTGGGGCACTCTTTAACTACCTGGAGTTGTCAGGGTTAAAAATAAAACAGTTTTATAAAACAGCAATACAACTGTTCTGGAGTTCTATTCTGAAGTAGAGAAGAAAAATCAGACTAATATATGGCATTCACAAATTTTGCTGTTCTCTCTCTTTGCATACCAGAAGTCCAGGCAAGCCCAGAGGTCTTCCCTGCCTATATCTAACCTCAGCAGAGTGCATTGAAAAATGGACGCACCTGTTTCCATTGTGCTTCTTTCAATCTGGAAGGACACTAATTGGTCCTCCAGTTTCAAATGCCTGCCTGTCGTCCTTATCTGGATGGTGAGCCCACCCTCTGGACATTAATTGTGCTTTCTAGGGAAACTCATAACAAGGACTTGTTTCCAATACAGCTTGGGGTGCTGATCCACATTTTGGCTTGATGGCGAGATTCTTAAGATTCAATTTAAATCAATGTGTGGAACTGGAATATCCATAGCAACAAACCGATTGACAAACTACAACCAGAGTCCTGTTACAGCCAGAAATAAGTACGCTAAGTTATGGAGAAAGCTTTATCCCTTCCTGAAAACCAGGATCAAGCGCAAGACCTTGACCAAACCATGTTCTGAATAAACTGGCAGTGCCACTTCAACTGCCACCAGACCACTTCCAGATTCACAGAGTTAAGGATAATGTCAAACTGAAAGAAAACCTTTATATAATGTAGCAAAAAAAAAGTGTTAACCAAAATCCTGGAAACATTTTTAAAAAGACCAAAAAGAGGAAGAGAATAAATTGTGAATTAAGAAGAAATATGAAAACAGACAGTAAGAGTTTCTTTAAATATATGAGGAGATAACCTGCAGGATAGATAAACTGATGAAGTGCCCCAGGGATCAGTGCTAGTGCCATAATTATTTACAATACTATTTATGACTTGGATGAGGGAAGTAACTATACTGTCACCAAGTTTGTGGATGACACAAAATGCATTGGAAGGAAATTTGTAAGGATGACACAGAGTCCTTAGAGACATTTTAACAGGTGAGTTGGAATATGAAAAGGTTAAGTTAATTAAGGGTCAAACCTTTAGCCAGACGGTCAGTAAGAAGCAAACTCGCAATGTATGTGGGAACTAATGAACAAGGTTTCCAGACTATCAAAGTTAATAGATAGAAGCCAGATTATCAGTTGCAGAAGAAATTCAATTAACACAATATGTTGTAAATTGGCTTTCATTGAAAGAAGTTTATGTCTAGAACACTGAACATTATTGCAGGTATTTCATTTTACTTTAAGGAAACGTATGAAGAAACAAGGAAAAAGGTGCATCAGGAATACAAGTGACTAGCCACAAGTGGCCATTCTAGATCAGCAATTACTCTTTCATAAATGAGTTGGAGTGAATGAGAATCAAATAGCACTAATACTCATGGTTTATTGCAGAAAGATATCCCGAACCTCGCATTAATTTTTGAAGACAGAGTAGAAGAGGTGAGCCATATCCTCTTTTGCTGAGAGAGATTAGAATAGTTTTCAAAAGCCTGATGCAACACCTCCTTGATGTTGATGAAGGATTGAAGCTGGAAGTTCTTTCTACTACTACAGTAGTTGTTCTAGAACAAATGCCTGATATTGTTGAATCTGAACCAAGACTGGTCACCAGAAAATGACAGAGAATTCTAGTATTGCCATGAATTTTAAGGAAGGCATAACATCTCTGAAACTGCAACTGCCATTCATCAATAAGCTGGTGACACTGCAGATCACGTTAAATATTTCCTGGCTGCTGAGAAGCTGACAACATTGGAGAGAAAGTGAGAAGAACCATTACTAACCAGAAGAAAAATTCCTACCATTTTAGCAAGAAAAATCATAATTTCTTCTTCAGAATGTTCAGTTGGAAATATAGCTGATTGAACTTCATCCTTTCACGTAGGAACAGCTAACAGCTTAAATTTCACCAGAGTGCAATAAAGGAGAAGAAAAAGAAAGCAGACAAGATAAAACAAAATCTCTATCCATCATCTTTTGATGGCGATTAAGAGGCAGAAATTTCAGTCTACTGGTGGCAGTGCCTTCTAAGGAGAAAATTCTCAAAAGCATACCAACTACACATTCTCCAAGATAGCCAAGAACACAGTTGGTGATTGGCATCTCTGATGATGCAGTAGAAGTAGCAGTAGTGCATAAATGTAAATACATTGTTGATAGACTTGAGGGAGATATGAGAGGTTAATAGTAACGATGTTAATAGCTAATAACTTTATTAGTTTATAACAGCATTTCTTAATATCAAAGTCACAAGTCATGAAGTTAAAGCAACTCCCATAATCTCCTGACGGAAATTCCAGTGCTGTATTGGAGAAGTACTGCATTGCTAAAAGAGCCAGCTTTCAGGTAAAATGTTGCATGTAAGCCCTGCTGCTCTCTTGGGTGGATGCAAAATATCCCTTGAGACTAATTTCAGAAGAACAATGTGTTATGCCCCAGTGACCTGATTAATATTTGCGCCTCAATCAACATCACATGAAATAATGGATTGTTGTCACATTACTGGTTTGGAATCCTGCTGTGCGCAGATATGGGGGCAGCGTTTCCTGCATTATAGCCATTAGTACACTTCAGAAAGTACTTCTTTAGCAATAAAGAGTTTTGTGATGTCTTGTATCGATCAATAATGATTTAGAGAATCAATATTTATTTTTTCAATACAGTGTTGTTGGTGCACATTATACCGTTTGCCCACTGGGTAAACCTTTTCAATATTAATTATTTTGAAGCATAAACACAGAGAATCCATGTGCTGTCTCTATTATGCACCTCAACAAGCTGTTAAGCACTTTATGTAATTCATTCCTATAGAATATAATAGTTAACCACACAGAACAGGAAGATTCCAGCGCAATTGTTAGGGTAAGGTGAATTAGCTCCTCTCAATCAGAGTGGCAGGAATGCTTCCCTTAAGGAGTTAGCACCTTGGTCAATGTCTTGCCTCATGCACAAAACAAAATTATGAAGTGGAAAATGTGGAAAGAGAGTTGGCATCTGTGGAACTAAATTCAGTGTGAGTTATCTAACTGAGTTGTTTCAGATGATTGAAAGATTTGATTGAGCTGATAAATGGAAGCCAATTCCTCTGTTTGGTGAGTCTAGGACAGAGGGAGAATCAGGCCATTCAGTTGTGATACCAGGAAGCACTTCTTCACTCAAAGAGCAGTTAAACATGAACATTTACCCTCAGAAAGCTTTTGAGGATGGTGGTCAATCAAAACTTTCAAAACTGAGATTGACCAATTTTGTTAGGAAGAAGTATTAGGTTTTAGGCAGTTAGAAGGAGTTACAATACATGAACCATGATCTAATTGGATTATAGAACTAGAGCCAGGAGCTGAATGGCTTCTCCTGTTCCCATGCCCTTATCTTACTCAGGATATGAGATAGAAATACAGGAGATAATAAAAAGACTGTTCGAATGTTTTTACCACACGTTTTAGGTATTCTGAGTTGGATTGATTTTCTGCCAATTTTAACACCCCATTTCCCTGAAGACCTTTCTTGCTCCTGTAAAACAGTTCACTCAGCACTGATTTTCTTCTGTTACTTCAGCAAGTGACAATTCTTTAATTTGAGCATGCTTTGGCTATTTGTTTACAAGGGTATCACATCTGAGCCCAGGCCTGTCCTCGTGGAGCATGGACATTTCCAGCTGAGATGGCAAGAGATGATGCAAATGATCAACAATAGCATAGTGGCCAAGTTTATGCTTCATAATCTGGGAGTTGAAGATCAAAGCCAGTGATAGCACACCTATTGACATATCAGCCCCACCAGAATGTTTTTAATGTAACTGTACAATCCCGAAATTTCATCTGTTACCAGTTTTGTTTTTGTTTTCATACATGAATGCCATCTCCCCCCACATGTTTCCTCTATACTGGCAATCAAGTGAACAGTTCAGGGTACCTATGAAGCAAATAGACACAGTGGGATGAAACCCTTATCTTGTCCCTCCAAGCTCACTTGTCACTCCTTGAATTGGCTGACTGAACGTAATAAGTAGAGAAATCAGGTTATGACTATCAACTGCAGGTCTTCACTGTCATGTTTGAGATTCAAGGGCAAATATTATGCAGCAGAAACCAGGCAACATAGGGAACATTTATTTGCTTTCAAAATGAAACAAGATTTTATTCCAATTCGATTTGGCTGCAGTTGAAATCCCGTCAGAGTGTTTGGTAAGCAATGTGACAATGTTACCTCATGATAAATTGCTTAGAAAACATAAAGTTGACTTTGCTATCCAGAGTTACTGCTGAGGTCTCCTGCCTGAAGTCCATAAGCTTGCTACATCAACAAGAATTAATGCTTGAAGCCATTGAAAAGAAGCATTGCACATGTATTAACATTTCAATGACACACATTCAGACATTATGCTGTATTTATAATTGGAAATCTGTTTACCAAGATAGGAATGTCAGTGGGATAGGAAAGTAATGTTTGCTAAAAAAAAACTAAGTGCATCCAGAAGAAAGTGTAGGTTAAGGTCAAACTTACAGCAATGACAAAGCTAGCAACATTATTATCATCATCTTACAAATTGTACACTAACAAGTACCAAAGGGCAACAAGGATTGGTGCATTTTTTCCTTCAATAAATTTCCAAGTTATCCAATTAAAACTTAATTCTCAATTCTATCTCAGAATATGGTAATTGTTTCATGTCACATGATTTCCTAATATAGATTCTTTCAGTTCCATATTCCAGTCCTACTCCGGGTCCTGAGCACTCCAGTGTTGCACTGAAGGAGTTTTACTGTGAAGGCACTGACTTTTGGGTGGAACTGAAGGCCACTGTGCCCTCTCAGGTAGACAGTAAAGATCTTATTGCACCATTTTGAAGAAGGTCATGATGATTTGTCCCTGAATGAAAGGCCATTGTTTATTCCTTGATAGATACAACAGAGAAACAGAGTACAGGTATGCCCCGCTTTTCCAATGTTCGCCTTATGCCACTTCGCTTTTTCAAAAGGCCTACCTTAGTACCTGTTTTCATGAATCCGGAGAGGATTTTTGCTTTTCCAAAAAATCGCAAACTTTTTCCCATATAAGTCATGCATCTTTATTTTACACCATTTTAGGCTTACGAAAGGTTACCTGGGAACACTGTACTTTCAGATGGCAGGGATACCTGTACCTAATTGTTATCCTGATTCTGTTTGAGAGAATGTACTGGCTGCCTTGTTACAAATATAATTACAGGGACTATATTGTCAAAGTCTATGAATACCTACAGGTTTCTGTGATGTAAGGTGCTTATGAAAAGCATTATGTAAATGCAAGCTCTTCTTTTCTATTATCCAAACCAATACCACAGCCAAATGTCATAACCAGGTGGGTCATATACTCCTCAAAGCCCCACTCCTTCCAGTCCTTCCAGTGGCTTGAATGTCATTACTCTTCCACTCTCTGTATTGTCCAACTCACTCATCTTTGGCGTCAATGTGATATTGTACCATCTGGCATCCAATTCAAGAGTAATAAATATTACCAATCACCTGTGCAAAACTACAAGAAGCATGGAACGATGCAGCACTGAAGGAGACTATCATGCCTATCCTGTCTCATTGTCAAAATGATCCAATTATTCCTATTCAGTTTGCTCTTTCCTAAATACTTTGGGCTGTTTTTCTATTTTTACTTATACATTCAATTATCTTTTGGAAGATATTATTGAATCTGATTCTTTATTCCCTTCAGAGAGTGCATCTTGAAATGCTTCCCTGTTAATATTTTTTCTCCTGTATTTGATGTCAGCAACATGTCCACCTAACAACGTAACAGTCAGGATTTGATTTTAAAGTCTCCTCACAATGCCCCTGAAGCCATTTCATCAGTTCAGTGACCCTCACTTGATTCACACCAGTGCTCCAGTTCCATCATCTGTCCCCAATTAGTTTCCCACATGATGCAAAGTTCTATGTGGTTGGGTCTACTGAGATGGGGAGCGAGGCTGCCCGGTCTTGTGGTACGCAAAACTGCTGAACGCTTCATAAAATGGGAAGCTTTCATCCCATCTGGCTGTGCTAGATTCATACACAGCTCCTGGAAGTGAATAGAGTTCTAAACTACAATGCCACTCAGTTTTATCACTGAATAACGATTACAAAGGTATATTTTAAATTAAGTTACAGGAACACTTGAAATGACAATGAATTGTAAGTGTACAATTAACACGTGAATACAATTTCTCTGATATTTTAACAAGAACATGACATCCTTTGAAAGAGTGTCAAAATGTTTGAACATATTATATTAATTTCCAAGATTTTTTTCAATATTGAGTGAAAATAGATTAAACTTTTCTATGCATATATCATAATTCACGTTGAAATATAAAAAGGTATAAACACAACATGGTTAAAAGTGTTAGCATGTGTCTTCAGTGTGAAGCTGACATTCAGATTCACCAGAGAACTCCGAGATAGCAGCCAAACATGTTACTAGGAAAGGATCTGGACTTGTTTTTTGGTCCCGGAAGAGGTGAGCTGTTGTATAAGAAATAAAAAATAAAACTATTCATGCTATTGTTGAAAAAAGAGATGTGTTGCTGAAACTTTTCATCTTGCCAACTGTGAGGGCAAATGCCAAGAATGATGACTTTCACCATATAACAACAATTTGTATAACAGGCAAAAATGGTACTGATTACTTGTTAGATCAACTGGATTGCTGAGCCATTGCCATGAAGAAAGCTATTGGACACTATAGGCTCACCAAGTCCTTGACTAATTCCATGGCAATGTCTTAGCCAATTTGCTACTTATTTTTCTCTACCTAAATTGTTGTGATGACTTGAAATTTTGGAATTCTTGCATTTGTCCTGATGAGAAAAGGTGGAAAGCTTTGACAACACATCTCCCTCAGCAAAGTTTAAATTCAATTATTGATGTTAATTTTCTGAATAAGATAAAGTCACCAAGCCACAGTGTTGCTCTCCCATTAAGAGGGAGATGACTAGTGGGTTATTTAACTTGAGTGTTACTATGTTTCAGGTGAGTGGAGAGGTTAGAAAGAGAGTCTTTCATACCAACCTTAGCCGGAGTGAGAATTGAACCCAGGTTGCTGGTGTCTCGCTGCGTTGAAACTATTCATCCAGCCAACTGAACCCCTGACAAAGGCAGTACATTAAACTGCTGTAGCCACATACTCAGCCCAGGGCCTCCTGTCAATACCATTTTAAAGAACTGCATCAAAAATACAATAGTTTTTCTTTTAGTAAAGAAACTTCCCTATTCTCCACTTTGCAATGTCAAACAATCCATGAAAGGTTGAATGGATTCAGGAATTTGTTAGAAGTTTACCCACAATTTGAAGTAGGAGAAAGTGAGGACTGCAGGTGCTGGAGAAGTGCTCATGCCCGAAACGTTGATGATTCCTGAAGAAGGGCTCATGCCCAAAACGTCGATTCTCCTGCTCCTTGGATGCTGCCTGACCTGCTGAGCTTTTCCAGCAACACATTTCAGCCACAATTTGAAGTACTCATTTAAAAACAATTGATTTAGTTAATTTAAAAGAAACACAACTGCTGGGTTCTTGCTTGTATGCTTCAATGATCACTTAAAGGGTGGAAGTAGTTTATGAACTTAAGAATATGCCAAGATAAGGAAACCCCAGGTAGATTAAATGAAATTAAAAAGCAAAAGGTTTCAATAAGAGTCTATGCCATTAGTCTCAGTGAGCATGCCTTTCTGCTTGATCCCTATCTATCTTCTCACCATATTGATTAATTCCTCCTCTTTCCAAAATCACATGTTGTTGCCTCCTGGATACTTTCAAACTGTATTTCATTGAATTATACAGCACGCATGACACAGATATATATGATTTGGCTCAACTACTCCACATTTCACAAGAAATTCCCCCATCAGCACCCCATCCAAATCATTTACAAAGAAATATTGATCGGTTAACTGTCAGCAAAAAATTGGCAAATGGAGTATAATGTGGGAAAATGCAAAGTTGTTTATTTTGGAAGGGAGAACAAACGGTCAGAATATTAATGAAGGTCAGAATATTAATGAAATGGAGAAAAGTTGCAGAAAGCCACAACAGAGGGATTTGGGGGTACTTGTGATAAAACTCAGAAACATAACCTACAGGTGTAGCTAATGCAACTTGGGATCTTTGCTGTTTGAAACCATTGCTCTAGTGAATAATTGGCCTGGACTAAATCTATCAATTCCTTCATAATCTAGAACTCTGTTGTTTGAATATGTTGATGTGAATTTTGATTTGAAACACACTGGTTTACATATTCCAGTTACATCTTCATTAAATAATACAACCAATGTTGGTCATCAGTCAGGTTTTCTCCATTTTCTACCAGAGGTTGAAAAACATGATTAAAGATCCAAACGAGTTTCTTGTTACGTGGGTACTATGTATAGAAGACTATGGCAGTAACAGTTTTATAAACCCTGCCAAATCACTGCAACCATATATGTCGGTAAAGCAGACCTGCACAGGAGTGAAATTATATCCATGGTAGTTAATCTCATTCACTTTCACAATATCATTGTCCCTTTAATATTTTCTTTCCATTCAATCGTCTGTATGACCTTTACGTGAACCCATGAATAATAACTTAAGATTGACAATAACCAAGTGATCGTTTTGGACAGTTAGAATAGGATTTTGAGACTAATAACTGCAGAGGAATCATACAATTCTATCCAATCTGTCATGATGGGACCAGGATGGCAGACAGCAGTGAGTCAGGCAAAACAGATTGTGTTTGTAAACTTTTCGTCATTCTTTTTCAACATAGATCAACCTTTCACTTCCTCACGCAAGAAAGATGATATTTGAAAATATCGCCCTTCCACTGAAGAAAGTTAGATATGAAGCAAAATCCTTACTTTGCAGTGATGTGGAGAATACTCTTTCAAAGTGAAGGCAACATAGTCACTAAATAAAATGCAAATTAGCATTACTGAGCTCTAATACTGTCTGTATTGGAATCCAACCAAGACAGTATCTCCCTGCCATTCACATAGGCTATTTGTCAAAATACCACACGCTGTTTATTAACTTAATGAAGAAGGAAGACCGGTGCTACCATACAGGCTGATTCTTTTATTTGACAGCCTATCAGGAATACTTCAGAACGTGTTACATACATTCCACTAGTGCACAGAAGCACGTGGGAAAGGCCTGTGGTAAGGTTTATGCAATTTAAAATAATGTAGCGCGGATTTTTATTCCTCGAGGCTTGAGAGGAAAATCGTAGAATGGAAAGCAACAATGAAAAAATCACTCGCAGCTACTAAAATGAGTTGAGTATTGTTAGTGCACAATAATATTAAATCTGAAATTGTCATCTTGGATCCTCTTCAGTTTTATATTAAAAATTTGTAGTATGTCTCCAATTTATTCAACAGATGCTGGAATGTGTATTTTGTGATATTTATTCTTAAGTTACAATTAGTATGTTAAAATGTATAGTTTGTTTCTTGTGTGGTGGAAAATCTATGTAAAGTACTATAAAAAACATTCAAATGTAAATGAAGTGTATTTAAAGTACCCCCTGTCTGTGGACTCCAAAGTGCTCCAATCAGCAAGGATCCATTTAGTTAAAGGTTAGTACCCTCTGACATCCCATATCAGAGAGCATCACTGGAGTTTTCCTACTTTTGTACTGGTCAGTCAGCAATCGTTCAGACATTGAAGTGAATGCTGGGAAGTACACAAGTGAGGAGTCAGTCTTATTTTACACATATCCCTACCCAGGTAGTTTTCATTGAAAAAGGATGCCCAGTTACAAACATGCTGCCATTTTTACTGAGTGATAGGAGCTAACACTCCATACAAATGGACAGTGTTCTTCTTTCTTTTCAATTCTGGTCCTTTTCATAACTTGAAGTATTGCAAAAACATCTTTGGTGCTTAATGGATATGTTCAAGTTGACAGATCTGAGTAATTACAACTACAAAAATCCACAGCAGAGCTTAAGCTCTGATGCAAAAATGTTATGTTGAAATCAGCAGTATGGGAATTTATCAGTCATTTACAATTAAATGCACTTTATTTAAAATGATTTAATTTAGCTTTTTTGTACTAGGCATTAGACGCCATGTTTTTTCACCCCATCCTGCAGTCTTTCCCCTCCTCCACGAAACTCACCCACACCCACAATAACAAAATAGCATTTTAGCAAAGGAAGTTTATTTTAGCACAGTGTTGTTAAGAAAGCTTTCAGCATTTAAAAGTATACCTCTCTCTCAAACATCAGATTGGTCAGAGAAGTTCTGCCACAGCATCTCATTTTTAATTGTTTTCCAGAAAGTTGCACTCACGTTACTAAGGAATTGTTTGCACTTGACAATTTGAAATAATTAATGACTAAGATTACCTGATAGGTAAAATGAGATTGTAATTTGCACCCTCTATCAGTCAGCATTAACAAGTGGCAACGCAGTCAGGCAGGAAGTTTGACATGAATGTGCCTCTGTGACTGGTCGCAGGTGTGTTTTTACAATAAGCATCTTTGTCAATCTCTGTAGTTAACGGACAATTTAATTAATTGCTTCACAAGAGAATGGTGTCTATAGGCATCTTGGAAGTAGACGTTCCATTGGATTTTCCAAAATTATGGAGACTACTTGCTTTTTTTAAAAAAGTTGATCAGCTATGATTTCACGGAATAGCAGTGCAGACTTGATGGGCTGAATGATCTGCTCCTACCCCTTCTGGTCATACCTTTCATTTCTCCAGTTTTTCCTCAAGATCTGAAGTCAGTGTCAAAATCCCAGGGAAAAAAAACAATGATTTGTGTCATGAGCAGTAAACTAATTCAAATGATGCCAAACAGAAATGTAGCCCAGAGATGGCAAACAGTTAAAGCTGCTGGAGTCACGATGTGTAATCTTCGAAATGAAATGTAGATTGTTATATGATAGCAGGACTGGGTATAAAACCACTGAACCTTGAATAAGTTACAGCTCAGCTTCATGTTTTTTTAGTGTCATGCGCTTGGCCCAGAGGCTGAATTTCCACTTCAACCACCCACTCCCGCCCTATCTCTGTACTGTCTCTAAGTAAAGTCAAAGCATTGTTTATTGTGAGCATGAGATCAACAAAAAGTTCAGAACTACAACTAGCAGGCCATGTGGCCTGTCTCAAAAACCAATACACCTCAATTACCTGCCTTGGCGAAAAATTGATTGAATGCCCACTTCAATGTTGCCGCTCTATTGGTTTTTGTGACATCCCACAAATTCATTACACTTTGCCTCAAAAGAGATATGAACCGTGCTTCTTCTAAAGTGCAGAACCCACCTCCTGTTTCTGCGAGTCGTAGCAGTCTTAAAAATATTAGTTTAACTGTTCTCCAAATGATCTGGAATGCTTAGATGATTTTTTTCCCCAGTTTTTATCCACAGTAAATATCTTCAACCTGTCCACACTGCCTTTATTTATCGTTTCAAAGGATGGGGATGTCCCTGGTTGCTTTCATCCCTATGTGACAATACTGGAGTCTACACACATGAGGGTAGAAATTTGTCAAGAGGCAATGTATAAATGAGACGGTACAAAATTGGCTGCCTGTTACATGCCCTACTATTTCATTGCACAGGGTCAAGCAGGATGTACAACAACCAGACTATACCATGCTGCCTGTATTGCACTATGCCCCAGGGAACTTTACAACTCATTGTTACCTCTAATTCTATTTTCTAAGCATTCTATGATTCAGTTAGCTTGCCACACATATAACTGCCGACAACTGTACTGTTGGGACTGATTCTTGATAGCAACAGGCTTTGAAGGTAATGGAGTTTCCATTGAGTGCAGTAGTTTTGCCTTGGCAGGGTCCCCTCCAGCCCCGTTGTCGGGCTTGGTATTCAGTCAGGGAAGGGGACCCCAGACAAGCCCCAGCAACTGGTACGTTAGCGGGGAATGTGGTAACTGAGAAGTGTTGGGGGCTGATTCCTGACATCATGTGGCAGGGGGAGAACGGAGTATTGGTGAGGGCATGTGGGGGCTTGGCCTGACCTTCTCCACCAAGCTGCTCTCACCTTCCTTCAGCCGGCAGGTTTCTCAAGCTCTACAAAACTACTCTCTCCACAGTCCACAGCCAGGATTATAGCTACAAAGCCTTTTTTAAAAATACTAAATTAGCCAACTTACCTCAGAGAGCAGGTTAGTTGGCAGCACTCTTATTCTGCCTCCCATGAACCTAGGAGTGGTCTTGTGGATGACAATCTCCATATTGTTAAGCTTTCAGCATTTCATTCAACATTGCCATATTTGAGGTTAAGGTTCAGCCGTTGATTGGGGGAGAAACAGGAGATTGGCACTTAGAAATAATGGTCATCTGAAGTCCAGGCTTGATGGGCTGAATGGCCTTGTTGTGCACCATAACCATACTGTGATTGTGTCTGCCATTGACGAATAGTCTATATTGCCTTGTCCTGCAGTCTTGAAGCCTCTGCGGAGAAAAATAATGTTTGCATTGCCTTTGATTAACAAATCAACGAATATTTGAAGTTGGTCCACAAAATGTCCCATTGAGATTCCCAGGTGATCATCCCCATTATAATTGAATTGTATTTGCAAACATCATTCCTGACTCCAGTATATAGCCCTGTCGATTTGAGTTGTAACCTCTCTGCACTGCCACATGTGCACTCGCATATGGAGTTAGACAGCCGTGAATTGAGCCATATTGCCCTGAACCTGTATCATAATGTGACCCATCTGATCAACGTAGCTCTTTCATTAATCAACTATGCATGCTCGGCCAGCAGTGACTTGTTGAAATATTGGTTCTTCGCAGCAGCATTTCAATGAAGGAAGAATTATGATTGTTTTGAAAGAATACAACCTTTCGGGTACATTTAATACCAATAAGAACAATGCATTAAACAGTCGCTGCTTAAACAGTAACAGGAAGAGAAAAAAAAGCAATTTAATCAGTAATTCATTAATGGTAAACCAAGTCCAAACTTATCTTCTGAATCCATTAAAATTACTATATGAATATCTATCCAACAACTTGAATCAGCTTTTGCTCTGAAAGTTCTACCCAGAAAAGGGATTTATGATGACGTGCAGTTGGTATACTAAAACACATCCATTTTGATAGCACATCTCACAACTTCAGAGCAACCCAAAACCTTTTACAACTAAAGCAATTTTTTTTAAGTGAATTTGGACTGTGGAAGTATGGAAGCTAATTTTCATGCCAGGTCCGACAAACAGAAATGACTAGGCCACCTTTATTTCAGTAATATTAGTTGAGGAGTAAATATTTGGCACAGGACACTGGGGAGAATTCCCCACCTCTTCTATGAAATGTATCATTGATTAGACTACCCCTTCAATGTTTCTGCCAACTGCTATCTTTTAGATTGTGATTTGAAGGTTAAAATAAACTTTAAAATAATTCTGAAAGTTGCCTGGGAAGAAATAAACCTTCTGGCTCATTATAAATGAGATTTCAAACAACTGAGATTGGTAAGGGTAGAAAAAGTGTGTGACAATCTATATCCAGGAGTTAGGGTTTGATTTTGGATATAGACTGTACAAAACTCAGAGGGAACCTTGTGCTGTGAACACACTGACAGAAAGATATCAAACTGGCCCATTTTCTGTTCAATTTTTGTACCTTTCAAACTTGTCCTGTTAAATCTATGAATGTCCCAATATGGGACTGAGACATGATGATACACCAAACTGTTTTTCAGTCCTGGGTCAGAGTTGGGACATGGATAATAAATAATACTGTTTAACACAATGCAAATGTGTTTACTGTCATTGATGCACATTGGACATTTTAAGTAATTTAATTTGGCAAATGTTGCTCTGACTGAACACATAATTTTCTCTCAGTTTGTTTTAATTGTGTGTATTATCAGTTTTAATAAAGTCTGGTTTATACATAAAAGGGTGCAATAAAGAATAGTGTGATAAATCAGATGATTAATTAGTCTGCCTGCATCATTTGTTTTAATTAATTTAAAATGCAATCTCATGTACCAAAATTAAAATATGTTCTTCTACAAACTTGTAATTGTGGTTTTTCACAATAATCTATCTGATCCCCTTCCCAGCACCACCCCCATGCCAGACACCTCTGCTTTGTTTTGTTCAGTATGTATACTTGTCTAATACCACAGTGACATCCATTGACTATATCATGTATTGCAGCACTGATTAAATATTGACAATCTCAATGACAGATTCAATGTGCTATCCATTTCTTTGGTGGAGACATCCTGTGATGCCAAAGCCAAACCTTTCTAAAGACATTCCTTTCACACTGAAAAACAAGGAGAAAAAAAATGATATTTTGTTCACAGGAGGAGACAACTCATGACTGCACATTGCAACAATCAAAACGAAAATGAAACAATCATTGAAAAACCTCTGCCAAAGGACCACTGATGAGACAAACAGCCAGCTTATTGTATGAGTCAATCACTCTCATTTAGAATTATAGAATCCCTTCCATACAGAAAGAGGCAATTCAGCCCATCGAGTCCACACCAACACTCCAAAGAACATCCCACCCAGACTACCCTATCCTTGAAACCCTGAATTTACCGTAGCTAATCCAACTACCCTACACATTTCTGGACATTTCGGGACAATTTACCATGGCCAGTTTACCAAATCTGCACATCTTGGGACAGAGAGGAATCAAGGGCACCATGGAGAGAATGTGCAAACTCCACACAGTCAGTCAGGGCTGGAATCAATCCCAAATTGCTGGTACTGTGAGGCAGTAGTACCATCCACTGTGCCACCGTGATGCCTTTAAGGGTTTGTCCCATGACTTTTTTCCTCCAATTGCCTGACTCTAAACTGTCAGTATTGGTCACACAGTCTGTCTAGCTCAGTATTGTTCCCAGCCAGGTAAGCAAACAGGTTTGACTGGACGATCCTTGACAGCCAAATGGCCAATTATGCCATTGTTGAGAGTTGGTGCTGGAAAAATACAGCAGGTGGGCAGCATCCAAGGAGCAGAAGAATCAACATTTCTGGCATAAGCCTTTCATCAGGCCTTCAGCCCGAAACATCGATTCTCCTGCTCCTCAGATGCCGCCTGATCTGCTGTGCTTTTCCAGCACCACACTTTCAACTCTGATATCCAGCATCTGCAAGTCCTAACTTTCTCCTAATTATACCATTATTAATATTTTTGCAACTAAAGAATGGCAGCATTTCAGAAAATTGAGAAATGAATGAGCAATTTTTATTTAACATGCCTGTGATATTTCTCTCATGCATGCATTTTCATTCTTGCTGCATTATATCAGAGATAAATCAGTAATATCCAGAAACTCCAGGACAATCTTGAAATGTCATTGGAAATATACTGGATGTTTAGCTCAGGTTGTTTCTATTCTCTCATGCGATGTCAGTGTTTCTGGCTACGCCAGTGTCTATTATCATGTGTAATATGCTTAAGAGGATGGTGTGATGCCATCTTCTTGAACCACTGCAATCCATGTGTTATATGCACATCCATGGTGCTGTTAGTGCCAGAGAGTGAAAAAGGATAAATGACTTGGAAGGGAACTTCAGGTAGTGTGTACCCAAGTTTATGCTGTCCTGGTCCTTCTTAATGGTAGGGTTCTTGGGTTTGGGAGGCACTACTGAAGGATGTCTGATGAGTTACTTTAGTGTATTTTGTAGATGGCACTCACTGTTACCATAGTTGTCAGTGGTGGAGGGAGAGATTATTTAAGGTGGTGAAGGGGTGCCAGCAAAGCAGACTGTATTATCTTAGATAGTGTCAAGCTTGTTGAGTTTTGTTGGAGCTGCTGCAATCCAGGCAAGTGGGCAGTATTCCATTGTATTCCTGAATTGTATATTGTAGATAGTGTACATGTTTAAGCAAATTTGGAGTTGACTTACTTGCTGCAGAAGTCCCAACATCTCACACAATTATTTAGCCACAGTTCTTATGTCTCTGTTCAATGGTAACCCCCCAGTATGTTGACAGTGAGCATGCAGCAATGCTAATGCCATACAGCGTTAAGAGGAGATGACTAGATTTCATTTGGAATGTATGGGCATTGTCTAACACATGTGTGACGTATTTGTTACTTGCCACTTATCAGGATGATATTGCACAGTTTGTATCAACATGATGCATTTCAATCTGTCCATTGAGAGTACTTCTGCAGGGTAATGAAAGCCTCAGTTGAAATGAGTAACATTTGCAGCAGAAGTCTTGTGGTGAGTGATGAGGCCACTTTTTTAAAACTTCACCCCCACCATAATATAATTGCAATGTTAGCTTAGAGACCGAAGGAAAACATGCATAAAAATATTATTAATCAAGGACAATTCAGCAAGCAAGTTATGCAGAATTGATTGTGCATTATTAATTTTGGAGGTTTTCTTTAAACATTTCAACAAATAATATCATTCAAATTGAAAAAAATTATTCCAAGCCAGCTCGGTTTAATCTATATCACAAGCTCTCCTTTCCACAAATATATAAAACCTATTTACTGTTTACATTTCAATCTGATGTGAATGAAGAATATGTTGGTCCCAGTTGATTTTCATAATCCCTGCTTTCTCCAATTCTGGCCTCTTGAGCTTCCTGATTCCTGTGAAACACCTTGAGGTATTTTACTATGTTAGGGTGTGGTAGAAGTGCATGACATTCTGTTTGCAGTCCTGAAGAGTGGGCTTGAATGTTCTGGAAAGAGACAGAAGCAATGTTGGCTAAAGGATTTTAACATGCAAGATGAAGCAATATCTATCAATGGTACTGTGTTTTCTGATGAATCTTCACGACTGCTCATTATATTGTATGAACTAGCTGGACTCTTGGTTGCCTTAGAGTAGATTTGCTTTCACCATCCTCCTTTTAGGTTGGGATCTATTTGGCCTAATCTATCTACGGCAGTAAAGGAAAAACAATATGTAGTACAAGGAGAAGAGCTTTTACCTTAAAAAGGATGTAATTTATTGGAATCAGGTACAAGTTACATTGGTATAATATACATTGCTACTGAGACAATGAGAGGACGTACATGGTATGTCTTTTTTCTTCAAAATCTAGCATTGTTCTCCCATCTAAGTCCTTCTGACAGTCAACATATTGGGTACAGCTTAAAGCATTCCTCAGCATTAAGCCTTTCAGAACCAAGCACCTGAAAGAACAACGAAAACATGAGCAAGTCCTCCCAAACTGAAGGAATCTTGCACAGATTCTGAAAATATTAAAATATTCTTACCATCAAAACCAATGGTGATTGATGTCGCGCAATTAATTTGAATCTGTATGCTGTAAGTATTGGACTGCAGAAATAAAATAAATTACATGTTTAGTGTTCATTTTATTGCATCAGATTAATCCATCCAACTGCACATTATTTCATTATCCGTTCCATATAAATTTGCACAAATTTAATGTAATTACTGAAACTGCAATAATTATCAATCTAAAATAATTTAATCAGAAGATTAATGCAATAGTTATAAGAGCTTTTACTTTCTTACTTTGATGCAGTAATCTGGTGATTTGATGTCTCAGAGTTGTCTCAGTTGCAGTGGCCCAAATTTATCTGCAGTTGCAGCTAATTCAAGTTGCAGAACAATAATGTTCAAAGCACTGTGCTCACTTCGTCCCCATAGCCACATCCTCTTAATTCCTGTGGACAGTGAATTTCAGTCAGCTTGCCTGCCAGGGTCTAAATTATTGTTAACTGATGATAATGAAGGCGAAGAGACAATGTGAAGAACAGACTAAAGACTAGCCAATAGTGAACTATGTTGGCTTGTGGAGCTATCAAAAGGGCATCGTATCCTCTAACCAAGAGAAATTTCTAAACATTTGGAGCCAAGTTTTGAATGTTTCCCACTTAAAGAAAATGAATGAATCTTTCTGGTAAAGCACCATCAATTGATCACAACTCCCACAAGCACCAGCTCAAATTGGCACCATATATACTTGACTGGATGGGCTAGATGGAGACTCTACACATACCACCATTGCTTGGCACAAATGTACAGCATCTGAAGTTGGAATCGAGACTCTAGAGGTGCCAGCCTGCCAAAGAATGTGATCACAAAGCTCAGAAGCAAATTTCAAGAGCCAGAGTGTTGAAGAAAGCTGATGTACATACACATTGATTCTCTAAGCAACGCACCTCCAGCTTGTGAACAATGTCATGGAGGATGGAGAAAGCCAGTACCAATTTGAGTTAAGTCTTCACACAGAGTAGGGAAACTACCTTGTCTAACATGGGGCCAAGTAGTCAGCACCATGAACACAACAGAGGCCTACATGAGATGTTCTGTTGCAGAGGTCTTTAAGATCCAGAGTTATTTTAAGCCATATACATGTCTGTGAAGTTCTTAGGATAAAAGTAGTCTTATATTTGGCCATATATATTTGTAGGAGAAAGTGAGGACTGCAGATGCCGGAGATCAGAGCTGAAAATGTGTTGCTGGAAAAGTGCAGCAGGTCAGGCAACATCCAAGGAGCAGGAGAATCGATGTTTCAGGCATGACACCTTCTTCAGGAAGAAGGGCTCATGCCCGAAACGTCGATTCTCGTGAGCCTTGGATGCTACCTGATCTGCTGCGCTTTTCCAGCACACATTTTCAGCATATATATTGTAATTAGGAAATCACAAGCTTTTAAACATAGTTCATTTATTTTCTCATTCTAGCAGACTTCTTCTGCTGGTACATGTGCTTATGGTAGCCTCAAATGGACAAAATGCACAATGCAAATTTTAATACATTAGAGTGTCCTCAGGGAGACTTAGATGTCTTCCACTTCCTCAGGTGCTGTCAAAACCTAGACAGATAAAGCTGTGGTGGTGCAAATAAAGCTAAACATCAGGGCCCATTCCTTTAAGTGGCCTGGATTTGGGGAGGACCACTCCTCTCTCAAGTGGCAACCAACTCCAGCAATGTCATCTCCGCACATTCTGCACATGAGAGAGACAGGATCAGTGAGAGGATCCCCCCCCCCCAGTCACAGCCTGGTTATCTCCCGCATTTGCTGCTGGCAGGTTTACATTGAGCGTAAAAGCAGCAAACACAGGAGAACATAAAAACATCTAAACATGGGAATATTCAGCCCCTCAAGCCTGTTCTACCATTCATTGAATTCATGGTTGATCTGTGGCCGAACTGTATCTACCTGCTTTGGCTGATATCCCTTAATGCCTCTGCTTAACAAATATGTATCTATCTCATTTAAAATGAGTAACTGGTCCTACATCCTACACCCACTGCTGTTGTGGAAGAGAGTTCCCAACATCTGTCACCTTTTGTGTATAGATGGGGAATATAGCACTGTCATTGAAGGAGCAGCTGAGAAGATAAAATGGTTGATCTTGTGAGTCACTGGAATTGTCGTGGACCAGATCACAAATGGTGAGGGAGTAATACATGGTGGGGAAGCTGTGAGCTGACTTCAGGTCATGGTGAGGTGCCCAGGCCTAAAGGTATGGTACTAACCAAGCCTAGGGCATGTTAATGATTGGGTCTGGGAACTCCCATCAGCCAAATCCAGGAAGTAACATTGACTGGGTCCACTGCAGGGATGGACTTAGGGAGCAGGTGGAAAAGTAATTACCCTGGTTGGTGGAGGAGGAACAAGGTTTCAAGTGAAGGAGAGAATTAGGCTGCCAGAGGAACTAGAAGAAGGAGGTTGCATGGAGAGATAAGGGAGGAGGCTGTGGATGTAGGGGAAGAAAGAGACTGCAAGGGCAGAGAAAAGGAGGTTATAAAGCACGTGAGAAAGGGATGCTACAAAGAAGAGAGAACAGTTTTATTCTTCTCAACAAAGGAAAACTCAGTTATGCCAGGAAAATCACTAAACCAATGATTTTCTTCAAAATGAGCATGGAATCTCTAGCTTAAGGTTTCATGAGTTGTGGAACAGCTATATCATGGAGAAATATAGTGAATGTGATTATAATGACCATTTTGCTAATTGCTATATTTAATTGAGATTGAGATCTGAGATGCATAAAATAAGGTAATAATTGCCTTATTAAAATTTTCTAGCTTTGTACATATGTAATGGAATACATTCATTTTGATCTTATCAGTTTAGGTTCAGCCCGATGACGTTTTCTATGTAGAAGTGTCTTGTCAATTATTCTGCAAACAAACTTTGTGGCTAACATATGCCAGTTGACTTGTATCAATACTGTGATGTCTAAGAAGTTAATGCTCTTCTTGTGTATTGTGGGTTTAAATTTAGTGGCAATTTGATAGTTGAGGATATTGATGCATTCTTTTAATTCTGCTTCTATGAGAACACAAAAATGAAATATGTTAACTTAAGTAGAAAAGGTTTTGTGACTACATGACTACGCAACTAACTAAATGAGTTAGTGAGAATGATATATAAGCTCTGGAAAATAAACAGATTGCCCCTGAAAATCAGAAGTAGTAAATCTCAGCAACAGCCTTAAAAAAAAAAATTTTGGCATATGGCCGGGTTCAAAGAAATGGTGCAAATTGGATAATGTAAATGATCAAGTTGTGTGTCATTGTCCACAAGGCCTTACTGAAAGCTACATTTTCAATGGTTTATATGTGGAGGCAGAAAGTAGGAAAGCAAAGACATTTTGCTGAACCCATCACAAAACTGTTTAACCCCATTGTGATAATGTTGCTCAATTATGGGAAGGTGGGTTCAGAAGGGATTTACTAATACAGCTCCATAGATTACAGAGAAGCTGTGGTCACTCTCCTAAGAGACAAGAAGCCTGGAGGGATTTGATAGAGGGATATAAAATTGTGACGGGTTTCGATGGAATAAGTTTTTGAACTGTTTTGAAAGGCTGAAGGAGTGATACTCAGATGACCCAGATTTAACATGATTTAAAATGATTTTAAAAAGACCAAGAGATGACAGGAAAATCATTTGATTGGGATTTTGAATGCAATCTGTCCCTGACATTATGGTTGGTACAGATTCAAATGAATGTTTCAAATGAAAGTGGACACCTACAGATGAAAAAAATAGAAGGGGATAGGTGATAGGACATCCCTTCCCTTGAGGAACTCAACAAGATGAATGACCTCTTTCTGTCTTGCATTATTCTATTCTATAAGACACTGAAGCATCAAAAAGATGAGTTCACTATATAAGGAAAAGTAAACAGATGCTGTTAGCAATCACTGAAAGCTTGGAGAGTGGAAATTCAGAATTACTTCCAGTAGATAGAAATGAAATTTTTAATTAATGTTTTGTAATTAAAATAATCCCCACAGTGAAGATAGAGGTCATTCAGCCCACTGAATCTGCTTTAAACCTCTGAAGAGCATCTCAACTTATCCTATCATTTACCATAGTTGAACAACCTAGCCTGCACATCCCTGAATGCTACAGGGCAATTTAGTATGGCCAATCGATCTAACTAGCACAACTTTGGATTGTGGGGGGAAACTGGAGTACCCAGAGGAAACCCAGAGCAGACACAGAGCGGATATGCAAACTTGACACAGACAGTCACCTGAGGCTAGAGTGAAACCTAGGTCCCTAGCACTGTGAGACAACACAGCTAACCACTGAGCCACTGTGCTACCCATTGCTGTTAATGTTTTATATCCCTCAATTTCCTGATCACAATTCTGGACACTCACTCAGAGTTGGAAAGGGAAGCATCATATGCAATGACAGCTGCAATCTTCCTTCTCATGGTACCTTGTGCCAATTCTACCAATATGTGGTACTGGGTAAGGGCTGTTTGAGGTAGTTCACTGTCACCTCTCCTCCTTTTTGTTTGCTTTGTCTTGGGCTTACCAGATGATTAGTGATAGAGGATACACCACCACAGAACAAAGAACAATACAGCCCTTTGGCCCTCCAAACCTGTACCGATACATTTTGTCCTTCCATATTAAAACTGTCTTCACTTACACGATCTGCACCCCTCTATTCCCGTTCCTATTCACGTGTTCGTTCAGGTGCTTCTTGAAAGCTGCTATTGTGTCTGCTTCCTCCACCCTCTCTGGCAGCACATTCCAGGCACTCACCACTCTTCATGTGAAAAACGTGACTCGCACATGTCTTTTAAACATTCCCACCGCCTTGCACCTTGAACCTGTATCCCCTAATAATTGACTAGTCCATCCTGGGAAAAAGCCTCATACTTTCCACTTTATCCACTAATCTTATAAATGTCTATCAGGTCGTTCCCTCAACTTCTTGCATTCCAGTGTAAACAACTCAGTCTATGCAACTTTTCTTCAAAGTTAAAATCTTCCATGCTAGGCAACATCCTGATAAACCTTTTCTGTACCCTCTCCAATGCATCCACATCCTTTTGGTGGTGTGGTGACCACAACTGTATGCAATGCTCCAAGTGTTACCACACTAAAGTTCCATAAAGCTGCAGCACAATTTCTCTATCCTTATACTCAGTGCCACTTCCAATGAAGGCAAGCATGCCATTGGCCGTTTTTACTATCTAATCTACCTGCACTGCCACTTTCAATGATCTGTGGACCTGCACACCCAGATCTCTCTATATGTCAATACTCCAAAGGGTTCTGTCATTCACTGTATAATTTTCACCTGTACTTGACCTTCCAAATCACATCACCTCACATCTGAGCATCTACAGAAGAGCTATTGTTCATAGATAACACAAAGATCTATTACCTGGCAGCAGACGTACAACTACCTTTGATCAGGTGTAATTACTAAAACTTAGGGAGCTGGTGCAGGTACTCCTGCTCTCTCCAACAGTTATAGTGCTTTGTGTGTCCACCCACAGACTTTGTGTGACAACCGTAGGATAGGTAGAGGTGATGTAACATGAACAGTACCCACTTCAGAACAGATACTCTCAATGTATTGCATGCGCAATTATGTTTCCACTGGCAGAAGATGTAGGGAACAATATCAGCTAGGCCACCTATGTACAATTGTTATCTAATAACCAGGAAGATGCAGGGTCAGATTCACCAGCTCAGTCTTTCACAGCAGTGATCATAACAGAGTAGTGTTGGCACTGGTCTCGTAATCCAGAGAGCTGAGCAATACTCTGCTGATGTGAGTTCAAATCCCATCACACCAGTTGGTGGAATTTAAACTTAAATAATTAAAAGTCTGGAATTGAAAACTAATGTCAGCAAAAATTAGCAAGACAATCATCAACTGCTAGTTCATTAAGGCCCTTTGGGGAATGGAAAACTACTGTCCTTACTTGGTCTGACCTTGGTGGCTCTAGACCTACAGTAATGTGGTCAGCAGTGGCCTGCCCTCTGAAATTGCTCATGAGCTACTCTAACAAGTGCAATTAGGGATGGGTAGCAAATGCTCACAGTCCCTGAAAGAAAGGCACTTTTTCAAGTGGTAAATTTATGAACCAGTACACAGGTCTATTTACCTCTCAGATCACTCAGAATATTGATCGGCATTCTTTTCCACCCAGGAGAATTGTCATCCCTGGGATACACAGCTGCTGAATAATTGGACTGTGGATGAAAACATAGTCTGCAACCGAGCAGCTTAAAAACTACAAGAAGGATTTTCAGTAATGAGCAGTGAGACAGCAGGCAGAGTGTGGTGGAGCAAGGTTAGAGGAGGAATGGGAGAAAAAGTTTGCATAGCATCAAGTGTGGGCTGTATTTTTGATGTTAGAAACATTAAAATAGTCAGAGATGTGTAGCCACCAACATCAATTTTATTTCTCTAGGTTAATTTTATAGATAATATATTTTCTTTACATTTAAGTTGGTAGGGCAGTACAGGATGTTGGGTACATTGCCCAAGTGAAACTTTTACATTAAATTAGTTTCTCTACAGTATGGAAACAGGCCCTTTGGCCCACACTGACCCTCCGATGAGTAACCCACCCAAACCCATTTTCCTCACAGTATGGGCAAATTAGCATAGTCAATTCACCTAACCTGCACAGCTTTGGATTGTGGGAGGAAACCGGAGCATTCGGAGGAAACCCACGCAGACACAGGGAGAATGTGCAAACTCCACACAGACAGCCACCCGAGGTTAGAATCAAATCTAGGACCCTGGTGGTGCGAGGCAGCAGTGCTAACCACTGAGCCACAATGCCGCCCTATGTTAAATCACAAAGCCCACACAATGGACAGAGTGCAAACACAGCAACCAACAAAAGGCAGCAGTTATTCTGTAGACACCCCCAACACGAAACCCTGATTGGCCAGAGCAATAGAAAGCTCCAGAAAACCATCTAGAATGTATAAAAACAGAGTTCACCAGCAGACCCGTCTCTCTTGGAATTGCTCTTGGAATCGTCTGAAACTTTCTGAGGAAACCAGTGTGGCGAAAGGCAGACAATCCAGAGAGAGAGAGAAAGGAAGAAAGCAGCTTCACAGACCCAGAGACAGAGCCACAGAGACAGCGACTGTGTAAATTTACAAGAGATTCAGGGAGTATTGTAACTTCAAGGGGCCAAATAGGATTAGTTCATTTAGTATTAAAGATTATTGTAATTTTGTTCCTAATAAAGAGGGATTATTTTACTTTGGAACTGGTTTGTGTTCATATTAATTTGACCACTTTGGGACACCTGGACAAATTCGCTCATAACTTTCTGGTCAGTGTTGTCTGTAACTTGGTTAAACTGTAATAGGCAATAAATGCCACAGTTGTGGAGGGAACAAGGAGCAGGTTTGAGGGAGTGGAAAAGAGAGAGAAAATGTTCGAGATGAGTTTGTTGTTGCTAAACTGCATGTGAACATCTGATTGCAGTGTATATTACTCATATTACATTGGCCTAATTCACTAAGATCATGTGGGATAATCCCTCTCAGGGCAATGTTTTGGCAAGCATTTTCCATGTAAAAACTAACATTCATCTTCTGTTCAAAGTTTGTGCGAAGATTTGTAGCTCGGGTGCTTGTTGTAGTGGTTCTGTTCGCCGAGCTGGAAGTTTTAGCTGCAAACGTTTCATCCCCTGGCTAGGAGACATCATCAGTGCTGTGGAGCCTCCTGCGAAGCACTTCTTTGATGTTTCTTCCGGTATTTATAGTGGTCTGTCCTTGCCGCTTCCGGGTGTCAGTTTCAGCTGTCCGCTGTAGTGGTTGGTATATTGGGTCCAGGTCGATGATAGTAGTGTTTTCCCAGTCGAATTCATGTTGCTTGTTGTCTGAGTGTGTGGCTACTATCATAGGGCAAGCCAGACAGAGAACAGCCAGGGAATTCCTAGAGGCATGGCATTCATCCACAAACTCCATCAACAAACACATCGACCTGGACCCAATATACCAATCACTACAGCGGACAGCTGAAACTGACACCCGGCAGCGGCAAGGACAGACCACTATAAATACCGGAAGAAACATCAAAGAAGCGCTTCGCAGGAGGCTCCACAGCACTGATGATGTCTCCTAGCCAGGGGACGAAACGTTTGCAACTAAAACTTCCAGCTCGGCGAACAGAACCACTACAATTCATCTTCTGTTTCTTGTGATTTAAACTACCTGATGTTCAAAGGAACCTGTCAGTCATATAGTGAGGAGAAGTTATGAGGCATCATGTTTTTTTCCACCAAACCAGACAATTCTGACTTGGTTATTGGTATCTTCACCAAAATGAACCACAGCAAGTTCAATTATCACTCATGAATTTATATGGTTAGTCCATCCATATGATGTGAAATATGTCTGATAGCTCCTCTACTCACATATAAGGATGATGGGCAGTTAAAGACCAGACGGTCTAGCAAAGAGAAGTGGTTATAATACTAATCTCCATGACATAGCTGTACAGGATTGGAACATCTAGAAAAATGTACTTTTCCCCTTGCCATCTTCACCCCTCTGTGAAATTTCACTCTCTGAACCCTTTAGAGGAACAAAACAAGTCCTGCTGTTTTCATTGGTCATATGCTGAGCACCAGTTTATAGATACATTTAATCAATCTGTAGAGACATATAACAACACAAACAGGAGTAGGTGGTACTTGAACCTAGACTTTCTAGAGAAATCAGCACTGCACCACAAAACACTGGCTATTGTTTATATGTGTGTCCCCTCTATGTAATTAACATCCACCAAGTCAACAATGTATCCAGTTCACACCCAAAATCAATGGTGAGAGATTGTGCACACTCAGTGACTTGCCTCCTATATTCCTTTGTGCAGGGGGTTAACAGTGAGATGGGCATCAGCAACAATTCTGTCAGTAGGACTGCGAGACACCATACCTCATAGCTCTCCATCATCTACACCACTTGCCACAGCCATCCTGCTGATATCCAGCACTTCCTCCTCCACAGCAAACACTGTGATCCAACATCAAGGCCAATGCAATTCTCTGCTTCTCTCTGGAGTTGTATGCTCTCTTCTACAATGAGAGAAAGCAGTGAGATAAGAGTGAACTAATGGATTCTAAAGGGAGGGAATAATAAAATTCCATCCTATCTCTCTATAATAGCCCCATCTCTCCCCCAGTGATTGTAAAGAGTATCTGTTAGAATTCCTCCAGGCTTCTTCCCTCTCATGAGGGAATGTTAGGCTGATTTGTCACCTTTTTAATTTACCTTTATTCATGGAAAAAATACTGTATGCAATATTCATGTACAAACACTTTATATGTACACATGGCCTCCCATTTTAAAGAGTTGCCCCATGAACGCACTATTTGTGTTGCTATGTAAATACCACTTCTACGTTTATTTATTTCCGCAGTAGTTTTGAATTAATTGCTTGTGATTTATCTGTTGTATTCTTCTTAATAAATTAGACGGTAATCAATAAATTATTTACTTTCCTTGTTGCTCAAAAGCTACAAGTTTTAATGCCTGATAGTTCAATAGATTAGATTTTACTTGCTGATAGTACGAATGCTGCAAATTGAGATTTTTTTCACAGCCTTCAGCCATTTAATTGCCAATATAATCATGTTGAGTTTCATCTAATGTATATTTGGATCTATGTATCTCTACCGTAAATGAACAAGGAAGTTGATTCGCACTGCCACAGAGCATAGAAACCAATTACCCCAAACCATGTTTTCATTTTTAAAGTAATTTTGGTGGAATTGATTTTCTGAAAATGCCATAGATACTGTTCAACATACCTGTAATTGAAAAGACAAGCAGGAATTAAAACATTGCCTGTAATACAAAATAACTCATCACTGAAAGGGTTTTGTTGTCCTTGTACATCAATATCTCTATGCAAATATGCATTTAGATTCTTAACCAAGAGATCAATGGCACAAAGCCAATTGGTATGTTCAGTTAGATATTTGCATTTTATTTTGAAAAGAAGGTGATAATAGACAAAATATTTTTAGTCCCTGTAGCTATCTTGAAAAAGTCATGCAGCGCAATCATTATGATACTGGGCTCGTATACCAGTACCTTATGTTCAAATATCACTGAAGGCAGGTTTTAAATTGAATTAAAACAATGTGATATTGGAATATAAGAACTAGGAGCAGGTATGGACAATACAGCCTCTGGGGCCCACCCTAGAATTCAATAGGATCTAGCTGATTTTCTGCCTCTACTCCATTTTCAGCTCTCCCCACATCCTTTGGTTTCCTGAATAACCATAGATCAGTCCTGCTCAGCCTGAAATATATTCAATAATGGAGCATCCACAATCTTCTGGGGCAAAGAGTTACAAAGGTTCACATCCTTCTGAGCAAAGAAATTTCTCCCTATCTCATCTCAGTCTGAATTGCTTTGCCCCTCAGACCACAGCCCAGTGTTCTTCATCTCTCAGTCAGATGAGAGAGTAATTGTTTTATGAGGAGAGGTTAACATAATTGGGTATATACTCACTGGAGTTTAGAAGAATGAAAGGCTTATTGAAACATTCAAAACTTTTGGGGACTTTGACTAGGTAGATGGAGAGAGATTGCTTCCATTTGCAGGATAGTCTAGGACCTAGGGCATCATCTCAGAATATGGAGACAGAGATGAGGAGAACTATCATCTCTCAGAGAGCAGGCAATCTGTGGGAGAGGGTTGTAGATGCTGGGCTGTTTACTATATTCAAGGCTGACTTAGACAGATTTTTAATCAGTGACAGAATGAGGGATGCGAGAAAAGGCAGGAAAATAAAGTGACAGTTTGTTACTGAGACATTGTAACTCTTTGTCCCAGAGGATTGTGGATGCTCCATTATTGAATATATTTCAGGCTGAGCAGGACTGATCTATGGTTATTCAGAAAACCAAAGGATGTGGGGAGAGCAGAAAATGGAGTAGAGGCAGAAAATCAGCTGGATCCTGCTATCAACCTACTGAACCCTCCTTGAACTGTCTCCAATGCCAGTAAATCTTTTATTTTGATAGAGGGGCCAAAGTTGTTAACGATCTTACAGATGTGGTCTAACCAGTACCTGGTATAGTTTTAGCAAGATTTCCCTATTTTTAGAGTCCTTTATCTTTAGAATAAAGGGCAACATTCCATTAACTTTCCCTAAGTAGAGAAAGACTACAGAAAGCTGTATCACTGTTTAGCTTATGTGCTGGCATTTTTTGATAAAGGCATGAAGATTCACAAAGCCAACAGTGATACAGCTTTCTGTAGTCTTTCTCTACTTAAATAACATGTTTAGTGTACTGTATATTCTCATATTTTCTGACATTACGTTCCCTCAGTCAAGATATTGTCCATTCACCCTAACCAATCTATATGCCTCACCAGAATCTTTCTGCCATTCTCATCAGTTGCTATCTTACCAATTTTTGTGCTAGCTGCGAACTTAGTTAAAGTACGTTCCCTTTCCTGATCTAAGTCATTCATATATACAGGCAGCCCCCGTGTTGTGACCGAGTTCCATTCTGGAGTTCATTCACAAGTTGATTTGTTCGCACATCAAAGTAGAATTCCAAATGGAAAGTAGCCACTCCTACATATAGGATATGTTCATATGTCAGCTTTTTAAATTTTATGGGATCACATTAGTAAATATGAGTATTTGTAAATTGAACATTCGTAATTCGGGGACCTCCTGTTACCAAGTGTCTGATGGCCTGAATGGTATTAATGAAAAATTCCAATTGCACATGCTCATCTCTGCTGATTTCCAGGCTGCATATGTGAATGTGCAAAATAAAACAATTTTTAAAAATTATTTTAAAATGCTCATTCTGTCTCTGTCTCACAAGGCAGTAAAGATCTGTGAGAATGATCCCAAGAACCAGTACCTCCAATTGCACAGATAGATTGAGAAGTTGAGACTGTTTTCATTGTAAAAGAGGTTGAGAGGACATTTGAGAGAAGTATTCAAAATCATGAGGGATCTGTGAAGACCAGATAGGTGTCACAATTTTTTAGTTAAAATACTAGATATTTTGTAAATAAAATCAGACCTGATGAAGGGCTTATGTCCAAAACATCGATTCTCCTGCTCCTCCTGACCTGCTGCGCTTTTCCAGCACCACACTCTCCCCTCTGATCTCCAGCATCTGCAGTCATCACTTTCTTCTATTCTGTAAATAAAGTTAATTTGTATTTAAAATAGAGACAGGGTCTGACAAGATATTTCCTAAAAGTCACTTTACTTCCTTTGTGGATTTGTGTAGCCAAAAGCAGAAAATCAATGTAAGCATCAACCACAAGGATTGCAGAGGTGTCTTGCAGTTCCAAAAGGTGTGTACACTTGAAAGGCTCTGTACAGTTGCACAGAAGACAGGAAAGACATTGCAATGAATTCCAGCATAATTAACTTCGCCTTGTGCAATAATAATTCATCAAAATTAATGTCTGCAACCGTGTTGTTTGCCTGTGATAAAAAGCTGTCTGGAAAAAAATTGTGGAGAAACATCTGACCACAATGAGAGACACATCATGAGACAGAAACAGCTCTCACCAAAGAGACGGGGGGAGGCATGCAGGTAAAGGACTGCCCTACTGAACCAGGCTATCAAAAGCCACAAACTGCAACACCATGAGAGTGAAACACATAAACCTGCAATTACTGTCAGAACCTATCCTGCTGAGTCTACCTGTGAAAGCATGCTTCAACTATTCAACTTTCAAAGCATTGTAATTGCTGAATCTGATTTTCAAAGTTTCAAAGTGTTCATTTCAGAAAAAACAATTTTTAAGTAAGCCAGACCTACTATTATTGTTGAGACTGGTTTCATTTTTATTTTCATTAGTAACATTGATCCTTTAAAATTCTTGTTTCTATATTTTATTTCATAACATTATTATAGGGTCATAGAGATGTTCAGTATGGAAACAAACCCTTTGGTCCAACTCGTCCATGTTGACCAGGTATCCCAACCTAATCTAGTCCCATTTGCCAGCACCCGGCCCATATCCTTCCTATTCATATAATCCCTTCCTATTCATATGCCCATTCAGATGCCTTTTAAATGCTGCAATTGTACCAGCCTCCATCACTTCCTCTGGCAGCTTATTCCATACACGCACCACTCTCTGCATTAAAACGTTGCTCCTTAGGTCTCTTTTATATTTTTCCCCTCTCACCCTAAACCTATGCCCTCTAGTTTTGGACTCTCCCACCCCAGGGAAAAGAAGCTATCTATTTACCCTATCCATGTCCCTCATGAACCTCTATAAGTCAACCCTCAGCCTCCAACCCTTCTAAGCAAACAGCCTATTCAGCCTCTCCCTGTCGCTCAAACCCTACAAACCTGATAACATTTTTGTAAATCTTTTCTGAGCCGTTTCAGGTTTCACAACATCCTTCCAATAGGAAGGAGATCAGAATTGCATGCAATATTCCAAAAGTGGCCTCACCAATGTCCTGTACAGCCACAACATGACCTCCCAACTCCTGTACTCAATACTCTGACCAATAAAGGAAAGCATACCAAATGCCTTTTTCCAATCTACGTGCGATTCTACTTTCAAGGAGCTACGAACCTGCACTCCAAGTTATCTTTTATCAGCAACACGCCCTAGGACCTTACTATTGATTTGATTTTCCAAAATGTTACACCTCACATTTATCTGAATTAAACTCCATCTACCATTCATCAGCCCATTGCCCCTCTGATCAAGATCCAATTGCACTCTGAGGTAGCCTTCTTTGCTCACCTCCAATTTTGGTGTCATCTGCAAACTTACTAACTATCCCTCCTATATCTACATCCAAATCATTTATGTAAATGACAAAAGGTAGTGGACCCAGCACTGATCCTTGTAGCACTCCACTGGTCACAAGCCTCCATTCTGAAAGGCAACCCTCCACCACCATCCTCTGTCTTTTTATTTATGAAGTGTTTTGTAATAGCTTTGTAATAAACTTACATTCTGTCTTGTTTAAAGTATAAAGTTGTTCAGATGGTTATTTTTAAAATGGAAACACTCAAAGGGGCTACATATAAGCCTTTATAAATTTCTATTTCACGGACCACTCTGAGGACATGTCTAATATGTCATTGTTACAATATTAAAGTCTATTCCTAATAGTGGAAGGATTGAGAATGAGAAGGCACAGATTTAAGGTAAGTGAAAATATACAATGAGGTATTATGAGTTGGAATGCACTGCCTGAGAGTGTAGTGAAAGCAGATTTGATCAAGACATTCAGGAGAATGATTAATTTTGATCTAAGAATGAAAGAATGTACAGGGTTATGGGCTGAAGGTAGAGATGTGATGGCACAAGGTGCATTGTTCGTTTGCGAAGTTAAGCAGACACAATGGGCTGACCAATTCTGTGATTCAGTCAGGTGCATTCTCAGGCTGCTGCCTATGAGAGTGATAGCTTTGGTAGCTACAGAACAGAATTCCTTGTAAGCTCGAAGACAATGACTTCAACTTAGTTGGAAGACATTTCTGTTCATTCAATACTGAATATCAGACAAGCATTGGGACAAATCAGAGGCAGTGGATGGGCTGAGGGTAAGGCGCTTTTGATGGAGCTGGATGGCATCTGCTTACATGTGGAAACTGACATATACTTTCAGACGATGTCGCCAAAGGCCACAGAGATAAGTAATGATAGCCTTATTTTCCCTTATTCCTATGGTTAATACATTAGGGAGCCTTTCCAGGGCTGCATGAACGCTGTAACAACATCATTCATTCTTGCTATAGTTGATACTTCATGGGGCCACAGAACTGACAAGGCACTTGCACAGTGAGCACATTAATAGCCACTTCCAGCAGGTTAGCCATTACTGAGTGACTTCATTACTGAGTCACAGTTAGCTCCAGGTTCTTTATGAGTCTAACACCAGGACTTCGCCAAAGGGGAACTGCACAAAAATAGAAGTATTATGGTCACTCGAGGATGAGTGGTCTGCAAAGGTTGAGAGAGAAAAAAGTTAGAAGTAACTTTAAAAGATGGAAAATGACTTCTGTATAGGTTTCAGCCTTTGCAAAGGTTGCTTAGTGCAGAAAAGGTGTCGAGTAAAGAAACAAAATTGGAATCTGTGGGCAAATCTTGAAATGTTGCATTACGAAACCTCCCATATAATGTAGAAGGGGGAAATGCTGCATGATGTGAAGACAGGGATAGTTGCCATGTTTTGCACTGCATGGCACCCTGCCCGAATAAAAACAGCACAAAGTGCTTGGCAGGAAATAATAGAAAAGAAGCTTGAAGGAGGATGTATCTTTGGCTGTCATTTGCTGTGCTGTCCTTAGAGTGCAGGGTGTCAGGAGGTGAGTCTGCAGAAGAAAGAAATTTTTCATTTATAAAATAGCTTTCATGTGCCAAAATGCTTTACAACCAACAAAGTAGATTTGAAGGAAAGTCATGAAGTAAGGGAACAGCAGCCTTCCATCTTGGGTCACTTCAACTTTGTATATTTACAATGCACATGTTGGAATCCTGACACTGCATTCCACATAATCCTGCTGAGTACACTCCCATCTAATATTGAACTTTCTCTTTTCTAGTCCTGCCAATCATTCTCACCTAATGCACCTTATTCCTCTTTTGATTTTTATAGTCTATACAAGTCGCTTTGCAATGCACAGATAAACAGCAGTTAATGTCCACATAACAAGCTCCCACAAACGAAATGTGATAATGACCTAATAATCTGTTTTTTGGTGTGGTTTTTAATGGTGTGGGAGAGACTTTATGAAAATGGTCATGGTCCAATTCTGGGATTGCCAACTTCAATCGAGAAGTTTCCAACTTTTACCAAGGCTTTGTAAGGGCACAGCTTGTGACCATTGTGGGAGTAGGCACAGTTTTCTTTTATGCAATTTCTATAAAGTTAGGTCAGTTTTTCAATAAGGTCTGGTCCAAAACTCTTCAAAGATGTCATGGAACATAGTCTGGTTGAAACAACTTTTTTAGGAAGAGTTCAAATGTCCACCTTATGCCCTATGTTGAGCTATGCATCTGCAGGCACTCTGCATAACATCATAAGACATGGTGAGAAGTCACACAATAGCAGGTTATAGTCTAACAAGTTTATTTGTTTTTGGAGCTTTGGAGCACTGCTCCTTCATCAGGTACTATTTTCGGTAGAGTAGCCTTCATTGTTCAGTACTTTACAGGAGCAAAGAAACTCAACCATGTTCTTGGCAGCTTTCAACATGTTGAACATCTTGCAAAGGTCATCCCTATGTATCACCTTCAAACAGCCACCAAACTCTAAATAGACCAACAATTCACAGCAAATTACCCAGCCTTTAGGACCTTGTATCACTTTCAAACAACCACCAAACTCTAAATAGACCAACTATTCACAGCAAATTACCCAGCCTTTAGAACAACAGCAACCACAACACCACACAACCCTGCCACAGCAACCTCTACAAGACGTGTCAGATCATTGACATGGATACTACCATCACACGTGGGATCACACTCACCATGTACGTGTCAGGCACTCATGCTACTCTTCCGATGTTGTCTACCTCATACATTGCAGGCAAGGATGCCCCAAGGCATGTCGAGAACATGCAGCTGCCAAGACAACTCACAACAATTGCCGGACAGGAGTGTTCCCTCCCAGTCGGGGGACACTTCAGCAATCAAGGACATTCAGCCTCTGATCTTCAGGAAAGCATCCTTCCAAGTGGCCTTTGAGCTACACAACAACACAGAATTGCTGAGCAGAAACTGATAGCCAAATTATGAACCCATGAAGATGGCTCTAACTGTAATCTTGGGTTCATGTCACACTAAGGTGACCACACCACCCTGTTCTGTATCTGTTCTGTTTTGATGTCATCACCTTGATAATTTGTAATGATTTTTCTACCTTAATCAGCTTGTACAATTTTAGATTACTTGTTACTTTGGTTAGACCGTTGGCATATGACTCTTAAACCTATTATGTTATTCCAGCTGAGACTGTGGTGCTGGAAAAACACAGCAGGTCAGGCAGCATCCAAGAAGCAGGAGAATTGACATTTTGGGCATAAACTTTTCATCAGGAAGGACTGACACCTGAAACGTTGTTTCTTCTGCTCCTCAGATGCTGCATGACCTGCTGTGCTTTTCCAGCACAACACTCTCAACTCTGATCTCCAGCATCTACAGTCCTCACTTTCTCCATGTTATTCCAGCTATTTGGTTTGTCTCTGACACCATCTTTTAATTTTTCGTAACTATCTCTCTGCCTCAATTAATTGGATCACAGGTCATCCCTTCACTTGCTATTCAGCTTTGACACTTTACTCACATCATCTGACACTTTCAATCACCTACAAAGACTTGTTATTCAGCCTGTTGACACTCCACCCACATCACTTGTACAATCTTTTGATCTGTCCCCCTATTAATTTTGTACCTGTCTGCTTCCTTCCACTTCACCTGATGAAGAAGCAGAGCTCCAAAAACTTGTGATTTCACATAAACCTGTTGCATTATAACCTGGTATTATGTGACTTCTGATTTTGACCACCCCAGTCCAACAACAATACGTGTACACCATGACCACCATAAGACATAGCAAGCCATTCAGTCAAGTGAGTCAGCTCCAAAGTTCATTGAGTCATTGTTGATGAGAACCCTCAATTCCACGCCCAGTCTTTTCCCCATAGGCTCTGCTTCCCTTACAGCTTAAAAATCTATCTATCTCAGTCTTAAATATACTTAATGACACAGCCTTAACTACCCTCGGCAGTAAAAAATTCCACAGATGCACCAACCTTTAAGACCAAACTTTCTTCCTCATCCTTGTCCTAAATGGGTAACCCTATTATGCTCTCTGGTTCTAGAATCTCTCAGTGAAACAATTTTTCCGCATATACCTGACCAAGTACCATAAGAATTATGTATGTTTCAATAAGGTCACCTCTTATTCTTCTCAACTCCAATGAGTGCAGGCCCAACCTAATGGACTACTCTTTGTAAGGCAAGCTGCCTACACACGGGATCAATCAAATGATTTTCTCCAGTCTGCCTCCAATGCCAATATATATTTCCTTAGATAATGGGACTAAAAATTATCACATATTTTCAGGTGTGGTCGACTATTGTCTCTTATCATTTTAACAACACTTCTCTATCTTTATACTCTATTCCCTTCAAAGTAAAGGCCAACATTCCAGCTGCCTTCCCTATTATGCATTCAACTTGTCTGCTAGCTTTTTGTGATTCATTTATGAGGACTTCAAATCCCTCTGTGTTCCAGTTTTCTGCAATTTTTCTGCTTTTAAATAATATTCAGCTCCTTTTTTCTTCCTGTCAAAGTGTGTAAGCTCACAATTTCCAAAACTGCACTCACTTAATTTGTCTGTATCCCTCTGTAGACTCTTTGTGCCATTGTCACCAATTGCTTTCCCATCTATTTTTATCTCATCCACAAACTTGGCTATGGTATATTTACTTCATTCACTCGAGCCATTAATACATATTGTAAAATATTTGTTGTCCCAGCATTGATCGCTGTGGTATTTCACTAGTTACAAGTTGTCATTTTGGAAATGCCTCCTTTATCCCTACTTTCTGTCTCCAGTTAGTTAACTAATCCTCTATCCATGCTAATATATGATCCCCAACACTATGGGCTCTTAGCTTAATAATTCTAGCCTAGTGTATGGTACAATTTTCTGGATTAGTGGTGCTGAAAGAGCACAGCAGTTCAGGCAGCATCCGAGAATCAGTAAAATCGACATTTCGGGCAAAAGCCCTTCATCAGGAATAAAGGCAGAGAGCCTGAAGGGTGAAGAGATAAGCTAGAGGCGGGTGGGGGTGGGGAGAAAGTAGCATAGAGTACAATAGGTGAGTGGGGGAGGGGATGAATGTGATAGGTCAAGGAGGAGGGTGAAGTGGATAGGTGGAAAAGAAGATAGGCAGGTAGAACAAGTCATGGGGACAGTGCTGAGCTAGAAGTTTGGAACTAGGGTGAGGTGGGGGAAGAGGAAATGAGGAAACTGTTGAAGTCCATGTTAATGCCCTGGGGTTGAAGTGTTCCAAGGCGGAAGATGAGCTGTTCTTCCTCCAGGCGTCTGGTGGTGAGGGAGCGGTGGTGAAGGAGGCCCAGGACCTCCATGTCCTCGGCAGAGTGGGAGGGGGAGTTGAAATGTTGAGCCACAGGGCGGTGTGGTTGATTGGTGCGGGTGTCCCGGAGATGTTCCCTAAAGCGCTCTGCTAGGAGGTGTCCAGTCTCCCCAATATAGAGGAGACCGCGGTGCTGAGTTGGAACGTTGGAACTGGGGTAAAGTGGGAGAAAGGGGAAATGAGGAAACTGGTGAAGTCCACGTTGATGCCCTGGGGTTGAAGGGTGCCAAGACGGAAGATAAGGCATTCTTCCTCCAGGCATTGGGTAGTGATAGAGTGGCAATGGAGGAGGCCCAGGACCTGCATGTCCCTGGTGGAGTGGGAGGGGGAGTTGAAATGTTCAGCCACGGGGCCGTGGAGTTGATTGGTGCGGGTGTCCCAGAGATGTTCTCTAAAGCGCTCTGCGAGAACGCATCCAGTCTCCCCAGTGTAGAGGAGACCGCATCAGGAGCAAATGATACAATAAATGACTTGTGTGGAAGTGCAGGTGATACAGTTGTGGAAGACTCCTTTGGGGCCTTGGATGAAGGTGAGGGGGGGAGGTGTGGGCGCAGAGTTTGCAATTCCTGCGATAGCAGGGGAAGGTGCCAGGACGGGACGGTGGGTTGTTGGGGGGCTTGGACCTGACTAGGTAGTCACTGAGGGAATGGTCTTTGTGGAAAGCAGATAGGGGTGGGGAGGGAAATATATCCCTGGTGGTGGGATCCATTTATACATGGCAGAAATGTCGTTGGATGAAGCGATTTATGTGGAGGTTGGTGTGGTGGAAGATAAGGACCGGGGGGAGGGGGGAGGCAGGGGGCTTTCTGTCCTCGTTGTAGTTAGAGTTTGGGGTTTGAGGGCGGAGGTGTGGAACATGAAAGAGATGTGTTGGAGGGCATTTTCAACCACATGGGAGGGGAAATTTTGGTCTTTAAAGAAGGAGGCCATCTTGTGTGCTCTGTGGTGGAATTGGTTATCCTGGGAGCAGATACAACAGCGGTGGAGGAATTGAGAATACCGGATAGCATCTTTGCAGGAGGTAGGGTGGGAGCAAGTGTGTAATTCAGGTAGCTGTGGGAATCGGTGGTTTTGTAAAAAATGCCAGTGTTGAGTCGGTCCTCATGGATGGAGATGGAGAGGTCTAGGAAGGGGTGGGAGGTGTCAGAGATGGTCAAGGTGAATTTGAGGTCAGGGTGGAATGTGTTGGTGAAGTTGATGAACTGCTTAACCTCCAATGCAGTCATCAATATAATGGAGGAACAAGTGGGGAGTGATGCCAGTATAACGCCGGAACATGGACTGTTCTATGTAACCGACAAAGAGATAGGCATAGCTGGGGCCCATGCAGGTGCCCATGGCTATCCCTTTCATCTGGAGGAAATGGGAGGATTCAAAGGAGAAATTGTTGAGGGTGAGGACCAGTTTAGCCAAACGAACAAGAGTGTCAGTGGAAGGGTACTGGTGGGGATGTCAGGAGAGGAAGGAATGGAGGGCTTGGAGACCCTGGTCATGGTGGATGGAAGTGTGGAGGGAGTAGATGTCCATGGTGAAGATGAGGCTTTGGGAGCCGAGGAAATGGAAGTCTTGGAGGAAGTGGAGGGTGTGGGTGATGTCCCAAACGCATGTTGGGAGTTCCTAGACCAGGGAGGATAGGACAGTATCAAGATAGGTGGTGATGAGTTCAGTGGAACAGGAGCAGGCTGAGACGATAGGTCAGCCAGGGTGGTCAGGCTTGTAGACCTTGGTGGGAGGTAGAATCAGGTGGTGCGGGGTTCCCGGACTATGAGGTTGGAACTGTGGGTGGAAGATGATGGTTTGGTGATGGGAGATGAGGTCATGGTCAAGGGGGTGAAAGGAGGAAGTGTCTCCTTTGGCACCTGGCTTCAGCTGTGTAGAGGTCAGTGCGCCAAACTACCACTGCACCCCCTTTAGTCGTTGGTTTGATGATGAGGTTGGGATTGGAGTAGAGGGAGTGGAGGGCTGTGCGTTGTGAGGGTGAGAGGTTGGAGTGGGGGAGAGGGTAGACAGGTTGAGGCGATTCATGTCTCGATGGAAATGAAGAGGTCGAAAATGGGTAATAGGCCAGCACAGGGTGTCCAGATGTTTGGAGTGTGTTGGAGATGGGAGAAGGGGTCCTCAGTGGGAGGCTGGGTGTCTTGGTTAAAAAAGAAGGCACAGAGGCAGAGGCAGCAGAAGAAAGTCTCGTTGTCCTTCAACTTTATCTGCACAGTTGCACATGGAGTATAACCAACTTCATGGCTGGAGGCAGCCCATAACTGGGATTCAATCTCTTTTGTCTTGTCGATACTAGAAATATGGTGGATTAGTTTTCCAACTTTCTGTCATGGTTGCTCCCAGTATTTTAAATATCCCACAGAGAATCCTTGCCATATTCCCCTGGTGTCTGACACGAGTTGAGTTAAGGTGTAGATAAGGAGTCCCGAGCCCTTAGGTTTATAACCAGAATTTACAGTTCAGGTTACATGTGGAACTACCAAACCTGTTTGTCACCAAAGATAGTCTGGGATCTGAGCGAGGTAAGTCGAACCTTCCTTACCTTCCACCTCTCTGATAACTGAAACAGGGAATTCCATGCCCTCAAATGGCACATAGTACTGGCTATCTTCAGTGGAGCACCCAGTGGAATTGTAACAAACAGTCACGTGGGGATCTGGTGTCAGGAACAATGGCACAAAGGTCAATAGATCCATGTCTAGCTTCCACCATTGGGGAACCGCGAACTGGGGGTGCTGCATTCCACTGTGCAATCCCAAAGCTATACCTTCATCCGTACAGATAATTTCTCGTGGGTAAAGCAGATCCCTTCCTGCCAAATTGCATCCGAGCTTAGCTGTAACAGTAAAAGGGATATTAGAGCTTTGTCCACAATACTCAACTGGCAATGGCACAATTTGGGGATATATATCGCCCAATCCCTCAAAGCCAGTGTAGGCCACAGTTTCGCCTGACAAGGGAAATCCTCTATCCGTGACTATTCTCTGATTGCAGGTGGAATTAGTTACACCTATATCAAAGATTAACAGAATAGGAATTCCAGCCCCCTGATGGGGTGGATGTACTGACACCTGGGAAGTTCTGGCCTTGAGGTTAGGCAAAAGGGTTGTAGACGGCGAAAGGCGTTCATAGTGGACCCATCAATGCGCGGCTTGGCTTTGGGTGATAAGGACACTCTGCTCTCCAATGGTCATATCTCCCACAGTTATAACAAGGACCTGTCATTGCCCCTGGTTGTGGTCCATTCCTGGGGGGGTGGAGGGGAGTACTGCCATCTTGTTATCTGTTCCCAAGGTGTATTACTGGGGACTTCCTGTTCCCCTTTCCAGGGTCCCCTAGGAAAGAGTTACTGAGTTGTGGTCGTTGGGCAGACATCTGAAGTAGGTGCGCCTACAGTGGGTATCCCAGATCCAATCAACCTCATCGGGGTTGGCACACGGAGGATAGGAATCACACAATTGCTGGACATATTCAGTTTTTACCTGCAACTTGGCTTGTGGTTTGGGTTTATTCTGACCATCCCAATAGTAGACCACAGCTCACCTCAGTTGCAACTAGGAATTCTCAGACCAGTTCATATTGTTTGTCCAGATCATGTCAGTGATCCCAGAAGGAATACATTGCAAAACATTAAACAAAGGTGAATCTGTTGAAAGCCTGGTATCCCACAAATGTCCCATAGCAGGCAACAAACCACACTCAATAATCACTTCCCGACTCCCCAGGTTTGGGTTTGCATTCCAGGATTTTGCTGATATTAACAGATTGTAGCAAGTCTCCTTCTAACGACTGAACCAGATGGTTTGTTTGAGCATCAGCAAGGGGAAATCTTTCCTTTAAATCGTAATAACTTTGAACTGGTCCCCCTCTGTCACCATGACCCATTTGTTCCTGCCATTTAGTCACTTCCTCAGGTGATAAAATCATACAGCACTGTGCAACCAGATCTTGGGGGGTGGCATTATACACTTGAACCGTCCTTTGGACATACTGAGCAAATTGGGCTGGTTTTTCCTTATGATCTGGGCTTGATTCATTATCATTATCATTTCTTGGCACTTTCAAGGGACATAACTTCAATAGTTGCTTCCTCACCCTCCTCAGCAGCTCTCAGGTTTGATAACTGTCATATTGGACGCTGCAATTAGGGACCAATTTGGAGTCCACTGACACTGATACAAATGTCGGGTGATACCTGTTTTCTGGAGTTTAGTTTTATCCATTCAGCCACAATGGATCGCTCAGGAACCTGATACAGCACTGGGAATGGTGCCGTAGGTGGGTTTACTGGAGGCACTAGTGATCTACCATAATATCCCCACCTTTTTCGGTATCATCCCCCTCATCAAACAGGGTCAGGTTGCCACACATAGGCTCGGGATCCCAAGTAGAATTCATTCTTTTTACAGCGCTATTGCTTTAACCCTTCCTATCTATCTTTCTCAACCTTTATGTCTTTACGCTGTTTCTCCTGTTCCTTTTTCACCTTCCATTTACCCATTCGCACTCAGCTTTTAACATCTCTCAACATTTGGGACTTCCATCTGCTGTGCAGACTCCTATCCCTCTGTCACATGCATTATTCCTCCAACTGACCAATAAGGTATCTTTCCATTTACTATCAGCTTTATCCTTCCATTCTTCAATTAATGATTGCCACTTTGTTCCACAAATCTTCTTCCAAACTCGATTTACCAAGAGGCCACATCCCAGATCCCACCCAGGGGCCAAATCTTGTCCCCTATTCGTTTGTTAAGTGCAGCACTTAATTTACATAAATCGTTTTCTTGCTCAGGTATTCTCTCAAACGTACTTTGAAGGGGAGTCCCCTTTCCAGTTACATTGAGGGATTGTCCCATTATACTGCCATGCTCTACTCGACACAAATTTCAAGCGACCGTATCAATACCGCAGTGGTGAGAAATTTACCGAGTCTGCCCTCCTCCTTCTATTATATCATAATTTCAACCTGCCATATTTAAAGGAGGCAGCTCTTTAAACTGAATCCATCAGATAGTAGCAACCACTTCCCTGACCGGGGTCCCCATTCCCCAACTCTTTAGCTCAGGATCAATACAAAATAGCCAATGTCACCCCGCAGCAACCTAGAGCAACTTTGTAAAAATAAATTCTCCTACCTTATAATCCTGGTCTGGGTGGCTCATTCAATCCCTTCAAGGTACCAGTCTCACTGGGCAAGGAGCAGATCGTCTGTCCGAATACAAGGAGTGTTCTGAGGTAAAATACCTTGGGGTGTCCTACCACTCTATTATGCACGATTCAAACCATCGGACACTTAACTCAACCCAGAGAAACGTTCCCTATGCTGGGATTCGGGTCATGGCACCAAAATGTCCACTCAAAAAGTTCCGAACCACACAAAAGTTTCATTAACCTCTTCATTTTAGTTTAGCTGGTGAGAGGTCTGGAGTAAACACCAGAGTAACAGTCAAGCTCTCACTTGATGGACTCTCATCGGACCTCTGTGTGTAGTATAAAAGCAGTACAGTTTATAGCCCTCATATCCCTCAACCCATACTTTTCACGAGTTATAAGCAGTATAGTTAACAATGCTCCATTGAATACAGGAAGCAGCCTTCAGCAAAACCTTTAATGATTGCTTCCCCAACTTTACTGAAATACTACTGAATATATGACCAGAACGTTGACTCTCCACTAGGTCTGATCGACTAATCTAAATTAGAGTAATATTTCACTGTGTCATAATTGGCACAATAACTCACAATTTAATTGTTAGGTCAAAATTGAAGGATTAATGAGCAAAGTAAAGGAGGAGACAGTGGTAAAGAGATATAGTAATTCCACTTTAGGGCCTGGGCAGCTACAGACAATAACCACTGATGATTCGCAATTCAAATCAAGAAGGTACAAAAGGTCAAAATTGGATGAAATGACGAAAAGTAGTGGACCCAGCACCGATCCTTGTGGCATTCCACTGGTCACAGGCCTCCAGTCTGAGAAACAACTCTTCACCACCAACATCTGTCTTCTACCTTCAAGCCAGTTCTGTATCCAAATGGCTAGTTCTCCCTGTATTCCATGAGATCTGACCTTGCTCACCTGTCTCCTATGGGGAACCTTGTCCAATGCCTTACTGAAGTCCAAATAGATCATGTCCACCACTCTGCCCTCATCAATCTTCTTTGTCACTTTTTCAAAAAATGCAATCAAGTTTGTGAGACATGATTTCCCACGCACAAAGCCATGTTGACTATCCCTAATCAATCCTTGCCTTTCGAAATACATGCAAATCCTGTCCCTCAGGATTCCCTAACAAATTGCCGACTGCCGATGTCAGGCTCACCAGTCTATAGTTCCCTGGCTTGTCCTTACCATGCTTCTTAAGTAATGGTACCACATTAGCCAACCTCCAGTCTTCTGGCACCTCACCTGTGGCTATCAATGATACAAATATCCCAGCAAGGGGCCCTGCAAACACATCCCTAGCTTCCCACAGACTTCTAGGATACACCTGATCAGGTCCTGAGGATTTATCCACCTTTATGCATTTCAGGACATCTAGCACTTCCTCCTCTGTATTATAGACATTTTTCAAGATGTCATCATTTATTTTCCCATATTCTGTATCTTCCATGTCCTTCTCCACAGTAAACACTGATGCAAAATACTTGTGTAGTGTCTCCCCCATCTCCTGTGGTTCCACACAAAGGCTGCCTTGCTGATCTTTGACGGGCCCTATTCTCTCCCTAGTTACCCTTTTGTCCTTAATGTAGTAAAAACCCTTTGGATTCTCTTTGACCCTCTTTGCCAAAGCTATCTCATGTCCCCTTTTTACCTCCTGATTTCCCTTTTAAGTATACTCCTACTACCTTAATACTCTTCTAAGGATTCACTCGATCTATCCTGTCTATGCTGACATATGCTTCATTCTTTTTCTTAACCAAACCCTCAATTTCTGCAGTCATCTAGCATTCTCTGCAACTACCAGCCTTTCCTTTCACCCTAACAGGAATATACTGCCTCTTTACTCTCATTATCTAATTTCTGAAGGCTTCCCATTTTCCAGCTGTCCCTTTACCTGTGAAAATCTGCACCCAATCAGCTTTAAAAGTTCTTGCCTAATACCACTTTCCTCATTCCTGAAGAAGAGCTCATGCCTGAAACGTCGACTCTCCTGCTCCTTGGATGCTGCCTGACCTGCTGTGCTTTTCCAGCAACGCATTTTCAGCTCTGATCTCCAGCATCTGCAGTCCTCACTTTCTCCTAACACCGTCAAAATTAGCTTTCCTCCAATTTAGGACTTCAACTGTGAGATCCAGTCTCTCCTTTTCCATCACATGAGTGAGTAGTAGACAGTGAAGAAGTGATCTTGATCAGATGGGCCAATAGGCTGAGAAGTGGCAGATGGAGTTTAATTTACATAAATGTGAAGTGCAGCAATCTGGGAAAGCAAATCTTAGCAGGACTTATATACTTAAGGGTAAGGTCCTCGGGAGTGTTGCTGAACAAAGAGACCTTGGAATACAGGTTCATAACTCCTTGAAAGTAGAATCGCAGGTAGATAGGATAGTGAAGAAGGCGTTTGGTATGCTTTCCTTTATTGGTCAGAGCATTCAGTATAGGAGTTGGGAGGTCATGTTGCGGCTGTACAGGACGTTGGTTAAGCCACTTTTGGAACATTGTGTGCAATTATAATTTCCTCCCTATTGAAGGATGTTGCAAAACTTGAAAGGGTTCAGAAAAGATTTACAAGGATGTTACCATGATTGGAAGGTTTGAGCTATAGGGAAAGGCTGAATAGGCTGGGGCTGTTTTCCCTGGAGCATCAGAGGCTGAGGGGTGACCTCATAGAGGTTTATAAAATCATGAATGGCATGGATAGGATAAATAGACAAAGTCTTTTCCCTGGTGTAGGGGAGTCCAGAACTGGAGGGCATAGGTTTAGGTTGAAAGAGGAAAGATATAAAAGGGACCTAAGGGGCAACCTTTTCACACAGAGGGAGGTGTGTGTATAGAATGAGCTGCCAGAGGAAGTGGTGGAGGCTGGTACAATTGCAACATTTAAAAGGCATCTGGATGGGTATATGATTAGGAAGGGTTTAGAGGGAAATGGGCCAAGTGCTGACAAATGGGACTAGATTAGTTCAGATATCTGGTCAGCATTGATGAGTTGGGCCAAAGGGTCTGTTTCTGTTCTGTACATATTAATGACTCAATTGGAGCTTTTCAGAAGCCTCAAGGGGTTGTAGGCCTGGAATAGATTGCAGTGATAGGGGTGGGAGAAATGGGAGCAAGACTATAGATTACATCATGAGGACAATAGAAATAATACATTGTTAACCAAATAAGAACGAGAGTAACACAACACAACAGAAGTGGTTCTTCAATCTAAGGAACTAGATTTTGTTCAAATTTATTTGGCCTTTTGTCACAACATAAATTGAAAAACATACAGTTCACAAATATTTACTTAAAATGTTTCTTTCAGAATGTATTTTAAATTTTGGAATTCTTGAGTAGTATTCATTGGCAAGGCCATTATTCATCATTTATCTTTATTATTGCCTTATTCCATCCTGAGTTGTTATAGTATGGAGAGATAGCCAGGATTTTGACCCAGTGACAATGAATGACTTGTTATTTACTCCCCAGTCAAGATGGTCTGTAACATGACAGGGAACTTATAGGTAATGGTGGTAAGAGAGAAGTGGTAAGGTTGTTTTTCAGACGGGATGCAAGTGACTAGCGGTGTTCCACAGGGATTGGTGCTCGGTTCACTTTTGTTTGTCATTTATATAAATGATTTAGATGAGAATATAGAAGCCATGGTTAGTAAGTTTGCAGACGACACAAGAATTAGTAGTACGGGTCATTCTGGTGTAACATGCATTTCATCGAAGCAAATTGGCTTTCATGCGATTGACGAATTAGGTACACTGTTTGGATAATGTGAACTTTCTACTGAATGAGTATAGTGATTTTCTATAGCAATCTTCTACAGCAAGATTTTCCATAGTGGTTTTCCACAGTGCATTTTTCTGGAGCGTTATCGAAGAGCAGTGTATATAGCTGACAGTGAAGAAGGGTATCTGAGATTACAAAAAGATCTTGATCAATTAGGTTAATGGCCTGAGGAATGGCAATTGGAGTTTAATCTGGATAAATGCAAGGCTTTGCATTTTGGTAAAACAAACAAAGGCAGGATTCACATAATTAAAAGTAGGGCCTTGGGTAGTGTTGAAGAACAAGATACCTAGGAGTTCAAATACATAATTCTTGGAAGTTTGCATCACACGTAGACAAGGTGGTTAAGAAGGTATTTAGCGTATTTGCCTTAATTGTTCAGACCTTTAAATATAGGAGTTGGGAAGTCATGTTGAGGTTATACAGGACATTAGTGAAGCCTCTTCTGGAATACTGCACCCAGTTCTGGTCACCCTGTTACAGGAAGGATATTGTCAGGCTGGAGAGGATTCAGAAAAGATCTACCAGGATGTTGATGGGAATGGAAGGTTTGAATCATAAGGAGAGGCTGAGTAAGCTAGGACTTTTTAAACTGGAGCGTAAGAGGTTTTTAAAGGTATGAGGGGTGTGGATAAGGTGAATGGCAAATGTCTGCCATTGAGGGATTTCAAGGCTCAGAGACATATTTTTAAGATGAGAGGACAAAGATTTAAAAGGACATGAGGGGTAACGTTTTTACAAGGAGAGTGCTTTGCATGTAGAATGAACTTTCAGATAAAATGGTGGATGTAGATACGGGTACAACATTTAAAAGGCATTTGGACCAGTGCATGAATAAGAAAGGTTGAGAGGGATATGGCCAAACACAGGCAGGTGGGACTAGTTTCATTTGGGATTATGGTTGGCATGGACTGGTTGGACTGAAGAGTTAGTTTTGGTATTGTATGACTCTGTGACTGTAGTGTTGTTTCACATATCTGCTACTTTGGATCTTCTAGGCAATAGGTTTTTCAGCTTTGGAAGATATCACTCAAGATGCCTTGCTGAATTGCTGCATTCTATCTAACAGATAATAATCCACACTGATGCATTACGCATCAGTACTGGAGGGAGTAAATACTTAGTGTAGATAGGGTGCCAATCACGCAAATTGCTTGATCCTGGATGAGTTTCTTGAATAATTGTTGAAGTCGCATTCATCCAGTAAATTCCATAGAATATGTGGTAAGATAATCAGTCATTGTTTAGAATCATAGAATTATAGATTGATTACAACTCAGTAGGAGGTCTTTCAGATCCCTGTGTTTGTGCCTGCACTCAGCAAGAACTCAACAGGTGTCACTGTGCCAGTTGCCCTTCATTTCATTTTTATCAGGTGCCTTTCCAACTCCCTATCAAATGCCCCATGTCACTCATGGTTATAAAGGTGTAGTCAATAATGACAATTATGGATTCAAATGTTTGAATGTGACCTATGCAGATTATTGCTGACAAAATACACATTTTATTGAAGCTTTTCAACTTGCCCTCATCAGGACAATTCATAAGACATTTAATGTAAATGGAAAATAATATTTATACTGCATAATAGATTTGTTGGCAAGTGGACTCTGATTGATAGAGACATCACATTGAATTCACAAGTTGGATGCTGACTGACAGTTCACCACTAAGCTTTGTTTACATTTCAAACCAGGTTGCTTGACTCTGTTTAGTTAAGGTCCTGCCCGGAATTTAAATCAAAAAGTGATATAAATTTGTGCACTTAAAATTTAAAATCGAAAGTGTGGCATTGGAAAAGCACAGCAGTTCAGGCAGCATCCGAGGAGCAGGAGAGGCTTATGCCCGAAACATCGACTCTCCTGCTCCTCGGATGCTGCCTGACCTGCTGTGCTTTTCCAGCGCCACAATTTTAGACTCTGACTCTCTAGCTTAGCAGTTATCTATAGGTCACCATGTAAATGGCACATTTTCCATGGCAATGCCTCTACCTATCAGAGCCCACTTGCTAATCAACCAGCACTGCCCCATCAAACAGAATAAATGTTTTTTCCTTTGCATTGGTATTCTTAACAAAATGTCTTTTGTTTCAGCAGTATTCAAGTTCTCTTTGACAAAATGACAATACTGCTTTTCTTAAATGTAATTACTTCTCAGACTTCTGTGCATTTAACTTTATTAATGAGAGTTGCACCATTGTAATTTGTTTTTCTCTTTTCGTATTCAAACTCAGCCCTGTAAACACTCTTGTCTAAGAGTTATAGCTTAAAGTCTTATTCCAGGTCTTGAGAACAAATGTCAGAGCTGATACTCCAGTGGCAGTATAGGAGTAGTACAATATTTGTAATACTATCTTTCAAATGGAACCTGAAACTGCAAACCCCAACTGCCCAATTAATTGTAAGATAGGCCATTCCACTAAGAACAGGAAAACAGCCTGTGCCCCACAACCTGAGCCGCCTCCGGAATTTTAATTTTGTCCCTTTTAAGGATGTAAGAAGGCGGCCCCTGTATAGACTGCTGCTGCACACTGTCCACCTCTTCTCCCTCATCCACCGTCCGGACACACCTTGGCATGCCCATTTGCCACCAGGCGGACGGGATCCCCAGTGGAGGGCTCTCTACATGGGAGTCCTCCCCCTTTCTCTTGGGGATCTGGGGTGGAGGATGCTGCACGCAGCGGTCCCCTGCAACCGCAGATTGCGGTGGTTCACGGACTCCCAGCCCAACTGTTTGTTCTGTGGCGCTGTGGAGTCTGTGGACCACGTGCATTTGGGTGTGGGCATTTGCACTCCCTTTTTGATTTTCTTAAAAACCTCCTCTTCTGCTTTTGGTTGCACTTCAGTCCCACACTCCTGATCTTCGGGCACCGGTACGGAGGAGGGAGGTCTGAAGACCTCCTCGTGGGTCCGCTCCTGGGCCTGAACAAACTGGCCATAAATAGGTCCGGGCAGTGGGCCGTGGAGGGGGTCATTAGGGGCGACTGCCTGCCCCTCTTCTGTGGTTATGTTAGAGCCCGGGTGTCCTTGGAGAAGGAGCACGTGGTGTCCACCAACACCCTGTTCAGGGACAGGTGGGCGCCACAGGGAGTGGAGTGCATTATTTCCCCTTCCAACTCTATTTTGATTTAATCCCTGCCCTCCCCTTCACTGTTTGATCACACAGCATTGCCCTTTGATGTGAAGGGCACTGCTTGTCACAGACCACTCGGGTGTTTCCTTTCTTCCTGGTGATGGAAATTGAATAAAGATTCGTACACCTTATGTCTCTCACTGTGTCTCACACCTGCACACACACAACATGGGTGCTGGGGAAAAAATAAGCACTACCGCAGTTAGGCGGTAGTGTGGGGCTAAGGAAAGAAGAAAAAAAGAACAGGAAAACAGTTTCCCATGTGTCCTGGCCTATATACCTCCGTCAATCAACATCACAAAAGCAGTGTCTGATCATTATCAAGGGATGCTGTTAGTGGGAGCTTACCGTTTGTAAATTGACAAGTTTTGCTTCATGCACTAAACCTGTGACTATACTTCACAGGTTCCTAATTGGCTGTAAAGCGCTGCTAAAATGTTCAGGGAGTCTTGAAATAAGTGCAAAACATTCTGGAAGCTTTGCTTAGTAGTAGCATCATGAAGCATGTGTAAGTTTCTCACACTGATGGCGAGATAGGGAGTGGGAGAGATCCAACAACAGGAATGATTGAGTTCTCACTGGCCTGAACAGCTTGATTCTGGATTAGTTGTGCTGGAAGAGCACAGCAGTTCAGGCAGCATCCGAGGAGCAGTAAAATCAACGTTTCGGGCAAAAGCCCTTCAGCAGGAATACAGGCAGAGAGCCTGAAGGGCGGAGAGATAAGTGAGAGGGTGTGGGTGGGGAGAAATTGCATAGAGTACAAGAGGCGAGTGGGGGAGGGGATGAAGGTGATAGGTCAGTGGTGGGGGGGGTGGAGTGGATAGGTGGAAAAGAAGATAGGCAGGTAGGACAAGTCATGGGGACAGTGCTGAGCTGGAAGTTTGGAACAGGGGTGAGGTGGGGGAAGGGGAAATGAGGAAACTGTTGAAGTCCACATTGATGTACTGGGGTTGAAGTGTTCCGAGGAAGAAGATGATGCGTTCTTCCTGCAGGCGTCTGGTGCTGAGGGAGCAGCGGTGAAGGAGGCCCAGGACCTCCATGTCCTCGGCAGAATGGGAGGGGGAGTTGAAATGTTGGGCCACAGGGCGGTGTGGTTGAATGGTGTGAGTGTCCCAGAGATGTTGCCTAAAGTGCTCTGCTAGGAGGCGTCCAGGCTCCCCAATGTAGAGGAGACCGCATCGGGAGCAACGGATACAATAAATCGTATTGGTGGATGTGCAGGTAAAACTTTGATGGATGCAGAAGGCTCCTTTAGGGCCTTGGATAGAGGTGAGGGAGGAGGTATGGGCGTAGGTTTTGCAATTCCTGCGGTGGCGTGGGAAGGTGCCAGGATGGGAGGATGGGTTGAAGGGGGCATGGACCTGACCAGGTAGTCACGGAGGGAACGGTCTTTGCGGAAATTGGAAAGGTGCGGGGAGGGAAATATATTCCTTCCTACCCTACCTCCTGCAAAAATGCCATCCCGTATCCCAATTCCTCTGCTCCCGCCATATCTGCTCTCAGGAGGACCAGTTCCACCACAGAACACAGCAGATGGCCTCCTTCTTTAGAGACTGCAATTTCCCTTCCCACGTGGTTAAAGATGCCTTCCAACGCATCTCATCCACATCCCACACCTCCTCCCTCAGACCCCACCCCTCCAACCATAACAAGGACATAACGCCCCGGTGCTCATCTTCCACCCTACCAACCTTCGCATAAACCAAATCATCTGCCGACATTTCCGCCACCTCCAAACAGACCCCACCACCAGGAATATATTTCCCTCCCCACCCCTTTCCGCAACTACTGTGACTACCTGGTCAGGTCCATGCCCCCCTTCCACCCATCCTCCCATCCTGGTTCCTTCCCCTGCCACTACAGGAATTGCAAAACCTGCGCCCACACCTCCTCCCTCACCTCCAACCATCAAAGTTTTACCTGCACATCCACCAATATCATTTATTGTATCCGTTGCTCCCGATGCGGTCTCCTCTACATTGGGGAGACTGGACGCCTCCTAACAGAGCACTTTAGGCAACATTTCTGGAACACCCGCACCAATCAACCACACTGCCCTGTGGCCCAACATTTCAACTCTCCCTCCCACTCTGCCGAGGACATGGAGGTCTTGGGCCTTCTTCACCGCTGCTCCCTCACCACCAGATGCCTGGAGGAAGAACATTTCATCTTCCGCCTCGGAACACTCCAACCCCAGGGCATCAATGTGGACTTCAACAGTTTCCTCATTTTCCCTTCCCCCACCTCACCCCAGTTCCAAACTTCCAGCTCAGCACTGTCCCCATGACTTGTCCTACCTGCCTATCTTCTTTTCCACCTATCCACTCCACCCTCTCCTCCCTGACCTATCACCTCCATCCCCTCCCCCACTCACCTATTGTACTCTATGTTACTTTCTCCCCACCCCCACCCTCCTCTCACTTATCTCTCCACGCTTCAGGCTCTCTGCCTGTATTCCTGATGAAGGGCTTTTGCCCTTTTTCCTGCTCCTTGGATGCTGCCTGATCTGCTGTGCTCTTCCAGCACCACTGATCCAGAGTCTGGTCTCCAGTCATCTGCAGTCATTGTTTTTACCTGAACAGCTTGAGTGCGGGTGCTCATTGTGACCGCGGGTGGCGCTGTAAGCACACTGGGGGCCGGTGGCGGCCGGGGGGCGGGGCCAAGGAAGCAGCGACAGAAAGATGGCGTCCCCGATCGTGGAGCTCGAGTCGCTTGAGAAGACGTTGGGATTTCGGACACGAAGCAAACTGGCGCAAAGCAAGAGCGATAGTTCGGTAAGCGACGAGCCCGCTTGTGCTGGGGGCGAGGTCGGGAGGAGAGAGGAAAGGCGGTTTAAATCGGGATCCCTTCCCCACCCCCACCTCTTCTCCATCACCATCTCGGTATCTGGTGGTCATGGTGACTGCCTCAGGAGATCCCATCCGTCAGTAACAACCTGCAGTCTAAATACACGTGTCTCTGACACAATGTGTTATCTCCTTGTGAAACACATCTAAATGATGGATTTCAGAGTTATCTCCCTTGGTATTTGTGATCTTCACTTTGGCCTAGAACATGCCGAGATTATTTGCACCAATACTCGTGCCTGATGAGCCTCTGTCATTGCTACACATATTGCTGAGTGCAGCCTTTTTTTAAATTTACAAACAAAATGCCCTGTTAGGACAATTTTAGAGGCAAGTTGTGAGCTAACATCTTTGCTGTGGGTTTATGAATCACAGGCTGAGTAAGGAAGACCAATTTGGAATTGCATTAGTCTAAAACGTACTGAAAATGTGTTGCTGGAAAAGCACAGCAGGTCAGGCAGCATCCAAGGAGCAGGAGATCCGACATTTTGGGCATAAGCCCTTCTTCAGGAAGGACCCGAAATGTCGATTCTCCTGCTCCTTGGATGCTGCCTGACCTGCGCTTTTCCAGCAACACATTTTCAGCTCTGATCTCCAGCATCTACAGTCCTCACTTTTTCCCTTAGTCTGATACGTGGCATTTGTGACAAAGTGGAAAGTTTATTGTCATTACTATTGATGCTTACTTTCCCCAAATTATGATTTATTTAATCGTTTGAATTTAACTTTTCCAGCTGCTGAAGTGGGATTTGAACTCCTATCTCTTCAGGACATCGGTTTGGCTGCTTTGGGAATATTGTGTGTAATTCTGGTCTTTCTATTGGATGTATGTTGCCTAACTTGAAATGGTTCAGAAAATATTTAAAAGAATGTTGCCAGGGTTGGAGGATTTGAGTTTTAAGGAGAGGCTGAATAGGCTGGGGCTGATTTCCCTGGAGCATTGAAGGCTGAGGGGTGACCTTTTATAGAGGTTTATGAAATCATGAGCATGGAAAGGATAAATAGACAAAGTCTTTTCCCTGGGATGAGGAGTCCAGAACTAGAGGGCATTGGGTGAAAGGGGGAAGATTTAAAAGTGACCTAAAGGGCAGCTTTTCATGCAAACAGTGGCGTGTGTATGGAATGAACTACCAGAGGAAGTGGTGCAGGCTGGTACAATTATAGCATTTAAAATGCAACTGGGTGGGTTTATGAGTAGGAAGAGTTCAGGGATATATGGGCCAAATGCAGGCAAATGGGGCTAGATTAATTTAGGATATCTGGTTGGAATGGATGTGTTGGACTAAAGTCTATTTCTGTGCTGTACATATCTATGACTCTAGATCTTTGCCAGTAATCCAGTGACCCAAACTGAAGTAATTATAAGCACTAGATTACTATATTAGTTTTACTTGTGATTTGAATTTCTGTTCTTAGATTTCCTAATTCCTGATCTGTTTTTGTAGCCATAATATTGGTTTAGTTCACTTTCTCGTGAATAATAAGATCTAGGATGTTAATGGTGGAGAATTCAGTAATGATAATGCCTTTGAATGTCAAGGGGCATTGGTTAGATTCTCTCTTCTTGAAGATGTTTATTAAATGATACTTCTGTTATGACATGGATACAGATAGCTGAACCAAATCAGCTTTTCTATCTCTGATTTGCAACACAGTAAAATTAAAATCTTCAAATACCTGCAAAATTAACTCCACTGATTCCTTACCAGACTTAATTGAAGAACTGATCCCAGATTGTACAAATAATCAATTCTTTACATAAGTTTGTAGCTTAAACAAAAACTTAGCAATTTACCAATAATATGAATTTAGTGGATTAAAAGTAAACAAGCTAATTACACAACTTATTTATCACTGGATGCGGCAAAACTGCAGTTTTTGGATCTGATCTCTTAGTCATACTTTCATTTAGCCCTGTGTGGCATGTACGTATTCTTGTGTTGTCCCTTCACCATGATGTCGCCTCATTTTAACTATGCCTGGTACTGCTTCTGACAGGCCCTCTGTCCTCTTCATTGACCAAATATAAACTTTGATGTTGGTGGGAAAAGTATTGGGGATATACCACACCGTGACGTTACAGATTTACAGTTGAAGGCGATTCTGATGTTGATAGTTTAAGCTTTACGGTTGTTTAATTTTGAGTTGCTAGATTTGTTCTCGTTATGGGAGAGAAAGTAAAAATTGAAATTCTGCATTGGTACAGTCCATTCTTAAATACTGCTTCCAAAAACAGTAGAGTTTGAAATTATCTAATTCTTTTAAAGTTAATTTATTTGATTTTGAGCGGTTTAGGTATAATTGTTCTAAGCTATTGTAAGATTTTTACCGGATTTGGTTGTCTCCAGTTAGGCCTGCATTTACCGTCCACCCCTAAATACCCTTGAGAAGGTATGGTCAGCTGTGTTTTTGTACAGCTGCAATCCATGTTTATGTACACAGTGCAATTAGGAAGTGTATTTCAGGATTTTGATGCAGCAGCCCTAAAATATTCTGGGCAATATAGTTCCAAACGAAGTTAATGTGTGATTTGGAGGGGAAATGAGGGGGAGTTTTCTTGTGTATCTATTGTCTCTGTCTTTCTAGATGGTAGAGATAACAAGTTTGGCAGATGTTGTCTCAGGATCCATGATGAGTTGCTGAAGTGTACCTTATGAATAGTAAACATTGGTGCTGCTGTGCATCTGTGATGAAAGGTGATGGAGGAAGAACGCCACATCGTCCGCCTCGGAGCACTCCAACCCCAGGACATCAATGTGGACGTCAACAGTTTCCTTATTTCCCCTTCCTCCACCCCACCCCACCCCAGTTCCAAACTTCCAGCTCAGCACTGTCCCCATGACCTGTCCTACCTGCCTATCTTCTTTTCCACCTATCCGCCCCCCCCGACCTATCGCCTTCATCCCCTCCCCCACTTACCTATTGTACTCTATGCTACTTTCTCCCCACCCCCGCCCTCCTCTCATTTATCTCTCCACCCTTCAGGCTCTCTGCCTGTATTCCTGATGAAGGGCTTTTGCCCGAAACGTCGATTTTACTGCTCGGATGCTGCCTGAGCTGCTGTGATTTTCCAGCACCACTCTAATCTAGAACTTTGTTTCCATGGCATGCCATTTAATCAGGCTGAAAATAAGACTGTATGCCGAAACCTGGAAATCTGTTTTATATCATGCTGGGCAAACTCTCAGTAGCTCATCTCTTAAGACCATAAGACATAGGAGTGGAAGTAAGGCCATTCGGCCCATCGAGTCCACTCTGCCATTCAATCATGGCTGATGGGCATTTCAACTCCACTTACCCACATTCTCCCCGTAGCCCTTAATTCCTCGAGACATCAAGAATCTATCAATCTCTGCCTTGAAGACATTTAGCGTCCCGGCCTCCACTGCACTCTGCGGCAATGAATTCCACAGACCCACCACTCTCTGGATGAAGAAATGTCTCCGCATTTCTGTTCTGAATTTACCCCCTCTAATTTAAGGCTGTGTCTACGGGTCCTAGTCTCCTCGCCTAACAGAAAAAATTTCCTAGCATCCACCCTTTCCAAGCCATGTATTATCTTGTAAGCTTCTATTGAGTCTTCCCTTAATCTTCTAAACTCCAATGAATACAATCCTAGGATCCTCAGCCATTCCTCATATGTTAGACCAACCATTCCAGGGACCATCCGTGTGAATCTCCGCTGGACACGTTCCAGTGCCAGTATGTCCTTCCTGAGGTGTGGGGACCAAAACTGGACACAGTTCATGTTTTACAGGTTACATTACTAGGTTTGGAAATAGCAGAGTGCTTTGACTTGCATTGGCTTCTTTATTCATTCAGCAAAGAGGAGTGCGAGAATTGCATTCCACTAGAATTTGCTGTCCACGTGCAGAAGTGACCAGGTGAACAACAGAATTCTGGACTGACTCTAAATTTAGCAGTTTCTTCAAAACAAACCTTCAACACATCAGTCAGCCCATGCTGGGGTTCATTAATAAAAATGAAAATCAAATCGTCAACAGTAACTTATGAAAAAAGGAAGGACTCCTAATAGAGGGCATTTGGTTGGGGATTTCCTATGGACCTTTTTGTGAGATGATAGAACTTTCCACCAAGGTGTTCCTGAGCAATAGACAAAGATGAGAAGTTGATTGGCTGGTGGCCTGCTGGACTATTAATCTGGGGGCCTAGGTTTGAATCTTGCCATGTCTGCTGGTGGAATTTAAATTCAATAAAAATCTGGAATGGGGAGAGATGACCATGAGGGAATGATGACAATGAAACCATTGTTGATTGTTGTAAAAACCCATTTAGTGCTCTGATGGGAAGGAAACTGTCATACCAAAAATAGGATTCTGGGTAATCCAAGATGGAGGATAGGGAGAAAATTGAGGCTGAAAGAGCTGCTCCTTTTCTGAGGTATTTTCAGTGTTGGAGCTGATTTCCTCATTCTAGGAAGAGTAGTTATAGTTTTATAAACTGTTGCATTGTTTTGGAAAGTGAAAAATAAACGATCCAAAAAAAAGGCCCTTTTAAAAAGGGGAACAAAGAGAAAGCAAGGAGATGAAACCGCAGTAAACCTGCACAGCTGTCTGACCAGGCAGTGAACCTTTACTGCTAACTGCCTCTGTTGTTTCAAGTATCTCTGGACATCAGTTTATTCTAAGAAAAATAAACAAATCATGAAATTCACTGCTGATTGGGGGAGTTCACTAAAGGGAACAGCTACGTGGCTAGTTTTAAAGTGTAACTTTTTTTTTGTAAAGTGGGTTTTTTTTATTATGTTTTATCTCTTGATTAAACTTCAAAAATATAATATAGTTCCTATGTTTTATGTTTAGAGCAGTCAAGACGGTGCTATTTTCTGGGTGTTTTTTGTGCAAAGATGGCCTTTAGTAGAGTGATACACTCTCCCTGTCAGATGCGGGAGATTATGGAGAGTTTTCATATTACTGATAATTACGACTATAGGATGTGGTTGTGAATCTGATTGGATTGGTTGGAGCAGCAGTTACAGCTGTTGAGGAATTTACAGGAGCTAGGGTGTATGATGGATACCTTGCAGGAAGGTAGAAAAATCGCAAATACAGTAAGGTAGATGGGTTACCTCCAGGACAGGCAGGAGAGTGGGCAGGTAGTGCACAGATCTCCTGTGACCACCCCCATTTCAAATGAGTATGCTGTTTTGGAAAATGTAGAGGATGTGGGACTCTTGGGAATATAGCACTGATAGAGCCAGTCTCAGTACCAGAAAACTGGCTAACGTAACAAGGGCTATGTCAGGTTCCAAACGGTCGAATGTGATAGGAAACTCTCTAGTCAGGGGCACAGACAGAAGTTTCTGCAGCTAACAGCGAGAAATCAGAATGGTGTGTTGCCTCCGCGGTGCTAGGGTCAAGGATGTCTCTGAGAGGGTGCAGAATGTTCTCAAAGGGAAGAGGGACCAGCATGAGTTGTGCATGTTGGAACTGATGACATAGGAAGAGAAAAGGACAAGATTTTGAGAGAATATAGGAAGTTAGGCAAGAATTCAAAACGTAGGTCCTCGAGGCTAAGAATATATGGATTACTCCCAGTGTGCCTACCTAGTGAGGGTAGCAGTAGGAGGATAGAGCAGATTAATATGTGGCTGAGGAGCTGGTGCAGTAGAGAAGGATTCACATTTTTTTTGGATCATTAAAATCTCTTCTGGAGTACAAGTGACCTGTATAAGGATGAACTGCTCCTGAATTAGAGGACTAATATCCTGGTGGGGAGATTTGCTAGAGCTGCTCTAAACTAGTAAAGGGGTGTGGGGCTGGGACCCAAGGGGAGAGTCTCAGACAGATCTCTTTTCTGATTTATGCAGGTGGGAAAAGGAGCAAGTTAAACAGAGCAGGCAGGAACAAAGCAGAGAATAAGCTAGGGATGATAAATGAAACTGCATTTATTTCAATGCAAGAGGCCTAACGGGGGAGGCAGATGCACTGAGGGCATGGTTGGGAACATTTGAAACTGGGATATCGCAGTCTCTGTGATTGCTATCTCAGGGATGGACAGGCCTGGCAGCTTAATGTTCCAGGTATAGATCCTTTAGGAAGGATAGAAAGTGGGACAAAAGAAGAAGTGGAGTAGCATTTTTGTTTACTTGATAACATTATGGTTGTACTTGAGGAAGATGATCCTGGGAGTATGCCCAGGCAAGTTATTTGGGTGGAATTGAGAACTAAGAAAGGAATGATCATTTTACTGGGATTGTACTAGAGCTCCTTTTCTTGACTCTTGCGCTCGCTCACAGTGCCAGGCACCCGGCTTCAATTCTAGCCTTGGGTGACTGTGTGTGTGGAGTTTGCACATTCTCCCCATGTCTGCATCAGTTTCCTTTCACAATCCAATGATGTGCAGGTTAGGTGAATTGGCCACAATAAATTGCCTATAGTAATCACAGATGTGTAGGTGAGATGCATTAGTCAGAAGTAAAATATAGGGGAATGGGTCTGAGTGGGTTGCTGTTCAGAGGGATGGTGTGGACTTGTTGGATGAAAGGGCCTGTTTCTACTCTGTAGGGACTCTGAGATCTTCGTTATCTGTAAGAAGAATAATAGGGTGGTAATGGTAAGGGATTTTTAACTATCCAAAGACTGGAACTGCCATTGTATCAAGGACTTGGATGGCTAGGAATTTAACTGTGTACAAGAAAAGTTTAATTCAGTATGTGGGTGAACCAACTAGAGAAGGTGCAAAACTTGACCTACTCTTGGGAAATAAAGCAGGACAAGTGACTGAGCTGTCAGTGGGGGAACACTTTGGAGCCATAGACTATAATTCTATTGTTTCAAAGTAGTGATGGAAAAGGATAGATCAGATCTAAAAGTTGAAGTTCTAAATTGGAGAAAGGCCAATTTTAATGGTATTAGGCATGAACTTTCAAAAATTGATTGATTGGGGGCAGATGTTCACAGGTAAAGGAATGACTGGAAAATGGGAAGCCTTCAAAAATGAGGTAATGAGTCCAGAGACAGTATCTTCCCATTAGGGTGAAGGGCAAAGCTGGTAGGTGCAGGGAATGCTGGATGACTAAAGAAATTGAAGTTTTGGTCAAGAATAAGGAAGTATATGGCGGGTATAGACAGCAGAGATCAAGTGAATCTTTTAGAGTATAAAGGCAGTAGAGTATGCTTTAGAGGAAATCAGAGGACAAAAACAGGACAAGAGATATCTTTTGGCAAATAGGGTGAAGGAGAATCCAGAGGGATTCTATAAATACAAAAGGGAGAGAATAGGGCCCCTTAAAGAGCAGTAAGGTCACAGGAGCTAGGGGAGATACTAAACAAGTATTGTGTATCCATGTTTACCGTGGAGAAGGATATGGAAGTTGGAGAAATTGGAAATGAATAGCGACATCCAGAAAAATGCCACTATTACAGAGGTGCTGGACATTTTAAAACTCAAAGATGGATAAATCCCAAAAAGCTAATCGGGTGTATCCTAGGACTTTAGGGAAATTCAAGATATGATTGTTTAGCCACTTGCTGAGATATTTGTATCATCGATAGCCACAGGAGAGGTTCTTGATGACTGGAGGTTGGCTGACGTGGTACCACTATTTAAGAAAAGTGGTAAGGAAAAGCCAGGCAACCATAAACCAGTAACCCTGACATCGGTGGTGGGTAGGATGTTGGAGCGAATCCTGAGGGACAGGATTTACATGCTTTTGGAAAAGCAAGGATTGATTAGGGATAGTCAACATGGCTTTGTGCGTGGGAAATAATGTCTCACAAACTTGATTTGAGTTTTTTTTTAAGAATGCTGGACATGACCTATGTGGGCTTCAGCAAGGCTTTCAACAAGATTCCTCATAGTACTCTGGTTAGCAAGGTTAGATAATGTGAACTACAGGGAGAACTAGTCATTTGGATACAGAACTGTCTTCTACGTTCAAGCTGGAGGATATTGGAGGGTTGCTTATCAGACTGGAGGCCTGTGACCAGTGGTGTGCCACAAGAGTCGTTGCTGGGTCCACTCCTTTTCGTAATTTATATAAATGATTTGGATATGAAAATGTGGTTAGTAAGTTTGCAGATGACACCAAAATTAGAGATGTAGTGGACAGCGAAGGTTACCTGAGTACAATAGGACCTTGACCCCTCTGATCAATGTGCCAGGGAGTGGCAGATGGAGTTTAATTTAGACAAATGTGAGGTGTTGCATTTTGGAAAGGCAAATCAGGGCAAGATTTATCCGTTTTTCAGACTGGAGGCCTGTGACCAATAGAGTGCCACAAGGATCGGTGCTGGGTCCTCTACTTTTTGTCATTTACATAAATGATTTGGATGCAAGCATAAGAGGTACAGTTAGTAAGTTTGCAGATGACACCAAAATTGGAGGTGTAGTAGATTGCAAGGTGGGTTACCTCAGATTACAACAGGATCTTGACCAGTTGGGCCTGTGAGCTAAGAAGTGGTAAATAGAGTTTAATTCGGATAAATGCAAGGTGCTGCCTTTTGGGAAAGCAAATCTTAGCAGTACTTATACACTTAATGGTAAGGTCCTAGGGAGTGTTGCTGAATAAAGAGACCTTGGAGTGCAGGTACATTGCTCCTTGAAAGTGGAGTCTCAGGCAGATAGGATAGTGAAGAAGGAGCTGGGAGATCATGTTGCGGCTGTACAGGACACTGGTTAGGCCACTGTTGGGATATTGCATGCAATTCTGATCTCCTTCCTCTTGGAAAGATGTTGTGAAACTTGAAAGGGTTCAGAAAAGATTTACAGGGATGTTGCCAGGCTTGGAGGATCTGAGCTACAGGGAGAGGCTGAACAGGCTGAGGCTGATTTCCCTGTAGTGCCAAAGGCCAAGGGGTGACCTTATAGAGGTTTACAAAATTATGAAGGGCATGGATACAATAAATAGGCAAAGTCTTTTCCCTGGGGTCGGAGAGTCCAGAACTAGGAGGCATAGGTTTAAGGTGAGAGGGGAAAGATATAGAAGAGACCTACAGGGCAACTTTTTCACGCAGAGGGTGGTATGTGTATGGAAAGAGCTGCCAGAGGATGTGGTGGAGGCTGGTATAATTGCAACATTTAAAAGGCATTTGAACGGGTATATTAATAGGATGGATTTGGAGGGATATGGGCCGGGTGCTGGCAGGTGGGACTAGATTGTGTTGGGATATCTGGTCAGCATGGACGGGTTGGACAGAAGGGCCTGTTTGCATGCTGTACATCTCTATGACTCTATTTAATGGTAAGGTCCTGAGGTATGTTGCTGAACAAAACCTTGGAGTGCATGTTCATACTTTCTTGAAAGTGCAGTCACAGGTACTTGGTGAAGAGGGCGTTTGGTATCCTTGCCTTTATTGGTCAGAGAAATGAGTCTAGGAGTTGAAGTCATATTGCAGCTGTACAGGACTTTGGTTAGGCCACTATTGGAATACTGCATTCAGCTCCGATCTTCTTGCAATGGGAGGGTAATAATGAAACTTGAAAGGGTTTAGAAAAGACTTCGAAGAATGTTGCCAGGTTGGAGGGGTTGAGCTACATGGAGAGTAAAAAATGAGGTCTGCAGATGCTGGAGATCACAGCTGCAAATGTGTTGCTGGTCAAAGCACAGCAGGTTAGGCAGCATCTCAGGAATAGAGAATTCGACGTTTCGAGCATAAGCCCTTCATCAGGAATAACATGGAGAGGCTGAATAGGCTTGCATTATTTTCCCTGGAGCATCAGAGGCTGAGGGTGATCTTATAAGGTCATGAGGGGCATGGTTAGGATAAATAGCCAAGATCCTTTTTCCTAGGGTGGGGGGAACCCAAACTAGAAGGTGTAGGTTTAAGGTGAGAGAGGCGAGGTTCAAAAGGGACCCAAGGGGCAACTTTATTGTGCAAAGGGTGGTGCATGGTAGAAGGGTGGAGGCTGGTAGAATTACAACACTTAGAGTCAGAGTCATAGAGATGTACAGCACTGCAAGAGACTCTTCGGATAAATTCATCCATGCCAACCAGATATCCTAATGTAATCTAGTCCCATTTGCCAGCATTTGGCCCATATCCCTCTGCGCTTCCTATTCATATACTCATCCAGATACTTTTTAAATGTTGCACTTGTACCAGCCTCCACCACTTCCTCTGGCAGCTCATTCCATACACACACCACTGTCTGTGAAAAAATTGCCCCATTGGTCCCATCTTCTATCCTTCCCCTCTCACTCTGAACCTATGCCTCTAGTTCTGGACTCTCCAACTCCCAGGGAAAAGACCTTGGCTATTTATCCTATCCATGCCCCTCCTGATATCAATGAAAGGCATTTGGATGGGTACATGAATAGGAAGGGTTTAGAGGGATATGGGTCAAATGTTGGCAAATGGAACTAGATTAATTTAGGATATCTGGTTGGCATGAACAAGATGAACCGAGGGGTCTGTTTCCATGTACAACTCTGACTGTATGACTCCAGAGCCACAGCAATGTGGGTGAATCTTTACAGTCCTAAGCCAATTAGGAATGGGCAATAAATGTTGGCATAGCCATTGACACTCACATCCCATAATGAACTTTTTGAAAAAAAAGTATACAGAAGCATGTCACTTGGAAAACTCCTGCACAGTGTTTAAAGGGCATGGATGGAATTTGTCCAATACAGCTCAAATCATAGAGATCGTATCAGAGTGTCCTGTCAAATTCTGGGCAGGTGGGGGTCAGTATCTGCCTAAACTGCTTATCCACTGCATTTTCAGGGCTGAATACCACAGTTAGTTGACTCCGGATGTATCCTGGATGTTGACTGGTGCCTTAACGACCTACTCCTTAGACATCAAACATATCACTGAGTCTGGTCACCCTAGCATCTCAAGCCTTGTCCTCTGCTAGCCACATTGCTGATGAAGGAATCCATTCCAAGCAGTAGCCCCCTTACTACAGCCACCACTTTCATGGGGAGAAATCTCAGTCTATGTCCTCAACCTTGATGAGGCAGTTCCTGGAAAAATGTCAAAGGACTCATCCACTCCATAAATCAAAAGTGCATGTACTGTATGAAGTCATGTATCTAACAGAAGAAATACACTTCTTGTAAGCTGTGCTCCAGAGTTCCCCACTCAGTAGCAACAGCATGCCATTCGTGACTTTGACTTTTGCTGCGTACAGGCTTCGAAAGCCTATGCAGCTGGGAAAGCACTTAGCCGAAATGCTGGTCATCAGGATCCACCACCTTGGAGGCTTAATAAAAGTTATTGCTGCAGGGTCTGAAGGTGTAACGTTGTAATCTGAGTGCCAGAGTCCACTGCCTGACCATCCTTCCTAAGCAGTTATATCAGCAGCAATCCAGTGTTACTTTTTGGTGGCAGTATAACTCTCTGTACATTTGTGACAAATGTAATTATTCTTTTATTCAATTTGCTTAGACACTTATGACACAACTCTGAACCCAGACTTTGTGGCCCAAATGTAGGAGTGTTACTACTGCAGCAGGACCCTGAAGCAAACTTTCTGGGCTAGCTTTTGTTTTGCTTTCTCAGGCTTAGCTTTTGGCCAAGGCAATCTGAATTTCACCCAAAAGAAAATGACATCACCTTTTTAAATCCAATTTTTTTAAAATTAATTTCAATTCATACTCCAACAGTAATTCTGGTGGTATTTGAATCCGTGTCATAGAGAAACATCACCTTTTATTTATTTACCCCAAAATGTTATCACGTGCATCTGAGAGGCTTCCTCACCATCCAATGTTTTTATCCATTAACTCATAATAACAGTCTTATGGGCAGCACGGTGGCTCAGCGGTTAACACTGTTGCCTCACAGTGCCAGGGACCCAGGTTCGATTGTGGAGTTTGCACAATACCTTCGGGTGCTCTGGTTTCCTCCCACAGTCCAAAGTTGTGCAGGTTAGGTGAATTGGTCATGCTAAAATGCCCATAGTGTTAAGTGCCTTAGTCAGGGGAAATTGGTCTGGGTGGGTTACTCTTTGGAGGGTCGGTGTGGACTAGTTGGACTGAAGCGCCTGTTTCCACACTGTAGGGAATCTAATCTTAAAAATATCACTTCTTGTGTGTTGTTAATTATTATTACCAGCTGTGTATCCTGTCACTTCTGACTTCCCCAGCAAAATAAAATGTACTGACAGGATACTGTGCATGCACACTGAATATGGTTTGGGGTGTCAGTAGACATTCCAACTGTATTGTAGTACCACCACTCGAGAACAAGTAAGCACACATCTATTAGTTTCCCTCCTCCCTAGTGTGCACATGCACACGTTTCCATCATCATCATCAACATTTAAAATTCTGTATTATGTCTAATTTATTGTCTGCAAATCAGGCAAGAGACTTGAAGTGAAATTTCTTCCACAGAAACAACGTATGCATCGTTTGAATTGCTCCTAGTTTGCTCATTAGTGAATTGTTGTGTTCAATTTTGGTTAATCCGAAGCTGTTACAATACTAGATATTCTTTAAGAATAATTATAATGATTTTATTAGAAGAATCAAACTATTCTTAGTATCTTATTTGTTTACCATGTTTCTAAGGTTTCAAAATTAAAAATCTTATCCGCATGAAGTTTCGACTTGAACTGCTTTTTTAAATAGCCCAAATTTACATCTAGTTTTTTTTTCTTTCCTCAGCGAACTATTCATGGTATGTGAAATTTGAGGTGATGCATTATTAAACGGTTCCATTTTTCACTAACTTATGCACCTGATCTCTGTCAACTTGTCTTTTTGTGTTGTGACATTGTATGCTGTCATTTATTTCAGTCTGAGCTATTCTTTTGATTTGTATTTCTAAATTTAGTTTTTTATTCCATTGTAGGAAGATAATTTATTACTCTGCTCTTTCTAACTTTGCAGGTCCCTGTACTACAGACTAATAATGGTCCTGGTTTAGTGGGGTTGACTACCATTGCATCCCATCTTGTAAAAGTGGCCAAAAAAGAGGCACTCTTGGGAAGCACAGCAGAGGAGAGTGCTATAGTTCAGCAGTGGCTCGAGTATAGAATCACTCGAATAGACAGTTGTAATAGTCAAGAGGATAGAAGAATTGTTTTAAAGGTATGGTTAATTTCATTTCTGAAGATCTGGCTGTAACTGAAATGTTTCTTTGGTTTCTTTTTTAAAATTGAGATGTTTTGTCCGATGCCTCATCAGATTCACCAAGGGGGAGGAGGTTAAAATTTGAACATAAATTAAGCATGCCGTTTTAGGATCAAATTAATTCAATTGAACTTGTACCACAAAGGACTTTACACTAACCAGTGATACACCAAAGTACATAAAATGCTACCTGTCTGTACTGAATATTATTGTTGAAAGGTGGCCATTACAGTTATGTGCACAAAAGTCCAGCACTTGTAGCCTGCCACTTTGACATTCCTAAATTATTTAGCGGCAGTACCAACTGAATTAAAAACAAGCCACAAGTATCTTGATAGTGGTTTTCTAACACACTCCATTTTGAGATCTAAATAAATTAATAATTGCAGTTTAAAATTAGCAATACATATTCTGTGTAACTTTGCCCAAGGATGTTAATACAAATGATTTTTTTTAAGAAAACGTAATAACTAAGCATCTGGACATTTCTCTGTACGTTCATCACAATGCTGAGCAACTAAGTCGACTGCGTACATGAAACCTATTAATAAATATGAAGTACTATATTTTGCAAAACTTTCCCAGTCCAGGCATTACTGATGTGAATGTTATGATTTATGGTACTGTTGGGAGAACTGTGGTGCTATATTCTAAACAGCAGCAACAATGCCAGCACAAGCTTGATGGTACTGCAGATTTAAAGTTTAACGTTATTAGATCCATTAATATTGCAACCAGGGCAATTTTTAACCCCAGTTTATTTGATTTTTGACCTTTTTTAAATTCTGGTCTTCAATTTTGTTAAGCAGGATTATGTCAGTGAAGAGCCACTGTAACCAATCTCTGGCTTGGATGATGAAGAATGTCCTGAATTTGTAAAACAATGACTTCTAACTTGGCAATTATGTGTATGCCTCCCTCAAATCTTTGGTTTGTTTTTGCAGGAACTCGATTGTTACCTTGAAGATAAAGTATACCTTGCTGGAAACAGCTTGACATTAGCAGATATCATGGTGTACAATGGTCTTCATCCTGTCATGGTGAGTGATTTATAGAATCTTAGAAATTGGGCTCTTAACCTTACCCAGAGATTTAGTTAGTTTGAGGAATCTATTCAACTGCTGATTAATGTTAACTTATTCACAAAATATGACTTTTATTAAAATTCTTATAGAAAATATCTCCAGAGTAGCAATCAAAATAGTACGCTAGCAACTTAAAAAAAAAACCTGATTATACTATATCTCCTCTCTTCCTTCACCACGTCCAGTTAAACTAGCTAGCTGACAATGCCCTGTTTTAACCACTTCTAGACTCCTATAGGTACAACTGATGCTAATATTCTCTGGTTCAACTATACAATAGATTGTGTAAGAAAGAGGAATGTGGAACAATTTATCTAACCAAAACTGTCATTGGTTGTTTTTTGGGTTCATTATGAATGTGCCACTGTAATTTTTAGCAAAAAATGTTCAAATTATATTGAAAATACCTTGTACAGCAATCTCTCATATTTAATAATTTGTATTAGCAACAGTAAAACAAAATCAAAGATTTCTTTATAGTGAAATTTGGATTTCCCTCTAATATGCCTCAAAACATGATGTGCAAATCTGTGCTTAAAATGAATATGCATAAACAGAGGTTATCCCTAAAGTCAGCATTGATTTAAAATTGAGCAGGCATTTTATTGCATTTAGGACTAAAATGTGACTTTTTTTTCATAAAGCATATAAAATGCCACCATAAAAATACTGCAGTTATCAACTATTTTGAAGCTTGAAGTATCACCAGTCCTTAATATTATCAATGAAATAACTCTTTGCTATTCTAAATAGTCTAAAGTTGGATTAGATTTTTCTATATAGAACAATCAAACATTTAGTGGATTTCTGGGATCAAAAAAAAATTAATCCAGTTCTGCATGAGAAAAATTAAAATGTGAATGGGTAGATCTAAACAATTGACGAAAGAATCAAAGGCAACATGGGAAAAATAGCTTTTTTTTTAATGAAGCATGTGCCGTGTCTAGAGTGTACACACACTGAAAGGATGATCGAAGCAAACAATTAATTTGATACATGGTTCTCTGTTTTTTAATGAGTCACAAACACAATTGTTTGTTCAAAAATATATGTACATCAGTGGAGTTGACTAATATTTACCAGGATTTGCTTGCCAAGAATGTTAAGTGGAGCTGATTCTATTTTCTTGTCATGAACCTTGCCAGATAGGACTCTGACAATCCAAGAAATTCCCTCTGGAGTCCTTTTTACCAAGTTGAATAGGTGTTGCGTGAATGTATGGAGCAAACATGGCCAGTCATGGAAATTCACCTAGTTTTGTTTTGGTTTCATTACAAAAATCTCTTACATAATATGAATTCAGCAGATGGAGTAAGAATTTTTCAGTGGAAATCAAAAGCCTTCCAGAATAAGTATTTCAATATGAGCATCCTTGAATCAGACAGCTTTCAGTTTTCATGGGGAATAACCATACCAGTATGAAAAAATGTCACCTATTTAACGCCGATGAGAGAGAATTTCTTCTGAGGGTTGTCATTTTTTTTAAACTGCAGAGGCCTGTTGAATCTACTTAGCTATCCAGATTTAGGGCTGAGATTAGCAGATTTTTAAAATAAGTATGGGGATCAAATGTTTTGTGGATAAGGCAGGAAAGTGGAGTTGAGGATTATAAGATCAGCTATTCTCTCATTGAATAGTGAACAGAGTGGATGAGCCAAATGGATATTTCTGTTCCTTCTTAAGATCTTTTTCTGGAGTTATGCATTCCTGTGCTGGTATTTTGAATTCAGTTGAAACTTTAATATAATGCAATAAGTGCCTTCATGAGCATTTTCCCTACAAAGGGAGGAGAGAATTCAACTAACGCACATATTTGATTTGTTGTGAGATACCCTTGTTATTGTGTGTCTAAGTAGATTTTATTGAAGACTTTGTTTGCACTGTTGTTGCTAGTTTGTCTAAAGTAAATGTACACTTGTACAAAGGCAAAGTGCTCCAAATGCTAGAAATGGGCTAGCAAGGTTAAGTTACATGAAATACAGGGAGAAGTAACCATTTGGATACGGAACTGGCTCGAAAGTAGATAGAGGTTGGTGGTGGAGGATCACTTTGCAGACTGGAGGCTTGTGACCAGTGGTGTGTCACAATGGTCAGTGCTAGGTCCACTACATTTCGTCATTTATATAAATAATTTGGATGTGAGCAGTGGAGGTATAATAAATAAGTTTGCAGATGACCCCAAGATTGGAAGTGTTGTGGATCGCGAAGGTTATTGCTGAGTACAGTGAGGTCTTGATCAGATGGGCCAATAGGCTGGGGATTGGTAGATGCAGTTTAATTTAGATAAATGTGAGGTGCTCCATTTTGGGAAGGCAAATTAGGGCAAGACTTATGCATTTAATGGTCAGGTCCTGGGGACTGTTGCTGAACAGAGACCTTGGAATGCAGGTTCGTAGTTCTTTTGAAATTACAGTTGCAGATAGACAGGATATTTAAGAAGGCTTTTGGTATGCTTGCCTTTATCAGTCAAAGAATTGAGTATAGGAGTTGAGGGGTCACGTTGCAGCTGTATAGGAAATGGTTAGACCACTTTTAATACAGCGTTCAATTCTAGTCTCTTTGATATGGGAAGGATGTTATGAAACCTGAAAGGATTAGAAAAGATTTACAAGGACATTGCCAGGGTTGAAGGTTTGAGCTATAAGGAGAGGCTAAATAGACTGAGGCTATTTTTCCTGAAGTGTTCGAGGCTGAGGGGTGACCTTTATAGAGGCTTATAAAATCATGAGGGCATGGGATAGGATGAATAGCAAAGGAGCTTCTTCCCAGGAGTAGGGGAGTCCATAACTAGAGGGCATAGGTTTCAGGTGGCCGAGAAAAGATTTAAAGGGGCCTAAAGGGCAACTTTATCATGCAAAGGTTGGCATATCAATGGAATGAGTTGCTAGAAGGAGTGGTGGTGGGTTGGTACAATTACAATAATTAAAAGGCATCTTGATGGGTACATGAATAGGAAGGGTTTAGAAGGGCATAGGCCTAATGCTGGCAAATGGGACTAGATTAATTTAGGGAATGTTGTCAGTATGGACGAGTTGGATCGAAGCATCTCTTTCAATGCTGTATCACTCTGACTATTGATACTTGTTTTCTGCTCTTATGCCAGACTGAAAAGTTTAATTAACTATGATTCCAATTTCCACTTTTCTTTCCATTGCTTGGCTAATTTGCAATTGTCCCATTTCCTTCCTTGACTTCTCTGGTTCCATTTCTGGGAATAGGCGATTGATTAATAGCCACTGTAAACTCAGTGAATCTTGCTACCTTCACCCCAAACCTTTCCATAATGATCCAGTTTTTTCCATTCTTTTCTAATTTCTGCCTCCATTCTACCTGATTTGGAAATGCTACACTGATGCTTTTGATCTGTCCTCACTTTCTGTCTCCCAGCACTATCATAGGATTCCCCTTGTCACTGTCCCTCATCCTACTAATTTCTGTGATCAATGGCGCCCATTTATGCCACTCCCAACCTAATGCAAACACCAACACACTTTCCCTTACCTCCCTTTTGACATTGTTGAAATACATTTCTTGCCAACATCCTGATCCACTCCTAAGTCACCCCAGCACCTGTCCTTGATATGTTATCGTCCCAGGTAAATGTATGAAGTGCAACATTTAGAAGTGGTGGCGCGGTAATGAATTAGTAATCTGGAGTAATCCATGTTCTTGAGACATGGATTTGAGATTCACTATGGTAGATGGTGAAATTCCAATTCACTAAAACTACTGGAATTAAATGGTGGCCATGAAACAACTACTTTTGTTTTAAAAACTCATTTGTTTCACTAATGTTCTTACCTGGTCTGGTCTACACGTAGCTCTGGACTGACAGTAATGTGATTAACTCTTAACTACTGTCTGGGCATTTGTGATGTGCAATAAATACTGACCTAGCCACAACACCCAGTTCCCATGTCCAAATAGGATTTGAAGTTTTACCTCCCTATTAGCGTCCAGGTGAAGTGTTTATTTTACTCCTTTCAATCATTCTGCTCTGGCCATGAACATTTCTAGACCCATCTTTGGTTTCTTTTACTTGTCTCATTACCATCTTTGTCTTGCACTGTCATTATTTTGTAATTCCATCCTCCCTTCTAGTACAGATCTTCCCATTTGTTCTTAGACCCAACAGCCACTTTGCCCAACTGATATGCTTGCTGAAAACCTGTTATGTCTGTAACATTTTCTACTTCCAAAAGGTCATTGACCTGAAACGTTTTTCCTATTTCTCTCTCCAAAGATAGTGGTTAACCCTGCAAAGTAATGCCATTGTTTTCTACTTCTATTTTAGATTAAAACATTTTCACACTTTTTGAACAGGGTTTACAGCAAAATACAATCTGAACCATCTTGTGGATACCACAGCTGTTGACAGGCCTTGATCTGTCTGGATCACTTCACAACCACCATAAAATATTTATTCCATTATGTCAGTCACGTTGAGTGGCTTTGCATTCAGAATTTTGGGAATATCTGTTGTGTGAAACTCGGTGTTCTGCAGGAGCTGAGTTGTACACGAAACTGATGTGGTTTGTTATTTAGCTCCATACTACAGATAAACTAAATTTCACTTCACAGTTGTTACTACATGCCAGTCATGATCACACTGTTCTCATGCCATAACTGCCACAGCTGGCAACCATTTGTGTGACAAAATTCAGATTAACCACCTCAAATGCTGGCGGCTTCATAAAATCATAAATTTCAAGCTACAATACTGAACAGTCTAGAGTATCCAATAATTTATCAAACATTAAGGAAATTGCATTATTTGTAACTAACTGATTTCTTGCTCCGCATCATCACTGACCCTAAATACTTTTTGCTCAGGTTAGGTAGATTTGGGCAAAGATTTTGTTGCTGGTCAACATGCCCTGAGAAAACGTAAAGATGGTGCATTCAGAATTTTATCTCTTGTTGTTCAACTTACCCCTGATCGTTCTATTCCTTATGTTGCCTTCAGTCTCCCTTACATAGCTGTCCAAGTGTGCACAAACTCTGTACTTGATAAACCCATGTCTTTTTAACATTTGGTTGACTGAAGTTCAGTCTGCCACTGATTCGCTTTTTATGACATGTCTGTTGGAGCTAACCACTGAATTTTTCGAAGCAATGAGAAATTGTGGAGGTGGAGTGATGCAGTTGAGAGATTAGTAAGACATTTGGAAAGGAATTAAAGAAAGAGGCTAAGTAATGAAAATTTTTAAAAAAGCAAATTTAGTCTTAAATTACAATATCAATGTTTTATTTCTTGGTTCTTTACCTTAATAGCATAGCTTTGAATTAGTAGGGAGCCATTTTAAATGAGTGTCACACACTTTCCAGTGTTTGGCAGAGAGCAGCATTTCGTGGATTAGTTCTACCAGTAATGATTTTACAGAAAGTCCAGTACTTAAAGTTAGATACGTCCATTCGTACACAAAAGACATAAAGTCACCATTGTCCCAGAGGACCATAGGATTGCTCTGTCATTAGGGGCAGCTGGTAGTGAGGTTAAACCTAATGGTCACCATGCCTTAGGTGAGGTTGGAAAGGCAGGGCCTTCATGGTGACCTCAATCAGTATGGGATTTGAGCCCTTGTATCACTCTGCATCGCAAACCAGCCATCCAGTTAACTGACCATTCAATAAGCTTCTTACAATTCTGTGTGCTTGTGTCATTATTTCTAGACAGTTGCAGTGGCTGTCTACTGTTTTTAACTGTTATGTTTGAACATACTTCAATCATGTTATGGTCCCCATAGAGACTCCTATTCCCAAATTTTAGTGATTGAAAGGATCACAGGATAATATTTCCAGTTTTCAAACATTTCCTGCAGCTAAAAGCAACATAGACTAAAGCGTTTCAATGGACAACTTGTACTGTAAGCTTCAGAAAATGATTCCCATTAACTTTTTAAAATTACTGAAAATTTGTCTATGTCCCTTAGACAGCTTAATAGGATTCATCACTTCAAGGATTGCTTCTTATTTTTTCCCCGGTAATTCATGATACATAACTGACTTTTGCAGTGAGAACAACTTTAAGATTAACCCCTTTAGCCAAGGATAGGCAAATGATCCAGGTGCAATTAAATGTTCACATACAATCTGTTTTCAATTCAAGCACACTGTAATCTATATCCTGTACAGAGATCTGTTTCTGATTCTCTCCTGCTCTGTCACACTCTTGCTGACTCACTGAGATGTTCAGAGATCCTTCAGAACTTGCAACCCTACGGAATCAACCCTTCCCAAAGTCCAATCTCTGTGGCAAAATCCACAACAGGTCACATGTCTCTCTTCATTCCTTTTTAATTAAGTGTACATTGCTAAAGCATGATCTTAGAACTTTCATACTTTTAATATTGTGTGTAAACATACAAACACTAAAGACAAGAAATGACCAGCTATGAAGTCTGTCTATTGCACTGCACAATCCCTCATGTTGTTGTGTGGCCTATCTGTTGCTCTGTGGTATATTCTGGATAGCTAAATGATGCTTGCACCATGCAGCTTAGAACATGAACAAGTATCTCTTGCTATTGTAGACATGCAGTTAATTTGCATGTGGCTTGCAATTTGTGCAATGAATATGAAAGCAATGGAATGTAGATTGTTAATGTATAGGTCGGCATTTACAAGTTGCCTTTCCATTTGGTCACACTTAAGTGTAAGGGATTAAGTTTGGCTTTCTGTATAGAACAGAATTCTCATCCATACTTTTTTTTAATTAAAAGCTTTCCCCTGTGTGAAAAAGCACACTCCAGCTCCTACTACACTTGCATTTCATTTTCCTACTGACTGTTTGTTTTTTTTATCTTTCCTTTAAAAAGTGCCCAATCTTGCATTTTATCCAAAAGATTATTACTTACATGAGCACTCTAGGTAAATATTAGCAGGCAGCTTAACCATGAGTACATCACAGGTGAATCCAATCCTGTGTTTAAATGGAATCACTATGGTAATTGGGAATTGAAATCCTAGCTATTATTGTCCAAGTATTCTACTTCCTCACCCCATAGTGAAAAAGTAATGATTCTCTGCAAAGACAAGAACACTTTAATTCCCTCTGCTACATCCTCAGCAATGGTCAATTAATTTAGCAGGAATCAAACTTGAGACAGTTTCAAATCTGTGTGATAGTCAAAATGAATATGTATGACAATCTATCCATTTGTAACAAAAGATGTTTCGCAATGTTAAGCTACACTTGCTGTTCTTAACTATTTTTGATATCTGTTTCTAGGCTGAACTAAACCACGAGGAGCGAGAGAGATGTGTAAATGTTTCAAGGTGGTTCAACCACATCCAGCACTGTCCTGGTGTCCGACAACATTCTGCTGCGATCGTCTTCATGAGGAACAGGCTCTATCCTACCATCCACTAGGAAAGCTGCATATGGTCTTCATGAGTCATGCTGAATTGGAACATCCGCTTGTCAGAATTGAAGTAGAGAAGGTTGACATGGGCACATCTTCTGATTCTAGCACACAGCAGAACATGCCTGTTGTTCTTTTGTCTGCTTGCTGTGTTTGGTTTTGGTGAAAACATGACATACAGCAAATTATTTTTAAAATTCCATTTGCATTTTTATTTAACTCAAATTAGGTTCAGGTGTCAACGTTACAGGCTTTATTGTGCTACCATTTCTGTTTTAGTAAATCGTGTTTAAAATGGTTATGCAAAGTTAACATGAGTCTTATTTCTGAGCAGAACCTTGTCTATTTTACAAAGTGTGTTGTTGGTTTACTTCAGGCACTAAATAACTTAGAAGTCTCTGAATAATAATTCCGGTTGGTGAAGGCAAGTGTCTGGAAATCAAATGTTTAGGCTGAATTTTTAAGTGCCACTCCACTAAGTGGAGTGAAAATATGGTGATGCTTTTGGTGCATAATACTGAAGAAAGATCGAAACACTTTTAACTGTTACCTAATGCCGGCAATGAAAATACATTAACACTTGCTCTGGAGTTTTCTGTTTAATTCTGGAAAATGAATGTGTGCATTGAACGTATTTTTCTAAATGTTTCAACCAGCCATAGCACTTTTTTTCTCATTGTGACTTAAGTTCCATAACCAACAAATGTTTTTGCAAGCTTTTGAAATTATTTTAAAATATGTTGTTTACATCATTTTACTCTAAAATTTGTGGAAAAGTGCCAATTCTGAAGAACATGTCAAAGAGTGCCAGCAACCTTAGCTTGACTGTGAAGATTCCTACTCATGTGCAGCTATATCATTTGACTATATAGTGGTAATCTCTTGGAGTGTGTCTGCAGCAAATTTATCAATATTTATTGATGAGTATTCGGAATTCATTCTCTATGTGAAAATAAATCATTAAAGTTGAACAATGTTTGCATCATGAGTGTGAAAGACATATCAAGCTGGATTTTCATGTACAATGGCACATGTTTTAAGCTAAGTACTCTTTCAACTTAAATTTAACTCACCAATTTTCACTTCATAGTTTCACAGTTCTTTGGTGCAGAATCGTCCTTAGAGAGGGCAAATCTAGGTAGCTACTGAGGCCCTGTGTTTTGAAGGATCCATTCTGGATCAAAAACATCTGGGAGGAACTAGAAGGGTGACATTTTGAATTGGTGACATTAATTTGGTGAATGGACAGAAAAGCCATGAGGAGAAGATATCTAGAGCTTGGCACACAATGTGAGTTAGCCTGAGTTGTGGGCAGCGTCCAAGGCTCTGCAACCTCCCGTGGACAACTCTGCTTTTGTGGATGGTATTATCAATTGAGAGCAGCAATTCAAACTTTGCCCTTTAAAACTAATGGTTAACCAATCCCCAACTTGTTTTAGTCAGTTGGTTGGATGGCTGGCTGGCTTCGATGAAGGGCTGTGCCAACAGCACAAGTTGAATTCCTATACCAGCTGAAGTTCCCATGAAAGTCCCGCCTTCTCAACCTCTCTGTCTGGGGTGTAGTGACCCTCTGGATAATGAGAACAGCTCTGTAGTCTTCCAGGACTATGGTGATTTGACATACTAATAAAATAGCTGTTGAAATAAGCTTTGTAAGTGGCCATTTTATAGATCTGGTGGAGAAGGGCTCTTTTTGAGGCTTGTCATAATTTAGTTATAGCGGTGTACCTGGCATGTGCCCTGGGGAAGACAGAACAGGAATTCCTTGCAGTTTATCTACTCTGTCCCATACCTCCACGCAACATTTATTCTAGTAAAAGAAAGCCAAGTAGACCTACACACCAGAGAAGTTGGCCATTTTGGTTTTTGCCTGTTTTATTGACCACGTCCTCCACCCTATCACGATGTCCTTCTATTCCTTTTTCTCTCATATACTGTGCATACTTTATTTTCCCTTCAAGATTCTATTTGCATAATAGCAAATTATGGGTCTTTGGATAAGTTCTTAATCAGGATCAAATAGAGTAAATGTCTTTTTTTTTTAAAAATCAATAAAAATCCGATTAAACCTCCAGCCCAACCACACAAAGTGAACTGCACAGATCTTTACACAAACAACACAGGCTTGGCTGAGCTTTGACAACACCTGCCTAATCTTTTTGTTTCCTGCATTTTGAATGGGAATGATTATGCAACATTCATCAATAGAATTACTGCAAAGTTATGGAAAGACCACATCTTTTTTTTTGGTTGTGGACTGGAATGGGTAAAGAACCTTTTTAAAAAACATTGATTTTATTTTGAAGGATTTTTGAAATCAAGCGGCTTGACTCAGTTTAAGTGCTCCTTACACAGTTGCCTGTTCACACAGTGGAGGGGAGCATTGTTTGCAGGTAAGATGGAACCAAGTTGTGTGTACAAATGGACCTTTGGTTGACAACTGGTAGAAAATCAGCCTGAGGTCTAGGAACCAGTTATTAATGGTAATGACCTTCTGCCTGCAACAAACATGTTGTTTGATGTCTGGGGGAAAAGACCATAAGACATAGGAGTGGAAGTAAGGCCATTCAGCCCATTGAGTCCACTCTGCCATTCAATCATGGCTGATGGGCATTTCAACTCCACTTACCAGCATTCTCCCTGTAGCCCTTAATTCCTCGTGACATCAAGGGTCTGTTTCTGCCCTACATTTAAAAGGAAGTGAAGCCTGGAGGTAGCAGTTGGTTTTTATCCATCAGCAGTTGCTATAAGTTGTGGCTTTTAACTGTGAGTCTGAGATTTTATAAATATAAACTAACCACCATGTACCTTCTACAAGCAAATGAAAGTATCTGGAGAAAGGGAATCTAGGAACATCATGTGTTGTCGAGCCAAAAGGACGACCTTGGTTAGAGACAAAAAAAACCTGCAGATGCTGGAATCCAAGGTAGACAAGCAGGAGGCTGGAAGAGCACAGCAAACCAGGCAGCAACAAGAGGGGAGAAGTTAGCATTTCTGGTCTCAGCAGACTCTATGAACAGGGAACATTTAAATCTTCCCGGTGTTACCTTTTTGTCGATTAATTCCTTTTCTTTAACTCTATGTAGAGTTTGAATTTTATATATCAATGATTCATAATTGTTTATCTGTGGATTGATTCAGTGTTAAAAATAATAATTCTTCTAAAATATAGAAACCTGGTCAGTGCATTCTGTCAGTCTGAATTTAAAAAAGAAATAAAGTAGATAATTCTGCATTTTTTTTATAAACCCTTTAGCCTTTGTGATGACTCCAGGAATATTGGGGCTTATTTGTTAGTGCACCACCCCAGTGGGGTGGAACAGTTAATTTAGAAAGTCAAATCTTTCTTCAGTAATGGTAAGAAGGATGAGGTTTTGTCAGTCAGAAAGCAGTTTTATGACTGGTTATTATAAAATTACAATATGAAGGTCCTGAGTGTAACGGTTTGCTGCATTCCATCATATATATTTATTCATATACATGAATAAGAAATGTTTGGAAGGTTATGGGCCAAGCGCAGGCAGGTGGGACTAGTTTACTTTGGCAACATGGTCATCATGGACTGGTTGGACTGAAGGGTCTGTTTCCATGCTGTATGACTCTGTGCTTTTCTATAACTAACGCTTTAGATTTTTCATCTTGCATACTTTGAATCATTTCAAGTAGTTACTTTTGCTGTGTAGATGAGACGATCACTTTATAAAGAGCAAGATCCATTAACTGCGATAACTGAGTGGCTAGTCGTGATGCTGTTGGTAAACTGAAGAACAGTGCCTACTGAAAAAAGCCTGTTCTTTGAATAGTATTGTTTGATCCTTGTGATGTTGTCAGTGCTGTGCTGAAATGTCCATCTTTATTCTGTACTGAAAACAGAGAATGGGATGACGGTCTAATCTAATTAGGAAACATTGAGCACTTCTGGTTACTGAGTGCAGTTTTGGTTTCTTTATCTGAGGAAGAATGTTCTGGCTATGGAGAAAGATTTTCCTGGTATGATAGGACTGACGTATGAAGAGAAATTAGATCAGTAAGGACTATATTCACTGGAGTTTAGACAAATGAGGAGGGCTCTCAGAAACCTATGATGTTTCGATGACTGGGGAGTCCAGAATTAAGGGTCATAATGTAAGGATACAGGGTAAGTCATTTATGACTGAAATGAGAAATTTCTTCACCTAAAGTAATTAGCCTGTGGAGTTCTTCGCTACAGAATGCAGTTGAGGCTGAAGGACTGACTGTTTGCAAGAAGGAATTAGATATAGGAGAAAGCAGCAACAGGGTATTGAGTTGGATTATCAGCCAGGGCCCAATTGAATGGTGGCATAGGTGCAAAGAATTGAATGGTGGATTCCTGTTATTTTCTGTGTTTCTGTACCCATTAGAGTTTCAAGGAATATGAGGTAAACTTATTGAAATATGTAAGATTTAATAGGGGGATGCCAAATGATATTTTCGCTTGTTGTGGAGACTAGAACTAGACACAGTTTAAGAATAATAGTCTCTCTTTTACGATAAGAATGAGAACTTTTTTTCTCAAAGTCATGGCTGTATGTAATTCTCTTCCCCAGAAAGCAGTGACATGGAGTTCATTCAAAGCTGAATTTGGCACATTTTTGACAAACAACCAAGTTGAGGTTTGTAAGGGCAAACAGGAAAGTGGAATTACAATTTCAACCAGATCGGCCATGATCTTGTTGAATGATGCAGCAAGCTCAAAGGGCCAAATGTGACCCACTCCCACAGCTAATAAGAGGCATAAGTGCCATCAATTGGCCAATCTATGCTTTTACCTTATAGCTTGTACCATTTAAAGGTGCATTGAATTACATTGGAAAGTGATCAGTTATGCCTCATTTTCCACATAATGATATGCATAAGCAATGTAATACATTAACTTACATTATCTCATTGACATATTGTGTGCTTGCTAACCACTAGTGTTGAAGTGGCAACACTCTTAAAGTGGTTGATGATTGTGAGGATTTGGACAGTATGGCATTTAATTGAATTACAAAGAAGGTAATGCAGTTTGCGTAGACAATTTGGATCAGGTTATATCCATGATGATAATTATACTAATGATTTTGTTCATAGTAAAAGTGCATTACTATATTGTCATTACCCATGTCTTTCAATTAACATCCTCTGCCAACATAGGTTTGACTGTATTTACGAGATGTCATAAAATCAACTCTTCCCAGCAGGGAGAAAGGATTAAATTACAACCCCGCAGACACAGAAGTGTCTGTTAAGGTCCTTATCTTTTCAGGATTCATGCTGTAAAGATTGAGACACTGGGCAGAGATGGTATTGAAATGAAACTGAGTCAACTATTTTAGGCAGCTTCCAGGCAAGATGTTCATTTAAATATTGTTTGTTACAAAAACTGCATGACTTCATCTGTTGGTATAGTCCCTCCAATACTAAATGTGCTGCTGTAAAAAGAGCAATGATTTTCATCCATTATTCATTTTCTTGTCACTAAACAAGAAAATTGGTACGAGTGACTTTTTCTTAAAGGAACTTGTGTCATCCTATCAGCAATATCTTTTGTTAATGCAGACTGATAAAGACATTCCATAAGTTTACTGAACAATACTTTGTACTGATTACAGTACCTTTAATGTCTTAAAACATCCCAAAATTTTTCAACAGCAATTATCAATGAAATTTGACACTATTAAAGGAGATTGTTGCTATATTGGAATTTTTTTTAAAAATCATTATAATTAGGAGTAAATTAATAATCAGAGCTGAAAATGTCTTGCTGGAAAAGCGCAGCAGGTCAGGCAGCATCTAAGGAACAGGAAATTCGACGTTTTGGGCACAAGCCCTTCTTCAGGATTCCTGAAGAAGGGCTTATGCCCGAATCGTTGAATTTTCTGTTCCTTGGATGCTGCCTGACCTGCTGCGCTTTTCCAGCAAGACATTTTCAGCTCTGATCTCCAGCATCTGCAGACCTCACTTTCTCCTCCTAAATTAATAATCACTCAAGGTGAGTACGCTGTTTTTAATACTGCATTAATGGTGTACAATATATTAGGTTAAATTGAGATAACGAAATCTACGAGATAATGGACAAGACACAAATCCCAAATATACTTCAGTGAGGCTAAATTCTACAGTTGTCAAAATCCTCTATCTTTGTAAATATTAGAGACAAGTTCATGTTGTAAGCCAATCCACCTTTCATTCAGAAAAGACACAAGTTTGTGTCTTTTACTGCTGTGCAGATAACTAAAAGTCAGCCAAGTTTGTTCCATTTACTGTTGGAGAGGAAGAATTTGATTGGTTAATTCGAGAATTAATGGCCACAATAATCTCTCAGTTTTATTTTGACATGACAATCTTTTCAGAGTAAGTTTGCTTAGTTTATTGCAAGAGTTGATTACATTTGAGGTTTTTCTCCAGTCTTGGGATCTGAGGCCCACAAGCTATTTTCTGGCAGAGAGCTAAATTACAGGGCACAATCATAGACTCTGTCACTTTGTATTTGGGCCCACGGATGGCTTGATTTGGCATGACCATTGTGTCTGTCAGAAATCTGATAAAATACTTTTGAAAAGAACTGACTGGTTGAAATATTTTAACTCATGCTATTTTCACTATGTATGTCCTCTGAAAGATGAACAATGATCAAAAAGTGTGCACTGCAAACCAGGTGAACATTGCTGGCATTGTAGATGCCTTCAGATTTCTCCTTAAATCAGTGAAACCTTTTACAACTGTTGCATTAGACCTCATAGGAAACATGAACTGCAAGCAATCATTCTCTAATAACCACATCTGAGAGATTACTTTTTTGAAAAATAATTTCTCACATTGATTGCTGGAGAATCATCAAAATTTGCAAAATACATTTACTGACAGAACATCATGTGAAAAGAGCATTGGGCAGGGACAAATTGGATTACACTTTCAAAGAGTATGGGCCAAATGGCTACCTTTTGCACTATAACATTCAACTATGATTCTATTTGTACTTGTGTATCAGATTCACAAGTTATGTTGCTCCTTCATATTTTATCTTCGTGCATTACATGTGCTAACAAGGCTGAATGGCTTTTTCATTCGGAGAACTGGCACAAAGTTTGGTTGCAGTGTTATGATTTTTGTGCTATACTTTTTGTGGCAGCATTTATACTGGAAAATCCTTATGTCAATGTTTTGTCATATTAATTGTCGACTTCCCAGCACTAAATACTGTTATAAATGCTTTATTAGTCATAAACGATATAAATTTGCCCATTATTTTGTAATTTGTATTTGTCTTAGTCAATCATTCAGTTGCTTTTATTCAAGTCTTCTGTTTTTGGTATACAGGTTCAATTACAGATAAGTGTGAAGTGTTGTATTTTAGACAGTCAAATCAAGGTAGGAGTTTCATCGTGAATAGTAGGGCCTTAAGGAGTATAGTGGAATAGAGGGACCTTGGTGTTCAGGTGTCACAGGTAGACAGGGAGTGAAGAAGGCTTTTGCACATTGGTCTTCATCAGTCAGGACATTGAGTATTTAAGTTGGGAAATTATGTTGCAGTTGTATGGGATGTTGGTGAGGCCACCCTTGGAGTACTGTGTTCAGTTTTAGTCACCTTGCTATAGGAAGAATGTTATTAAACTAGAAATAGTGCAGAAGAAACTTACAAGCATATTCCCAGGACTCAAGGGACTGGGTTATAGGGAGGAGGGGTTGGACAAGCTAGGACTTTTTTCTTTAGAACATTGGAGACTGAGGGGGGAATCTTATTGAAGTATCTAAGATCATGAGAGGTATGGATAGGGTGAGTGTACTCTTTTTCCCAGGGTTGGGGAATCGAGGACGAGCGGGCATCAGTTTTAGGTAAGAGGAGTAAGAATAAATGGACCCTGGGTGGCAACATTTTTACATAGAGAGTGGTACGTACAGAGGCACCTCAATTATCTAGCATTTGATTAACCAAATGTCGGATTATCCGAACAAGATCTGAAAGTCTTGATGTTTGGCAAACTGTGTTATCCAGCATTTGATTAACCAAATAGAGTCATAGAGATGTACAGTATGGAAACAGACCCTTCAGTCCAACCCATCCGTGCCGACCAGATATCCCAACCCAATCTAGTCCCACCTGCCAGCACCCAGCCCATATCCCTCCAAACCCTTCCTATTCTTATACCCATCCAAATGCCTCTTAAATGTTGCAATTGTACCAGCCTCCACCACATCCTCTGGCAGCTCATTTCATACACATACCACCCTCTGTATGAAAAGGTTGCCCCTTCAGTCTCTCTTATATCTTTCCCCTCTCACCCTAAACCTATACCCTCCAATTCTGGACTCTCCAACCCCGGGGAAAAGACTTTGTCTATTATCCTATCCATGCCCCTCATAATTTTGTAAACCTCTAAGGTCGCCCCTCAGCCTCCGACATTCCAGTGAAAACAACCCCAGCCTGTTCAGCCTCTCCCTATAGCTCAAATCCTCCAACCCTGGCAACATCCTTGTAAATCTTTTCTGAACCCTTTCAAGTTTCACAACATCTTTCCGATAGGAAGGAGACCAGAATTGCACGCAATATTCAACAGTGGCCTAACCAATGTCCTATACAGGCGCAACATGACCTCCCAACTCCTGTACTCAATACTCTGATCAATAAAGGAAAGCATACCAAACACCACCTTCACCATCCTATCTACCTGCAACTCCACTTTCAAGGAGCTATGAAACAGAACTCCAAGGTCTCTTTGTTCAGCAACACTCCCTAGGACCTTACCATTAAGTGTATAAGTCCTCCTAAGATTTGCTTTCCCAAAATGCAGCACCTCGCATTTATCTGAATTAAACTCCATTTGCCACTTCTCAGCCCATTGGCCCATCTGGTCCAGATCCTGTTGTAATCTGAGGTAACCCTCTTCGCTGTCCACTACACCTCCAATTTTGGTGTCATCTGCAAACATACTAACTGTCCCTCTTATGCTCGCATCCAAATCATTTATGTAAATGACAAAAAGTACAGGACCCAGCACCGATCCTTGTGGCACTCCACTGGTCACAGACCTCCAGTCTGAAAAACAACCCTCCACCATCACTCTCTGACTTCTACCTTTGAGCCAGTTCTGTATCCAAATGGCTTGTTCTCCTTGTATTCCATGAGATCTAACCTTGCTAATCAGTCTCCCATGGGGGACCTTGTCGAACGCCTTACTGAAGTCCATATAGATCACATCTACTGCTCTGCTCTCATCAATCTTCTTTGTTACTTCTTCAAAAAACTCAATCAAGTTTGTGAGACATGATTTCCCATGCACAAAGACATGTTGACTATCCCGAATCAGTCCTTGCCTTTTCAAATACATGTACATCCTGTCCCTCAAGATTCCCTCCAACAACTTGTCCACCACCGAGGTCAGGCTCACTGATCTATAGTTCCCTGACTTGTCTTTACCGCCCTTCTTAAACAGTGGCACTACGTTTGCCAAACTCCAGTCTTCTGGCACCTCACCTATGACTATCGATGATACAAATATCTCAGCAAGAGGCCCAGCAATCACTTCTCTAGCTTCCCACAGAGTTCTTGCGTACACCTGATCAGGTCCTGGGGATTTATCCACTTTTAACTGTTTCAAGACATCCAGCACTCCCTCCTCTGTAACCTGGACATTTTGCAAGATGTCACCATCTATTTCCCTATGAAATATTCCCCGCCAATGTCCTTCAGTTAATTGAATTCCTCTGAATATGTAATGAGCTGCCAGTAGAAGTGGTTGAGGTGGGTACATCGATGACATTTAAAAGGCATTTGAACGAATGTATAAATAGGAAAGGTTGAGAAGGATATGGGCCGGGTACAAGGTAGTGGGGTTAGCATGGATAGACATTTTGTTTGGCATGGACCAGTTTAGGCCAAAAGGCCTATCTCCATGCTGTAGATCTCAATGACTGTATAACTGGCTGGATGGCTGATTTATAATGCAGAATGATGCTGAAAGTGTGTGTTCAATTCCCATACTAGCTTTCTCAATCTTTCCCCTTACCTGAGGCATCGTGACCCTCCAGATACACCACCACCAGTCATCCCTCTTTAATGAGAGAGGAGCCGTATAGTCTGGTAAGACTACAGTGACTTTACTCTCTGTCATTAAACTCCTTCACACATCTATCTGTTGTCTATTGCACTTAAGTGTTATATTTTCTTTAAACAAAACGTATCTAAACAAAGACATCTGTTGGAAATGGACAAAGAAACTCTTGAACACATATCACCAGAGGCAGCACGCAAATGTAAACAAACACACAGAATGCTGGAGAAACTTCATTTTTGCAGCATCTGTGGAGTGAAGAACAGAGTCAACATTTCAAGTCCAGGATGACTCTTGTTGAGAACTTTATATAAGCACAAAAATCTATTACTGCTATATTTATGGTCCTTTTGTAACCTCTTCTACAATAACTACTGCCTCTCCACCCTTGGCTGAATAATTCTGAATGTGCGAGGAATTATGCTGACAACCAATTTACGAATGTCAGTGTGTTCCATGGCAACAACTCTGGCAATCAGAGAGCATTGGCCAACCAATCACGTGCTCATGTGCTATAAATGTTGATTTTTCCCTAAATTTGTATTCTTGCAAAATGTCCTGATGAATGGAAGATGAAAAGCTTCAACAAAATGTCCTTTTTTCAGTAAATAATAATAACAATAATAATGAATTATATCTCACTTTTCTTGTGTAAAATACATTACTTTCCACTTCAGTCAAATTCTAGGCCAGCAATTTGCGTAGCTTTAGGGAACATATGGACAATGAATACTCTCCTGCACCTTCCCCCTACCTTCATCTTCAGCGATGTATAATTATTGAATCTTCCACATTTAAGAATGATAGATTAATATTTAGTATTCTCAAATGCCATCATAAGATGTGTTTGAAAATGATTTTTTTAAAAATTAAATAAAAATGCTGTGTTGCCATTGAGTACTCTATGTGAACCTGAAAGCAAACTTTATAGTAAATTTGAAAGGGAATTCTAGACATCTTTTTATTTTAAAAAAATCAAATTACAGGTGTATGGGAAAGGTGCAGGGGAGTAGTATCGGTTGGATATAACGTTGAAATAACATTAAGAATTCTTCCAGTCTTAATTTGATAACATAGTAACATTTTTATTTACCGTAGAAGAAGCCTGCTGGAGATTAGGGTTGTTAACCCTGCCATGACCTAAAGTTTCCAAGCATGAAAGATCCATCATTAAGACATTACTGTAAGTTGAGTTGAATGAAAACAAGTAATAGGGGCATTGCAAATAAGTGGTTTACATTGAAGATTTTCATATTATTATTGGAGATTGAACTAAAAGTTGTTTGACAAAATCTGAATTATCCAGTTGATAATGAAGAATGTTTGCCTTCTAATTGGCAGGACAGGGTGTCAATCAGCAAGAGTAGAATTTTTAGGTGATCAGTGAGGGGAATGTAAGGTTGGGTGGCTGGAGATAGAAGAGTGACTCTTAACACAGAAATACATCTAAACAGAGTTTGCAATCCCACTGCAGACTGGTGAGATTACGTTAAGCTGGTCATTATTGGTTGTTGCACTGCAGTGTTCTTTGAACACTGAATCGTTTTTCGCAGTTACTGTTAGCAGGGCAAAATGGGAGCCTGGTTACAGCTGCAATGCCAGTGAGTGTCTCAGATAGTGACCTGATACACTGACTTGTCACTCTTTCAGTGGTGCAGCCTGAGGATGTTTTAAAAGGTTATCTTCGTGTTTGAATTAATGCAGAAAAGTGGAACTCCTGTGTAAGAGATATAGATGGCTTAATGCAATGCAGGTTAGGCAGAAATTGAAGAGGTTGAGCTACTTTCAGAGAAGAGCTATGAATAAAGGAGCGCTTAACACCACTTCTGTTCACTCCTCTAAGTAATTATGTGTGTTCTGTAAATACTGCAAATAAATATTTTTAACCCTAACATCTCTAACTGCATTTACATCTGGCATTCATATTCAGTGATTACATAATCAAGGATGCCAGAGGACATGAAATTAAGCGAACTAGTAAAAGAACAAGAGAGAAGGTTATTTTTACAGTGAGTTGTGCTACACTTGAATGCATTTCCTGAAAATAATCTTGGAAAACGATCCAATACTAATGCTGGAAAGGGAACTGTACATATAGTACAATTGAAAAGGAAACATTTACAAGTCTATGGGGAAAGGACAGATGTAGGGATTCATTTAACTGCTGTTTGGAAGAGCCATAAAACTTGAAATAGACTAAGAGGCCTCCAGAAAAACTACTGTAGTGAGCAGTGCCATATTGGACAATATCTAATAAAAGATTACATGTGAGAAATTAATGGCAAATATTGGCTTAAAGTGAAAATTGTCCATGGTAACAGACAATTCAAAATGAAATTACAATACTCAAATAGGAAACTGGAAACAGATGGAAAATGATAAAAAAAAGGTTATGATTATGGGTCAAATAAGGAGTTTTAATGGATTATACATCAGCTGGGTGATTGGTTAAGAAAAGGACACTTGCGATATAATGTGATTTATTGAATGAGAGAGCAGGCTCATGCAACAATATAGATATTGTTTTTTCTTATGTTCTTATGCAATTTTGTTTGCGTTTTGATACACAGTCTAAGGTGACTGTGGCGCATGAGAACTGTAACGCATTACACCATTGAGTCTGGAGATATGAGCTTGTTTCTATGCCAGCTCATGTTAAGTCCTTGATTTCAAAATTACCAAAATAAGGAAGTATGAAGTAAAGCCCAGGAGCTTCCTCTATATTTTTTTTTAAAATTGCATGTTCAGTCACTCTGGGTTGTCTCCATACAATCCCATTGGCTAGCTATAATGTATTAGAGTCATAGAGATGTAAAGCACTGAAACATGGTCCAACTTGTCCACGCCGACAAGATATCCCAACCCATTCTAGTCCCACCTGCCAGCACTTGGCCCATTATCTCTCAAAACCCTTCCTATTCATATACCCATCCAGATGCCTAATAGATCTCCAAACCATCTTTAGTGAATGTGGTGTGTGATACCAATGCAAGGAGAAAATAACTTTAATGGTGTAACACCGTACCAGATGGGTTTTCTCTGCAGGCTAATGTTATATCAACTAATTTTCTTCTGCCCTACATTCCTGTGTTCCACAAAACTTGGTGTTTGTTGTCAAATCAGCACTTCCAAAGCACAAAATCTTCACCTTTAATGTGGAATATTTAGGACTTCGATAATCATTAGGTCAAACCTAATTATATTAGGGATACCCCAGTGTGCCAGGCATTATAAGTAAGAGTTGTGGCTCCTTTTTCATATACTGTCTGTGACCAGCAAGTGTGGAGCGGGGAGCAGGCTGATTGCAGGACCTCTGGCAGATCCGAACAAAGTGATCTACAATAAGTCAAGGACTAGGTTGAAACGGGCTGTGGGAGATAGAAGAGGTAGGTCTCAACCTGTGCCTCTCTTCACTGCATGGCCTTGGGTATCCATGGAGAGGAAGCATGTAGTGTGTTTCAGTATGATTACTATCTTCCGTGTTTAGTGAATACGTCAGAGGTTTTAGCGTGTGACGGATGCAGATAGCAGCATTATGATTAAGTTTATTAATTTTACTTTTGTTGAAGCTCTGTAAAAAGGGGGCATATTTAGTTTTGTGGCTCATAGTGATGTCACTGGTGAATGCTGTTCTTCCTTTTGGTTAATTATAAAGGTGTAGCAACACAATGGTAGTGCCCCTGCTTCTGAGCTAAAAAGTTCAGATTCAAGTTCCATCTGTGCTGGAGGTGCTTCCTCACATATCTGAACAAGTTAATTAAAGTAATTAGATTATCTTTCTGTCAGCAGTCAATGAAGGTGGGATATCACATATGTGCACAAATATCCTTTACAGAAATGTAAAGATTAACATTTAGTGACTAAAATATGAAGTACAGCTACCAAATTATGAAAATATCGATTTTTATTTTGCAATGGAATGTGTGGTCCTGACACAGTTACAGCTATTACAAGTAAACTTTTTTCTAGTTTTATACATACAGTTAAAATTCTTTTGGGAAATGGCATCATTCAGTACATGTCCCGGTGTTAGTATTTGAGGTAGAGATTTTATATAGGACAGCATTGGAGGCATTATAATGAGTGTCTGAACTCATTCCATACATGACAATGCTTTAACACTTTGCTTTTTGTGGGAGCTTGCTATGTACATATTGACTCTGCATTTCCTAAGTTAGAACAGTGCCTGTATTTTAAATGTACTTCATTGGCTTTGGGAGAACAGAGATTTGTTTTATTTTGTTAGTGAACTTCACTTTGCCAAATGTACTGGAACTAATATGAATTGAATGAATGACCTTATCACGCTATATGTTTTAGGCAGCAGCACAGCTTTTAGCTAACAAATAATTTAAATATAAACTAGCTCACCTAGAAATTATTTGGGAGCAAATGTACAGGAATTATCAACTTTACATGAGAATAATGACAGTCTTCGACCTTTTTTAGCCTTCCCTACTCTCCAGAGTCTTCATTAGTTATCTTTCGATTCCTAATGTTACTGATTCCCAGGTCAATCTAGATTAAGTGCACCGAGTTATCAGCAAATGCATTTGACATCTTTCAAATTGGCATCTCAACTTGGGTGTGGCAGCCTTTGATTCCCACAAACCGTGCTGCATGTGCTGGTTACTGGTGTGTTTGACCAACGGTGCCATACTGAACATCTTTCACTGCTTGCCCACTGAGCTAAGGGAGAAGGGAATATTGACAAAGAAAGACAATATAATCATTTATTTTGAAGAGAAAGCTGGCTGTACGGAGAGGCTGTGTTGTTAGATTCAATCTTTTTTTTACAATGTAAGTTTATATCAGCAGTTGAGCCAACCATCATGGGATTCCCCATGTTCAGCTTGATCCTTGAATCACTTTATATTACTATATATTACAGTTCAATAGTCTGTCCCCCCCTTTAAGATTAACAGGTTTAATAATATTTTAAGCTTTTCATCGTCATAAATTGTCAACATGCAGTCATACATAATCTACATGTAATCTCCTTAGTCATTGTTAAGAATGGGGCACTCAGCTCTACATCAACAATTGCGAAATACAATCCTGAACCTAATTTTCATTTAGCATTGCCCCTGTTTTTCATTTTATACTTCCTATTGGAGGATTCCCTTCAATAAACTTTTGAAAACCCTGCCTTTATCGAGCATGCAAATCACTTCATCCTTCCCACTCTGGTGTGTTAACTTGACATTGAATTGACAATGTCGAGTCCAGTTGCAGCAGGCAGGAGCCCCCAAGGCAAACCAGCTGTAGTACACAATCTGCAGATTCCGTTTGCTGCTCCTGCTGGGTGTCATCTGTCTCCACCGTCTCACAGTGGATAATTCCTGTTCCTCTGACATCATTTGCTTGAACAGCTTCTGCCTAAGGCCTTGTCTGTCCAAGTTCACCATCAAACATTGGAGCCACATACTTGATTGGACTCGGCACGCCTCCAAACGCTGGTGCCTCAGGTCTTCTTTCTACCAGCATCAAGATCGGACCCCACCATTGCATAACCGTCATGACTGTGGCCTCTGCTTTCCATGGCAAATACCGCCCATGGACCTATTTTGCTCAAGCAAAGTGTGCCCCATGCTCTAAAGTTGTCATTCACATTACTCCTATCGCCGATGAAGTCTGCCTCAACAGGTTTGGATTTCCCCGCCTGTTGCAAGCAGCTGACCTGGACACAACCATTTGGATGACAAAATCCTGCAGTAGATGATCATCGTTACATCGCCTGTGGGTAAACATGACAGGACTCTGCAAATGAGTATAGAGAGATTTCTAAATAAAATGTCCTGCATACTAATCCCAAATGACACAATAGTTTCTAGAGGACAAGACGCTGTATGTTGAAAGGAGGAGAAAAGTGACAGAGTTTGCTGTGGATATCTTTTGTTCTTTAAAAAATGATGATGACCACATATGCTGATATATATGCTCTAAGCAACTGAGACTACCATAATTCTTTATGCTTAGATGAATTTTTAATACCACTTGACCAGTAGAGCTTCAAGAACATTTTGTTTGGACTTATCTAGTCTGTTTTTATAGGGTTTGTTGAAAATAACCTACAATACTATGGCATTTACACAATTGTTTTCTCAATAATTTTTGACCCATTGCAATAGCATTTGATTTACAGCACTAAGTCTGTGATTCAATTTGGAATTAACGTCCTTTCCTTCTTGGTGGAAAAATTGATTACCTGCAAGTCAAGTCCCATAATTATTACAACCAAATGCAAAGAAGCAGACTTGTGTTATCAGAGTACAAATGCAGTCTGTTTACATTCACTTAAAAAAGGTAACCATGCTATTCTGTAAATAGCAGTGAAGCTAATGAAGGTTAATAATTACAGATAATGTCACCACAGCACTGAAATTGGACCACGATTTTGCAGTAAACATTTTATTTGGATATTGGAGAAATCGATCGTCTTTTCTCTCCAGTAATTTTAGTTCCTTGCAGATTAATTCTGTCTTTCAGAAATGGTTCCAATAGTTACTGTACAATTGAGGTTAGACGAACCCGGTTGTAGTTTTTGGGTATACCAGAAAACTACAGCCCAATTCATTTAACCTCAATTGTATGGAAACTATTGGAACCATTTCTGAAAGACAGAATTAATCTGCAAGGAACTAAAATTACTGAAGAGAAAAGACGATCGAATTCTCCAATATCCTAATAAAATGTTTACTGCAAAGTCGTGGTCCAATTTCAGTGTTGTGGTGACATTATCTGTAATTATCAACCTTCATTAGCTTCACTGCTATTTACAGAATAGCATGGTTACCTTTCTTAAGTGAATGTAAACAGACTGCATTTGTACTCTGATAACACAGGTCTGCATCTTTGCATTTGGTTGTAATAATTATGGGACTTAACTTGCAGAGATCAATCAAGAATAGTCAGCAAGGTTTGGTTATGGTCAGGTCATGCCTGACTAACTTAATTGAATTGTTCAAAGAGGTTTGTGAGAAAAGTTTGTGAGAGGGAAATTGAGAAACAAATTTGTCAGGAGATCATGTCTCACAAACTTGACATTAAGTTTTTTGAAGAAGTAGCAAAGAGGATTGGTGAGGACAGAACTTGGGACGTGATCTATATAGACTTCAGTAAGGCATTCGACAAGGTTCCCCATGGGAGTCTGGTTAGCAAGGTTAGATCTCATGGAATATAGGGATAACTAGCCATTTGGACACAGAACTGGCTCAAAGGTAGAAGGCAGAGGGTGTTGGTGGAGGGTTGTTTTTCAGACTGGAGGCCTGTGACCAGTGGAGTGCCACAAGGAAGGGTGCTGAGTCCACTGTTTTTCATCATTTATGTAGATGATTTGGATGTGAGCATAAGAGGTACAGTTAGTAAGTTTGCAGATGACACCATTGGAGGTATGTGGACGACAAAGAAAGTTATCTCAGATTACAACGGGATCTTGATGAGATGGGCCAACGGGCTGAGAACTGGCAGATGAAGTTTAATTTAGATAAATGTGAGGTGCTGTATTTTGGGAAAGCAAATCGTAGCAGGACTTATACACTTAAGGGTAAGTTCCTAGGGAGTGTTGCTGAACAAAGAGACCTTGGAGTGCAGTTTCATTGCTTCTTGAAAATGGAGTTGCAGGTAGATGGGATAATGAAGAAAGTGTTTGGTATGCTTTCCTTTATTGGTCAGAGTATTGAGTACAAGAGTTGGGAGGTCATGTTGCAGCTATACAGGATATTGGTTAGGTCACTGTTGGAATATTGCATGCAATTCTGGTCTCCTTCCAATCGGAAAGACGTTGTGAAACTTGAAAGGGTTCAGAAAAGATTTGCAAGAATGTTGCTAGGGTTGAGGATTTATGCTAGAGGGAGAGGTTGAATAGGCTGGTGCTGTTTTCTCTGGAGCGTCGGAGGCTGAGGGGTGACCTTATAGAGGTTTACAAAATCATGAGGAGCATGGATAGGATAAATAGACAAAGTCTTTTTCCTGGGGTAGGAGAATCCAGAAGTAGAGGGCATAGGTTAACGGTGAGAGGGGAAAGATATAAAGAGACCTAAGGGGCAATTTTTTTACACAAAAGGTGGTACACGGATGGAGTGAGCTGCCAGAGGACGTGGTCAAGGCTTGTACAATTGCAACATTTAAAAGGCATCTGGATAGGTATATGAATAGGAGGGGTTTGAAGGGATATGGACCAGGTGCTGGCAGGTGGGACAAGATTGGGTTCAGATATCTGGTCGGCATGGATGAGTTGGACCGAAGAGTCTGTTTCTGTGCTGTACATCTCTATGACTCTAGGTGACCAGGTGGGCAGATGAAGGCAATACTTTTGATGTAGTCTGCTTAGATTTCAGCAAGACATTTGATAAAGTCCAACATAGGAGACTGTTAACAAACAACTGTTAACAGTCCATTGTCAAAAAAAATTTGGCAAATTGGATCCAGTATTGGCTGAATGACAGAAAGCAGAGGATGCTGGTTAATTTTTTTTTCTGATTGCAGGTCTGTGGCCAATGTGATCCCACAAGGAACTGTTTTGGGGCCCTTGCTATTTGTGGTTTATTTAAATTATGTGAATTTGAATGTAGGAAGGATGATTGGTAAGTTTACAGATGATGCAAAAGTTGGTGGGGTGGGAAATAGTGAGAGGGATGGTCTTAGATTACAGGAGGATATAGACTGGCTGGTAAAATGGACTGATCAATGGCAAATGGAATTCAATCTGGGTAAATGTGAGGTGATGCACTTGTGAGGACAAACAATGCTCAGGAATACTTGATGAATGATAGGACCCTGGGAAGCACCAAAGATCACATCAACCTTGGTATGCATGTACGCTGGTTCCTTAACATATTTGGTCAGGTGGATGAAGTTTTTAAGAAGGTATACATGCCTTTATTAGTTGAAGCATGGAGTTTAAGGGCAGGGAACTTATGCTGGAACTGTATAAAATGTTTGTTAGACCACAGCAAGAGAATGTGTGCAGTTCTGGAATCTACACTCCAGGAGGAACATGACTACACTGGAAAGGGTGCAAAAGAGATTTATAAGATGTTGCCTGGGCTGGCTAGTTTTAGTTATGAAGAGAAATTGCACAGCCTGGGGTTGTTTCCCTTAGAGCGGTGGAGATTGAAAGGCGGCATTATTGACATATTTATAATGATGAGATGGCCCAGTTAAGCTAGAGAGAAAGAAACATTTTCCCTGTTGGAGGGAGCAATGATCAGATTTAAGGTTAGAATCAGAAGGTTTAGAGAGGATATGAGGAAAAGCCTTTTCACCCAGTGCATGGTAGGAATCTGGAACTCACTGCCCATAAGGGAGGTAGACAAGCAGTAGGCTGGAAGAACACCGCAAGCCAGGCAGCATCAGGAGGTGGAGAAGTTAACATTTCGGGTATAATCCTTAAGCAGAAGTTCTCATAACATTTAAGAAATATTTAGATGTGCAGTTGTGATGGCAAGGCATACAAGGCTATGGCCAAGTGCTCGGATTGGAATAGGTAAGTGGTTGTTTCTGACCAGTTTGGACATATGGGCCAAAGTGCCATTTTTCTGTGCTATAGATTGTTATGACTCTTTGAAGTCTCCTGAAAATAGCCTCATCTATTTCTGCAATCACGTGTGTTTACATTCCCAATAGTCAATGGTCAATGCTTTACAACTCAAAATTGGAATGCCTTTGATCTATGCACGTGCTTCAAGACATTTCACAAGAGATTAATCAGGCAGGGGGCCACGCAGAGAATACAGCAGAAACCAAAGGTCTGCTCGTTAAGACCATATAAACCAGGAACAGGAGTAGGCAATTCAGCCCCTTGAGCCTGCTCTGTCATTTGAACGATGAAGAGCTTATGCCTGAAACGCCGACTGTCCTGCTCCTCGGATGCTGCCTGTCCTGCTTTGCTTTTCCAGCACCACACTCTCGACTCTGTCGTTTGATATGATCACGGCTGACCACATCCTGACTTTGACTCCACTTTACTGGCCATCTTCAAAATTGTTGAATCCATTATTAATTTAAAAATCTACCTATCTCCTCCTTGGAGATGATAGGTTTTTAGGACTGTCTGAAAGGAGGAGAGAGAGAGAGAGAGTCAGAAAATCCAATGGCCACCAATGGTGCAGCAATGAAAATGAGGGATGTTGGAGAGATCAGAATGGGAGTATCTCAGAGGATGGAGGGACTGCTTTTGAAAACTGAAATAGAAAGAAAAGCTGACACTTTTACTGGCACTTTTAAGGGAGAGTGGAGGGTGAAGGGGGCAGTGTGAATCAGGATTTGAGAAGGTAGAGTGTTAGATAAGCTGAAGCTTACAGGATATTAAAATAGGCGGCCGACCAAGAGAACACTGCAGTAATCAAGGAACAAGAACATGGACAAGGGTTTCCACAACAACAAACTATAGTTATGCACTATAGAATGGTTAAGGAAGTGGGCATCAACCTTGGGGATGAAGTTTAATGGGTCGGTTATTCACTGTTTCTCTAATCTTAGAACCAAAGTCTTGTTAGACTGTGGAAAACTTGTACAAGTTTAATTTCAGAGGATTTTTCATGTGTTTGCACAGAAACCACAAAGTTAGCATGTAGGTACAAAATGCAGCTAAGAACGAAAATGGCATGTTGGTAATTATAATGGAATTGGAGTACAAGAATAAAGAAGCTTTGGTGGAGACCACATTTGGAATATTGTGTGTACTTTTAGTCTCTTTATTTAAGGAAGGAAATACTTCCATTGCAGATGGTACAGCAAATGGTCCCAAAAGTGAAATGATGAGATTCTGGGTACATTGGGTCTACCTTCCCTGCCGTTCAGAAAAATAAGAAGTGGGCTAATTTAACTGTATACGATTCTGAAGGAACTTGACAAGGTAGACACTGAAATGTTTTCCCTGACTGAGGAATCAATCATTTAGGACTGAGATAATGAGATTTTTTTCAGTCAAAAGACCATGAATCTTTTGAGTTCACTCTACAAGACAGTTACCACAATCCAGGAAGCTGTAAATTCTCACAACTGAAACCATCCTCAGTGACTACTCAGTACTCCTTGAAGTTTCTGTTTTATATCTGTTATCACTCAATCCTAATCTCTTTCATGGGGAAGATGACAGTGTATTGCTAATTAATGAATTGTTACAGTGCAGAAAGAGGACATTTGGTCCATCATGTCTCACCAGCTTTCAAGCATTTTGACTTAGTGCCAATCTCCTGCCTTTTCCCTTGTGACTATCATCAATACTCTCTTGAATGACTGAATTGAACCTACCTCCATTACACTTCCAGGCAGTGCACTCCAGTCTGGAATATATATGCTATACTTGCTATGTGAATAGGTTATTTATTCATCTAGCATTTGCTTCTTTTGAAATGTCACTGGAATGGTAGTCCAGAGGCTCTGGGAATTTGGGCTAAAATGTGATACCAGCAGCTAAGAACTTTAAATTCAATTAGTAAATTAGAATATAAAGTTGGTCTTAGTAATGTGACTGGGACAACTATCATTCATTCTTGTAAAGATCTATCTTGTTCATTAATATCATTTAGGAAAGGAAATCTGCCATCCTTATCTAGTCTGGTCTGTAGGTGACTCCACACCCATTGAGCTACAACCATACGGCCAACTCTTTAAGGTCACCTTAAATGATTGAACAAACTCCTCAGGTTAAGAACAATTAAGGATGGACAATGATTGCTGACCTGAACAGCAATACCTACATCCCATGAAACAATGGTATTTAAAAATCATTTGAACAGCTGTATTTTGGTCTTCCTTTCGCATGGCTGCTCATCTTTGCTTCCATCACCATCCACACCACCTGACATAAATTCATGGCCAAGAACCAAGAAAGTCAGGATGCCTGTAAGGATTGTAACTTCACAGAATGTAAGTGCCCTTATTAGGGCTGTTAACCTGGTTCAATGAAGGGAGAAAGTGAGGACTGCAAATGCTGGAGATCAGAGCCAAAAATGTATTGCTGGAAAAGTGGAGCAGGTCAGGCAGCATCCAAGGAGCAGGAGAATCAACATTTCGGGCATGAACCCTTTTTCAGGAATGAGGAAAGTGTGCGAAGCAGGCTAAGATAAAAAGTAGGGAGGAGGGACTTGGGGGAGGGGTGTTGGAAATGCAATAGGTGGAAGGAAGTTAAGGTGCGGGTGATAAGGTGAGGGTGATAGGCCGGAGTCGGGTGGAGGCGGAGAGGTCAGGAAGAAGATTGCAAATAAGGAAGATGGTGCTGAGTTCAAGGTTTGGGACTGAGACAAGGTGGGGGGAGGGGAAATGAGGAAATTGGAGAAATCTGAGTTCATCCCTTATGGTTGGAGGGTTCCTAGATGGAAGATGAGGCGCTCTTACTCCAGCCGTCGTGTTGCTATGGTCTGGCGTTGGAGGAGTCCAAGGACCTGAATGTCCTTGGTGGAGTGGGAGGGAAAGTTGATTTGTTGAGCCACGGGGTGGTTGGGTTGGTTGGTCCGGGTGTCCCAGAGGTGTTCTCTGAAACGTTCTGCAAGTAGGCGGCCTGTCTCCCCAATATAGAGGAGGCCACATCGGGTGCAGCGGATGCAGTAAATGATGTGTGTGGAGGTGCAGGTGAATTTGTGGTGGATCTGGAAGGATCCCTTGAGGCCTTGGAGGGAAGAGCTGAAAATGTGTTGCTAGAAAAGTGCAGCAGGTCAGGCAGCATCCAAGGAGCAGGAGAATCGACGTTTCGGGCATGAGCCCTTCTTCAGGAATCATTCCTGAAAAAGGGTTCATGCCCGAAACGTTGATTTTCCTGTTCCTTGGATGCTGCCTGACATGCTGCGCTTTTCCAGCAACACATTTTCAGCTCTGATCTCCAGCATCTACAGTCCTCACTTTTGCCTTAGAGGGAAGTAAGGAGGGAGGTGTGGGCGCAAGTTTTGCATTTCTTGCGGTTGCAGGGGAAGGTGCTGGGAGTGGAGGTTGGGTTGGTGGGGTGTGTGGACCTGACGAGGGAGTCACAGAGGGAGTGGTCTTTTTGGAATGCTGATAGGGGAGGGGAGGGAAATATATCCCTGGTGATGGGGTCTGTTTGGAAGTGGCAGAAATGACGACGGATGATATGAGGTTGGTGGGGTGGTAGGTGAGGACCAGTGGGGTTCTGTCCTGGTGGCGATTGGAGGGGATTGGTGGCAAGTGAGGACCAGTGGGGTTCTGTCCTGGTGGCAATGAAGGGAGCACTGGCTGACAGATATAAACAGGAGTGTTAGACGCTGTGTTCACTCTGAGAGTTGGATCAGTGTGTCAAAGACTCTGCACATTTCAATAAAACGTGACTCAATGACAGGATACCAGCCTCTGTGGAGTTATTTCAGGAATGGTATATTGTAAGTTCTGAATCTCTTGCTGAATGAGGTCGAGATCACTACTTTAAAGTAGCAGAGTGCTACCTGTCAGCTCTACATGTTGACTACATCACAATTCACAAGGCAAAAAAATATAGATACCAGGAGTGTCAGAGGTTCTGTTCACTCTGAGATCTGACTCTGAGAAAGCCAGACCCATGTTGAGTACGAAACATATATAAATAAAGGGTGACATGCTGATGGACTCTAAGGAGGTATTTCAGTTGCAATGAGAGAAAAAAATGCTCCTGAAGAAATCCACTCGCAACAGTCGTCCTTGAGTTGGGGTAAGCATTTCTGGCTTCGTGCCATTATTTGGGAATCTTGATTTGTTTGATCCTGCCTTCGAAGACTGGGCCCAGTATACGGAAAGATGCTTTCCACTTTCTGGGCAAATGACATTGGAGCAGATGAAAAGCAAGAGTAATTTTCCTGACAACTTATGGACCCACAGCTTTTTCAGTTATCACGAGCCTAACATTTCATGAAGCACCAGATACTAAAATCTTCCAGGAACTAAATTCCTTACTTAGTTAAGAAATATTATGACACTCAAGTCTCTAATTCTGAGATGCTATTGGTTTTACTCGGCAGTTTGAGAACAAGGGAAACCGTGTTGAGATTTTTGACGGGGTAAAGACCATTGGGAGAAATATGTCATTTTGGTTTAACCTTAAGTGAGATGCTGAGAAAACATTTGGTATGTGGGATTAGTGATGTGACCATGCAAGAGCACCCACTAGATGAAGCCCAAAAGGATTTCAAACAGGCACTACTACTGGCTTCAACATTAGAAAATGCAGCAATCAGAGCAGATGAGTTACATGGTATGCCAATGGAAGTGGACACCCTTGCCATGCCAACTAAGATTGGGTGACACCACTTGACTGAAGGCAATTACATAGCTTTACTGAAGACATATCCTGAACAGATGGACTCTGGGTCAGCCCACAACAAAACTCAAAACAAAGCCAAGCTGCGGCCAAACAATTAAACGTTTCTTCAGGATCTGGGTTGGCAAGCCATATTTGCTGCCAGTGTGCGGACTTGAGACAGCAAAAGTGTCCCACTTAATCTAAACTGAGTCAGAGAATACATAGGCTGGTATCCAGAAGAGTGCACACCCTGAAAACTCCACCTACATCTGGTTTGGAACAGCTCAATTGCTCAGCAACATCCAAATCAGAACTAATCAAAATAAACGTCTGGTTTATTGGTCACCAGGTTCTAATGGCAGTTGAAATCCAGCCAGCTGTATCAGAGATTGCAGAATCAGTCTTCAACAAAACTTGCTCTGGACTACAGTTTGCGTAGACCTTGGCTACACTAAGAACTTACACCAGGGAACCTTTACAGGTTAAAGGTACAATGTCCGTTCCAGTGTCATACTAGAAGCAGCTGGTTCAGTTACAACAGATTGTAGTAAAAGGCTTGGGGTCAAAATGTGTGGCACTGGGAAAGCACAGCCAGTCACGCATCATCTGAGGAGCAAGAGAGTTGACATTTCGAATATAAGCTCTTCAGCAGGAATGTGGGATGGGGGGCAAGGGGGCTGAGAGATAAATTAGAGGGCAGTGGGGCTGGGGGGTGATGGTAGCTAGGAATGGGATAGGTAGATGAAGGTCGGGTGTGATGGTGATAGATTGGAGTGGAGGGTGGAGCAGATAGGTGAAAAGAAAGGTGGACTGGATATGGTCCTCTACATTGGAGAGACAGGATGCCAACTGTGGAACGCTTCAGAGAACAACGCCGGGACACAAGCATTAATCAACCCCACCACCCTGTGGCTGAACACTTCAACTCCCCCCTCCCACTACACTGAGGACATGCAAGTCCTGGGCCTCCTCCACCGTCAAATCCTAGCCACCCAATGCCTGGAGGAAGAATACCTCATCTTCTACCTTGGGACTCTCTAACCACATGGAATCAATGTCGATTTCACCATTTTCCTCATCTCCCCTCCACCTACCTTATCCCAGATCCAATCCTCCAACTCGGCATCGCCCTCTTGAACTGTCCTACCTGTCCATCTTCCTTCCCAACAATCCGCTCGACACTTCCCTCCGACCTATCACCATCACGCCCCACCTTCATCTACCTACCATATTCCTAGCTGCCTTCCCACAGCCCCACTGTCCTCCCATTTATCTGTCAGGCCCCTTGGGCCCCCTCCCCCCACATTCCTGATGAAGAACTTATGTTCGAAATGTCAACTCTCCTGCTCCTTGGATGCTGCTTGACGGGCTGTGCTTTTCCAGCTCCATGCTTTTTGACTCTGATTTTCAGCATCTATAGCCCTCACTTTCTCCCAGTAAAACGCAGTAACACACAAAAACCCACTTGCACACATACACATATATGTTTGTGGAGTGAATTTGTACTTGCAGAGTTACATTGTACTTTGCTCAAAAACTGCATGAATCCATGTAAGACTCTGTTAACTCAATTTTTAGATTAGAATCAGTCGAAACATTACGGCAGTAAAAGGCTTAGGCCCAAGCCTGATGGAGCGAAATTGGTTGAGAAAGATTCATCTAGATTGGCCCAACATTTTTTGATTAGAAATTGACTGCCTAAGTGAAATCCTAATTAAATATCTGGGGTTTTTCAGGAAGGTCTAGAGATTATCAAAGGAGCCAAAACCACCTTGCATGTTGACCAGGGAGCAATTCCATGATTCTGCAAGGCCCGCCTAGTACCATTTGCTTTATGGGCAAAAGTAGAGGCAGAAATCAGGAGGCTGGAAAGTAAAGAAATCATCAAACTGGCCCAGTTTGTGGAACATGGATCACCAGTCTTGCTGCTTGTGAAACCCTACAGGTCAGTTCACTTGTGGGGATCTTAAACAAACTGTAAACGACATTTTGCAGCTGGATAAATAGCCAATAGAGGAGATATATGCAAAGCAGGGGGAGCTGTCCGTCATGAAGCTGGACATGAGTCATGTGTACCTGCAATTGTGGCTGGATGAGGATTCCCTGACGCATGCTATAAATAACACTCATAAGAGTTTGCACCTATATACGAGACTGCCATTTGGGGTATTGTTAGCCTGTGTCATTATTCAGCAGACAATGGAGAAAATTTTACAAGATCTAACTTAGGTCTCCATTTGTCTAGATGACATGCTACTAATGGGAGTGATTTAGAGATGCCGGTGTTGGACTGGGGTGGACAAAGTTAAAAATCACACAACACCAGGTTATAGTCCAACAGGTTTAATTGGAAGCTTTCGGAGTGCCGCTCCTTCATCAGGTGGTTGTGGAGGACACAATTGTAAAACACAGAATTTATGGCAAAAGTTTACAGTGTGATGTAACTGAAATTATACATTAAAAATACCCTGATTATTTGTTAATTCTCTCATCTGTTAGAATGACCATGATAGTTTCATTTCTTTCACATGTAAATCACAAAACTTTTTTTAAAAAAGTTATATTCTCAGGTTAACTGTAACAATTAGTGTCAGTGCAGATATGATGTTGAGATGTTGAAGAGGTTAGCCCCCTGTGTACCCTGTCTATGCCATAATGTTTAGATTGATTCTAATCTAAAAAGTGAGTTAACAGAGTTTTACATGGATTTATGCAGTTTTTCAGGAAAGTACAACATAACTCAACAATACAAATTCACTCCACAAACATATATGTATGTGTGCATGTGGGTTTTGTGTGTGGGTCTGTCTGGGGTGGAGGTTTGTGAGTGTCTGTGAGAGAGAATGTATATATGTGTCTATGAGTGTAAAGTGGTCTAAGTCTGTGAGAGGGTGCATGTGTGAGTGTGGGAGTGTGTGTGTCTGTCAGAGTGTATGTGAGTGTCTGTCTGCGAGTCTGTGTACAGGAATGCCTGTGTATCTCTGTGTGTGTGTGTATAGTGCAATGGTGGTCACCTGTAGTATGACATGAACCCAAGGTCCCGGTTGAGGCCCTCCCTATGGGTACCGAACTTAGCTATCAGCCTCTGCTCGGCCACTTTTCATTCCTGTCTGTCCCCAAGTCCGTCTTGGCGGGTGGTCAGCCAAAGGTTTGGACATAGATACCACCATTATGGGTGGGGACACCTCCCACCATGTACGTGGCATGTACTCATGCAACTCCGCCAACGTTGTCTATCTCCTACGCTGCAGGCAAGGATGCCCTGAGGCATGGTACATTGGGGAAACTGAGCAAAGGCTACAGCAATGGGTGAATGGGCACTGCACAACAATTAACAGACAGGAGTGTTCCCTCCAAGTTGGAGAACACCTTTAGCGTTCAAGGACATTTGACCTCGGACCTTCGAGTGGCCATCCTCCAAGGCAGACTTTGGGACAGACAGCAGCGAAAAGTGGCCGAGCAGAGGCTGATAGCTAAGTTTGGTACCCATAGGGAGGGCCTCAACCAGGACCTTGGGTTCATGTCACACTAAAGGTGACCACCATTGCACTATACACAAACACACACAGACACTCCTATACACATTCATGTTCACAGACACTCACACACACTCCTACATACACACATGCACCCTCTCACAGACTTAGACACTTTACACTCACATACACATATACACTCTCTCTCACAGACAATCACAACCTCCCACCCCAGACACACACACACTCCGACATGCATCCTCTCACAGACTTAGACACTTTACACTCACACACATATATATTCTCACAGAGACTCACAACCCCCCACCCTAGACACATACGCACACACCCCTACATACACACACTCCCACACTCACACATGCACCCTCCCACAGACTTAGACCACTTTACACTCACAGACACACATATATACTCTCTCTCACAGACACTCACAAACCCTCACCCCAGAGACACACACACATACACGCATATACGTTTGTGGAGTGAATTTGTACTTGCAGAGTTACATTGTACTTTGCTCAAAAACTGCATGAATCCACGTAAGACTGTTAACTCACTTTTTAGATTAGAATCAGTCTAAACATTATGGCATAGACAGGGAACACAGGGGGCTAACACATTCAACATCTCAACATCTTATCTGCGCTGACATCAATTGTTACAGTTAACTTGAGAATGTAACTTTTTAAAAAAAGTTTTGTGATTTACATATGAAGGAAGTGAAACTAACATGGTTATTCTAACAGATGAGAGACTTAACAAACACTCAAGGTATTTTTAATGTATAATTTCAGTTACATCACACTGTAAACTTTTGCCATAAATTCTGTGTCTTACAACTGTGTCCTCCACAACCACCTGTTGAAGGAGCGGCGTTCCGAAAGCTAGTGCTTCCAATTAAACCTGTTGGACTATAACCTGGTGATTTTTAACCATTAACAGGGAAGACCAGTAAAGAACACTTGGAGACCTTGGAAATAGACCTTGAATGTTTCCTGAAGGTGGTGTATGCCTTAGAAGGAAAAATGTGTATATCAGACCCCAAAATGACCTACTTAGGATAAAGAGTCAAAAAGACTGTGTTACACCCTTAAGAAGTGAGGGCAATCAAAGGTGCCTCAGTTCACACATCTGTACCAGAAATTGGGTCTTTTCTTGGATTGGTGAATTTATAACAGAAAGTTTATATGTTACCTGGCCTCCATCCTGGCACTCTTACATCTTGAAAAAGGATCAGTCTTGCAAATGATCTCACAGCCAAAATGTAACCTTTAGGGAAATGAGGAAGCAGCTATCATTGTCTAAAGTGTTAGCACACTATTATCCCGAGCGAGATCTGGTGCTCACGTGCAATATCTCCTCGTACGGTACTGAAGAAGTGTTGGGTCACAGATGCTTAAAGGAGAGGAATGCCCAATACAATATGGTTGTATGACTTTGGCTGATGTGGTGCGCAAATATGCCCAGATACAGAAGGAAGGTTTGGCAGTCAAACTTGGCATGAAGATGTAAATTTATAATAGTAACAGACCACAAACCCCAACCAGAGCTATTGAAAGAGGACAAGGCCATGCCACCCATTGCTTCAGGTTGAATTCAGGTGGACTCTCATTCTAAGTACATACAATTACAAGTTTGAACACCGTCTGGGAGGCCATGTAGCAAATGCAGGTGCCTTGAGTTGCCTCCGACTGGCAGATACACCACCAGTGGTGCCGCCACGGGAAGAATCCATTCTGGTTTTAAACTTTCTGGTCACCCTTCTAGTCACCGATGCCAATACCAGACTGTGGCAGCAAACATCCAGTCCTGGCAAAACTAAAACAGTTGGTGATGATGAGGGAAACAAAAGGTCCATCACAAGCCAAATTGAAACCTTTCTGGACTTGGTGACACCAGATCAACATACAGCACCGCATATTATTAGGGGAGCAAGAGTGATTGTCCTGAGCAAATATCGCCACCAGATAGTAGTTGAACTCCAACAGGGTCATCCAGGGGTTTCCAAAATGAAGATTTTGGCGAGAAGTTATGTCTGGTGGCCAAGATTGATGTGGACATAGCCGCATCGGTGGAGTAGTGCCCAGAGTGCCAACAAAGACAAAAATTACTGCCAGCAGTTACCCCACATTCATGGGAATGGTCAGGTAAACCATGGACTCAATTAAATGTCAACAATTAGAGTCATAGAGATGTACAGCACAGAAACAGACCCTTCGGTCCAACCCGTCCATGCCAACCAGATATCCCAACCCAATCTAGTCTCACCTGCCAGCATCTGGCCCATATCCCTCCAAACCCTTCCTATTCATATACCCATCCAAATGCCCTTTAAATGTTGCAATTCTACAGCCTCCACCACATCCTCTGGCAGCTCATTCCATACATGTACCACCCTCTGTGTGAAAAAGTTGCCCCTTAGGTCTCTTTTATATCTTTCCCCTCTTACCCTAAACCTATGCCCTCTACTTCTGGATTCCCCCACCCCAGTGAAAAGACTTTGTGTATTTATCCTATTCATGCCCTTCATAATTTTGTAAACATCTATAAGGTCACCCCTCAGCCTTTGGCACTACAGGAAAATCAGCCCCAGCCTGTTCAGCCTCTCCATATAGCTCCATAAATCCTCCAACCCTGGCAACATCCTTGTAAATCTTTTCAGAACCCTTTCAAGTTTCACAACATCTTTCCAATGGCCAAACCAATGTCCTTTACAGCCACAATATAATCTCCCAACTCCTGTACTCAATATTCTGACCAATAAAGGAAAGCATACCAAATGCCTTCTTCACTATCCTATCTACCTGCAACTCCACTTTCAAGGAGCTATGATCCTGCACTCCAAGGTCTTTTTGTTCAACAACACTCCCTAGGACCTTACCATTAAGTGTATAAGTCCTGCTAAGATTTGCTTTCCCAAAATGCAGCACCTCGCATTTATCTGAATTAAACTCCATCTGCCACTTCTCAGCCGATTAGCCCATCTGATCAAGATCCTGTTGTAATCTGAGGTAACCTTCTTCACTTCCACTACACTTCCAATTTTGGTGTAATCTGCAAACTTACTAAGTATACCTCTTACATCCAAATCATTTATATAAATGATGAAAAGTAGTGGACCCAGCACTAATCCTTGTGGCACTCCACTGGTCACAGGCCTTCAGTCTGAAAAACAACCCTCCACCATCACCCTCTTCCTAGTCATGTGGACGCCCACTCAAAGTGGTTGAACGTACATTGAGTTAATTCATCAAATACTGGTAAGATGATAGAAACAGCTGAGAGCATCTATTACAATACTCAGAAGTATTGGTAACAGATAACTGGCCATAGTTCACCAGCACGGAATTTGAGTACTTCCTAAGTCAAATATCATTTGACATACAATGACAGCTCCAAACCATCCATTGTCGAATGGTCTGGCAGAAAGAGCATTCCAAACTTTGAAAACAGGCTTAAAGAAACAACTCATCAATATCATCAATTGATACCAAACTGTCCCATTTCCTATTTGATTATTGGACCATGCAACTACAGGGATAGCTCCAACAGATTTGTTAATGCACCAGGTTAAATCTGATCTTCCTAAACCTGGGGAGGAGTGAGTGAATTGGCATTTGGAACTCTAATGCCAGACACACTCTTCTAAGTGAGACAGTCAGGTTACTTCAGGGGACTAAGTGTGGTGTTGAAGCCACAGAGATGGCCCTGCATGGGTAAGAGGCATTGTTGATGCAAGGTCAGGTCCCCATGCCATACAAAGTTTGAGTAGGTGAGGCTGTCCTGAACAAGCACATGGACCTCATGAAAGCTGCAAAATTATAAACTGGATGTGAGCAAAACATGTGCCTGGTCCCTCAGAATAGCCGATCAGGCTGTTGGAACCTGTGGGTTCACTCTCTCTGTCTAGCGTCAAAGAAACCTCAGAGTCTGAGATCGACACAGTGAAAGTTGCAGCTTCGACACCTTTACCACCTGTAGAAGAGAATGAATTTCTTCCAAATTGCTCCAGTTAAAAAAGGCAGGCTATGTTCCAGTACACACTGCCAGAATCCGAGGCTGAATCGGAGCAATCGGACCTGGTGCGAAAACTCCCGTAGGTGAGGCTACAAGAAAAAGAATTGGCTTACCTCCTTGGATTTAAAAGGGTAGAGTTGTAGCAATTGTAAGGAGGTCAGCCCATGAACCTCTTGAAATATGAGTTCCCAGTTTTGGGCTGTTAGTCTGATGTTTACCATGTGTAAATGAAAGGTGACTTGCTGATGGGATACCAGCCTCTGTGGCTCTATTGCAATACCTATGTACCAGAAAAAAATCATTTGACTGCCATTAGGTTCATGCCCAAGTATTCAGTTACCACCTCTGATTGCATAAATTCCTGTAAGTGTCACCAAATGATGCCTTGTCCTGTCTGCCTTTATTTCCATACAGCGAGGAATTTTTCTTCGCAAATTAGTGAAAGACCTCAAACAAGTTTTGATAGGCATGGTTTAATTTTTATTTTCCCTGTGGTTTTTCTCTCTTTGTTCCTCACAGTCATGTCATGGAGCTGAATCTTGAATTCCTGCTAACTTTAGGTGAAACCTGGGCAATTGGTTCCTGGAGCCAGGGAAGTGGTCAAATCTGAGGATAAATTGTTGTAAGCACCATGGGCAGAGGTTGGAATCTATCACCCAATACGAGTAGCTCTGGCTGAGTTGTTTGTGCTGGGCCAATTCTGAGCATGATTAAGCATCAACCAGGTCGCATGGACCAGTCTGGATGCCAGATTTCATTCCTTGATGGACAATGTAACCAGCATTGTGGTATGATATGGAGATGCCAATGTTGGACTGGAGTGTACAAAGTTAAAAATCACACAACATTGGGGCAGCATGGTGGCACAGTGGTTAGCACTGCTGCCTCACAGCGCTAGAGACCTGGGTTCAATTCCTGCCTTGAGCTACTGTCTGTGTGGAGTTTGCACATTGTCCCTGTGTCTGTGTGGGTTTCCTCCTGGTGCTCTGGTGTCCTTCCACAGTCCAAAGATGTGCAGGTTAGGTGAATTGGCCAAGCTAAATTGCCTGTAGTGTTAGGTGAAGTGGTAAATGTAGAGGAAATGGGTCTGGGTGGGTTGCTCTTTGGAAGGTTGGTGTGGACTTTTTGGGCTGAAGGACCTGTTTCCACGCTCTAAGTATCTAATCTAATATACCAGGTTATAGTCCAATAGGTTTAATTGGAAGCACTAGCTTTCGGAGTGCTGCTCCTTCATCAAGTGGTTGTAGAGTACACAATTGTAAGACACTGAATTTATTCCAAAAGTTTACAAAGTAATGTAACTGAAAATATACATTGAAAACTACCTTGATTCTTTGTTCAGTCTTTCATCTGTTAGAATACCATGATAGTTTCACTTCTTTCATGTGTAAATCACAAAACTGTTTTTTTAAAAGTTACATTCTCAGGTTAACTGTAACAATTGGTGTCAGCCCAGATAATATGTTGAAGGTGTTAGCCCCCTGTGTTTTTAGACTGATTCTAATCTAAAAAGTGAGTTAACAGAGTCCTACGTGGATTCATGCAGTTTTGAGCAAAGTACAATGTAACTCTGCCAGTACAAATTCACCCCACAAACGTTTGGCCTGATATAATTCAGGCACTCGAATACAGATAGGAACACAACTTGAGTACTAGGTAAAAACAATGACTGCAGATGCTGGAAACCAGATTCTGAATCAGTGGTGCTGGAAGAGCACAGCAGTTCAGGCAGCATCCCAGGAGTAGTAAAAATTGACTTTTCAGGCAAAAGCCCTTCATCAGGAATACAGGCAGAGAGCCTGAAGCGTGGAGAGATAAGTGAGAGGAGGGTGGGGGTGGGGAGAAAGTAACATGGAGTACAATAGGTGAGTGGGGGAGGGGATGAAGGTGATAGGTCAGGGAGGAGAGGGTGGAGTGGATAGGTGGAAAAGGAGATAGGCAGGTAGGACAAGTCATGGGGATGGTGCTGAGCTGGAAGTTTGGAACTACACAACTTGAGTACCTTCGGCCCCCCCCCCCCCGAACCCTATCCCGCCGCCCCCTATCGGTAACACATTCCCACTGCAGGGATGGGGAGACGGCATCAGCCAATCACAAAGCTCCTATTTGTACCTGGCAAAACAACTAATCGGCAACCGGCTTCTATCCAGGCTCTCCACCAATCAACATCGGAGGAACTATTATTGTCCATATCTAGGGAGGAGGGGTGGTGTTTTGGACGATTTAAAATGTTTGATTGAATTGGGAGCGGTTTCACTTGTTCTGACTCTGAGTGTTTTTTTTCTCGTTTCCCCCCCCCCCCTTCCAATTTGCGGTCAGAGTTAATTGGCGCTGAGTGAGGTCCCCCGGGACCGCGTTGAACATTCTCCCTCAGCACCTCCCCGCGGCTGGGCCGGTGGTACTGGCCACTAGAGCAGCGGATCGGCGAAGCCGGAATGGAGCGCGCGAGGAGAGGTCAGAGTTCATCTCGGGGGGGGGGGTCACGCCGGTGAGGGACTTCGGCGTTTTCGGGGAGGGGGTGTCGGTCGGTGGGTGAGGGTCGAGGGGGGGTCGGTGGGTGAGGGTCGAGGGGGGGTCGGTGGGTGAGGGTCGGGGGGCATCGGTGTGGGGGGGGGTCGGTGGGTCGGTGAGGGTCGGGGGGCAGGGGTGAAAGTTGGTTGGGAATCTGGGGGATGGTATGTTGACAGGGTGTCTATTAGGGAGAAAGTGAGGACCTGCAGATGCTGGAGATCAGAGCTGAAAATGTGTTCCTGGTTAAAGCACAGCAGGTCAGGCAGCATCCAAGGAGCAGGAGAATCGACGTTTCGGGCTTGAGCTCTTCTTCAGGAAGAAGGGCTCATTCCTGAAACATCGACTCTCCTGCTCCTTGGATGCTGCCTGACCTGCTGTGCTTTTCCAGCACCACATTTTCAGCAGGGTGTCCAGTAAGCCCATCATGGTTACCATACGGGAAATTAGTTCCAGACCCAACAACATCAACTCTGTGTCTTTGACTATTTTCTGCTCTCTCTTTCTCACCCTTTATTTTCTTCTGTCTCTCACTCTTGCTCCTTCCTTCATCTTGTTTTATTGTGTGTAATCAGTCTAAATTTACTGAAATTTTCATTACTCTTGCAGATTTGAGTGAGATTCATTCCAGGTTATTTGATCATAGACCCATCATTCAGGCAGAAATTCGCTATTTCATTAAAGAGTTTGAGGTCAGTACACCCATAAAATAATAAGTGAACAATGTGTGCAAACTAAAATGGACCTCTCTGGCATTGACTCCATTTGTAATTTCTTGCTGCGTTTGTGTACTTCTGTCCTTTTTTTTATTAAAAAGGCTGTTCACCTGATGTTAACCTGCTATATCTACACAAAAAAAAACTGCTGCAGTGGTGCTGAAGGTCTGAATTTTTTTTTAAAAAGTTATGTATTGGCAAAATTCAGCATTGCTGGCATCAGCTGTGGAAGGAGAAACAGTCAATATATCGTGTCCAATAAAACTCTCCTCTGGAACTGGAGAGGTGGAAATAAGGTGTGTGTTATGCTGTCAGGGTAAGGTTTGATAGGCAAGTGGAAGGAAAACTAGACATCAAAGGTACTGTAGAACAAAAGGCAAAGGATATGGCAGCTGACACATTCAAATGCTACTGTTGTTCTCATGATGTATTTTAGTTTGGATGGTTCACCTCAGCAATCTTCCTTTGTCAGTGCTGAGTGTAGACTTTATCACAACTGAGAGGTCCAATAGCACAGTGCCTGTCTTCTGGTTGATTTGGAATTCATGCTTAATGTAGGCAGAGTTTTGGAATTTGCGCTCCGAAGCTGCTCCCCTTAGGGAAAGCAGCTTTGATGATATTAAGGATGTTATCTATTTTTGGAGTTATGCATTGCAGGGTAAGCAATTTGCTTCATAATTATTTAAATATGTGAGTTTCTGCAGCTTTTTACACTTTGCAAAATGAAACAAAATTGATTCGAGCTGGCTCTCTTGGACTTTTTGTTGAGTAGGGCATGCACCTGGAAGGGTTAATAAAGAAATTTTTGCATCATGACAGCTTTTTGCTTTCTTTATTCTGTCATGGGATAAGGGAATGTGGAAGTGCCAACACTTATTGTCCATTCCTAATTATCCTTGAACTGAGTGACTCACTAGACCATTTCAGATGACAAATCAATCGCATTACAGAGAGTCTGAAGTTGTACGTAGACCAGACCAGGTCAGGGCAGCAGATATTCTCTGTCAAAGCCATTCGTGAACTAGATGCGTTTTTCCAACAATCGATATTCTTACGGTCACCATTATATTTCTGATTTCTTGATTGATAACTAACTGTCAGCTGGGGTTTCAACCTGTACCCTGAAAGTACAGTATTGGGATGGTGCCTCTGCATTACCAGTCAACTGTCCTTATGATTGTATTATCCTTGTGCTCAAAACAGTCTGAACACAGTGATCAGCATAAAACAGGGAATGCTGTCTTTGTTTCTTTTAATTAGTAACTACTTAAATTTAAAAGGTTCAGTTGGGACTGTACTACAGAAACTTCACAGCTCCAGCCCACCAGCTATTGTTATTTAATGTACTGAATAAATAACAGACCGCATGCACCAGATTTTACTTCAGAGCCTGTGGTGATCATAAATGAATAGTTGAAAGGATGTCAACCCTAGTGAGATAAGGAAGTGTAAAAGCAGTTGTGATTTGTGTTCCCAAATTACTTATTTTCCTTTGGGAATTGTCAGTAATGATACTTTCAAATACTTTGTCATACTCTGAAATGCTGTCTATGGTGAAACAGCCTTCCATCAGTGACCATTTGCATATATACTTACATTTAAAAAAAAATAACTTACTGGTAGCACATCAAAATTATTTGGTGAACATGGTAGGAATGGTTTTCAGAAGCAATTTTGGAGGAAAAGGAGCAATAACAAAAATACCATTTTCTGTCATCTTAATACACATTAATCCTGTATTTATCATGGGTAAGAACCCAAAACTGAGTACTCTTTCTAAATGAAAGCATGAGAATAAATATTGAACGTAGAAGTGTATAGCATATTTGGAGGCCACAATGCCTATGCTATCCCTTTGAAAGAGTTAACTAATCAAACTTGTCCTACCATTTCACAATTGCCCTAACTTTTTTCCCTTTAAGTATTTATCAAATGCTCGTGTTCTATTGAATCTGGTATTACTGCCCATTCAGCAAGTGCATAATGTATTGCCATCTGCATTTTTCAGAAGAAACTATTCCCTCATGTTACCTCTGACTTAAGCTAACTACCTTTATATCTGTGTTCTTGGGTTGTCCATCCTTCTGTCACTGGAATAGCTTTCACTATCATTTATGGAGGATGACCACAAACTTTTGATCATTTGTGGTTGTGACATTGACCTACTCTACTTTTCATTTTGTGAAACTTCTTTTTAATCCTCATGGGTTTACTCTTAACAGTCATAGAGATGTACAGCACGGAAACAGTCTCTTTGGTCCAACTTTTCCATGCCAAGCAAATATCCTAATCTAGTCTAATTTGCCAGCACTTGGCCCATATCCCTCCAAACCCTTCCTATTCATACACCTGTCCAGATACCTTTTTAAATGTTGTTATTGTCCCAACCTCCTCCACTTCCTCTGACAGCTCATTCCTTACGTGCACCACCCTCTGCATGAAAAGATTGCCTCTCAGGTCCCTTTTAAATTTTTCCCTCTCGCCCTAAACCTACGCTCTCTAGTTCTGGATGCCCCCACCCCAGGGAAAATACCTTATCTATTCACCCCATCCACGCCCCTCATGGTTTTATAAACCTTTATATGATCACCCCTCAGCCTCTGATACTCTAGGGAAAACAGCCCCAGCCTATTCAGTCTCTTCTTGTAGCTCAAGTCCTCCAAGGAGAAAGTGAGGACTGCAGATGCTGGAGATCAGAGCTGAAAATGTGTTGCTGGAAAAGCGCAGCAGGTCAGGCAGCATCCAAGGAGCAGCAGAATCGATGTTTCGGGCATGAACCCTTCAGGAATGAGGAAAGAGTCCAGCAGGCTAGGATAAAAGGTAGGGAGGAGGGACTTGGGGGAGGGGCGTTGGAAATGCGATAGGTGGAAGGAGGTCAAAGTGAGAGTGATCGGGTGGAGTGGGGTGGGGGCAGAGAGGTCAGGAAGAAGATTGCAGGTTAGGAATGCGGTGCTGAGTTCGAGGGATTTGACTGAGACAAGGTAGGGGGAGGGGAAATGAGGAACTGGAGAAATGAGTTCATCCCTTGTGGTTGGAGGGTTCCTAGGCGGAAGATGAGGCGCTCTTCCTCCAGCCGTCGTGTGCTATGGTCTGGCGATGGAGGAGTCCAAGGACCTGCATGTCCTTGGTGGAGTGGGAGGGGGAGTTGAAGTGTTGAGCCACGGGATGGTTGGGTTGATTGGTCCGGGTGTCCCAGAGGTTGTTCCCTGAAACGTTCTGCAAGTAGGTGGCCTGTCTCCCCAATATAGAGGTGGCCACATCGGGTGCAGCGGATGCAGTAAGTGATGTGTGTGGAGATGCAGATGAATTTGTGGTGGATATGGAAGGATCCCTTGGGGGCCTTGGAGGGAATAAGGGGGAAGGTGTGGGCGCAAGTTTTGCATTTCTTGCAGTTGCAGGGGAAGATGCCAGGAGTGGAGGTTGGGTTGGTGGGGGGTGTGGACCTGACGAGGGAGTCACGGAGGGAGTGGTCTTTTTGGAACGCTGATAGGGGAGGGGAGGGAAATATATCTCTGGTGGTGGGGTCCATTTGGTCGCATTTCCAACGCCCCTCCCCCAAGTCCATCCTCCCTACCTTTTATCTTAGCCTGCTGGGGACACGTTCCTCATTCCTGAAGAAGGGCTCATGCCCGAAACGTGATTTTGCTGCTCCTTGGATGCTGCCTGACCTGCGCTTTTCCAGCAACACATTTTCAGCTCAAATCCTCCAACCCTGGCAACGTCCTTGTAAATCTTTTCTGAGCCCTTTCAAGTTTCACAACGTCCTTCCAATAGGAGGGTGACCAGAATTGCACACCATATTCCAAAAGTGGCCTAACCAATGTCCTGTGCAACCTCAACATGACCTTTCAACACCTATACTCAATGCAACATTGCCCTCATCAATCCAATTTGTTACTACTTCACAAAACTTAATCAACTTTGTGAGATATGATTTCTCACGCGCAAAGCCATGCTGACTAGTCCTAATCAGTCCTTGCCTTTCCAAATACATGTAAATCCTGTCCCTCTGGATTCCCTACAACAACTTGCCCACCACTGATGTCAAGCTCACCGATCTATAGTTACCTGGCTTGTCCTTACCACCTTCCTTACATAATGGCACCACATTAGCCAACCTCCAGTCTTCTGGCATCTCACCGGTGACTATTGATTTTACGCATCACAGCAAGGTGCCCAGTAATCACTTCCCTAGCTTCCCACAGTGTTCTAGGGTACAGCTGATCAGGTCCTGGGGATTTATCCAGGTTTATGCATTTTAAGATATCCAGTACCACCTCTGTAATATGACATTTTTCAAGATGTCGCCATCTATTTCCCCACATTCTATATCTTCCATGTCCTTCTCCACAGTAAACACTGAAGCAAAATATTCGTTTAGTATCTCCCTCCATCTCCTGCAGCTCCACACATAGGCTGCCTTGCTGATTTTTGAGGGGCTCTATTCTCTTCCTAGTTACCTTTTTGTCCTTAATGCATTTATAACAACCCTTTGGATTCTCCTTTAACCCTATTTGCCAAAGCTATCCCATGTCCCCTTTTTGCCCTCCTGATTTCCCTCTTAAGTATACTTCAACTGTCTTTATACTGTTGTAAGGATTCACTCGATCTCTGCTGTCTATACCTGACATATACCTTCCTTCCTCTTTTTCTTAACCAAAACCTCAATTTTTCTAGTCATCTAGCATTCCCTATTCAACATTCCTTTCTGAGGTGATGGGGAATTCCAGTATCATTGTAGCTTATCTAAATAATATTGCTTGTTTTTTTTAAACTGATAAAAATATGAAGTTTTTACAGTTGATACCTTTATATACCTTGAAAGGAGAAGCGTGGATTTCGAGAACAAAGAGGGTTGGCAGGTGTGAACAATTTGATCATCAAGCTCAATGACCAGGTCCTTCCTCAAACTCAAGAATCCATGAGCATCAATATTCCGAGTGTCCTTGCCAAATGTGAGTTTACACATATATATTTGTAACTTAAGCACTGCTCTTAGCTTTTCTAGAAATGATTTCCTATGACAGGAGCCCAAATATCTAACTTAATTGGGTAGGTGGAGATGTGATTTCTGATGAAAGGAATTTATTTTAATGCATTAAGTTTTAATAGCCTGGAATGCACTCTGATGGTGTGTTGGAATTAGATTTCACAATCAACTTCACAAGGCAATTGAATTAATTTGTGTAAAAGGGAGAATTTTAAGGACTCTGGAGAAAGCACACAATGTGTGGGATTTTGAGGGGAAAGCATTTGCTGTGGGACGGTTTTGACAGCTTTTAGAGTATCGACATGGGCCAAATGTACTAGTGGGTTGGTTCTATTATGATTCTACTATTATAGATTCAGCTCAGTGCTTTTGCAGGAGCAGTAAGGAAGAAATCTGTTGAACTTTGTGTTAGCTTCAATAGTGAAAAGAAGGAATAATTCTAACATGGGAATTTCAGTGTTGATGTCTTGCCAGGTACGTAGGCACTGCATACCAATGGCTGGCAAGTCCTGTCAAATAGTATATTCCTTTAGCTGTTTAGACTGCTGACTACACTCAACCATCAGAATGGAATGTCGATCATTAGATGTGATACTGCAATTGGATACTTGCTGAACAATCCCAAGATTGTGCTAAGAATTATGCAAACAACAAATTAAAGATTGTCAGTCAAGCTCCTAATGTGGCTCACTTGTGCTTGAAGCTACATACAGTCGTATTCATTGACCTGTACTCTGTAGGTAAAATGGGCATGCCCAGGCATTATGCTTGTCTAATAACTTTTTTAAAAAGCACAGGAACGACAATGCATTTTCAAAGACAACATCTCAACCAATTAGCGCACTTTCTTGCACATTAAATTGGTGCTCCCTTTGGAATTTGACATTCTTCGTGTCAGTCAATAATTGTGTAAGATGAAAAGTTTCAATAGCTTGTCCCATCTGGTCTCAATCAGAGACTTTTTTTCTTTCTTTGTAGTTGATATTTATTGTGAATTCTTTACAAAACGTTAGGTGTAGATGGGAGTCTGGAACACATTCCCCTCAGCAATAATGTGTTTAGCCATTGTTTTATAGTTCCCATTGTGCTGACCTTTTTTAAACAGCCTACAACTAAAAAGAGAAATCCTCCTTTTACTGGCAAAAGGCTAGTAGCTTCTGAATGTGTGGATGTACGGACATGTTGTGATCCAGAACATACCTAGTGTAACAAATGTTATTGTTAATGTGTGTGGTAATTCGTAGTTCTCAACAAAAAAACATGAGTGAGAACATTGCTCAAAAATATGCAGGATGTTACCAGAGGATTTGTTGTGTGGACATTGTTCTAGTGCTTCCATTCTACTGACATACAACAGTAAATTGGATCTGAAACTTACACTCACAGCTGTGCTGAATTGAATGGCTCCACCTATTCACCCTAGTGCTCAATATAAGTTGTCCTTTTTCTCTCCCTGTCACTTTGCTTCCCTTTCCTGATGAAGGGCTTATGCCTAAAGCGGCGACTCTCCTGTCGCTCAAGTGCTGCCTGACCTGCTGTGCTTTTCCAGGTGCCACAATTTTCTTTAACTGCTTTTTCAGCATCTGTAGTCCTCATTTTCTCTCCCTCGTTTCTCTACTTGACCATCTCTGTTGATGATTTGAGTTGGAGAGATATGTATTCCATGTTAGTTGACTCTTGGAGATGGACAATTCGATCTTGAATTTTGTCAATAGGTTGTGCCATTTGTCAAGATGGAGGCTCTGAGTTTGGGTGTTTTCCCAGGAACATTGGGCAGGAGTAGGGGGTGTGTTGGCATGGATAAATTGGTATTGCTGGAGCAAAAAAGTGAAAAAAGAGAGCAGATTTGATGGGGGTGTTCCAAATTAAAGTGTAAAATCATTAGTGCGAAAAATAAGGCTGAAGCATTCACAGCAATCTTGAGTCAGTGTCAATTGGATGATCCATCTTGGTCTTTTTAGTATCCTCCGTGATCCCCGTATTCAGCTAATTCGAATCACTTCACCTGATGTCTCGAAATGGTTGGAGGCATTAATGGTGTAAAGGTTATGGGCCCTGACAACGTTCTGGCAATATACTGAAGACCTGTGCTCCTGAACCTGCACTCCCCGAGCAAAGCTAGTACAGTACAGTACAGTAACAACACTGGCATCTACCTGACAGTTGAAAATTGCCCAGCTATGTCCTGTACACAAAAAGCAGGACAGCACAGCCAATTACCACCCCATTGGGCTGCTCTAATTTGTTAGTAAGGTGATGGAAGGTGTCATCAGCAGTGCTATCAAGCAACACTGACTCAGCAATAACCTGCTCAGTGACACACCCAATATGTGTTCCAGCGGGGCCACTCAGCTCCTAACCTCATTACAGCCTTGGATAAAAGAACTGAATTCTAGAGGTGAGGTGAGAGTGACCCCCTCAAAAGAAAGTCCACATTTGACTGAGTGTGACGTTAGGAAGCCCTACCAAAACTGGAATCATTGGATATGAAGGGGCACTCTCCGTTAGTTGGGGTCATACCTGACACATAAGATTGTGGTTGTTGGAAGTCAGTTATCTCAGCTCCTAAGTTCAACCATATTCAGATGCTTCATCAATGACCCTCCAATTTAAAAAAAAAGTCAGAATTGGGAATGTTTGCTGATGATTGCAAAATGTTCAGCACCATTTGCAGCTCCTCTGATACTGAAGCCGTTCGTGTCCAGATCTTTTCAAATTTGAACAATATCCAGGCTTGGGTTCACAGGTGGCAAGTAACACTTGTGCTGTACAAATGCCAGGCAATCTTCAGTTAGAAAGATAATTAAAACACTGCCCCTTGATATTCAATGGTGTTACCATCACTGAATCCCTCACTACCCTGAGAGTTACTGTTGACCAGAATCTAAGCTGGATATCGTGCATGAACAGAATGGCTATATGAGCAGGTCAGCGGTGAGGAATAATGTGGTGAGTAACTCTCCTCACTCCCCAAAGCCTGTCCACAGGTCAGGAATGTATTAGAATACTCCTCACTTGCCTGGATAGCTGCAGCTCCAACAATACTTCAGAAGCTTCACGCCATCCAGGGCAAAGCCACCTGCTTGATTGGCACCACATCCTCAAGCATTCACGTTTTCTACCAATGATACTCAGTAACAGCAGCGTGTACTATCTACAAGGATCTGTAGAAACTGTCCAAAGATCCTTAGACAACACCTTTCAAACCCATAATCACTTCCATCTAAAAGGACAAGGGAAGCAGATACATGGGAACACCACTACCTGCAAGTTTCTCTCCAAACCATTCACTATCCTGGCTTGGAAATATGTTGTTCCTTCACTGTTGCTGGGTCAGCATCCTGGAATTCCCTCCGTAATAGCATTGTGGGTTGATGTACAGCCCAAGGACGTTTCATAAAAGGAAGCTCACTACCACTTCTCAAAGGCATCTAGGGCCAAGCAATAAATGCTGGCCAGTCAGTGATGAGTCTGTAGACAGTCGATGGGGAGAAACTGTTCTGGGTGGTGGAAGATCAGTAGCCAGAAAACAACTTTAAGATGACCAGCAACAAAATAAAAACATTGTATTATGAGGGAGATTGTGTTTTTTTTGCATAGTATGTGATTAAGGTCTGGAATGTACTGCCTGAGAGTGTGGTGGAGACTATTCAATCGTAGCTTTTGGAAAGGAATTGAATAAGTTGAAGCTTTGCAGGGCTGCTGGAGTAATCAGACCAGTTGGATTACTCTACAGTGAGGCATGAGCTGGTCAGCTTCTCTCTGTTATGAATGGGTCATGGCTGAAACAACTTCCCTTTCTGTCCCAAAACTGGAGGAAGGGCTAAACAATAGACATCGATATTCACACCTGTTTGTAGCTAGGGCTCGGTTTCTAAAACAGTGTGTAATCGTTTGAAGAATGGGCTGTGGTTAGCTGGCTTACAAATATTTAACTTTTTTTCAAGAAATATATTTTATTCATACAATTCACCTCTACATATTTTATGACAGCTCAAATTTTACATGAAATGCCACACTGTTCCATTTCTTTCAACTATATGAGTCAACTCTCAATGCCTCCTGCACATATGATTGAGAGTTATATTTACACTATACATTCACATTTATTAGGGATGGGCAATAAATGCTGATCTAACTAACCATATCTATATCCCATGAACAAAGTTTTAAAACTAACTTGTTTTGAACCTTGTCTGATACAATCAAAGGAGTTTTGTATGTATGGGTTGCAGTCCATTAGTATGAGGTCAATACTTTTTTTTCCTCAGTAAGACTTTGTAGCATCTGCTACAAGCTTTAGTGCATCCCTCAACACATAGTCTTGGACTTTGGAACATGTCACTCTGTAATGCACAGCTCTTTGCAGTGAATAAACAAAGAGTTTTCAGCCATATTCTTTCTGACTTAGAGGGCTGTTTTCACCCCCTGTACAAATGCTGCGACTATTGTAGAATATATGTCGATCCACATCAGTGTGCAAGATAATTGCAAATATTACAGTGCAGAAGAAGGCCCATCCAACTCATCATGCCTGCACCCACTCTTTAATCCAATGCCAATTTCTTGCCTTTTCCCCATATCCCTACATATCATATTGTCCAAATAAAAAATCCCATGTCCCCTTGACTGCCTCAATGAAACATGCATCAGCACATTTCCAAGAGCATTCTAACTTGCTTGCTGAAAAGTTTTTTTTTCCTTGCCTATTCTTGCTTTGTTTGCACATCACTTTAAATCTATGCCTTCTCATTCTTGTTTCTGTTATAAGCAAAACAGCTTTGCCCTATCCACTGCTTAGCCTACTCATGATTTAAAAATCTCACTAAGATCTTCTCAACCACCTTGTCTCCAGGGAGAACAGTCCCAATTTATTGAATCTGTCCTCATAGCTGAAGTTTTTCATACCTGGAATCATACTAGTAAATTAGTTCTGCACTGTCTAATACATTCCTATATTTCCCATATATAACTGTACACAGTATTCCAGCCGAGGTTTAACAAATGTCGTGAACAAGTTCAACATCAATCCCTGCCCCGTGAGTAAAGCTGAGAACACTGATATATTTACTGCTCTCTCCACCTATCCTGTTATGTTCCATGATCTGTGCACATAATCATGAAATCTGGTTTCCAGTAGTTGATTTAGTTTGCTAAAATTGGTCTCTCTCCTAATATTTTTCTTGGTGCTCACTGTTCATTGCTTTTGTGTGTGGGATTTCTTTTCAGTGGAAGCTGCAAAGCAAATTACCAACAGGATCCGACAGAGGGAGCAGGAAGCAGATCAGGTTAGTGTTGTTTCATTTATTGTATCAAAAACAAATGTTTTTCGGAACTGGGATGCTGGGACTCCATGCATAGTTGACAAGCTGGCTGTGCTTAATTTTCAGTTAGTAGTCTAGTTTTCCTTAGTTATTGTAATTTAAAACTGCATTCTGAATAAACCCAGTAGTTGTCTTCATTATAGTGATCTGCCTGAATGCAGGTTCTTTGCTCATTTCTCCAGAACCTGCAACCTATGCTTTTCTGTTCAATTGTTTGTAGATGTTTCCCATTTTCAATTTCAGTATTGAGCTTCTTACAGCCAGTTGATGAAGGAAAAGACCCAAAATCATTGTTTAGTGGTTTTTGACTTATTTACACAAAGTAAAAATTGCAAATAACTCTTTAACCTATGACCAATATCAATAAGAATCTCTTTATACACTCTTTTTTTTTTGAAAGTACAATTATCTACTAAACAAATAAAGAACAAACCCTTAAACAAGTAATATAGTAAAAAGAACAAAAACTTTATTGGAGCATAACCAAATAAGTTAATGGATTGGATTAGATTCCCTACAATGTGGAAACAGGCCAGTTGGCCCAACAAGTACACATTGACCCTACGAAGAGTAACCCAACCAGACCCATTCCCCTATCCAATATTTACCCCTGACTAATGCATCTAGCATATGAAAATTGGGTGCTCCATTTCAGTGGTGTTGGCATTAAATATAGCTTAAATTACAATATCATTTCTAGGTTAATGATGTACTCCAGGCCATGCAGCACCCAGCAGTTATGGAAGTCCTTGAGTGTATTGGTGGGCAAGGTGTAGACTTGAATGTAGCTGTAAAAGAAAGTCATGCAGTAGAAAGACTCTTCTTTTAATACTATTTTGAAAACCCACAAAAAAAATTGAATTAACTCATAAGCAATCCCCTTTTAAAGGAACATTTTACAAAACTGCAGTGGAAGCTTTTCAAATTATGATATGTTGGTAGGTGATGCATTACCTCCAGTTATCCTAGGTGGGTAAGGTATCTCCCACTGAAAGAGTCATAGAGGACTCAACATTAACGCTGCTTCTCTCTACGCTTATACTACCAAACTAAGTTTATAGATGATACAAAGATAGTTGGAGGGGCAGGTAGTATTGAGGAGGCAGGGATGCTGCAGAAAACTTTAGACAGGTTAGGAGGTGGGCAAAGAAGTGGCAGATGAAATAGTGTGGGGATGTGTGAGGTTGTGCACTTTGATAGGAAGAATAGAAGCTTGGACTATTTTCTAAATGGAGAAAATTCAGAAATCTGAAATGCGAAGTGACTTGGGAGTCCTAGTCCATGTTTCTCTTAAGGGCAACAGCAATAGCTGGGGGAAAGGCAATTATGATGCGATTAGGCAAGATTTAGGGTGCATACAATGAGGAAGGAAACTGCAGGGGATGGGCACAATTGAAATGGGGAGCTTTGTTCAAGGAACAGCTACTGTGTGTCCTTGACAAGTGTGTACCTGTCAGGCAGAGAGGAAGTAGTCAAGCAAAGGAACAATGGTTTACTCAAGAAGTTGAATTTCTTGTCAAGAGGAAGAAAGAGACTTATGTAAATACGAGATGTGAAAACTCGGGGTGCATGAGAGTCACAAGCCAGGAAGAACCTAAAGAAAGAGCTAAGAAGAACCAGGGAGTGGGGGGACATGAGAAGGCTTTGGCAGGTAGGATCAAGGAAAACCCTTAGGCTTTTCAAGTTATATCAGGAATAAAAGAATGACCAGGATAAGATTAGGGCCAGCCAAGGACAGTAGTGGGAAGTTATGTGCGGAGTTGGAAGAGATAGGAGAGACGATAAATGAATGTCTTTTCCTATGTTTTTTGTCAGTATTCACAATGTTGAGGTGAATACTGAGATACTTGATGGAAATTGAGGCTCATAAGGAAGTGGTGTGAGTAATTCTGGAAAGTGTGAAAATAGATAAGTCCGCTCGACTAGGTGGGACTTATCCTAGGACTCTGTGGGAAGCTAGGGAGGAGATTGCAGAGCCTTTGCCTTTGATCTTTATTGTCATTGTCTACAGGAATAGTGTCAGAAGATTGGAGGATAGTAAATATTGTCCCCTTCTTCAAGAAGAGGAATAGAGACAACCCTGGTAATTATAGACCAGTGAGTCTTGCTTCGGTTGTGGGCAAAGTTTTGGAAAAGATTACAAGAGGATTTATAATCCTCTAGAAAGGAATAATTTGGTTACGGATAGTCAACATAGTTTTGTGAATGGTAGGTCATGCCTCACAACCTTATTGAGTTCTTTGAGAAGGTGACCAAACAGGTGGATGAGGGTAAATTAGATTCCCTGTAGTATGGAAACAGGCCCTTCAGCCCAACAAGTCCATACTGACCCTCCAAAGAGTGACCTGCCCAGACCCATTCCCCTACCCTATATTTATCATTGGACTAATGAACCTAACACTATGGGTAATTTAGCATGGCTAATTCACCTGACCTGCATATCTTTGGATTACGGGAGCAAACCCACGCAGATATGGGAAGAATGTGCCAACTCGATACAGTCACCCGAGATGGGAATCGAACCTTGGGTCCCTGGCACTGAGGCAGCAGTGCTAACCTGTGCTGTGAAGCAGTTGATGTGGTGTATGTGGATTTCAACAAAACATTTGATAATGTTCCTCATGGTAGGCTATTGCAGAAAATATGGAGGCATGGGATTGAGGGTGGTTTAGTGGTTTGGATCAGAATTTGGCTAGCTGTAAGTGGTGGGAAATGTTCCGCCTGGAGTTTGGTTACTAGTGGTGTACTAGGGTCACTGCTGTTGGTCATTTTTATAAATGACCTGGATGAGGGCATAGAAGGATGGGTTTGTAAATTTGTGGGATTGTGGACAGAGTAGAAGGATGTTGCAGGTTACAGAGGGACATAGAGAAGCTGCAGAGCTAGGAGTCTAATGTGGAAAAGTGAGTTGATTCACTTTGGAAGGGTTAACAGAAATACAGAATACTGGGCTAATGGTAACATTCTTGTTATTGTGGATGAGCAGAGAGATTTTGGTGTTCATATGTGTATATCCCTGGAAATTACCACCCAGGTTGATGGGGTCATTAAGAAGGCATGCAGTGTGTTAGCTTTTAATGGTAGAGAGATTGAGTTTCTGAGCCACGAGGTCCTGTTGCAGTTGTACAAAACTCTGCAGCCGCACTTGGGAGTATCACATTTAGTTCTGGTCACCGCATTATTGGAAGGATGTGGAAGCATTGGAAAGGATGCAGAGGAGATTTACTAGGATGTTGCCTGGTATGGAGGGGAGGTCTTACGAAGAAAGGCTGAGGAACTTGAGGCTGTTTTCATTTAGTGAAGGAAGTTAAGAGGCTACTTAGAGGCATACATCATGATCAGAGAGTTGGATAGGGTGGACAATGAGAACCTTTTTTCTTCGATGGTGATGGGTAGCACGAGGGGACATGGCTTTAAATTGAGGGGTGATAGATGTAGGACAGATGTTAGAGGTAGGTACTTAGAGTAGTAAGGGTGTGGAAAGCCCAGCCTATAACAGCAGTGGACTTGCCAACTTTAAGGGCATGTAAATGGTCATTGGATAAACATATGGATGATAATGGAATAGTGTAGGTTAGATGGGCTTCAGATTGGATTCGTAGGTTGTCGCAACATCAAGGGCTGACGGGCCTATACGGCACTGTAATGTTCTATGTTCTAAGGTAAAAAACTTGCAGGTTGAGTTGTTAGTTAGGGCGGCAAATACAATGTTGTCATTCATCTTGAGAGGACTAAAATATAAAAACAGGATGTACTTCTGAGGCTTTATAAGGTTCTGGTCAGACCACGTTTGGAGTATTGAGTAATTTTGGGTCCCACATCTCACGAAGAATAAATTTAGCCCTGGAACGGGTCCAGAGGAGGTTTACTAGAATGATCCTAGGAATGAAAGGCTTAATAAACGAAGAACATTTGAGGACACTGGGGACTATACTTGATGAAGGGGGATCTGATTGAAACTTACAGAATAATGAACAGCCTGGACAGAGTGGATGTTAGGAAGATGTTTCCACTTGCTGGAGAGATGAGGACCCAAGGGCACAGCCTAAGAGTAAAGGGAAGACCCTTTAGAACACAAAAGGAGAAACTACTTTAGTAAGAGAGTGATGCATCATTGCCCCAGAAGGCTATGGAGGCCAGGTTATTGAGTATATTTAAAACAGAGACTAGTTCTTGATTGCCAAGGAGATCAAAGGTTATGGGGAGATGGCTGAAAGGTTTTTCAACCAGATTTTCTGCATTGATTGAATGGCAGAACAGGCTCAATGGGCCGAATGGCCTAATGTCTGCTCCTATGTCGTATGGTCTTACCAACAGAGTTTTCTAGCATTTTCTGTTTTTGTTTAAGTTACCTCAGAAGTTTGAAAACCAGGTGAAGCTAGCTGTTTCACATTGCTACTATGCAGTAACAGCACATATTAAACTCGACACTAACAAAACGACATTTGCCTAAAACAAAAATTACTGATGTGGTATACAAATTTTGGTGCTCATGTGATGCCAGATATCTGGTCCTTATGTTCCAAGGACTGATCAATCAAACCAAACAGCATTTCCTTTTACTATTTGCGTCAGTCAAGATACTGCCTGTACCCAAATAGTGTGCACTTCTAAACCTTGCAGCACAGTGTCCAATATTGGATGAAATTCTGCAGTTGGACACCATTTGCTGGTAATTCTGATTATATGAAGAATTACATTGTCAACCAATTTTGTTGGTTCTTATTCAGGTTGGCATTTGCAACCAGTAGGTACCAAAGGGATCAGTACTGGGTCCACAACTGTTTAAAATATTCATTAATGACTTGGAAGAAAGTAAATGTACTGTAGCCCAATTTGCAGAGATGACACTGAAATTGGTGGAATGGCAGGTTGTGAAATGGTTACAAGAGTAAAATGAGATGTTGATAGGTTAGGAAAGTTGGCACATGGAGTATAATGTGAGAAAATGTAAAGTTCTTCATTTTAGAAAGAAGAACAAAAGAACAGAGGATGGGAAAAATTTCTGGCTGTAACAGGCTGCTTTTTTTTTCTTTGAGGTATTTTAGGTGTTGGAGGTGATTTCCTTGAATTCCAGGAGCAGCAGTTACTGTTTAGGTGTTGCTGCATTGTTCTGGAACTTTGTGGAGGAAAAAAAAAGTCAAAACAACAGCATTTTTTTGAAAGGGAGAGGGCAGAAAAAGGCAGCAAATGGTCAGCCAGTGCAGGGGAGAGAGCGAGCGAGAGAGGGAGACCCACATTTCTAACTGACACAGTAGTGAACCTGCGCAGTTATTGCCTTTGGTGTTTGAATTCGTGTATGGCTGGACATCGTAGTGCATCTGGGAAAATGAAGTGAAATTCACAACTAATCTTGGAGGAACCTGTTTGGGAGAGGTGACAGCACAGAAACAGATAAGTGAATGTTTTAAGTGTGGCCTTACACTAAATTTGCAGTAGTGAGTAGAGTGGGTTCTCTCTTGATTATGTTTCACTGAGATATGTCTCTTGATTAAACTTAAAAATATAAGCCATAAGTATTAAGTTAGCCTGGAGCAATGTTTTGTAGTGGAATAAGACCGTTTTCTATTTTATGGGCCTGTAGATTGAGAAAAAAAAGCAAAAATGGCCTTTAGGAGGCTGATAGGTACACAGAATGCTGGATGACTAAAGAAATTGAAGGTTTGGTTAAGAAAATGAAGGAAGCATATGTCAGGTAGGTATAAAAATGTGTTCAGGATTCCTGAAGAAGGGCTTATGCCCGAAACGTCGATTCTCTTGCTCCTTTGATGCTGCCTGACCTGCTGCGCTTTTCCAGCAACACAATTTTAAGCTCTGATCTCTAGCATCTGCAGTCAGGTAAGTATAGGCAAGATAGATCTAATGAATCCTTAGAGTATAAAGGTAGTAGGAGGATACTTGAGGAAAATCAGGAGGGCAAAAAGGGGACATAAGATAGCTTTGGCAAATAGAGTTAAGGAGATACTAAACAAGTATTTTGCATCAGTGTTTACTGTGGAGAAGGAATTGGAAGATATAGAATGTAGGGAAATAGATAGTGACATTTTGCAAAATCTCCATTTTAGAGGAGGAAGTGTTGTATGTCTTGAAACACAAGTGCATAAATCCCCAGGAGCTGATCAGGGGTACCCTAGAACTCTGTGGAAAGCTAGGGTGGTGTTTGCTGGGCCCCTTGCTGAGATATTTGTATCATTGATAGTCACAGGTGAGCTGCCAGAAGACTGGAGGTTGGCTAATGTGCCACTATTTAAGGAAGGTGGTAAGGACAATCCAGGGAACTGTAGACCAGTGCACTTGATGTCAGTGGTGGGCAAGCTATTGGAGGGAATCCTGAGGGACAGGATGTACAAGTATTTGAAATATTTGGGATAGTCAGCATGGCTTTGTGCATAGGAAATAATGTCTCAAAAACTTGATTTTTTTTTGAAGTAGTAACAAAGAGGATTGATAAGGGCAGAGTGGTGGGCGTGATCTATATGGACTTCAGTAAGGCTTTGACAAGGTTCCCCATGGAAAACTGATTAGCAAGGTTAGATCTCAGAATAAAGGGAGAACCATCCATTTGGAGACACAGCTAGCTCAAAGGTAGAAGACAGAGGGTGTGGTGGAGGGTTGTTTTTCAGACTGGAGGCCTGTGACCAGTGGGGTGCTACAAGGATCGGTGCTGGGTCCTCTACTTTTTGTCATTTACATAAATGGTTTGGATGCGCGCATAAGAAGTACAGTTAGTAAGTTTGCAGATGACACCAAAATTGGAGGTGTAGTGGACAGTGACGACGGTTACCTCCGATTACAACAGGATCTGGACCAGATGGGCCAATGGGCTGAGAAGTGGCAGATGGAGTTTAATTCAGATAAATGCGAGGTGCTGCATTTTGGGAAAAGAGACCTAGGAGTGCAGGTTCATAGCTCCTTGAAAGTGGAGTTGCAGGTAGATAGGATAGTGAAGAAGGTGTTTGGTATGCTTTCCTTTATTGGTCAGAGTATTGAGTACAGGAGTTGGGAGGTCATGTTGCGGCTGTACAGGACATTGGTTAGGCCACTGTTGGAATATTGTGTGCAATTCTGGTCTCCTTCCTATCAGAACGATGTTGTGAAACTTGAAAGGGTTCTGAAAAGATTTACAAGGATGTTTCCAGGGTTGGAGGATTTGAGCTATAGGGAGAGGCTGAACAGGCTGGGGCTGTTTTCCCTGGAGCGTCGGAGGCTGAGTGGTGACCTTAGAGGTTTACAAAATTGACGGGCATGGATAGGATAAATAGACAAAATCTTTTTCCTGGGATCGGGGAGTCCAGAAGTAGAGGGCATAGGTTTAGGGTGAGAGGGGAAAGATATAAAAGAGACTTAAGGGGCAACTTTTTCACAGAGGGTGGTACGTGTATGGAATGAGCTGCCAGAGGATGTGGTGGAGGCTGGTACAATTGCAACATTTGAGGCATTTGGATGGGTATATGAATAGGAAGGATTTGGAGAGATATGGGCTGGGTGCTGGCAGTTGGGACTAGATTGGATTGGGATATCTGGTCGGCGTGGATAGGTTGGACCGAAGGTTCTGTTTCCGTGCTGTACATCTCTGACTTTATAAGTTCAGATAGGAAGTTATTGCCTTATGAGAAAAGGCTAAACAGTTTGGGTTGCTACTCACTAGAATTTAGAACAATGAGGTGATCTAATTGAAACATATCGAATTCTTAAGGGGCTTGACAGAGTTAATGCTGTGAGGATGATTCCCCTCATGAGGAGTCTAGGAACAGAAAATAGACCCTCAGAATAAAGGAGTAAAATTTAAGAGGTAAGGCAGAATTTCTTCTCCGGGTTGAGTGTCTTTGGAACTGCCTGCCACAGAGAGCTGTAGAAGGAGTGTCTTTGTGTGAATTTAAGGCTGAGATTGATAGACTCAATTGATAGTGTTATGAAGGTGTAGACGTCCTGTACCTTTGAGAGTTGAAAAGCTAGCAAGGCCTGCCTGATACAGCATAAAATGTTCTGAACAAATTAACAATGTAAAATTTTGTTGAAATAGCAATGCGAAGCTGCTTTGCCATGAGATAAAACAAATTCAAATTCGGCCAATCAGTTTAAATTATGTCCTGAGATACCAAACTCCAAATAAGTTTGAATTTAGTATTTTGGTAATATTAAAAGCAATGATCTGAAGTTTTGGAATATAAAACCAGACATTTCTCAACAGTTGAGAGAGAACTGCCAAAATGCCAACAGATTAAGGCTGCTAGTTTGAGCTGTCTGAGAGGTATATGTCTGTAGAAGAAGTTTGCACACAAAACATAGAAACTGACCTGGAGAGAATCTATAAAGGAGATTCAGCAAAATTGGATTTGAAACATGATTTTTTTTTCGTAAATCGTAATTGGGATTTTTTTATTGGACTAGGTGTTATAGATTAGGAGGTAAAAGATTGGTTTAAGAGAAAGGAGTTGTAAATAGTTACTAGTTAATATTCTCTGTTCGACTTAAAGAATAAAGTTGTTAACTTTTACTTTAAATAGTGACTTTTGGGATAGTTCTTTGCCCCTCGAATTTTAACAGAATACAGCACTGGGTGAATCTTGTGTTGCTGGTTTAAAATAACAGAGGGGTTTACCTCTTATCGTAACAGTCGGGAAATCGAGAGTTTGGAGGCAAGAGCAGGAAAGTAGCCATGAGAAGTGTCAGGTCTGCCATGATCCTCGTGAATGGCAGAGCAGGCTTCAGGGGCTGAATGGCCTGCTCCTGTTCTTAATATTTATGATCCAATCATTAACTGTTGGCAGGGGCATTGCCAAAGGCAATCAGTCAACATGCCAACCAAACTGTACCCTGCTCTCGGTATGGTTTTCCATTTCATTGACTTTCTTGTGGATTATCCTAATAAGTGAAAACTGAAAAGCTTTGATCAAATTATATTTTTTCCAGCAAAAGGGTCAATTAACATGAGATGGTTTTCCCCATTGCATTCCTTGTATACTTTGTTTAGAAATCCCAGAACCCCTTCCCATAGGATTCTCTATCTGTAAGTAGCCATTACCTCTCTGGTCTAATTCTTCTGCCCTCCTCACCAAAACATCTCTTATTTCACCTCGGGCCATGGCTCGCAGATCTGACTACAGCACCTTTTTCCAGAGCCTCTGGTGACTTGAAAGCAAGAGTAGTCATTCTTTGCTGAAATCTTGACTGAAGCCACCAAATTTTCTGTATACTGGAATAGGTTCTGGAGCAGTTATTGAATGCAATGTTAATATTTTAGGGAATGAATCTTCCCAGTTGCTCCAGAAAGATCCATGTAGGCTCGCAGAAGGTAAAGTGAATTACTCGGTGGCTGAGCACTCTGCCAACTCGCAAACCTTGCAAGCTAGCTCCAGAGACCACATTTCCTATTTGCTATTGGTTATATGGATAAGGTTCATGACTTGGTAGGAATGAATTGGCACTGAGGTCTCGTGAGCTGACAGCTTCATTTTATATTATCCAGTTTCGGCAGCATCAGTGCAATACAAATGGAGCATCAATCTCTGAAGCAATTGTTCACACACCAAGAATCGCATGCTATAATGGAATTTTGATATATGGGCAATCCAATTTCCATTGCATGTAGACTTGGTTTGTTTACTCGTGTGGAACAATCTCACAGCAAGAATGATTTTAAACAGTCAGCACGGCTCTGAGGCAAATCAAAATTTATCATTCTTCATGCTCCAAACAGCATGTACTGGGAGTCCAATCAGTCTGCTGAAGGAATAGTCTAAGAAATGAAGTAAATTAGAATCATGTAACTTTTAAAATCAGCTTACATGGCACTTACATCGCAGAATTGATCATCCAGCCCAACTGGCCTATACTTTTATTAAGGCTGCACTTCAGACTCCTCCTTGCCTAACATCACTTAACCTCATCAGTATACCCTTCTATACATTCCTTCCTTCCTCATGCTTGTCTTGTCTTCCCTTTTAAGGCATCTCTTCTTACTTGTAAGAAGTTCCAATTCTCACCACCCTGAAGTTTCTCCTGAATTCATTATTGTATTTGAGCGTGGTCTTATCTATCATCCCAGATTCTGGTCTTCCCCACAAACGGAAATTTTTTTGTAACTTCTAAATTCTCAATCCCTTCATAATTGTGAAGGCCTTGATTAGGTCATCTGTGTCCTTTAGAAAAAAGCCTGTTCAATCTTATGGTTATAGCTTGAAGCTGATTGATTTGAGTTCTGGATTAGTGATCCACAGCCCAGGCTAAAGCTCTGGGAAAATGGGTTCAAATTTGGAAGTGAAAATTAGTCTTAGTAATGGTGACCATGAAAGTATCATCAATTGTTGCAAAAGCCCATGCCCATACTTGTGACTGTTGACCAAGTGGTTGACTCCTGTGTATCCTCTGTCAAGGCCATACAAGGCATTTCATTGAAGGGCAATTAAGTTGAGCCACAAATGGCATCCTTGCCAGCAATGTCCACATTCTATGAAAGAATAAAACAAATTACTGAGACTGTCACTAACAACTTATTGTTTTGGCAGTAACCCTGATTTAATTTTGTTCAGTGCCATCATTTTCTTTAGTGGACATGTGGTGAGAAGATTTACAAGCAGTGTATCTCATGCTGACCATTAGTAAGTGATTTTCAAACTTGAGAATTTGCTGAGTTTTAAAAAAAAATCTGTTTGATTTTTGAAGTCATTTTTCTGTATGTAAAACTTGCAAGTTTTTAATTGAGGGTGGTTTAACTATATCTTGGAGAACGGCTTTAGGTGGGAAGAAGCTTTTGAGGAAGAGAGGCTTTAAGTTGAAAGCAGTTCACAGCACATGCAAGATAGAGTGCAAGTGTCCAAACCTATTTGAACTCTACACTGCTACGTATACCAGCTAACAGTCTTTATACATATTAGACTTTCCAGGACATAGCATTGTTGACTGGACCAGCATTTATTGCCCATTCCTACTTGCCATTGAAAAGGTAGTGGTCATCTGCCTTCTTGAACCTCTGCCTCCCAAGTGCTATAAGTAGACTCAATGCCATTAAGGAAGAAATACCAGGATTTTGACGCAACTGTCATTCAAAATATAAATAAAATACAAATTTTCTCTTGAATTTATATGGAGAATACTTAGGCCCATAAGTTGGCTTAAAATATTACAATTAGTATTTGCAGTAACGGTAAACTTTTTATATTTTTTAACGTCAAATATAATCATCCCATGAAGGAATAAAACATTGCTCACCATACAGCACAGAAGAGGGTTAAAGGGGAAATGTAGTACACAGTAACTATGGGAAAACTGATTGATTCTTACCAGCTTTCACTAGTTTTTCTCCGTATATTTTCCTATTGCTTTAGATGGACTTCCTAAATGCTGGCATATACATTGTGAAGAGTTTTTATTGGTGAGAAATATAATTGTTGGGCTTTATAATGCAAGGAGAGACACAGATGTCTTAGTATTGTTAGTTTTATGTACAGTGTTCAATTAAATTTTGTGATTTTAGAATCCTGATCTTTGCTGTTGAAGGTTTTAGTTCTAAAATCCATTTATAGAGCTTTCTCCCATTTTTACATGATTGGCAACTTGCATTAAGTACACAGATCTCACTCCCACAGCATACATGTGCATGCATTAGCAGTAACTTTGGGTGCCCCTGCTATTTTGCCTTGACTCTTGGTCCATTAGAGGTCTGAGTGACTGTTTGTGGCCAAATTGATCGCATTGGCTTCCATTGAGAGATGGCAAATAAAAAGAAAACAGCAGAAGCCAGAAATCTGAAACAAAAACAGAACACTTGACAAGTCAGTCAACGTCTGTGGAGAATGCAAGAGTTAATGTTTCGACACTGCAGTTACTAGAAATCAGAAATTGCTGAAAATGTAGAGCAAGTCTGGCTGCTTCTCTAAGAAGTAAAAATGTTACAATTTAGATGTGCTCACTTAATCACATCTCCTGGAAACAAATGGTGAGTGGCCTATGCAATCCCATAACTTTTTGTATAGTCAATAGTCCACTCCTGAGATTGCAGAAACTGACCTAAATGAATCTAGCTTACTGTGGAAGCTTGCAGCTAACAATTCACCTTTTAGAATACCTTATTGTGAGGAAGGAAGGTGTTTCTTGTACTTTTGGTTCACCACACTGAAGGAGTGTGGATCAACATTTTATTGTTCTTAATGAAGAATATTGATTGATTATCTTTTGACTCACCACCGAACTGAAATTGATGTTCAACCTTGTTCATATTGGGCTTCATCTGGCAAAGTGTGCGTCAGAGTAAGCCTCACTTTGCATAACCTATCTAGAAAATAAAGTTCCTCTGTCTGGCTTGATCTGTTTAGTTATCTAAGTACTGTGTGAGATTTTCATCATCTTCTGTATAAAATTTCCATTTTTATTTTCAAATCCCTAAGGCTGGCTATCCTCTTTAAGATATTACTTCTTTTCCCCTTGACCAAGTTTTTGGTCGTCTGACCTAATACTACTTGTGTGTCTCTGTTCATATTTTGTTTCATTTCTTCCAAGCAGTATCTTGGTATTCCTTTTACTTTTTTAAGGTCTTTTATAGGTGTAAGATGTTTTATTAGTTTTGAATGAGTTACTAATCATGGTGGAATTCAACCTTCAGTACTTTTGACAAATAAATGTGTCACCGATGAAAACTAAACAGAGAACAAGCACAGAAAAATAAGTTTGGCAAGAAATAGAAAAGAGAAACCTAGGAAGGAAGAAAACTGAATTACAAAGGCAGCCATTTACAGATCACCTAAAATGAGGGTCTTTGTGAAAAGTAGCGTTAACAATTCAGGATATGTTTCACCATTCCTGTAGATTTCAAGTTGAACTTGCTTAACCTTCTGAAGTAATGTTGCTTTTAACAGTTGTTTCTGAATTGACAGGAAAGCAGACAGAAGGAAAGAGTTGCATATACATTCATGTCTTGGACATCCTGAGGATGTCCCAAAACACTTCAGAGCCGATGAATTAGTTTGAAGTGTAATGACTGTTGTCAAAATAGCCCTTGATGTGTTTTCAGAAAATTAACATGACGGTTTTCTTGATCCAATGCTCCAATACTCCCAAAATTACAGCAATACAAGGAACTGCTAGGAAATTGACCTTTTTGAATTTTGTGGTGTTCTCATTGAGATTTAGTAACTTCTGAACTAAAATCATGGTTACTTGTTGAGTAGCACGATATGAGCTAAGTTGCAGACATCAGTTTCAAATCTGAACTCTGTTTTTTGTAAAGTGCACACAAAATTATTTTGAGTGGGATTAGACTTCATAAAGCTCTCCGGCTTTGGAAGTGAGATTTTCTTTTGCTGAAGACTGATTGCTGTGTTAATGATTGCTGCTAAGCAAGTTTTATGTAATCAGGTCAAGGGCCAATATTTAGGGGCTAATTTTGCATTCTGAACAAGAATGGGTAAAAAAGAATGTGTTTATAAAAGTTGCCAGCTTATATCTTTAGAAAGTCCGAGATATTTACATCTGGACAAATACGCATTTCCTCCTTGTTGTTTACAGAATGATCGGCTGCAAGCCAATAGAGAAAGGCGCAAGGCTGAATGGGAAGCCTTTGTGATTGAACAGCGCCGCAAAAGTGCAGAGGTGGATGAGGAACATGCGAAAGCAGTGGAATGGTTGAAAGAACAATATGTGAGAATGGAAAAGGACTTGGCAAAGTTCAGGACTTTCTGACTTCACAATGTCATTTTTGGCCTTTGCCCAGTGCTGACTATGGCTGTTGAAGTGATGATGGCATTCAATATCTAAACCTACCTGTTTGTTAGGGTGTGTAAAGAAATATAACACTTAAAATAATGTCATTCTTCAAATAGTCTATATTTGGTGCCTGCAATGTGGATTTTAAAATTGTTTTGATTCTGTCAACAGAAGAGATTATACAGAATTTTCCATCAAGTTGCATCTGACTTCTAAATATTTACAAATTAGCTGAGTGAGAAATGATAATATTTCCATAAGCCTTATCACCAACATCCTGAAGGGCTTTGTAATTATTTTTAAAAGGCAGTGACTGTTAATATGTAAATAGCTTATGATTATGATTTAACTTCAAATTGCAATAAGATTTTTCAATACTTTAGAATCTGTTCCATGTCTAAATGTTCTGCTGAATTAAAACTTGAAAATTTATATGATCCTTATTTCCAAGACATTAGAACGTAAGTGAAAATAAGAGCTTATGAAAGGAATTGCCTGTGAATTTATGGCTTATTGTTAGGCCACATTCTTGGCAGCATGTTGAAATTGTGATTAAAGTACTGGAGCAGATGGAATAAATACTTTAGATTAGTTTTGATAACACTGAGCCAAAGCCAAGTTTTTCATCTACCACAGTGTTTTGACAGCCTCATCGATCACCTGCTGGTACCCAGAGTAAAAACACCACCAGCACATAGTCGCTTGGGGTGTTAGGAACCCACTATTGTGTAACTTGAGATAAAAGCAAAAGGTTTAGGATTATTTAACTTTATTGTCATGTCAGTGAGGGGGCTGGAGGGAAATGAGAATCCTTATTCTCTTGTTGAGCTTAAAGAGCTCTCTTAAAAACTTTAACAGCAAGACTGAAATGTGAAACCCTGACCCGAAGCAGGTGGAAGTTCTTTCAGACTTGCTGTTCAACTTGCTCTGTACTCCTAAAATGTTATGAAAAATACCTAGTGGTAGTCCTTTTGAGTGTAATTCATTCAGTCACGCACCTGTCAAACAGAATGGGAAGATTCCTGTTGTGGCATATCTTTATTGGTCTGGAGGGTTTCAATAAACAGAGACTTAACATTGTCTTAAATGCATTATCTGAAATTTGGCTGTGATTAATTTCCCAAGTGTGAAAATTGAGCTACCCTAACCCAGATGTGGAGTTGACCCTGAATGATTGACCACTCTGACCCAGATGTGATATTTGCATCTGACTGATTAAGTCCAGGCTTTGTGTCCTATCAAAAAGATGCTGAAATTGAATCAATAGCTTGGGTGATTTCCAGACATTCCTCACTCAACTGGCTTGTGTCTCTGTCGCTTGTAAAAACTAAGATCCTTTGAAATAACAATTAAAGGATGTGTTTGAAATCTAAACTCAACAGAACTTATTTTATCTTGACTTCTTCACAAGTGGAAAAAGTCATCACATGCTCAGAGCAAACCAATGTACGTTAATCACAGATTAGAACCAGCTGCTTAATCTATTTTTCAGTTTTTGTGCTTCTAAAGAAAATGTAAAGTGAACATAAACATTCACAATGTAACATTCTATAACATCAACTCCTCCGTCAGTGTTTTGTGAAACCTTGAGGCATTTATAGGTGTTCAATCATTTTCTCTTCACAAGGCTTAGCCTGTTTTTATCAGAGTTTTCTGTATCATGCTTTTTTTTTGCTTAAACTTGTATTTCCATTACATGAAAATCAGTGCTGGGATTGCCTGGCTTTGAAATTTTTCAAGTTGCAGTATCATATCATATTCTGCCCACTTCTGAAATGTGTGCTAATTAACACATTGTTGCAATTGGCTTTGATTTTGGATGTTAATTATTTTAAGATTAATTAAGATCTCTGATCCCTGATTGTTATTGCAACATTTATGATTGAAAGAGTAAATACTTTTCATTTTCAATTAACATTTAACTCTTTGCCTGCAAGCAAGTTGTATCAGAGATCTTGTTTATTGTATAATTACTGTAATCCAGCAGTTAATAGGAGCCCACATTTAAATCCAGTCACCGATTAAATCAAAGGACTACAAAACTTGACTGTTGCTTTTAGTAAATGGAAAATTCTTTAGTTTCACCAGGCAGAGCGACATGACTGTCACCACACCCAGACAAGAGAAAAGATTGAGCAGGAGTGTCCCTGTCATGGTAAACTCAGCTAGTGTGGGAATTAAATCCATGCTGTTGGCACCACTCTGCTGTCCAGCTAACTGAGCTAACCAAGTCCCTTTGTTACAATTTCCCTGCTGCAAACTGTTTCTTTTCAATTAGACTGGATTTTATCAGGGTGGGGTGTCCACATTTTACATGTTATTTCAGATCAGTGTTTTTAATGCAGTGGAATTTGAGGAAGGAAATGGACTGGTGTGTGGAGAGTAGCTGGAATTTAGGATAGTGGGACATTGAAGCTGGGGGTAAGTCAGCTTCTGTAACTGGAGATATCTAGCAGCTTAAACTGTGAACCAAATAAAATATAAGGCTTTCCAAAAAAGGACAGCAGTCTTGTAGATGAGTCGTGGATTGCATGGACTTAGTTTAGAGCATTGCCAGAGAAAACACAAGGCAAAGGTAGTGTTATCAGTTGCAATTAGTCGTCTGATCAGCAGAATAGCCACTATTTAGACCATTGCAGCACCGCAGAATTGCTACAGTGCGGGAGGCTGAAATAACTCCAGGAAGGTCATATCCCATCACCAATCATCCTTTATTTACACATTCTCAGCGCATGACACCGAGCCTGCTAGCTCAGAGCCAGCCTCTAAACTGAACATGACCTCTGAAACTCCTGTTTTTTTTTTGTCTGTACTCAATTAAAAAAAAAATACCAGTTAATAAAACTGGCTTTATAAACCAGCCAGTTCAGGAAGATAATCCTGTTATGTCAGCCAGGACTCCCTTATTAAACCAGGTTAGCAGCCCCACTCAGGGAACTCCTATCCTCAGGTCAACCCAGCTGACCTCATTCCAATCACTACATTCAACCCATTGTGTCAGTATCCACTGTCTGAATGAGTGCCATCCCTATGCCTTCCCTCAGTTCATTACTACACCCCATCCCCTACTCTGTACATCCTTCTTTTACAAATAACAGTATAATTACACTTTGCATATCACAATTGAACCTGACTTCTCCATGCTCTGACTGTGTGATCCTCCCTTAACTGTTCATTTTTGTGAAAAGATTTTTTTATCTCTTTATTGCTTTTTGCATGAGGTCCCCAACATTAGGTAGTTCTTAAAGAAAATAGAGCTGTGAGCAACACTGATTTTTGAAAACTTCATATACAGCTAGGAAGTATGGGGGAATTGGATTACATTCCTGACCTTTCCCAGATGGTAAAGATGAAGAAAATTGAAAGAACTTCCCTTGTTGGTCTTTGGGATCTGGATATAACTGCATCAGTTGGAGATCTCTGTGCAGGTTTGACACCTGTGTTTATTAGGTAAGTACCTAATGTGACCTAAGTGATGGGATACATCATTTAGGAAAAAGACTTAAAAAGATAGCAACAAAGAAAAATTGCTAATAATTTCAATTTTGTACATTCAATGGAAACTGAAAGAACAACACATGAGACAAGGATTGGAAATCATGAATAATTGACAAAACCTGACAGGAAAGAAAGATGCCTAATTTTGCTATTAGAATTGTAACAATTAAAGAAACATTAACGTTCCTGGTTATATGCTGCTTTGGTGTATGCATAAATGAAGTTCTGTTTATCAGCAAATAGGGTGCAACCAGAAACTTGGTGGGGGGGGGGGGGGGGGGGGGGGGAAAGGCAATGGGCTTAGTGGAATTCTTGCTGGACTGTTGATTCAGAGACCCAGGTAGTGTTCTGAGAATCCAGGTTCAAATTCTGCCAGTAGATGATGGAATTTGAATTGAATTAATATCTGGAATTAAGATTCTAATGATGATCATGAATCCATTGCAATTATTGGGGAAACACTGATCTGGTTCACTAATATACATTATGGAAGAAAACTACCATCCTTACCTGGTCTGATCCACATGACACCAAACCTATAGCAATGTGGTTGGCTCTTAACTGCACTCTGGGAAATAAGGGATGGGAAATAAGTGTTGTCCTGACCAGAGACACCAATAACCCATGAAGTGAACAAAAAAAAATAAAGTTTAACTTGTCATTATTGGAGGACAGAAAGATCAAAAGAATTTTTATTATAACTATGCTTTTATTTGGAGCTGTTACCAGAATAAAATGGTGCTTCATAAATGTGTTAGCAAACAAGCTCTTACACTGAGCCATCTGAGGAGACGTCAAGACAGATGACCAGAAACCTGGTCAAAGAAATACGTTGGAGGAATTAATTTAATGAATGAGAGAAGGGGGAAACTTCTTCAAAATCTGAAATAGGGATATGAAAGTGCAGAAATGCTGAAAAAGTAAACATCATGAGAATAGTAGGGCTGGAATCGATTCCGAAACAGGATCAAGGGTGTTGAATGATTTAAAAGCAAGGATGAAATGTTTAAATTATGGTGCTGACAGACTGGGTGCCTGTAAACATAGAAAATAAGAGCAGGAGTAGGCTATTCGGACGTTTGATTGCTCCACCATTCAATATAGCTGCTGATTGGTCAGTGAGCTGATGGGTAAACAAAACTTTTGGATATGAGCAGCAGAATTTTGAATGAGCTTAAAGTTCGTATCTGGTGAAATATGGGAAATTAACCAAGATAGCCCTGGAAGTGCCAAAACCATGAGTGTTCCGGCAGCAGATGATATGATATGATCATTTTTGATGAATACATACAATGGATGGTAATAGTTGTAGTTGGACTTTCCAATGACTAGGCTAAGGCTTGTTAAATCAGGAACTGACCAGTTCTCCACCATAAATAGTTGGTTTCCTTAAGATATGAGTGGCTTTTACTTTGTGCAAGGGAGCAGGATGGGGGGGGGGGGGGGTCAGCTGAAGTTTCAGACTGCGTGCAATAGCATCCTCAATGTAACCACTACTAGTGGACATTACAGTGCAACTAATGACTTTGCATGTTTATGTGGAACTGAAATGTGTTTATATGCACAACAGTTTGTAGTTCTCAGCTTATGTGTCAATGATAATGCATTGTGATGGAGTCTTAGTGTCTCCTGTTAGGAGCAGATGCAAAGACTTGAATTGAGGTATGATAATGTAGTAGTTATGTTCATAAAATCATGAAGAGGATAGGAAGGGTTAATGGAGGTGTCTTTTCCTTTGGATGGGGAAATTTCAAACTAGGAGGCATATTTTTAAGGTGAGGGGGAAAATTTTAAAAAGATATGAGGGACAATTTACTTTACACTGAGTGGTTCGCATGTGGAATGAATTTCCTGAGGAAGTGGTGAATATGAACACAGTTACAACATTTACAAGACACAGTTAAGTACATGAAGGAACAATTTGGAGGGATATGAGCCAGGAGCAGGCAGGTGGGACTAGTTTAGTTTGGCATTATGTTCAGCATGGACTGGTTGGACTGAAGGGTCTGTTTTTGTGTTGTATGACTCTATGACTTTTTATTACTGGATCCAGCAACTGGACCAATGACTAGAGATGCAAATTCATATCCCACCGTGGTGACAAAATTCAATTAATTGCATGAAAAGTTTGTATCAATACCACTAATTCTGAACCAATAAGGTTCAGCAGTGTCCTGCAAGAAAGGAAAAATGCTGACATTAACTGGCCTGGACTACATGTGACTCTGGACTCAGAATAATGGGCTTTGCTGTAAACTGTTCCCTGGAGCAGCACAGCAAGCCATTCGGTTGTATCCAAAGAAGTGAATAACCACCATTTTCTCAAGGTTAATGAGAGTTGGGCAATAAATGTAGGCCTTGCTAGTGACACCCATAAAAATAGTTAACACTATCTGAGGGCTGAAGAAGGTGTTACTAACTGTCAACTTCCACCACTGCATCACCTGCTCCCATATAAACTGTTGTCTTAATTCACCCAGCTCTCTCTTTGTGAATACGTCCACTTTCTCAAATCTCCTTTCTATCTAGCATTCTTCACCAGTTAGCTTCTTTGACCTGCATTGCTCTTAGTACAACAAGATGAGCAATTAGATGGGCAAATGTACCGAGAAGTGGCAGGAGTTTAATTTAGATAAATGTGAGGTGCTGCATTTTGGAAAGGCAAATCAGAGTAGGACTTATACACTTAATGATAAGAGCCTGGAGAGTGTGGTGAACAAAGAGACCTTGGGGTGGAGGTTCATAGCTCCTTGAAATTGGAGATGCAGGTATACTGTACATGTTGGTGAAGAAGTTGTTCGGTACGCTTTCCTTTATTGGTTAGAGCATTGATTCCAGGAGCTGGGAGATCCTGTTGCGGCTGTACAGGACATTGATTAGGCCACCTTTGCAATACTGCAAAGATGTTGTGAAATTTGAAAGAGCGCAGAAAAGATTTACAAGAATGTTGCCAGGGTTGGAGGATTTCAGCTATAGGGAGAGGCTGAACAGGCTGGGGCTGTTTTCCCTGGAGCATCAGAGGATGAGGAATGGCCAATTAGATGTTTATAAAATCACGAGGGGACATGGGTAGCATGAATAGCCAAGGGTCGGGGAGTCCAAAGCTAGAGGGCATAGATTTAAAGTGTATGGGGAAAGATTTAAAAGGGATCTGAGGAGCAGCTTTTTCATGCAGAGGGTGATGCATGTAAGGAATGAGCTGCCTGAGGAGATGTTGGAAGCTGGTATAATTACAGCATTTAAAAGGCATCTGGATGGGTATATGAATAGGAAGGGTAAAGCGGGATATGGGCCAAATAGGAATAAATTTATTTATTTCTACCTGGTTGGCATAGACAAGTTGGACGGAAGGATCAGTTTTCGTGTTATTCATCTCTATAATTCTATGACTCTTTGAGATGTGACTCTGTCACTGTATTCCCAAGATCACTCTGCCATCTGCACTCCTACCCAATGTCTGACTGATCTCTCAGATTCAACTAAATATCTCAGTCTGTAGGGGATGGAGGTCACTCTATAAAGCTATGCTAGCACATTAAAGCCCAGTACCATCAATCACAATCCTTGTAGTCTCAATTTACAGCTCAGATGGATTATCAGAATACCAAAAACACAATAAGCTGAGATCTATTTCATTAACCTCTTTATGTGACAAATACTCTGCAAGGAGAATTTATGAGGCAATAACATCTGGTTGCTGATAAATTACTTAGTACTGATCACAATGCAGATGTTTTTGTCTCATGATCCACCCACAGAGTATTTTTCTACCCAATTAATTAAAGCATCACCAGACAGAGCAGTTTATTCAACAACCCTTTAATAACTCAGCGTGGGCTGAGATAGAAACTTTAGTAGCTCCTATGGGACTGTTAATTTTTTTAAATGCTGTCTGACAAGATCGTTGTTGCTAACCTATTAACTGCGATCTGGTATAATGCCCTGCTACTGTGAGGGCAGGCCAAACTCCGCATTTTCTATGCAGGCTCAATGTTTTGTTTCTCTGTCTTTGTTGTTGGAACATATCAAAGTAACAACGAAGTGCAAGGTACCTGATAATATTTCTTTCTCGGGTCTAGAATTTTTGTTTTGATGTTTATTTCAGAATTATGCTGTTAACTTTATGTTCCAGTTTTCACCCCATAAAATACATCAAATGTGTGCAGATTAAATAACTTTGGGGACAGAACATGGCTTCAATCTATTCCTCTCTTCACTTGAGGCATGACCCTCTTCTAGCCTGCTGTATTCTATTTGGTCCCAGTGTAAGCTCTGGATAAGTCACACTTTTGTCGTCAACACCACACTTCAGCAGCATGTCCAATAAATTCTAGTGAAAATGTCATGAAACATATTTTCAAAGTCTGGGAAGCCTTGGTAAATATGCTTGTTGACTGAAATAATCTTGATCAAGAAGTATTGATAATCAGATTTGCAGTTCCTTGTCCCTGTAAATTCTTAGTGTGCACTGTCACAGCACCCTTAAGGAACACAGGATATCCGCACAGTATTTTTTTAGGAGATAATGGCAGACAAAATAACTGAATGTTAAGCCCATAGACTTTGCAGTTGTTCTTTTTAATATGTCTTGATTTATTGATTGAGCAAGAGACGGTGTAACATTATTCCCCATAATGGTGCTAGAAGCAACATGATTCCATTCTTAAGAAGCCTCGCTCGGTTCAAAACATTCTCTCTCCATAGAAAACCCACAAAGTTTCTCCAGCACTTCCTGTTTACATTTATTCATTCCAGCATCTGCAGGATTTTGCTTCCTTGGGTTTGCTGACGATTAAATGGTGCCTTTACTCCAGACACTAACCACATGATGTTGGCAATGCAAATACCTTTATTAACTAAAGATGAAATTGCACAATAAGTTTAAAGAAGGCACAGTTTCCTCTATGTTGTCTTTGGTGGCACAGTGGTTAGCACTGCTGCCTCACAGCGCCAGAGACTCAGGTTCAAATCCCACCTTGCGCCACTGTCTGTGTGGAATTTGCATTTCTCCCTGTGTCTGTGTGGGTTTCCTCTGGGTGCTCTGGTTCCCTTCCACTGTCCAAAGATGTGCAGGTTAGGTGAATTGGCCATGCTAAATTGCCCGTAGTGTTAGGTGAAGGGGTAAATATAGGGGAATAGGGCTGGGTGGATTGCTCTTTGGAGGGTCGGTGTGGACTTGTTGGGCTGAAGTAAGTAATCTAATCTGATGTCTTAAGGAGTGAAATGCATTTGAATAGCATCTTTCAGAATATTCAAAAATCAATTTTTGCAACCTATTCACTGTTGTAAAGTGGTTAATGCAGCAGCCCAATTTGTGGACAGAATGATCCTACAAATACCAATGTGATAATGAGTGGATAATGAGAATTTTGGAATGTTGTTTGGGGGATAAATATTGACAAGGATATTGGGGAAAAGTCACCTGCTTTTCATCAACAATAATGCCATGAGGATCTTTTAGCTTCACCAATGATGGCTGACGGGACTTCTAACCCAAAAGAAAGCACCTTCAGCACTGCTAGACTTCTTCAATACTGGACTGAAGTCTCAACTTATATTTTGTGCTCAAACCTCTGGAGTTGGATGACGAGCGCCCAGCTTTCTTTCGTCTCATGAGGTGAATGTCCTACAAAGTGACCCAAGGCCATAAGAGAATGTTCCAAAGAAGTGAATGCATCAAAACCTCATGCAATATTCCAAATGTTCCCTCCCTGCTGGGTTATACTGAGTTTTTATTTAACTTATTAACCAAATTTTAGATACATTTGTAATATCATCCACCACAGCCACCTCACCTCACCTTTATTGACTGGTCAATAAGAAAATGCATTTATTGTTTCCTTTTTACCTAATCTGTTGGGGTATGAAGAAGGATCAAGAGCAGAAACCATACCTAGGCCAATTGTAGTTGTTTTCCGTTGTTCATCAGCTCAGATTGCAGTAATAGGATTTAGAACGACTGTGTAATATGTTAATAATGCACAGTATAGATCATCACCAGAGGTGATGAAAATAATCACATAACCTTGTTCTCTTATTGCCTTACGTCAAGATGAAGCCACAATGAGATGTTTCTTAAATAAAGTTGATTTTTTTTACTGCTGCAGATTCTGTAAATATTCTTTAGCAGTACAGTGACACCAGGAATATTACAAGGGCCACTATAATTTTCCTCTTGCCTGGCAGAACTGTGAGCTACAGCTCCACATGGGCTAAGGATTAGATCCTGGAATAACCGGATGGAGCTGAACTGCATGGGAAGAATAATTGATGGTAAGTGGAAGAAAGATCTCAAATGGTACCATGCTCTGGAGAGATCACATGGGTGCCGCATTCACCTCAGGTTGAGAGAGATAGACACTTGGGCACTGGAGATAATGCAAATGAAGAGGCTTGAAATTGATCCTTGGAAACAAGATAAAAAAGATGGCATTTTCATCTCAGGACAGGGGGAGAACTATGCACCTATATAATTAACGGAAAAGGTAAAACTGAGCATCTAAACAGTGTTCAGGATAATAATGTTATAATGATAATAATACATGGTCTTCCTCATCCATAGGCATGTTGTGAATGAGTAGGTTAGTAATATTAGTGACCATCACCCCCTTTCAAACAATACCAAGCTCAGCAGATTACAAGATGCTTTTTCTCCTCTCTACTTAATTGAAATGTGAACAGAAAATGTCCATTATTGCTCCACCAATAACAAACTGTTCAAAATCCTTAACAGTCAGAATAATTCAGCTTCCTAAACTGCAGTGTAAGGGCATTGCCACTAGAGGTCAGACTTACACAAATAGAGACAATGTCATTGCAAATATACAAATTCAGTAGAACTGTGAAAGTTACACTGCACAATTTGTTATATTTTTAAATAAATTAAACTTTCTAAAAGGACAGTAGTTTTTCTTAAATAGCATCAGAAAATATTTCATTTAAATACATTTTCACCATTGAATAAGCAATACGTTTGACCATAAACAGGATAAACTGATACTCCGACTGAAGAAATATGAGATTAGATTAGATTACTTACAGCATGGAAACAGGTCCTTCAGCCCAACAAGTCCACACCAACCCTCCGAAGAGCAACCCACCCAGACCCCTACATTTACCCCTTCACCTAACACTGGGAATTTAACCTGCACTCTTTGGACTGTGAGAGAAAACCCACGCAGACATGGGGAGAATGTGGGAAGAAGGGCTTATGCCCGAAATGTCGATTCCCCTGCTCTTTGGATACTGCCTGACCTGCTGCGCTTTTCCAGCAACACATTTTCAGCTAGGATGGTATGCACCAACATAACATTTGGCATTTAGGCCTCACTTCTACCTAGTGACAAGAGCCTGTAGTCAGGGCAAGAGTGTTTTTGTGTACCTTTCAGTGGCTAATTCGAGAAAACGCAGCAGCAATACACAGCACAATCTTTATATTTGCAACCTCACCACTGTTTGTTAATTATCTATTTTGGATAAACAGGAGGAATTTTTGTTTCACTTAAGGAGTTGTGATCCTGAGATTCTCTGCCCCATGTAGATTCTCCGTTGTTGAATATATTTAAGAGCTAAGATCTTTTCAGCCTCAGGGAATCAAGTAATCTGGGAGCAGGCAGGAAAGTAGAGATGAAGCCCTTGGTCAGCCATGAACAGATGGAACAGCAGAGCAGGCTCGATGGGCTGAATGGACCACTCCTGTTCCTATCTCTTATTTTCTTGGGAGCAGAACAACAAACTTCACCCCAATTGATGAAACTTTTCTAGTACAATAACACATATAAAATAAGCAACAAACTCTTACCTTCAACCAGTGGTAGTAGCAAGAAGGAGCAATGATTTTGAGTGATACATTATAGATAAAACTTGACTGATTTTCTAGTCAGGCTTGAGGAGATCAAACAGGATCCAGCAGTCAACTAGTGTCAAAATTGCAACTTCACAATTGCCACTACCACAAACTTCTCGTCAATGCCTGTCACAGTGACAATTTGTCTCTGTTTGTAACCAGCTGAAAATGTGTTGCTGGAAAAGCGCAGCAGGTCAGGCAGTATCCAAGGAACAGGAGAATCGACGTTTCAGGCATGAGCCCTTCCTGAAGAAGGCACAGTGGCACAGTGGTTAGCACTGCTGCCTCACAGCGCCTGAGACCCGGGGTTCAATTCCCGACTCAGGCGACAGACTGTGTGGAGTTTGCACGTTCTCCCCGTGTCTGCGTGGGTTTCCTCCGGGTGCTCTCGTTTCCTCCCACAGTCCAAAGATGTGCAGGTCAGGTGAATTGGCCACGCTAAATTGCCCCTAGTGTTAGGTATGGGGTAAATGTATGGGTATGAGTGGGTTGCGGGTCGGTGTGGACTTGTTGGGCCGAAGGGCCTGTTTCCACACTGTAAGTAATCTAATCTACTGATCTCAAGGGTCAAGGCACTGGACTCCAAAATTGGGACAGGTTCTCTAACCCTATCATGGGCTTCCTCATTTACTGTGTTTTTGTTTTGCTTGAATTATTGGAGGGTAATGATAATAACCAGTGAATCAAAGAGAATGAGGGGGAGGGAGGGAGAATGGAACTCTTCAACATGCAGTAGCAACTTCTTGACATTCGATCTAACTGCTGATGTATCTCACTGATTTCTCTTCATGCATCTCAATCCTCTAAAGCAGAGCTTGGAAAACCTGGGCTGTGTCTCCACCTTGATCAAGAGTAGAGCTAGAACCGGACCTGTATCTTCATCTCAATCTCTAAGGAAATTAGAACCAGCAGAACTTACTGCCTGAGTTCCTGCAAAACGGTTGGTAGTTAACAGACAATGTCTTTATCGGGTGACTTGACAGTGCTCTTTCCAGAGATGCATTGTCCCTTTTAATACAAGAGGTCCCCAACAGAACATCCCACTTTGAAATTGGTCTGTGCACTTATCCAACACACAAATGCCTGGGCTAATGGACAATACCTTGGGGAAAGTTGTCAGATGCTTGTCAAATATTGGCCAGACATTCCAGCCATGTGATCAGTCAAACAGGATTGCAATAGCCTGTTCAGGCCAGAGGGGGTGTGAGAGGCAGATGTGAGCTGAAATCTGTCCCTGCATCTGGACACCCCATACCATGTTTAAAAGCCAAAGGAGGCTATATTTGATCATAATGCACACTTATCCCTTGCCTGGTTAGTATAACATCAGCAGCATGCATACTTTGTGCTGTCTATTTACTATCAGCAATTAGCAGAGGACTCACTCGTTAGCACCACTTAAAGCTAGACTTCACTTCTTAAAGGGAAGCACAGCGTCAGGAGTTCTGGCATCATTCAGAATGATTTTACCTGCCACTTCAACACACCACAATGTTCCTCAGCCAACATCTCTGTCTAAGGCTTTCTGCAGTGCTCCAGGGACCTTTAGCATAGACTAGAAGAACAGCAACTTACTTTCCACTTGGGAACCTTTCAGCCATCAGGACTCAATCTCAAGTTCAACAATTTTGGGACTTGAGCACCTTCCATGTCCTTACCCCACTTCCCACACACCAGGCCCCACACGTGGGCTGCTATCGCAAACAAACCATTATCAGCCACTAACAGTCCCCATTAGCAGCTATTAAATTTCCCACACTGACCTTTACTCATTCTTTAGTCTGGCCAATTATTTCTCTTTCTCTGAGCTCTATCTCAACCTATCATTTACTCTCTGCCCACCCCCACATCCCATCTTTATCATATATATACCAAACCTTTCCCAGCTACAATCAGTTCTGAAGAAGGGTCAATGGACCTGAAACGGTGACAACAACAGCATTGTCAGCAGTTTGAGAGACAGAACAAGTTCAGCCAGGTGGAGGAGCGTGGTGGTGGATGGAGAATGTTCGGGACTCTTTTCGAGAAAGAAGCGAAGAGCTTTCAAGCCGTCTTGGTGTGGGATGGAGGTATAAGGATGGAGATTGCACATCCATGGTGAATAGAAAGTGGTTAGAGCCTTCGAATTGAAAGCTGTCAATGTGTCGCAGGGTGTCAGAGGAATCTCAGATGTAGGTGGGGAGGGAGTGAACCAGAGGAGTGAGGATGGAGTCAAGGTAGGAGGAAATAAGTTCAGTGGGGCAGGAGCATGCTGACACAATGGGCCTGCCGGGACAGTCCTTCTCGTGGATTTTGGGGAGTAGGTAGAAACAGGCTGTCCGGGGTTGGGAGACTATGAGGTTGGAAGGTGTGTGTGTGTGTGTGTGTGTGTGGGCGCGAGGCGTCCGGAGGAAATGAGGTCAGTCACGGTGTTGGAGACAATGGCTTGATGCTCAGTGGTGTGGTCGTGCTCCAGGGAGAGGTAGGAGGAGGAAGCTGTGAGTTGGCGCTCAGACGTTGACTCTGCTTTCTCTCCACAGATGCTGCCAGACCTGCTGAGCTTTCCCAACAACTGTTTTTGTTTCTTTTTATTCAGAATAGTGCTGTGCTACAAAGATTTCTGGTTGACCATGTACACCAAGGTTTTCCATGCTCCTCATATGACGTTGGTAGAGGAGATGAAAAGGAAAAAAACAAATCACACAACACCAGGTTATAGTCCAACAGGTTTAGTTGGAAGCACACTAGCTTTTGGAGCACCGCTCCTTCATCAAGTGATAGTGAGGGGCTCAATCCTAAGGCACAGAATTTATAGCAAAAATTTGCAGTGTGATGTAATTGAAATTATACATTGAAAAATACCTTGATTGTCTGTTGAGTCTTTCGTCTGTTTGAATACCACGATAGTTTCACTTCTGCATGAAAGAAGTGACACTACACTCGCCCATCCTCCGCCTTCCCAGTCAAAAAGCACAGGACACCTTCATCGTTCACGTGTGTTCTCACTTTCACTAAGTGCACAGTGATTTTCACTCTGCCAAATGCATTGCCAAAATCTGAAGTAGAGCCACTGGACCCGAACGTTAATTCTGTTTTCTGTCCATAGACCTGCTGAGATTTCCCAACAGTTTCTGTAGCTCACTTCTCACTGTAGTCCGTGTTCTCACTCTTTCTCTCTCACCAAAGCATCTCATTTCCATTAACTTTTTCACACAGAGGGTGGTACATGTATGGAATGAGCTGCCAGAGGAAGTGGTGGAGGCTGGTACAATTGCAACATTTAAAAGGCAATTTTATTGGTATATGACTAGGAAGGGTTTGGAGAGATATGGGCTGGGTGCTGGCAGGTGGGACAAGATTAGGTTGGAATATCTGGTTGGCATGGTTTGGCCAAAGGGTCTGTTTCCGTACTGTACATCTCTATGACTCTATAACTCTATCATGATATTCAAACAGATGAAAGTCTCAACAGACAAAGTATTTTTCAATGTATAATTTCAGTTACATCACACTGTAAATTTTTGCTATAAATTCTGTGCCTTAGGATTGAGCCCTCCACTATCACCTGATGAAGGAGCGACGCTCCAAAAGCTAGTGTGCTTCCAATTAAACCTGTTGGACTATAACCTGGTGTTGTGTGATATTTAACTTTGTACACCACAGTCCAACACCGGCATCTCCAAATCATAAAAAGGAGAGATATTCTGCATTTGTAGAAGGACAGCAGTACTCCCAGACAAATGCTCACAAAATAATGGGAACAGATGGCTACAGAGGCCAATACCGGTTAGTGAATGGGGAAATTGGGTTGCTTTTGCTATTGTTACGATGAGTTGATAATGGACAGGTCGGCCAGGAGAGGGCAGTTTAGACTGCTGCGTCTCCTCCTCTTTTTCCAGCTCTTCAGCTGCTCAACATGTAGCCAACAGCGAGGATGTACAGGATGCAACAGACAACTACCGAAATTGAAAGGTTGGCTTACTGAATTCGGCACAGCTCCTCTATTGCAGTCCTAGTAATGAAGCATGCCGCTGGGTGTAATCCTGTATGGTACATTGGCCTCTTCCAGCTGGATATCAATATAGTGGCATTCAGGACATGGCAGAGTTAACATTATGAATCCCATGAAGCACTCATTGTCCAGTCAATGTCTTCCTGCACTGTGGGGACGCTCTCTCTCTCTCTTTAAGTGGAGAACCTCAATAACTTTTCTTCTCCAATAGTGCACTACAAACTGTAACATTTGCGAATATCTTTATACTTATCTATTAATTTTGTCAGTCTAGGTTTGCTCCATTGATGGATTTTGTTTGGTTCACACTGTAATCTCTGGACTGCTGTCTTTAATTCGACTGTCCCACCAATGTTGGTAACAACTGAAAATTTGATCTATTTGCGTTGGATTTCTCGACCCCAGCAATTTATTAGAAACAGCAGTGACCCCTCAGATACTCAGGCAGTAAACCCTCACCTCATCCCAATATAATCCTTTGAACCAATTATTAGAACTTGTCACTTATTGTTTCATACATTGCAGCTAATTTTACATTGACACCTACATTTTACCCTAGATCCCCACACATTTGAACTTAAGTTGTAGCCTTCTGCTTTGAACTTTAGGAAAAGCCTATTAAAAGGTGAGATGCAAATTACTGAAGGGTTTACCATGACTTCAAAGAAAGCAAGGTAGTTGTTCAAGTGAGATCCTCCCCTTCTAAAGCTAGTTGACTGCTGCCTATAAGTTATTATCAAGATAACACCAGGTAAGATGTCAAGACAATTGATTCTGTTACATTACAGTGAAAATAAAACTTGTGGGCCTTCTAAAACATAAAAACCCAACAGCATGGCAAAAAAAAAGTTAAAAGGTTGTATTCAAGAAGGGGTTAACTGACATCATGTGACAAGTTCCCGTAACAAGATATAATAAGCTGCGTCTGCGAGGATCTAACCAGTTTTTGAGCTGTTGGTGTTCTGTGAATGCAATGCTAGTTGTTCCTTGAAAGTTTCATTAGTTTAAAGTGCATCAAATCATTAAATGAATCTGACATCTAACGAGAGGCAGTCATGTATCTCAGTTGTAATATAACTATTAAGTAATAGGTAATAAGCATATTCTGTTTATCATGACTGAGCCTTTCTGTGGCCTATGACCTTGTGTGGGTATCCTTTTCAACTTGGCATCAGCAATGTTGACTAACACCAATTAGATGTAAAAGCAGAAAGTACTGGAGAAGCCCAAGACATCTGGCAACACTTGTGAAGAGAGAGACAGAGTTAATGTTTCAAGTCCAGTATTACTCTTCTTCAAAACTGAAAGGAGCTGGAAAATTGTGTTTTTCTGCCATTTAACAGAAGAGGTGCTAAAGCTAATGGAATTAAAAAGATTGATTTAGATAACCAAGAAATCTCAGATGCTTCCTGAAGATCACATGGGCCAATGGGCTGAGAAGTGGCAGATGGAGTTTAATTTAGATAAATGTGAGGTGCTGCATTTTGGGAAAACAAATCTTAGCAGGACCTATACACTTAATGGTAAGGTCCTGGGGAGTATTACTGAATCAAGAGACCTTGGAGTGCAGAGTCACAGATGGATAGGATAGTGAAGGTAGCATTTGGTATACTTTCCTTTATTGGTCAGAGTATTGAGTTGGGAGTTAATATTGCAGCTGTACAGGACATTGGTTAGGCCACTGTTGGAATATTAGGTGCAGTTCTGGTCTCCTTCCTATTAGAAAGATGTTGTGAAACTTGAAAGGATTCAGAAAAGATTTACAAGGATATTGCCAGGGTTGGAGGAGTTGAGCTACAAGGAGAAATTGAATAGGCTGGGGCTGTTTTCTCTAGCGTGTCAGAGGCTGAGGGGTGACCTTATAGAGGTTTATAAAATCATGAGGGGCACGGATAAGATAAATAGACAAAGTCTTTTCCCTGGAGTCGGGGAGTCCAGAACTCGAGGGCATAGGTTTAGGGTGAGAGGGGAAAGATATAAAAGAGACCTAAGGGGCAATTTTTTCACACAAAGGGTGGTACATGGATAGAATGAGCTGCCAGAGGAAGTAGTCGAGGCTTGTACAATTGCAACATTTAAAAGGCATTTGGATGGGTTTATGAATAAGAAGGGTTTGTAGGGATATGGGCTGGGTGCTGGCAGGTGGGACTAGATTGGTTTGGGATATCTGATCGGCATGGACGGGTTGGGCTGAAGGGTCTGTTTCCATGCTGTACATCTCTTATGACTCTAAATGGAGGAGGTTTGTTTATTTGCCAAAACAAAAGCAGAATGTCAGAGAGTTGACAGCATTTTAGAATTCAGCAAAGGCAGACCAACAAACAAGGAAGATGATTTTAAATTGGCGATAAACATAGAAACAAATTATCATAGTTTCTATAAGTATATTCAAAGGAAATGATTAGCTAAAATATGCATCATTCTGGATTAGTCCCCCACCTCACCCTAGTTCCAAACTTCCAGCTCAGCACTGTCCCCATGACTTGTCCGGACTTGTCCTACCTGCCTATCTCCTTTTCCACCTATCCACTCCACTCTCTCCTCCCTGACCTATCACCTTCATCCCCTCCCCCACTCACCTATTGTACTCTAGGCTACTTTCTCCCCACCCCCACCCTCCTCTAGCTTATCTCTCCACGCTTCAGGCTCTCTGCCTTTATTCCTGATGAAGGGCTTTTGCCCGAAACGTCGATTTCGCTGTTCCTGGATGCTGCCTGAACTTCTGTGCTCTTCCAGCACCACTGATCCAGAATCTGGTTTCCAGCATCTGCTGTCATTGTTTTTACCTCTAAAATATGCATCCGCCCATTATAGGCAGAGATCAGGTAATTTAGAATAAGTAAAAGGGAAATGGTAGGAAATGGCTAAATAATGGCTTTGACTCTGTCTTTACAGGGAAATGTTCAAGAAATCACCCAGAAATAACAGGTATCCAATGAGGTACCAAAGGAAGTTAATATTAGTAATGGGACTGATAAATTATCAAAGCCTCAAGACCCAGTGTTCTACATCCCAGAGTGTTGAAAGAGGTGTCCACAGAGATAGTAGATGCATCAGCGGTCATTTTTCACAATTCAGAGTCGAGTGCGTTGCTGGGAAAGCACAGGTCAGGCAGCATCCGAGGAGCAGGAGAATCGATGTTTCGGACATAAGCCCTTCATCAGGAATGAGGATAGTGGGCCGGGGCTGCCAGATAAATGGGAGGGTGGTGGGGTGGGTAGCTGAGAAAGAGATAGGTGGATGGAGGTGAGGCATAAGGTGATAGGTCAGAGCAGGGAGTGATGGACAGGTCCAGAGGGTGGAGCCAAGTTGGAGGCTTCAGATGGGGTAATGTGGGAGGGAGGGGAAATGAGGAAGCTGTTGAAATCCATGATATATATCGTGTGGTTGCAAGGTCGTAAGGCGGAATATGAGGCATTCCTCCTCCAGGCGTCGGGTGGTAATGGTTTGGCGGTGGAGGAGGCCCAGGACCTGAATGTCCTTGATGGAGTGGGAGGGGGAGTTGAAGTGTTCAGCCACAGGGCAGTGGAGTTGGTGGGTGCCGGTGTCCCAGAGATGTTCTCTGAAACGATCCGCAAGAAGGTGTCCTGACTCCCTGATATAGAGGAGACCACACTAGATGCAACAGATGCAGTAGATGACATTCGGAGAGGGGCAGCTGAATTTCTGATGATGTGGAAGGATCCCTTGGGGCCTTGGATGGAGATGAGGGGAGTGGTGTGGGCGCAGGTTTTGCACTTCCTGCGGTGGCAGGGAAAGGTGCCTGGAGTGGGGTGTGGGCTGGTGGGGGGGGGGGGGTGGACCTGATGAGGGTGTCGCGGAGAGAAAGGTCTCTCCGGAACGTTGATAGGGGCAGGGAAGGAAATATATCTTTGGTGGTAGGATCTGTTTGGAGGTGTCGGAAGTGGTGGATGTTGATGCTATGTATATGGAGGTTGGTGGGGTGTGAGGTGAGGACCTGGGGTTTTGTCTTTGTAACGTTGGGAGGGGTGGGGTTCAAGGGAGGTGGTGCGTGAAGTGGAGGAGATGAGCTGGAGGGCATCGTCAATAACGTGGGATGGGAAGTTGCAATCATGGAAAAAGGAGGTCATCTTGGAATTTCTGAGGTGGAAATGGTCATCCTGGGAACAGATACAACAAAGGCGGAGGAATTGGGAATAAGGGATGGCATTTTTACAGGAAGTAGGATGGGAGGAGGTGTAGTCTAGGTAGCTGTGGGAGTCGGTGGGCTTGTAGTAGATGCCTGTGGTTAGTCAGTTGCTGGAGATGGTAATGGAGAGGTCCAGGAAGGGGAGGGAGATGTCCGAGATGGTCCAGGTGAACTTGAGGTTGGGGTGGAAAGTGTTGGTAAAGTTGATGAACTGTTCAACCTCCTTGTGGGAGCATGAGGCAGCGCTGATACAGTCATCGATGTAGCAGAGGAACAGGAGGGGTTTGGTGCCGGTGTAACTGCGGAAGATGGTCTGTTCCTTGTATCTGACGAACAGGCAGGCATAGCTGGGTCCCATGCTGGTGCCCATGGCTACCCCTTTGGTTTGGAGGAAGTGGGAGAATTGGAAGAAGTTGTTGACGGTGAGGACCAGTTCAGCCAGGTGGATGAGGGTATCAGTCGAAGGGTACTGGTTGAGATGGCAGAAGGAAGAAACGGAAGGCTTAGAGACCTTTGTCGTGGCAGATCGATGTGTACAGTGACTGGATGTCCATGGTGAAGATGAGGCGTTGGGAGCTGGGGAACCGAACATCTTGGAGGTGGTGAAGGTTGTGGGTGGTGTCACGAATATAGGTAGGGAACTCCTGGATTAAGGGGGACAGGATGGTGTTGGGGTAGGAAGAGATGGGTTCAGTGGGACAGGCGCAGGCTGAGACAATGGGTCGACCGCAGAAGTCAGGTTTGTGAATCTTCGGTAGGAGATAGAATTGGGCAGTGCGGGATGCATTGACAATGAGGTTGGAGACTGTGGATGGGAAATCCCCAGAGGTGATGAGGTTGTGGATGGTCTGGGAGATGATGGTTTGGTGATGGGAGGTGGGGACGCAATCAAGGGGCAGTAGGAGGAGATATCTGCGGGTTGGCGCCTGGCTTCAGTGGTGTAGATGTTGATGCGCCAGACTACTACTGCACCCCCCTCCCCTTGTCTATGGGTTTGATGGTGAGGTTGGGGTTGGAACAGAGAGTGTGGTGGGCTATGCATTGTGAGGGTGGGAGGTTGGAGTGAGTGAGGGGGCTGGACAGGTTGAGGTGGTCAATGTCATAGTGACAGTTTGAAACGAAGAGTTCAAGGGTGGATAACATGTCGGCACGGGGTGTCCAGTTGGATAGGGTGTGTTGGAGGCGGGATAAGGGGTGCTCAGTGGGTGGGCAAGTGTCCTGGTTGCAAAAGTGGGCCCGGAGGCGGAGGAAGAAACATTCAAGGTCTTTCACAATTCAACAGATACAGCAACGGTGCCTGCTGGTTGAATGGTGCCGTTATTTAAGAAAAGAGTGAGAGAGGAAGTGAGGCAGGAAAGGTAATTGACTCCATAATAAATGATATGCCACCTGGTATTTATAAAGTAATTATCTGATTGGGCATTGTCAGCCTGGACTTATCAAAGATAAATTCTATTTGACACACCTATTTGAGTTTTTTTAAATGAGTGTTATAAGGTGGAGCTAGTGACTGTGGTGTATTTGGATTTCCAGGAGGCCTTCCCTAAAGGTGCACACAGGAGATTAGTGAAAAAAGTAGAGCAATTGGGATGAGTGTCAATATACTGGCATGGATTGAGCATTGGTGAACGGAAAGAAGACAGACTAAGAATAAACAGGTCACTCTCGGATTGGTAGTTTGTGACTAGTGGCATATGGGAAAGATCAGTTTGCCGGCTCCAGATATTGACAGTCCTTCAATGATTTGGAGGCCAAATGTAAAATTTCCAAATTTGCAGATAACAGAAAACTGGGTGGGGAAGTGTGTTGTGAGGATGATGCAAAGTGGCCTCAAAGAGATTTGGCCAAGTTGAGTAAGTGGTCAAGAAAATGAAGAATTGGAATAAAATATAGATAAGTGTAAGGTTAGCAGGAAAGATGGTAAAGCATATTTCTTTAAAAGTAAGAGATTTGGAAATGTTGATGACCAAAAGAACTTGGTGTTCATGTTCATAAGTCACAAAATGCTAAGACACATTTGCAGAAAGCAATTGGGAAGGATAATGGAATGTTGGCCTTTATTGTGAGAACATTTATTTTCTGTGAAGGGTTACATCATGAGGAAGCTATTAGCTCTCAGCCAGGGTGTCAGAAAGGCATGATTGGAATTTAACCTGGCTCTGCTGTAATTTTCAAAGGATTGGTACTACTTTTAAAATAACATGTATAGCAAGGACAAACATTTAGTCAGTCAGCCACAGTACTAAATAAGGCTGACCAGAAATAGATTGACGATTTGAAAGTGAAATGAAGAGACAAATGATGCCTACAAACACCAATTCATGTAGAAACATGTTAAAAGAGTCATCAGGGCTAAAAGAGATATTCAAAAGAAAAGCACAGCTGCAGAGAAAAAGTAGTTCGGTGAAGAATTCTTTCAGCATGACAAAAGGAAGAGAGCAGACAGAGGAGAGGCAGGAACATTAATAGATGCAGGCAGGTGATAATAGGAAATATTCTGAATGAGTGCTTTCTCTGAGCTTGGCCTAATAGCTATTCTTGCTCCAGGTTTTGGCATGTACACAAGGACTCTCACCAAATCTTATAGATGGACCAAAGGAAGCGTTCTATCTGGATGCATCACAGCCTACTACAGCAACTGCTCTGCCCAGGACTGTAACAAACCACAGAAGATTGTGAACACAGCCCAGACCACCATGCAAGTCAACCTTCCATCTATTGGCTCCATCCAGACTTCTCAATACCTCAGAAAGGCAGCCAACATAATCAGAGACCCCTCACCCTGGTTATAATCTCTTGAAAGTTCTTCCATCAAGCAGAAGATACAAAAGTTAAACACACACACCACCAGGTTCAGGAACAGTTTCTTCCTTGCTGTTATTAAACTTTTGAATGGACCTCTCAAATTTCAAATCTAATGTTGATCTTGCTTTTTGTGCACCTTCTTTGCAACCACAACTTGTAATCCTCACTCTGTTTAATCACACTATGATCTTTGTATTTTATGATCTACCTGTACTACATGCAAAACAAAACCTTTCACTGTCCTTAGGCGCATGGGACAATAATAAATCAAATCATAACCTCCAACCCACTTCTCCATACTAGCTCAGGGCTGAGTATCTATCTCAATGCCATTTTTTGGCAGTCTCCATATTTCCACAATGTCAGTCATGTCTAGAAACACATTGATCTCTGTCATGAATACATTCAATGACTGAGCTTCCCACAAACCCCTCGATTCCTCAGCGTTGCTGGTATGAATGTTCTGTGCAAGAGAGAGGATTGTCATTAAGAGCCTGTTGCTGTTGTGTCTCTCATATACTTAGGATCTGATTTCAAATGCCAGGCAGGGAAGTGTTGGGTCGATTGGGGGATCTCAGAGACCTTGAAGGGGGAAATTTTGCAGTGAAGGGGACCATTTTCCAACTGAAAGAGATAAGACTATCAGTATGACATTAGGCATGCAACCAGTCCCATCTCAATTACACAACATGATTGTGTTTGCATTGTTTGGACATATACCTGCTAGAAGTGGGGCCCTATGGCCAATTTTCTCAAATATACAGGATTTCTATATCTTTTAGAATTGCACTACTGCTAAGGCGATGGTTTCACATCCCGTGAGCTGTAATTCAGTTGGCACTCCTGCCTCAAGAGACTCTAGTCAAGAAAGATGCCAAACTATGTGAGTTAACAGGACTGATTAGCTATTCATCACAGAGCTTCCCCAGGAAATTCTGAGATGGTTTAGCTGACAGTTGGCGTTTTCTGTGAGTGTCGAGATTCTGCTGAGACCTGACACAGTAGGTTGAACTGGACAGGAATGAATGTTTGTAATGAAGTGACCGGAACATTGCTGGCGAGGTTCGAGTGAGTGGAGCACATATCCAAGATTGTTAATGTGAGCACAGGAAAGCTTTCTAAAACCATGCTTTCAGTAAATTGATGTGAACTGAACTGCTGGATGTATACATTTCTTCACTTTACCAGTTCACAAGCTACTTAATGTAGAAAATGTGTGTTAATAACTCAATCTTGTGGCAGGTACAATAAACAAACGAGAGACCACAGGTCTGATGGAAGGAATTTTGGTCAACTGACCATTTTGATTGGCAAAGTATCTAAATAAAACTGGAAAATATTAACATCAAGGGCTAAAAAACAAATAACATAATGGAATGACTACAGTAAATAAAATTGCTTTTGCAATTTGTTAAATATATTATGTTGCCCTTAAAGAGTCAATTTTGATTTCCATAAAAAAGCATTACAATTCCCTTTCTTCCATTTATTGCCTCTTCCTTGATTTTTTTTTACACACTTCAGTCTCAATCAAATGTCATCAGTTGCTGTCTCAATCAGCCTCACTCCTCTATTCTTGCTGTCTGGCTTTTTGTCTTCACAACCTTTAGCCAGATTATAGTGCATGGTCCATCCAGTTGGCATTTCCTCACATTGATGTACAGGGGTCAAATGGGCCTTTATTCTAAGCTTATTAATGTGGCAGAGATGGAGATTCTTTGACACCTTGAACATGACAGTCCAACATATTTTCAACAGTAAATTCCCAGTTGCTGAGGAAGTGGGTCTTTTGGAAATAAATATAACAATTACACCGTGCCACCAAAAAAAGCCTCTATGTCTCGATAGCGAAACACTCCCTCGCTCTCAATGTCTGGTGTGAAAGAATAACGCCAATTTTTTCAGACGCCAGTTTGCGAACAATGCAGTATTAATCATTTTTTTCCACAAACATGCAAGGTGGATTGAAGCCAAGAAACTAACTGAAATGTTAGTTCCTCAAATTCTTTGGAAATTTGTCAACTTCCTAACCAGCCCAGATAAAATGGCTACAGTGTGAATGAACTTATGACACTATGGTCTCCTTGACTTATTACAAGCCAATGTATAATAAACCTTATGAGGACTTGCCTTCAGTCAGTACTCTCCGTCAGTACTTTATATCATCAATTAGGGGGTGCCCCCTCAGATGAGTTTGATCGACTCTGCAAGGTGTGGGAGAGAGAGCTGGGTGTTGAAATTTCCTTAGAGGCATGGGAGGATATTTGGGAGAATGCAAGGAAGATATCAATTTGCAATAGGACCCATGCTTTACAGTTGAAGATTCTCCACAGGGTCCACCTGGCTCTGGACTGTTTGTCAAAATTTAAACCAGGGGTATCTTCAGCATTTCCATGTGCAAGGTCTGCACGGGCACTCTTACTCATTGTCTCTGGTCTTGTGATAGGCTTCAAACATATTGGAGTGCTGTGGCGGGTGCAATGAAGAGGATTTTGGGTATAAGGGTCGAGAAAGACCCTATATCTCTCCTTCTGGGCCTGCCCACTGAATTCCCTGCAGACGAGCATAAGAAAAATCTTTTCAATAGTCTCACATTCTGTGCAAGAAAGAATACCTTGCTAGGTTGGATATCCGAAAACCCCCTGGGCCTGTCGGATTGGCGGAAGATTGTTATGGAGCATATTTCCTTGGATGTTCTCATAAATGTGGTACACCACAAAACTGAGAGCTTTTATAAGACATGGCAGCCCTTTTTGGAATACCTTGATACAGATTTATCTGCCACACTAACAAGGGCTTTTATATTACTGTCACAATTGTGTTTTATGAGTCCAATATCCAGAGGAGGAATTGTGAACGTATGAGTATTTTGTTTGGCGGGGCTGAGTTATTACTATGTATTAGTTTGTTGTTGCTTTTTATTTAGTTAGTTAGTTAAATAGCCTGTTTGGGTTTTTTAAAAATTCTATAATTTTCTATAAATGTTTATACATTTGTACGAGGGTTGGTTGGGTTTTTTTTATTGTGTTGCCTTTTTTGTATTGTTATGAATTGTATTGTTTTGTCCTTGTTGTAATATTTAAAAATCTGTTTTTCCAATAAAAATATATTTATAAAAAAAGAAGAGAGCTCCAGGATTGTGTGTCAGTGAAGATACACCAATTTAATTACAGGTCAAGATGGTGTTTGGCTTGAAGGAGAACTTGAAGGGTGTGGTGCTCCCATGCACCGACTGCACTTGTCCTTCTGAGTGATAAACATTATGGATCTTGAAGGTTCTGACAAAGGAGTCTTGGTGAGTTGCTGTTTTATATTTTACAGGTAGTACACACTGCTGACACTGTATGTTGGAAGTGGAGGGAATGAGCGTTTAAGGTGGTGGATGGGATCCTATGGTAATATTTTGAAGGAGAGCAGGGGAGTGTGAGAACCAACATTTAACCTTAAATCACTAAAACAGATTATGTGACTATTCACCTAATTGCCATGTGTGAAACTTTGCTGCATGTGGCCACGGTTCCAACCTTAGAAGAGGAACAATATTTCAAAATTACTTAGTTCGCTGGAGTGTGCTTTGGAACCTTCTAGAGTTGTGAAAAATACTAGATAAAGGCAAGTCATTCTTTCTATGCCGTACTGCAAGTTTTTTTATACATTTAAAAAAAAAATCAAGCTCTGCTTCTGGATGGAGTTATAACCATCTGGCTTCCTGATTAGCACAGGGAATGCTTTGATCCATTTGGTGTGAGGGTTAGGGTGGAGAGCATGGGGGTTCCTTTCTATAAAAAATATTCTGTACGTTTTTAATGCTATGATCCTCGAGGAGCCAGCAGTTATGTCAGACTCAGCCCCAGCAGCTGTTCTCAGATCCTCTTTTGGTGGTCTGGCCCCTGGTGATGATCCTTCCTTAGATCTTTATGACGTTTGGTCTCACCCAGCCACAGTTTGGAGTCTGACTCTACTCATTTATTGTCAGTACAGTGCGGGAGACAACATTCCTGAAATGCTAGGTTGAATATAATGACACTAGATGTGCAGCAGAGAAATAGATCAAATGGCCCAAACAGTCCGTGCGAGCCAGCACAAGTAACAGATGATGGACAGGGCTCAGTGATTCCACTACTGACAGAACAGATCTGAGTCTGCAGTTCAGTGGCATCGAAGTAGAGCATAGTGATAGTACATTAAGCAACACACTTATGGAGAAGAATGCTCCACAAATATCCCATTCTTCAATTGTGTGAGAGCCCAGCATATTAGCGCATAAAAATAAGCTGAGACACTTGTTACAATCTACAGAGATGCCTCTTTTAGGGGTCCTCAGTTTTCAGCCAGTCTTCAGCCAATTTGATTAACTCAAGCATCATATCAAGAAACAGTTGAAGACACTGGAAACTGCAAAGACAGCGTCCTGTCATCAGTACTGAGGACTTGTGCTCCAGAACTTAGTCAAGCTATTCCAACACTGCTCTGACACAGGGAACTACCAGGTGATGTAGAAAATTGCCCCAGGTTTGTCCTGTACACAAAAAGAACAAATCCAACCTGGCCAATTACCAGCATATCAATCTGCTTTTATTCACTGAATAGAAGGTGTGATCAAAAGTGCTATCAATCAGTACTTGCTTAGCAACAAGCTCACACTGATTTTCACTTTGGATTCCAAAGGGTCACTCAACAATTAACCTCATTACCGGCTTGACTCAAACATGGACAAAAGAGCTAAATTACAGAGGGGAAGAGAGAGTGATAGTGCTTGACATCAAGCCTGCATTTGACTGAGCATAGCATTGAGGAGCCTGGCAAATTTAAGTCATTGGTAATTGGAGGGGAATCTCTCCATTGGTTATAGTCATATCTAGCACAGAAGAAAATGGTTATTGGTTGTGGTTCTAAGAAGTCAGTCATCTCAGTGCCAGGATATCTCTGCAAGAGTTCAAAGTAGTGTACTAGACCCAACCATCTTCAGTTGCTTCATAAATGACCTTCATTCTTTCAGAAGGTCATAAGTAGGGTTAAGTAAGTAAGCAGGGATTACTGCACAATGTTCAGCACCATTCCTGATTCCTCAAATGCTAATATAGTTCATGTTCAAATGTAGCAAGACCAGGACATATCAAGACTTGGACTGACAAGTGGCAAGTAACACTGGCAGCAGTTAAGTGCCAGGCAATGATCATCCTTAAACAAGAGAGCATCTGACTTGGATAAGTTTCACATGTGGGCAATGCCAAAAGTAGGAACCATAAATACATTATAACAAAGTCACTGCTGAAGCCAATGACCAAATCAGGAAACACTTCTTTTGCTAAAGAGGAGTGACATTGTGGATCTGGTTATCAAATGTACTGGTTTAGATACATCCCTGTTATTTATCTTAAGGAAAGCTGAATAAATACATGGGGAGAAAGGAATAGATCAGTAGGCTGGTAGGGCTAGATGAAGAAGAATAGGAGGAGATTTGTATGGAATATAAACATTGGGGCAGTCTAGCACGGCTGAATAACCTGTTTCTAAGTTGTACATTTTATATATTTCAAAGAAATGGCAAAAAAAAACTTGTATTCAATGAACCTCTCTCACTCAAGTTCAATCTTCCTTTTCCACAGCACATCCTACTTTCCTATGTGTAATTCTCAAACGGCCGGATCTCTATCCCCATAATCTCTCTGAGCACTCAGTACCCACAAAAAGATGGAGGCTGATTTCTCCAAACCCCATTGGTTGAAAAGCCTAATCTTCTTTCCTGATGATCTACCTGAGATCAGATGTGAGAATCAGACACAGAGGAAAATCACACCTTCCTCTTCCATGTGCAACAATGCAGGCTGCAATTTTCCTGCATTGCACCTAACATTTCCTGAAACACACCAGCAATTTCCTCAAATGTATTTGTGACTTCCTGCAACGCTTCTGCAATGTCCTGCGAAGCATCTATATTTCCCTGCTTTATGCCAGACCCTGTACAGCTTTGGTTCATCTTTGTTCAAGTCATAGGGAATGCAGGTGCAAACCATAGCTGAAATTTGTTTGATGTTTCTCAGGCTGCTGATCTGCCAGATTCAAGCAACCTCAGCTGCTGAAGATGAGAGGAGCTTGCCTTTAGCATGAATGTGCCGACAGCATTGCTGCAGCTCATGTCTTAATAAAAAAAATCTGTTGCCATTCTTCCTCAGCTGTTGACTACAAGCTCTCTGCAATAATCAATAGCAAGGCATTTAATGAAAGTGCAAACCCAGTCCAGGAATGTATAGTCATATTTCATACTTTCCAGAAATCACTACAGCACTCTCTTCTACGTGTCAAAGGTCTTCAGCCTGCTCTCTGTTTTTCTAAATATCTTACCAATCCCTGAAGGCTTAACACATTTCATTCCATTCTCAAATTTTTACCAGGGAATTTTATGCTCAAAATTTACAACTATAAATATTTCCAATCAATTTCTTTATATCTAGAGTTATAGAAAAATATAGCACAGAGACGGATTCTTTGGTCCAACTCATCTATGCTGACCAGATATCTAGTCCCATTTGCCAGCACTTGGCCGATATCCCTCTAAACCTTTCCTATTCATATACACATCCAGATGCCTTTTAAATACTACAATTGTACCAGCCACCTCCACTTTCTCTGGCAGTTCATTCCATACATGCACAACCCTCCACATAGAAACCCTTCACAACCTGTCCTTTAGTCCCCTTTTAAATATTTCTCCTCCAACCTTAAATCTATGCCATCTGGTTTTGACCTCCCCCCCCCCCATGCCAAGGAAAAGACCTTGCCTATATATCCTATCCATGCCCCTCAAGACTTTCTAAACCTCTATAAGGTCACCCCTCAGCCTCTGACGCTCCAGGGAAAAACAGCCCCAGCCTTTGTAAATCTTTTCTGTACACTTGCAGATTTTCAAAACACCAGGAAGACCAGGATTGGATTGCAAGCTGTTTTCCAATAGTGGCCTAACCAATGTCGAAACATGACCTCCCAACTCCTATACTTAATGCACTGACTTATAAAGACAACCATAAGCACTGCTGCCCCAGAGCCAGGGACCCGGGTTTGATTCCAGCCTTGGGCAATTGTCTGTGTGGAGTTTGCACGTTCTCCCTGTGCCTGCATGGGTTTCCTCCAGGTGCTCTAGTTTCTTCCCACAGTCCAAAGGATGTGCAGGTTAGGTGAATTAGCCACACTAAATTGCCCATAGTGTTCACTGATGTGTAAACTATGTGCATTCGTCAGGGGAAATATAAGAGTAATAATGTAGGAGAATGAGTCTTAGTGGGTTACTCTTCGGAGGGTCAGTGTAGATTTGTTAGTTGAAATGGTGATTGTAGCGATTTTATTATTAATTTCCATTAAATACTAAATGCCTTCTTCACTATCCTATCTACCTATGACTCCACTTTCAATGAACTATAAGCCAGCACTCCAACATTCATTTGTTGAGCCACAATCCCCAGGACTTCCCATTAAGTGTATAACTTCTGGCCTGATTTGCCTTTTCAAAATGTACCACTTCACATTTATTAAAATTAAACTACATCTGGCACTCCTCAGCCCATTGACCCAGCTGGTCAAGATCCCGTTGTACTCTGAGGCAACCTTCTTCACTGTACACTACTCCTCCAATTTTGGTGTCATCTGAAAACTTATCTAACTAGACCTGCTATGTTCACATCCAAATCATTTACGTAAATGATGAAAAGCAGTGGACCGAGCACTGATCCTTGTGGCGCAGCACTGGTCACAGGCCTCCAGTCTGAAATGCAACCCTCCACTACCACCCTCTGTCTTCTACCTTCAAGCCAGTTCTGTATCCAAATGGCTACACATATTCCATGAGATCTAACCTTGCTAACTAGTCTACCATGAGGAACGCCTTCCTGAGGTCCATTAAGATCACGTCCACTGCTCTGTCCTCATCAATCCTCCTTGTTACTTCTTCAAAAAACTCAATCAAGTTCGTGAGACATGGGTTTCCATGCACAAAGCCATGTTGACTATCCCTAATTAGTCCTTGCATTTCAAAATACATGTACATCCTGCCCTTCAGGATTCCCTCCAACAAATTGCCCACCACTGACAGCAGGCTCACTGGTCTATAGTTCCCTGGCTTGTCCTTACCAACTTTCTTATATAGCTGCACCACATTAGCCAACTTCCAGTCTTCCAGCACCTCACTTGTGGCTATCGATGATACAATTATCTCAGCAAATGGCCTAGCAATCACTTCCCTAGCTTCCCACAGAGTTCTATGGTCCACCTGATCAAGTCCCATGGACTTATCCACCTTCATGTGTTTTAGGACGTCCAACACCTCATCCTCTTTTATATGGACATTTTTCAAGGTGGTGCTATGTATTTCCCCATGTTCTTTATCTTCAAAATCCTTCACCACAGTAAGCACTGATGAAAATATTGGTTTAGTATCACCCCACCTCCTGTGGTTCCACACATACTGATCATTAAGGGACCCTATTCTCCCCCTTGTTACTCTTTTGTCCTTAATGAATTCATAGAATCCCTTTGGATCCTCCTTAACCCTACTTCCTGAAGGAATGTCCCCTTTGTGCCCTCCTAATCTCCCTCTTAAGTACACTCTTACTATTTTTGTACTCTTCTAGGAAATCACTATTTCTGCTGTATTTACCTGATATATGCTTTCTTCTTATTCTTGACCAAAACCTCAATTTCTCTAGTCATCCAGCGTTCCCTGCACGTACCAGCTTTGCCCTTCACCCTAATGGGAAGATACTGTCTTTGGACTCTCATTGTTGAAGGCTTACGATTTTCCAGTCATCCCTTTACCTGCGAACATCTGCCCCTAATCAACTTTGAATGTTCTTGCCTAATGGTGCCAAATTGGCCTTTCTCTAATTTAGAACTTCAACTTTTAGATATGCTCTATCCTTTTCCATCACTACTTTGAAACAAATAGAATTTTGGTCAATGACCCCAAAGTGCTCCCCCCCTGACATCTCAATCACCTGCCCTGCCTTGTTTCCCAAGAGTAGGGCAACTTTTGCACCTTCTATAATAGGTACATCCACATATGGAATCGGAAACTTTTCCTGAACACACATAACAAATTCCTCTCCAACCTTCCTTAACACAATGGCAATCCCAGTCTATGTTTCGAAAGTTAAAATCCCCTACCATAATCATCCTATTATTCTTACAGATATCTGAGATCTCCTTACAAATTTGTTTCTCAATTTCCTGCTGACTATTCGGGGAGGGCTATAGTGCAATCCCAAATAACTTCCCTGGATGCATTGTCAGGAATATCCTCCCTAAATACAACTGAAATGTTATCCCGAAGCAAAAACACCACTCCCGCTCCTCTCTTGCCCCCCTTTCAATTCTTAATATACCATCTATACCCTGGAACATCAAGCTGTCAGTCCTATCCATCCCTGAACTGTGATATCCCAGTTCCATGTTCCTAACCATGCCCGAGATCATCTGCCTTACCTATTAGGCCTCTTGCATTGAAATAAATGAAGGTTAATTTATCAGTTCTACCTCATTTTCTGTTTTGTTCCTGCCTGCCCTGTCTGTTTGACTTACTCTTTTTCCCAATTGTACCAGTCTTCGATTGCTGTCTTTCCTCACAATCTAACCCCCACCCCACACCCACCTTACTAGTTTAAATCCTACTGAGCAGCTCTAGCAAATCTCCCTGCCAGTATATTAGTCCCTTTTCAATTCAGATGCAACCCATCCTTCTTATACAGGCCGCTTCTAGAGTCATAGAATCATAGAGATGTACAGCATGGAAACAGACCCTTCGGTCCATCTATGCCGACCAGATATCCCAACCCAATCTAGTCCCACCTGCCAGCACCCGGCCCATATCCCTCCAAACCCTCCCTATTCATATACCCATCCAAATGCCTCTTAAATGGTGCAATTGTACCAGCCTCCACCACATCCTCTGGCAGCTCATTCCATACACGTACCACCCTCTGCGTGAAAACGTTGCCCCTTAGGTCTCTTTTATATCTTTCCCCTCTCACCCTAAACCTATGCCCTCTAGTTCAGGACTCCCCGACCCCAGGGAAAGTCCTATTTGCCTATTTATCCTATCCATGTCCCGCATAATTTTGTAAACCTCTATAAGGTCACCCCTCAGCCTCCGATGCTCCAGAGAAAACAGCCCCAGCCTGTTCAGCTCTCCCTGTAGGACAGATCCTCCAACCCTGGCAACATCCTTGTAAATCTTTTCTGAACCCTTTCAAGTTTCACAACATCTTTCCGATAGGAAGGAGACCAGAAATGCAGACAATATTCCAACAGTGGCCTAGCCAATGTCCTGTATAGCCGCAACATGACCTCCCAACTCCTGTACTCAATACTCTGATCAATAAAGGAAAGCATACCAAACGCCTTCTTCACTATCCTATCTACCTGCGACTCCACTTTCAAGGAGCTATGAACCTGCACTCCAAGGCCCCTTTGTTCAGCAACACTCCCTAGGACCTTACCATTAAGGGTATAAGTCCTGCGAAGATTTGCTTTCCAAATGCAGCACCTTGCATTTATCTGAATTAAACTCCATCTGCCACTTCTCAGCCCATTGGCCCATCTGGTCCAGATCCTGTTGTAATCTGAGGTATCCCTCTTCGCTGTCGACTACACCTCCAATTTTGGTGTCATCTACCAGATGAGATTCCAATAATCCAAAAATGTGAATCCTTCTCCCCTGCACCAGCTCCTCAGTCATGCATTCATCTGCTCTACCTTTCTATTCCTCCTCTCACTAGCTCGAGGCACTGGTCCTGGATATTACTATCCTCGAGGACCTCCTTTTTAAATTCCTGCCTACCTTCCCATTTCCACTCCTCAGAATCTCATCTTTTTTTCTTCCTATGTCATTAGTTCCTGCTGGTCCCTCTCCCCCTTTGAGAACATTCTGCACCCTCTCAGAGGTATCCTTGATCCTGGCACCAGGGAGGCAACACATCATTCTGATGTCTCACTGTCGGCCACAGAATTGTCAGTCTGTGCCTCAGAATAGAGAGTCCCTTATCACAATCAATCACTTGGAACCTGGCATATCCCTCATTACATTACAGCCAGCCTCAGTACCAGAAACTTGGCTGCCAATGCTCTATTCCTGAGACTCCCTCACCTCCTACAATTATCCAAAACAGCATAGTTGTTTGAGATGGGGATAGCCACAGGGGAATCCTGCACAACTGATTCCCACAGCTGAAAATGTGTTGCTGGTTAAAGCACAGCAGGTCAGGTAGCATCCAAGGAACAGGAAATTCGACGTTTCGGGCCAGAGCCCTTCATCATTCCTGATGAAGGGCTCTGGCCTGAAACGTCGAATTTCCTGTTCCTTGGATGCTGCCTGACCTGCTGTGCTTTAACCAGCAACACATTTTCAGCTCTAATCTCCAGCATCTGCAGACCTCACTTTTTACTCTCTGATTCCCACAGCTACCTGGATTACACCTCTTCCCACCCTACCTCTTGCAAAAATGCCATCCTGTATTCCCAATTCCTCCGCCTCCACTGTATCTGCTCCCAGGAGGACCAGTTCCACCACAGAACACACCAGATGGTCTTATTTTGAGAGTGCAATTTCCTTTCCCACGTGGTTAAAGATGCCTTCCAACGCATCTCGTCCACATCCCGCACCTCCGCCCTCAGACCCCACCCCTCCAACCGTAACAAGGACAGAATGCCCCTGGTGCTCACCTTCCACCCTACCAACCTTCGCATAAACCAAATCATCCACCGACATTTCCGCCACCTCCAAACAGACCCCACCACCAGGGATATATTTCCCTCCCCACCCCTTTCTGCCTTCCGCAAAGACCGTTCCCTTTGTGACTACCTTGTCAGGTCCACGCCCCCCCCACAACCCACCCTCCCATCCTGACACCTTCCCATGCCACCGCAGGAATTGCAAAACCTGCGCCCACACCTCCTCCCTCACCTCTATCCAAGGCCCTAAAGGAGCCTTCCACATCCATCAAAGTTTTACCTGCACATTCACTAATATCATTTATTGGTTGCTCCCAATGCGGTCTCCTCTGCGCTGGGGAGACTGGATGCCTCCTAGCAAAGTGCGCTTTAGGGAACATCTCTGGGACACCCACACCAATCAACCACACCGCCCTGTGGCCCAACATTTCAACTCCCCTTCCCATTCTGCCGAGGACATGGAGGTCCTGGGCCTCCTTCACCGCCGCTCCCTCACCACCAGACGCCTGGAGGAAGAACACCTCATCTTCCACCTCGCAACACTTCAACCCCAGGGCATCAATGTGGACTTCAACAGTTTCCTAATTTCCCCTTCCCCCACCTCACCCCAGTTCCAAACTTCCAGCTCAGCACTGTCCCCATGACCTGTCCTACCTGCCTATCTTCTTTTCCACCTATCCACTCCATCCTCCCCCCCCCGACCTATCACCTTCATCCCCTCCCCCACTCACCTATTGTACTCTATGCTACTTTCTTCCCGCCCCCACCCTCCTCTCATTTATCTCTCCATCCTTCAGGCTCTCTGCCTATATTCCTGATGAAGGGTTTTTATCCGAAACGTCGATTTTACTGTTCCTCAGATGCTACCTGAACTGCTGTGCTTTTCCAGCACCACTCTAATCTACAATCTGGTTTCCAACATCTGCAGTCATCACTTGTTTTTACTTAATCCTGCACAACCTGCCTCCCTCTCCTAGAGCACATCCATCAACCTGACTGTATCTTTGGTTTATTCCCTTCCCTACATCTGTCATCCATTACACCCCCTAGCTCCTGTAAATTCCTCATCGCCTCTAACTGCCACTCCAACCAATCCATGTGATTCATATAGATTTGCACCCAAACACTTACTACAGACATAATCATCAGTAAGCTGAAAATTCTCCCTAATCTCCCATATCCAATAAGAGCACATCAGTCTACTAAAGGCCATCGTTGCACCTCAACAATCTACTGACCTACAGAACACAGCACAGTTTTAGTGCTCTAAAAACTCTGCTCCAGGCTAATTTAGTACCTATGTTTTCATATTTTTTTTTAAAGATATTTTTATTAGAAATTTAATATTTTGACAGATTTACAAAAATAAACAGAACTTTCAAGCACAAACATTAATATAAAAATAGATCTTAAATATATAATCATCAAAATTCAAAGGAATGATACTAAAGAAGAAAGAAAAACAATGAAACTCAGTTAACTACTAACCTAATCCACAATTATCCAGAGTGTATAGTTGACTCACTTACATCCTTCAAACAAGAGAAAATGTTCTCTAATACACTCATAACAGTATAATAAAAAGGAAACTATTTCCAAACAATAAGAACAAAAAAAAACATGTTTGAATGGAGATCCTCCCCCTTGTTCTCAGGGGGCCTTACTTCCTTTCTAAAGGTCCACCATATCCTCTCCCAAACAGTGTCCCACCCTTGACCCGGGCGCTCCTTAATAGGATTTAGATATAATACCGAGCTAGAGTTAACAGTGAGCGCCCCACCCCCACCCCTCCCCACCCATATCTGAGTATATCTGATAGCATCAATGCCACGTACAAACACACATAACTATAAAATTACAACTCCAACAAATTACAGTTAAGTATAATAACATAAAATAGCAAGGGAAGACAACCCTGCTCCCAGAAGCAAAAGTAAAGTAGAGTAAAGTATCCACTTCTCCCCACGGAGTGTGGAAGAGGCAAGCCAACATAAATTGTCTCTTACGATTTATTTAAACGAGTCTAAAAGTTCCTTAGCCTCTTCTGGTGATCTAAAATTATACTCGGATCCTTCGTGGTTAAAGTATAACGTCGCTGGGTAGCGTAAGGTGTATTGAATATTTAAGTTCCTTAGACATTTCTTCACCTCATCAAACGCCTTCCTCCTTCATGCCAAAGCCGGGGAGAAGTCCTGAAATAACATAATCTTGGATCCTTCATGGATCATGGCTTTAGGATCCTTTCCAAGATTTCTGGAGGCATCCAGGAGTATCTGCCTCTCCCTATAACTCTGCAGCCGGAACAGGACCGGGCGTGGGCGCTGGTTTGGGCCAGATCCGCGTACTGCGACCCGGTAGGCCCACTCCACCCTTACCCGGTCAGTTTCAGCCCCCAGGTTTAAAAGCTGGGGCAGCCATCGCTCCAGAAATACTGCTAACTGTACCTTCTCTTCTTGTTCAGGGAGGCCCAGAAGACGGATATTCTTTCTCCGATTTCTATTATCCAGGTCATCCATGTAGATTTCAAAGGCCCTGACTCTCTGCTCCAGAGCTCGCACCTGTTCTGCAGCTGTTTGTGCTGCAGCCTCGGAGGTCGTGGCCTTTAGCTCCGCCCCCTTCACTCGGCCCTGCAGCTCCTCAATAGCCTGGCTGTGCTTTTGTAACTTTTCTTCGAATGAGTTCCATCTCTGTCTGGATTCTGCGATGAAATTGACGAGTGTCGTTTCCAGCCTGGCAATCATCTCTTCAAGGCCTGTTTTTACATCAGCTGCAGCCGGAGGAGGAGAGGAGGGTGGGGGAGGGGTCTTTGTTTTCTGAGAGCTGCGGGATCCCTTTGGTTTATTCATTATCCACTTAATATTAAACTGCTTAAATATAATAGTAAGCAGCTAATTAAGGTTAGAAAATGTTTTTGGGTGGTTTGGTAAGTGTGGTGGGGGTGAGTAACTCACTTTACCCAGGTTTTGGGAAGAGCTCTGTAAACTCAGACTTGCTGAGTCGCCGCCATCTTGGATCTCCGTTTTCATATTTTTAAAGTTTAATCAAGAGACAGATCTCAATAACAACATATAATCAAAGAAAAAAGACATTCACTATTGTAGATTTACAAAAGAAAACCAGTAAGATTACACTTTAAAAAGCCACTTAGCTGCTCCCCTGCTATGAGCTCCCACACACAGATTTCTCCAAGGTCAGCTGTGAATTTCACTGTTTGTTTAGATTCTTAGACCAAACTCCATTGTCCAGAGATATTTGAAACTAGACAGCAGAGGTGCGGGTTATTGCTGGGTCAGACAGCAATGTAAGTTTCGTTCTCCATTTGAATCACTGCCCTTTATCTTTCTTCCTCCTTTTTAAAGTGCCGTTGTTTTAATATTTTTCCCCAAAAGTTCCAAAGCAATACACACATTATAAAACATTAATTTCTGCTCCTAGAATTCAAGGAAGTCAGTTCCAACACTGAAAATACCTCAAAAAAGGAGCAGTTCTTGCAACCATCATTTTTTCTAGTCCTCCATCTTGGATTACCCAGAACTTTCTGCTCACCTTTCTTTTGATAATTGGCTACATTTCAGAGAAGACTTTGCAGGTCTTTACAGAGAGATGTGAGGATGATTGTATTAAATAACCTGTATAACACAGCTGGGGATGTGGCTAATTCTAAAATGAATGGTCTGAAAATTAAATTAGATGCAGACTGCCTGTAATTAAAATAATGCTGTTTTACTTAGTAACCTATAGAGCTCCTGCGCAATTGAGACATTTCTGATACGGAAATGTTGAAATATAACTGTCTGAATGGGGTAGAGTATTCTGGGTATAGATACACAAATCACTGAAAGTAGCAAAATATATTAACAAGTCCATAAGACACAGATTGACCAATGTCAAGATTTTTTAATCCCTTCATGGGATATGGGCATCACTGAATAGGCTGGTATTTATTGTCTATCCCGAGTTGCTGTTGAGAAGCTGATGTTGAATTGCCTTCTTGAAATGCTGCAGTCCTTGTGCTGCATGTAGATCCACAATGCCAGTAGGGAGGGAGATCCAGGATTTTGACTCAGCAACACTGAAGGAACGGAGATATATTTCCAAGTCAGGATGGTGAATGGTTTGGAAGGAAAGTTGCAGCTATTGTCCATCCCATGTATCTGGTGCCTTTTTCCGTCTAGATGGCAGTTGCTGTGGGTTAAGGACTCATGGTCAATTTCTGCAGTGTATCTTGCTACTGAATGTCAGTGATGCAGGGAGTGTATGTTTGTGGATATGGTGCCAATCAAGCATATCTTTTGTCCTGGAATATGTCAAGCATTTTGACTATTATTGAAGGTGCACTCATCTAGGCAAGTGAGGAATATTCCACACACTCCTGGCTTGTGCCTTGTAGATAGTGGACAAGCGTTTGGGGAGTCAGGAGATGAGTTAGTAGCTGCATGATTCCTCACCTCTGATCTGCTCTTGTAGCCATAACATTTATATAGCTAGACCAGTTTCTGATCATTGGTAACTCCCAAGATGCTGATCGTGGGTAAATTAGTTGGTTGCTATCATACAAGATGAAAATGCCAAAGTTTCTGTATTACCTTCTGCAAACTCTTAACACTCAAGGCATTTCATAGACAATTAAGCATTTTTGAACTTTAGTTACTTTGATGGAATTTGGTGTCTGAACAATTCAGTTTTGGGTAGGTTTGATTGACGAGTATTTTTTTTTCCCACCCAGTATGTTTGTAATCAAGGATATTTGAGGGGAAAAGACAATAGCTAAGTGTTAACAGGACAACTGGCTTTTCCATTTCCACTTTCTTTAATATAAATTATTCCTGGTTTTCTAAATGGAGAGTAACATGTAAGATTATATTATATTCTTTACACTCCCAGTGCATTGAGGTTTGTTCAAAGGTGTATTTTATACATTTTAACCCAAACTAAGTGACAGACCAATTCTACATGTCAGCACATTTGAATAAGCATTGCATGGGGCATGGAGGTTAAAACGCTCCTACCGTGACAAGATAACAATCCTAAGATTTACATTCCCCCTAGTTAGTCACAAGGAACAAGTGTTTTCTCAGCATTTTCAAGCATTTCCAGGATGATGCATTCATGTGGGAAAGGTTATATTGACAGTCCAGCATTCCTCTGTGACTAAACTCAATGGATATGTCTGCCAACACTAAGCCTGACAGTTATGTCTCTTCTTCTCCAAATGCACTCATGAATTTATGTACTCTGGAATCAGTTGCAGATGTGACCCACCAGAGGGACCTCGATAAAGGGGAGGCCAGCAAATTCACAAAGACAGTCATGTGGCCAATACCTGCCATTAGGAAACGTGACTCCATGGAATCAGAGGCAGGAATGAGCTCTACACAAGCAACTAGCCAGTTGGCAAATTAAATTAATTATTGAGCCTGTTAAAATGCCATATTCCTGAGCCCACCTTGACTTAGGAATGGCTCAGTGATTCTTTTGAGCTCACATGGGCCTCTTGAGTAACCTGAAAATTCCTTAACAAATTCCAACTGGCTGAGTTTTTCCAATACTTTCTATTTCTGTTTTAAATCCAGCATTGTGATATTTTGTTTTTGGGTGTTAGCTAGTCCTCATGCAGCATCAGACTTTGCTGTCTATTAATAAACTAAGTAGAAATATACACACATTAGGGATAGTTATGAATGGGACCTGATATAATCCTGAATTCACCAATAATATTTGCAATGTGGCTGTGTTATGAGGATGTAGTGATGGAGGAAACTGGCATCGAAAGGAGGTACCCATTGAAAGCCACCCAGCTGCTCTTTTGCAGCACCAGCCCTCACCCCCTCCAACCCCAGCCTAAGTACTGACCTCCTGCCCATGAACCCCCAGCGCTCATCTGTTTCCAGGGATCTAATCTGGTTGAAAGCCTCAGCGCATTACCGATAGCAGCCAATGCTTTCTAATGGTAACTGCCAGTCTCTGATGGACTGGCAGCTCTCAGCAAGTCAGATTTCCAACCTACTGGGGAAATTAATTCTATGGAAGGCCTGACATTGCACACCTAAGTTTCTGTTTACCACTTCAATAGCGCCAGGCACCCTTTGGAAAGATGATCGAGTTTTCCCGGCAGTCTCATCAGTGCAATGAACCCAAGTTACTCCTCTAAATTTTGATTATGTTTCCTGCAAAGTATGAATTATATATATTGCAAATATCATAACTTGTGGAAAGTGGGTTATTTATGCTTGAAAGGCTTTAGTGATTAACTTGTTAACATTTCTGAAGCCGTGTTGATTTCTGTCAAGTCATAATATTTGGGAGAGATTTCCTGGAGAGAAATGGGGTTTGTTAGAGTTTACGTGTATCAAAGTAAACAGAGTAAGGCACAAGCTTTCAGATAGAATATTCTGGAATTATTTCTTCAGGCTTGAGGAAACATCCATGGCTTGGAAGAAAGTTTTTTTTTAGTTTTAGTTGGCAGTTTGCTGAAGACTTGGCTGAAACTGGCTGTGTAAACCAAGTGCTCCTGAGAAATGAGGTAGTTTTAGTCCTGTTGTGAAAGAGCTTAAGCAGTGTAAAAAGTTTACTTTAAAAGTTCAAGGCCATTTGTGTTTGGGTAAAGACCTGAATTTGAAGCTGAGAAAGTCGAAGATCAGTTGTGTGTAAACTCTGGGAAGACACTAACAGATTCTTTAGATGGGAAATGGAAGCAATAATTAAACTAAGCCCAATAGATGTGACTGTGAATAAAATTCTCTCTGGTTTGAGTACTTTACAGGAGTGTTGTTGGGACTACTGGGATTGTGTTTAACCTTGTGTTCTGAAATCTTTAAAGTTGTGTAATAAGTAGATAGTTTGGTCTGTTCTATTTTATTTTCATTTCTTTTCATAATAAACTTTTGATTTTTTTTGCTAAACGTAAATCTACAGTGTTACATTTTTGTGTTTCATTAAGATATTGCCACATTAAAGCCAAAATAAACAAAATATGATCTATCAAGCCAGATTTCAGTCTAGAATCTGACTTTTCTGGTAATAAATGCTGGATTCATACATTACTTAATGATAAGTACTTGCTCTCTCTCACCTGTGCTGCCCTAACACAGCTGGCTGCCTGTCCCCTGTCTTCACTGCTGACTTCGACCCTCACTACCTGACTCACCATTATGGTCAGGCAATGGGTCAACAAGCGAAGCAGTAGGTGAGGCAACAAGGACTCTTGTTTATGGTTCAATGGTAAATTTTAGGGACACCTCTTGCATGAATATAGTGTGGTAATTTTATTAACATTCCCCCACTGACCAGTCAATTCTGCTATAAAGTTTGGGAGAAGATTTGTAGCTCGGGTGCTCGTTGTTGTGGTTCTGTTCACCCAGCTGGGAGTTTGTGTTGCAAACGTTTCGTCCCCTTTCCAGGTGACATCCTCAGTGCTTGGGAGCTTCCTGTGAAGCGCTTCTGTGATGTTTTCTCCGGCATTTATAGTGGCTTGTCTCTGCCGCTTCCTGTTGTCAGTTCTTGCTGTCCGCTGCAGTGGCCGGTATATTGGGTCCAGGTCGATGTGTTTGTTGATGGAATCTGTGGATGAGTGCCATGCCTCTAGGAATTCCCTGGCTGTTCTCTATTTGGCTTGCTCTATAATAATAGTGTTGTCCCAGTCGAATTCATGTTGCTTGTCATCTGCGTGTGTGGCTACTAAGGATAGCTGGTCGTGTCATTTCGTGGCTAGTTGGTGTTCAAGGATGTGGGTCGTTAGCTGTCTTCCTGTTTGTCCTATGTAGTGTTTTGTGCAGTCCTTGCACGGGATTTTGTACACTACGTTGGTTTTGCTCATGCTGGGTATCAGGTCCTTCGTTCTGGTGAGTTGTTGTCTGAGAGTGGCTGTTGGTTTGTGTGCTGTTATGAGTCCTAGTGGTCGCAGCAGTCTGGCTGTCAGTTCGGAAATGCTCCTGATGTATGGTGGTGTGGCTAGTCCTTTGGGTTGCGGCATGTCCTCGTTCTGTTGTCTTTCCCTTAGGTATCTGTTGATGAAATTGCGCGGGCAACTTCAATAGGAAGACAGCTAACGACCCACATCCATGATCACCAACTAGCCACTAAACGACATGACCAGCTATCCTTAGTAGCCACACACGCAGGTGACAAGCAACATGAATTCGACTGGGACAACACTATTATTATAGGGCAAGCCAAACAGAGAACAGCCAGGGAATTCCTAGAGGCATGGCGCTCATCCACAGATTCTATCAACAAACACATCGACCTGGACCCGATATACCGGCCACTGCAGCGGACAGCAAGAACTGACAACCGGAAGCAGCAGAGACAAGCCACTATAAATGTCGGAGAAAACATCACAGAAGCGCTTCACAGGAAGCTCCCAAGCACTGAGGATATCACCTGGAGAGGGGACAAAACGTTTGCAACACAAACTCCCAGCTCAGCGAACAGAACCACAACAATTCTGCTATACCATAATATCGGTTGAGCTCAGAGAGCTGATGCTCAGGAATTTGACTGTAATATTGTGTTGCATGTGTTTGGCCACTAAGCACCTGATTACAAATCGAAAGTAAGAGTTCAAATGAGGCTGTTGTAAGGCGAATGTTTTGATAGATGCAGACTAGCAACAGTAACACCAATAACTACATTTGCTGATTATGCATTAAACTGGTGTCAATGATCAGTTGTCCATTTCAGAAACTGATCCAAAATGAAATTAGACAGTTTTTGGAATGGGTATTTGATTAATAGTTCTGTTTTCAAACCCACCCTTATTGTCTTCTGGAAAGTGCCATTTTGTTTTGAAATCTTTAGAGGCAATTCTTATTTTATTTGCATTGAAGCTGTTTGTTTTTCACCATGCGATCAATTTGCATCTCTGTCAACCATAGACTGACAGGAAAGAGCCAGCAATAACAATGGTCTTCCTCAGTCCATCAATGTAGAACAATTGAACGTAACCTATACAGGGAATGAGTTATCATTGCTGATCACCACAGTCACAATGAGAGAAGAAGTAAAGCCCCCAGAAGTACAGACTTGTTTTGTCTTCACCCCAGAGTCCGTCTGAGTTCTGTGCCAATATACCTCAATGCACACATGCGACAGACAACAGCCTCCTGCCTGGGTAGGCTGCAGTTAACAAACAGACACTTTGTACAGAGCCAGACCTGAGGTCGCAAGATGTAAGTTGAGAAAGAAATTGATATAGTAGCTTTTGACTCAAATCTGTTCAATATAAAACACTTTGTTTGCAAACAGTTCAGAAGCAGAGAATGCTCTGAATGGAACTAAGATACCGTGAATGACATTACACTGGCTCCCTGTTTGGTTAAGTATAAGTGGGTGTCTATCTTGAATTCCTATGTACAACACACAAACACACACACACACAAAGATAACTCTGGTGTGTACATAACATTTAGATGGAGAATTAAACCAGCTGGACAGGAATCGCATCCTGTTTGTATGCCTGTTGTGCCCACTTGGCACAGATGGGTGAATACTGACTCACAAACAAAATCAAAAATTGCTGAAAACGTGGCTTTCTGAGTTCTGAAGAAGGACCACTTGACCTGAAATATTAACTCTGCTTTCTCTCCACAGATGCTGCCAGATCTGCTGAGCTTTTCAAGCAAATTTCTGATTTTGCTTCTGATTTCCACCATTCACAGTTATAGAGGCATAATGGCATACTGCACAGAAACAGACCCTTCGGTCCAATCAGTACATGCCCAACATAATGCCAAACTAAAGCATGGGTTTCCTCCGGGTGCTGCAGTTTCCTCCCACAATCCAAAGATATGCAGGTTATGTGAGTTGGCCATGCTAAATTACCCATAGTATTCAGGGATGTGTATTCAGGGACGTGCATTAGTCAGGGGTAAATGGGTCTGGGTGGGTTACTCTTTGGAAGGTCGGTGTGGACTTGTTGGGCTGAATGGCCTGTTTCCACACTGAAGGGATTGTAATTCTAATTCTTAAACTAGACCCACCTGCCTGCTCCTGGCACATATCCCTCCAAGCTTTCCCATTCATATACTTACCTAAGTGCCTTTCAAAAGTTGTAACTGCACCCTTATCCACCGCTTCCTCAGGAAGTTCATTTCACACACGAACCACCCGCTATGTAAAAAATTTGAAGCTCATGTCTTTTTTCTAATCTCTCTCCTCTCACCTTAAAAATATGCCCCCTAATCTTGAAATCCCCCATACTAGGAAGAAGACACTTACCATTAACTCTATCTACCCCTCACATATACCCCTCATGATTTTATAAATCTCTACATAATCGCCTCTTAACGTCCTATGCTTCAATGAAAAATGTCCCAGCCCAGCTAGCCTTTCTTAATAACTCAAACCTTCCATAAAGTGGAGTCGCAGGTAAATAGGATAGTGAAGAAGGCATTTGGTATGCTTTCCTTTATTGGTCAGAGTATTGAGTACAGGAATTGGGAGGTCATGTTGCGGCTGTACAGGACATTGGTTAGGCCACTGTTGGAATATTGCATGCAATTCTGGTCTCCTTCCTATTGGAAAGATGTTTTGAAACTTGAAAGGGTTCAGAAAAGATTTACAAGGATGTTGCCAGGTTTGGAGGATTTGAGCTATTGGGGGACCCTGAACAGGCTGGAGCGTCGGAGGCTGAGGAGTGACCTTATAGAGGTTTACAAAATTATGAGGGGCATGGATAGGATAAATAGGCAAAGTCTTTTCGCTAGGGTTGGGGAGTCCAGAACTAGAGGGCATAGGTTTAGGGTGAGAGGGGAAAGATATAAAAGAGACCGACAGAGCAACCTTTTCACACAGAGAGTGGTACGTATATGGAATGAGCTGCCAGAGGATGTGGTGGAGGCTGGTACAATTGCAACATTTAAGAGGCATTTGGATGGGTATATGAATAGGGAGGGTTTGGAGGGATATGGGCTGGGAGCTGGCAGGTGGGACTAGATTGGGTTGGGATATCTGGTCGGCCTGGACAGGTTGGACCAAAGGGTCTGTTTCCATGTTATACATCTCTATGACTCTATGAGTCTACCCAGCTACATTCTAGTAAGTCTCTCTGCACTCTCTCCAGCTTAATAATATATTTCCTATAACAGGCCAACCAGGACTGGTCACAGTACTCTAGAAGAGGCCTCATCAATGTCCTGTACAACCTCAATATGACTTCCTAACTCCTATACTCAAAAGAATGAGCAATGAATGCAAGCATGTCAAATGCCTTTTTAACCACCCTGTCAATATGTGACACAAACTTCAAAGAATTATGTACCTGCACCCTTAGGTTCCTCTGTTCTACAACACTACCCAAGGCCCAACCATTAATTGTATACGTCCTGTCCATGTTTGTTATATCAAAATGCAATACCTCACATCTATCTGGATTGAACTCCATCTGCCATTTTTTTCAGTTCATTGACCCATTTGGCCAAGATCCCTTTGTAATCTTGAGAAACTTTTCTTCACTGTCTGCTGTGCCACCAATTTTGGTTTGTCCCCAAACTTATTAACCATGCCTTTCTGTATTCTCATCCAAATCATTTATATAAATGACAAACAAAAGTGGACCCCGAACCAATCCATGTTGAAATCGCTGGTGTCATGTCTCAAGATTGAAAAGCAACCTACTACCACCACTCTCTGTCCCTTGCCATTGTCTTTTTTTTGTTTGGTGAATACTGGTTCCTCAAAAAATCCTTCCAGTCTGCCCTGGTCTCAAATTCTGGATTCTTCACTAAATTAACCTATCCTTATTTCACAAAACACCACTTTCTAACCCTTAACACCTACATTGCAAATATTATTTATTAATAAAGTAAATATGGCATACTCCTTTATCTGTGTGCAACATATAGAAGGCAGACACATACCTGTGCCTGGTACTGGATAAAAACTAGCACAAAAGCAAAATAACACAGATGGTAGAAATCTGAAGTAAAAACACAGAACGCTGGAAATACTCATCAAGTCAGGCAGCACCTATGTGGAGAGGAACAGGATTCCAGTTGACCCTTTCTCATGATGAAAGGATGTTTGATTTGAAATCTCAAATCTGTTAACATCTCCACAGATGCTGCCTGACCTGATATATATTTCCAGCATTTTCAGTTTTTATTAGCAAGACTATGAGATATATGTCTGCAGTTGGATTTTACTCAGTGTGGCACTCTTATATTAAAATGAATTCCCTGGCCTCCAATGGGCTCCAGTCCAGCAATGCTTCTATGTTAAAATTCTCAACCTTGTCTTCAAATTGTTCCAGGGCTTTACTCCTTCCTATGTCCTCCAGCTCCACAACCCTTACACCACTGCACTCCTCTAATTCTAGCTCCTGGCATATCCCTGGTTTTAACTGTTTCGCCACTGACCCTTGGGGGTCTGCATCTTTCGTTGTCTAGACTCAGAAAGGTCTCTGTAATTCTGTCCCTAATGCTCTCTGCTACTTTACCTCCCTATACTCCTTCAACGTGCTCTTCAAAACCTACTTTGTTTTTTGTTCAATTATTTTCTCTTATGTGGCTGAATGTCAGATTTTGGTGAATCACATCTTTGCAAAGCACTTGGTAAATTTTATGACAATAAAAGAACTGCATATATGCAAGTGATTGTTGAGTTAATTATTTCAAATCAGAATGAATATAGCAGCTCAGCGGCCCTATGTGATACTGGTAATAGGGTTAGAGGAACATCCTAACAAGATATCGTTTAGTGCATGATAGCAATTGTAAAGTTACATTAACTAGTTAAGCATTGTTGCCATGACTACTGGGAGACAAAGGTGACATATCCAAACCTTTTGAGATCCAGTGCTATTCTCCTATTTTCTCCACCTGAGAATGTGTGACATCATCAGGTTGGTGGGTCTCAACGCAATATCCAACTTTAACCCTTTCAGAACCATTATTTTACATAACATCTTCCTACAATTTTCCCCTGCACAGTTAATAATTGTATGTTTGTCTATGTAATTAATTAGTTATCATAACCCCATCTCTATACATGCCTCTGACTTTACAAATTCAGCTGTTCCAGAAATTTCATAATTCTTTCAGATCATGTTCTCTTTGGACTTGGAAGATCAGTAGATCTTTGGCTTGAGGATTGTTGACATCAGTTCTTATACCGATCTTGCACAGACTGAAAACTGTCTCTCCACTAGAGGGCCTTTTATCTTATTATTTTTCTTCATGGAGGATGTTGCTCCCGCTAACCCAGATTGCTCCCTTAACCTCCCGAATGTCTTTCGCAGAGGGACTTTTCACTGCTGAATCAGGTAGTTAATCTACAACAATATCTGGAGGGACCTTTACATGCAAGATGATCGCTCAGATATATGGCAGAGAATCTGGAGGTGTATACTCCCAACCTGTGTGGCTTCCACACCTATGACATTAAAACTCTGCAGTCAGACCTGTATGTCCATCATAAAACAATTATTCACCCTAATTTCAATGAAGACAAAGTCTAGCAATTTCTCGTTGCAGAATCTACAACACAATCTCTTTCTGTCTGACTTAGTAATGCAAGAAAGTTTTCTGTTAAAATTTTGAAAATAGTTAGTATAAAACAGGCGACAGAGGCAGTAGTAAAATAAGGAAAGTTCTTTTCCACAGCAATTTATTGTAGTATGAAATGCTGTACCTGAAAGATTAGTGAAAGCAATCTCAATAGTATTTTCCAAAATGGCAATGGATAAATGTATAGAAAGGAAACAAATTAAAAATGTAGGACTCTGGGGAAAACAGAGGGGTTTGGGCCTAATTGATAGTTTTCTTCGCAGAGCCCAGGACATGCTCAATTAGCCAACTAGCCACCTTCTGTGCTGTATCATTCTAAATTCAATTTTCATTAAGTTATTGGATTCTATTTCCAATAATGAGCCCTTCCTATAGAAAAGAAAGATGTAGTTATATAGCGCCATCATATAAACAGGATGACCCAGAACAACACACAATGAAGTGGGAAACACAGTCATAGAAAACAAACAGTCCGGAGCCATTTTATACACAGCAATGAACCACAAAGAATAACTGGTTGAAGTAAGGATGGAATTAGTTATAGTTCATATTCAGTTCCAACAGGAGACACAATGAAGGTCCACACTTTGTCCATCACCCTGTAGTATTTTCTGTTGCCCGTCCTGTATCCACAGGTAGCCTTTAACTTTCAGTTAAAAAAAATTTGGCTGACTTATGACTCTGGCAGCAATACACAGGGTCTGTGGAATTCCAGGCTTCCTTGTAATTTGACTCTGAAGTTTGTTTTTAAGAATCCAATCCACACTGACTACTACAGGAGCAGCTGAAGAATCCTAAATGGAAATGTTTTAGCTCATGCTCCATCCATTCACCCACACATCTGTCACCAACCAAACTTAAAAATTAGCTTTGCAAAGAGCTAGGTGAAAAATGCCCAGGAAAAATGGCCCTAATGATTTGGCAATGACCTGAGCATACACGTTGACACGAACATCCAACCACACTGCTGAATTTTTCAGTGTTAAGCTCAGTTTGCCCCAAGAAAAATCAGTGGAAAACTTACCAATTTCTAACCCATCTGTTGGTCAAGAGTTAGTTACAGGATAAATATTGATCATGGCACAGCAAAAAGCATTGTTATTTTTAGAATAGTGTCGTGGGATCGCCCGGATTTACTTGAGTAGGCAAATTGGCCTATTGTTTCATCAAAATGATGACACCTTCAAGAAGGCACTACTCCTTCCATCCTGGTGGATAAGGAGGATAATTAAGAAAGATACTGGAGGTTGGTCTGTACTGCAATTACATTGTTAAATGGTGATAATTGTTCACCTTTCACAGTCCATACAGCTTCCTATGATGTGCTCCATAGAATCTCCGGTGCTCAGTTTGTGTAGCCAAGAGGGATCTTAATCCATCAGTTACACATACCTGGCCATTTCAGGAACACTGGTTTTCCCATGTACTATTATACATGCACTCATATTTGTTTATTGAGAACCACAGGGCAGAATTTGATGTCCTCCCCCAAAGTAGTTTTAGTGGCAGTAAGGCATGGAATCAGACAAAATAGGAGCAAATGGAAACCACACTACCTTCTTGCCCTGACTGAGTCCATGGTGGGATGACCCACAGATGGCTTTCCTGCCCCACCACCAATTATGATATTTACCTGGAGTGGGGGTAGCCAGTGGGCATGAAGTGGGAGCAGCCAGTGGCCCACAGCGAAGATGGCTACCGTTGGGAACCAGTGGAGCCTGGTCAGACCATATGGAAGCTTTCATAGAAATACTGTAATGTCTACTTTTTTAACATTATTTCTTATTTTCCTAACATAAACTATGTTTGTAATGTAGTGTAACTTTTTCTTTACTTTCTCTATTTTTGTACCCAAAGTTTGTACCTAGGTAATTTGTACCTAAAATGGTGTTGTGAGTTGGCAACATTGTACATTTTTCATGTACTCCTCTTCTTTTGTAACTTGAGTATATGTGACATTAAACCTAATTCTAATTCTATTTCTAAATGGACAACCATTCAAACAACCAATGTCATCATGCTTTGTACCTGGTCCAGTGATGATCCTGACCCCAGCTGGGTGTTATACTGGCAGCAGTCATCAAGGTGGCATGGGTGAGCAATGTCATGCTCCTAACCTCTGACTGACTGATAAAAAGTGGGACTTCAGATGCGATGGTCCTTGACCCCACTGCCGTCCGGTGAAATGCCTGATTCAGGGGATCTGTTGGCGGATGCATCTTCTAGAAAAAATGGCAATGTACGCCTTTTAATCGGCTCTCTAGCACCAGGCAAAACTCCCATCACTGTAATTAATTCCGGCCACAGACTTTACTACTCCAGCTAATAGAGTATCAAGCAATCATAAAATGAACTGATGCAATACCATCTTGAGGGCTATCTTGTGAATTATGACTTAAATTGGTTATAAATACCACATATGTTTCAATTACATTCCATAATCTGGAGGTGCTGGTGATGGACTGGGGTGTACAAAGTTAAAAATCAGACAACACCAGGTTATAGTCCAATAGGTTTATTTGGAAGCACTAACTTTCGGAGCACTGCTCCTTCATCGGGTGGTTGTGGAGTATAAGATCGTAAGATACAGAATTTATAGCAAAAGTTTACAGTGTGACACAACTGAAGTTATATATTGAAAAAGACCTGGATTGTTTGTTAAGTCTCTCGTCTTTTAGAATGACCATGTGGTTTTTAGTTCTTTCATATGTAAACTTTTTTTAAAAGTTACATTCTCAAGTGAACTTTAACAATAGGTGCCGTGTCAGCCTAGATAATCCATTGAAGGTGTGAGGTGCCCTCTGTAAGGCTGTCTGTGCCTCAGTGTTCAGATTGATTCTATTTCTAAAAAAAGATTTACAGAATCTTACATGGATTCATGCAGTTGTTGGGCAAAATAAAATGCAATTCTGCAAGTACAATTTTACCCCACAGACTTACATGAATCCATGTAATATTCTGTAAATCTCTTTTTTTAGAAATAGAATCAGTCTGAACACTGGGTCACAGACAGCCTCACAGAGGGCACCTCACACCTTCAATGCATTATCTGGGCTGACATGGCACCTATGATTAAAGTTGAGAATGTAACTTTAAAAAAATGCTCTGGGATTTACATTTGAAAGAACTAAAATCACCATGGTCATTCTAAAAGATGAGAGACTTAACAAACAATCCAGGTCTTTTTCAGTATATAGTTTCAGTTGCATCACACTGTAAACTTTTGTTATAAATTCTGTGTCTTATGATCTTATACTCCACAATTACATTCCAGGTTTCAATCGTGAAATATGAGAAGTGTTGACCTTATTTTTTTTCTTTTAGCTACATAACCACATACAGTGATTAGCACTGCTGCCTCACAGCGCCTGAGACCCGGGTTCAATTCCCGACTCAGGCGACTGACTGTGTGGAGTTTGCACGTTCTCCCCGTGTCTGCGTGGGTTTCCTCTGGGTGCTCCGGTTTCCTCCCACAGTCCAAAGATGTGAGAGTCAGGTGAATTGGCCATGCTAAATTGCCCATAGTGTTAGGTAAGGGGTAAATGTAGGGGTATGGGTGGGTTTCGCTTCGGCGGGTCGGTGTGGACTTGTTGGGCCGAAGGGCCTGTTTCCACACTGTAAATCTAATCTAATCTAATCTAAATAGAGACATATAAGGCAGAGAAGTTATGCTGTGCCTTTATCAAGCTGTGATTAGGGTAATAACTAGTAACATTCAGTTCTGGTCACCACACTTTAAGCATGTCAGGTCTTTGAAAGGTTGCGTAGGAAATTCACCATAATGGTTGCAGACATGGAGGATACTGTCTACCAGAACAGGTTAAAGCATCTGGGATTGTTCTCCTTGGACCAAAGGAGATTGAGAGGAAGCATCACCTGTGCAGAGAAAATCAAGTTAACCTTTCAAGTCCAGTGACCTTTCTACAGAATGTTCAGCCAGACTTGCCGAATCTCTCTAGCAATTTCTGTTTTCTTTGTTTCAGGTCTCCATCATTTACAGTTCTTTGTTTTATATGATATTGAGTGGAGATTTGATCAAGGTGTAACAAGAGTAGCACAAGTTTAGGAAAGAAACAACATTCCCATTACCAGATTGTGGAAGGAGCAGGGAGACATGGATTTAACTTTTAGGCAAGGAATGCAGGGGAATGTGATGAAGAATTTTGTTTTACGCAGCGAGTGGTCATGAGCTGAAACTTGCTACTCCAGTGGGTGATAGTACCAGGGACCAATGATTAAGAAAATTGCTTAGGCATGTCAAGGAAATAGATGTACAGGGTGTCTGGGAAGGAGCAGAAGAGAGCGGATGTGAACTCAAATGGTCTCCTCATGTACTGTCATGACTCTATGACAATGCATGGTTCAACTTTTCAGTTAATTATTACAGTGCCAGAACCATCCATTTGAAGATTCTGGAAACACATCTAACAGTCCTGACACAATCCACTGAAATCAGATAAATAGTGAAGACAGCGTCAAAGAAAATGAGTTAGATCATTCAGGAAATAGAAAACAAATGGCTTGTTGCCTAGAAAGGTGATTGTTAACCGGATGCCTGATCAGACAGTTACTGGTAATGGAAACTGAAAATCAGATGACAGGATTAGACGCTACAGGGCTGTTTTTCAAATGATGGCAGAATGCCTGAGCTTTTAACCACCATTGTTTGAACTGATTTGTTAAAGCAATCATACATCTGAGGTTTTCTTTTGTATCAGGTTTGCCCCACCCCTTCAAGTTCACCCCCTTTGCACCTCCTGTTGTGGTTGCAGAGACTAGGCTGGAATATGGATCCATGACATATGATTGCCTCTGCCACCTCATCCAACTGGCCAAATATTGGCAAGAACTTTGTTATTGGAGGGACAATGGTGTAGTGATAATATCAATGGACTGGTAATCCAGAGGGCCAGCCAAATGCTCCGGGGAATTATCACTTGAAGTGAATGACTTCACGGGCAGCAGCCAATAGAATTTACCCAGCATCATTTAGAATTGAAAGATAAGATGTGGACCTAACACTGGTTGGCATAAAACCCCATCTGATTCACAAATTAAATCTGCCTCACATACCCAGTCTGGCCTAGATATGAGTCTAGACCAACAACAATGTGGTAGACTTTAGACTGCCCTCTGAAATACTGTGCCCGCTAATGGTGCCTATCTGTGATGGAAAGGGTCATCTGGTCGAGCTTATAGCAAACTGAAGTCAGGTAAAGTTAACAATAAAATGATAATTGCATTACTGCACAATACTCAGATTTCATTCAATCTGGTATCTTCTTGTCCATGTTACTATGTGACATTGTCACTGGGGATGGTGCTCATCACACTTTAGCGACTTTAACCCTATCAAACTCACACACCGTGAAGTGGTCCAGCAGTCATTCACTTCAAGTGACAATTAGTGATGGGCAACAAGGACAGACCTTACTGATGATGTGCACATTCCATGAAAGAACAAATAAGAAACTAAACAAACTTGTCCCTCACCTCCTCTGATGCCATGGGTGGGGAGTAGAGCATTTTCTGCTATAACCCTGTTTAATTTAACTTCTACTTGGAGTCCAGATGAGGAACCTTACCTCCATTCTTTCCAGAAATGGTTCCAGAGTTAGTAAACTTTAATTGCAATACTCTTTAGAGTTATGGAAACTAACGGGAGATTTGCCAGACAAGAAGGTCATGATGGCTTTAGAAAAAGTAAATAAGGAACAACAGATGGTACAAGGACTGGAGGATACAACTCTAAGTTTTGGATGAGATTGGAGGGGAAGTTTGAAGAAGAATTGTTTCACTCATCAGTAATCATGTCCTGGCACAGTCTGTCATCTCTCTCTCTAATAACAGAGCAATCCTATGGCAACTTTCATAGAGACAATATATTTACATGCATCCTTGTATAAGTTTATTGGAAAAAAGGTTTATTTTTTCCAATAGGTGGTAATTTGTATTACAGCATAGATTTCAATTGGTTTAGCCTGGGCTGTTGGTTTACAGAGCAGTGTGATTCCAACAGCATGGGTTCAATTCCTATCACTGGTTTGAAATTGCCATGAAGGACTCTCTTTCTCAACCTCTTCCCTCACCTGAGGTCTGGTGGCCCTTCGCTTACATCATCACCAGCTGCTTCTCTCTAATAAGATAACAGCCCCCATGGTCTGGTAAGACTATGGAGACACAACAACAATAGATTTCAAACCAGACAAGCCTTTACCTTTAAGGGCAGGTACATGACATGTGATGTTCTGGTATAAAAGTACCTACTTCATCTTCAACTATGCTATTGGTGCAATGGAGTCAGTGTAACATCTTCAGTCAGTCAGCTATATGTATATAATGTACAGTAACATCCTTAAGTACAGAATTCAGACAATATGTGTAAGCTTATGATGTTTTAGCCATCTAAACAGTTAGTGTTGTGAATAAACTTCAAACCAGCTGTCTTTCCAAACACCCATGTCTCTGCAGCAGCTGGTAAGCAGATTAACATATAGAAAAATTAAAAACTGTTTCAATGGCTGTCATTGATGCCACCCATATGGATATGCCGAATGATGATCTTATCAATTTCACCGAAAGGAAATGCTTGAAATCCACAGTAGATTGATTAACATCTATAAAGAGGAAAAGGTGGATGAATGTCTTGAATGCGACATTTAGAACTGGATTTGAAAGCTTTGTTTTGACAATATTGAATTACGCTTCTGTTTATTTAATTAGGTTACATCAGCATATACTCAGTTCCTCGAGGCTGCCATCAGATCTGGAATACAGATGGTTACAATAATGACCCACTTTTTGTCCTGTGAATGCAGAATGCACAGCTAATTTGGATTGAATAGTAGTATGTTTTAAAGGGTTTCAGTTTGCAAATCAATATTACTGGCATTTATCTGGGGTAAGATGTCAAATAAATACAACTGTACCTCGCAATAAGGCATTGAAATCCGTACACAGTTACAAAGACTTGGCTTATATTCCCCAGAGTTTAGAAAGGGCTGATCTAATCAAGATAAGAAGAATTTGATAGAGTTGATACAGGGAACTTATTTCCGCTGGTATGAGGAATCCAAAACAAAAGGTCATAATCTTAAAATTAAAGCTCGGCCAATTACAAGTTAAATTAGAAACTACTTCTTCAAAGGGCAGTGGGAAAGTCAGAAGGTGCCTAGCGAATGGAAATCTTTAAGACTGAGATCAATTTTTTTTTAGACATGAGATATGGAACAAAAATTGGTAAGTGGACTTAAGGCCCAAATAAGTTAGAATCTAATTGATCAGAGAAACAAGGTCAAGGCTCTGAATGATCATCTCCCAAAACATGAAATATACAACCATGACAGATGGTGAAAAGGGCCTGTTCAGTTTAAATCTAAACATTACAGACACCGATGCATTCAGAGTGCTGGAACTGCAGTTATTCGCAATTACTATTAATGATTTAGATTTTAGAACCAAACCTTGAGCTTTATTTATGTAATGCCACTATGACCCATTGGTGACCTTCAATGATACTATTGAAGAAATCTTTATTCTGGGGTGCTGCCTGCCCAATTCATTGGCATAAGTCTACTATGGAAACAAAATTCTCCCCCAAAATTTCTAAATTTGCAAACAATACCAAATTGAGGAAGACCGTAGCAAAAGAAGATATTAATAAACTTGCAGTATAGGCATATAATTGATATTTGAATTTTAATACGGAGAAATTAAGTAAGAAAAATAAGGAAGTAACGTATTATCTGTAAAATATAAAATGGGGTAGAGATGCAAAGGAATCTGGCTGTACAAATACACAAATCGCTAAAAGTAGAGATGCAGATTAATAAGACTATCAGAAAATAATTAAACCAAACCATACAGCTTATTCAGTTCAGAGAACAAGAAAAGTTGAGAAATCTTGCTATGTCTGTGTCAAACCTTGATTCGACCATGTTTGGAATACTGAGTACTGATCTGGATATGATATTACAAAATGGATTTGATTTTACTTGATTTAATTTTTATTGTCACATGTACTCACGTACAAAAGTGCAGGAGTACAGTGAAAGTATAATATCGCCACGCAAGTTGCCATCTTAAGGTACGAGTACCTATAGAGTTATAGAGATGTACAGCATGGAAACAGACCCTTCGGTCCAACCCGTCCATGCCGACCACATATTCCAACCCAATCTAGTCCCACCTGCCAGCACCCGGCCCCTGTCCCTCCAAACCCTTCCTATTCATATACCCATCCAAATGCCTCTTAAATGTTGCAATTGTATCAGCATCCACCACATCCTCTGGCAGCTCATTCCATACACGTACCACCCTCTGCATGAAAAAGTTGCCCCTTAGGTCTCTTTTGTATCTTTCCTCGCTCACCCTAAACTTATGCCCTCTAGTTCTGAACTCCCCGACCCCAGGGAAAAGACTTTGTCCATTTATCCTATCCATGCCCCTCATAATTTTGTAAACCTCTATAAGGTCACCCCTCAGCCTCCAACGCTCCAGGGAAAACAGCCCAGCCTGTTCAGCCTTTCTCTATAGCTCAAATCCTCCAACCCTGGAAACATCCTTGTAAATCTTTTCTGACCACTTTCAAATTTCACAACATCTTTCCGATAGGAAGGAGATCAGAATTGCACGCAATATTCTAACAGTGGCCTAACCAATGTCCTGTACAGCTGCAACATGACGTCCCAACCTCTGTACTCAATACTCTGACCAATAAAGGAAAGCATACCAAACGCCTTCTTCACCATCCTATCTACCTGCGACTTCACTTTCAAGGAACTATGAACCTGCACTCCAAGGTCTCTTTATTCAGCAACACTCCCTAGGACCTTACCATTAAGTGTATAATTCCTGCTAAGATTTGCTTTCCTAAAATGCAGCACCTCACATTTATCTAAATTAAACTCCATCTGCCACTTCTCAGCCCATTGTCTCATCTGGTCCAGATCCTGTTGTAATCTGAGGTAACCCTCTTTGCTGTCCACTACACCTCCAATTCTGGTGTCATCTGCAAACTTACTAACTCTGCCTCTTATGCTCGCATTCAATTCATTTATATAAATGACAAAAAGTAGAGGGCCCAGCACTGGTCCTTGCGGCACTCCACTGGTCACAGGCATCCAGTCTGAAAAACAACCCTCCACCACCACCCTCTGTCTTCTACCTTTGAGCCAGTTCTGTATCCAAATGACTAGTTCTCCCTGAATTCCATGAGATCTAACATTGCTAATCAGTCTTCCATGGGGAACCTTGTCGAACGCCTTACTGAAGTCCATATAGATCACATCTACTGCTCTGCCCTCATCAATCATGCTTTGTTACTTCTTCAAAAAACTTGATCAAGTTTTTGAGACATGATTTCCCACGCACAAAGCCATGTTGACTATCCCAAATCAGTCCTTGCCTTTCCAAATACATGTACATCCTGTCCCTCAGGATTCCCCCCAACAACTTGCCCACCACTGACGTCAGGCTCATTGGTCTATAGTTTCCTGGCTTGTCCTTACCGCCCTTCTTAAACAGTGGTACCACGTTTGCCAACCTCCATTCTTCCGGCACCTCACCTGTGACTAATGATGATACAAATATCTCAGCAAGAGGTCCAGTAATCACTTCTCTAGTTTCCCACAGAGTTCTCGGGTACACCTGATCAGGTCCTGGGGATTTATCCCCTTTTAACCATTTGAAGACATCCAGCAGGTATAGAATCTTAAGAACAAGGTAGAAAGAAAGAATAAAGTTAAAAGTTAAACATTGCAGCAATTACTGTATACCATAAAACATACGAAATAAGGTTAAAAGTCACACTTTGCAGACTTTCTTGGTTTTATAGACGTACTGGATTTACATGAATGACACCAGAACTGACAGGTTATGTCTGTCAGAAAAACAGGGCAGGGGTTTCTATTCTCTTGAAAGAAAAAGCTGAAAGATGACCTGTTGGAGGTCTTAAACATAATGAAAGACTTTGATAATGCTTCTAACTGTGAGGATAGCTAACCTATAGGAGAAAGTGAGGTCTGCAGATGCTGGAGATCAGAGCTAAAATGTGTTGCTGGAAAAGCACAACAGGTCAGGCAGCATCCAAGGAACAGGAAATTCGACGTTTCGGATTCCTGATGAAGGGCTTTTGCCCGAAACGTCGAATTTCTTGTTTCTTGGATGCTGCCTGACCTGCTGCGCTTTTCCAGCAACACATTTTCAGCATAGCTAACCTATAGCCAATCAATGTAAGATTAAGGAAATCAAATGAAACTACTTTATTCTGAGTGACTAGAATGTGGAACCTGTTGTTGCTGGGAATGGTTGAGCTTAATATTATAGATATATTTAAAGGAAAGCTAAATAAAACCAAGAGGGAGAAAGGAATAGAAGATAATGCAGAGTGAGTTAGGGACGGTGTGATTAAAGGATATTTGAGTGGAATATACATGACTGCACAGGCTGGGTGGACCAGTAGAGGGTGGCTCAGTGGTTAGCACTACAGCCTCACACTGCCAGGGACCTGGGTTCTCAGACGACTGTCTGTGTGGAGTTTTGACATTCTCCCCGTGTCTGCCTGAGTTTCCTCCAAGTGCTCTGGTTTCCATCTAAAGATGTACAGGTTAGGTGAATTGGCCATGCTAAATTGCCCATAGTGCTCAGGGATGTATGGATTTAGGGGTAAACATTGAGTAATGGGAAATGGATTTGGGTGGAATGCTCTTTGGAGGGTCAGTGTGGACTTGTAGGGCCAAAGCGTCTGTTTCCATACTGGAGTGATTCTATGAAATTCCATGAAATAAATAGCTAAATTGTGATTGTCTGTAAGGGATGGAATGAGGTGTTTTTTTTTGTGAATGCCCTTATTTGCAAAGTCTCATTGTGTTTATTGACTGCCTGTTTCAAACCATGATGCTGTGACAATGCATCTGCTGCCATGATCCTCAATATCAGATACAGCACTCATTTTGAACTTTTTAAAATGTGGTATCAGGCTGTGTCCTGTGTTTTAAATAGTTGGGTGCACTTTGTGATTGTTCGCATGTTTCTTGTGTCTGTTATGATATCCTTGATTGTGGCGTCACAAGCAAACAGGGGGTGAAGAAGGCATTTGGAATGCTTGCCTTTATCAGTCAAAGTATTGAGTTCAAGAATTGGGATGTCATGTTACAGCTGTACAAGACACAGGTTTGGGGTACTGTGTACAATTCTGGCCATACTATTCTAGGAAGGATGTTATTAAACCAGAAAGGGTGCAAGAACGATTTACAAGAATGTTACAGAGATTGAAGGGTTTGAATTATAAGGAGGCTGGATAAGCTGGGATTTTTTTTTCCCTCAAGCTTAGGAGACTGAGGGGTGACTATAAAGCGATTTAGAAAATCATGATAGGCAAAGATTGGATGAATAGCCGAGGTCTTTTCCCCAGAATCTGGAAGTCCAAACCTAGAGGGCATAGGTTTAAAAGGGACCTGAGGGGCAACATTTTCACATAGAGGATGGGGCATACATGGTACCACATGCCAGAGGAAGTGGTGGAGGCAAGTAAAATTACAACACTTAAAAGACATTTGGACAAGATATGGAAATGAATGATTTAGAGGGATATGAGCTAAATGCAGGCAAATGGGACTAGTTCATTTAGGAAACCTCTCCAGTATGGACAAGTTGGGCTGAAGGGCCTGTTTCTGTGAAGTATGACTCTATGACTTAGTCATTTTGAATGGTTCATATGTGTCTACTTTTTGCCAGTGCTCAATTCTTAGGATTGTCCACTTATACAAATTTCACTGTACCTGTGAAGTATCATTTTATTGGGAAAGAAAGTATAAAATCTGGGACTAGCATAATGGGCCAAATGGCCTCTTCTATGCTATAAATTCTGTGTACGACTACTTAGCATGTGTTTAGATTACAATATAGATTAGATTACTTACAGTGTGGAAACTGGCCCTTCAGCCCAACAAGTGTGCACCGACCCTCCGAAGAGTAACCCACTCAGACCCATTCTCCTACACCTAACACTATGGGCAATTTAGCACGGCCAATTCTCCTAACCTGCACATCTTTGGACTGTGGGAGGAAACCCACGCAGACACAGGGAGAAGTGCAAATTCCACACAGAGGCGCAAGGTGGGAATTGAACCTGAGTCTCTGGCGCTGTGAGGCAGCAGTGCTAACCACTGTGCCACCGTGTCGCCCATCTTCACTGCACGGGATGGAATCAGGTGTTCCATTATGCATCCAATCAGGGAGTGAGAACTTATTTCCATATTTACAATGGCTGTAGGCCTTCCAATAAAAAATACTTTTCACTTAAAAGACAAAAGTACTGCAGGCTCCAAACTGTTGGAAAATGGACTATGGTAAGTGTCAACAATCAAACTGTTCTGGGAGGAACTGTCATTCCTTTCCTTGAAAATAAATGTTGCACTGACAATGTTTTTATCAGTGATTTTCGAATCCATCACACTGCAAACTGAGTGGTTGTCTATTTTAGTTATTTTGTTTCTCAAGGCAGTACAAATATTGGAAACATTTGCACCATAAATCAGGGAAAGCTTGTGTCCCACTGTGTTTTAGTTTAATGCCTCAGATCTTGAGCTGTCAGCTTTTATGGGTTTGAGACTTACTTGCTAAGCCAGCAGATATGACATTTGATGATACAGCTACCAAATGAACCATGCAAGGATGACTTACTGATGAATTCAACAACTTGGTGACTGAGAACTGAAAAATATCTTGACTGAGGGATTATCTCATTCTCTTATATGGAGTTCTCTATTTATTTTTCTAGTTTAAACCATATCATAACTTTTCCTCGCGATGACCACTGATTCACAGTTTGTGATATCAGAAAACATCAAGCTCTTGTTATACAAGCTAGTTTCAGGGGCATTGTTTTTACAGGCATAGCTGCGGTGAACTTACTATGACCCACAGAAAATGCTTCAGCAGCCTGGACACACTCACAGAGCAAAAAACAGAGTTGAATCAGCTGCAAAGCAGTTCACATGAGAAACTGTCTGCCAAATGATATTGCCCAATGTGCTTTGTCCATGGGATGGCTTTGCTGGAGGTTGGTTAGCTCAGTTGACTAGGTGGCTAGAGTATGTTGCAGAATGACCTTAATCATACAGGTTCAATCACTATGTTGGCTTATGGAGGCCTACCTTCCAGTGTTGCTCTTGTTTGTGAAGTGACTCACCTTGCTCTATACACAGCCAACTGTCCCCTCCCAACGGAGAGAGGCACACTAAATAATTAGACTACAGCTAATTATTTATTCAAAAAGAATGTCACTTAAAATGTACTGTTCAAAGATGATTAAGGCTATAATTTGTGCTAGGGTGACCGTTGGTGATTGAGTTGAGTAGTCAGCTGAGTTTTAGCATCAAACTAAACGCTGCTGCTGGATGGCATCCAGCTCTTCTGCCCAACTAACGAAGTTTCTGTACTGAAATCAATGTGCTCCTCTTTTTTACAGCAACATTTGGACTCCATGCTCAGACAAATTCTATCAATGGTAAAGATCTCTCACAGGCAATTCATCTGATAATCTTGCTAACTGCCTCTGTTGGAAGGTAAATGTGCTTGGTGACTTTGTTGGAAGTGATTTTTGATTCTAAATCAGAATCTTGTGGATGCTTTTCCAGCTTTTGAGCATCTTATTAAAGGCAGCACTGAGGGTGTACTGCAGTGTCAGAAGTGCCAGCTTTCAGAGACTCAGCATATCTACAGCACTGTTTTGAAGAGTTTTTTTTAGCCAGTGTCCAAGTTGATATTTATTCCTCAACTATCATCCCTAAAACAGATTATCTGGTCATTTAATTGCTGGTTGTGCAAGTATACTGTGCACCAAGGTTGTCGTACTTACTACAACAGTGACCAGACTTCAGAAGCACTTTGCAGTCTGAAATGTACTTTGGGATAGCATCAAAGATGCTATATAATTGCAAGTGCTTCTTTCTTATTCCAAATTAGAATAAGCTTATAAACCCGATAATCGTATAACCATACATTTCTGTTATCATTTTTGTCAGTCTTCTCCACACTCTTTCCAGTAACTCTCTATCATTTTATAACATAACCACCAAAACTGATGTAAAATTCGAAGAGTGGTCAAATCAAACCAGAAGGTTAACCTGAGATGAATGTCTGATGGTGGTCATGACAGCCATGTGTAGATTGAGGTCAAGCTACCTTTTCTTTGCTGTTAGCCATTGGTTCTTGAAGAACAAATGAGGTCTGCCATTTCCATTCCAAGATATCTCTGCAGGAGTTCCTCAGGGTAGTGTTCCAGTCCCAACCATCTTCACCTGCTTCAACAATAACCTCCCCTCTGTCATAAGATCAGAAGTGGGGATGTTCACCAATGATTGCATAATGTTCAGCACCATTCGCGACTCCTCAGATACAGAAGCAGTGCATGCATGAATGCAACAAGATCTGGACAACATCCAGGCTTGGACTGACAAGTGGCAAGTAACATTCGTGCCACACAGATGCCAAGCTGTTGCCATCACCAATAAGAGATGATCTAACCACTCCCCTTGACATTCAATGATGCCGCACACATCACTGAATCCCCAGCTGGGGATTATCATTGACCAGAAACTCAACTGGATTCACTACATAAATACAGTGGTACAAGAGCAGGTCAGAGGCTAGGATTACTGCAACAAGTAACACACCTCCTGACTCCCCAAAACCTGTCCACATCTACAAAGCACCAATCAGAACTGTGATGGAATATTCTCCACTTGCCTGAATGAGTGCAGCCCCAATAACACTCAAGAAGTTTGACACCATCTAGGACAAAGCAGCCCGCTTGACTGGCATAACATCCATAAGCATCCACTCCCTTCACCACCAACATTCTGTAGCAGCAGTGTATACTACCTACAAGATGAACAGCAGAAGTTCACCAAAGATCCTCAGACAGCACCTTCCAAACCCATGGCCATTTCCATCTAGAAGGACAAGGGCAGCAGATATATAGGAATACCACCATCTTCAAGTTACCCTCCAAGCCACTCACAATCCTATCTTGGAAATATATTGCCGCTCCTTCATTGTCACTGGGTCAAAATCCTGAGAATTGCCTCCCTACTGACAGCAGATGAACTGCAGTGGTTCATGAGGCAGCTCACCACCACCTTCTCAAAGGCAACTCAGGACGGGCAATAATGCTAGCCAGTCAGTGCTGCCCACATCCCACAAAATGAATACATTTTAAAAAATATAAATGAACTGTGGCTTGCCACCTAAAGAACATTTATCTTATTGGGAGAGAGTCAACTCTGTCCACTGCAACCTACAGTGGCTCTTCCTTAGCTGGATAATGAACAAAAAGACCTTAACTGATCAGTGTTAAGCATTATGCTTGCAGTCTCCTGAAGGAACACCAGCATCTGACATTGCATTGAGAAAGTTGATTACAGTCACAAAATGGCTCCAGTTGCTCAAAAGCAGCACAGGAACACTTTCTGCGGGCACCCTGATGATTTACTGAGGAAAATCACATGTCTACTTCTTGTATCAATAGGAACAAAGAAACTAAGTGCAGGAATAGACCATTCAGCCTTCAGATCTGCTGTCATTTTGTACAATCATGGCTAATCCTGTACCTCAATGTCATATTCCCACTTGCCCCCCATTATCCTTTGAACCTTTAAAATCATCAGCCAGTTATAAAAACTGTTCCAAAAACGAATTTTGTTTTTGTTACAGAACAATGTTAATGTCTTTCCGGCACTAATGAGGAAAATCCAGGCCAGGAACAGAGGAAGGATTATGAAATGGCTTCAACAAATTGAGCTCATTCACCCTGAACTTGGTGCTATGTTAATTTTGGCTTAAAGTTAAATGTGTTTTTCTTTGCAGATTAGATGTGATGACAAAACAGAACTTCTCATGGTTTTCATGCAGTGGAAATGGGCCGCCTTTACTGGATGACCTTGGATGCCCTCCCAGTGCCTGTGCAAGTAGATTTGATTATGAAGCTTAAGGAACCTAAATGATCTGCAGTTTCATTCTGCACTGCAGGGACATGCCCTTCAAGCTCTCCTACTCTAAAAGGCTGCCAAGCTGCAGTCTCAGTTGAGTGGTGCACTTACTCATGTGCAAATGAGGCTAAAGGCTTTTTGTTAAATTCTTGGGCAGTGGTACATCATGATATGCACCCAAAATCCATAAATAACACTGAGCTTTAAAATAACATTTTGTATTGCTGGCTCAATGAAACAACTATAGTTGCTGAAGCTGCAATTAGCCAAGGGTGTTTCTAATGATAACCTTGTGTTCAGAATTTAACAGAAATTATTTATGAATAAGGAGGGTTCAAAGATTAACTGCTGTAACGAGATTCCATACAATTTTAAAATTCTCATCTTTGTTTTGAAATACCTCCATGGCCTCACTCTATCCTATTTCAGCAACATCCACTAGGTTTACAAGTCCTAGGCGTTATTTCTAGTGGAGTGGAATTGAAAAGTAATGTTAAATCTGCATTGATTAGACCTTAGAATTTTGCATCAATTTTGTGGCCATGTTATTAAAAAGATATAGAGAGGGTATGGAGGAAACTTACAAAAATGTTGTCAGAAATGTATGGTGTTACAATAATCAGATTTATAAGCTTATTATAATTCAGACTGTAGCTTTAAATGTTGGTTAAATTAAGTTGTTGTGTTGGCTAGCTGTTCTGATTATTTGGTTATTTGATTGACAGACATTAAAGGTAGGCTCAGAATGTTTTGCCAAAAATAACCTGCAAGGTATTCACACTTGGAGTCAACAGCAGCAGTCATTACTTGACATGAATAATAAATAGACTTTGAGACACCCAAAGTCCCAGAAGGGTGTTGAAGTTACCAGATCATAAACAATTATGCCATGACTGTCCATTGACTTTAAAACTGAAATTGCATTGGGATTAAGGATAACTGATTAGCATTTCTACCTGGATCCACGATTAATGTTTTTGTTTAGATTAGATTAGATTATCTACAGTGTGGAAATAGGCCCTTCGGCCCAACAAGTCCACAAGAGGAAGGATTATCAGAATGGGAAATATTGCTAGTAGTGGATTTAAGAAGCTCTCTGAAAACTAAGGAACCAGAGATAGTTCCTTAAAGTTATTACTTGACAAAAGGGGACATGGGAACCAATTGGAAGCTGGGAGAAACTGAAGGCTGTTTCTTCAGAGGTCTGTCATTGTGGGGAGAATGTGATGGGTGATAAGTGTTAAATAGGAATGATCCCCCAAATTTAAAATATAATCAACAGTACTTTTCATCACTATTACATTCAACATTTTAAAAATGTGAAATCTTGCTGTGTCAGTCTTTCAGCTAATAACTGGAAGTCAAATCTATTTATAAAAGTTATCAATCTCTGAGTGAGCATATATAAATCAAGAAAGGATTGACAGGTTGGAAAAGCAAAGATTGAGAATTAAGTTAATTGAGGCCAATTAAATTCTGAAATGTTTTGATAGACCGTTAGCTCAGTTGGCTGTACAGCTGGTTTGTGATGCAGTGATGCCAACATTTCTATCTCGGACGACCGACTCAACACGGATGTTTACTATAAACCGACTGACTCCCACAGCTACCTAGATTACACCTCCTCCCACCCTGCCCCCTGTAAAAACGCCATCTCATATTCCCAATTCCTTCGCCTTCGCCACATCTGCTCCCAGGAGGACCAATTCCAATACCAAACAACCCAGATGGCCTCCTTCTTCAAAGACCGCAATTTCCCCTCAGACGTGATCGACGATGCTCTCCACTGCATCTTCTCCACTTCCCGCTCCTCCGCCCTCGAACCCCGCCCCTCCAATCATCACCAGGACAGAACCCCACTGCTCCTCACCTACCACCCCACCAACCTCCAGATACATCATATCATCCTTCATCATTTCCGCCACCTCCAAACATACCCCATCACCACGGATATATTTCTCTCCCCACCCCTATCAGCGTTCCGGAAAGACCACTCCCTCCGCGACTCCCTCGTCAGATCCATACCCCCACCAACCCAACCTCCACTCCCGGCACCTTCCCCTGCAACCGCAAGAAATACAAAACTTGTGCCCACACCTCCTCCCTCACTTCCCTCCAAGGCCCCAAGGGATCCTTCCATATCCATCAGAAATTCACCTGCACCTCCACACATATCACTTACTGCATCCGCTGCACCCGATGTGGCCTCCTATACATTGGGGAGACAGGCCACCTATTTGCGGAACGTTTCAGAGAACACCTCTGGGACACCCGCACCAACCAACCCAACCGCCCCGTGGCTGAACACTTTAACTCCCCCTCCTACTCCGCCAAGGACATGCAGGTCCTTGGCCTCCATCGCCAGACGATGGCAACAGGACGCCTGGAGGAAGAGCACCTCATCTTCCGCCTAGGAACCCTCCAGCCACAAGGAATGAATGCAGATTTCTCCAGCTTTCTCATTTCCCCTGTTCCCACCTTTTCTCAGTCCCAACCCTCAGACTCAGCACCTCCTTCTTGACCTGCAATCTTCTTCCTGACCTCTCTACCCCCACCCCTCTCCAGCCTATTACCCTCACCTTAACCTCCTTCCACCTATCGTATTCCCAACGCCCCTCCCCCAAGTCTGTCCTCCCTACCTTTTATCTTAGCCTGCTTGGCACACCCTCCTCATTCCTGAAGAAGGGCTTATGCCCGAAACATCAATTCTCATGTTCCTTTGATGCTGCCTGATCTGCCGCGCCTTTCCAGCAACACATTTTTAAGCTCAATCCTACATCGGCTGAGTTTACCATGAAGGAGCCTCTTTCTCAACTTCACCCATGTCTAAGGTATGGTGACCCTCAGGTTAATCCAAACCTAGTTGTCTCTCTGTAATGAGTGAGCAGCCCTGTGAACTTGTGGTGGTGCTGGTGTTGGGCTGGGGTGGACAAAGTTAAAAATCACATGACACCAGGTTATAGTCCAACAGGTTTATTTTTAACCTGGTGAGACTATGATTACATTTGTTTAATAGAGGAGAATGTTTCTCTTTGAGGAATAAAGTATTACTAGAGGCTATCAATATATTATAGTCACCAAGAAGTTCAATAGGAATTTCAGAAGAAACATCTTTACCCAAAGAACAGTTTTGAACTAGCCAGCACAAAGACTGTTTGAAGTGACTAGTCAAATCCTTAAAGGAAAACTAAACAGGCATATGAAGGAGAAGGGAATAAAGGGTTACAATAATGATTCAAATGATGAAAGATGAGAGGGCACTCAAGTGGAGCTCAAACACTGACATGGACAGGTTAGAACAAATGTTGTATTTCTGCGATTATGCATCGTATGTAATCCTCTGTCCTTGATTTCTGTGTTCCTCCAATTCTGGCTTTTTGCACATTCTCAAATATCACCATTCCACCGTTGGTAACAAGGCTTTCAGCTGCTAAACTTTGAACACTGGAATTCTCTCAATACACTTTCCCACATCTCTACCTCCCTCAATGCAATTTCGAAATCCGATACTATTTGAACACAAGAGCTCTGGCCCATTGCTCTAACATACAGTAAAACCTTGTGAACCGAGTCTCGCAAAGCCTGACTGAAAAGAGCTCTGATTGCAGAGCTGATTGGATCTTAATGACCTCAGAAGCATTCTGAAATTCAGCACAGCTTCCAGTTTTGAATCAGCTCTTCCTTTTACCTTCCTACTTGTGCTCAATAAGCTTCATTTGCTTTAATTTTGCTAATTTTGTTTGAATTGATGAACTGTTGGAGGACAAGGAGCAGAAACTGGGCCTATTATAAACATTAGTTTGTTTTAATACATTCTTGTGGGCATTACCCATTGGTAGCATAGTGATAATGTTGCCAGAATAATAATCCAAAGATCTGGAAGAATGCTCTGGACTGCACGTTCCAACATTGTGGTTGGGAGAATTTAATAAATATATATTTATAATACCAAGCAAAAATGAGGACTGCAGATGCTGGAAATCAGAGTCTAGCTTAGAGTGGTGCTGGAAAAGCACAGCAGGTCAGGCAGCATCCGAGGAGCAGGAAAATCAACGTTTTGGGTAAAAGCCCTTCATCTGGAATGAAGGCAGGGAGCCTCCGGAGTGGAGAGGTAAGTGAGAGGGGGGTGGGGCTGGGGAGAAGGTAGCAAAGAGTACATTAGGTGGATGGCGATGTGGATGAAGGTGATAGGTCAGAGAGCGCTTTAGGGAACATCTCCTGGACACCTGCACCAATCAATCCCACCGCCCTGTGGCCCAACATTTCAACTCCCCCTCCCACTCTGCCGAGACACGCAGGTCCTGGGCCTCCTCCACTGCCACTCCCTCACCACCCGATGCCTGGAGGAAGAACACCTCATCTTCCGCCTCGGAACTCTTCAACCCCAAGGCATCAATGTGGACTTCACCAGTTTCCTCATTTCCCCTCCCTTACCCCAGTTCCAACCTTACAGCTCATCCTCATGACCTGTCCTACCTGCCAATCGTCTTTCCCACCTATCCGCTCCACCCTCCTCTTTGACCTATCACCTTCATTCGCACCCCCATTCACCATTGTACTCTTTGCTATCTTCTCCCAAGCCCCATCCCCCCTCCCATTTACCTTTCCACCCTAGATCCTCCCTGCTTTCATTCCTGATGAAGGGCCTTTGGCCAAAACGTCGATTTTCCTGCTCCTTGGATGCTGCCTGACCTGCTGTGCTTTTCCAGCACCACTCTAATCTAGACACTATTTATAATACCTGTCTCATTAATAATAACTACTGGATTGTTGTATCATCTGGTTCACCAAGGGAAAAAATCTGCCTTTCTCACCTGTCCTAGCTTCAATGCAACTCTAGATGCATATCAATGTTGTTGAGTCTTAACTGCCCTCTGAAACCACCAGCAAATCATTAACATGTCACAAACTCCTGCAGAAAAAAAACATTGGAGGTACCTTCACCACATGGACTGTAGCAATTCATAAGTGCAGTTCACCACCTTTTTCTCAAGGGTGATTAGAAATGGACAATAAAGCCCATCTTTGCCAGTGATACTAACACCCCAAGAATGAATTAAAAAGATGTGAGCCATTGCAAACCATGTGGTTTGACTTTGTGACAGTGAAGTTACAGTGATGCATTTCCAAGTCAGGATGGTGTATGACTTTGGGTGGAACTTCAGATGGTGAAGTTTTCATGGATCTGCTGTCCTTGTCCTTCTTGATGATGGAAGTCATGATCTTGTAAGTTCCAAAAAAACCTTGATACGTTTCTTGTGGATGCTTCACATATAGGCATATTGCACTGGCGGTGGGGGTAGTTAATTTTTAAGCCAACGGTTGGAGTGTCAGTCAAATAGGTTGCTGTTTCATGGATAGAGTCTGGCTTCTTGAGTGCTGTTGGAGCTACTCTCATGCAAATAAGTGGGGTTCCATCACAGTCCTGAAAAATGCCTTGCAGCTGATGGACAGGATTTGGACAATTAGGTGGTGCATTGCTTACCACAGATTTCCCAGTCTCTGAGCTACACTTGTAGTCACAAAATTTGTGTAATCAAGTTGAGCTTCTAGTCAATGTTGACCTCCATGATGTTGATGTTGATGTTTCTGTAATGAACATGCCATCAAATGTTTTGGGAAGGTGGTTAGACTCTCACTTCTCAGAGATGGGTATTGCCTGGCACTTGCAAGGATTAACTCGTGTCTAAATATTGCCCAGGTCTAGCTGCATATAAACTGTTTCATCATTTCAAAAGTTGCATAAGTAATACTGTGCAATTCTTGGTGATCACTTCTAAAGATGCTTGACAATGTGGCTGATGATGGTCAGGCTGAGGGCACTACCGTGAGGAACTTCAGTGTGACGTCCTATGGTTGAGATGCTTGGCTTTCAACAACCACAACATCCAAGACAATCACTCTTACCACATCTTTGGAATTCACCTCTTCTTCTTGGAACAAGATTGTAATGATATCTGGAAATGAGTAACCAATTCAGAAGCCATATTGAACATCAGTAAACAGCTTGTTGCTGAGTAACTTCTACTTAGTTTTGCCGTTTGTGACATTTCCAAATGCTTTGTTGATGATTGGGCGTAGGTTAATGGAAGGGTAATAAGCCAGATTAGATTTGGTCTGCTTTTTGTGCTGGATTTTCTACATTGTCGGGTCACTGTCGCACCTATCCTAGCTTGGCTACAGGCACAGATAATTCTACAGCACAAGTCATCAGAATTATACTTGAGGGGAAATTGGAACCCTTAGCCTTTGCCCTTTAACTGTTCCTTAATGCCACATGAAATAAATGAAATTGACTATTCATGATTTCAGTGGTGGCCAAGATGGCTCATTGACTCAGCACTTCTGTTTAATGCTGGGGGCAAATAATTCAGTCTTGGCCATTGCAATGATATATCGTGCTACTCCATAATAGAGAATTGGGATTTTTATGAAATGGCTTAGTTATTTAATTATGTGTCATCATTCAGGTCTGATCTGAATCCTACCTCTGCCCACTATGTGCTTATTCTGCTGTTTAGCATGCATATTGTTCCAAATGGTAGTTTTTACCATGTTGGCACCTCATTCTTGGGGGTATACAGTGTTGCTCCTGGTATACTTCTCATTGAATGAAGGGTGGCCCACAGGCTTGATGTTTACTGTGAAGTGAGTGATATGCCAGGCCATAAGGTTGCACACTGCGATTAAATGCAATTCTGCAGCTACTGAGGAAGCCCTCGAAAAATTGGAATCACTGAGTATCAATTCTCTGCTGGTTGGAGGCATACTTGGCAGGTAGGAAGATGGTAATGGTTGTTGAAAGTCAGTCATCCCAGCTCCACGGCATCTCTGCAGGAGTTCATCAGTGTATATCCGAGGCCCAATCATCTTCAACTGCTTCATCAATGACCTTTCCTCCATCATAAGGTCAGAAGTGGGGATGTTCATTGATGATTGCATAATGTTCAGATACTGAAACAGTCCATGTCCAAATGCAACAAGATCTGGATAATATCCAGGCTTGGGCTGACAAGTAACATTTACACCACACAAATGCCAGACAACGACCATCTCCAATATCAGATAACCTAATCACTGTCCCTTGACATCCAACAGTGTTACTGTCACTGAATTCTCCTCTATTAACATCCTTGGGGTTACTATTGACCGGAAACACAACTGGATTTGTCACTTAAACACAGTGGCTACACGAATAGATCAGAGGCTAGGAATACTAAAGTCAGTAACTCACTTCCTGACTCCCCAGAGCAGGTCCGCCATCTACAAGGCACAAGTCAGGAGTGTGATGGAATATTCCCCACTTGCCTGGATGAATGCCACTCGAACAATACTCAAAAAGCTTGACACCACCCAGGACAAAGTAACCCACTTCACTGGCACCACATCCACAAGTATTCACTCCCTCCACCACTGACACTCAGTTGCAGCAGTGTGTACCATTCACAAGATGCATTGCAAAAAGCCACTAAAGATCCTTAGACAGCACCTTCTAAACCCACAATCACTTCCATTGAAAAGGACAAGGGCAGCAGATATATGTCAACACCATCATCTTTTATATGCATGAGCACAGTAATGGACTCTGACCAGCTCACTCGGAGCCAGTCCTTAGAGTAAGGGGACTCTCTGAAACTCCTGTTTATTTATTTATTTACTCTTTTTTTCTTACTGCCTAACTGTGGTAGTGCTTATTTTTTGCCCCAGCATCCATGTTGTGTGTGTGCAGGTGTGAGACACAGTGAAAGACACAAGGTGCACGAATCTTTATTCAGTTTCCACCACCAGGAAGAAAGGAAACACCCGAGTGGCCAGTGACAAGCAGTGCCCTTCACATCAAAGGGCAATGCTGTGTGATCAAACAGTGAAGGGGAGGGCAGGGATTAAATCAAAATAGAGTTGGAGGGGGAAAATAATGCACTCCCCTCCCTGTGGTGCCCACCTCTCCCTGAAAACTCCTGTTTATTTTTTTTTTAACCATCTGCACCACCTCCCACTACATATAGGTGAGCAGCAACCTGCTTCTTTCTCAGTTTTGTAGCAAGCTCTAATGCAATGTGATGCCTTGACCCTGGCACTGACCTGAGCCATCTCAGGGTGAACAGGATGTCTGACAGTCCTGTTCCTTTTTTTAACCCATGTTGTGTGTGTGCAGGTGTGAGACACAGTGAAAGACTCAAGGTGCACAAATCTTTATTCAAATTTCCACCACGAGGAAGAAAGGAAACACCCGAGTGGCCAGTGACAAGCAGTGCCTTTCACATCGAAGGACAATGCTGTGTGATCAAACAGTGAGGGGCAGGGCAGGGCAGGGATTAAATCAAAATAGATTTGGAGGGGGAAATAATGCACTCCACTCCCTGTGGCGCCCACCACTCCCTGAAAACTCTGTTTATTTCTGTCAGTCAGGGCTCCCTGATTGGCCCAGTTTACCAGCTCCAATCAGGAATCTCACATACGAGATCCACCTGTGCATCCTTGTTCCAATCACTATACATCTTTTTCAAAATAGTTTTAAACTCATGTTTAGGCGTCTGGCTGATCAGTCCTATAACTTAATAACTATTGTATCACCATGCCCCATCCATTCTATACTGCAGAATCTGCTGCAGGGGAAGGAATGATGATGGGAAAAGGCCTGTAGGAATGCAATGGGGTATGAAGAGCTGCATTCACCTTTCCTGCTTCTGATCCAAACCTATCTTTAACATCTTCCACTCTCTCACCCCTGAGTCAGCAGGTTGCAGATTTGAGTTCCACTTGAAAAACTTGAATACAGAAATCTAGGCTGTCAATCTGGTTCATTACTGAGAGACAGTATCTACTGTGCTATCCTTTGGATGAGATACTGCACAGGAGTTTTTATCCAGAGCCCTGGCCAGTATATACCTCTCAACATATATCACACAAGATTATCTGGTGATTATTACAGTGCATTTGTAGGACCTTCCTGTGTGCAGATTAACCGCCACATTGCCCGCATTATAACAGTTTGAGGAATACTTAGGTAACATAGTTTTGGGTGGCACAGTGGTTAGCACTGCTGCTTCACAGCGCCAGAGACTTGGGTTCAATTCCTGCCTCACGCGACTGACTGTGTGGAGTTTGCACATTCTCCCCGTGTCTGTGTTGATTTCCTCCCACAGTCCAAAAAATGTGTAGTTTAGGTGAACTGGCCATGCTAAATTGCCCATAGTGTTAGGTGAAGGGGTAAACGTAGGAGAATGGGTTGGGTGCGTTGCGCTTCGGCAGGTCGGTGTGGACTTGTTGGGCCGAAGGACCTGTTTCCACACTGTACGTAATCTAATCATAAACCTCTTTAAGATCTTATGCAAGGCAGTATACAAATTATTACAAACTTTATTTAAAAAATGTGATTTATGAAACTTGCGCCAAGTTCCCTGGTGTTCCATATTTTTACCATATTCTGGATAGGCAGTTTCCCCAGTATTCTTTATTAGTGACTACCTTATAGCTATGGCTACCATGACATCTGTCTATTGATAGAATCACAGAATTGGTACAGTGAAGAAAGAAGCCACTTAGCTCACCCTATCTTCAGCAGCTCCTCAAATGAGCATTGTTACCTAGTGCCAATCTTCTGCTTTTTAGTCCATACCCTTGCAACTATTTCTCTCCAAATAATCATCTGGAGTGCCTCAATTGAACCTGCTTCCACTGCACTTCCACACAGTGCATAGTGTAGCCTAACCACAGGGTAAAATCACATTAGTCCTACATTATCATTGAAGGGACAACTGGCAATGATTTAACCTGAGGGTCACCACACTTCAGGTGAGGGGAGAAGTTGAGAAGAAGTCCTCTGTGGTAACCTCAGCCAGCGCTGGAATTGCATCCATGTACTGCAACCTACCTATTCAGACAACTGGGCTAACTAGTTCCCAGGGTTTCTCATTCCACCAACCATACTTTTAAATTGCTTCTGCACTCGCTCCAATGCGGTCATATCTTTAACGTAGTACCTACAACTGTACATAATATTCCAGCTTAGGTCCGACAATAACTCGATTACATTTTTTTGAAGAAGTGACGAAGTATTGATGAAAGCAAGGCATGCTGTCTATATGGACTTCAGCAAGGTGTTTGACAAGGTTACCACATGGTAGACTGGTTAGCAAAGTTAATTCACATGGAATCTAGGGAGAGCTAGCCATTTGTATATAAATTGGCTTGAAGGAAGGAGACATTGGGTAATGGTGAATTGTGTTTTTTCTAGCCTGTGACCAGTTTTTTTCTAGCCTGCCACAAGGATCAGTGCTGAATCCATTACTTTTTGTCATTTATATAAATAATTTCGATGTGAATATAGGAAGAATGGTCAGTAAGTTTGCAAATTTGAATTAGACTCCCTACATTATAGAAACAGGCCCTTCGGCCCAACAGGTTCACACTGACCCTCCGATGAGTAACCCACCCAAACCCATTCCCCTACCCTATATTTACCTCTGACTAATGCACCTAACTTACATATCCCTGAACACTATGGGCAATTTAGCATGGCCAATTCACCTAAGCTGCACATCTTTGGATTGTGGGAGGAAACCCACGCACGACATGGAGAGAATGTGCAAACTCCACACAGACAGCCACCCAAGTGACCAGGTCGAACCCAGGACCGTGATGCTGTGAGGCAGCAGTGCCAACCACTGAGCCACATTCTAGTGGACAGTGAAGAAGGTTATCTCAGAGAATAATGGAACTTTGATCAGATGGGCCAATGGGCTGAGAAATGGTAGATGGAGTTTAATTTAGACAAATGGGACTATCTTATAGCTATGTTGCATTTCAGTAAGGCAAATCAAGACAGGACTTACGTACTTAATGGTAGGGTCCTAAGTTGTGTTGCCGAACAAAGTGACTTTGAGGTATAGGTTCATAGTTCCTTGAAATTGGAGTTGCAGGTAAACAGGGTATTGAAGAAGGCTGAAAGAACTGTGGATGTCATAAATCAGAAACAAAAACATAGATTTCTGTAAAAGCTCAGCAGGTCTAGCAGTATCTATGGAGAGAAAGTAGAGTTAAAGTTTTGGGTCAAGTGACCGTTCCCCAGTTCTGAGGAAGTTAAATCTGATAACTCTGATTTCTCTCCATAGATGCTGCTAGACCTGCTGAGCTTTTCGAGAGATTTCCCTGCCTAGCACCAGACAATTTAAGACCTTTGACAAACGGTGTAATAAGAACGTGAGGGAAAACTTACTTACACAAGAAACAGGCCCAATCATTGCTTTCAAAATAAGTCTGGATCATTAGTCCATGAGTAAATAAATTACACTACTACGTTGGGAAAGGCGGGAGAGGGAGATCAGTTGAGTTAGTCTTGCGGAGAGCTAGCACAGTCATGACGGGCTGAATGAGCTCTTTCTTTGCTGTGATCATCGATATTGGCATTCAAGGTTTGATTCGAACACATCCTCAATGTTGCAGCGTCACATTCCTTACAGCTTATCGCCCATTACCTTGCCAGCACTACACTACTGACGAAAAAGCCTCCACGCAAGCTGCATAATATCCTGTGACCCACCCACTGGAAACGGGAAGGCTTTGATTGACAGTTCAGGCGGTGCGAATAAATGTGTGTGTGTTTGAATGCTGCTTTACCCTGTGAACTGGCGTGAAGCTGTGGTAAAGCAGGCAGCCTTTCCCCGCGGTGTCTGCCTGTATTTCGTTCAGTTTGCGGCTGCTGTAGTGGAGTGACACCACATAGGCTTTCCCAGTGAGAGAGGCAGAGGCGCTGCCTGCTGATTTACTGGATTCAGATTTATTTTTATTTGTTATTTGTGTGTGTGCATTTGGTTGAATGAGCGATGGCCTCATTCAGTTACCTGTCCACCTTACCCCTACTGGTCTCTCTGCTCCTGGGCAGTCTGCGCTTCTCTGTACAGGAGCAGGAGGACGAGCACAGCAAACACCTTTACACCGCCGAGCTCTTCAACCATGCCGTGCAGACCTCTCCTCACTTCATCATGTTCTTTGCACCTTGGTAAAGTTCGCCATCTATTTTTCTTCTTTTTTTTTTGATCATTATTGATTGCATTCAGTTGCCTGTGGGAGGTGGACGTTTAATGTTCTTTTGTTAATCATTTATTGTATGTAATCGGATTTTTTTTATTGTTGCTTTTTTTCTGGAAATTGAGGAAACAATTATTTTTAGGCGAAAGGGAAGTCACACACTTTCCATTGGGTGGGTTAGTGAAAGTTGAGTGGGAGTTTAAAATGATCAGCCGCAGTTCTCTCAGAAAAAGTTGTGTGTGTGTGTGTGTGTGTGTGGGGGGGGGGGGGGGGCGGGGTTGTGGCGGGGGTGGTGGTGGAAGCATGCGAGAGGGTGGTGTAAGACTATATACGTGTTACTTTATGGAGTGTTCACTTCAGTCAGTATCTGCCCCTGTGTTCCATTGTAGTTCCAACGCGTTGTTTGGGGGATCTGTGTACGTGGCAGCAAATGATGGGAGATTACATTACGTAACAATGTTTTACAAAAACTCATGCTCGGTTTATTCACTGGGGCGAGGTGCTTTTGATAACAAATGCAAAAGGAACTGGTGGTATCATAAACCTTTACATTGCACACAGTCTGTGTTTGCTTAGTTACAAACGTAACTGGGATTTGCTACTCCGTTTCCCCTCCCCTCCCCCCCCCCCCCCATGGAACTTTGACATTCCCTGCACTTCCTTTTCCCGGTACTTCCTTGTTGGAGTTTTCAATGAATGAGACATCTAGCGAAGGCAGCTCCTCGCACTGAGACAGGTGCCTCATGAACTCAAGACCTCGACTTCTTCCTTTCCCTCCAACTTTTAATGTCAACCGGCCCTGTGTCAGATTGGTTGCTGACCCTTTGAAAACTTGGTGCAGACTCAATTTTTGATCAGTCATTTAAATGTATAAGTTTTTCAGGCACAGTTTAATATGAATTGCATCCATGCCAGATTCACAGTGATACATGACTGATTTCACAAAAACGTTGAGTGATTTTTGAAGTAGTTTTTTTCACTTAATTCGTGCTGTGAAATCTGATTTTAAAATGTTGACATTTATCACAGCAAATCCGTTCACCTTCCATTTAGAGTCATAGAGATTTACAGCACGGAAACCAACTCTTTCTTCCACTTGTCCATGCCGACCAGATATTGTAAATTAATCTCGAAGAAAGTGAGGACTGGAGATCAGAGTCAAAAAGTGTGTTGCTGGAAAAGCACTGCCAGTCAGGCAGCAGCCGAGGAGCAGGAGAATTGATGTTTCGGGCATAAGCCCTTCACCCCTCATTCCTGTGCTTTTCCAGCACCACATAAATTAATCTAGTCCCATTTGCCAGCTTTTGGCCCATATCCCTTTAAACCCTTCCTTTTTATGTACTCATCCAGATGCTTTTTAAATGTTGTAATTGTACCAGCCTCCTCCATTTCCTCTGGCAGCTCATTCCATACATGCACCACCCCCGTGTGTGAAAAAGTTGCCCCTTGGGTCCCTTTGAGTCTTTTCCCCTCTCACCTTAAAACAATGCCCTCTAATTTTATACTTCCCTACCTTGGAAAAAGGCCTTGGCTATTCACCCTATCCATGCCCCTCATGATTTTGTAAGCCTCTATAAGGTCACCTTTCAGCCTCCGATGCTCCAGGGAAAATAGTCCCACCCTGTTCGGCCTCAAACCCTCCAACCCTGGCAACATCCTTGTAAACCTTTTCAAGTTTCACAACACCCTTCCTTTAGCAGGTAGACCAGAACTGAATGCAGTATTCCAAAAGTGGCCTAATCAATGTCCTGTACAGCCTCAACATGATCTCCCAACTCTGATGCTCAGGTCACTTGACCAATAAAGGCAAGCATACCAAATGCCTTTTCACTATTCGGTCTACCTATGATGGATTCTGAATAGTTGAAAGGAGCAGATAAACTTTTTCTAAATGGCAGTTAATGTTTGGTCAATTCTCAGCTTTAAAAACTGAAATTGATAGATATCTGTTAATCAAGTTTCAAAGGGACTGGGGAAAAGACAACTATATGGAGTTAGTTAAATGGAGAACAATTTGAAGGGCTACGTGGCATTCTCCGTTCTAATATTCCTGTATCTGCCCTTCTATAACATAATTTTTTAGTGAATTTCTGGCTGACTACTTCTAATAATTGCTAGTTTTGAAATTCAAATGAACTCTAGCTTTCTGAAGTAGATTTATACCATGACGACTGCACCATGGTATGAATTTACATTACTTAAGAAGAACATACAGTTAATAGCAGATCAGTGAATATAGTAAAAATGGGAATACATTGTCTCTAGGACTGGTGATCTGTTTGAATTTAAGTCTACAACTAATACAGAAATTGTTGGGAGCATATTAATAACTTCAGACATATTGTACAAGTGCTCAGTTTTAGGGGTTTATGAACAATGTGAATGCAGCATGTCTACATGTGTGGAAATTCTCAACCACGTGTACAAACATAATTTCTCTTGAAGGATTAATGTCAGAGATGTAACTCATGTCTGTTAATTTTAATGATTAAAATATTAATCACGCAGCATATGATCCCCAGTGTATGTGGAACATTGAAGTTTTAAGTTGCACTATTCATTTTTTTTGAGTCGGAAAATGCATAGTCAACATTCTGACTGAGTTGGACAGCCTGCTGAATCTGGCTGGATAGGGTTGGGGGAGGTGCAGAGTTGGGTCAAACTGAAAGTGAGATGCTGAGAACAGGGTGAGTCTAGGAGAGTGGGCACAAGCAAAGATCAAGGTCTGCCCTGTTTGTTTGAATGTGTTATCAGGGACAGGTAGTACACTGAGGAGCCAACTGGGGAAATAGGATCTTGTATAATTTTTTTATGAACGTGAGATATGATCTGCTATTGGTTACTAGCACAGATAAATGAGACCTTGTGGGAATTTTCCATACACACCTAATTAACATTAGTAAGTTTATGATTGGAATCTGTAGTTTAAATATTTTTTTTGTACATCAGGAAGCAAAACCAAATTGGCCCCAACCTCTAAGCTGCTGTAAAATGATGTTTTGCCTCCTTTTAGATTTTTCAACTTTCTTTACTTATATAAGTAATCAGCAGTTACTGCTGATTTGAATCTCAACGATTGACCTGTATTGCTCCCTGCATTCCATCTGACATTTCCATTGGGTTTTGGTTATACCAGATCCTTCTTAACTACAGACAGTTTATGCACCTTTTTTGAGGAAAGGAATATGGTTGCGTGCATACAGTGCATCTGATTAATTGGATCTTTAGTAGGTTAAAAGTTTTTGACTTGCTTCAGGGGTGGGGAAGATTTTAACTTTGCAATAGTGTAAATGGTCCAGGGATTGCCAGCCTCGTTAACATCACTCTCCAGATTTATTTTGAATTAAAATGAAATTTTAAATGTGTAAAAAGTACAGGCTGAATTTTTATTAAGTAGTTCCTGATGAAGGGCTTATGCCCGAAATGTCGAATTTCCTGTTCCTTGGATGCTGCCTGACCTGCTGCGCTTTAACCAGCAACACATTTTCAGCTCTGAATTTTTATTAAGCCTTTTACAAGTGAAAATGATGGTTTTAAAGTCTTTGTGAAAGATGTCATTGTCTATGGAAGATAGAGCCCTCTTAAAATTAGTATGTACTTACTTACATGATCATTATGGAAAAGTATATTGGAGCACTAACTTGGGACACACGGGATGGCAAGGCACAGGTTTGCATCTCTGGTCCTTTGCAATTGCAGACGGAGTTGAGGTTTTGCCATGGAATGGCTGTAAACCCAACATCGTCCTTTAGATATACCCTGTTGAGCTGATAGGGAAGATTCACTTCAGGCTGGAGCACAGTGGGAGACCTCAACATCAGTGCACGTGAAATCTTACGGCTTTTAGATGACGAAACCTCCTGCTGATTACCGTCTTCTACCCTCCCTCAGCTGATGAATCAGTATTCACCCTGTTAAACACTACTTGGAGAAAACACTGAGGTGCATTTTTGACTCCATGCCTATCACAGAGAGTGACTTGATACCACCACTTCTGACTGCTCTTACTGAGTCTGGAAGAACATACCTGCTGGATTAGGACTGTGGCAGGCAGAGAAAGAATCAACATGAGCGGAAAATCTCTGTCGTTGCAACCAACAGTCTACTTATCACAAGTGCAAATGGCAACGATGGTATTGATAGGAGTGACCAGTGGACAGTCTGTGTGGAGATCAACTTCCTTATTCACAATGACAATGACTTGTTGAATTGCGCGGCATTACTGCCACGCTAAGTGGGATAGATTAGGACAGATCTAACATCTCAATTGTAATATTTATCATACGGGTTGTCAGCAGGGAATTGAGTTCAACCTCATGGCTCAGCCCATATCTTTCACTATTTTCATCCAGCCAAGGGAACAAGCCTGATTCAATAAAGAGTGCAGGAGAACATGCCAAGAGCAGCACATAAAATTAGTTGTCACTCTGTTGAAGCGATAGCACAGGACTACATGCAGCTAAACAGTAGAAATAACACAGCTACGTGATACAATAACTGATAGGTTAGATCAAAGCTCCTAATTCTACCACATCTAGTCATAAATGACCATAGTCAAATTAAGCAACCAGCTTGTAGAGGAGGCTCTGAGAGTCCTCGTTTGTAAGATGCATCTTTGTAGCTGGTGCACACTGATGCTACTGAACATGGAGGGAGTAAATGTTTGTGGATGTGGTGCCAATCAAGCAGACTGCTTTGTTCTGAATGGTGCCAAGCTTCTTGACTCACTAGGAGGTGAGTTATTCACTGCAGGATTCCTAGCCTTTGACCTGCTGTTGTAGTCACAGGGATATAAATATGGCTGATCTCATTTACATTCTGTCAATATTAATCCCAAGATGTTGAACATGAGGTTTCGGTGATGATGATGCCATTAAATGTCAAGGGCAGAGATTCCTTAAAACTCTTAGACAGCACCTTCCGAATCCACAACTATCATCTAGAAGGACAAGGGCAGCAGGTACATGGGACTCTGCCACCTGCAAGTTCCTTTCCAAGTCATTCACCATCCAGACTTGCAAATAAGAAAATACCGCACCTTCAGTGTCTGAGTGAAAATCCTGGAGCTCCCTCCTTTAGTGGCATTGTGATGGTACCCTATGCCAAATGGGTTGCAGTAAATACAGAAAGCAGCTCACCAGCACCTTCTCACAAAGGTAACTAGGGATGGCAAATATATGCTGGCACAGCCACTGATTCCCACGTTCCCTGAGTGAACAGGAAAAAGCACCTAGCACATGTGGAAATGCCATGACTGCATACACAGCCATTTCCAGCCAGATTTGTTGTGTCAATGGCCTATCACTGTCATCTCCTGAGATTCCTATCTTTGTAGATATCGCACATCAGGAACGTTTATTCCCATTGGGTCTCTGGGAATGACTGAATACTTGATGCAGTCAGGCTGAACCAGGAAGAAATTCTGTAAAATTTCTTTCTGTAGTTCTGTTTCTTCATATTCATGGTGAATGAGAAAAAAGGTATAATAATTTAGAAAAGCTTCTGTACAGGTGACTTAAGTTCTGGATTCTAATCAATTTTAATGCTATTCACTCTACACTTTTTAAAAAAATTAAATATGCTGTCTAATCTGAACAGGTGTGGGCATTGTCAGAGACTTCAGTCAACATGGAATGAACTAGGGGACAAATATAACAACATGGAAAACACGCCAGCCAATGTAGCTAAAGTTGACTGCACCAAAGATACACAGACCTGTTCAGATCAAGGAGTCCGTGGATATCCTACGTAAGTGGGGTGTTTTGAAAAGGTGATCTTTCAGTCAATGTTTTTTTTAAACATCATACTTGTCTGGAAACGCTGAGTCACCCGTAAGTGATTGCCGATCGTCAGTACTGTCTGAAGATGTTGGCGATATGAGATTTATTCGTTTTGGGGGCTTGATTTTGACTTGAAGGGGTGATGGAACAATCTTGTATGACGTTCTGGGGAGTTTAATTTTATTCTATTCAGTAAGTGTTGGATAATATGGAGTGCATGATTACCCATCTTTATTCCTGCATTTGGTTCCCAACACCCAAATTTGTAGAAATAATAAAACCAAATGATCCAACTCCTAAAATGTGATCTTGAGTACATTAGTGCAATGTTTTCTACAAGTATTTATTCATCGTACTGTCGGTAAATTTGGGGAGATGGCATTCACTGTAATTTGGAAGTGTATTTTAATAATAATATTTCCATTATTGGGGTGGGGATTTGGTGATGTCATTAGACTAGCAATCCAGAGCCCCAGGCTGCTGCTCAGGGGACATGAGTTCAAATCCCATCATGGCAGATGTAGAAACCTGAATTCAATAAAATATCTGGATTTGAAAGCTAGTCCAACGCTGACCATGTAACTGCTGTCAATTGTTGTAAATCTGCCACCTTCACCTGGTCTGGCCTACATGGGTCTGTAGAGCCACAACAATATGGTTGACTGTTAATTGCCCTTAGGACCTTATACCCATCTTATGAATAAATATAATAAAAGGTGCTTTTTTATGGCGATAGTGAGCTCCAACTAACTAAAGCCTACCACATCCATCAATGCTTTAAAAAAAAGTTGCTTGATCACTTAATTTTTTTTGTGCTTCTAATCTAGCAAAATGCTTTCAGAAAAAAAGTTAATTTATTTTTAATTATACAGCATTTTGAACCTAATATTAGATCTATAATCTGATTGCTGTGTGAACCAATAGTCTCCTTTTCTGATTTTCCTTTTTAGACTGAAGTTGTTCAGACCCGACCAGGAAGCAGTGAAATATCAGGGACCCCGAGACCTGCAGTCACTAGAGACGTGGATGCTTCAGACCCTTAATGCTGAACCTGCTGTAAGTTTTAAAAAGTCACTGTAATCTCAAACTCTGGAGTGTTTTAGAACCAAGACTGTCGCTGAGAAATCTAAGTAGCAATTTATGTTTCATGTTTGTTCCTGGTCATTTTGTCGTCAAGTGGTTGCATGGCTTTTTTTTAAGTAAAACTTGTATACTGACAAACTTCCAGCTGTGTTCACAACCTACTTTCACCAAGCAAGCTGTTCTTTGCACCATAAATAATAACTTCCTTAGGTGATTCTGCAGAGAAATGCATAAAAATTATAAATGAAATTCACAGCAGATTTGCATTGATATGTAAACATAATATGTGCAAAGGTAACTCCGCCTGATGTTTTCATTCATTTTCTATTCATACTTCATTTATAGTGAGAGTAGGTTGCAATGATTATCCTGAAAAATTTAAGGAAAAACACACATGGACATTACAGTGGTGAAAGACCAATGTGTAGAGTAGGCCTTATGGGCTGACAGTCCTATTCCAAGAGGTACATATTGGAATTGGTGGCTTTTGAATACTGCAAAGAGACTTTCAATTATGAACAGAAAAATGTCATCATGGCCACACAATATCTGTAGACAGAGAGAGAGATTTAACGTTATGGGTTTATGACCTTGCATCAGAATTGAGGAAAATGAGAGATTTGACGGTATGTGAAAAAGGAGAGTGGAAAGAAGAACAAAAGGGAAAAGCTGTATTAGTGTGGAGGGCAAAGCAGATTGAATGACAAAATATTGCATATCAGAAAAAGTCACACAACGCTAATGGGACAAGTTTAGAAACGAGATGTGCCTAGATGAATGAAAGAAGAGCAGCCATCTGAATGCATTAAGAAGGAGACATGAAAAGCAAAACCAACAGAAGGACTTGAAACAAAATGGTGTAAAGGTTATGATCTAAACTGGTTATATTCAGTGTTGCGTTCCAAAGTTGAAAGTGGAGGTGTGGTTGCTTGAGCTTGTGTGGAGCTTCAGTGGAACAACGTGGCAAGCCAAGGACAGAAAGGTCAGGTTGGGGATAACCGAGATTTGAAATGACAGCTGAAACTCAGGGTTACACTTGCAGTTCAAACTGAGGGATTCAGTACAACGGCCACCCAGTCTGTTTTCTCTTACCAATGTAGAGAAGATTTTGTACTGTCTATTGTCGTATTTTTAGTTTTAGTTTTGCCACTACCACAGAATAACTCTATTGTAATCTCTTCAAACTATTTAATTATATACATGTAAATATGCGGAAAATATTTGGTGGTTTAGTGTAACTGCTGCGATCTCGGTTCCAACAAATATAGTCAATTCCAATCTGAAAATTGTGTGAAATGCTGTTTTCTTTAAATATTAATTTAGATTTTCCCCATACTAATAGCCAGAACAAATACTAGTCTCGTTGGAATAATACTAGTCTCCTCGTTTATAAGTTATCATTTAGACAGAGATTGGTGGTGATTTGGCATCAGCTGAATAACATTTCCAAAAAACTAAGAACAGGAAGAAAACAAAACTGTTTCTCTCTTCTACTTGATTTCTTCTTTTCTACTTTATACAATTTTATTTGAACTGTCTCATTGTTTTTTATGCCCCACTGTGACTTCTGTTTAGTCTTTCTACTTAAAAAAAAATCTTCCAAACATTTCATGGAGAAGGGGATGCCAGTAGATTAACACACCAGAAATGGTGTGTGTTTTCAAAATGGCAATCGGAATGTTTGGAGAACAGAAAATGCTTGTGCTGTCAGAGTCCTTTGAGAATTTGTTTTTTATAAAATAAATAAAAAGATCATTCATAATTTATAATGACGCAGAGGATTTTAAAAAAGAGAGCTATTGATTTTTGCATCCACGCAAATGAACAAATGTGGATGTCTTCAGCTTGTTTTCCCTATTCTTTTTTTTCCCACCAACTTTAAAGAAAATGGTGAATACTGTGATTTTTCCATTATGCATGTGAGAATTAAATCATTGAGATATTGATGCCGTCAGGATAGACCATAAGAATTCACAGTAAAAAGAGAGCATTAGGTTTCTATTCACGAATTACACTCTATTCAGGTCTGATTCCTGTGGCCTGGACTCTGAAGTTCAAATTATGTTGTTTAGAGGTTATTATTCAAATCCCCTTCACACATGGGACACTTTTTTTTTGTCCAGCTTAGTTGCTACTTTTCCCATCCATCCAGACCTGCACAATTAAATGCATTTCCATAGCGATACGCTTTTTTTTTAATTTAAAAAAATCTGTAACAGGATGAACTCGAGTTTGCACTTAGAAAATAATATTGTAAATTAATTAGGGTTTCCCCATATTGTGTGCTGGTGTGATTTTGTGTATTTGATTGAACTTGACATTGGAGGTTTGCTGGGTACATAGTGAAGTTTGACTGTATAGTAATATTGTAGTGATTTGATACTGTAGCTGGTCAAGTCTCGATATCAGTTCCTTATTTTCAGAAGCTGCATAAGAGCAGTAGATAGGAAGGGACTATTGTTCTGATGGTCATTTGCATGGCTGTGGGAGAAAAATGCAAATGTATCAATTATCCTTTTAAGGTCATATTGAGTGAACACAGGAATTGCAATGGAGGCATTTGAATAACAGAGTTTTAGTTTTGCATTGACGGCTGTTGTTGTGCCCAACTTTGGTTTTTACTGTATTAAAATAGCCTTCAGAAATCGTAGAATAGAAAGGTTGTAAACATTTAGTGTGGACAGGTATTTGTCTGTCAGTGATGACTCCAGTGTTGAATAACTCATTGGCATTCCCTGTATAGGCACTTGGTATAAGTAGCTGCTTGGGTTAGATACTGTTTGGAATATAGGAACAGAAGAGATTTTCGCAAATCTATGCCTCAACCCCATTGACTGTCCATTTAATCTCTCATAGTTTTAACGTATAAAAATCTATACATCTCTGTTTTGAAATATTTGATTGTTCTTTCATCCACAAAGTTTGGTGGTGGCAAGTTCCAGATTTTTAACTGCATCTAACGTAAAAAATTCCTCCCTGAGTTTTCTGCTAGATAGTCTAACTCTAATTTTAAGATACTGCCTTTTCATCCTGGATTTCCTATTGATGTCCTTCATCTGTCAGATACAAACTCAACCTGCTGGGCTCTGTAAAATGCAAGCCAAGTTTATCCTCATAATTTTCATTTGATATCTGTTTGTAACTGTACCCCAGCAAGAGTTGTCATCTTCATTATAAGAAATGCCAAAATTGGCCTTGTTATTTGCATTGGTCATACAAGTATTGGTTGTTTTAAAATTTTATCTGTTGTAATGGGAAGTTTTCTGATGCTTTTTTACATGCAATACAGATTAATCCTCCCAAAGCTAAACAATGTTTTAAAGAGATGTCTTATTGTAACTATTCTTTCAAATTTTCAATCCTGTGGAATTACACCCTGTGGTTTTCTGCCCAATTGTTTTAAAGGCTACACAATTATAGGATGGAACAGAAGAACACCTTCTGAACCAGATGCCACTGGTTCAGTTTCAATGCTACATGTGACATGGAGAATGATAAGTGATGTCCTCTGATCTGTCATGTCCACATAATGTCTTTAGATAGTTCAGCTTGACTCCATACCCAAAATCAGAAGAAGAATATTAAACAATTTTGGAGGCTGGTCACTTTTATACAGTTGGAAATACGATTGCTGTTTGTTGGACATTGCTATACACAAAAAGCTGTGTGAAAATAACCAGCTAACCTCTTCTAGTTATATAAAACAAGCAACTGTGGATGCTGAAGCTCTGAAACAAAAACAGAATTGCTGAAGAAACTCCTCTGTGGAGAGAAAACAGAGTTAACAATTTGACTCCAGCAACCCTTCTTCAGAGCTGACCCTTCTTCCAGTTATGTTGATTTAATGGATTTCAAAAAAAAATTCTTCACTAGACCCCTGGGATTTTTTATGCACTCTAAAGGGGCAAAAGGAGTGATTATTTAATGTCTACAAAATCTGAGTGCCGTATGCTCTTAATACTGACAAATATGTCAGCTGAGATGATTGCATTCCCCTTTCTGCCTTAGATATGAGAGTTTTACAGTAGGATTAGGGTTAATATTTGAAGAGTTTGATTTGATACCTGAAATTATAACCTCTATTATTTTGAAATGCCTTCAGCCAGTTGCCCAAACTTGTTCACAGTGTAGCAAAGCTGGAAAGAGATGGGCTGTGATCACTTTGAAGCCTATGCCAATGTATTACTCGCTGAATATTTGCATGGGTTCTATTTTTAAAAAGGGGTAACTGCTGGAGGATTTGCTGCTGAAGTAATTGACTTTGGACTTGTAACCACTAGCATAAGTATTTAAAGGTATGAAAGCCCTGAAGAGGAACACCTGTGGAATCCCCAAGGCTATAGTGTTTTCACTAGGAGGTTAGCAAGGCATGGACTTGGGATTGTAAGAATGCTTTATGTCATACACCAACTATAAAAGGTGGCTTGAATCATAATAGATTTTTATCCATTTAAGCGCTCACTGCTCGTGAACAACATTTTGAGTCATGTAGTTATAGTGAGACACATTTACCCAAGGCTTAATTGACACAATGTAAGGCAAAAGATTCAGTCTCTCTCGTATGCCATTCAAACGCACAGGTTTATAATCGGTTTGCCCCCCCCCCCCCCCCTCCTTTCCAGGAGTATTCTGCTAATCACTGAAATGAACTTATTGATACATAAACATTTAAAAGTGATCTCTTTTTTTCACTAAGGTCACATTTCTGGATCTGATCTATCAATTTTCTCTCGCTTCCCAACCCTGTCACCCTTGAGGAATTGGTGTCTGCTGCGTTTTGTGGGAGCTGGATTTGTAAATTGGCCAAGCTTGAGGTGCAGCACTGGGCTTGACAATGAGTTACTGCTATTGAGAATCAGATTTGTTCCTTTTTGTTGTATAAAGTTTTCATTTTTGCCTGTTGGCTACTAAATCTTCATCCTCACAAAAGGGATATATGATATTACCTCCTGTAGCTGGAGGTCATTAAGTACAGTACATGAAAATGAATGGAGATGGCTGCCTACCAGTCTTTCTGCAGGAAGGGAAGAAGTATTTTGATCAAAGTATTAAGGAGGTAATGTGGCCAATTATAGGAATGTGTTGTCCCATGTGGCAAAGATGTTTTTCCTTTGGGGAAATATCCTTATTGGTAAATATGTACTTGGAATATCCTTTATTTTTTCCTCTATAACTGAGAAATTAAATCTTTTTTTTAAAACCTTGTTACTTCCTTTTGATAGCAAAGCGAATCTGAGCAGGAACCTCCCACGGCTCCAGAAGCCAAGCAGGGCTTGTATGAACTGTCAGCTGATAACTTCAAGCTTCACACTGCACAAGGTATGTTTACCCCAGGTTCAATATCTGGTTGGTTATTTGGTGTTTTTAGATCCGTATGTACTGGAACTTCAGCCATGGTGTTTTAAACAGTATTAGAATTCCATAGAAAACTTCATCTCGTGGACAAAAGCAAAACAAGGTGGATGCATGAATTTGAAATAAAAACAAAATGCTCAATAGATGTAACAGCACCTATGAAGAGAGAAGCACAGTTAACATTTCAAGTCAAATATGACTTGTGTTCAGAACTGTTCTGTCCTGATGAAGTCCTACTTGACCCTGTTTTTGTCCTTGGGGAAAATTTAAATTTGATTGATAAATATTTTCTCAATTGACTATGATCTTGAAACTACTGCATTGCTGCAAAAATCCATGTGCTTCATAGATGTCCTTTTGGGAAGGAAATCAGCTGTCCTTACCTGGTCTGACGTGAGTCCAGACCCATGATAATGGGTAGTCTTGAGTCAACCACATTGAAATGACTAGGCAAGCCATTCAGTTGTATCAAAATGGTCACAGAAAAGCTAAAAAAGAACTTAACAGCACTGTGGGTGTGTGTCTATGCCTCATGGACTGCAGTGGTTCAAGAAGGCAGCTCACTACTAACCTTTCACAGGCAGTTATGGATGGTAACAAATGATACACTTGCCAGCAATGCTGTCATCCCAATAATGATAAAAATACTATAATAAATGAATACGGCATGTGTTTTACAAATGTAAAGGCTGGAGTTTTAGTTCCTCTTTTTTTTTTAAAAGGAAGTGGCTTTTTGTTTTGTTTTTGCACCTGTAGTGATAATTTAAAAATGTGGCTTTCCTTTTTAACAATGTTAGGGCCATCACAGGAAGAGAGTTTGCAGTTATTAGTTTCATTAACTTAATGGTAACATCAAACTGCTTGCTACATTTATAACCTTTTGTAAAGCTAACCACTGCAATTGAGAGTATTATCCATTGACAAACTTGATAAAATCATGATCGATTGAATTGTGCTGATGGTTTGAAGGAGTATGGGAATATATGATTCCTCCTCTTTGAAGTTTGTCTGTCTAATACAAGGGAATCTGGTGAAAGTCAGGCTAATTCCTCTTGTACTTTGTTGAGTCACATGAAAGTATTTGGATCAAGAAGCTTCTGACCTGTCAATTAGTACAGAAATGCTGATGATAGACAGCCATCAGCTCACGCACGATCTGTCAAAGGAGCTGGTGAAAATAAAGAGAAGATTTAATTTCTGGTAAGATTGCCTTTGTTGGTAGCACTTGTCTGTTGGGAGTAGTCATCCTTTCCTGAATTTTTGGGAATAATGTGTAGACTTTTCTGTGTAGCCTCCCTTTATTTTCCAAAACATTTCTGTAACGTGGTATTTAAAATATCTTTGAACAGGTTTTCATTTTATAAAATTCTTTGCTCCGTGGTGTGGACACTGCAAAGCTCTGGCTCCAACATGGGAACAACTGGCAACAATGTTTGAGCATTCCGACAATGTGAAAATTGCCAAGGTGAGAACATCAAAGATAACAGGAAATATTCGAGCTGGAAGTGTTTTAAAGAGCTTGCTTCACTAGTGGAGTGAGTGATACTGTATACTGTAGATCCCCAGGATTTGACATAGCTGCTCGGCTCTTGGTAAGCATGTGTTACCGGGACAATTTGTTTTCCACCTCCTTGAATACTAGAATGTCATTTAACAAAATTATTGAGATCTAGAAATAGATGGGATGAGGGAGAGAAATATCCATGATGATCTGCTGTGTTCAATACTGGTTGCAAACTTTACCTCAGGAGCTGTGAGTATTGGAAGAAATCCCTGACTTGCAACAACATTTGAGTGGGGACTTTTTTATTTTAAACTCTTGCCACTGATTTGTGGAATATTTAATAAGAGCTTTGTTATACCATTGTGGTTGGCAAAATCCTGCAATGCTGAAAAGGTGGTGTGATTGATTACTAAATCTTGATTTGCACTCAGCATAATACCTGTTCTAGAAGCTAAACATCACACAATGCCAGGTTATAGTCCAGCAGCTAGCTGCCTGAAGATGGAGCAATGCTTCGAAAGCTTGTACTTCCAAATAAACCCGTTGGACTATAACCTGGTGTTGTATGATTTTTAACTTTGTCCACCTTATTGGACAAAGCTGCACCATTGCTTGGTTCGAGAATTGCACCGCCTCTGATCGTAAGACATTACAACGAATAGTGAGGACAGCTGAGAAGATCATTCAGGGGTCTCTCCCCTCCATTACAGACATGTACACCACACCCTGCATCCAAAAGGCTAAAAGCATTGTGGAAGAAACAATACACCCCTCACTCAAACTCTTCTCTCTCCTGCCATCTGGCAGAAGATACCAGAGCATTCTGTCTCTCATGGCCAGACTGTGTGACAGTTTCTTCCCCCAAGCCATCAAGCTCCTTAACTTTTTACGATCGGACTTTTTTTTGTTTCATTTGAAATTCTTTTCACAACTCTAATTGCTGCTAGAACAACGTCTATTAATTATCATTCTTTTATTACATTGTAATTTGTGTGTTTTGCACTTTCTGCACACTTTATGCTGGCCTTTTATATGATTGTGTAGTTTGTGCTATCCATATAGCACCTTTTGGTCTGGAGAAACGTTGTCTCGTTTTTACTGTATCAGTTGTATATGGTAGGAATGCCAAAAAATCTACTCTACTCTATACCCAGTCTAATACCGGCACCTCCACATCATTTTCAGAACAGAACTGTCTGTGATTTAGTTAATCGGGTTGCCCAGAGTGTTAGAGCAGAGTTAACTGTATACAGAAAACATTGTTTTAACCAACACCTTATGAGGGCGGCATGGTGGCACAGTGGTTAGCACTGCTGTCTCATAGCGCCAATTCCCACCTCAGGCAACTGTTTGTGTGGAGTTTGCATATTCTCCTTGTGTCTGCGTGGGTTTCCTCCGGGTGTTCCAGTTTCCTTCCACAGTCCAAAAAAGTGCAGGTTAGGTGAATTGGCCATGCTAAATTGCCCGTAGTGTTAGGTGAAGGGGTAAATGTAGAGGTCTGGGTGAGTTGCTCTTCGGAGGGTCGGTGTGGACTTGTTGGGCCGAAGGGCCTGTTTCCACACTGTAAGTAAGCTAATCTAAACTGGCATTCCTGATAAACCAAAAAAATTATATACCTCAAACACTGCGAAAGTTACTGTATCATTCTATACAGTTATCATAGCTTTTGTAACCTGTTTACCTCAATGGTAAATATACTGGTTGTTCAATCAAATAGCTGTATGAAATAACAACGGTTGACTAAATTTTGAGTCAATTACTCTAAATATCGTGGTCTACTATGATGTCCAAGTAGTTGAGGATCTGATGAGAAGGCTCTGCCCATAAGTTTTTCATTTAAGGCAAAGTTTCATTTTTATTTAAATAAAGTATAACAGTAATGTGCAAACTCCCTGCATTATTTAATCCAAGATGGCGGATGGGAAAAATTTCTGGCTGTAACAGCTGCTCCTTTTTGTTTTTTGAGGTATTTTATGTGTTGGAGGTGATTTCCTTGAATTCCAGGAACAGCAATTACTGTTTTATATGCTGTTGCATTGTTTTGGAACTTTGGGAAAAAAAATCAAAACAACAGCACTTTTAAAAGAGTGGAACAGTCAAAGGAAGCACATGGTGAGGTCAGTGCAGGAGAGAGAGCGAAAGAAATCCACACTGTTAACTGACACAGCAGTGAATCTGCACAGTTACTGCCTTTGCTGTTTGCGTTGGAGGCTGAGGGGGTGACCTTATAGAGGTTTATAAAAAAAGATGAGAGGCATGGATAGGGTAAATAGACAAGGACTTTTCCATGGGTTGGGGGAGTCCAGAACTAAAGGGTATAGGTTTAGGGTGAGAGGGGAAAGGTATAAAAGAGACCTAAGGGGCAACATTTTTATGCAGTGGGTAGTACATGTATGGAATGAGCTGCCAGAGGAAGTGGTAGAGGCTGGTACAATTGCAACATTTAAAACGCATCTGGATGGGTTTACGAATAGGAAGGGTTTGGAGGGATATGAGCCAGGTGCGAACAGGTGGGACTAGATTAGGTTGGGATATCTGGTTGGCATGGACAAGTTGGACGGCACAGTGGCAAGCACTGCTGCCTCACAGCGTCAGAGGCCTGGGTTCAATTCCCGCCTCAGGCGACTGACCGTGTGGAGTTTGCACGTTCTCCCTGTGTCTGCGTGGGTTCCCTCCGGGTGCTCCGGTTTCCTCCCACAGTCCAAAGATGTGCGGGTCAGGTGAATGGGCCATGCTAAATTGTCCGTAGTGTTAGATAAGGGGCAAATGTCGGGGTATGGGTGGGTTGCGCTTCGGCGGGTCGGTGTGGACTTGTTGGGCCGAAGGGCCTGTTTCCACACTGTAAGTAATCTAATCTAAAATCTAATCTAATCTAATCTAATCAAAGGGTCTGTTTCTGTGTTGTACATCTCTAGGACATTACATTTCTACTACTTTGTGTGTGCTTTTACATTAATTATGCGGACATCTTGACTATCTGGAATATTTGATCCTGGTCCCATAGAGCTGGAAAATAAAACTTTTGCTCTACTACAAATTTGATTGTGAAAATCATAGTGATTTAATATCTGCACATTATTTTGGAGATTCTTTTCTCTCAATGTCCTGAAAAGGCACATGAGGCTAAAGGGCTTTTACCTTCTTCCAGGAGTTGTCACTAGACCATAGTGGTCTGGACAGTCAAGGATTGCAGCTTCATGCCAGGATTGATAATGGTGAGAGGCAAGTGCCTTCTCAGGAAATTTCTTGGGTCTGAGGTAGAATGGGACACCCTTTACAATCCATAACTGGCTCCTGCATTGAACAGTGTGACTGGGTGAAAAGGATTGCAATATGTGCTCTTAAGAATGTTGCTTAAATATATTTTGGAACCATAAACTAGACCATTGGTCCAGCCCACAGACTGCTTGACCTTCTGCTCCAATATTCTTGCTGAAAGGACTTGCATATCAAAATTTCAAGAAGTTTTTAATAAAGGAAGCTCACTGGCTAATTTGTGTGCAATAAATCATCAGAATTAGCTTTGAGATGTCAAATGTTCTGAAAATGCTTTCACATTCTGACTGCAGCCTTTCCTTTTAATACTAAATGTCTTGCAATCTAATTCCAGGTTGATTGCACCGCTCACCAGCAGCTGTGCTCTCAGAACCAAGTGCGTGGATACCCAACTCTCCTGTGGTTCCAGGATGGGGAAAAGGCTAGTATCGTTTTTACTTTAAATCATGTTTGCTGAATTTCTCGTCCTCTTCCTCCTCCTCTGTTGGTCCAATATTGTACTCTTTTTTTCATGTACTTGGAATAAATTTGAAATTTCGCTAAGCTGTAGGAATTATGATGGTTTGAGGATTTAGACATTAGTCAGGTTTATAGTGTGCAGAATTGGTAGCCAAAGCCTGAGAAAACCTGTCTGCAGTGATGTGAACAGATTTCAATCTTCTAGATGGAATCTGTTCCTCACTCCAGCAAGAACTATGAATCAAAATGTGTCGGCACAAATGAGTATAATGATGAAAGGACAGTCTTGTAGCAGTGACAGTCCCTACCTTTTAGATCAGAAGGCCCAGATTCAAGACCCACCTACCCGGAGACGTGTCATAAGATGTCCAGACAGCTTGCTTAGAATAACTAGAGGAAAAGGAATTGCACGGGGAAAAGTGGGGCTCCTTTTTGGATGTGACAGTCTCTTTTTGGATATTCTACTCTTTGTACTACACTGTTCTGAAAAGTGGGAAATGTAGCTTTGAACTGTAACATCTCTCTCTAAATGTTCAAATTAATTCCATATTGTCCCCTTTTCAGGTTGATCAATACAAGGGAAAGAGGGATCTGGACTCTTTGAAGGAATATGTTGATTCCCAGTTAAAGGCAGCTGATTCTGCTGAAGAAGATCAGGAAACTGATGAAGATTCTGAGGAAGAGGATCAATCTGAAGAAGAAGAGGAGGAGGAGGAGAAGGAACTGGTATTTAAGATATTTAAAATGGTTTCAGGTGGTGGGGAAGTGGAATTTTTGATAAGGGATAGCATTACTGCAGTACTTCGGGAGGATATGCCTGGGAATACATCCAGGGAAGTTACTTTGGGTGGAACTGAGAAATAAGAAAGGGATGATCACCTTATTGGGATCGTATTATAGAACGCCCCTGCGCAACACCCCCCCCCCCCCCCCCCCCCCCCACGCGCGCGTATACACACACACACACGCGCGCACACAGTCAGTAGGAAATCGAGAGTTCCTGTTAAGAATAATATGGTGGTTATGGTCGGGGATTTTAACTTTCCAAACATGGACTGGGACTGCCATAGTGTTAAGGGTTTAGATGAAGAGGAATTTGTTAAATGTGTACAAGAAAATGTTCTGATTCAATATGTGGATGTACCTACTGTTGGGAAATAAGGCTGGCCAGGTGACTGAGGTGTCAGTGGGGAAGCACTTTGGGGCCATTGACCATAATTCTATTACTGTTAAACTAGTGATGGAAAAGGTTAGACCAGATCAAAAAGTTGAAATTCTAAATTGGAGGAAGGTTAATTTTAATGGTATCAGGCAAGAATTTTCAAAAGCTGATTGGGGGCAGATGTTCATAGGTAAAGGGATTGCTGGAAAGTGGGAAGCCTTCAGAAGTGAGATAACAAGAGTCCAAAGACAGTATACTCCTGTTATGGTGAAAGGAAAGGCTGGTAGGTATAGGGAATGCTGGATGACTAAAGAACTTGAAGTTTTGGTTAAAGAAAAGAAGGAAGGATATGTCAGGTATAGACAGGAGAGATCCGGTGAATCTTTAGAATATAAAGGGCAGAAGTATACTTAAGAGTCAAATCAGGAGGGCAAAAAGAGGACATTAGATTTGGCATATAGGGTTAAGGAGAATCCAAGGGGTTGTTATAAGTACATTAAGGACAAGAGGGTAACTCGGCGGCGAGGGGGAAGTAGGGCCTTTCAAAGATCAGCAAGGCAGCCTTTGTGTGGAACTGCAGGGCATGGGGGAAATACTAAACAAGTAATTTGCATCAATGTTTACTGTGGAGAAAGATATGGAAGTTATAGAATGTGGGGAAATAGATAGTGACATCTTGAAAAATGTCCACATTACAGAGGAGGAGATGCTGGATGTCATGAAATGCATAAAAGTAGTTAAATCTACTGATCAGGTGTACCCTAGAACTGTGGAAAGCTAGGGAAGTGATTCCTGGGCCCTTTGCTGAGGTATTTGTGTCATGGATAGTCACAGGTGAGGTGCCAGAAGATTGGGGGTTCTCTTACGTGGTGCCACTATTTAAGAAAGGGGGTAAGGATAAGCCAGGGAACTACAGTGAGCCTGACTACCGTGGTGGGCAAGTTATTGGAGTGAATCCTGAGGGACAGGATGTACATGTATTTGGAAAGGCAAGGACTGATTCGGGATGGTCAACATGGCTTTGTGCTTGGGAAGTCATGTCTCTCAAACTTTAAAGAAGTAACAAAGAGAATTAATGAGGGCAAAGCAATGGACATGATCTATAAGGACTTCAGTAAGGCGTTCGACAATATTCCTTATGGGACACTGGTTAGCAAGGTTAGATCTCATGGAATACAGGGAGAACTAGCCATTCGGATACAGAACTGGTTTGAAGGTAGAGGACATGGTGGTGGTGGTGGTGGAGGGTTGTCTTTCAGACTGGAGGCCTATGACCAATGGAGTGCCACAAGGAGCAGTGTTGGGTCCACTACTTTTCGTCATTTATATAAATGATTTGGATGTGAGCATAACAGGTATATTAAGTTTGCAGATGACCCCAAAATTGGAGGTATAGTGGACAGCGAAGAAGGTTACCTTAGATTACAACAGGATCTTGATCAGATGGAAATGTATTGCTGGTTAAAGCACAGCAGGTCAGGCAGCATCCAAGGAACAGGAAATTTGACATTTCGGGCAAAAGCCCTTGATCAGATGGGCCAATGGGCTGAGAAGTGGCAGATGGAGTTTAATTCAGATAAATGCGAGGTGCTGCATTTTGGGAAAGGAAATCTTAGCAGGACTTAGCACGTAATCGTCAGGTCTTAGGGAGTGTTGCTGAACAAAGAGACCTTGGAGTGCATTTTCATCATTCCTCGAAAGTGGAATCGCAGGTAGATAGGATAGTGAAGAAGGCGTTTGGTATGCTTTCCTTTATCGGTCAGAGTATTGAGTACAGGAGTTGGGAGGTCATGTTGTGGCTGTACAGGACATTGGTTAGGCCACTGTTGGAATATTGCGTGCAAATCTGGTCTCCTTCCTATCAGAAGGATGTTGTGAAACTTGAAAGGGTTCAGAAAAGATTTACAAGGATGTTGCCAGAGTTGGAGGATTTGAGCTATAGGAAGAGGCTGAACAGGCTGGGGCTGTTTTCCCTGGAGCTTTGGAGGCTGAGGGGTGATCTTGTAAAGGTTTACGAAATTATGAGGGGCATGGATAGGGTAAATAGGCAAAGTATTTTCCTTGGGGCCGGGGAGTCCAGAACTAGAGGACATAGGTTTAGGGTGAGAGGGGAAAGATATAAAAGAGACCTACGGGGCAACGTTTTCACGCAGAGGGTGGTGCGTGTATGGAATGAGCTGCCAGAGGAAGTGGTGGAGGCTGGTACAGTTACAGCATTTTAAAGGCATCTGGATGGGTATATGAGTAGGAATGGTTGAGAGAGATATGGGCCAAGGCAAATGGGACTAGATTAGGTTGGGATATCTGGTTGGCGTGGACGAGTTGGACTGAAGGGTCTGTTTCTGTGCTGTACATCTGACTCTGTGGTATAGAAATGTATTTTTAATTGGTTTTTGCTCTGAAGTTAGGGGATCTGAGTTCTTCAGTACTGATCTATTCAGTCACTTAACAATGTTTTATCAGTCTAAGCTGCTGACTAAGCTGTATAAGCATTTGTACCTAGATTCAGAACAAAGTTGATACCTATCTTTATTTAATCTAGTTGGGTTCATTTTTGGTTGGAGAAAGTTTGCAGATTTAGGTTGACTGATGGTATTCATGAATAAGTATTGAATTATTGTGTTCATGCGACAATAGCTTTTCAAAGAAAAAGCTTTGAACTTCATTGTAAGATATCTCTGGCTCAAATCACTTGCCTGGTCTATATCTGTAGTTAATCGATTTGCATTTCTTCCATCGAGTAGAATTAGAAGCAATCTTGTGAAAACAGTAAATAAACTGCATTAGAGAAATAAGACGCATGAAGGTTGGGTGGAACAGCCTCAAAGACTAGATATCAGGAAGTGCTTTTTAAAGATTTCTTATGTAAATATTTTATTCCTTTGGGGATTTTTTTTCTGTGAAAAAGACTTTACATACATAATGTAAAAATGAGCCATCTCGCTTCACAGTGGGAGGGGAAACTACAGGCTATCTTTGTGGATGAAAATGATGAATTGTGAAGGTTTCTCAACCCACCATCTGGTCCAGCCTCAGTTATGCCACTGCCGACCTTTAATGGGAAGGAACAGAAGAGACTTAAATCTTCTTTAACCTTAATGTCATGCTATCTATGTTTTACATTCAAACTAACTAGTTCTTTTTATTTCCCTCATTTATTGCAGTACAGTGTGCTCATCCTGACTGAAAGTGATTTTGAGCAGACCATAGCCACAGGGCTGACATTTGTGAAGTTTTTTGCACCCTGGTAAGTAATGTGTTCATTTAGCAGTTATTAGTGAAGGGAACGTAGGCTGGGTCAAAAGGATCAAACAGGTTAAGTTTATTCAGAGTTCGAATCAGTGTGTGGGCGAGGACCCACTCTTGTTATGTTTCATAGCAGCTGTAGGGAATACCTTTTCACTGTGGTAGGTGAAAAGGAGCCAAAATTAAATGTTGTTGATGCTGTCCCACTGAAGAGAAATCTGATGAGAACGTGTGGTGTGATGTTATGAAAATGCTCTGTGAATCGTGGGAGAGGGACGCTACACTGGCTGTGGCTTCTCCCTTAGAAAATGTCTCACATTTGTAAAGGATTGTTCTCTGAAAGATGAAAGTGTAACCAAGCTGAGGAAGTACACTCTAATGCCAGGGTTCCAGTTGCTGCTTATTTTCCTGCCACAGTAGAAGAGGGTTAAAAGGAAGATCTCAAGTGAACAACTGATAATCTTTAGTGCTTGGTTTTCACTATTGAGCAAGGAAATGATGTATGTTTTGACGAAAGAGGTTAGATCTCATGGAATACAGGGAGAATTAGCCAACATACAAGACATTGGTTCGGCTGCATTTAGAATACTATGTACAGTTCTGGTCGCCACATTACCAAAAGGATGTGGACGCTTTGGAGAGTGTGCAGAGAAGGTTTACGAGGATGTTGCCTGGTATGGAAGATGCTAACTATGAAGGGAGGTTGAGTAGGTTAGGTTTATTTTCATTAGAAAAAAGGAGATTGAGGGGAGACCTGATTGAGATTTACAAAATCATGAAGGGTATAGACAGGGTGGATCGAGACAAGCTTTTTCCCCAGGGTGAAGGATTCAAGAACAAAGTCACGCTTTCAAGGTGAGAGGTGGAAAGTTTTAAGGGGGATACACGTGGCAAGTACTTCACACAGAGGGTGGTGGGCATTTAGAACGCGTTGCCAGCAGAGGTGGTAGAAGCAGACATGGTAAATTCATTTAAGATGCATCTGGACAAATGCATGAGTAGGTGGGGAGCAGAGGGATACAGATTCTTAGGAATTGACCAATAGGATTAGACAGTACATTTGGATCAGCTCAGGCTTGAAGGGCCGAAGGGCCTCTTCCTCTGCCCTAAAGCTTCTTTGTTCTTGGTTCTTTTCTTTGTTCTTTTTTGTTCTATTTGGATATAGAACTGGCTTGAAGGTGGGGAACACTGCTTAAACTATTCAATCTACCCTTTGTGCATTCTAACATATGGCACTAAATTTGCTCAGCTTGGAATGGCAAGGAGCTGAGAAGAAGTTGTTGGAATTCCTAACTGGAGACCTTTAGCCTTCAGACATGCAATTTAGGAGCAGCGGTAAGTCTTCCTGGGCCCCAGAGTTTGTTCCACCATGAAATAAATTCTTGGTTGATTTGATTGCCCCATTCCTGCCTACCTCTGATAACCTTTCAACCCCATGCTTATCAAGAATCTATCTATCGGTTTCTTAAAAATCTGTTAATCACTCTACTTCCATTAGCCTTTGGGGAAGAAAGTTGCAAAGACATGCGATCTGCTGTGAAGCAGTGAAGGGAATGTGGGGGGAATTCCTAATCTGTTTTGAAAGGGCAACCCCATTTGTTTTAAAACCATGATGCTCAGTTCTAGATTCTCCTACCTTGTCAAAATCATTCTTATACATCTAGTGGATAAAAGCCTAGCCAATCTGATCATCCCCATTTCAGCTTTTGGTCTAGTAAACCTTCTCTGAACCATTGCCAATGCATTTATATCCATCCTTAAATGGAGGAAACCAATATTACATATAATGGTCCAAATGTGCGCTCACCAATGCACTGTAAAATTGGAGCATTGCCCCCTAATTTGTATTAAATTCACTTATAATAAACAATAACATTCTACGAGATTTCCTGATTAATTGCTGTATCTGCATACTATGTTTTGTGATTTGTGTGCTAGCATTCTGTATCTGAGACCTGCATCCCCTCATGATTTAATTTGTATGCTTCTTAATTATTCTTCCTGCTGAAAACATTTCACGTTTTCCCACATCATACTTCATTTGACTGGTCTTTGCCCACTCATATAACCTATCTATATCATTTTTGTAGCCTCCTTCTGCCTTTTTAACTTACTTTCATACCTACCTTTTGTGTTATTATTATTATCATCATCATCATCATCATCATCCTTATGAAGAGAAAAAGATTTGATGACTAAGAACATATGAAATCAAGGCAGAGGTAGACCATTTGGACTCTCAGGCCTGCTCTGGCATTCACTAACATCACTGATCTGTTTGTTTCAATCTACCCCCACTAACCTTGGATTCTGGTTTGGTGGGGAATTAATTGCCTGCTGCCTTAAAGATATTCAGTGATCTCACTTCCACCACCTTCTGAGGCAGACCTTTCCAAAGTTGCATACAGTTCTCAGGAAAACAAACATTTCACTTGTCCTCAAAGTCAACTCTCAATTTTAAAACAGTCCCCCTAGTTTAGATTAGATTCCCTACAGCATGGAAACAGGCCCTTCGGCCCAACCAGTCCACACCGTTCCTCCAAAGAGTAACCCATTTCCCTCTGACTAATGCACCTAACACTATGGGCAATTTAGCATGGCCAATTCACCTCAGCTGCACAGCTTTGGACTGAGAGGAAACCCACACAGACACGAGGAGAATGTGCAAACTCCACACAGTTGCCTGACCTTGGGACCCTGGCGCTGTGAGGCAGCAGTGCTGGTCACCGTGCCTCCACTTAACCACAAAAGGAGACATCCTTCCCATGTCCATCTTCTGAAGACCACTCCTATTTCAGTCGAATCACCCCTCATGCTTCTAAACTTCACATCCTGTACAGTCTATCTTATTGGGATCATATTATAGACACACACACACACACCCCACCTTCCCTACTGTGGGATCCACTTCTGTCTTTGAGCCAGAAAATCTCCACCTGGAACTGCTCAGTCAATCCAGCACTCCATGGTTGAGTGCACTCCCTTGGCAGGCAGTTCAGTATTGGCAGGAGCTGTGTGCAAGTTGGACTGTGAGGGTGACAGGAGAATCAGTCGTACACTGGCAATGAGATGTGCTGCAAAGATTAATAAAACTTTTCATTACACACCACTATTTTCAGTTGACAAGTTTTTAACCAAACTTCTGACACTGTTACTTTAGGCAGACAGTGAGGGAACATAATGTTACGCTTACCTTTTATAGTTACTTTGGCCAACCTGTTCTTTATAATTAGCAATATAAAAAAAAATGCCAAATAATTTCTTGAATGTAGGCTGTTAGGCACAGCAAGTTTCTCTCTTTATCATTCCTCTGACTCATGGAGAGAATGGTACAGTTTTTGTTCAAAAATTTTCTATTAGGTCCTGTAAATAACCAGCTCACAAACAGAAATTGCTGGTGAGACTCAACAGGTCTGGTGGCATCTGTGGAGACAAAACTGAGCCAAAAGTTTTTGAATCCAGTGACTTTTCATCAAAAGATGCATAACCAGTTCAGATGTTAAAACGATTAAAGCAAGATGGGAGATTGGAGTCACATATTTAAGCTAAAAGTACTCTGACAGCAGAAAAATGCACTGTGCATGACATAAATACACAGAAGCTTGCTGTTCAGTGGTACTTTCTGGGTTTCAAGTGAAATGATGCCAGATCTCAGTCTCTTGTTTGAAAAAGGTCCAATAACTCTTCCACATGCACTTAATTGTATCCTTGGAGCTGATATAGATCATCTTATGAAGAACCATGAACAGAGTCCGAAGATCCTGCTGGAAGCTCCTGCAATGTCCTGCAAACACTGACTGACTAGCCAGTTAATTTCCTTTCACTGGTAATTACTGGGGGAGCACTGATGCCTCAGACACTAGTGGAGTGCCATTCTGTTGAGCTACCAGGATATTGTCAATATTTGCCTTGACGGGTAGAATTTTACAAAGATGTTGCAGTCCCCCACAACTGCAGAGTCACAGACTTGATTTGCAAGCTTCGGTGTAATTGCGAGACTTGAGAAACATTGATTCTCAATGATATGGCCTAGCAATCTCTCAGCAGAAGCCCCATATACTATTGCAATTTACCTCGTAGTGATTACAAATGGTGCTTATGGGAAAGTAAGAGGTGTGGGAGACCATGATTGCACACCAGCTGCTAATCTCAATGGCATTGGCATCAGTTTTCTGAGCAGCCTATGTATTTCATAAATGATGCTCAATCGTATTGAGCGAGAATTTGGCCCCCAAATACTGTGTGCCCTCAAGTAAAAGTTGACCCCCTATTTTGGCCAGAAAATCTGGAATTTTCCACATCTCGTATTGAAGTTGACCTTAGTTCTTCTTTGATAACAGATCAACATTTGTGAGGTAACGTATTATCTTGTACATAAATATTACCATGAGGAAATGAATTTTTTTCATAAAATTCACCAATTTGGTACAAAGGTTTAAGACACATCCGGTCAGAGTCCTGTGACAATTTCCCCTTGTGTGTAGCTCAGCTGAGCCCCATTCCCATATGGCACTTGTGGAGTGCAGTCATAAGGATGAGATTTTGAACTTTAAACCAACTAAAGACGGTGCACCATTAAATTACTGTAATTTCCTTTTCTTACCCTTTTATTCATTTAGAGATCAAGCAGGCTTCTGCTAATGATAGTGTTTTGGACTGTAGGATGAATTTCTGCCCTTAAAGTATCCATGTAATAGTCCTCCCATAAATTTAAAAGTAGTTTAAAAAATTAGACTTTTGCATCTGTATATACAAAAAATGTTGACCAAATGATAACAAAGTCTCTGAATAAAGGGGTTTTCTGCAGAAGCAGCCGGACAGTTAAATCTTCTCCAGAGTGCAATGCAGCATCTTGACCAGTGAGACAAATAACTGAGTTCCAGCATTTTGATCATCATCAACACCTCTACATTTTTTTCAGTGCACATTTTCACAAGGGTTCCCTGGTAAGATAATTTCTCACAGATCAGAGAATTCAATACGATCCTTGAAGTAACGTTTTTGCATTTGTTAGGATTTCTCTTCTCCTGTGGGTGAACTCTTTCTTTCGGAAAAAGATGTTGCAGGTGCCTTGGAGCAGTGTCAATACTTTCAGGGCCCTCCAAACCTGCTCACTAATTCACAGCAAAAGCTAAGCACTTGGCAGAAGGTTCATACTTCAACACTAAGTACTGTACCCATAAGCCCCACACACGATTTGTATCAACAGGTGTGGCCATTGTAAGAGTTTGGCACCGACCTGGGAGGAACTTGCCAAGCAGGAGTTTCCTGGTTTAAGTGATATCAAAATCGCAGAAGTGGACTGTACGCAACAGCGCACCATCTGCAATCAGTTCTCGGTGAGTACAAAACAATTACCCAGAGATGTTGAAAACTAGTAAATGGTGGAAAAATGTGAAAGGAAAGTTTTCCATGTAGCTCAAAGCAGCAACGTTGAAATCAGAGTTTTGGAAAACATTACAAGCTTTATTTGATTTTGAGATACATTAGCAAATGCTGTAAAATACAAGCTAGTCAAGGCTAACTTTCATACACTGGTTGAGGATACTGTTCAGTGCCATGAAGACTATCCATCAGTAAGACCTGCTCACTGATAGTCTATTGCATATAAAACATCAGGTCTAGTACAGGCTGCCATTGAATTGTTAATTGCTACTCATAAGTAGGGAGTGAATCAATGCTTTTTGGTTTGAAACTATATGGACAATATTATAAGTTGACAGCCCTCTTCCCGGTCATCTTCCTCCTTGTGAAAGTTTTGGTTCCAGGAGTGAGAAACCTCAGATGTGAAGTTGGATTGAAGTTCGGACTATTTTCCTGAGAGAAGATAGAGGAAATTTGATAGACACATTCAAAAATCATGAGGGGCCTGTACAGAATTCACTATTCCTACTCATGAATGGATCATGAATATTTAAAGTAAATGACAAAATAAGCAAAATGACAAAGACTTTTCTCATGCAGTGAATGGGTAAGGTGTGAAATGCACTGGCTAAGAGTCTTGGAAACAAGTCCAACTGATGCATTCAGAAAGGAATTAGCCTTAACTAAAAAGAGAGAATGAGTAGTTACAATGGAAAGGCAGGAGAATGTTGTATTGCCCATTTGGGGAGTTAGTGCAGAGAGGGCTTTTAAAAACTAGAATATATCCATCTAGAACCCAAAACATCCCTGAAAAATAACTTGTTTGCAAGCTGTCTTAGTGCTTTGCCTCTGTCAGGGAGGTCTTGTTCTATAATTATTTATTAAGCCAATAGAGACACTTACTTTTGTGCCAATTTGTTAGTGTTGTACTGTTGGTTATGGTGGTGTTCAAGGTGGAAACTGTTTAAGTGGACAGGAGAAAGTTATTTTGGTGAAAGTGCAGTAGTTCTGGGTAACATTGGGATATCAGTTAATTCTCCAGATATTATACACTACTCAGTTTCTAATATTTAAAGAAAAGATCACAGAAACGTCTGTTTAATCATAAATCCTATAAGAGCATCTTACTAAATAAAGGGTAGTGATACCTCAGTCAGCCTGTGCTCCATGCTATCTTGACAATTACTATAAAATCTGATGAAGCAAAAGAGAACCAGCTTCATTTTATGTAGTCAAGCAAACATTTTTAATTCAACACGAAATTGGGGGCCTTAAATTATTCACTATTTTTTCCTTTCTCGAATATCATTTTGCCTGCTTGAAATGAGCAGGGTACTAGTGAAAGAGATAATCAAGAAGGCAGTTACTGTTTTCACTTTCTTTCTGAAGTATCAACCACGCTAGGATATAGTTTCAGCAGCATTGCTCACACTCGAGTCAAAGTGGCATTTGTGTGAATCGTGACAATAGATGTTATCTAGTTCTGATCACAAAGGGTCTCCATTTCCAGTATGCGTTCCTAGATTGAAGTTGTAAACGAGGATTCCTTTGCTTATGAACATAACTACCAAGAGATAATCTGAGATGCACTGGGAGTTAAGACAAAGACTATGTTCTTGGCAGCAGATGCCATAATGTCAGTGTCAGTTTGTACGTTTTATGATTGATCTAAGACAGCTGTAGGGCCAGGAGGAAGCTATTTAGGCCCAGGGAAATGGTTTAGCTCAGTTGGCTGGATTGTTGATTTTACAGAGCAATGTGACTGCCAACAGCATGGGTTCTATTCCCTTCACTGGTTTGATGTTACCATGAAGGACACTGCTACTTAACCTCCTCCCTCCGGTGGCCCTCAGGTTAAATCACCACCAGTTACTTCGCTCTAATGAGAGAGCGGCCCATATGGTCTGTAAGACTATGGTGACAACATTTAGGCCCATATGTGTTTTACCAGTGAGATCATGGCTGGTCTTGATCTTGAATCAATTGCCTTTTGAGAAAGGCAGCCCTAGTTTTCTGCCCTATCTTCTACAAAGATTTGTTTCCTTATTTTATTTCAAAAAGACTGGTTTGTAATAGATCTGGTTTTTAAGCTATTCATTTTCCTGAGCCATAAGATGAAAATGGATAATCTAATTAGAGCCTTAACAACACTTGCCTCTTCCCCAGCACCATAAATTCTTAAATTGAGTGTTAGGGCCCTCCATTAAGTTGAATTAAATACTTGTGGGTCAAAAAACTGTCTTAACTCAATACTAAAATATGTTCAATGACTTAGCTTTCATTGAACTTCTCTTCTACAGACAGCAAGGATTAATGAGCTTGTTAAATACAAGTGATTAGGACTGGAGTATGAAATAAAAAATATCAAATTCTAATTTGCCTTAGATTAGGGTATCACCGATTACAGAGGAACCTTGATTATCCGAATTTTGGATTATCCAGCAAGATTGAAAGGGTCCCGATGCTTGGCTAAACTGTGTTATCCACCATTCAGTTATCCGAAATATTCCTCTCTCCTGTGTTCCTCAGCTAATCGAGGTTCCTCTGTAGATAGTGAAAGTCTTAAATGTTCCAAATGTGGTTCCCAACAATGTTGTTGTCATCTATGATTTGGGGAAATGGTTAAAAACTAAAAATATAGTGGAAAAAATTCTCAATGGCGTAGCAGGTTAAAAAGAAAGTCAAAGGTTGAAAAAGCAAAAGTGATTGCACGATGGCTATAAGCAAGACAACAAATTGGTAAGGTACATCTCACCAGGTTACAGGTACTGGGATGTAGTTTTTAATTCCAGATACTTAAATTTCACAGATTAGATCATATCAGGGATATGACGCTTCAGTCCTGCTGAGAAATTGGGAAATAGCATTATATTCCATACAATTAAATTCAACAATAAATTGAAGGGAAATAGAACACACACTCAAATAGCAGTGGCTCATTTATAGAAATAGGTAATAAGGCAATAATAATTTAGGATCAGAACAAGATGAGAAGCAAACATTGAATGCATCGCAACTGACAACAACTAATTCAAGCATGCCACTTGTAGAGAAAATAGACAGTTAGAAAATAACACAAGTATTGTACAGGCAGTAGGCACCAGTAGTTTCCTATTGTTTTAAAGCATAGGATAGAGTTTAACATTCATGGTTTATACATCTACTACTCTATAGCTTGATTTCCACTCAAGGTCTTCAGCCCATTTAGAGACTGTCTCTGTCTCTGTCTGATTTTAATTTCACATTCGGCCCAGGATTCTGATCACTTAGTGCATCAATTGAACAAAAATCAGAGTCTGTTTACAAATTTTTAATTGACCGATGAGACAAGGGATACATTTAATGTGGGGGTGGTAAGATTGTAGATTAGAAATACCCTTTTTGTGTAAACATACACCATTTGCAGAGGATGAGTGTGTTAGTCTACCATGACTCTGTACCTCTAGCACTTGACTTCCTCCTCCCCCAGGCCAGCCCAGTAATCTCATGGCTGAGTAAACAGTTGAGCGGAAGGTAAAATTGATGAAGGTACCCCCTGATATTCTCTCAGATCAGAAGCCAGTCTAATGGAACTTTCTTCTAATATCTAGTATTATTTTTAATCAGTACACTTTATTAAAGGGTAAGACTTCAAACTTTCAAGATTTCCTTCCCCAGAAAATAGATCGACTAGAAGGTTATTTTTCCTCCTCTAGTTGGGTTTGTGGCCTTAAAAGGATTGAGTTAAAAGTTTAAATGGGCAAAAGAGAGCTGACCTGATGTCACAGATACAATTGCACATGTGCAAGTGGTTCCCAGTGGTGTATTTGTATTGGGTACAGGCACTCTTATTGTGGGTAGATGTATAAAAGGGAAAAAGAAAACTAAAGTGTGTTTTTATTTTAAGGTCCGTGGTTATCCAACATTGCTGCTGTTCCGTGGTGGACAGCAGCAAAGTGAATACAATGGAGCGAGAGATTTGGAAGCTCTTCACAACTACATCCTACAGCAAGCCAGGGACGAACTGTAAAACATGTCCTTTTTGTCCAGCCACCACCTCGTGTCACTGTTTACAAGTTTGTGTTTTTTTGATGTGTAAACTTCTTCATGGTCATCAACGTATTCCATAAAGGTTATTGCCAACTTACCAGCCTTCTAGATGAAGAAGTTGACTTCGCTTTCATCATATAGTGGTGCCTTCTAAGTATGTGGTAGTGAGTGGTGAGATCTTGCTTGTTTATCACCCCTATTAGCCATCTTTTAAAACTCAAATGGATGTGATTCATGTGTTGTTATCAGACAATCACCGGCTATCAAGTGTACCTGGTTAATAATTACAGTACTGTGGGGAGAAAACTAAACACGAATACCTCAGTGCATCTTCAAGCCACATTCATCTGCACAAGTTAATAAGAAGGAAGCCAAGCCAGTTTATAATGAGTGATTGATAACATTTGTAGAGTGTGAAAGACTGAGACAACACATACTGGTGTAAAAAAACAAGAGTATGGGCAGTATCCATGTAGGGATTGTTTTTCCCCTCAAAAAGCAACAGCAATTAAATCCCTTGTGAACAAAACTGGGTAAATGTGGCAGTTATCACATAATATGGTAACATGCTATATCCCCCTTTTGAGCTTTAATTTATGTGGTAAATAGTTCCAGAAACACACTGCTTTTTATTGAATTTATTTTAAAAGAACTGGACACTAGAGAAGTGAATGAGAGCGCAAAACTTAGCATAAAATGAAAAGTTAAAGTTGAAGAATTTCAAATTTAATGAATGCATCAAACATGCCAAAGGCATTCAAGCTGGTTGCCATTGGCAAGGTAATTCTTGGAAAAAAATAATGAGTGTAGCCCCAAGATGCCAAACTGTATATTGTGTGAGCAAACTGCACAAAAAAAACCCACGACTTTAACATCATTTATTGTTAGCATGTATGTATGGAGAATGAATTGTTCTTTAAGAGAGGCAAGGGAGCAGTAAGTGTGTGTGTGGTTGGCACTTAGATTTTTGTATAAAAAGAATCATTAAACAAATGTGGGATTATGTCAATAGTTTACACTACTTGGCAATTTCTAATAAACATTTCTTAAAAATGATTGTCCAGAGTGCGTTTCATAAAAGTAATGTGCATGGTGTGCCTGAACCAGGGGCTGTGATGAAGTGGTCTTGCAGCTTTTCATAATGCTCAAATTTGAAACTGTAAAACTGTAACTGAAGTGTCTCCAGAATCTCTCACCTGGTCTTCTACCATCTTAAAGCCTAGTGGCTGCTAGCATCATCATTACAGCCCCTAGTTAAAAACACAGTTACCATAAAAACCCCAAAACAAATAAATTACATTTCTTATGAAAACTTTGTACAAAATATATTACAAAAGCCTTTTTAAGTAGAAACTTTTTAAAAAAATTGTAAACATTATTTACAGAGGTATTGCTCCAGGATGTATATCACTATGCACTCAGGATATAGTTACTCTCCAGTAGTTTCAGGTCAAGATGAACTTTCTTGTCCTTTTAATGACAGCCACATGCTCTGACCACCATGTTCCTGTATTTTTTCAATATAACGTTTGAGCTGTCATCGAAGAAGAGGACTGAAATTGCGTTCAGCTTAGTGGGAGCACAGCAGGGCTTGGGAATGTAGTCTGGGTTCATGAGGTGGACCTATCGTCAAAGAAATTCAAAATGTTCAGATAGGTATGTGGTCAGATACATCCTGTAATATATTTATCTACTTTTGTCAAACTCTAGCAGCTGATGTGCGCTTTTCAATGCATTGTTTCACACACAATGTTGTTGCAAATTCTGCATCTAGGCTGCTAAAGTAAAAAAGATACTCTTCAACGTACTCGACATTGGGAGGAATCTTGCCATCTTTCAAAGGTCAGTCCACAATCGTTAGGAATTTTAACTACTGTTGCAGATGCAATTCAGGTGCCTGTTTTGAGAACCAAAGGCTCACCAAGTAGTGTTATCACTGGATACAAGCACTGACTTGACAAACAAATGACACTGCGTGGCATAAGATAGGAAGAGAGACTTCCTAGGAAATACAGGACTATTTTTCCTGGTACATCAGAGGTTAAGGGGTGACCTTATAAAAGGTTCATAAAATCATGAGGGACATGGATAGGGTAAATAGGTGAATAGCCAAAGCCGTTTTGGAGTCCAAAACTAGAAGGCATAGGTTGTAGGCAAAGCTAAAGATATAAAAAAGGGACCTAAGGGGCAACCACTTCACACAGGTGGTGGTACGTGTATGGAATGAGCTGCCAGAGGTGGAGTCTGGTATAATTACAACATTTAAAAGGCATCTCCATGATTACATGAATAGGAAGAGTTTAGAGGGATATGGGTCAAATACTGTCAAATGGGACTGGATTAATTTAGAATATGGTTGGCATGGCTGAATTGGACTGAATGCTCTGTTTCTGTGCTGTAAAAGTCTATGACTAGAAGCAAATCCAGAAATACAGCTAATCGGTTTCCAGAGGAATTGGGATTGATTGTTTTAGTAGGAATTATAACTTCTGATAACCCTAAACCATGTTTGTGGCCATGGATTGGGAGAGCTATTAGGATGACTAGGGAATCCAGAATTTATTTAGTAAGGTCATTCTGTTCATTGAAGTGGCTTGTATTCTCTCATCAGAGGGGAAACCTCATTTTATTGCAGTACAGGTAGACAACCTATATTCGAAATCTGAAAAGCTCAATTCCGAAGGCTTTTTCGTGAAGGTTTTTTCTCATTAACAAGCTTGTTTGGCTTTCAAGCAGATAACCCAAGTTGACACCCTCTCGATGCAGGTCACTCAGCTCCGACATTGGGCGGGGGGGGGGGGGGGGGGGGCGGTGTGACAGCGGCGTGACTCAGCACTGGCAGGCCTCAATTCTGTCTCTGGGCCCAATTTACTCAGTGATTCTCCTCTGGTAAGATTTTTTTTTATAAAAAAAATTGATTCACCAAACAGTCACTTCTTCTGAAATTCAAAAAATCCTGAATTCCGAAAACTAGCTGGTCCCGAGCATTTCGGATAGAGGATTGTGCATCTGTACTAACCACCATTTAAATTTCTCAGCATTTACTTTGTAGTTGATATTTCCTGTCTTTCTGGAATCTCTCCTCAAAGTAGTTGTTCTAGTCTTTTTAAAAAGTAAATATTAGATTTTTTTTAAACAATCCATATCTCATTAATCACCAAAACATTAAAAACATTATAGCCCCATCTTTATTCATCTATTGTTTATTTTTACTTCTAATAGTTGCCTCTGTCTTTCAGCTGTACTGCTTCTGAAATCCTCATTCATTAGGGGTCTTAAACACCCCTAAAACCTGACTACTCAAACATTCTGCTCCCTACCTCCCAAATTCTACTCTTGATAAATCTTAGGAATCCAAAACTCTGCAGTTCCTTTCCTAGCTTGCTCCAAGTTCTACTCACCCTGATGTAGTTGATTCGTAATGGTTTCCAGTTTGCCTACCTTGTTAGGATTCTCATTCTTGTTTTCCAATTCCTTAATGATCTCCCCCTGTTTCTGAATCTTTAGCAATATCTGTGCTTATCTAATGCCAGTCTTTTGGCAACCAATTCTGGCTACATTTCCAGCTGCTTAGACCCAAGCTCTGGCATTCTGTCTCTCTTTTCTTAAGAGGCCTTTGAACCACAGTAGCTGTCAGGTCAATGGGATATGATATTTAATGAGGGTTTCTATAGAAATGTAAGCTGCAGCTGCTTTTTTTTTTGATACTTCAATTTCACTCAGATTCAGTTGCTTACGATTCCAAGGTTAATTTGCCTTTCATTTTAAATTTACAGCCCTGGATTTTTTTCTGCAAAACACATGAAAGAAATTCATCCAGGCCCCTTCCGCTGCACCATCAAGTTGCAAACCAACCTGACTTGGAAATACATAGTCGTTCCTTCAGTTGTTGCTGGGTCAAAATCCTACAATGCCCTCCAAAACTGCACCGTGGGTGCACCAATACCACATGGACCACTGTCATTCAAAGTAGTAGCTCACTACCACCTACAGGACAATTGGGATGGCCAATAAATGCCAGCTCAACCAGCAACATCCACATCCTGGCAACAAATTTAAAAAAAAGCTGGTCCTCAAAATTCCCAACCATGCAAAACCATAGGCACTTGAGTCTGTGGTGAGAAAGTAACAAAATGAGAATTTCAAAATACTCGGTAAAGGGAAGACCAATAATCTGCTCAATTTCCTTTTGCATTTCATTGAAATGCAAGTTGACAACATGCAATTATACACTCGATTGGACAAAACTTGATGTGGCTCTCATGCCTTCAATAACTTCCCCAGGGAAACTGGGGAACTTGTTTCCTTGTCTCAGTTTGGGAGCTCTTTGTACTTTTAGGAGACTGGGTTATAGGGTAGTGGGTTGATTCTGGATTTTATCTGATTAAAAAATAAATTCCTTAGTGGACACCGTGGGGAGCAGAGCCCCGAGCAGGAGAATTCAGAATAATACGTCCTGGGTCCATAATTTGCAAGTGGAAACCTGAGGTATAGAGGGGCCATTTCTCAAAGCAGCTATCCGTACAGAGCTGCAAGGAAATGGAAAGGGAGCAACAGCAAGGGTAATTATCCCACCTGGGTTCGTCTTCATGCTAAAGTGTGAAAGGAGTGTGCACCGGCTGGACTGAAACATCTCAGGCCTCAGTTGACGCCAATGAATGAATTTCTGAGTCAATGGAGAAAGAAAATTGTCAACTTTAAACACAAAATCCTTCATATGTGGTGTCAGCTCCATCACGGCCATGAGGTGACAGTGACTCTCTCCCTCTTCTCCCCCCGTCCATGTATCCAGTGGCAGGTGCTGCAACAGAACTAAATGGTAGCCAGAGCATTACTCACCAGTGTTTGTACGATCGCATGGTTTGTTGCATTCATATGTGCATTAAGAGGAAATGAGCACTCTCCATCACAGTAATATGCTGCATAACCTTCAGGTGCTATTATCCAGTCCTTTGAAAACATGAATTGAATTGTAATATTAACAGGTTATTATTTTAATAGTAAATTATTCTCCATCAGTCGACTATAACAATGTCCATTTCTTCCCCACTGGCTAAGCGCTCTGTCACATTGTCATCTCTAGTTAGCTATTTTCTGCTGTTTCCATCTGAAAACAACTTATATAAATAAATTCTACCAAGAATATTTTACCAGACCTTCAGGAACCTAAATCAATCCATTTTGCATCATTTAAAATAATGCTTGCTGTACAATTCATTGGAAACATTAGGAAACCAATTTTCAATTAATTGCTCCCACTATGAGTGAGCATTTGATAACAGAATGGCATTTCTACACATAATTTGGGCATAAAGAATGTGGTTCTGATGCTTAAAAATAAGCCAGTTTAAATGGTCACAGTGAGGAAAGAAAGCAACAAACAGTAAAGTGAGACAAGCCCAAACTGCATGGGTTCTGTGCTTAAAAATTAATCAAAATTAGCAGTGAGGAGAATGGGAGATTGGAGACACGATCGAAGCATCCTTCTTATTAGCACTGCATTGGAGAGTTCTGTAAATACTTATGGTGCCAGCCAATGGGAAAAACTGCCAAGCACAGATCAGGCCCCCTTTCTAATGCTATTTATAGCCTTGCATTGTCAAAGTTCGGAGTTTTTTAAAACCTGTATTCTCCAAAATCCAGCACCTGAGGGGATGCAATTTCATTTTGAAATGCAACTGATGCCAGTATTTAAAAAAAAGGTTTTGTTTTTAAGAAAGGTATTGAATTAGAGAAAGTTTTCTCTCATTATACCAGGGATGGGGTATTGTACGAGTCAACTGCTGGAAAAATCGCTGAAAATGTTTTATTCAACATAATAAATTATGCTGATCTAGGATGCACTGTCTGAAGGGACAGTGGTAACAGATCCTATAGTAATTCTCTAAAGAGAAATTGATAAATATTGGGAATGAACACTGCAAAACTACAGGGAAATGACAGGAGACTGAGACGGGACTAGCTGGGTATCTCTTCCAAAGAGCTAACACAAACAACAGACCAAATGGTTGTAATATGCTGAGATTCTGTGAATACCTTGGCATAGCCACCTCAGAAATCACTATTCATGGGTAACCTTCCACATCCACCCCATACCTGATTCGAACAGTGTCAGTAAAAGTTGAACTGACATGGAAAAAATCTCCATTGATCCCCTGAGATTTTTGTTTTGGACATTATTTCTCCGATTGCAACTTCAGGATAAAAGCCCAACATTAAGCAATGAAAGAAATAACGGATGAAAACAAATCAAGCCACAAAATGAAAAAGGAGATTTGTTTCTAAATTAAACTCAGGGACAATCTAAGATTCAATCACGAAACACTGGGCATACATCTCAAGCAAAGGGTAGTGCATGTATTGAATGCGCTGCCAGAGGAAGTGGAGAAGGTTGGTACAATTACAGCATTTACAACATCTGGATCGGGAAACAAATAGGAAGCTTTTGGAGGGATATGGACCAAATGCTGGCAAATGGGACTAGATTAATTTAGGATATCTGGTCGGCATGGACAAGTTGGACCAAAAGGTCTGTTTCCGTGCTGTACATCTCTATGACTGTAACAGCAATGGGCAAGGAGCTATGAGCGAAATGACTTAAATCAGAGAGCTACTCGATGTTTGATATCCTAGGAGTGAATAAAGAGTGCTTTGCTATATTAAAAACATTTCATCGTTTAAAGAAAGTTTTGGATGGCAAATGGACACAGCAGCCTTTAATATCCAAGTGATAAGACTTAAAAACATTATGTTTTCTTAAAAACAAGGGCAGACTGTTGGTCAGTAAAGTGAGAATACTTATTTTGATTTATTATTGTCACATGCAGCGAGATACAACAAAACGTTTTGCATGCAGTACAGACAGATAATAAAGATCACAGGGTGATTGAACAGAGCAAGCAATACAGTTATGAAGTACACAAAAAGCAAGATCAACATTATATTTGAAATTTCAGATGTTGCTTGCTGCATTTTGTACAGTACAAAGTAATTGTTAATAATCACATAACATCCAGACTTTAAAAAGGCCTCAATTTAAAATTACAATCAAGGAGGTATCATTTTGGACACTTCTTCAGTCCTGAGCAGACTGATTCTTCCTGGCAACCAAAGATGAACCATAAATAATCCACTTTTACATACACAATCATTAAATAGCATGCAGACACAGGAATGACCTGGTTTTCTTCTATACCCTCCTTCCCTAATATAGTTCCATGACCTTTCTCTTTAATTTATTAGAGCCATCAGCAAAACTACAAGTGCCAGGTGAGATACTGCTCATTGGATATAGCAGTTTCAGTGAGAACTAGACATCTCAAATTGTTTCACTGAAGTCTGATGAGCTATTTCAGGAATAATGTCATTAAGCATTACTTACCACATTGCTTTGAAGTGCACCGTTATGCAGGCAGAGATAGCTTTATTTTGCACAGCACCTTTATAACAATAATGAACCAACTGATGGGCTAATTTGAAATGTGTCATGGTGCGTGAAGAATAAGGAGGCCAGGGCAACAGATAATTCTAAATAACTGTTGATATATTTTGGTTCAAGTGTAAAACAACAAGGACAGCAAGCCAATCTCACCCTTCAGCCTCTGATGCTTTGGCATTTGTAAATTATACTCCCCTTTCTCTGTTATTCAATATCAATATCAACAACAGATGGATTAGAGCATGGAACCATCTGACTAATGGGTGAGGATGACTAATTGAGAAAAGTTAAAAATCACACAACACCAGGTTATAGTCTAACAGGTTTAATTGGAAGCACACTAGCTTTCGGAGCGACGCTCCTTCATCAGGTGATTGTCACCTGATGAAGGAGCGTTGCTCCGAAAGCTAGTGTGCTTCCAATTAAACCTGTTAGACTATAACCTGGTGTTATGATTTTTAACATTGTACACCCCAGTCCAACACTGGCATCTCCAAATCATAACATTTTCTCAATTATCACCTACATTCTAAGACTTTCAGCTCAAACAGATAACCTTCAACTTCTCAGAGCACTCAACACACGTAGTGTCCTAGGCCCAAACACCTTCAATTGCTTCAATGACCTATTGGTGAGATCACATTTAGGTCACTGCACACAATTCTGGTCACCATTCTACAGAAAAGATGATATTAAACTTGAGAAAGTTCAAAAAGGATTAGAATTAGAATTAAAATCCCTACAGTGTGGAAATAGGCCCTTCGGCCCAACAAGTCCACACTGATGCTCCGAAGAGCGACCCACTCAGACCCATTTCCCTATCCTATATTTGCCCATGACTAATGCACCTAACCTACACGTGCCTATCGGCAATTTAGATTGGCCAACTGACCTAACCTGCACATCTTTGGACTGTGGAAGGAAACTGGAGCACCCGGAAAAAATGCACGCAAGACACAGGGAGAATGTGCAAACTTCACGTACAGTTGCCAGAGGTTGGAATGGAACTCGGGTCCCTGGCTCTGAGGCAGGGATGCTAACCACTGAGCCACCGCACCACCCCACGATTTACAAGAATGTTCTGAGATTGGAGGTTTTGATCTATACAGAGAGGCTGAAGAGACTGGGGCTTTTATTCCTGGTGCACAGACTGAGGGGTGACCTTATAAAATCATGAGGGGCATGGATAGAGGATAGCCAGGGTCTTTTTTTTCCTTGGAGGCATAGGTGTAAGGTGAGGGGACAAAGATTTAAAAAGGAATTGAGGAGTAACTTATTCACACAGTGAGTGTATGGAACAAGCTGCCAGAGGAAGTGGTGAAGACAGGTACAATTACAACATTTTAAAAGGCATTTGGACAAGTACAAGAAGGGATATGGGCCAAATGCTGACAAATGGTAGGTGGTCAAATTGGGATGAGTGGTTGGTGTGGACAAGTTGGACTGAAGAGACTGTTTCCGTGCTGTATAATTTGATGACTCTGATTTTCCCTTCATCATAAAATTAGAAGTTAGGGTGTTTGCCAATGATTGCATATTGTTTGGTACCATTTGTTACTCCTCAGATACTGAAATAGTCTATGCTCAAATGCAACAAAACCTGGACAATATCCAGACTGGAGCGGAGGAGTGGCAAGTAACATTTGCGCCACACAATACCAAGCAATGATTATCTGCAATAAGGGATGGTCTAACTACGCCTCTTGACATTATATCACTAAATCTCCCATTATAAACATTTTAGGAGTTGAGATTGACTCACTAATAAACAGTGGCTACTAGAGCAGGTCCGAGGCTAGGAATATTGCAGCAAGTAACACACCACCTGACTCTCCAAAGCCTGTCCACCACTTACAAGGCACAAATCAGGAGTGCGATGGAATACTCCCTGCTTGCCTGGATGGGTACAACCCCAATAACACTCAAGATGCTTAATACCATCCTAGACAAAGCAGCCAAGGTTTGATTGGCACCACATCAACAAGAATCTACACATTCCACTGCTGCTCAGTTGCAGCAGTAAGTACCATCTACAAGATGCAAAGATTCTCAGATTGCACCTTCCAAACCTCTGACCACTTCTATCTTGAAGGTCAAAAGCAGCAGATACATGTTAACATTCCACTGCAAGTTCTCCTCCATGCTATACACCACTATTAACAAACACATCGACCCGGACCCAATATACCGGCCACTGCAGCGGACAGATGGAACTGACAACCAGAAGCGGCAGAGACAAACCACTATAAATGCTGGAGGAAACATCACAGAAGCGCTTCACAGGAGGCTCCCAAGCACTGAGGATATCACCTAGACAGGGGACGAAACACCTACAATACAAATTCCCAGCTTGGCAAACAGAACCACAACAACGAGCACTCGAGGTACAAATCTTCTCACAAACTTGAATACACTACCTTCATTGTCACTGGGTCAAAATCATGGAATTCCTGACCTAAGGGGTTTGTAGACTACAGCTGTTAAAGGAGGCAGCTCACCATCACTTCTCCACAAGGGTAACTAGGACAGGCAATAAATGCTGGCCCGCCAGTGATGCCCACGTCTCAACAGTGAATCAAAAAGAAACATTTGGGAAACAGATCAGGTGATCAGTGGAATTACTCTTGTCTGTCTGCATGTGTACACGTGCATGCTCATGGTTGTATATGGATCCATGTCATTTTCTCATTACTACTCAGTGGTTAGTACCGAATCTACTAGAATTCCTGATTCACTTATTATTCTTGTAGTATTTTCTCTCCCTACCACTGGATGGGATTTAAATCCAGTGCTGGAAAACTATAGGAGGCCTGCAAACATGTTCAGGACACCCAAGACTGGTATTGCGAATCAGTACCTTGCCACCATTGGGGCCTCCTATCCAATTAGTTCCCAGACAGGGTGAAAATCCCCTGTGAGCGCCAGAGGCTGACAGTTCTTCAACCCATGCAGTCACTGTATAGGGGAGGGATGATGCCAACTGCAAGTACTGCTATTGCTCTCCTATGCCATCCCTCCCTGATGTTGGGTACCTTGCCTCGTGACTAATGGGCTCAACCATGGCCACCATTTACCCCCCCCTTCCAGAACTTGATTAGAAGGTATAGTGGGGAAGGGAGTTGGGGAAGCGTTGCAGAGAAGGTAGTGGAATCTCCATTCCACACCTTTGCACTCCTGTCAAGCAGTCCCTCCCATCTCCAAACTCATCTTTCATACAGGGCCATTAAAATCTGCTCATTGTACACTTATCGCACACATTTGAACTAATTATCATATTACTCTGATTTTCTCATTTTCAGATTTAACTTAAATTTTTTTTGTTTCTCGCTGATTATCTCTTCCTATCTATCCTCATTGCGATGGTTGTTGAAGGTCAGTCACCACAGCTCCAGGGCATCTCTGCAGAGTTCCTCAGAGTAGAGTTCTAGGCCCAACCCACTTCCATTATGCTGTGAACCATTATGCTGGTTTGTCACAGATGGAATTGGCGGCTGCAGAATGACAATAGTTGGTATGGGGCTTCCTTTCTGTATCCAACGTGGAACCTCTGACTAATTCAGCGACAGTTGGACATGACTGCTATAGCAACCTTCAGCAAATTTTAATCCAAGATGGCAGCAAAGTAGCAGAGCCTAAGCCCCATACATTCCTATCTGCTTTCTTCCTCTTTCGCTTCCCCACCTTTTACTTAAATATTAAACGTTTGCTCTTTTTCTTTACTTTCTTTCCTGTAAAGCCTGGAGAGTGGTGGGTGAAGGATGCTGCCTCCAGTGGCCGCAATGCCAGGATAAGCCGTACATGGCTCCAGCCCTGACCGAGGTCGCGCGGCAAGCAGGTCCCGAGCTGACTCCCCCGGCCTGGACTCGCAGGCTGAGCTGAGACTCCCAGGCTCGCAGCTAGGCCTGAAGGAGCGGAAGAGTCGACGCAAGGGCTGGGCAGCGAACTGGGGGCAGCAGCTGGAGAAGCTTCAGATGGGGAACAGGAGGTAGGGATCCCACGCATCCCCAGGTCTGCAGCTCAGCTTGAACGCTGCAGTCGGGGGAGTGCTGTTGTGGAGGCCTGTGACCGAGACCCCCAGAGCCCATTTGAGAGACTCCCACTGATGTCAAACAGTGACCAGCGGAACAGAGGAGGAGGAACAAGAAGGAGAGAGAAAGATGAACTCCACTGCAGTAAAATCTTGCATTATATTCAGATGTTTCAAGATGGCACCAAGGTGTGGTGACACTTTGCATAATACAGGTGATAAAACACTTCTCACTGCATTTTTAATACACTTGACAATAAATCTAAATTTTCAGCTGCTTCAAAAAGGTCAGAAGTGAGGATGTCTACTGATGACTGCGAAATGTTCTGCGCTATTCAGAACTCCTTAGATGCTAACCTGTCCACATCCAAATGCAGCAGGATCTGGACAATACCAGGCCTGAGATTACAAGGGGCAAATAATATTTGCACCAGGCAAATGCTGGGGAATGACCATCCCCAACAAAAGAGATTCTGATCATCCGCACCCTCCCCCCCTCCCGACTTTCAACAACATTACAATCTTTCCACCGAATCCTCCACTATCAACATCTTAGGGATTATCATTATCCAGAAACTGAACTGGACTAGCCACATAAATACTGTGGCTACAAGAGCAGGTGAGAGGCAAGGGATTCTGCACCAAATAATTCCCTTGACTCCCCAAAAACCTGCCCACCAAGTCAGGAGTGTGATGGAATACTCCCCACTTGCCTGGATGACTGTAGGTCCAACACTCAAGTTTATCACCATTCAGGAAAAGTAGCCCATATGATGGGCACACCATTCATCACCTTTCCAAATTCACACTCTACCTCCCTCCCCACCACAGTGGCAGACATTTTAGGTGTCTAAAAGATACATTGCATTACTCACCAAGGCTTCAACAGTACTTCAAGACCCATGACATCTAGAAGAACCAAGATTGCAGATGCATGGGTAACATCACTGGCTGTAAGTTCCCTTTAAGCTTCCAAAGCTACACATTGTCCTGATTTGCAACTCTATAGCTGTTCCTTTTTGCAGTCTGGTCAAAATAACAGAACTCTCTTCCTAACAGTACTGTAATTGTCCCTGTGCCCAAAGTACTGCAGTGGTTCAAGGCAGCAGCTCACCCTCATCCTTTTCCAGAATAATTAATGATGGATGATAAATACTATCCAAGCCAGTGATATTTCATAATCCCCCAATAACTTACACTGGTTTCATAAAACATTGAGGCCACTAAGTATTAAGATAGGCTGAGAAGAGTGGGGGGGGGCTGAGAAGAGTGGGGGCTATGTTACTTAAAAGAAATGTAGGGATATGTTCAATTTTTCAAGATTGAGAGATTAAATTGTCATATGATTTTGTTCAAAACAGATAGAGATGGTGGGAAAGACAAACTATTTATACGGTACTTTTCATGTTTTGAAGTACAATCACCATCGAAATGTATGAAACAGAAGCTCCCAAAAAAAGACCAAATGCAATAACGAGTAGATAATCTTCTCAATGTTGGTTGATGGCTAAATATTAGCCATGATGTCAGTTAACGCCACTCCTCTCTCAAAACAGTGACATGGAATCTAATACATCCCCTGAGCAACTAGGCCAAGCCTCAGTTTGGCATCTCATCAAAAGAGGAAATCTCCAAGAGTGTAGTGCGCTCCCCCTGTACTGCAGAGGCAGCCTGGATTTCTCAAACCCTGACATTGCATATGAAACTGGAAATTTGTGATTCAGAGGCACAAGTCCAGCCCACTGCCATGACTGACACTTTGGGGAAAAGGTTAGTTATGTGAGTCACCCTTTTCTTCACAGAGATTACCAATGTGTGCAGTGAGCACAGAATTCCTGTCATTGAGAGAGGAGAGTAATTTGAGCTCAGGATTGTGTGAAATACAACAACCCATGGTTTAACCCCAGTTATTTTGTGTCTGAGGAGCAGGGGAATCGATGTTTTGGGCAAAAGCCCTTCATCTATTCCTGATGAAGGGCTTTTGCCCAAAATGTTGATTTTCCTGCTCCTCAGATGTTGCCTGACCGGCTGTGCTTTTCCAGCACCACTCTAATCTAGACTCTGGTTTCCAGCATCTGCAGTCCTTGTTTTTACTATGTTATTTTGTGTCTACTGTGGAAGAGCCAGATTTGAGAGCGGTGAGGCTCTGTCCAAAGACTACCTTATTTAAAATTTAAAAAGTAAGCAATTATACAACAGATCTCCCTAGAATTGAGAGCTGATGGGACCATAACATCCAGCTGTGAGGTGGGTGACCAAGACATCTAAAGATCAGCCTGACTACGAGCTTTATAATTAATTCAGGGTCTAATTAAATACATTTTGGCCTTATCCCCAAACAGTTTTCTGCTGTTAACCATCAGTCTTTTACAACTGTCAGATTCTTGCAGCAACAAGCTCAACTTATTCCTAAACAAAACCATACAACTTCAATTAGTACACTGCAAGGGCATTGTCACCATCAACTGACAACTAGCTGATAGGAAGTTGGTCAACGTTCGTACCCTGTTTGATTGGCATTTGGAGGGCTTTGAGATAACCACAATAAATATTGGGTATTTACTTAGAGGGAAAGTAGGACATCTGTTCATGAGTGGGAAAACTCAGGGCAGCAAAGAGGGAAAGAAAGGAACCAACTGCCCTTAAGATCAAGCACAGGATTTAAGAATACCACCATGTTGGTTATCATCAAGGTCTGTCAAAACAGAAGAACCACAATCTCACAAGACATCCAAAGAATTAATTATTCACAGCTGCAACCACTTGTCTCAGAAGTACTGTTAGATGCTCTAAAGCAGCCTCTTACTATTGCAGCTAAGTTGACATCTTTAAACTTATATCAGCTTTCCGCTCGATTCAGTTATACTTATTGGCTTGTTCTCTTGCTTTTCTACAGCTTCTGGCTCTTTGAAAATCAAACTTAATCGTAAAGGAACTTGATCTTGGGTTTGCGTACAAGTAGATCGGCTGAGATTTAAAGATAGGCTGGAGTTAAAAATAAGTAAAAACAATGATTACAGATGCTGGAGACCAGATTCTGGATTAGTGGCGCTGGAAGAGCACAGCAGTTCAGGCAGCATCCGAGGAGCAGTAAAATCGACGTTTATATCTGGGACTTCATTTGAACAGCATTTTGTTGCCTTTCTCCAGGTTGAGGGATTGCAGGAGCTGGGACAACTACTGCAGTGCCTTCCTTATCCATTGGAAATAATTGCCAAGCCTGAAGCAGCCATTTATACACAAACCTTGTTGCAAGTTAAGCAACTGTCTCAGAGCTCTCAGAAGAACTCTCCAGATTTTCAAATGAGGATCAAACCTCCTTCGGACCATTGAGTAATTAAGTGACGTATTCATGTGAAAATACTGAGATACGCAAATTTTCATTCACAGGAAATGGGCATCGCTAGCTAAACCAACATTTATTGCTATCTCTAATTGCCCAGAGGGGCCCCAAAACATTACTGGGTCGCTAAATTAACAGTCAAAAAATTAGTGCTGGAAACTCACAGCTGTTTCGGCAGCATCCGAGGAGCAGAAGAGTCAACGTTTCGAGCATTAGCTCATCAGGAATCCAGCATGCCCAGCATCTGCAGTTTTCACTTTCCCCTCTGGATTAACAGTCTAGTGATAATATCACTAGGCCATCACCCCCTCAAATGCACAGGTGGTAAGGCTGCTGATGCACTCCATCTGAACACAGTGCTGGCACTCGAACATCACCATCTTGCACTATCAAAATGGTGGCTGCATCCTGCAGATCTCAAGCCTTCACTCAAATACATTCACCTGCGCAAGCTTTGGCCTTATTGCAATCCTTCATTTAACATATAAAGTTCATGCTCAAATAACAGATTAGAAGCCCAATGATTCCAATTTCACACTTGATAACTAATTTTCCATTTAAATATAAAAGGAGCAAAAGCACCAGCACAAAAATGAACTTATTTTGATGCGCTAATCTCTGCTTGTAATTTCCTATTCCCTGACCTGACCCTTCTGGTTGTGGGGACCAGACAGTTTAAAAAAAATAACAACTATCTTGGTTGGGCTGTAACAGCTTTGACTATAACTTACCGTGAAAATGGGCAGCACGGTGGCTCAGTGGTTAACACTGCTGCCTCACAGTGCCAGGGACCCAGGTTTGACTCCATCCTCGGACGACTATGTGTGGAGTTTGCACATTCTCCCGGTGTCTGCGTGGGTTTCCTCTGGGTGCTCCAGTTGCCTCCCACAATTCGAAAATGTGCAGCTTAGGTGAATTGGCCATGCTAATTTGCCCATAGTGTTCAGGGATGTGTAGGTAAAGTGCATTAGTCAGGGGTAAATGTAGAGCAATACAGTCATGGAATAGGTCTTGGAGGGCCTGTTTTCTCAAATGTAGGGATTCCATGATTCTTCTATGAAAATATGCATTTTTTTTTACAAGTCTTAATGAGATTTGAGAGAATTAAGGATCCCCTTGTAATTTTTGGCTGTTCAGAACAAGTGAAAAACAATGGGTTCCTGGACTGAGATCATGTTATTTTTTTTTGCTTCCTGAAGCAGAACATTACACTCTCGCTCCCCACTATTACTTTTCTGCCCTGACGGAGGCATAAACTCCTGTGAGGAATAGCTCCACAGGAGTCAGGAACTGTTCTCTAAATCATTCATGCATGAGCTAAAGACACTGACTGTCAACTGGCTATTGGCCAATGTTGCCTCACAGCCAAGTTCCCAATCTCATCCAGTGACCACACTTACACACTTTCCAGCAGAGGTCACTGAACAGCATTCGGTAGCAGGAAGCCTAGTTGATTCTGAAATTCCCATCCTTAGTACGGGGATTAAGAGACCAACTCTCTCCCTCCAATTACAATCCCAGCTAACTCAGCAGGGAGCAGAAATCAAACTGGCTGCCGTCTGGCCCTGCATATTCAGTTGCTTGAGGGAGCTTGTAGAACTTTAATAAACTGGCTCTTTAACCATTGATACAACATTAATTGAACCATCTCAAAAGTCCACGATTTTCAGGTTACTGGTAGAATAGGGTATTGTCTCCTTGCTGGTCAGTGGAAGAGATAATGTGTCGAAGTAAAAGCTTTTAGAATCAAATGAAATATTCTGAACATTAAATGACAAGTATTTATGTTATAGATACATGCTGCTAAGTATAAAAGCACAGATTGTAGAAGGTACTACACATTGCTGGTGAATTAATAAACATTTAGCCCATGTCAGGTTTCACATCACCAAGATGTCGGCCCTTGGCTGAGATCTGATTCCATTCATGCAAACTATCCTCAGCTACAAGTGACAATTCATCACAAATCAATGCTGGTAGTTATTCTCCTCAACAGCAACGCATCAAGGTCTGGGAATGTGCCCACAGAAGTGCCTTTCAATAGTAATTAGAATAATAGAACCACACAGAAGGACTCAGCTCAAATGCCTGTGTTCTCCAGAGCAATCCAGTCACTAAGTCTGTGCCCCCTTCCTCCTAGATCAGTTTCCTTTAGCAAGTGTTCAATTTGTTTTTCAAAACTTTGCAGCCATCTTTTAAGCAGCAGCTTCCCAATCATTGCCAGTTGCTGCGTTGAAAAGTTCTCCCTCGCCTACCTCCTAGTCCAAAACCTTAAACTAGAGTCTCTCCCAGACCTTGTACAATATGCAATGGGAGCTTCTTTCCTTTGTCGAAACCCATCATAGTCTTACGTGTCTCAATCAAATTGATGGATTATAATTGAAAGCAGGAACCTTTGTCGATGTTTTTTCCTAATTTGGTGCAGCATTACTCACCCTACCCAGTAACCTAAGTAATGTGCACATAAGCATTACGACTGGTTAGAGGATACTGGCGATCTTTCTTTAACTAATGTCGGGGGAAATAGAGCAAATAAACAATTAGAGAAAACACTAAAGATGAGGACACAGTAAGATTCAAAACAAATGGCTTGACACAAATAAGCTCTCAAATGAAAGATAAAACCAAAAATTGACACTAACGAAGAAAATGGGCTTGTTCTCAAAATTCTGCATTGCCCCAAAGTTTGAGAGAAGATTTATAGCTCGGGTGCTTGTTGTTGTGGTTCTGTTCGCCAAGCTGGGAATTTGTGTTGCAGACGTTCGTCCCCCGTCTAGGTGACATCCTCAGTGCTTGGGAGCCTCCTGTGAAGCGCTTCTGTGATGTATCCTCCGGCATTTATAGTGATTTGTATCTGCCGCTTCCGGTTGTCAGTTCCAGCTGTCCGTTGCAGTGGCCGGTATATTGGGTCCAGGTCGATGTGCTTATTGATTGAATCTGTGGATGAGTGCCATGCCTCTAGGAATTCCCTGGCTGTTCTCGGTTTGGCTTGTCCTATAATAGTATTACACACTACTATAATAACACTATTATTATAGGACAAGCCAAACCGAGAACAGCCAAGGAATTCCTAGAGGCATGGCACTCATCCACAGATTCAATCAATATGCACATCGACCTGGACCCAATATACCTGCCACTGCAGCGGACAGCTGGAACTGACAACCGGAAGCGGCAGATACAAATCACTATAAATGCCGGAGGAAACATCACAGAAGCGCTTCACAGGAGGCTCCCAAGCACTGAGGATGTCACCTAGACGGGGGACGAAATGTCTGCAACACAAATTCTCAGCTCGGCGAACAGAATCTGCATTGCCCTGTTACTCAGGAGGTGAAACTATGCACATTTTTATAGCACTGCTCAAAGAATCCCCAACATTTTCACGTCTTTGAGACACCTTGAGAAAAACTGAGGTTATGTTTCATGGCCAATAATTACAACTGGAACAATTTGATACGATCCAAGTTTGCAGTCAGCAGAGAAGTCTCAATGAAGGTTAATTACAATGGAAACAACTTCCAGCTGGAATACTGCGGTCTGACAAGAGCAGGGGAGCTCTCCTACTGTCCTGACTAATAGTCATCCCACAACCAACATTTGCTGAAACACATTAACTGATTATTACCACAGCACTGTTTAGTGCTTACTGTGAACAAACTGTTTACTATTTCCCACAGAGTCAGAGAGATGTACAGCATGGAAACAGACCCTTCAGTCCAACTCGTCCATGCCGACGAGATTTGCCAACCCAATCTAATCCCACCTGCCAGCACCTGGCCCACATCGCTCTAAACTCTTCCTATTCATATACCCATCCAGATGCCTTTTAAATGCTGCAATTGTACCAGCCTCCACCACTTCCTCTGGCAGCTGATTCCATACACGTACCATCCTCTGCATGAAAGATTTGCCCCTTAGGTCTCTTTTATATCTTTCCTCCCTCACCCTAAACCTATGCCCTTGAGTTCTGCACTCGCCCCAATCCCAGGGAAAATACTTTGTCTATTTATCCTATCCATGCCCCTCATGATTTTATAAACCTCTAGAAGATTCCCCCCTCAGCCTCTGACCCTCCAGGAATAACAGACCAAGCCTATCCAACCTAGCCCTACAGTTCAAATCCTCCAACCCTGGCCACATCTTTGTAAATCTTTCCTTAACCCTTTCAAGTTTCACAACATCCTTCTGATAGAAAGGAGACCAGAATTGCACGCAATATTCCAAAAGTGGCCTACCCAATATCCTATACAGCCACAACATGACATCCCAACTCCTGTACTCAAGACTCTGACCAATAAAGGAAAGCATACCAAACGCCTTCTTCACTATCCTATCTCCTGCGACTCTATTTTCAAGGAGGTATGAACCCGCACTCCAAGGTCTCTTTGTTCAGCAACACTCCCTTAGACCTTACCATTAAGGGTACAAGTTCTCTCCTGCTAAGATTTGCTTTCTTAAAATGCAGCACCTCATATTTATCTAAATTAAACTCCAGCTGCCACTTCTCAGCCCATTGGCCCATCTCATCAAAATCCTGTTGTGATCTGAGGTAACCTCCTTCGCTGTCCACTACACCTCCAATTTTGGGGTCATCTGCAAATTTACTAACTACACCTCTTATGCTCACATTCAAACAATTTACATAAGTGACAAAAAGTAGTGGACCCAGCACCGATCCTTGTGGCACTCCACTGGTCACAGGTCTCCAGTCAGTTAAAAAAAAACCCTCCACCACCACCCTGTCTTCTACCTTTGAGCCAGATCTGTATCCAAATTGCTAGTTCTCCCTGTATTCCATGAGATCTAACCTTGCTAACTAGTCTCCTATGAGGAAACTTATCAAACACCTTCATGAAGTCTGTACAGATCACATCTACACTCTGCCCTCATCAATCCTCTTTGTTACTTCTTCAAAAAGCTCAATCAAGTTTGTGAGACATGATTTCCCATGCACAAAGCTATGTTGACTCTCCCCAATCAGTCCTTGCCTTTCCAAATACATGTACATCCTGTCCCTCAGGATTCCCTCCAACGACTTTGTGGGCGGCACAGTGGTTAGCACTGCTGCCTCACAGCGCCAGAAACCCGCGTTCATTTCCCACCTCAGGCGACTGACTGTGTGGAGTTTGCACGTTCTCCCCATGTCTGCGTGGGTTTGCTCCGGGTGCTCTGGTTTCCTCCCACAGTCCAAAGATGTGCGGGCCAGGTGAATTGGCCATGCTAAATTGCCCGTAGTGTTAGGAAAGGGGTAAATGGAGGGGTATGGGTGGGTTGCGCTTCGGTGGGTCGGTGTGGACTTGTTGGGCCGAAGGACCTGTTTCCACACTGAAAGTAATCCCATCTAATCTAATCTAATCTAAACTTGCCCACCACAGAGGTCAGGCTCACTGGTCTACAGTTCCCTGGTTTGTCCTTACCACTCTTCTTAAACAGCGACATCACCTTAGCCAATCTCCAATCTTCCAGCAATTCACCTGTGACTATTGATGATACAAATATCTCAGAGCAAGGGGCCCAGCAATCACTTTCCTAGCTTCCCAGAGTTCTAGGGTACACCTGAAAGGTCCTGGGGATTTATCCACTTTTACCTGTTTCAAGACATCAAGCACTGCCTCCTCTGTAATATGGACATTTTTCAAGATGTCACCATCTATTTCCCTACATTCCATATCCTCCATGTCCTTTTCCACAGTAAACACTGATGCAAAATACTCGTTTAGTATCTCCTCCATTCCCTGCTGTTACACACAAAGGCTGCCTTGCTGAACTAGGAGCCATCCTGTTCTCTTCCTAGTTACCCTTTTGTCCTTTATGTACTTGTAAAAACCCTTTGGATTCTCCTATACCCTATTTGCCAAAGCTATCTCATGTCCCCTTTTTGCCTTTTCGATTTCCCTCTCAAGTATACACCTACTGCCTTTATATTCTTCTTGGGATTCACTCAATCTATCCTGTCACTACCTGACATATGTTTCCTTCTTTTTCTTAACCAAACCCTCAATTTCTTTATCATCCAGCATTCTCTACATCCAGCAGCATTTCCTTTCACCCTATAAGGAATATACTGTCTCTGGACTCTCGTTATCTCTTGTTATCTGAAGGCTTCCCATTTTCCAGCCATCCCTTTATCTGCGAACATCTGCCCCCAATCAACTTTTGAGAGTTCTTGCCTAATACTGTCAGAATTCGCCTTTCTCTAATTTAGAACTTCAACTTTTAGATCTGGCCTATCCTTTTCCATCAGTATTTCAAAAGTAATAGAATTATGGTTGCTGGCCCCAAAGTGCTCCCCCACTGACACCTCAGTCACCTGCCCTGTCTTATTTCCCAAGAGTAGGTCAAGTTTTGCACCTTCTCTGGTAGGCACATCCACATATTGAGTAAGAAAATTTTCTTGCACACACTTAAAGTCCTCTCCATCTAAACCCTTAGCACTATGGCAGTCCAAGTCTACATTTGGAATGTTAAAGTCCCCTACTATAACCACTCCATTATTCTTTTAGATGACGAAGATCGCCTTACAAATCTGTTTCTCAATTTCCCACTGACTTCGGGTTTCTATAATACAATCCCAATAAGGTGATCATTCCTTTCTTATTTCTCAGTGCAACCTAGATAACTTCCCTGGATGTATTTCCGGGAATCTCCTCTCTCAGTACAGCTGTATTGCTATCCCTTACCAATAATGCCACTCACCCTTCTCTCTTGCCTCCCTTTCTATCGTTCCTGCACCATTTGTATCCTGGAACATTAAGCTGCCTGTCCTGCCCATCCTTGAGCCATGTTTCTGTAATTGCTATGATATCCCAGCTCCATGTTCCTAAACATGCCCTGAGTTCATCTGCCTTCCCTGTTAGGCAACTTGCATTGAAATAAATGCAGTTCAATTTATCAGTCCTAGGAGAAAGAGAGGACTGCAGATGCTGGAGATCAGAGTTGAAAATGTGTTGCTGGAAAAGCGCAGCAGGTCAGACAGCATCCAAGGAGCAGGAGAATCAATGTTTCGGGCATGACCCCTTCTTCGGGCTCATGCCCGAAACGTCAATTCTCCTGCTCCTTGGATGCTAATTTATCAGTCCTACCTTGTTCTTTTCTTTGTCCCTGCCTGCCCTAACTATTTTACGCTCTTCTTTCTCACTGTACCAGTCTCAGATTGATCTCGTTCCCCACTGTGTCCCACCCCCCGCTATAATAGTTTAAATCCTCCTGAGCAGCTCTAGCAAACCTCCCTGCCAGTAAATTAGTCCCCTTCCGATTCAGGTGCAATCCATCCGTCTTGTACAGGTCACTTCTACCCCAGAAGAGATCCAATAATCTAAAAACGTGAATCCTTCTCCCATACACTCATCTGTTCTTTCCTCCTATTCCTAGCTTACAGTACCAGGAGTAATCCAGATAGTACCCAGCCTCGAGGACCTCCTTTTTAAATTCCTGCCTAACCCTCTATATTCTCCCTTCAGAATCTCATCCTTTTCCCTTCCTATGTCATTGGCTCCAATGTGTACAATGACCTCCTTCTGATCCCTCTCCCCCTTGACAACATTCTGCACCCTCGGAGACATCCTTGATCCCGGCACCAGTGAGACAACACACCATTCTGATTTTTCGCTGCTGGCCACAGAAATGCCTGTTTGAGAGTCTCTGACTAGACAGTCCCCTAACACAACTTGAAACAAGATGTACCCCTCATTGCATTAGAGTCAGTCTCGATACCAGAAACATGGCTGTTCGTGCTACATTCCCTGAGAAACCATCACCCCTTACAGCACATTTGTTTGCAATGGGGATAGCTACAGAAGACTCCTGCACTACCAGCCTACCTCTCTTACTTTTCCTGGAGTTAACACATCTATGAGACTGTATCTGCAACTTTTCTCCCTTCCTATAACTGCCCCTATCACATTCTTGTAAATTCCTCATTGCCACTGTCTCTCGAACTGATCCATTCGATCGGATAGGATTCGCAACCAACGGCATTTATTGCAGATATAATCCTCAGTAACACGTAAACTATCCCTAAACTCCCACACACAAGAAGAGCATATCACTCTCCTAAAGACCATTTTTGCTTCATTCAATCTACAGACCAAGATAGAACTGTCTTATTCCCCCACAAAACCCTGCTCCAAGCTAACTTAATATTTATGGCTTATATTAAGTTTAATCAAGAGACATATCTCAATAAAACATTGAATCAAGAGAGAACCCACTCTACTCACTACTGGCGACTTACTGTAAAGCCACACTTAAAAATATTCACTTATTGTTTCTGTGCTGACCTCTCCCAAATAGGTTCCACTAAGATTAGTTGTGAATTTCACTGTTCGTTAATTTTCCAATTCACACTCTGATATCCAGCAATACATTGCAATGTCAGTGAGCAGTGTGGGTTTCTTCTCTCTCTCTCTCTCTCTCTCTCTTCCCTGCACTGACCTCACCATGTGCTGCCTTTGTCTGTATCTTTCCCTTTTAAAAGTACCGTTGTTTTGACTTTTTTTTCCCCCAAAGTTCCAAAACAATGCAACAGCATAGAAAACAGTAATTGCTGTCCCTGGAATTCGAGGAAATCACCTCCAACACTTAAAATACTTCATAAACAAAAGGAGCAGCCTATTACAGCCAGAAATTTTTCCTGTCCTCCGTCTTGGATTACCATATCACGGTGATTTCACTGCAAAAGTACTGGCAATCTAAGTTTGTGAAAAGGTAAATGCGTGATCTGTCTTTCAAAGGGTGGTTTCTTGAAGACAGGAACTACATTTCCAACAATGTTTTAAAAAAAAAGAGACAATCTCATTGAAACAAAGCTCTGAAGGGATTTGACGGAGCACATGATGAGAACTGGTTTCATCTGACTGGAGAATTTAGGACCAGGGTGGGCAGCCTCGGAATAAGAGGTCATTATATTAGGACAGAGGAGGAGCAGAAATGTCTTCACTCAAGAACCGTGCAATATCAGAGTTGTCCATGCTCAGTTGATGAGCCCATTCTAGTTAGTGCTTAAAACATATTGATCTCTAAGGGAATTAAACAAGATCACAAATAAAGCAAGAGGGTGGAATGGAGGTAAAAGGTCAGCCACGATTGCACTTATATGATGGACCAGGCTCAACAGGTCACAGCTATCTTTTTATTGCTTTACCTCTGATTCCATTATGTCCTAAAACACAAAAAAATCAGTAAACTTTATGATCAGTGTTTCTTCAATGACTGTTTAAGCTAACTAGTTTTTTTGGTTTTACATGCATTTTTGCTCTGTATAAATCACATGCAAGAGATTTAATAATGCAAACAAATGGATACTAAAATACAGAATAATACATTAAAACAAACCACTCGACTCCCTGAATATGTGTGCCTTGACTTGAGCAGTTTTCCTGAGTTCAAGCTTATGAGACATAGGGGCTTCTGGCTTGGATAATAAAATCATAAATGGCATACAAAGGAAGAAAAAAAAAGTTTGTTTTTACCTGCCATCCCAAGTCTCGAAAACTCACATACAGTTCATGCTTTTTGCAAGCTTGTCGCTGATCACTGGTGTTGTATTCTGTCAGAAGAAATAAAGTTAAGTGCTTTACTTAATAGCCAAAGTTAAGTGCAGATGAAGATGAGCCATTTTGTTTCTAAGGGGAAATCCATTCTCTCAGCAAACAATTGCCCCTCAAATGACCCAAGTTTTGACCTCCACAATTCTACTTGGAAATCCACTGGCCAGTAGCCATGGTGTTACTTGTCAAGGCAACTGGGATTTCCAGCGTTCCACTTGATTCAATGTTTCGCCTGGTTCTATTAAGGTCACCTATTTGTTTTCTTTTAAAGCTGGATTCAGAACTTCTTGCACTGTCCCCCCCAACTAAGTCTCCTGACAGTGTGGTTCATCACTGTGGTCCCATTCAGCATCATTTCCAAAATTTAACTTTTCTGAGCAATAGTATTAGAGAAGAATCTTCCACACAAAAAAAACAACATAGGCTTCGACTTTAAAAAAAAAAGTAGTTTTACTTAACATGCCAAATCGCTTCTCTGTTAACCATTCATCTGAAGACTCTATGGGGTTAGCATCACGTCTAATTTGACAAGATAATACATGGCTTGGAAAGGGTGGACGCTAGGAAATTGTTTCCGTTAGGCAAGGAGACTAGGACCCGTGGACACAGCCTTAGAATTAGAGGGTGTAAATTCAGAACAGAATTGTGGAGACATTTCTTCAGCCAGAGAGTGGTGGGCCTGTGGAATTCATTAACGCTGAGTGCAGTGGAGGCCGGGACGCTAAATGTCTTCAAGGCAGAGATTGATAAATTCTTGATGTCACAAGGAATTAAGGGCTACAAGGAGAATGCGGGTAAGTGGAGTTGAAATGCCCATCAGCCATGATTGAATGGCAAAGTGGACTTGATGGGCCGAATGGCCTTACTTCCACTCTTATGTCTTATGGTCTCCAATTTCTCTGGCCAAGACTTTTCGTTATATCTGTTGTAACGCTTAAGACCATCTCCCCAGAATGATCCTCAATGAATTTCATAACTGTCTGTCCATTTCTGGCATCAGTGCTTGAATTCTTCCTAAACTGTTCAGTCTCTCATGCTCAAGACTATTGTACATTACACACCAACCATTTAGTACAGCATTTGTGAATTGGATGAACATCCAACTCAGGTTCAAAATCAGTTACACAGATCACAAATAGTAAGTCATGTTTCCTGGTTTATACCATTCTCCTTCCTATCCCAAACCTGCAGCGTCAAAAGGTTTTGCCTGGTCTGCAACTAACATAGGTTTCTGTACCCCCTTTAAGGTGCATTTTATTAAAAGTTTAAGTACACTTTTAGCACTAGCTTTTCAAATGCCCCATTCGGGCATCACTTCCTCAAAAACGGAGTCTGGTCTTCCTTTTCACATTAAGCTGGTTTTCATAGAGATGCATAGCACAGGAACAGACCCTTCAGTCCAACTCATCCACATTGACTAGATATCCTAAATTAATCTAGTCCCACATGACAGCATTTGGGTCCATATCCCTCTAAACTTTTCCATTTATATACCCATCCAGATACCTTTTAAATGTTGTAATTGTACCAGCCCCCACCTTAGTCAGTTCGTTCTATACACACACCACCCTTAATTCCCTTTTAAGTCTTTCCCCTTCACCTTTAATCCATGCTCGCTAGTTTTGGATTCTCCTATACTGGGTAAAAGACCTTGGCTACTCACCTTACTCACACCCTTCATGATTTTATGAACCTCTATTAGATCACCCCTCAACCTCTGATGCTCACTTTAATGATTATTTAAGAAAAAGCAAACTAAATTTTGTACTAACTGATTATTTGCACTGATCGACAGACAGTCCTGGTAATAAACCAACTTTAAAACAGTTCAGAGGGACTTCATGAGCACCATCAGCAGTTGTAGGTTTCATTGCTAGTTTCACTTAACACCGTTCTAAAGCTGCTTACAAGTCACAGAATTTAAGTTTAGGACCTCTCATAAAAAGTGATAGGATTCTGGACTCTTCACTAATGAAATCTTTCAGGACGCATGCTAAGTATCGTTTTTCACTTTCAGTTTCAAGTCCATGTTTACTGTTCAAGGGTTGTGAGATATGGCAAAGCTAGCATTTGATGTTCGTCCCAAACTGCCCCTTGAACTGATGGTTTGGTGACCCCCCAAGGACCGGATTTGGACAAAAGAATTCTCACTATGATATCTCATTTTGACATCAATAACTCTGGATTCTACCAAACCTCCTCTCCTAGGAAAACACTGTCTGAACTTCTCCAAACTTTCCCTCCCATGGATCCCACCTTTTTAACAAAAGTGGTTCATCAAAATTCCAGCTACAGAGCTGGGTTTTGAACACCTTCAATTAGACAGCGTTGACACCTTCAGTCAGTCTGCGGTGGTACCAGGAGAAAACCCATGATAAGCAGCACCATGCTTGGCCAGCGCCTACCTTGAATCTTATTCTGCCTCCAAAGCCCATGTTCGGGAAAGTGTCTTACATTTCACCTGCAAAGATATCCAATTCCCAGTTTACACTTGTTGCGCTTGCACTACCAACTGCAACGGAACTCCTGTGCAAACGATGTCAGTGCACAATTAACTGTTGTGGCAAAGGCCGGGGGGGGGGGGGGGGGGGGGGTGCTGTCTGTGAGCTAATCCCCTGGGATTTGAATGCATTAATAAGACCTACTTAACTTTTCACCCCGAGTGATTTACTGTGGGTCATTTTTAAAATGGACTTAACGAATGGGGTTTAGGGAAATACACCATTGCTTTGAAGAGGGAGAAGAAATGAATTCTAAAAACCACCTTTGCTACAGACAGAACAGAAAATTCACCGCTGTCTTTATGACAGGACCAACAAAATAATGAGTGTTGAGACTCTGCTTAAGCCTACATTAGGCAATGTTACTTTTCCACAAATAACAACAAAAGTTCCAGACTCTTTTCCCCCTTTGATACACAATATGGATCACATCTGCAATGGAAGGTGCATGGCACACATTTCAGCTCAGGGATGATTTGCTCATCGTGTTTGCACTGTCTTGCAACATTCAAACTGTTCCATGAATCATTTATATTCCTGTGATTAACTAGAAAGGGACAGAGATGCAAAAATACCCACACAGCTATGAAAAGTAATTGAAGGTTAACACTCGCACCCAATGGACTGTGTCACGGCATGGATAGAAATGGCTGCTGACAGGAGTTTAAAAAAAAGCCTTGCAATTGCAAACTACAAAGGAATTGGGATTTGTAGGGTTAAGAAAAATTACAAAAGTTTTGCTGTTTTATTTCCAAAGCTCTTTGGAAATAGTGCGTTGGACATGCCTGTGTGTCAAGGTGCTTCCTCGTCCCTTGATGCTGGCCTCTATTACGTCGTTGGAAAACCCTTTATGCCCTGAATTTTATGACAGCTGGAACTTTGTTAAGTAAGTGCAGCTGTGTAGGAAGGGCTAGGAGGAACCCTCCACACTGGTGTGCTTGTTGAGGCTCCCTTTCCTGCTGAGCCGGCTAAGGTTATCTTGCATTTCCTCTTGGAGAACAGACAAACATTTACCGAGGTTAATACTCTGTGGAATTGTTTGACAAGCCCGAAGCTGCCAAATTATTGAATGCTCCAACATAATTAACTGCCACTGAAGTCACTAAGTTGAAGTAGCGCAGAGTTCATCGTTTTTTTAAAGACCCTCCCTGTTTATTTAAGTGATCTTACTACACAAACGAGTGACTAAATTGAAACATTTTATACCACTACTTAACTTTGCAATGATCTTCAGCACATGTTCTGGGTGGGCAGCGGAAAAAGGCAATGGCTAAATACACAAGGCCTATTGACATAAAACCAAAGAGGGAAAATGTAGAGATCTGGTGTGAACGCAATGAGACTTTCCTCTTGTTTGTGCAGGAGCAGCTCTCTTTGACAAGAGATGAAATGAAACTTGGAGGTGTGAGGGTGGAGGCCAGTCTCTGTTGATGTACCCTTGCTGCATCAATAACCAAGGAGAGAGGATTTAAAACATTTTCCAGTAGCAGCCACATTAGGCAGTGAGAAACACTAGAGATATTCAGTACATTGGTAACCAGCAGCTTTCTCAGTGACTGCGGGAGCACTTCAGAGCCATTGCCAGCCATATAGTCCAGTGAATAAATCTGACTGATACCCCTGTGTTCTCAGCTGTCACTTCCAACTCCATGCAGCAGGTAATGCACACCAACAAGCACACTAAGTACCTCACCACAGATTATGGCATTAATGGTAGACAGTATCCCTTTCAGTGGTGAGGTCTGGAATTGTGAAAGAGGTCCTAGCAAATCAATGATGGCTCAGAAAGCAGACACCAAGAGACCGGTCATATCGGGCTTCCTCCTGAAACAGCTGAATTGTGAACAATTACCTCAGAAAAGATTGGGACCTCACAGTGTATCTGTAGAGAGCAGTCAAACCTACAAACCAAAAGACGTGCAGGTTAGGTGGATTGGCTATGCTAAATTGATCATTGTGTCTAGGGATGTACAGGCTAGGGGGATTACCCATGGGGAATGGGGGTTATAAGGAAGGGGGATGGGTCTGAACGAGGAGCTGTTCAGAAGGTTCATGTGGACTCAATGGGCTGAATAGCCTGCCTCCACACTGTGGATTGGAAGATGGTATGAAAGTGCAATTGCCCAGAGCACAAGCAGCTGATACAACACTGTCTAACCATTGGCAAGAGGCAGGAAACTGAAGAGGAGACAATAGAATGTTGAATACCAGCAGTGCAAGTGGGAAATAACAACAACAATGCAGCTAATACTAAGTCAAACCTTCAGCTGCTTCCAGAAAGAGGAAAATGTAGTCCACCTGGCCTCTGTACATACGCCATGATAGAAAGCACCACATTTTCTTCAGAATGAGTATACTGTACATTGGTGGTCTCACTCCAAGATAATTTAGGGAATTAACTTGGAGCACAGTGAATCACATAAAAAAAAGACTACAAACATCCGGACAATGGATGAAGTCATGCGGCTGGATCTGGCTTCTCTATAGCAATGGCTTTATACAAGAACAGTGCGCACTAGCGAAGCAGGAAGAAGAGTCTGAAGCATAGTTATGGCTTTTCCTTCATTATCCAGAAGCTCTCGGCTTTAGTGGTTTTGTTTCAAGCAAACAGCCTGCAGGTAGTCTTTTATATTAAATCTCATTCTTACAGAAGGCCTTGTTTTTTTTTTAAAATAGTGATGACTAACAGAACAGACAAAAACTGATGCAGGATTCACCTGCACAGGATCAAAGACAAATCAAAAGAGAAGAGGGATCTTAATGCATTGCAGTTAAGTTACATTTGTGAAAAGTATAAGTTCCTGTGTACAACTGCATAACGTAACAGTGTCAGGTGAGGATCAGGTGGTTGGATTTGTGTCAGAGATGGAGGTCTCAGACATTCTGGAATAATGCAGAGGAACAGCCTCACTGTCACAGATGCTGCATCTCAGTTAAAACTACTGACTGTGTGGAGTTTGCAGATTCTCCCCGTGTCTGTATGGGTTTTCTCCGGGTGCTCCGGTTTCCTCCCACAGTCCAAAAACGTGCAGGGCAGGTGAATTGGCCATGCTAAATTGCCCGTAGTGTTAGGTGCAGGGGTAAATGTAGGGGAATGGGTCTGAGTGGGTTGCGCTTCGACAGGTCGGTGTGGGCTTGTTGGGCCAAAGGGCCTGTTTCCACACTAAGTAATCTAATCTAATGTCTTCCTGCTCTTTCATTTGGATGTAAAAGATCCCGAAGCACTGATATGAAAAACAGTAGAGAGGTGCTTCCCAGTGTCTTGGGGACCAAGAGCTTCCCTCGAGCAACATCACTGGAACCGATATCTCTTTGCTGGTTGCAGGGGTTCACTGCTCAGATATTGGCTATTGCCCATGTAGCAGCAATGACTATACTTCTAGAATAGTTCATTTGACTCCAAATTGCTTTGCTATCTCCTGAACTGAAACCTCTACGTAAGCTAAAGTCCTTTTCCGATTCACACACAACCTACAAATGCTTGATGAGGGCAGACCATGTATGGGGATCAGGGCCTAGACAGGGAAGCGAGATGCGAACGTGTGGATGGGCTGTGGTCAGGGAAAAAGACAGACAGTCATAGCAGGCTGGCAGCAGGAAGACACAGACAGAGATACCAACAGAGAAAAGCAGAACACAGTAACACTTGCAGATAATTTCTAATGGTCAGAACACAAAAAGACCAAAATGCAGCCCTCCACCCCAACCTCAACCTCACCATCAAACCGGCAGACAAGGAAGGCGCGGTGATAGTTTGGCGCACCGATTTTTACACCGCTGAAGCTAGACGCCAACTCGTGGACACCTCCTCCTACTGCCCCCTTGACCATGATCCCACCTCACACCACCAAACCATCATCTCCCAGACTATCCATAACCTCAGGGGATCTCCCATCCACCGCCTCCAACTTCATTGTCCCACAATCCCGCACCACCCGTTTCTACCTCCTAGCCAAAATCCACAAACCCGACTGCTCCGGCCGACCCATTGTCTCAGCCTGTTCCTGCCCCACCGAACTCATTTCTGCATACCTCGACACTGTCCTGTTTCTCTTAGTCCAAGAACTCCCCACCTACGTTCGTGACACCACCCACGCTTCCACCTCCTCCATGATTTTCGCTTCCCCGGCGCCTAACACCTTATCTTCCCGATGGACATCCAGTCCCTATACACTTCCATCCCCCATCACAAAGGCCTCAAAGCACTCCGCTTCTTCCTCTCCTGCCAACCCAACCAGTACCCTTCCACTGACACCCTCCTTTGACTGACTGAACTGGTCCTCACTCTTGACAACTTCTCCTTCCAATCCTCCCATGTCCTCCAAACCAAAGGAGTAGCCATGGGCAGCCGCATGGGCCCCAGCTATGCCTGCCTCTTTGTTGGATATGTGGAACAGTCCATCTTCTCCAGCTACACTAGCACCACCCCCCACCTTTTCCTCCGCTACATCGACGACTGTATTGGCACTACCTCATGCTCCCACAAGGAGGTTGAACCGTTCATCCACTTTACTAACACCTTCCACTCCAACCTCAAATTTACCTGGTCCGTCTCAGACTCCTCATTCCCCTTCCTAGACCTCTCCATTTCTATCTCAGGCAACCGACTCAACACAGACATTTACTACAAACCGACCGACACCCACAGCTACGTAGACTACACCTCCTCCCACCCTGTTCCCTGTAAACAGGCCATCCCATATTCCCAATTCCTCCACCTCCGCTGCATCTGCTCCCAGGAGGACCAATTCCACTACTGAACAACTCAAATGGCCTCCTTCTTCAAAGACTGCAATTTCCCCTTCGATGTGGTTGACGACACTCTTCACCGCATCCCCTCCACTTCCCGCACCTCTGCCCTTGAACCCTACCACTCCAATCGCCACCAGGACAGAACCTCACTGGTCCTCACCTTCCACCCCACCAACCTCCAGATACATCATATCATCCTCCGTCATTTCCGCCACATCCAAACAGACCCCACCACCAGGGATATATTTCCTTCCCCACCTGTATCAGCGTTCCAGAAAGACCACTCCCTCCGTGACTCCCTCGTCAGGTCCACACCCCCCACCAACCCAACCTCCACTCCCAACACCTTCCCCTGCAACCGCAAAAATGCGAAACTTGCACCCACACCTCCCCCCCTCATCTCCTTCCAAGGCCCCAATGGATCCTTCTATATCCGTCGCAAATTCACCTGCACCTCCACACAAATCATTTACTGTATCTGCTGCACCCGATGTGGTCTCCTCTACATTGGGGAGACAGGCCGCCTACTTGTGGAACATTTCAGGGAACACCTCTGGGACACCCGCACCAACCAACCCAACCGCCCCGTGGCTGAACACTAACTCCCCCTCCCACTCTGCCAATAACATGCAGGTCCTTGGCCTCCTCCATCGCCAGACACTGGCCACACAACACCTGGAGGAAGAGCGCCTCACCTTCTGCCTAGGAACTCTCCAACCACACAGGAGGAATGTGGATTTCCCCAGCTTCCTCATTTCCCCTCCCCCCCACCTTATCTCGGTCCCAACTGTCGGATTCAGCACCGCCTTCTTGACCTACAATCTTCTTCCCGATCTCTCCGCCCCCACCCCCTCTCCGGCCTATCACCCTCACCTCCTTCCACCTATCGTATTCCCAGTGCCCCTCCCCCAAATTCCCTCCCCCCTACCTTTTATCTCAGTCCGCTTGGCACACCAGCCTCATTCCTGAAGAAGGGCTTTTGCCTGAAACGTCGATTCTCCTGCTCCTCGGATGCTGCCTGACCTGCTGTGTTTTTCCAACACCACACTTTTCAACTTTGGTAATTCATCACTACTTGGCATTATAACAATTTGAAATGGATGCTTCTTTTCAGCAAACCAAACACAGTCTAGAGGGATAGACTTGAAAGATGCTGCATTGAACATGGGGCAAACTGCATTTCAAATAGGGTGACTGGAACTGCACCTAGTACTCTAAGGATATTGAGACACTAAAGCTGCTGCAAAGAGTTACAAGGTTGAAACCAGAAACACGTGGATGTACAAATCAACAGATGAATTCCAGACTGGGGCTTTCCTTTCTTGCAAGAAAGACTAAGGTCCGATGTAATAGAGGTCTTTAAAATGAAAGGCTTTGGTAGCATCGTGCAAAGATCACTTTTTTTTAAAACTGTGGCCTTAAAATGGGAAAATCTGCTAATTTAAACCAAAGGAAGATGATGTTGCAGATTTTATATAAAGTTACCAGAACTCTGTTGTATCGGCAATGTTTCCTTATTCAAGCGATGTGGGAGGATGCTTGACACCATGGCTCCATAGGTGCGTTCACAGCAGTTTTACCCAGTGACCGAGCTTTAATTGTTACTCCACCCCTAATCAGAATGTGCATGTGCTCATGTGTTCAAGAGCACGCCACATAGTAACAGTTTCTGCATAAGTTGGTAGTTTTACACAGAAGAAAAAAAAGCTTCTCCCTCTTTTCTGAGTGGAGAAGTAAAGAAAACTGAACAGCTAGCTCTTCTCTCAGTCTCTGCAAATTCTCTCTTGAAAGAAAGAAAAAAAACACTTTGAGATGTTGAAAGGGTAAACCTTTCAACAAACTGTGTCCAAATCCAAAAGGGAACTAAGGAAAATACAAAGCTACAATGTGGACTGGCATCCGAACTGTGCCTCACTGGCTTTTTTTTAAAAAAAAGCTCCTTCCTAGTCTGTAATATTGGTATCTTGTCTAACCTGTTTGTATGTGTATGGGATTTTTCTTTAGAAGTAGAGTTTAAAGTTAGTTATAAATTAGTCATGGATGTTTCTGCTATCAGTTAAAAACAAGTCACCTTGCAACACAACTATTTTCTTATTAACACAGAAACCTGATGAATGCTTTCTTTTAACCTGGGTTCATCAGTCAGATAAATTGGCGACGCTGGATAGTTCGATTAAATCTTTCCACGTTTGTGATAACTCTAGTAATAGTGGGCTCAGTTTCCTGCACACTATCCCAGTGAGCCCATGAGAGTGACTGCAGAGAAATCAATTGGGAGAAGCCTCTGCTCAGCAAGCTAGAGAGAAGGTGGGATTCATTACCTCAGGGAGTAGCTGAAACAACTAATATATGTGCATTCCAGGGAAAATTAGATAAGCATATGAGAGAAAAGGGAATAGAGGGGTACAATGGTGGATGTAGGTGAGAAAAGATGTGATGGAGCTCAGATTAGATTAGATTACTTACAGTGTGGAAACAGGCCCTTCGGCCCAACAAGTCCACACCGACCCGCCGAAGCGCAACCCACCCATACCCCTACATGTACCCCTTACCTAACACTACGGACAATTTAACATGGCCAATTCACCTGACCCGCACATCTTTGGACTGTGGGAGGAAACCAGAGCACCCGGAGGAAACCCACGCAGACACGGGGAGAATGTGCAAACTCCACACAGTCAGTTGCCTGAGGCGGGAATTGAACCCAGGTCCCTGGCGCTGTGAGGCAGCAGTGCTAACCACTGTGCCACCGTGCTGCCTCAGGTGGACTGAGTATGAACTGATTCACCAAATGTCATCTTTTACAAGGTAGCACCTCCACTGGAAAGTCAAGCTGAACAAAAGATGCTGCTAGTATTGGCCCTCATCATACAGGTAGCTCTCCTATAACATACGTTTATTAAACACAATTTGGTTGTATCGTGATTTGTGAATTGCGGACACTTTTTTAAAAAAAGCAACCTCCTGTTTGCTATTACGTGATTCCTGACCCCAGCATTAACTGAACAGCAAACCTCAGCCTCAGGATCCTCTACCTGCAAAATTCAGCCAAACAGCAATGCGATCAGCTCTGCAAGCCTGGAAAACTTTAGCTTGAAGCTGGGAATTGTAGTCTACATTTAGAAGGACCTTTATTTCAGACTGGGCGAGAATCTAGAGGAGGATTGGACTTCCACGTCAACATCACGTGATCAGTCCACTCGTGCACTTCTTGAAGTGTTTCATGAAAAGGTACAGTGCTGTAGTCAGTGATTTTAGTGTTAAAGTGTTTAATTTAGTGTATTATTTCATTAAAATATGATTTAAAAGATTTACTTACACTGTACTATTGTTTCTGTTTCAAGATTAGAATGGTGCTGGAAAAGCACAGATCATACTGCATCTGAGGAGCAGGAAAATCGATATTTCGGGCAAAAGCCTTTCATCAGGCATGAGGCAGGGAACCTCTGGGATGGAGAGATAAATGGGAGGGGGGGGTGTGGAAATGGAGAGAAAGTAGCTAAGAGTACAGTAGGTGAACGGAGGTGAGGATGAAGGTGATAAGTCAGAGAGGAAGCTGGAGCAGATAGGTGGGAAGAAAGATTGGCAGGTAGGACAGGTTATGAGGATGGCACTGAGCTGGCAGGTTGGAACTGGGGTAAGGTCAGGGGAGGGGAAGTGAGGAAACTGGTGAGGTCCACTGGGGTTGAAGTGAATGCATCATCTTCTGCCTCAGAACACTTCAACCCCAGGGCATCAAAGTGGACTTCACCAGTTTCCTCATTTTCCCTTCCCTCACCTTACCCCAGTTCCAACCTACCAGCTCAGCACCATTCTCATGACCTGTCTTACCTGCTAACCTTTCTTCCCACCTACCTGCTCCACCCTCTTTCTTATCACCTTCATTCCCACCTCCATCCACCTACTGTACTCTGAGCTAACTTCTCCCCAGTCTCATCCCCCTCTCATTTATCTCTCCACCTCGAAGGCTCCCTGCCTCAAGTTTGATGAAGGGCTTTTGCCCAAAATGTCAACTTTCCTGCTCCTCGGATGCTGCCTGACCTGTTGTGCTTTTCCAGCACCACTCTAATCTTGATTGATCTCCAGCATCTGCAGTCCTCACTTTCACCTATTGTTTCTGTTTGGCTAACTACTACTTTTGCTTCGATTTTACTGATTTTTTGGTGATTTACCCCGAACCCTGTTTTTCCCCTTAGGCCCTGTTATTTATATTGCCTGATCTTCTATAATAGTGTTGCATGGGAACACAACTACCGCATTATAGGAGAATTACCTGTGTGCGCACAGCTGGCATGGTAAAATCAAACTCTACTATTCTATTCATATTCTAAAGCAAGCAATTTATATTTATAGCTAATTTAACAAGCAGTACACCAGAACAAATTTCCTCAATAATACTTCTGAAACAAATAAGGTGCACAATCTAACTTATACTACATACTCTGAGCGACACTTTCAATTCTTTCCCCTGCTAACTTGTCTGTACTCATTACTACAAATGGGCTCCATGCTCATTAACTGATCCTTTTATACAAGCCCAGGCAGCAATGTAGACATTAGACAATAGTCATTTAATGTGGACAACCAAATAAAAGGATTTTGGTGCCTACAGGGATATTCCCATTAAGGCTTTTGTACATACAAACAATGATCATAATCTTTGTAACAGATTGTTGTCTTTTCCACATATACTAATGAAACTTTAATTAGGATCGCTACAGATGTACTCACCATCATATCATTAATCGATAATATATTACTCAGTCTTGCATTTCCACACACGCCACTGGTTGCCTCATTAAGCTAAACAAGAAGCTGTCTGCTTTAAGATTCCACTGACAGTAAATGCTACTTCCTGCTCATAAAATTTTACGCCACATATTAAATGGCCGGATCTGCTTCTAACAAGCTAATGAATGAAACTCCCTCAAACAACTACAACCAAGCTCAAGGTATTTTAAAAAAAAATGTTAAGTGACAGCTCATCAACCTACAAAGGCATTAACCCTACCACCAAGATGTCTGCATCAGGCTAGCAACCTTGTTAAAACTGTAAAGTATGGTTGTGTTACAATTAGGCAATAATGGATAGGGACAGGAGGTTTCAAATATCCTCAAACCCATCAAGGGCTTGCATTTCAGATTAAGGTGATAGCAACTTGTTTTTTGACAGAGCATTTCCTTCAGCTCAATATTCAGACCAAAGTCTTCCACACAGACCTTCAGACATACAACAATGCCCACATTTTTCTGCTTTGCCTGTTGGGAAAAGAACAGGGCAGATCACAGCCAAGCGTAACCATGGGCTCAGCCTTCTGATTAATGACTTGCCTTTGCTTGTGTTTCTTTGTCTCTGGCCCCCACCCAAGTAGAAAAAAAAACAAGTATTTTCACCATTTGGGGCTGACTGAATTCTTCAAAGTGGGAATGGTCAGTGATGTTAGTTACTTGCCCGATTCATTACGCAACTAACAGGCAGCAAGAATTTGGATTGAATGCAGCCAATGACAGGTTTTTTTTTATGATTCAGGCAGCTGTCAGTGCAGTCCCATGAGTTTTACTTCATTTAAACATGAAGTGGAATTTCCAACCTGTTAACGCAAACAATTTTCAGCCATGAGATTTTACAGACAAATGACAAGACCACAATTTACAAACTGGCCAAAAGCACGTGTTAAGGAACACCATTCTCTTTACTTGACACATGCCTCAAAGTATCATGTCAAGAGGGACTACTTATGGTACTACTTAACACAATCACTACACTTCGGTTAAATGAGCAACTCTTATGGTTTACTTTCCTCCCAGAAGTCAAGTTTACAAAAATGGTACCAGCGCAAAGACTTACTATGAGAAGTTATGTTTAGATAACAACTTTAACATAATGAAACCTTCACACTAGTTCACAGGAGCTTTATGGAACAAAGTATTACACAGAACACCACAAAAATAAAGGTTTTAAGGAGCATTTCGTAGCAGCAAAACAAGGGGGAACAAATGGAAAAGGTTTAGTGATGGAATTTTGATTTATTTACCGTCATGTGTGTTTTGTTACAAAATACAGTGAAAACTGTTGTACAGTGTCACCACTCTCCAGGGCCATCTGAAAACAGAAAATAAACCCGAACATAGAATATAATAAGGTAGAAAGAAAAGATGCGTTGAAATTTACAGTCTTTGTTGTTAAGTGCTTCGCCATGTGCCTGGTGGCCAGGTACAAGTCCCCTTTGCCTCCAAGCCAAAAGTTGTCACTCTTCGGCGCCATCTTGCCTCTGCTGGACCTGGCTAAAACAGACACCACCAATACTAACAGATACCACACTGGCCCAAACTCAACTTTGCTGCTGGTATGTGCCCTCTTTGAGCCCACCTCTGCAATGCTGAAAATGCTGATAGATCTCGTACTAGGCCCAAACTTGCCTCTGCCCCCATTAATCTGCACAGCCTGGTGTCTAAACAACTGAAAGGATAACCAAAGGTATAGCAATTGTAATTGGGATTGCATCAGAAGCCAGAAGTGGAGGAGCACTGATTTCTAAGAGTCTCGAAGCTCAAGGAGATTATAGAGGGAATGACAAAGCCAAGAAAATGATGAGTGAAATTTTGGTTGTTGATGATGATCCAATATACATCAGCAAACACAAGCCTGAGAGAGGAGTGAGATTTGCCGTCAGTAAAGAAATAGGCAAGGTGTAGATCAACCCTCAAGATAATAGAATTTAGAATGTGGGAGATTAGCTAGAAGTGCACTGGAATAGTCCTATAGTTGTTTATGTAGAGTCATAGAGATGTACAGCATGGAAACAGACCCTTCGGTCCAACCCGTCCATGCCGACCAGATATCCCAACCCAACCTAGTCCCACCTGCCATCACCTGTCCCATATCCCTCCAAATCCTTCCTATTCATATACCCATCCAGATGCCTTTTAATGTTGCAATTGTACCAGCCTCCACCACATCCTCTGGCAGCTCATTCCATACACGTACCACCCTCTGCGTGAAAAAGTTGCCCCTTGGTCTCTTTTAGATCTTTCCCCCAACATCTTTCCAATTGGAAGGAGACCGGAAATGCAGACAATATATGTTTACATATTAAACAGCTTTAATTGAAATAAATTTAGTAGATTATCTCTTGCATTAGCAAAGATTTTCTCTCATCTTCAACAGTGCATGGGCATGGGCACAATTCAGCCAAAGTTTAAAAGAAACAAGAATTTGTATGTCATGTTGGGAATGATGAACTAAATTGCCTCTTCACTGTTGTGTGATGTCGATTAAAGACAAGCTTTGTATTGTTCTGCATATAGGAAGTTGTAGCACCCATTCTCTACATGGCCTTAAACTTTGTTCTCCATTTTCCAATACAGACAAGGTAGACCGTTGACAGCTGCTTCACCTTTGTAATGTATGCCAACCTTATTTAAAACATTGTGCTTATAACATGTCAACATTTTGAAATTTATGCATGTAGGCCTGTGTGAAGAATTGATTCACAGAAAATAATGAGAATGACAAGGGTTTTATTCTACTGCTTGACTGAGCCAATTGAAATGAACATAAATGTTCCACAGTCCTTATGGTAACATATTTTACAGAGATAGGTTTCATCAAAAGAAACATCTGGTTTTACTCAAATCTTTAGCTCTACATTTTGCCTGTAAGAGAGACATCTGTTCAATGGGTTCTTTGTTTGACTTTAGAAAAAAACAGCGTAAGAAACCACGTTTCTGGCAAACATCTCTCAAAAATATAATTAATTTGAACAAAACACTTTGGGAAGGTGCGAGATTAGCCCAATTCCACCTGTCCAACATGTCTTGGTATAATTTGTTGAAACTAAACATTACCCCACACATAAGATAATAAATCTCCAATATGGCACAAGTTCAACGAGAGCATTCAAAGATCAATGGAAACGATGTTTGAAACCAGACTAATGACAATGAAGTTTGTGAAGAGGATAATTTCTCAGTTACCGCAAATGAATAGCTACAATTGCAGAATGGTACATCACCCGAGAAGCCCATGCAACCCATGGTTGTCTTTACTGCCTCTGGTGCAGAGCCAGCCACTTAATCCTTGTCTTGGTATTTCTTATCCTTCTGTAAGCCTATAAATTCTTCCCCTTCAACATTTTATCCTTTTTTAAAAAAATTATGTCACAATTGAAACTGTCCACCACCCTTTTAGGCACTGCATTGCAGGAAATAATAATTATTTTAAAAAATATTCTTTTCTCAGATCACTACAGACTTTTTTTTGCCAGTTTCCTGAAATACATGTCCTCTGATTCTTGTCCAGTCACTGGCAACAGTCTCTCAGTTACTCTATTGCCTCTCTTCATTCTTCAGGTCACAATGTATGGCATCCCTTGACTCTTCTTGCTAACCAGTGCTCCTCCAGTTTTGGCTTTTTGTGCACTCCCAATTACTTAGGCAGGCCAAAACAGGAGAGGGTAGCCTTCAAGTTTCTGATCCTCCACGATATCCTGGCCACATGAAAACTGACCCCGCAGCAATGGCAAGAAAAAGCTAATTTAAGGTCTGATGGTCTTGAAAGCAGATCAGCACTGTGCAGTAGAATGTCCAAAGTTCAATGAGATACAACACAACCCAGATCTACTCCAGTCACCGAAGTTTGGTTTGTCACAGGACTATGGTGGGCAAGGATAGGACAGCGAAGCAGACAACAACTGTCCCTCACTACAATCAAATTATTTCATAAGTTATGTTCAATAATTTGTTGAAGATGGGGACTGGCAGGAAGTTAAAGTTATAACTATATTTAAGGAGGAAGATAGAACGTGACCATGGAATTTTAGACAAATCAACCTGACATTGTTAGCAGGAAGGTTGTGGATTTTTTTAATTAAAAGGAAAAAAATAGAAGAATATCTATAATCCAAAATATAATAACAGTAATTTCAATGGAGAAAGTTGAAGCAACCACAAGGAATTTTTTGAATATATAACAAAGAGAATTGTCAAGCTTAATGCAGTGAATGTAAAAATCTTGATTTCCAGAAGGTCCCACACCATAAATTAATCAACGAAGAGAATATGGAGTTATGGAAAGAGTGACTGAATAGATTGCAAGTTGACTTCAAGATCAAAAGCTTGGAGTAGTTATTCAACAAGGCAGGAGGGAAGAATGGAGTTCCACCAAGATCAGTTCAGTTTATGGTTTAAGTTAACAGCTTAGACTTTGAAATCAAAAATCCAATTTCTAAATTTGCAAATGACAAAAAATGTGGCAGACAGTCAATACAAAGGGTGAGATGGATAAGATTGGGAATTGAAGTTCACAGAGAAATACAATTTTAAGAAATCACATATTGGGAAATACAAATCTAAACATGGTAGGGATATAAAAAGGATCTGTGAACACAGATATGCAAATCACAAGTTGTGACACAGGTCAATAAGACCAGAACAGGGGAGACAATGGCCTCGTAGTATTATCACCGAATTGCTAATCCAGTCACCCAGCTAATGTTCTACAGACTGAGGTTTGGCACTGCCATGACAGATGGCAGAAATAGAAATCAAATAAAAAAAACACTTGGAATTTAGAGTCTAATGATGACCAGGAATCCAACGTCAGTTGTCAAGACATCCCATCTGGTTCACTAATGTCCTTTAGGGAAGGAAACTACCATCTTTATCTGGCCTACATGTAACTCCAGACCCACAGCAATATTTACTCTGAACTGCCTTCTGGGCAATAAATAAAGCCCTCATCCCATGAATGAACTTCAAAAAACCCAGCAAAATAAGTGCTTTGGTTTAATTTGTAAAGGAAAACACTGAAAAATAGAAAAACTACTTAGACCTGCACCCCGAGTCTTAGTTCCACTACAGTCCGCGTATTGTTGGTGTAGTTCGGGTTGGATGCTGGGATATTTGAGCAAATTTAAAAGAGGAGATAGGCAGATACTTAATTAGTAACAAACAGATTGAAGGTTGATGAGGAGCAGGCAGGAAAATGGAGTTAAGGATGAAAGGAGATCAGCTATGATCGTATTAGGTGGCAAAGCAAGCTCGGGGACTAAATTGCCTACTGCTGTTCAGAGCATTTATGTACTTTAATAGCTTTCAATTTTGTAAGCAAGCCTATTATGTGGCATAAACACACTTTTTTCACACATATCTACCACTCTACCTTCTCCATCATTTCATCAATACTTGATAAAGTTAGTCAAATGCAATTGACAAATCTGTGTTGAATTGCCTATAAATTTCCTAAATGCCAACGGAAATTCTTCCCCAACCCCACTCCTGCATTACCCGCTCAACATTTCCTCAATCACTGATATCAGGCTGACGGGCTTAATCCACTCTCCATGGTTTATAAATTATATGTAGCTACCCTTTAAATATTAGCAGGTTTCTAATCCCTTTTTTGATTTCACCATACCTTCTAAATTCAAATGGATTCTCTACTGTATTATGAATGCTAGCATTGTCCTAAGCTGCCCTTTTCTGTCTCATTTTTAACAATTATGTCTTTATTAGCCTGGAATCTATTGCTTTGGCTGCCATTGCTTTCCCTCTCATAGGAATATCTTGAAACTGTTTCTGGATTACCACCTCTTTGACAGTCTCCAGTGTTCAATAAACAGTCACTCAAAGAGTCAATATATAGCTTCAACATAAAATTAATCTCATCTACTGTATTTTGCATTTTTAAATTTCAAGAAGATTTGGAGCCAGAACCTACAAAAACACTGAAAGCAAGAGACTTTGTGGACCAGATAATTTTCTATGAAACTGCCATCAGTTGCCATAATCATCCACACCAAGAGCAGCTTTCAATTTAAGTGAATTTACAATGGTGAGATTTAAACCCATGTCTCTAGTGTAGGATTCTGAATTACTAGTCCAATGGCATCACCACTACACTACCATTTTCCCCTTGTGTGTAATGCAAGCATCTCAAATTGCTGAACTACCATATGTTGAGAATGTCTGTTCAACAACAGCAAACTAAATCCAATCCTGAAGGTGCACTAAAACCAGCCACAGGGAAGTAACATGACCCCTGTTCTGTAAAGGAGGAGATACATGCATAAAGATATTGCAGTATGGGGAAACTGGAACTTCTTCATTATATGAGGAAATATTTATGCCTTTTTACTGGTGTCTGCTTTGAGGCATCAACTTGCTTTGGAAACTATGCAAGTTAGCCAAGTTATTTCCCATCAGTTGTTGAAAGATGCGACTGATAATGAACAGGTCAGAGATCATTATAAACATGAACTAGTCACATGGTGCCTTCTGCAAACAAGTGAAGATAGAGAAAAAAAGAACTTTGATGAACAAAAGGGTCGCTTCAGTAAACTCTGGACAGCAAGCATTGAACTGCTTTTCCAGTCTCTACGCCCAGAACATCCATGTATTTATTGTGCCTGTCTGTGTGTAGAAGGGAAATATCATAAGTGGGTTAAAGTTTTAAATAGTGAAATAACACGCCGACTGTACATGATTGCCTATCTGTAGCTACAATCTATTTTGGGTTTGGTTAGCTCAGTTGACTGGATGGCCAGGTTGCGATGCAGCATGATGCCAGAAGTGTGGGTTCAATTCCCGCACTGATGGAGGTTACCATGAAGGACTCTCCTTCTCACCCTCTCCCCTCACCTGGAGGCATGGTGACCCTCAGGTTAAATCGCCACCACTCACCTCTCTCTAATGAGATCAGCATATTGTTTTGTAGGACTGGGGTCACGATCTTTGGAATCTAGCTGTTTGTAATAGATAGCAATTCAAATTCCAAGTACAAAAATCATCGGTGCTTTGTTAACCCTGTGATTTAAAAGTCAGGTAAATGGTGGCATTTTGCGTGGAAAAAAAAAGAGATTGATTCTCATTGCTGTATCCTGATAAGGCATAAATCTTTATAGTGCACCCAGTTACACAACATTGGATACAAGTTTGATTGCGGTCACAGATTATGATTAGGGTTTGCAGCTTACTTAGAGTCATAGAGGTGTACAGCATGGAAACAGACCCTTCGGTCCAACCTGTCTATGCCGACCAGATATCCCAATCCAATCTAGTCCCACTTGCCAGGACCCAGCCCATATCCCTCCAAACCCTTCCTATTCATGTACCCATCCAAATGTCTCTTAAATGTTGCAATTGTACCAGCCTCCACCACATCCTCTGGCAGCTCATTCCATACACGTACCACCCTCTGCATGAAAACGTTGCTCCTTGGGTATCCCTTATATCTTTCCCCTCTCACCCTAAATCCATGCCCTCTAGTTCTGGACCCCCGGACTCCCTGAAGCCAGAGAAAAGACTCTGTATTTATCCCATCCATGCCCCTCAATTTTGCAAACCTCTATAAGGTCACCCCTCAGCCGCTGACACTCCAGCAAAAACAGCCCCAGCCTGTTCAGTGGGCGGCACAGTGGCACAGTGGTTAGCACTGCTGCCTCACAGCACCTGAGACCTGGGTTCATTTCCCGACTCAGGCGACTGACTGTGTGGAGTTTGCACGTTCTCCCAGTGTCTGCGATGGTTTCCTCCCACAGTCCAAAGATGTGCAGGTCAGGTGAATTGGCCAAGCTAAATTGCCCGTAGTGTTAGGTAAGGGGTAAATGTAGGGGTATGGGTGGGTTGCGCTTCAGCAGGTCAGTGTGGGCTTGTTGGGCCGAAGGGCCTGTTTCCACACTAAGTAATCTAATCTAATCTCCCTATAGCTCAAATCCTCCAACCCTGGCAACATCCTTGTAAATCGTTTCTGAACCCTTTCAAGTTTCACAACATCTTTTCCAATTAGAACGAGACCAGAATTGCACGCAATATTCCAACAGTGGCCTGACCAATGTCCTGTACAGCCGCAACATGACCTGTACTCAATACTCTGACCAATAAAGGAAAGCATACCATACGCCTTCTTCACTATCCTATCTACCTGCAACTCCACTTTCAAGGAGCTATGAACCTGCACTCCAAGGTCTCCTTGTTCAGCAACACTCCCTAGGACCTTACCATTAAGTTCATACGTCCTGCTAAGATCTGCTTTCCCATAATGCAGCACCTCAGGAATGATTGATATACATTGGGTCATTTACAGTAGCTCATTTTTCTGCCATTCTTTTATGGTTGCACCGTTCATCAACACGAACTGGACAATTGAACTATTCCCTTACTTCCTGTTTATTGCAGTAAATAAGTTGTACTTTGGCGTTCAATAGTGAATTGGCTTTACTTTTTCAATTGGTTTGAATACTAATTGCAGTAAGGGACCACATTTCCTGGACTGTAAACTAGTAAAGGGAAGTTGCTACATTGCTGTAAGTACTAGAAAGTTTTTATACAACTTGAAGGTCAAGTGAAGTTGTGTGGCAGACAGGTTAACTATCTAAGTTTGTTACTTTTCAGAGTAGTGAAGTGGATACTTTGAATATGGCACCAGAACTCTGAATCAAAAAAAACTCTTACTACAGCCTTTTGGATCTGCTTTTAAAGTGCACTTTCAGACTTGCGAGGCAGTGCACTCAGACACCTCCCTCCCCTCTCTTCCGAGTGAAAACCAGGCTAAGAAACCTAGAGATTTGATAGAAAGGATTCCAATGCAACACCTAGGTACACCCAACAGCTGCTGGATCATAGATCAAATCATTACTGCATGGACAATATTGAGGCATCATTACTAAACTGTGAGAAACTCATCCCCTACCCCCATGTGGTCTGAAATGTGATTTACAGAATTGGTTTCTCCTTGACTATATTTTCCCCAAACAACCAGTTTTGTCTGCCTTAACCATGAATGAATGCGTGCATGTTTGGGTCTGGAGGTGGTATAGCAAGAGTTGCATAATAGTAAATCAATTATTTTTCATCATGTGTTAAAGAAGAAACTTGTTTACAATAGTTAATTTAATGGTGCAAAACTGGCATGAATTACTTCCGTTTTGAATAGCAGTCATCAGGAAAATCAATCATCACGGTGGTTTGACATTTGTCACAGCTTGTGCAATAATTGGTCTATTTGCACACTATTCCCAGCGGAGTCATGACACTGATTAATTTTGAGTAGGCTTTATAAAAACCATTCATTTTTACAGAATAGCTCAAGGGACAAGGCAGTTTAGCAACAAGCGTAGCTTCGGAGAAACTGGAAGCTCTCTCCTTGGAGCAAAGGAGAAGGAGGTGAGATCTGGAAGAAATGTACAAAATTGTGCTTAGATAAGGTAGGTAAAGGAAAGCTGTTTCTGTTAGCTGATAGTGCAAGGACTCTCACAGATTTAAAAGGTTCTGGGTAAGAGATACAAGGTAATTTGAGTAACAGCTTTTTTTCTTGTGCACAGCAAGTAGTGATGACCTGGAACTTGATGCCTGCAAGGGTAACGGAAGCAAAGATGAAGAATATTTTTAAAAGAAAACTTGACTGTCACCTGAAGGGAGTAAACTTGCAATGCAATAGGGATACAGTGGGGAAACGGAATAGACTGGATGCTCTGCAGGTAACTGGACTGAATGGTCCAGTTACCTGCAGTACAAGTCCCTTCTTCCCAAGTGCCAGAGAAATCCTAAGCTCTGTATGGAAATTGTGGGCTCGACCCCAGTATCAAGTATTGAGCATGTTTGCTATTTTTAAAGTGATTGTTCAAATGAACAATGGCAAAGTACAAATCTCTTCACAGTTCTCGCTGGCAAGGACAGATGTATAAAAGAAAACAAAAAAGTGTTTTCTTTATGAATAATATCTGAAGAAAGTTATTGTTCTACAACCAATGTATTGCAAAAACAAAAGAACATGTTGAAATACGTGTGTATGGATTTTGTTGCTGTTGGGAGTGGGTGGAAGATGAGAACATTTAGAAATATGACCGACACATTATTCACCCGGAGAAAGTGGATCATGGACAGTGAGAAAAACATCCTAAATAACTGCATCTATTACCTTCAGCTTACTTTCATTTGAATGATATATCACCAATTGCTTTTCTCTTTAGTTCCTATTTATAAACACCCAGGATTACTGGCACCAGAACCTGCTTACACAGAGTATATCAATCAATCGGTACAGCATCAAAATCAATTTGGAAGACAAAATGAAATACACAAATAGAATGGTGTTTGAGGAAGTTGTGGCACAGGTTTTAACAGAAAAGATAAACCACAACTAAAAAACACAATAGAAATTATTAGGAACATTTACATTCAATAGCATTATGCTGAGGGGATCTTATACAAATGGAAGTGAATTATATTGTACACTTCACTTTATTTTGTCTCCAACCCAGCTGCTGAAGGACTCCGTTTGCACACTGAATTCAATTCCCAACAGCCAGAAGCCTAGAGCACAAGATGCTCTTTGATTGAGAAAGAACTGGAAATTCATCAATGCCTTTTGGAAGGTCAGACCATACACTTTAACAACAACATTTCTATTCACTTAGAACTTGACACAAAAGTTATTCTTAAAGCAAAAACAACAATTTCTGGAAAAGCTCAGCAGGTCCGACAGAACTGGAGGACAGAAATCAGTTAACACGTTGGGTCCAAGAACCATTCTAAGGAATAGTCACAAGGAAGGGTCACTAGATCTGAAACATTAACATAGCTCTCCACAGATGCTGCCAGACCTGCTGAGCTTTTCCAGAAACTGCTGTTTTTGTTTCTGATTTACAGCAACTGCAGCTCTTTTGGTTTATATTTGTTAATAGAACACTTCTTTGTGCCCTCAATAGGCAGAAAATCAATGAATGAAAATTTTAATGCCGGCTGGTCTTATTTACCAGTTAAACTTGCTGCTCTGGGCGACTCTTGAACGGATGTAGATTTGGTGCGGCCATGGTGCTTGCGCTTGCTTGTAACTGATCGTGTTGTCCGAATGTGCACCTCACTGACTTTGAAGAAAGCCACCATAAAGGGCTGCTTGTCATGAGGCCCATGTTGCCCAATCAGACCTGCCATTTTGGGGTTGATACCTTGTCCTGCAAGAACATGAAATTTGAAGTAAAAACAAATGTATTGAGTCAAAACATTCCCACAATCTGCATTTGCATTCTTAAGTACATGTGCTAGTTTTATGCTCCAAATCACAATTCAAATATTCCAAAGACAATGTAGAGATACAGCATGGTGACGACAAAAAGTCCATTTTAAACATTCCCATTACTTGCTGGCTATAACCCACAATTACTTTGAATAGTCCCAATTGACCTTCCAGGAACCTGCTGAACAAACACCAGTGATTGAATCACACTTAAGTTCAGTACTGTTTTAGAAAGAGCATCGCCTTCCTACTATAAATTTCAGTACCTGCTCTGTACTAAAATCCTATAAACGCTTCAAGCGCAAGATCGCTGCTTGGTATGCACCTGTCCCCATAAACATTCTTCTGGATGTGGAGAGCTATTAACACTAATCACTTGCGAGCTGTTTTGCAATTGAATTCACATCTGGCACAATCACATCTTATTGAAAAAGTCCATCTCCCAGCGGTCTTGGTTATTATATCTCACCAAACATACTTGCATTTACTGCTACCATGCAATTATTTTTCTTGCTAGCTAGGAACAGCACCTCTTTCGTGGCACTTGGGCAAGAAAAGGGCCTAAGAAAAAGAATGATTTGGAGATGCTGGTGTTAGACTGGGGTGTAAAAATCACAACACCAGGTTATAGTCCGACAGGTTTAATTGGAAGCACTAGCATTCGGAACGCTGCTCCTTCATCAGGTGTTTGTGACCTTATGAAGGAGCAGCGCTCCAAAAGCTAATGCTCCCAATTAAACCTGTCGGACTATAACCTGTTGTGTGATTTTAACTAAGAAAAAAAAGTTAGCTATATTTAGAAAATTCAGAGGCCTTAGTGTACGAAGCTCAGTAAGGGGCAACTGAACATTCCAGGAGGTATTGCTAGAGATCCCAAAATGGTAAGGAAAAGTCAATGAGTATTGTGTAAAGATCAGAGAGGTGAGGCAAGGAGCATAAAAGTTTGCACCTCTCACAAACAGTATTGCTGCCAGATCAGAGTTTCCACAAATCATAGTTGCAATGAAGAGTGAAAAGGCCAGAAAAGAAATTTGAGGCCTTGCCAATTATGTAATCATTGCCTACACTTTGAACAGTCAGGTGGCTACCCTTAAAAGACAGAAACATCCAGCAAGGAGTGCAGAGAGTACTGCTTGAAAGCAGTAAAATTAGCACAGACCAGCCAGTAACATAAGGTTTGCATTTTTGTAATGCTGCATTGAATTGTTAAAACGTCTGGAAAAAGAAGGATATACTGCAATTTGCCGTGGTACAGAGTCCAGCAAGCTTTACAATCAAATTGAAATACCTTGGCAGAATACAAGCGTATAAACTGAAAGAACTTAAAGTGATATTACACGAGTACTACATCATTTTAAAAACTGGGGACCGAAATGTGAAAGAACTGTTTTGAAAAAAAAAGTGTTTGTAAGAGTGGCTGCAGTTTTGAAAGTAGGCAACCTGAAATTGTAGCATTTTGGGCAAGTGCTTGAACAAGCAGAATTGGAGTTTCGATTGCAGCCAGCCAATCTGGAGTCAGGGGAGTGTACTGATGTAGCTTTGTTGAGAATACAAAGTTGATTTGTCTGTGTACTAGTGACCTGTAATTAATGACTTAGTTAGTACAGAAACCTGGTCCACACACAAAGCCTTGATCTGAAAGAGTCAAGGAAATTCAGGAACATGTAAAAAAAATAGCATTTGGCATGACTCCAGAGATAGCAGGGTTTGCTTTACAGCATGATACCCAAGGGTATCCAGCCCAATACGCTGCACATGACTCCATGCAAGTGGTATCAGTTTGAGGAAGGGTCACTCGATCCGAAAGGTTAAGTCCAATTTCTCTGCACAGATGTGCTGCCAAACCTGCTAAACGTTTCCAGCAATTTCTGTTTTTGTGTGTGTGGAACCTAAAGCTTTTCACTTTGCACTCATCAGATCTAGGACATAAGAACGAGACACCATTTCTAAAATGAAATTAAGATCACCTGCTTGGCTTGAAGGATGATGCAGTTGAACATGCTGGAACTTACATGCTCAGCTACTCAGGACACTTATGTGGACAAAAGTCAAATGCACAGACATTGTATCTTTTCCATAAAGAAAGGTAGTCGTAGAGACAGAAATTCTTCTGCATCCCTATTACAACACCGTGACCAATCAGAATCTACTTGCCTGGTCAGAGAATTAAAACTGACAGCTAACACTCTTGGTGCATTTCCTATGACCCAATCAATCAGTTCCTTTTCCTATGCTGTTTAAATAAAAAAGTGTCCATTTTGTGATGTCTGCTTCTTGTGACTTTGTTTTAATGAATGCAAGATAAAATGTCAACTTCCAATCATGCTTAAGAGTGTATGGAACACCTAAACTGTCTGGGTTTGTGAAGTCAGAGACTTCCAGGGAGCTGGGGTCGTGGTAACTGTCATTGTTGTATACATTATTGTGTAATGCGTTAATGATAGGGAACAAGCTTGGAGAGAGGAGAGGTGTTGATAATACAATGGTTGTGAAGGGGATAATGGTCATGTGGCATTGGCTGCCCATTTTATTGGTGTCACAGTCTGTAGTGCAGACAAGAGTTCTACTTGACATTTTGGAGGGAGCAGGTGTAATTGTACCAACTCCCTAAGGTCCTAGTGATTATGCCTGACCAAACGTAATTGTATTTATTACACTTATGCCGTACATGTTGCAATTTAAGAACATTGCCTCTTCTGAAGGTACTTTCCAGCAGAAATTTCCTCTACAACTAATCATTAATTAGGCCCAAAACAAAGAGGGCACTTGTGGCAGCAAACCACCTCAAAACAACCCTCAGGCAGAATCATAAAACTGGCAAATGGCACAAGGTACCAACTGAGCAGTCATTTGGGAAAATACCACAGTAAACAATGCCTATTGATAGGTTGTTTCATAGAAATGTTGAAAGATATGAACAAGAAAGGAACTGGGAGAATGTTTCCCTGGCTGGGAAATCTAGAATCAGGGGTCACAGACTCAGGAGAAGGGTGCTAGGCCATTTACCATTGGTGATGTCCCCAACGTTCCTCACTCAGTGTGTGAAGCACATTGAAGAATTGGGCAGATTGATTTGTGAATGCTAACTGTATCAAGGCAGATATTCCAAGGAGGGGCTGAATGAGAGAGGACGCTTACAGGGTAGAAGGCTTATTGCTTCTCCTCATCTTTGACATTCAGCAACATAGAAATATATGATAGAGTATTTGATAATGCTCCTGGGAAGCACATTATATTGCTTCCTCTGCTGCAAGTGCTGAATAAATGCAAGTTACTGCATTACATGGATGTTCAGAAGTTGAAGTTGTAAATAACGTAATAAAGGAAAGGAATTGCAGTCTGAGGGAGGTTAGTGGACTAAGTTACACGGTCAACCTAGGAATGAGATTAACATTGCTGGTGGTGGTGCCTTTCAGATTCAGCTCTTTACTTTGAAATGCATGCAACTGGAAACTCCTTCAATCTACCTACCAAATATTGTCAGCAGAATCTGACTTTTAACCAAGAATTGCTGAGTTTTTGTTTCACTAATTGGGAGTTGAGATGCCCACAAAACCATGTTGTTTGCTTGCCTTTAGTTGCTTTGAAATGATGGCGGTTGCTACATTTTAAACAGCTGCAGATGTGTGTTTTCACGAAAGACTTTTTCTTAAATAGTCAAACCTACGTTTAACAGACACTTAGATATATAGATGAACAGGAAACCTTTGAAGGGATATAGGCCAGGAGCAGGTAGCTGGGACTAGTTTAACTTGGGATCATGTTCAGCATGGACTGGTTGGACCAATGGGACAGCTTCTGTGCTCTGTGAATCTATGACTCTATTGGCCAGCAACAGCAGTCATGTAGCAAAGAAAAAACATTAATAGTTTGTTTTGGTGATGAGTTTCCAATCATGAAACTCTGCTGTACAATGCAATGCTGCCCCTTACCATGGAATTAAAAGAATAAGTCAGGATACATCTGACAGCAGTCAAACAAAATTCACTATTATCCATCTTTTTTTCCATCCAGCCCAAATTTAAAAAAAAATAAACTGGTCAGACCCATTTTTCAGGGCAGGGCATAGGCAGGGCTCACAGTTGGACACAAATTGAATGATGGAATAACTATTTATGGAAAACTCCCTTCTACCCAGGAGCCTGACTGACCTGGCTTTTCCAACATAGCTGTTTCCTCAGTTGGCCCAGAAGAATAAAATTAGGTATTTAACTCAAAAGCAAAACAATGACACTTTTGGAATTCTGGAGTTCCACATGAAATACTGACAGGTTAATTCCAATAAAGTTTTTTTAAAATAATAAAAGGAACTATGTCTAGACATAGATGATGTGGCAAAAAAAAACAAGGAAAACATTTAACTCCCTTTAAACAAATCTGACTAACACATTGCGCCATGGACTAATTCACATCTTTGCTTGTGTTCTAACGTGTGATCTCAGTGATGTGAGAAATCTCCTTCCACAAATGTAATTATTTACATTAAAATGCTTTGATCTTTTCAAACTCTAATATCATTGCAAACGGTTTCCGATTGCTCAGATTGTAGAATCAGACAATTATCTCTTCAACCAATTAGGCCCCAGGGACAGATTTGTAATGCAAGACACTTAACATAATGACAATTAAAATATATACATGTTAAGAGTTTGGATTTTGAACTATGGCACGAGGGGTCTAATAATTAATTTGTAAATATTTCTCTAGTCATAATCATTTATCAGCATCTGTGGAGAGAAAAACAGTTAATGTTTTGAGTCATATGGACACAGGTACTGCCAGACCTGCTAAGTTCCTCAAGCAATTCTGTTTTTGCTACAGAAAAGGAGCAATTGTATTTTACCACATTCTGAAAATTTTAAATTTGTGTTACAGTAAATAGCTTGGTTTATTCCATTTTATTCTTCAATTCTGTTGCATAATAAATTTCAACTTTATTACGAAACCTGAATCGGCATCACTGACAGTTTGTGTTTCAGCGAAAGAACACTTTGTTAAAACTAAAACAGACCAGGCCAAGTTTCAGTCTGGGATCATACTTGTCCAATAAAAACAGCACCTGGAGTTATAATGTATTTGAGACACTGCTTTATAATCTAGGAATAACCCATTAAGCTGCTTAATAACCAACTGGATTTTACTGAGAAAAGAATTCTCAAACATATCCAAAAGCCCACTTCAACAATCACCACCACTTTTCGGTGAAAAGTTATGCATGCTTCCCCCATCTGGTCAGCTGATGTTTGATAACAAAACCGTGGGCGGCACGGTGGCACAGTGGTTAGCACTGCTGTCTCACAGCGCCTGAGACCCGAGTTCAGTTCCCGACTCAGGCGACTGACTGTGTGGAGGTTGCACGTTCTCCCAGTGTCTGCGTGGGTTTCCTCCGGGTGCTCCAGTTTCTTCCCACAGTCCAAAGATGTGCGGGTCAGGTGAATCGGCCATGCTAAATTGCCCGTAGTGTTAGGTAAGGGGTAAATGTAGGGTATGGGTGGGTTGCGCTTCGGCGGGTCGGTGTGGACTTGTTGGGCCAAAGGGCCTGTTTCCACAGTGTAAGTAATCTAATCTATAAAATGTACAGAGGAACAGAGAGCATGAGACACAAAGCAAGAGTAAAGAGAGAGTGAAATAAACACAATGAGAACATCTTATATGTGGATACAAAGGAATATAGTGAAGTCTTTTCTCATAAAATAACGTCATCAGAAAATACATTCAGTAGTCCAGGTTACACTGCAAAGTTTCTAGATCTTAGACCTTTGTACAGTTCAAATCACATCACTCTGGGACCACTGCACAGTCTGAGTGCCCTATGAAAGCCAGGTCTCCTCTGTCCTCTCAGGTGGATATCAAAATTTCCAGAACAGTATTTGTCAAGATGAGGATGGGGGTGCTATTCCAACAAGCCAAACAACATCACTGAACTGATTCCGTAGCTCCAAATTGTACTCAGTGACTTCACTACAAAGCACTTAATTGGCTGTAAAGCTTTTGGAATGTCACAAAAGATATTTGCTAGTTGTTTCTCGGAACTACAAATTCGGGATAAAATTATGCCAGTGACCCAATTGCAGCTGTTAATAGCACTGAACTTGCAGTTTCATACACCAACATTTTCTACCTGATGGTACATAAAGATTGCAAGTAGTGAAAAATGAAGAAAAGCTATTCATAAAACTGCACCAAGCATTTTCAATGAATCCCAAAGAAACAAACTGATGCATTTTCTAACATTATACATTTCTGTGAAGAATACTTTATCCGATTGGTCAAATGTCAGAGAAACGGGATGCCCAGAATGTAACTGGTCAGAGGTCTCCCCTTGGTATTGGTATTTATTTATTTTATTTATATTTCTGAATTAATGGAGGCTGCTTCCAGAGAAAAAGTTTCAACCTCTCAATTTGCTCACATCAGTGCAAGACATTAAGGCACATATGAGGTGGAACTTCAACACATTCTGCAGAATCTTTGGAGTTACTGAACTCCACAGATGCTGCAATATAAATATCAACTTGCTGAAAACAATTATGGGTTGAGGTCATTGCTCATTGGGCCAGCATTTAATGCCCAAGCATTAGATTCCCCAGAGATGGTGGTGAGCTTCCTTTTGGAACGGTTGTCCCTTTTGACGTGGGTACATCTACAATGCTGATCGCAAGGGTGTTCCACGACCCAGCTGCAGCAAAAGAATGGCAATATAGTTTTAAACCAGCATGGTAAGTGCAGGACAACTGGCAAATGGTAGCATTCCCCTCTATCTGCTATTGTCGTCCTTCTGGATGTTTGTGGTCATGGGACAGGAAGGTGCTATCTAAGGACACAGTGAATTTCTGCAGTACCTTTTTGTAGATAATTCACACTGCTAGTACTGAGTATCGGTGATGGAGAGAATGGAGGTTTGCGGATGATGTCCCAATAAAGCAGGTTGCTTTGTTCTGGATGAGTGTCATTGGAGCTGTATTCATCCAGACAAGTGGGGGGTATTCTATCACACTCCTGACCTTGTAAATGGTGAATCAGGATGGGAGCTGTTCACTGCAGGGTTCCTTGTCTCTGACATCCTGCGGTAGTTGCAGTACTCATACTGAAGTTCAATTTCATAATATAAGAACTAGGAGGAGTCGGCCAACTGGCCCTTTGAGCCTGCTCCGCCATTCAGTAAGATCATGGCTGATCTTTTCATGGACTCAGCTCCACTTATCCACACTCTCACCATACCCCTCAATTCATTTATTGTTCAAAAAAAAGCTAAATTAGCTTTAAAAACATTTACTTAAGTAGAGTCAACTACTTTAGTGGGCAAGGAATTTCATAGATTCACAACCCTCTGGGTGAAGACCATCCTTATCAATTCAATTCTAAATCTGCACCCTCTAATTTTGAGGCTATGCCCTCTTGTTCTAGTTTCACACACCAGTGGAAACATCCTCTTTCTGTCTATTTTATCTATTCCCTTCTAATTTTATATTTTTTCTATAGGATCCCTTCTCATTCTTCTAAATCCGAATGAATATAGTCCCAGTCTACTCCATCTCTCCTCACTGGTTAACCCCCTCAACGTAGTGAACCTCCCCGGCACCCCCTTCAGAGTCAATACATCTTTTCTCAAGGAGGCCATAACAGCGTGCAGTACTCCAGGCGTGGCCTCACCAGCACTCTATACAGCTGCAGCATAACCTCCCTGCTTTTAAACTCAATCCCTTTAGCAATGAAGGACAAAATTCTATTTGTCTTCCTAATAACCTGCTGTACCTGCAGACCAACCCTCAGTGATTCATGAAAATGGACTGAGGCCCCTCTGTATAGCAGCATGCTGCAACTTTTTACCATTCAAGTAATAGGCTTTCTTGCTGTTACACCTACCAAAATAGATGACTTCACATTTATTAACATTGTATTCCATCTGCTAGATCTTTGCCCAAAGTATCTATATTCCTTTGCAAAGTTTCACAGTCCTCTGCACACTTTGCTCAGCCACTCATCTTTAGGTTATCTGCAAACTTTGACACACTACAGGTGGCCCCCAACTCCAAATCATTGATGTAAATTGTGAATAATTGCAGTGAATAAAGCACACCCAGTAGTCACTAATTGCCAACCAGAATAGCACTCATTTATCCCCACTCTTTTCGTCCTGTCAACCAATCCTCTATTCATGCTAATACTTTACCCATAATGCCAAGCATTATCATCTTAGGCTTTTGGAAAGCTAGGTACACCACATCTACTGGGTCCCTATTGTCCACTGTGCACATAATGTCTTCACAGAATTCTAGAAGCTTAGTTAAGCATGACATGCCATTCATGAACCCATGCTGCGTCTGCTCAACAGGACAATTTCTATCTAGGTGACTTGCTACTACTTCTTTCATAATAGACTCAGGCATCTTCCCTACTACAGAGGTGAAGCTTACGGGTCTATAATTCCCCATCTTTTGTTTACCTCCTTTTTCAAACAGTGGTGTCACATTTGTTTTCAGATCTGCTGGAAGTGCCCCAGAGTCCGGTGAATTTTGAAAAATTACCAAAGTTGCACTTGCTTTTCTCTCATCATCTCTTAGTACCTTGGGATGCATTCCATCAGGGGCAGGAGACTTGTCTATCCTTAGCTGCATTACCTAAGGATAGACAAGATCTACCTGGTCCATGATAACTTCCAGGATGCTGAGAAAATGGGGAATTCCATTCCAAATGCTTCAGCTTTGTCATTTGCGCTGTGCTAGGCTTCCCCATTGCCACAAATGGGGTTATTTGTGGAGACACCTCCTCCAGAAAGTTGTTTAATGGTCTGCCATCATTCACAACTGGATATGGCAGATCTGATTTGGTGGGTGTAGAATTTCTTACCTACGTCTATCACTTGCTGCTTATGCTGTCGGGCACACAAGTAGTCCTGCATTACAGCTTTACCAGCTTGACATCTCATTTATAGATATGCCAGGTGGTACTCCTGGCATGCCCTCCTGGAGCCCTCATTGAACTTCGGTTAATCCCCTGGCTTGATGTGGGTTGGTAATGAGGGGTATGTCCTGGAAAAAGTGGTTGCAATTTGTGCTTGAAAATAATGTTGCTCCTGCTGATGGCACCTCACGATGCCCAGTCTAGAGTTGCTGGAGCAGTTCAAATCTGGCACATTTAGCATGGCAATCATGCTACGCAACACCACAGATTGCATCCTCAAAGTGAAGACATGATTTCATTAGCAGAATTGTACAATGATCACTTATACGGACAGTCACAGACAGATACATCACTGACGGGCAGATTCGAGAGAACAAATTCAGTTGATATTTTACGTTTTGTTGGTTCCTTCACACCTTACCACATTTTCAGTCTAGCAGCTGCATACTTTGATATACGAACAATAGTGATCTGAACTACCCACTTCTAGTGATGGACTGTGAAGTCCCCCAGAGTACCTTCTTCACCCTTGCCACCATCAGTGCCTTCTCCAAGTTCCACATAGAAGTACACTGATTCAGCCGCTGAGTGTGGAGTGGGTAGTATATGGTAAATCAGTAGGTAGTTTCCTTGCTCATGTTTGACTTGAGACTTCATGGAGTCCAGAGTCAATACTGAGGCCTCCCAAGGCAACTCTCAACTGAATACCTCAGTGCCTCCACTTCTGGCATAGTATGGTGCTGTCTGGGACATGGTCATACTCACAATATCATACCTTCCAGACAATGTCAGGCTGTTGTTTGCTAATTATGGCACTGGCACAGAGATGCTGGCAAGGAGTAAGGATTGATGAAGAATGAGTTTACCATGGTTAGTTCCAGTGCCCAAAATCAATGCCAGAAATTTCATCTGGCTTCATTCCTTTGCTTTGAGATGGCTTAACAGTTGATACAACTGAGGCTTGATGGGCCATTTCAGAGGGCTGTTAAGTGTCAGCATCTGAAATTGCTGGCAAAACTCAGCAGGTCTAGCAACATCCACGGGAAAAGCAAGAGTTAATATGTCATGAGGCTGGTGTTGAGTGTTCTCAAGAGTCACTAGACTCTAAATGTCAACTCTGCTTTCTCCCCATAAATGCTCAGATTTGCTGACATGACCATTGTTTGATCCTTGTGCTGCCATTCTTGCCACCAACGTCTCTTTCAGATCTCCAGCATCCGCAATTCTTTGTTTTATTTACGAGTCAACATTGCTGTGGGTCTGCAGATCATATCCGGTAGGACAGCAGATTGCTTTCCCTAAAGCACAGCGCTTAACTAAATGTGATTTTATGACAGTAGCAGTCAGATTTTAATGAATTATAAATGCCACCATCTGCTGTGGTGGGAACTGAGCCCAGGTCTCCAACACTGTGGTTACTAGCCCAGTAACAATACCATCATGCCATCTCCACGCAATGAGCAGATCTAAAACTGATTGCTGGCTTAACAAATGATTTTCACACAACTTCAAGGGAATGCATTTCTTGCACATGGAGGGCAACACCATTCAAAGATGGACAAAAAAAAAATCATTTACAAAAATGGCAACAGAAGAAACTTATAAACAATACCAAACATGCATGTACTTTCATAGAATTCAGTGCACACAAACAGGCTATTCTTAACAAATACTCTCCCTATGATCCTCCTCCAATATCAAACTCACCAAACAAAAGCTTCTGTCCCCTTCTCCCTGATTTTGCTTCCCATTAACTACTCCCTGCGGTAGGGAGTCTCATACTCCAATCACACTCCGGACTTTTATACTGACAACTAACAGACATTTATCAGCTCTATCTCTAGTCTCATTCACAAGTGTAAACATTCTCTCAACATATATTCTTTCTTTTATTTCCTCCTCTACAGAGTCTTCCATTAGGACATTCAAGCTTCCTTTCTCAAGACTTGCAAATTGACTAGTCTTTTTCAATAGATATCCCCTCATTTTACCAACACAAAACTAAAAAAAAACAGGTTTGGAGTCAAGTGTCATACCAACATTTCTGGGTACTAGTATTATGCTACCAACCAACATTACATAGCAAGAGCAACACCTTCATTTTGGCAGAAAGGTTATTTTTATGGATAGTGCTGAAATGCTCACCTTTAGTGTTCCAAATGATTTTACTTCCAAAATCTTTCATAAAAGATGAAATTTTATACAATGAACAAACCTCTGGTCAATACAGCACTGAAGCTTTTGATATGCTCAAAAGCAGTTCCTGAGGAGATGAAGTACCATTTTCACACTGAGAACATCCTCCATTGTGTTGTGTGGTACTACCACCACACTGAATGGGATAGGAATCAAACTGATCCAGCAATTCAAACCTCAGCATCCACAAGGCACTAGGGGCCATCAGCATTTAACCACAAACCTAGGCGTTGTGCAGCACTTGTGTGAATGTTGCTTACTACTGTCAGTGAAAGTCTGAACACTGTCTACATCTTGTTGCATTTGTACATAAGCTGCTCCAGTATTGCAAGATTTGCAGTGTTGAACATTGTGCAATGATCGGCAGACATCCCCATTCCTGCTCTTACAATGGAAACAAGGTTATTGATGGAGCATCGAAGGTGGTTGGGAAAGGACCCTCCTGAGAAACTCCTGCTGAGATATCCTGGGGCAGAGATGACTAACCTCCAACAAACACAACCATCTTCCTGCGTGCCAGGGATGACTCCAACCAGGGACTTCCTCCTCTTCTCCCCACTCCCCGCATTGACCCTATTGCTCAAGTAGCTCCTGGATATCTTTTACATTGTTAGTGCCATAAACACAGTTCAGGACAGCTCTCTCTCAAGAATTCTACTTTGTGGACTATGTTACACAGTCAGACATGTAGGAAGTCATAAACAGCATCACTGTTCACCAGGTTCACTTTCCTGGACATGTGCAGCTCCAACAAAAATCACCAAGCTTGACACCATTCAGGACACTTTATTGGTACTCCATCAAGCTCCTCAACATTCACTTGCCCCAACAGTGACACACAGTGGTAGCAGTGTGCAAAATCTACACGATCATTCAACAGCACCTTTGAGACCCACATCATCTTTCACCTAAGAGGTCAAGAACTACAGGTACAGGTTGTTCTCCAAGCCATACTATATACCCTTCCCTTCAACGTCACTCAGTCAAAATCTGTAACTCTGTCCTCAACAACATGAGTGAACCTCTCTCTGTGGACTACAATTGTTTAAGGGACACTTCACCACCACCTTTAAGGGCAATTATAGGTGGGAATTAAATGCTGGCCTAGCCAATGAGAATCACATCCCATGAATAAATACTTTTAGAAATTGTTGTAGCCCTGACAATGTTATTAAGAGCATAGGTCTGAAACTCAAATCAATAAATATTAGCAGTTGCAATCAATACGCCATTTCTAAAGTATCCCTTTGCTACATGTTGAACTCATTTTACTGTCCCTGCTCCAAACAATTACTGTTTGAATTGATCCCATTGAGAAACAGAAGTCATCTTTTTAAGTAGACTGAATTCAACATTGCTGAATCTATGTTTCAATTCCAAAATCAAATTCATTTGCTAATTTTCAGATATTCCACTAGTTCCCTTAAAGTTATGGACCGACACTAGTCCAGTAATGCTTCTATCACATGAATGGTCATGTCAATTGCAATATATAAGATTAATTTGTTTGTTTCTTAGTGCAATGAAGTTATTGCAGGATGAATCTTTGAGCCCAAGGTGATTGGGCATGGAGCATGAAACAGAAGCATGGAAAATTTGAGTTTCATGAATTTCACCATATGCTTCAAACAGATTTTCCATGTGCTGGTTGCACATTATGTAAGTTGCTTGCATAAAAAGCATCACATGATAGCACTAGAATGGCAGACAACTAAAGCAAGCATGGCTCCACCAAGACTATCGAAAAGGAACACCTGACTTAGTACATCTCCCAGTCCTTCCTCTTAGATGAGGGCCAGTAGTTCTATGCTTGGCATGCAGCCAGGTGTGTTAGACCGATGTTTCAGGAAACAGCCGCACTGGCACAGGTTCCATATATTGTCAAAGCGGTTATTGAGCTACTTAGCCTGAAACAGGCAAAGGAACATCCACGTCACTCTCCAGACCTCACTCCCTCTAGCTTAAAACAAAAAAATTAAGGCACTGGAGGCCAAGTAGTAAAACATTAATTGAGATTTCAGCTTCCTGGATGTTCTCACATTAATCATTCCAATCTCCACATGTCAAAGCATATTTCATATACATAGAGTTTTAAATATAATGAGTGCACAGACATCAGCAGACATTCTGTGGCACTGTGCCCAGAAAGAACTATTTTCCAAATACCAATTTGTTAACCACAGAATGTAGAAAGCATTCTCAGAACTCCTGATAAGATAAGTTCTGTTTCCCTGCTTTTTGCAGTTGCACTGTGTAACCTTGTTATTTAATCTCTCCTGGTTTCTGCCCCAGTGTTCTTCACATTTGCTCCTTCCATATCTCCATTTCTCATTTTCACTCGCTTAAAAATGGTTAGATTTCTACCTTCAGTTTCGATGAAAAGGTCATTGACCTGAAACATTAACCAGGTTTCTCCCTTATAGATGTTGCCTCACAGACTGAGTGTGCCCACGTTTTTTGTTCTTATTTCTGTTTGCAGTACACAGAATTTTAACTGATATTTTGGTGATCGTATTCCACAACTGCCAAATTTCCATGTTAGAAATCATGGACAAGTAACTTCAGTTCACAGTATTATTATCCGATTAAGTGATGTTCTACAAGAACTAGAAGCAATGCTGAAAATACTTGAGGCTAAGAGCTCGATAATGAAGTGGACAACAGACACACACCAAATAGGACAAATACCATACCCCAATGAAATTATCTGTAAATACCTTTTGAAGAAAATCAAACACCCAAATTCTCAAAGAGAGCTCCACACATTTGTACAAATCTCATGTCTGCATATTTAAAACCAAATGGTATCCGAATGGCAAGAGAAGCCACTGTGAAGTTGATGATCAGATACTCAGTAGAATCAGCAAAGACAGTGTCATAGACCCTGACGAGGTGGTAGGTGGCTCAGTGGTTAGCACTGCTGCCTTACAGCGCCAGGGATCCGGGCTCAATTCCCACCTTGGGCAACTGTGTGGAGTTTGCACATTCTCCCAGTGTCTATGTGGGTTTCCTCTGGGTGCTCTGGTTTCCTCCCACAGTCCAAAGATGTGCAAGTTAGGTGAATTGGCCATGCTAAATTGCCCATATAGCGTTAGGTGTATTAGTCAAGGGTGAATGTAGGGGAATGGATCTGGGTGGGTTGCTCTTCCAGGGTTGGTGTGGACTTGTTGGGCCGAAGGGCCTGTTTCCATACTGGAGGAAATCTAATCTATTATTGCTCTGAGAAAGAGTTCATGCAAAGATGCTGCATGAATCATCACCCAATCTGATGTCTCAGTCTTAGATAATCAGGAGATTTCAAGGCAGACAGACATTTCATCTGACTCTTGATAATAAGTAACCACGTCTAACTTGTCAAATGTAACTTTTACCTATGGTCATCATTCAAATAAACTGCAAGACAAGTGCCTCTTCTTGTTACAACTAACTAGTGGTCTGTCCTCTACCACTGGAATTGGACATGCTCTTTAATTCAGCTCTCAAGGACAGGCGGCACTGCTATGCCCCAAACCCCAGCTGTCAATGGTTGGTAACCAATCCAAGTCAAATACAACACTGTGAACAATCAAGATCGGTTCATCCAACTGTCCCCATGGCGACTAAGAGTCAAGGAGAGATTGATGTTTAGCCAAGTGCCAACAGAGTCTCTTGGGAACACACCGAAATCTAGAAAATAACACAGGAATCACATTATAGGTTGCTGAGAATGTAAAGGAAACAGAGGAAGAAATCTGTAGGTAAATTAGAAGCATAGGTCAACAACAAAGTTAGAATAGTCAGCAATAACAGTGTCACCTCTCCAAACAGGTGGAGGTCAGAAGAATGTCTCCAGTGTATGGTTGTCACTTCAATGAGAAATGAAGCATTACTTAATCTACTTCTAGGTGGTGAGCCAAGTATGTGATTTAAAAGCTAAGAGGCATAGGAACTACAGCATAAACTTTATAGGCCTCACTATAATGCCACACTATTCTGATCACTCAGGGTGTTGTACAAGTTGAGCATTGGTCTTTGCTCTTGTATGTTTACCTCATGCTGCAGATCAAAACATTCCAGTTTTGTATTGTAAAGACATTCATTCCATGACTGGTCGTGCATTTATCTACCTCAAACTTCAGCCAGGGAACATCTGTTCTACCTCTTTCCAACCCCTTAACTTACTTACTTCATTTATGAAGCTTTTTAAAAACTCTCTAACAACACTTATGGTCAGGACTAAATAACTTATGTGACTCAGTCATACTTTATGTTGCAATGTGCCTGCACAACATCCTACGATGATTTATTACACTAAGGTGATACACAAACAAATTGTTGCTGTTACGTATCTGTACTGCTACATTTACTGAATGCATCACACTCCGGTCTCTGCTTCTCCTTTCCATTTAAAATCTTCTCTGTTAGGAGGAAGTTTAGTACATGAAATGCTGTCCTGATCATTATCATGGAAGTTGAAGCCATCATTGTTTTGTTCAAGATGAAGTCAAATCAATGGTTCCCAAACTGTTGGTCACAACCCTGGATGGAGTCACAGATCACATCTGAGGTCAAAAGCACCCCATCTTCCAAGGAGTTGGGGAATGTGAAGAGGCAGCTGCTCAGTTCAGAAGTAATGGAGTAGCCCCAGATCCACTGGACATACTCAACCAAGCAATAAGTGGATGGATGGTGAGATCAAAGTGATCTTTAACTACAGAAAATATTTTCAGCGGCAGGTTCTAATGGGCATGGGGTGTTAGACAACAAGACCACAGTAGGATTTTGGTTAATACCAGAGGCTAAAGGCTGGTTAGACAAACTCCTGGTTATATATCATTCCAGTCAGAATATTAGTTGAAATTACATCACAAAACTCAAATGCACAGAGTACTGGCTCTCCCATATAGGAACACATCCAGATTGCACTCATTTATCTTAATTAACGTGTGACATCACCCATTCACAAGCCCAATTTGGCCTTGACATGCCTGTCAGACTATACAAGATGATTGTAGATATTAGTGTACAGGCTTGGTGCAGAAGAGGCTGAATAGAAACAGTCCAGTATAGGAGAAACAGAGGTACATGAGTGGAGAAGGTAGGGGTGCTGAAAGAGGTGCACCTGCACATCAGTGTCTGGGCACACACATCTGTGCACACAGACATTTGGACATTTTGGAAGGCGTGTTGAAGGTGCATGTATACGTCTATATATGTGTAAGCATGTGAAGCTGGAGGGGGTGTTGGAATCTATGTGGTGGATGGGGGTGTTGGAAGTTATGTAGTGGTGGGGGGGGGGGGGGGGGGGAGAAAGAGAAGGAGGGTGGCGGTGTTGAAAGCGATGTGGTGTTGATGGATGAGGGTGTCGGAAGCTATGTGCTGTTGTTAGGTGAAGGTGTTGGAAGCTATGTGGTGGTGGTGGGTGAGGGTGTTGGAAGCCATGCATGACAGGGGTAGTGTTGGGGAGGATGAAGGGTCATGACAAGTGTGCACGCCTCTGTGCAAGTTTGTGCGTTCACCTGTGTAAAAAGGAGCTTCACTGAATCTTCTATCACCATGGATTATGGAGAGATTGAATGAAGCCTGAGAGTGCACATTCAAAAACTATTTTTTGTAAGATACTTCACAAACAGATTTTCATAGTTCTAGGTTGCATAAGTCGATCAACAACAACATTTAGTGGCAATATACAGTTGTTACTGTATAGCTTTATATCTGCTTATTTGTGCTGGCATGTTAACATGGGGTTAAATTGGAAACTAGACTGGGAACCAAGTCAGAGGCAGAGAGAGAGAGGAATAAGAGTTATGGTGTGAGTAAGATAGTGCGAACAAGTAAGTGGCTCACGCTGAACTAGGTGGGGAAAAAGACTGCGAGAGACCAAGTTAGCTGAACCATTAACTTTTATGCTGCAACTTGTTGTTGCACTCTTGTTTTGCTCTCTAGTTTTCCTCTTTTGTGCCAAAGAATCTAGCTTCCAACAATAGCGTGATTGTAAATGTGATTTCCACAGTTGAAATCACCAAAAAGGATTGTGCTGTAATGAAAAGGGTCCAGCACCCCTTTTAACCCCAATTGACAGTGTCAATTTAGGTCGATTGGCAGCATTTGTATCTCAGTTGGAAGGATGGGAATGGAGCCTCTGTACCAGTACAGAGGGAGCACTGTATTAAAAAGCAACACTTCTTTAGATGCAATAAAAACTGCTTGCTCAGATGAGTATCAGATCCCCCTGCACGGTTTCAAGAGGAGAAATCTCTTAGCAGCTGGACCAATATTTCTTTCAGCCAAAACAAACAAATATACAGATTAGCTTTTTTAAAATTAGTTATTTGTGTAAAGCCACTGCATTTCAACAGTTGCTGCAGATGCCTAGACAAGAGAGAGTCATTGTACAGCAGAAATAAGTTGGTTTTACGAGTCTCACTGTGGAGTGTGTCCAGGAAGAACATTTCAATTGCCTGGTGCCTGTTATTCATCTTTCAACATGTAAAGATTAGCTCAATGGCAGGGGTTGGGGGGAAGAGAGGAGGAGGGGGCTAACACTTCCAGCAGGTAATTAAACACAAAATCAGAATGTGCGATACCAATTATAGGTGGTGGGCCACAAGTTACATGGAAAAATGGCTAGAACGCACGCTACTAAAAATGACAAAGAAATCCAGATGTTGGAGACCCAAGATAAACAAACATTGCTGGAGAAACTCTGACAGGTCTGGCAGCAAGGGGAGAAAGCGGAGTTAAACTTTCTGAAGCATCACAGGACACATATTTCAATTCACTCACTGGTATCACTGGCTGGGCTAACATTAATTGCCATCTCTCGTTGCCCTTCAGAAGGTGGTGGTGAACTGCCTTCCAAAACCACAGCAGTCCACATGCTGTAGGTTGGCCCCAATGCCCTTACTGAGGGAATTCCAAGATTTTTATTCAGTGACATTAAAAGAACGGGTGATATATTTCCAAGTCACGACAGTAAGTGGCTTGGAGGGGAACTTGAAGGTGGTGTTCCCATGTATCTGCTGCCCTTGTCCTTCTAGGTGGAAAGTGGTCATGTGTTTGGAAGGTGCTGTCTAAGGGTATTGGGCAAATTTCTGCAGTGTATCTTGCAGATTATTCATACTGCTGTTGTTGAGCTTTGGTGGCGCAGGGAGTGGATGCTGTGCCAATCAAGCAGGCTACTTCTTCCTGAAATGTTGTCAAGCTTCTTCCAGTGTTGTTGGCGCTGCTCCTGCCCAGGCAAATGGGGAGTATTCCATCACACTCCTAACTCACACTTTGCAGATGATGGACAGGCTTTGTGGAATCAGGTGAGTTAATCACCACAGCATTCCTAGCATCAGAAATCCTCTTGTAGCACAGTTTCTGTTCAATAGTAACCCCTACGATGTTGATAGGGGAGATTCAGTGATGGTAACACTATTGAATGTCAAACAGCAGTGATTCTATGATCTCTTATTGGAGATGATCATAGCCTGGCATTTGAGTGGCACAAATATTACTTGCCACCATCAGCCCAAGCCTGGATATTGTCCAGACCTTGTTACATTTGAACATGGACTGCTTCAGTGGGCTGAGGAATCATGGACGCTGCTAAACATGGGCATGGTTGATGATTGCACAACACCTGACCTTATGATGGAAGGTCGGTCATTGATGAAACAGGTGAAAATCGTTGGGCCTAGGACATTACCCCGAGGAATCTCTGCAAAGATGTTCTGGAGCGAAGATGGCTGACCTCCACCAACAACCACCACCATTTTCCTGTCTTCTTTTGAGAAACAGGCAGTTTGTCTTTGAGAATTAATTCTACCCTTGCATTTTTTTTAAAAAAAGAGAATAGATGTTTTGGGACCAGCTGGCCCAATCTGCTGGCTTGATCACAAAGTTTCCCAAACTCAACAAGCGGCCCACAGCTCAATGAATCAAATTCATAGGAGGCCTCACCCTGAAAATGGTCCCAATTTGGGTAGTTTGCAAAACTCCCTTTATGTAAAGGCAAACATTATTCATCTGTTTACAAGGTGTGGCTCCTAATCTTGGGAGAGGTTGGAGAGGTCAGTTCAACCACAGCAAGTACCAACCACTTTGGTCTGGCACTGAGTTGTCATCTAACCACCATTCCATCAGTGAAGACTCAGAAACGCATATTTACTTACACCGGTTACGCTGAGAGAAGAACTGAACTGTTGTGCCAATAGCTTTTCCCTAGCTTGAAAAGCTTGGTGCCACACTCAGAGAAACTTGGCTGCAATTTCAATCTGGCCACACATTTGGTACTTGCATGTGAACATGTGGTAAGCATTCCTCCTTTGTGTGGAGACCAGGATCTGTAACAGGCTGGAACCTGGATCCCATGGAGAGGATTTCCAGAGAGGGGCATCATTTGGGACATTTCCATAGATCAACCACAAACCAGAGTTGGCCAAACAAGAAGTGGCTGAAACAGCTCATGCTGCACTTTGCTGAACATGTGCTCCTTTGGGCCAGTCTTCTGTGGGTAGGTTACTAACATATTCCTGAGACATAGCTATCAACATTCCAAAATATTTTAAGGGATTGAGCCAAAGGGCAGTATGCTTTGGTAATTAGCTACCTGGAACCATAAAATATTCCGTTTCTCTGTCTACCAGCAGGCTGGAAACAACTTATGTTTTAGTTCTATGGATATCTGCTGGGTAGAGATTAGAAAGTGGATCAGGAACTCTTTAAAGATGATAACCTGAGGATCACACCTTACACTCTTAAGTTTTCTGACAATGTTTCCCTACCTCAGGCATCTACTGCTTGTAAGTACACTTAAAAAGAAGAGTTTGAAAGAAAATTCGTTGGACCCAAAACATTAACTTCTGATTTCTCGTCACAGATGCATCCAAACCTGCTGGGATTTTGCAGCCCTTTCTGGTTTTGTTTAAGCGAGAGAGGAAACAAGGCACCATTCACAATGGAATGCACACATCTCAGAGTTCCAATTACAAATCATGGTCTTTACCTCATTGCTCATGGGGTGGCATGGTCAATCGTGATCTCAGTGAGTGACAATACCTGTATGTTCACTCATCCCCACCCCTGCAAGCCTAGGTAAGGTTTACAAGCCATGACCAGTGGTAGAACCAGCAAATGTTTAATGGCGATAGTGAAACAGCTAGAAGCTCAAGCGCTGCTTAGAGTCAGAGGATCATTTGAGAAGAAGACTCGTGTTTCCTTTAAGCAGAAGGGAGGATGTATTCCCTTCGTTAGCCATATGACTCATTGAAATTGAAAGGCACGTATGGGCAGCTGAAAGGTAAAGGTCAAAACTGCAAAGTGTGGAGAAATCAGCCATGGATCAGCCTTTAGTCAGATTATTGCATCGTTGTTTAATCCAGACCTGTATAATGAAGAGCTTGGGGTGGAGTGCACAACAATTGGTTTCATTAATGTTATTCATCAGTTTGACTTGAACGACTAAGTTGATCAGAATCAGAAATTGTAATCCCACCTTCCATTTACTACTGTGTACACTATTTCGCTGATCAGAATTCACTGGCTAAAGACTGCCACTCACACTGACTTAGTTGTGAAAGATAAAGGCCAATTCTGTCCTGATTTTAGCCCCATTCCCTCTTTAGGATAGGACCATAAAATTGACCCAAGGGCCCTCATGGCACAATAGTAGCATCCTCACCTCTGAAACAAGAGGCGCAGGTTCAAGTCCCGCCTGCTTCAGGTGTAATAACATCCCATAGCAGGTTGTGTTTAAAACTGATCCAGGGCCAGGCAGAAGATTGCTTCAAACCTTCATTTTTTTTGTTTGTACATCACTTCAATCAATTTGATTAAACTTGTAATGTACAAAGTTATAAAGTTAACTAAAAATAGCAGAATTGCACATGTTAGAAATACTATACTATCAAGAGAAAACCTCTCTTCTGCAGCTCTCTGCATTCAGATGGGGGTGGGAGAAAGATAAACTGAAGCTATCATATAAAGGCAGTAGTGGGCAGTACGGCAGCTCACTGGTTAGCACTGCTACCTCACAGCACCAGGGACCCGGGTTCAATTCCCATCTTGGGTGACTGTGAACGGAGTTTGCCCAGGGTCTATGTGAGTTTCCTCCGGGTGCTCTGGTTTCCTCCCACATTCCAAAAGATGTGCAGGTCAGATGAATTGCCATGGTAAATTGCCCACCGTGTTAGGGACGTTAGTCAGGGGGAAAGGAGTCTGGGTGGGTTACTCTTCAGAGGGTCAGTGTGGACTTGTTGAGCAGAAGGGCCTGTACATGCGCCCTTCCAATTCCTTGGCGATGCATGGACTTGAGCCCATTTTACGGTTCGCTAAGCAATTTTGTGACTCCACAACAATCCAAAAAGAAATCAAATAGCAAACACAATGTAATTACAAATGGGAATTAAGAGACCGTGGTGGTGATAGAAAATTGCTAGATGTGCCTCAAAACAGGCAGATTTGATGTAAGTTAATTCAAAAGGAAAACAGTTTCCCAACTTTGCATTCGCATGAAGTCTTAGCAATTAATGTAGTAAAGAAAAGCTGGGCAAAAAATTGGATTCTCACAGCCACAATTTCCGCAAATATTATTTGAATATTGCTGGAGAGAGACAAGACACCAGCGTTTTTCATCTTAATCATCAGGTCAAATGCAAGAATGCTGCATTTCAAGTAATCCCAACAATATATACTACAGCAGAAATTGTTGATTGGTTCGGAAGTTGACTTTGATAGGCTGAGACATTTCCATGGAGGAATAAACAGTGGAACTATAGGATCTCCAAGCGCCCAACAATTGCCCTCTTAACATGGCTCACTTCGACTTGCTGGAAGTGGTACGCAATCAAACAGAGGTACCCAGTCTCTGCAAACAAAAGGGAATACCGAGGAACCTCGATTAACCAAATGACATGGGCGAAGAGTATTTTGTTTCGATAATCGAATGCTGGACAACACAGTTCAGCCAAGCATCGGGATCGTGCAATTTTGTTTGGATAATCCAAAATTCAGACAATCGATGTTCGGACGATTGACGTTCCTTCGTATTTTCAAGCCTCGGGTCTTTTTGAATTGTAACAAAGTCCACAGTTCCTTGCTGCTTTCTCCACGGCAATACTTCAGTTCATCAAAACATTTTTCAAACAAACATTCAGTATCTTCTTCAACGATATAAATTGTGATCATCTGAAATTTGACATTCTTACGTTTGGCCTGATGAGCGTAAGTTGAAAGTGTTGGCAACATCACTCAGTTATCAGTAATATTCAAGTTCTCTACTAACAAGATAATTCATATTATTTTGTGCAATCATTGAAGATTTCACTGTCGCGTTTACATTTAAAAGAAAATAGGCGACATGTAGAAGTTGACCCTGATTTACTAAGCATCAAAACTGTTCGTGTCTACCCACCATCAATGGTCTGCACATGAAGCTGGAGCCCAAGGTTGTGCTGTGGACTCATCACCCACAGATTGCTGGTCGCAGTGATGTCAAAAACCTGCCAGCCTTCTTCAGAGGCCCAAACGGTCCGAGTGTCCAACAAGAGCAGATCTGTATCACTGCAAGAAGACAGAAGACAGCAATTTTTAATTTCAAAAACAGTTTTATAACAGGTTACAGTCACAATTCTAAAAGAAAACCCCACATACTTTTCATGTAGAAAGTAAAATGAAAACATCCATTACCAAAGTGCCTTAAGGTACAATTAACCAAATGCAAACTAAGTTAATAAAAAACACAAAAAACTCTCACCTAGATTATGTCAATGGAGTCATTCATGTGATTGAAATCTTTCGTTTTCTAGTTTATCAAAGGGAACAGATTTAGCTTCCAGTACAAATAGAAAGGACAGGCACTCCAACCCGGTGTAGTTCAGGAATTTCTCCCAAGTGCTTGCTGGATTTCAAGCACAAACTTTCACAATTTGTAGAATCAGGGTGGAGGTGTCATCATGAATGGACTGATCACTATCTCCTTCCCATCAGTAATCCCATTTGATCTCTCACGGACCTTCCCGTTCAGGATATTGTGGTGGTTAATCCTTCATTGTTGCAATGACCACAGCCCCTACTCCCTACCACTCTTCCACCAACCCCATACTGCATTGAGCTGCCAACATACAGTCCACCAGCAGTTCAAATTCACTCCTTTATCTCTGTCCAGAAGTTCTATTCATTTGTAAAAAGGACTTGGCCAACTACAAATTTATAGGCGTTCATACATTCGGGGGCATGTTCAGAAGATAGAAGCCCCTGGAATGGCAGCATACTTATTCTCTTAATGAACTAATGCCCCAGAGACCAGAAATAATGATGTAGTGATAGGTGTTTGAACCCAATCGTTCCCGCTAGCAAACTTAAAGTCAGTTGATGACGAGGCTAGAATCCTTAATGTCAATCATGGAACTACTAGATTTGCAGGGGAAAAAAACCCAGGTTTCAGGAATGGACATGTGGCTTCTTTACCCACTTTGACATGTACATAATGCCAGTTGATAATACGCTCAACTTTTGATTGCTGTCTCAAATGGTAAAGGGTGCGACTTGGTGGTTACACACTCAAAGCAATCTTCACCATGGCACTGCAGTGGTTCAAAAACGTTACCAACCATCACCTTCTCAAAATACAGAGCAATTAGAGCGATGTGCAATAAGTGCTGTTCTTGCCAGGGACACTTTTTAAAAAAAACACTTGGATTTAAGATCTGAGCTGGGTTCGGAGGCCACCTGGTCAAGTCACAAAACGAATTTAGTACATTTGTTTCCAAATGCACCACGAAGAGGAGTTATGCTGTCTTTGGGAATCTGCCAAAGGGCCTCACAGCCAGTAGGCATTACTGCAGCTTTTTAAAATCGGTTTTCAAAAACAAAAAAGGTGGAGGCTTGATTACAGAGAAAATAGTTGTTCTTAGGGGAGCTTACTGACTGCAGGAAGTCATTAAACCTAGGTGTGTCTGGATCAAGCAATTAACACAAATGTACCTATTCCATGTGCTCAAATCAGGGATTCAAGGTGAGACAGTGTGCGCACAAATTATAAGGGATACAAAAGGCAATATCAATATTAAATCTCTTATTACTCAACATGCTGATTGGAATCTATGAACTCTAAAATAAAAATGTTGTGAAATAAACTAAAATTGCAAGTTTTTATTTTCAACAGGTCAGGGTGAATCCCAGAAAAATCGATTTCCTAGTACAGTTCTTGAAAATCAAGTTCCATTGTAAAATCAGGCAGGGAAACTAGACACGCAGACATCAGGGAAGGTATTGTTAATTAACGCCATGATTTCTCAGAAATGAGGGAGTTGATTAAGGAATGTTTGTAGATAGACTTTGAAATGGTACTGAGGTAAAGAGGATAGTTAAGTTGGATAGAAAGTGATACACTGACAGTGGAGGTATCCCTAAGAAATAATTGGGAGAGTTCCTGAAAGTTCAACTATTTCCTTTGCCTCGAGATGTTCTCGAAGGGCAGCTATAATGACTGATTGCAATCAATCAATTACTTGATGAGATTTTGCTGGATTGCCTTCCAGGATTTGGAAAGCAATATGCTATACCATTTTTTCCTCCCAGTTGGTCTAAATTTCTTTCTCTCCTCTAAGAGACTGTTAAATTGCTCCACTATTGGAGACTACAGATTCAAATGTCTAGGCTGAAGATCTGGAAAGCCTTCGTACACCATTCTGTCTCTTTACCTCACTAAAGACTTAGTTAAAACCTAGCTTTTTGACCAAATGAGTGGTCATCTGTCCTAATGTCTCATGTGGTTCTGTGGAACATTTTAGTATATTACAGACCCAGTTTAAAAAAAAAACATTGCTGACAGGATAAGATTGGAAAGGTACAAACCAGAAAGTAGATAAATAAGTGAAAAAGGTCAAAAGTGGTAATGGTCTTCGGTTGACATCATACAGGTTTTAGTCAGTCAGTCATTCTGTAGCCTCAGGACTGGCAATGGAGAGTCTGAAAAACCCTGGTAGAACTGAGTAGCCAGTTACGAAACACTGTCCTTAAGTGCACCATAGTTACAGAGGCCTCTTGTATTTTTTTCAAAAAGTGAATGGCAAGATGTGGTCAGTTACCAAACAACTGACCACTCAACCGTAAACAGTCGAGGTTGCACCAGAGATGATGCGTCAGCAGACAGAGGGTCTCTCATTGGGCTGGGTGTGGAAGGAACTGGAGAAATGAGCTGGCCATCCCCATTCTCTTCACTTACACCATGGAAATAATTAACCTTGGCCAGATTGGTTTCCTGTTGACAATTCCAAAGATAGGTCCCTCCCATATATTTGATAACTGGGAGAATTGCTATCCCTCAGATTTTCTCCAGAAGGTTCATGCTTCATCACAATATTACTAAGTCAGATGAGACACAAATATCATAGCCATTTAGTACTTGCTGGCCTTATAGCTCCCATTATCTCAGTTTTAAAATTGTACAACTAATTTTAAGTTGATAGAATTTTAACCATAGATATGTAATATTCAACAATGAAGCACAGCGAGCATTAAGTTATGCAATGCTTGTGCACTAACTTCCCAAGTTCAGTCCATGACCATACTGGGTGTGGCCACATACTGGTTCATTAACATGAAAATTGGTATAATTTATAACTTGTGCTCCAAATTAAAAATAACTAGCAGCTAAGATTTAGTCCTAAACAGGATCATGGCTATCATTTTGCAAAACTCCTGCTTTAAGTTAGTCGTTGAGTTATTTGTTAAAAATACTTTTAAATCTTTGTATTTATAAGTATAGGTAAAGGATATTTTAAAATCTAAGTTCGGGCTTGGCTTGCTTGAAAATTAGAGACACAGACACAGAGACAGAGACCAAAATATTTGTTTCCCTTCGCAATACAAATGCTCAGATACCCCATCAATCGGTCAAGACTTGTTGACTCTATCATATAAACAAAATTGATCTGTAAGGTCCCATGACCATACTAAGACGATAAAATGACATTCTTCACAAAATACATAAAATAATTACATGGTCACAACATCACAATCAGATCAATTCACCCGAGGTGTTCCAGTACACAATATACAGTTACTCATATGTACAGACTTTGGATCATCGGAAAATATTACAATCTTTTGATATTTTACATAACTGAGCTGAAAACAATGACGATATCATCATCATTTCACTCAGATACAGCCTCCAGTTTGTGCAACAGCCAGTGGTGATGACTGAAATGTTTTGAATCAATAGAGTACACTATTCGCTCTGATGCATTCCCCGAGGGAAATCAAAGCAGTAAGCAGCCAACTAAATTTGGATAACACAGTTACTGCTTATACTTTTATTGGAGAAGTTTACTTGTAAGGTAATAACCTGATGACAAGGGAGAAATCCTCAACCACACTAACTTTCAGAAAACTGAATGGTCTCTTTCTGTGCAGTAATCATTTAGTCCATCACCGCCATCCCCGCCCCCATTCACCTATTGTACTCTTTGCTACCTTCTCCCCATACCCTTCTTCAACTGCTAGTCCTGAGATGGAGGGCCATCCACAGTGCTGTCAAACAGGGAGCTCCAGGGTTTTAATTCCAAATCAGGTTGGTGTGCAACTTAAAGAGGAACCTGTGGGTGAAGATGATAACGATGAATCCACAGAATGAGAGGGATAGATTAAGGGAGTGGGCAAAAACTTGGCATTTAGATTAGAATGTCAGAAAATGTGCAGTAATGCTTTCTGGTATGAAGAAGAGTGTAGCTGATTATTATTTAAATGGAAAAAGGCCACAGAATGCTACAGAACTGGAGGCTGGCCTGGATGGAATCATGCCTCTCTTGTCTTGTTTAAGCTGCACCAATCCAGGCAAGTGGAGAGAGAGTATTCCATCACACCATTGATTTGTGCCCTGGGATCAGGGGGAGGGGGGGGGGGGGGGGGGGGGGGGGGGAAGAGGGAGAGGGAGAGGGAGAGGGAGAGGGAGAGGGAGAGGGAGAGGGAGAGGGAGAGTTACTCAAAGAATCCCTATTTTCTGACCTTTTGAAGCCAGAATTTTCACATGGCTTGTAATACCTCCATCTACCACCATAAACCTGATCATGGGCAATTCAGCAATGATGTTGATGTAATTAAATCTCATGGAGAGAGGGTTTAGATTTTTTTCATACCGGTGGTCGTAACTGTCAGCCAATATTACGTGTGAATGTTGCTTATTACTTGTCATCCCAAGCCTGTATATTACGCAGTTCTTGCTGCATTCGGACACAGTCATAGTGTCATAGATGTGTACACCACGGAAACAGATCCTTCAGTCCAACTCATCCATGCCGACCAGATATCCCAACCCAATCTAGTCCCACCTGCCAGCACCCGACCCATACCCTTCCTATTCATATACTTATCCAAATGTCTTTTCAATGTTGCAATTGTACCAGCCTCCACCACTTCCTCTGGCAGCTCATTCCATACATGCACCACACTCTGGTGTGAAAACATTGCCCCTTAAGTCTCAGTTATAACCTTCCCCTCTCACCCTAAACCTATGCCCTCTAGTTCTGGACTCCCCCACCCCAGGGAAAAGACCTTGTATATTTATCCTATCCATGCCCCTCATGATTTTATAAACCTCTATAAGGTCACCCCTCAGCCTGACAATCCAGGGAAACCAGCCCCAGCCTACTCAAGCACTCCCTATAGCTCAAATCCTCCAACCCTGGCAACATCCTTGGAAATCTTTTCTGAACCCTTTCAAGTTTCACAACATCTTTCCGATAGGAAGGAGACCAGAATTGCACACAATATTCCAACAGTGGTCTAACCCAATGTCCTGTACAGCTGCAACATGACCTCCCAACTCCTGTACTTAATACTCTGACCAATAAAGGAAAGCATACAAAAAGCCTTCTTCACTATCCTATCTACGGGTGACTTGACTTTCAAGGAGCTATGAACCTGCACTCCAAGGTCTCTTGGTTCAGCAACACTCCCTGGGACTTTGCCATTAAGTGTTCAAGTCCTGTTAAGATTTGCTTTTCCAAAATGCAGCACCTCAAATTTATCTAAATTAAACTCCATCCGCCACTTCTCAGCCCATCGGATCAAGATCCTGTTGCAATCGGAGGTATCCACTTCTTCACTGTTCACTACACCTCCAATTTTGGTGTCATCTACAAACTTACTAACCATACCTCTTATGCTCACCTCCAAATCATTTATAAATACGATGAAAAATAGAGGACCCAGCATCAATCCTTGTGGCACTCCACTGGTCACAGGCCTCCAGTCTGAAAAACAACCCTCCACCACCACCCTCTGTCTTCTACCTTCAAGCCAATACTGTATCCAAATGGCTAGCTCTCCCTGTATTCCATGAGATCTAACCCTGCTTACCAGTCTCCCATGGGGAACATTGTCTAACACCTTACGAAGTCCAAATAGTTCACATTCACCGCTGTGTCCTCAATCCTCTTTGTTACTTCTTCAAAAAACTCAATCAAGTTCATGAGACATGATTTCCCATGCATAAAGTCATAGTGACATTCCCTATTCAGTCTTTGTCTTTCTAAGTACATGTAAATTCTGTCCCTCAGGATTCCCTTCAACAACTTGCAAACCACTAATGTCAGGCTCACCGGTCTATAGTTCCCTGGCTTGACCTTACAACTTTCCTTAAATAGTGGCACCACATGAGCCAACCTCCAGTCTTCTGGCATTTCACTTGCGACTATCGAAGATACAAATATCTCAGTAGGCGGCTGAACAATCACTTCCCTAGCTTCCCACAGAGTTCTAGGGTACATTTGATCAGGTGACTTATCCACTTTTATGCATTTCAAAACATCCAGCACTTTGCCCTCTGTAATATGAACATTTTTCAAAATGTCACCATCTATTTCTCCACATTCTATAACTTCCTTGTTCTTTTCCATAGTAAACACGGATGCAAAATACTCATTTATAGCCCCTTAATCTCCTGCGGCTCCACACAAAGGCAGCCTTGCTGATCTTTGAGGGGCCCTATTCTCTCCCTAGTTACCCTTTTGTCCTTAATGAATGTGAAAACTTGTTGGATTCTCCTTAACCCTATATGCCAAAGCTACCTCATGTCCCCTTTTTGACCTCCTGATTTCCCTCTTAAATATACTCATACTGCCTTTATACTCTAAGGATTCACTCAATCTATCCTGTCAATACCTGACATATGCTTTCTTCTTTTTCTTAACCAAACCCTCAATTTCTTTAGTCACCCAGCATTCCCTATACCTACCAGCTTTTCCTTTCACCCTGACAGGAATATACTTTCTCTGGATTCTCGTTATCTTTTTTCAGAAGTCTTCCCATTTTCCAGCCATCCGTTTACCCACGAACATCTGCGCCCAAAGAGCTTTTGAAAGTTCTTACCCAATACTGTCAAAATTAGCCTTCCTCTAATTTAGAACTTCAACTTTTAGATCTGGTCTATCCTTTTCCATCACTATTTTAAAACGAATAGAATTATGGTCACTGGCCCCAAAGTGCTCCCCCACTAATACCTCCCCACTGATACCTCAGTCACCTGTCCTGCCTTATTTCCCAAGAGTAGGCTGCATTTTGCACCTTCTCCAGTTGGTACATTCAAATATTGAATCAGAAAATTTTCTAGTCCGCACTTAAATTCCTCTTCATCTAAACCCTTAACACTATGGCAATCCCAGTCTAAGTTAAAATCCCCTATTATAACCAACCTATTATTCTTACAGATAACTGAAATCTCCTAACAAGTTTGTTTCTCAATCCCACTGATTATGAGGAGGTCTATAATACAATCCCAATAAGGTGATCATCCCTTTATTATTTCTCAGTTCAACCCAAATAACTTCCCCGGATGTATTTCCAGGAATATCCTCCCTCAGTACAGCTGTAATGCTATCCCTTATCAAAAATGTTACAAGTCACTTCTACCACAGAGGAGATTCCAAATGATCCAAAAATTTGAATCCTTCTCCCATACACCAGCTCCTCATCCATGCATTCACCTTCACTATCCTCCTCTTCCTACCTTTACCAGCTCGCAGCACCAGAAATAATCCAGATATTACTACCATTGTGGACCTCCTTTCTAACTTCCCCCCTCTAACTCTATAACCTCCATTCAGAATCTCATCCCTTCCTATGTCATTGGTTCCAATGTGTACAATGACCTCCTGCTGGTCCCTGTCCAGAACATTCTGCACCCTCTGAGACATCTTTGATTCTGGCACCAAGGAGGCAACATACCATTCTGATTTTTTGCTGCTGGTCACAGAAAAGTCCATCTGCGCCTCAAGCTAGAGAGTCCCCTAAAACAGCTGATCTCTTGGAACCTGGTGGAACTCTCATTACATTAGAGCCAGTCTCAATACCAGACAATTGGTTGTTCTTAGACAATTGGTTGTTCGTGCTACATTCCCCTGAGAATCCATCACCCCCTACATTTTCCAAAACAGCATGCTCGTTTGAAATGGAGATAGCCACATAAGATCCTGCACTACCTGCCTACCTCTCTTACCTTTCCTAGAGTTAACCCATCTATGCAACTGTATCTGCAACTTTCCCCCCTTTCTATAACTGTCATCCATCACATCCCCTTGCTCTTGCAAATTCCTCATTGCCTCTGTCTCTCCAACCCAACCATTCGATCTGGTATGATTCACAAGCAACTGCATTTATTACAGATATAATCCTCAGTAACATGTAAACTCTCCCGAAACTCCCACATCCAACAAGAGCATAACACTCTACTAAAGGCCATTTTTGCTTCTTTCAATCTACAGACCCAGAAAATAGCACCGTCCTATTCCTCTACAAAACACTTCTCCAGGCCAACTTAATACTTATGGCTTATATTTTTAAGTTTAATCAAGAGACATCTCAATAAAACGTACTATCAAGAAAGAATCCACTCTACTCACTACTGCAGACTTACTGTAAGGCCACACTTAAAAATATTCACTTCTGTTTCTGTGCTGTGACCTCTCCTACGTTCCTCTAAAATCAGTTTTGAATGTCACTGTTTGTTAATTTGCCCAGATGCGCTCCGATGTCCAGCGGTACATGAATTCAAACAGCTAAGGCAGTAACTGCGCAGGTTCACTGCATGTTTAGGGAGTAGTGAGAGTTTCTCTCTCGCTCCTGCACTGACCTCACCATGTGCTTCCTCCTTGTTTTGTTTCTCAAAAGTACCCAAACAATGCAGCAGCATATAAAACAGTAATTGCTGCTCCTAGAATTCAAGGAAATCACCTCCAACATTTAAAATACCTCAAAGGAGCAGCCTGTTACAGTCAGAATTTTTTCCCATTCTCCATCTTGGATTACCCAGAATCTCAGTCCTGCGAAATGGATTGTTTTTGGACCTGAGGATTCACAAATGGTACTGAACCATTGTGTAGTCATCTGTTACTATCCCCAGTCTAACTTCACAGCCAATACAAGTTCATCAATGAAGCAGCCGCTATGATATGACTGAGTGTCTGACTGCATCTGCCTTTACACTAGTCCCTAGATGATAGTGATGCTAAGGATGGCTTTGCACAGCCTTTGTCATTTCCACTGCCTTGGTCAATGCAGGATGGTCTGCCTGGGACATCCAAGATCACTCCAGGATCCTGAAGCCCTTACACAATGGACAGGTCTAGGTGAGTGAATTCCAGGGACTAAGGCTTAAACAGTTGAAACAGAGTCAACGGTGGAGTAACAATAGCAATGATGTACAAGAGGCCACATTTGGGGGAATTCAGGTTTCCTGGAAGATGCTGGGGCAAATCCAACACTAAACTACACTGAATTGAATTGCAATGATCCTGCTATTGCCTTGGGGTACTTGGCTGACTTGACACACAGAAAACACTAAAAATTGGAATCTTCCTTAACACATAGACTAATACAACAGCCAAATTATAAACATGCACACTCAGTCCAAACAGCCAGAGTCTTAGTGACACAGAGGTACTTCAACTGGCTCAATAAGGCTATGTTAAAATTAATGAAGAAAATATATTCAATAATTCAAGCTACCAAAGCTAGAACTTCTGCTGCTGAAATTAAGCATTTTAAAAGTACAAACAGTTTTGACAGCCTTAATCAGAGTCAATGATAAAGAAGCATCAATATAACAAGAGAAAAACAGTTAAATTAAGTTTCTTTATTTAGTGGGATACATGACAATGAGAAACTTTGACACACTCATTGCATTAAATACTCAAAGCAGACTAAGAAACAAACGTTAAAAGCGAAAGAGAACCAGGCAATAAAATTAAGTTTGGAATGCTATTGCACAGAGCTAACCTGCATATAACCAGCTGAAAAGCCTCTTTTCATCCTGAATCAATTGAGATTTTAAGCATGTTTATTGTGCAGAGACTACAAACTTAACATGTCTGTGCCCAGGAGCACTAACCAAACCACAGGGTACAAATGTATTTGCAATGTGACATGAAAGACCACTTTTCCCATGACCCACAGAGTGCCTTTTAAACCTATAATTACCTAGGTGTATAACAGACTGGTCAGGTGCACGTGATGCAACACTTCACCCCTTCATTTGGTTTTCAATGCAAGCTACTTTGAAGCTTTTCCATTTCAGTTTGGGTCTTGTGGATTTTGGATTTTTTTTTAAAAATCACCTCCAGCAGGCACTTTATAACGCAGAGTTTAAAATGTAAAGGATTTTTCAGGATTCTTTCCAGAATACACTTTTGATCACCTTATCATTCCTCCCACCAGATGAGGAGGAGAAATGAAACTAAACCATCTGAACACAGCTATTCAACACCACTCCTTAGAGGATTTAACAGAGTAAATCACACTTTGTTTGGACATCCCCTTCACTTAGTGATTTACTCATCAAAACACTGGTGCTCCTGCATTTCACAGGAGGGAAATACAGTTTTGCTAGTGGAAGAGAGAAAGAACACATGATTTAATGCTTAGACAATGCCACCCATTGTGTGTGTTTGGCAACCTACAGGATGTCTATTTGTTTCTCTCCAACTAAGCACGAAATTAGATTATTCATAACCTTTGAAAATATCTTCAGAGTGGATGCATTATATCCATGCCTATTAGGTACATATGTTAACAGAATACCCAGCAGCAACCCGAGTGACTAAGCTGCTATGCAGAGAACTGTACAGCAAAACTGTGCTCCAAATTCTGACAACGGTCAGCTGGAAAATCTCTGAAGCTGCCCAATCTGTAATTATGTATGCAATCATTTGTTATTTAGACTATCCCTTTACAAGAAACACAGCCTGATTGCTGCGATTTCCGAACAATCAAACCCTGATAACCTCACATTTACAGTTTATCAAAAAGGTCAAAGTTAAACTTGCCTTTGAGTAACCTGAAGATAAAAAATAAAACAAACTGGAAGTCATTGTACCGCTGCGCTTTTCAAACCGTTCAGCAGTCTAATCCAGAAAAAAAACAATAAAATATTTCACAAAAGCGCAACTGGAGTGTGGTGCAGTATAGATTGAATGCTATTAATCATTGCATATTGTAGCACACAGAACTGAAGCAATTTGATGCGCAGATTTGAGCTTGGACCAGTTTTATTGACTTACTTCTAAAGGAGGCACTTGCTTGTTTTAAAGCTTTGTTTGAGACTTAATTAATGTATTGCACTCTGTTTCCAGCAATCTTCATCATATAGAAGTAAACTAGTCTCAAAAGAGAAATATAGTAATGCATCAAAAACATTTTCTGACTGTTTACTGTTATCTTCAAAGTTACTTTTGCTTCCTTACCAGTGCACAGTTCTCGACCAAAAGATAGAGGGACCTTTTCCACTGCTTCCTTCTAAAAAATTGCAGGAGAATCTTTCAGAGATCCATAAACTCAAACCTTTCCTTCACTTGCCTCCACCAACCACCACTCAACTTCATACCCCTCCCACATGTTCACTGGAATTTCAGGTCCTTCAATCTCACTAAGAATTTCCCCTCAGTTGAATGGCAAGATCGGATAAATTACCTGGTCAACCACGTGTTATGAATTTCTTTTTAAATTGCTGTAAGGTTTTAACAAAAGAAATTGTTAAAAAAGAAATCATTCATGCACCACGCATTGATCTAGGAAATTAAGATACAGCTTTGAGCAAATGGAACATGCCCTAGTCCAGGCTACTAGGTAAGCCTTTAGCCTTCAGTGTAAACATTTAGCAAAAACAGAGATAAGTTATTCATTGTTAAAATTGCAGTCATGTTTGTGAATAGTTTTGAAATTGGTCTAAAACCTTATTAGAAATTTTAATTACTGCAAGGAGAAATAGAGAGAAACTCATGACAGATCTGTCAGCGTGTAAGAGATACATACAGGTTACTCTCAGTCAAACAGTTCCAAAACACACCTTTTTGGTCCAACTAGCCCACAAGGACCATGTTCCCCAACCAAACTTGCCCTCCAAACCTTTCTTATTCACGTAATTATCCACCAAATGCTTTTTGAATGTTGTAACTGTACCTGGACCCATCACTTCCTCAGGCAATTCATTCCACGCACGAACCAGTGTGTAAAACAAATAGTTGCCCCTCATGTCCTTTTTTAAAATCTTTCTCCTCTCACCTTAAAAATACGCTGCCTAGTTTTGAATTCCCTCACTCTTGGGAAATGACCCTTGCTGTTCATGTTATACAGTAATAAAAAATTCCAATTCCCTTTTCTGACATCATGTACTTGCATATATTTCAGTTTTCTCAGCCACAGGTTTTTTTTTTGGGTAACCTCAAGAAATTTGTGCTGAGTTGATTGTGCTTTACACCTCTTGCCACACACTGGCAATGATTTTTTTTTTGCGCAATCACCTCCCTGAAACTGATTGTTAAAAACACATTACAAAATCCAGGACATCCATAAAAAAGTGATTCTGAACTTTCTTTCATTAGAACAAAGCAAACCTACAACTTTGCAAAAACAAAACATTTTCTGGCAGAGCACTTCCAGAGCTCTGCACAGTCAAAACAAGTTGCACTAAATTACATCAAGCCACACCTTTCATGCTTAAAAATCATAACCGTTTCTTGAAAGTGATCCTTTTGGATTAACTGTTATTTGAAATTTAAAAACTGCTCGTCCAAAGGGATGAAGTCAACCTTTAAAACAAACTATTAATAAAATTATAAAACCTTAATTTCATGAGCAATTAAGAACTGCTTCCTTTGGCCAGAATATACAGGCCTGCCTGTCAACTGTAATTATTACTTGTTTGAGAACATGGAGACATGTTCCTGGAAGATCCTGCTTGCTTTCAAATTGCACGCACCCAATTCTAGGCCCCCTGGCAGCACCATATTAAACGTTTAGACTCTGAAAACGCCCATCATTGCTTGGAATAGAACAATATCTTACAAACAATACAAGAATTAACTGATATATTGGAACAGTGTGCACTTACCTGGAATCCATTGTACAAGGCAACAATTGATAATGTAATGCAAAACAAACACTTGGAGGAACGTGACATATGACTTCACAAGTTAAGACAGAAAAGTTCAAACACTTCAGACAGGAATTACTTTTTAAAGTAGATTTTCAGATTGCAGTGGATTGAAGGTCTTAAACCCTGCATCACCTCACTTTACACCTTTACAACAGAGAGAAGCTCATGAACAAAACAAGCAGGAAACCATTGTCACTATTTGTCCTGGGGACCAGCCGCTAAAAGCAATGATAGAAAGCGAAGGTCCAAGTTAGACCAGGCCAACACACATTTGGGAAAGTCGCAGGATATTAGAACGTGCCCAATTCAAAAACTTTGGGGGGTGGGGTGGGGTGGGGAGGGGAGTATGTTACTGTCCAAGTCTGCTCTCACCTGTTGACATTCTCATGGAGCACCTGGTAGATGCTGATTTGAAAGGTTTCATTTTCGAAATGCCTTCTCACCCACTCCTTGTAAATCCGAAATTCTGCTGCAGTGACAGCCTCTCCTTCTGGAATTTGGGACAGGTTAAATTTGTACTCTTGGTGATGTGGTTGGTAGAGTGCAAAGCCCTTTTCATGTTCAACTGCAGGAAGGAGGAAGAAAAAGTCACAAACTTAAGAAATTGGAAATTCAAAAAATGTCAGCATTTCACAGTACCCTATTTGCATACCAAACTCCCAAGAAAGGCCAATCAATATCAAACAAACAAAGTCATTTTTATTTCTTCAAATCTAAATTCATGAAGTGATAGCACTTAACCTCAAGTATGGTAGAGATAAACTCTGATAACGTTCCTGTGCTGGCACAGGAAAGTCATTTAGCAACACTCACGTCATTCGTATAGCAGCAGCTGCATCAGTTAATGGATGACAAGCACACAGCCTTCATTATGTCACTGAGCACAGCAAAAAGGAAGAAACTTCTCACGCTCAGAATTAAATTTCTCTTTATCCTTGCCCTTTTGTTACTTTACCAGAATCGTCAAGTCCTTGTTGCAAAACTCTTCCTTCAGATTGTTGCTGCCTTGGTGGCTTGACAACAAGTGATTTAACGGTCAAAATGTGCATGAGCTTACAGAAAACAATAAAAAAACACACATGGCAGGTCAAAGGAGGGTCTGTGCACAGAGTGCAGAATTATATAAATTACTTGTTTATCTTATCATGCCTCTTTTTTCACATGGTTAGTTTGGCTTTAAAGAAAAACAAAGTGCAATGCTCTCAACAAAAGTTGCAAGAACTTGTATTCATATCACACCTTTAACATTAAAATGTCCTGAGATCATACTAAAGGGGAATGGAAACAAAGCTATAAAATTAAAGGGATGACTAAAAGTACAGTTCTAAAAACAATTCAAGAAAGCTTCCTCGAAACCGAGCTTAACCAACGAACTAATGGATTTTCATTCACGTCTCGCTTTGAGAGGAGTCTGACTACGAGAAAAAACATATTTGTTACAATGTGAGAAGGACACAGCAGAATAGTTCTGGTTCTCCCATAAGATAGTGAAAACTTTATCTACAAGCACTTACAGGAATGTGCAAATCCAGTTTTATAAAGACCATTTTCCAGACTTAAATTTGGTGGGCTGCCTTCTAATTCACATTTCCAATCTAAACTTCTCTGGGGCACAGGCACTCAAACATGACGTGCCAACACTCCATTTCAGTCAGCGCCACACACTGAGTAAACCATGGGTTTACTTGGAAAAACATTGAATAAGGCCAAAAACATCGCGCGATTTGAATGGATGACAAATAAACACACAAGTGTGAGTAATCTTCGGATGCAACTGTCCATCATTGTAATGTTAGGAGTAACCATTATAATGTACTTGAGAGGGTAAAAATCCCATCCTTACACAGAGAGCATGCTCTTCACCATATGGCGCGGCACTGCTTGTTCTGCATGTGGCCCACTGAGCACAAGTCCAGCTGCTCAAAGTCAAGGAGCCACAGAAGGCTCTGGGCCATCAACAGCAAACTAGTTAAAACAAAGGTAACATCATGACTCACTTCACTATTATCAAGATGACAGGGGACTGATCTTTGTTATCAATCCTGATATCATGAAACTGAAGGCACTGAACACAGCAAAGACCGTGGGCTCTGACAACATTCCAGTTGTATGAGTGAAGGAAAAAAGGGGATTCAAACGACACAGGGCCCCTAGTCAAGTCTTTGCAGCATAGCTAAAAAGCTGACACCTATCTGACAACGTCAAATATTGTCCAGATACATGCTTTCAACAAAGGTCACAATCTATTCTAGTTCAATTCTCAGCCTAATCAGGCTAAACTCAACTGTCAAACTGATGGATAGTGTCATCAACTATGACACAAATAGCACTTGCACATTAACAATCTACTTGATGCTCAGTTCAGCTTTATCCAGAACCATTGGCTGCTAAACTCAAAATATAGTTTGCCCAAACAAGGAGAAAAGTACTGAATTCAACACGTGAGTAGAGAGGAATGCCCTTGACGTTATTGTGGCTTTTGACAGAGTATGGTACTAAGGAGCCTTAGTAAAACTGGAATCAATGGAAAGTTCTCTCCTGACTAGAAACAGAACTGGAATACTGTGACTGCAGTAACTCAGCTCCTGACTCTCCAAGGCCTGTCCACCGTCCAGAAGGCACATGTCAGGAGTATGATGGAATACTCCCCATTTGACTGGATGAGTGCAGCTCCAATACTCAAGATGCTTGACATCATCTAAGTCAACAGTTTCTTTGGATCAATAACACATCTAGGTTAAACATTTATTAACTCCATTCATGATATATAGTGGCAGTGGTGTATACAATCTACAAGGGCACTCCAGCAATTTGCTCAGTTTGTTTCAAAACCAGATATATCCACCATCTAGAAGGACAAGGACAAGGACATCAGATACATGGGAATACTATCACTTGGAAGGCACCCCTCCATATCCTGATTTGGGGCAGTACTTTTCCTTCACTGTCACTGGACCAAAGTTCCTCACAATCAGCACCATAAGTATACCTACATTATACAGACTGCAGCCATTCAATTCTGTGGCTCATCAATATCCCAATGGCAATAAAAGGGACTGGCACCAAATGCCACTGTTATCATGCATGTTCAAATCCTAAGAATGAATGTTCAAAAGCTGCATTACTTTTGCACTAACTCAACTGTTGAGGTCATACAGGACATTGGTGATTTCTCTTTTGGAGTACTCTGTGCAGTTCTGGTCACCCTGTTATAGGAACGATATGATTGAATTGGAGAGGATTTAGAAAAGACTTATGGGAATGTTGCTGGGAAGGAAGGGTTTGAGATATAAAAATAGACTGGAAAGGCTGGGACTTCTTTTTTTCACTGGAGCGTACGAGGTTGAGAGGTGGCCTTAGAGGTTTATAAAATCATGAGGGGCATCGATAAGGTGAATGACAAGGGTCTATTTTTAGGGTGGGAGGAGTTCAAAACTAGGGGGCACATTTTTAAGGAGAGAGAAGACAGATTTAAAAAGGACAAGGGATAACTTTCTTTAAAAAAAAGGTTCATGTGTGGAATGAACTGCCAGAAAAGTGGAGGATACAGATACAGTAACAAATTTAAAAGACATTTAGATAGTACTGTACATGAATAAGAAAGGTTTGGAGGGATATGGGCCAAATGCAGGCAAGTGTGACTAGTTTAGTTTGGGAACTTGGATCAGTCCACTCAGATCAGGGAAGATTATACATTAAAACATCAGTTAGATTGCAGCTACAGTACTGCCCCAGTTCTGGTCACTGCACAGGTGGGAAGGATGTGATTTCACTCAATATGGTACAGAGTAGATACACAAGGATGTTGCCTACAATTATAAGGAATTGAGTGTCTGAGGCTGTTTTCTTTGGACTATAGGTGGCTAAGGAGATAATTAATAAAGGCATAAGGAATTATTGGGACTATGATAGGAATAGTACATTCTAATTTACAGTTTTAGCTGAAAGATCAATAATTAAGGAGATTAGACTTCAGATCGGAAGAGGAATTGGGAGTTGTATTTCTCACTCCAGAGGGTGGAGGTGGTCTGGTACGTTGCTGCCTCAAATGATAATACAGCAAGCAAACTCGCATGGCATTTTAAAAAAAAGAATTTAATAGATGTTTAAAGGATGACTAATCAACTGGGTGACTGATCAGAGCTGGAAGATGGGATAAGATTGTCCATGGGTTAGCCATGGAAGCTGTGGCCCAAATAACTACTTTCTGTGCCTCAAGTATTTTTGTTCCTGTTGGTTCATGAGAAATGGAGTAGAGGCAGTAAAAATGCATTTTTAGAAGACATTTTAATAGAGTACCTTAAACAAGGTTTGCTCTGAACATTCAGATGTATGAAATAAAGAGGAAATATTATAAGTGGATGCTAAATTGATTGATGGACAAGAATATTACAATCCGGACAAATTCTGCCGGATGTCAGGCCATTTAAGATAGAAATTAGAGATTTTTAAAATTGCCATCACAATCTGAAGTTCATTTAATCTTCTATATATTTACTTAAAATAAATACCACATTAACCGGTTTCACTTCCTTATCTGAACTCTAGTCTGATAAAAAGAAGTGTACTTTTCTATTCTTTCCATTTAAAGAAATAGCTTGACAATATTATCACTGATAAGTTATCTTATCCAGCACACCTGATTATCATTGGTGCACTTTCCCAGTCTTCAGCCAGAAAGCCCACCAACAATAAATGTTTCAGGAATTTTAAAAGGTGCAATTGCATTTTAATTACAATGCAGGAGAAAAATGGTGTTTTTTTTTGGAATGTGTGCAACATAAAATCGGGAGCCAGAATCCAACCTGGCACCGAGGCAAAAGGGATTCCCTGGGAAAGTCACAGTCTCAATGCCTGGATACTTTGTAATCAACTTGCTCAGAGATGTTGGAGCAGATGGGGCTTGAGCCTGGGTCTCCAGGCTTAGAGATAGGGACACTACCACTTCACCACAACTGTCCCCAAGTCTCAATGCCTTCCTCATCCTCCACATGGTACCAGCTATGGCTCAACTGGTACCAATGTCTTCAAGTCAAAAAAATTGCAGGTTTGAATCCACAGATTTGGCACAAAATCTAACATAGCATTCCCACATTACAAAAACAGAGTACTGCACTGTCAGAGGTGCCATTGTCCAAAAATGTAATTTAAGCAGAGACCCTAGGTTCCTACTCAAGTGGATGTAAACAGTCCCACAGTGCTATCTGGAAGAATAACAATGGAGTTCTTTCCAGCATTTTGACCAACATTTACTACTAAAACAATACTAAAAAACAGATCTTGTTATTATCTCATTATTGTTCACAGGACCTTGTTATGTGCAAATTCGTTATCGTATTCCCTCAATTACAAGTGACTTTACCTCAAAATATATTTCACAGGTTGCAAAGCTCTTTGGATCATCCTTAGGTCAGAATCTCTTTCTCTCTCTCTCTCTCTCTCTCTCTCGTTGGTGTAAAATCAAAATTGCTAAAATCAGTTAATGCTCAATGTGAAATAAGGGTCGCAGACAACTCATTAAAAACATTGCAATAAAAACAGATTGTGTCTGGTAGAAAATAGATTTAACCAATGTTACTTCTAAAAGCCAAATAAAGTGTGAATGTTGTAAATTTTAAATATAGAAAATGCAGAAAATATTCAGGCATCTGCAGAGACAGCAAAACGAGTTAACATTGTACAATGATCTTTCCATACTGTCATGAGTCTTACATGATGAACAAAACTAAAATTTAATGCAATATCATTGACCACGTTAATTGTGTCTCCACAGATGCTGTCAGTCCTTAGTATTTCCAGATTTTTGCATTAACTTTCCAGCCTTTGTAGTATCCTACTTCCATTTCCTTCCTTCATCTGGTTCAATGCTCAAACTTCACATAACAAGTTACGAGTGCACTGGGTGAAAAAAGCATAAACACATTGTTGGTTGCATGAAAAATAGTTATAAAATGAAAAACAAACCCATCATCAAAATCTCTGCAACTAGCACGCAGCCAAGATCTAATTTAAGTTGAAAACCATTTTATCTCTAGATAAATAAAAGCAAAAATACAAAGATAAAACTCAAACAAAGGCCAACTCTTAAAATACTGAAAATGACTAGATTTGTAAAACATAATGAATGATGATTTAGGAAAAATATATAGACCAGATAATTGAGTAAATCAAATTCAATTTCTTAATTCACGTAATTATGTTGTTCAGTTTGGTTTGTCAATTAACCCCCAAAAAATTTTAAGATTTGAAAGCCCAATCTGGGCAACATATGGGCTAATTCCACACTGGAACCACCTCGGTCTCAGCTGAAATGTATTTGAAGCCCAGAGTGCTTGGGAGCAGTTTACCTTTTACAGCCTAGTTTTAAACTTAGCAAAAAGGTTTGAAAAGGATGGGATGTAATTTTTTAAAGACTAGTATTACATTGGGCTTTTAACACCAACTCACTAAAAGGTTTTGAACACAAGTGCAAACTTTGAAGTGACTTTATGAATATCACTACAACAGTGTCTGACTGCTGGAAGCAAATTCATGAGACTTTAGAAATGGGGGTGGTCACTTTCTTATTAGGCTAAACAGTAGGACAAAAAAAGCATACATTGTGTGCTGGCTTCTGGCTAATTTTACTATCACATGCACCCTTCAAAGTTCCAAGATAAGGCAGAATGCAAATTAAAAGCTTTCTGGAAAATGTTTACAGGATGACTTTATTGGGAGTGGGGGCTCATCTGAACTATTGGTTATATAATGTCTAGCCCAAGCATGAGATAAACGTGCCTCGGGGCTAAGGGCAGTTAGTTGGAGGGGGTGGAGAGATGATGTAACCATTTCTACGATGTTTATGCAGTTGCAGAAATTTTTTTTTAAAAAAGCTCAATCAATTTGAAATAGACAGCACATTTACAATTTTGCAAAGTCATATGCAACTTCAACGTTCGAAAGTACAATTGAAATAACAATGAAATTTTTTCTCTCATTCCTCAGATTGGTATGTGCCCTGGCTTCCTGTATTGATTATGAGCCAGAGACTCTATGTTTGGCAAAACACTTGTTTTTTTTGGGGATGGGGGGTGGGGGTGTTGTGGTGGCAGTGGAAGCAAGGGTTAATCATCATCAGAGAATCCCGACAGTGTGGAAACAAGCCATTTGGCCCATCAAGTCCACACTGATCCTCCAAACAATAACCTACCCAGATCCATTCCCTTACCCAATTACTCTAAATTTAACCTCGACCAATCCATTTAACCCACACACTCCTGAACACTACGGGCAATTTAGCATGGCCGAGTCGTCTAACCTGCACATCTTTAGACTGTGGGAGGAAACCGGAGCACACAGAGGAAACCCACGCAGGCACTGGGAGAATGTGCAAACTCCACACAGAGTCACCCGAGGCTGGAATCGAAACCAAGTCAATGATGCTATGAGGCAGCAGTGCTAACCACTGAGCCACCGGAATTTTTTTTTAACCAAAATCAAAATACTTTGTTTTTATTTCCAGAATCTGCAGTATCAGAGATACATTACAATCACTTAATTTGAACTATCACATCTTTTCCACCCCAACACACTACATCCCAACAACCCCACCCTCCCTCCCAAAACACTAGCATAAATGCTGCCCCCTCCACACGTCACATCAGTTAGGATGAAGAGTCATCTTGACTCAAGTGTTACCTTGCTCTTTTCTCCACGATGCTGCCTGATCCTCTGTGATCTCCAAACTTTGTTGCTTTCAGTGCTGGAGATACTCAGCAGGTCTGGCAGCATACATTGAGAGAGAAATACTTTAAAGGATTAGAGTCAGATATGACATTCTTTGGAATGTTGCAAAGCAGTGCCTAGTAGAGTTGCCAGATAAATTACTCACTGCAGGATTCCTAGATTCTGACCTGATTTTGTAGCCAGTATTTATAGGGGCATCTCAGTTCAATTTTTCATCTACGCTGACCTCCTGGTTGATCATAGTAGATGATTCAATAATGGTAGTCCCACTGAATGTTGAATGACAAGGAATAGATTCTCTCCTGTTAGAGTGTGTCGTTACCTGACACTTTTATGGCATGAATGTTACTTACCACTTATTAGCCCAAGCTTAAGTGTTGCTCTAGTCTTACTATACATGGATACAGAATACTTCAGTATGGGGAATCGAGAATGGTACTGAACATTTCCAGTTCTGACCTTGTAATGGAGGGATAGTCATTAATGGAGCAGCGAAGATGGTTGGGCTTCAGGCGTTATGCTGAGGAACTCTTGCTGAAATCCCTTGGAGCTGAGATAACCAAGATCCAACAACCATAGCCATTTTCCTACGACTCCAAACAGTGGAGAGAATATGCTCCCACCACCTTGCCAATCCACTGACGTGAGTTTTGTTAGAGCCTCTTGGTGCTACACGTGCTCGAACACATCCTTGACATCAATGATAGGTCACTCTCCCTTTATCTCTCGAACATAAGGCATTGTTGATTAATGACCTATGATCATTTGTCATCGATTAGGTATGACAGGATTATAAATAGGTTCGGGAGCCACAAGGAAATGGTGGCAAGAAAGGTTGGGATTACAGTGGACATCATTGGTTCTTCAGTTCTGCCTCTTATCAGGACACCAAACTGAGTCAGACAGATCCAGAAATTCACCACATGAACAAAATCCAATGCAGCTGAATGGAGCCACCACCTCCCCGACTACATTGTGAAGCAGAAAGCATCATTAACCACTACAATCTCACATTAACCTGCTCCTTCATAAAAAGGGGAGTACAGACGGAGCTAAAATTTACAGGATGACTTTATTGGGGGTGGGGGCTCATCTGAACTATTGGTTATATAATGTCTAATCCAAGCATGAGATAAACGTGCCTTTCCCTCTATTTAACATAACTTCTAGTATGCAGAAAAAGAACAGTATCCATTCGTTGATAGAACAGCTTGAGGGGATAAATGACCCCCTGTTTTAAAAGGTTTGCATTTAAAATTTAGTTGGAGAACAAAACAGTCAGGGAACCAGTACCACCATCTGCTGCAGTGACAATTACTAACACTTATTATTTAAAATTTGTTAACAGCAGGATGATTGACTACAGTTCTGATGCCTTCTCACTCCCGGATATGAAGTCTAAAACACTCCTACAGCTGACTGATAATACATTCAGTGACGTTACGCAAATTTACTGACACATGCTTCATAAATGTGCTCAGGTTCATCTAGAGACATTATGCTAATTATTCTCACAGACAAAAATCTCACTGATGCAAGTGTCAACAAAGACACTTTACAGATTGGTGTATGCAAAACAGATGTTCAACTGGGAACAGAGAAATCTGGGGAGGTGGAGCTGACTTCTCAGTTAAAGTAAAGGATTTTGAGGAGCATCTTAAAAAAGGAGAGACAAATAGATTCATTCAAGGTAAGAATTTCGGAGTAGGCCTTCTGACTGAAGGATTTGGTGCCAGTCATGAGACAATGGGATGGACGAAAAGATGTGGGGAAGGAAATTGGATTTATGTAGTACCATTCAAAAGCTCAGAACTTCGTAATGTAACACGAGGTAATGTGGCAACCAATTTATACATGGCAAGGTCACTAACGAACACTAGTGAAGTGGCCAGCTCAACCATTTTATAAGACGATTGAAGGATAAATGGATGCGTTGTGCTTTCCTTTGAACTGCATGTCCACTTGACACGGCACATGAAAGATAGCACCTCCCAATTTTGCAATGCTTTCTCAGTATTGGACTCAAGTGCTAGCATACGCTAAATTGTGGCATTAGCTTGGAGTAACAGAGCCAAAACCTGGCAGAATGTTAGTTAAAAGAAGAGAGCAAATAAAAGTTGGGCGCAAGACAAAGAGAAATATCTTGCTGACTACTACAGAGTAGGTTGGGATAAGTCATGAATGGAACTGAAGGCAAGAACAAGAACTTTAAACTTGAGCCATTGACAGCCAGAGACAAATGGCTAGCAAGCGGATTGGAGAACGCTATCTAAAATGAATTCCAGCTTTTAACTGAACATATCTTATACCAGTGTAAACTGGCCTGAGAGAACCTAACAATGTTTTCTTTTAACAATGGAGGTCAGTTACAGAAATTACAACTATGCTAGCATAGAGGAAGTGGTGGAGGCTGATACAATTGCAACATTTAAAAGGCATTTGGATGGGTACATGATTAGGAAGGGTTTGGAGGGATGTGGCAGGTGTAACTAGTTTGAGTTGGGATATCTGGTCGGCATGGATGGGTTGGACCGAAGGGCCTGTTTCCATGCTGTACATTTCTATGACTCTATGACTAAGAAGACAAAATCAGTACACTGGGCAAATAAAGTTGGAAAGATTTCAGTACAAACACCAGCAAAAGTATTCAAACACCATTTTTCTTTTACACAGAAATCTCCCCAGTGAACCCCAGTGAAGGTTTATCACAGTCTCCTCATTGAAACTTCTCACTAAGCTGGCACTGCCACACCTGGCTTCCTTCTGAAAAGTTTCTATATCTTCACTAAAAGTCTTTCCTTCAGCTGGTATTTTCCCATGCAACATCAAAAGCAAACTGCAAACTAAATTCACTATTACTTTAACTTCAAAGCAAAGCATACAAGGTCCCTAAATTAAATTTCCTCCTGAATTTCTTTCACTCGAGTGTTAATGGTTCTAGTACTACCCCCGGCACACACTCACACACAGAAAAACAGACATCTGTCAATCAATCTCTCCCTCAACCCTTTCTAGATTGTGCTGTTGCCTATTTGTTATATCCTTTTCTTAAAAATGCACTAAATCACCAACCCTCCTCAATCACATAACTTGACAGTTGTAGCACCTCATTATAAATGCATGTATAAAAAGAGCCTCCAAACCTCCTGGCATTCAGCCCATAAGAACAACTTTAAAATGAAACTAAAACCATGTCTCCCCCTTAACACAAAAAATTATTTCAACTTAAAGTTATACATTGCTTCTACCAGTGCAGAAACAGTGAATATACTTAAGGAATAACATTACAACTCGGGTGGTGGAAGAGGCAGATGCTCCTACAGGAGGAGAAAGAAGGGATCATTGTGATTGAGAGGATGTTAGATTTGAAGCTCAGTCTCAGGTTGAACAAGGTATCCAAGTTGCAAGAAACCCATTTCAACTCAGGAGATGGAATAGGAAAATACGAATATCTACATTTTCAAGTGTTTTCCATTTTAGGTAAGACAGTAACTCAGTTGGAAGCACTTTCTCCTGAGATGCGAGGTTCTCTGTTCAAGTCCTCATCCATGGCTTAAGTGTAAAGGAAGGTTGACACTCCAATGCAATGCTGAAAGTTGTACTATTAGATGGGCCATCACTTGGTGGAACTATTAAACTGAGAACCCCATCTACCTGCTCAGGGAAGGGATAGACTATTCTGAAGAAAAGTAAGTGAGTTTTCCCTGATGTCAGGCCAATATTTAACCCTCAATCATTATCACAAAAACAGATTATTCAATCCATTATTTTGTTTTTCTGTTTTACACCCTGGACTGAAATGGAAAACAGATGGTTTTAGAAACCAAGGATTGAAGGATTGCTGCACTTTATATAAAAAAAGTAATTAACTCTAGGTATTGTTACATAGCTCCTTGTTCAAACAATTGCAGAAGCCTAATTTGCAGATAAGCTGGAACCAAGGGATGTATATGAATGGAACTTTGGCTGGCAGTAGATAGCAGATTGATAGCTGGTCATTAGTCCACAGACCAATGACAAAGGCCTTCACTGCCTGCTAATAACTATATAATTGGTACCCAGGTAACTGAATAGATTGGGGTCTTGATTTCATTCCCAAAAACCTGGAGGAAGAGGAGCTGTTTTTGCCCTGCAATGAAAAACATCTCAAACCTGAAGACAGCCAATTTGTTTCCCCTTTCCAATTGCTGCAAGCTGTGACCTCAAGTGAGAGATATTTTACAAGAGTGAACCCGTCATCCTGTCCCCTCTGACAAAAGGAGACCAAGAGATAGCATTCTCATCAACAATAGCATCTCAGGAATCCCTGCACACAGGGTGTACTGAACTGCGCTCACAGCGCCATTGATTTTGTTTTGTGTCTGTATATATAGTGGGCAATTAGTTTTATCGAGTAGGGTCTCATGTCAATAGTTTATAATTGCTTATCTATGGCTACGGAGTCTATTTATTTGCAATAATTATTAAGTTTTTTTTATTAAGCACCAGAGATCTGCTTTATATCAACCTGGATATGAAGGACAAGTGGGGAATTCAGTGTACTTTGAAAAATGTTTTAGCATGGTGAAAACTTAAACAATATCATAGCTTGATTCAAAGGATACAACTCCAGTGAGGTATAACATTGTAATGTTAAAAGATTAAACTGGAATATCTCTCTGGACATGAACGTAACATTAAAAGGTTACACTGCACCAACTGAACATTCTGGAAGTGGGTGGGGACAGCATTCATGCAGGAATGCAGACACCTCCTAAACATTTAGACAATCATTTGATACTACTCCCCTACTATTATCAAATCAGACTATTATTCAAATCTCTTCCATTCAGAAATGCTTTCATAGCCATCCCCTGAAGCTAGGCATGTCACACTTAATGTCTGGGGCAAATCTGGGCATTTTACGGCCCGTGGGCCACATCCAGCCCTTTGGTCGTTCGTGTCCGGCCTGCATGAGGTCAATCTTAAATTAGAACATAAATGAAAAAATATTTATGCCATGCACGCAATACAACCGTGTTGCTTGCGTTTTGAAAAGGATGCTTTTTTATTTACATATGGACGCACACGTGTGTGTATGTGCGTGTGCGCGTGCGTGAACAGCTAAAAGTGATGCTTGCTGACTAGCCTTCAAAATGTCAGCTCACGCCAAGGCAAGTTATGTCATATCCCACAAAATCACCAGAAACAGTAAACCGTTTTCTGATGGAGAGTTTATTAAGGAGTGCTTGTTGGACTCTGCAGAACTAATATGCCCAGAGAAAAAGGAGGCATTTGAGAACGTGCCCCTCTCCTGCTGCACTGTAATGTGAAGGATTGGGGACAGTGCGAGAAATCTGGAGCTTCAACTGCAGCACAGAGCGGTCAACTTTGACGTTTTTTCCTTGGCTTTGAATGAGAGCTGCGACATACATGACACAGCCCAGCTACTCATCTTCGTACGTGGGATAAACTACGGACTTTAAAATCACAGAGGAGCTGGCAGCCATGCAGTCAATGAAAGGAACAACTGGCAATGATTTGTTCATGGAGGTAAATGCATGTTTGGACATATCGGGACTAAAATGGGACAAGCTGGCGGGTGTGACAACAGATGGTTGTCCAAATCTAATGGGAAAACATGTCAGACTCTTCACGAGAATGCAGGATAAAGTGACAGAAATTGAACCTGAACAGAAATTGGTATTTTTGCATTGGATTACACATCAGGAAGTGTTGTGTAAGTCAGTGTTAAATATTAACCATGTGGTTGATGTAACTAAAATAGTTAACTTCATCAGGGCAAGAGCTTTGAATCAAAGGCAATTTGTTGCACTTTGAGGAAACTGAGACTGAACATTGTGACATAGGCTACCACACAGCTGTCAGGTGGCTCAGCCTGGACAAGATGCTGAAAAGTGAATGGGACTGAGAAGAGATTTGAGATTTGTGTGTGAAGAAAGGAAATGGCATTCCACAGCTTTCAGATGCAGACTGGATTGCAGACCTTGGTTTTACTGTTTTGTGACTGCACTTATGAATAAACTCAATGTGAAACTGCAGTGCAAGGGCCTTTTTGTGCATGAAATGTACAACTTGGTGAAGGCTTTTATGAGAAAGTTGCAGCTTCTCTCAAGCCAAATGGAGGACAACATTCTCACCCACTTGCCAACACTGAAGGAAGCTGCACCTTCAGCTGATCACTCCCACAGGTACTCATCTATGTTAGAAGCACAATTTTCAAGGCGATTTCAAGACTATAAAATGGTTGGGAATGAAATGCACATGATTTTTTCCCCAATTTACATACAATGTGGAAAACGCACCTAGTGATGTTCAACTTGAACTCATTGACCTGCAGTCTGACACACTTCTGGCAGAGTACTTTAGGTCAGTCTCACTGCTTGATTTTTACTCTTCCCTCAAAGAGGGGAACTGTCCACACATGAGGAAGCATGCTCAGAAGATTCTAGTCCTCTTTGGATCTACCTATATTTGCAAACAGACATTCTCAGGTGAAGTTCAACAAATCCAAATACAGATCCTCTATCACCGGTCACCACCTCTCAGCTGTCCTTTGCATATCCACCTCAGACATTCAACCAGATTTCAGTGCACTTGTTCAAGCCCAAACAGACTGGAGTTTTCTCACGAAACAAGTGAAATTAACTGAAAAACATCAAAAGCACTTATTGCTTTTTGTATAGAGTTGTTTGTAATACTGAAAAATGAAACAACTTTTCATTATTGGTTTGGGAGATTAACATGTTAAAATAAAATGAAATACTGAAATTGTTTTTACTGTTTATTTCTTCTATATTTCACCTACTCCACAATTTCATATCTTTATTGTAACAGAATATCCTTATTCTTTTGATTACAAGTTTCAGTGCAAAACTATCTAATTTAGTACCTTTTACAATGGGAGAAAATTAATACTGAGCAGACTTATGTTCAGCATATTGTTGGTTCGGCCCTCCTGCACAACTCAGGTTTCTCATGTGGCCCCCTGGATTAATTGTTCACCCCTGATCTAGGGGAATCACTGACTCGGAGTTGTTTGCATAACAATTCCCCACGATTAGGGCATTTACATTTGCTTTATCTCAGAGGCGGATCTCATCCTACCATTGTACCTGGGGTAACGGGACTGTGAGGGAGTGGTTGGGTGTTGTCTCGAGTGACATGTGACTGTGAAGGGGTGACCAGTGTATCTGTGAGCATGACCAACTGACCTGAAGAGGGGAATGTGTTTTCTTTGTTCGGGGCCTCTGATTCGGTTTCGCACACCTGCGAAAAGGGTCAAAGGGGGTCACCTAACTTGTACAGGCTTTAATAAACCTAACTGTTTGCAAAGGTTGGTGTGCGCAAATTGCATCATGTGTGAAACCTCTGGAAAAGAACCTAATAACATTATCACACTGTTATTTGTGGGAGTTGGCTGCTTGTATCTTGCCTGCCACATTTATTAGATTCAGGAAAAAGTGACTATAACATAATAGAATTCTTCAATGATATAGAAAGTGAAGTAGTTCAATCCAAAACAGGGATCCTAAATCCAAGCAAAGGAAACTGCACAAGTATGAAGGGTGAGGTGGCTGCATGTTTAAAATTATTAAACATCATGGCAGTGGATAAGGAACGCATTGCAACAGTTATACATTTGTTTTCACAAAACAACAGGAAAAAAGTGGGCCCATGATGGCTAACAAAGGAAAATAAGGTTAATACTCGACACAATAAAGTAATAATATAAAGTTTCTGGAAAAAAGTAGCAACCCTGAGGACTGACAGCAGTTTAGAATTCACCAAGATAACATGGGAAAAGTAAAATAGAGTATGAGAGTAAACTTGGAAGGAATACAAGAGCAGACTATAAGAGTATACACACATAAAGGAAATGCTTGCTATCCAAACAGACTGGGATATCCTTGTCCACCAGGGCATGAAAGCAAGCTTGCAGGTGCAGCAGGCAGATAGAAAGGCAAACAACCTTTATTACAAGAGAGTTTGAGTGCACAAATAAGGAAGTTGCACTGCAGTCGGACAGGGCCTTAGTGAGACGATATCTAGAGAGAGTGTGCGCGCAGTTGGTTTCCTTACCCAAAGATGTACAAGCCACAGAGGCAAAAGGTTTACTAAACTGATTCCGGAAATGGAAGGCTCATTGTAGGCAGTGAGATTGGACCATTTGAGCCTGAATATGTTAGAGTTTAGATGAATAAGGGGACCACATTGAAACATAAAATTCAGACAGGGCTGATCAGACTGGTTGCAGGGATGACATTTCCTTAGCCAGGGAGTGCAGAACAAGGGGTCGGGGTCTCAGGATTCACAGTATGCCATTTTGGACTGATAAGGATAAATTTCTTTTTCTTAGACAGCAGTGAACCTGTGGAATTGACTCCTACAAAAAGTCTGTGGAGGATAAGTCTCTGAATATATATTTAATAATGGAAAAGATAGACTTCTAGAGATTAAAAGGGATCAATGAGTATGGAGAGAGAGCAGGCTTATGGTGTCAGGGTAGAGGATCAGCTATGATCATATTGAAGGGTTGAGCAGCTCTAAAGGGCAAAATGGTCTACACTCCTGCTCCTAGTTTCTCAGTTTCTAAACCAATGGAAACTACACTTCAAAAATATTTAGTCACCTGAAAAGTGCTTTGAGATATCCGAGGGATGCAAGTGTCATACAAATGAGAGTCATTCCTATTTTTCTAGTTTTTTTTCTTAAAATTACACCAAAATAATTCAGGATAACAACTTCATTGTATTCAATGAAGTTAGTGAGATGGTTGCTTCAAACGATAGTGACTATAAAAATGCACATTGCAAGTCTCAAACATAAAAATAGACTGACAGCTTCCCCTCTGTAGCAGGTATGAGTAACAGAGAGAGAAAAAAAAATCAGAACACGCATCAGAAACCGGTTATTTTCCTTGTAGCTGTTGGAAGAATATTTAAGTTTGCACATTTTTCTAGGACTGAACTTCAACAAACACTCCCAAGGGTATGTGCCTTTCACTTTGCCAGTCATTAAGACTCTTCAGCGCTCAGCAGTCTTGACTGTGCACCAGTAGCTGAACACCATTTAGTCTGTTCCTTCACCACCCCTTAATTCTTGCTTTAGCTTTCTGGTAAAGGAATACACTAAGCAGTTACTTTAGCAAGTGATATAAAATTTAAATGGGCTTTTACATAACATTTTAAAGTCATTACTTAGTCAGAGAGTCCTGGAGATGTACAACATGGAAACAGACCCTTCAGCAACCCGACCAGATATCCCAACCCAATCTAGTCCCACCTGGCCCATATCCCTCCAAACCCTTCCTATTCATATACCCACCCAAATGCCTTTTAAATGTTGTAAATGTAATACAACACAGAACATAACAGCACAGTACAGGCCCTTCGGTCCTCGATGTTGCGCCGCTCTGTCATACTAATCTGAAGCCCATCCCATCTACACTATTCCATGTATGTCCATTTGCCTGTCCAAATGACAACTTAAATGCACTTAAACTTGGCGAATCTACTACCGTCGCAGGCAAAGCATTCCATATCCTTACTACTCTGAGTAAAGAAACTACCTCTGACATCTGTCTTATACCTATCTCCCCTCAATTTAAAGTTGTGTCCCCTCGTGTTTGCTGCTCCCATACTTGGAAAAAGGCTCTCCCTGTCCACCCTATCTAACCCTCTGATTATCTTTTTGACAGTTTGACAGAGGGGATTCTAACAATTCCAACAAAACTCCAGATATTTCTCTGCCCTACAACCATGTCTTTTGTTTTACTCTGTCGGCTTTAATTAAACATCTTTAAAAATTCAATGTTTCTCAATGCTCACATTGCTAGTTAGATCACCAGGAACTGCAGCAACTCTAACTGATTAAGTATCTAATATTCCTGACAGCATATTAGACTAATTTACACTGCCCACAAGGAACTAAAGAAAAATGCTTCTGGTGACCCCCCGGATTTGGGACGCAGCGCTGAATGATTTCAAAATGAACAGATGCAGGTGCATATGTTACAAAAGAACAAAAATATAAATTGACTCACTCTTCAGGCTCTTGTATGGAGTTGAAGCCAAATTACATTCCTACACAAATCTATCTGGTCAACTGAACTTGAACACAGGGAGTTCACCCCGTTCCCTCCCACCCCTGTCATTCTCCAACACACAATACAGATTTATTTTGTGACTTTAAATAATGATCTCACTCACTCAAAAAAATGTATTTTCAATAACACCAGCTGTTATTCATTCCTGTAAAGCCTGAAAAATCAAAGATCATCGCCACAGCCAAAACTTTAATGCTGGATGGGTCTCCACAAAGCTCGCCAGATTTGTGTCACTTTTGTATTTAGTCATGCATTATGCTGGCGATTTGGGACACATTAACAGGAGTTGACGTTTATCCAGGCAATCTCTCCAATTCACAGCATCCTTACTTCATTATTTCATATTATAGAATTAAATAGAAAATATATAACTTCTGAAAATACATAAAAAGGCAAAACATGGTGAGGTAGAGGTGATATTTTAAATTATTCCTCCGCAACATTTTGTATTTGGAGTAATGTTGGACTAATTATACTGGAAGGGCTTATACCCGAAACGTCAATTCTCCTGCTCCTTGGATGCTGCCTGACTTGCTGCGCTTTTCCAGCAACACATTTTTAAGCTCTGATCTCCATCATCTGCAGTCCTCACTTTCTCCTAATTATACTGGAACCCTAAATGGCTGGAAACATCAATCCACACCATCTTTCAGTGTGTTACCTACTTTACTTAGAATTCACATTATGGTCTGCAATGATTTTTCCACCCGACTACCTTCAACAGCCATAACTAACGTGTGTAGCAGGACTTCCCACTTTGACAAATTGGACGCTTTTAAATTGAGGCATTACTACTTATTTGTCGCTACATTAATGGTCCAGACACTGGAACCATTGCTAATTGAAAACAGGCTAACACAGTCAATACTGGCATCTGCCTGGCCACTCGCCAATTTACTTGGAACACAAGTTTCAGGTGGGAAGAGATTTTCATTCAGCCAACAGGCCTGCTAGGCCTCAGGCTCAACATGTTAAAGAAAGGCTCAAGTTTGTATTTGCATTACTCAGCCATGATGAACCAAATGAATCCTCAAAGAGCTCCACACAGTGACTAACTTCATCAGAATGCTAGGCCTACAGGAACATGGGAACACTAGCTGAGAACAGAATCAAGCAGACACAACTAGCTTGGTTAAGCAGGCTGAAGACATTCGAGGTTCAGACAAGGGCAGCTGCTGGAGAAAGTGCACACGGGGTGTCAGATAATAACATGGTAGCAATCTAGCACAATGCTGCTCCAGTTGAATAAACTAATTCAATCCAGATTCACAGACAAAGGACAGCCACCTGTACCAGCCAGGCTGTGCCATCTGTCCATTTCTAGTCCAGTATTAAACACACCACTATTTGAACAGGAGGGACAACAACATCAAGTGGCATGTTAACAACTGACTATGTTTGTCGGCTGCCTTCAGCTACAAACAATGAGCTTGGAGGATTTTTAATTTAGAAGATGGTTAAAATGCTTCCTCCAGCCACAACAATGATGCAACAAATTTCCAACAAAATAGTCAAGATTGAATTCTATTCTCACTGCCCCATTTTATGGATTAACCTAGGAACTAAATGAAGATGAAATCACACATATCAAATGCAGTGTAATGTCCAAGGACCTCAAACGGCCACACAGGCAATATGGCCATAGTCATTATGATACACTGAGCATATACAATAGTTCCATAGACAATGATGAAGTAAATGACCAGGTAATACACATTTTTAAAAAATTGTCAACACAGAAACAAGCCAGTGATTATGCTCTACACAAGTCTCCATGCTCCCAAAGTTCATCAGCATATTCCTTTTCCTCCTGAGCTTACTCAGAGTTCCCTTAAATGTGTTGCTGCCACTCACTTCAACTATTTTCCATAGTTGTAGGTTTTGTGTTCTCCCCACACTTGGGGATGTTATTTAAAAAAACATTACCTTAACTCCTTACTGATGTTAAGGAAGTGATAAGGGTGGCCATGATAAGAGAGACAGGTGATGGATCTAACTGGAAAAGCATGCCCATTATTAGATGGTTCAGAGTCCAGGTTCGCTCTGCACCAATTGGCAGCCACAATGAGCGGAAAACATCAACTAACTGGCCAATAGTAGACAGGACATGTTAGAGGCCAACAAACTGGACTCACAGGAGGCCCACCACCACGTACATGCAAACAGGGGTCAAAATAAAATGCGCTTGGCCTAGTCTTGTAGGGCCAGCAGCTTCCTCCTGTGTGGTTTGGCAGAACATTCCTGTTCTTTCTTTCTCCTCAGGAGGAAGGTTTTCCATTTCCTATTTTGCTCATATTATATAGGGTGATGTTTCTGGAAAAGTTCATTTTGAAATGGCATTAATTCCACTTAGTGGATATTTAGGTGCAGACAGGAATTTCTACCTGGTCTTCACAGGAAATACATATTCTGTACAGCTCCAAGTCTTTTGCAAATGTGCCTGACTAAATGAGCTGTACTTATTGCAATTTCACAATAAACTCACTTTGTAAACGAAGAAGACTGCTTCTTCTGTTTAAACTGATCAGTGGACTGCACTGTACCACCACAGTTAGACAGACCCTGGATACGGCACAGAGGAGATACAATGGCAGCAAACTACTCTGACCTTTCCCATATGCTATATGCTGGTAGAGACATCTGATACAATAAGTGCCAGGAGCAACTGCAATGAGGACAAATAATACAAGTTGGAGGGCTTGCTCTGTCTGAAATCTTCTTTCAGATCCAATACTCCACAGACATCGAAGCATTAGCTTTTCTGTACTCGGCCCCTGCCTGACTCTTAGGACCATCTTTTGCTGATATGTGTTATCAATTAAGACTGTAGGGAACAGAAATTTAATACTTTGGACAAAATACTGTATTTAAAAAAAATACTTCCTCTCAACCCGCCAGAAAGTTCAAGATAATCAGGCAGAACCAACATTGTTTTGTCAAAAGATAACCATGTGCAATTCATTGGAGTTCTTGGAAGGAGGAACTTTTTCCCTTGGAGTGTAGGAAGCTGAGAGATGATCTTATAGAAGCTTAAGGTCATGAGGGGCATGGATAGGATGAATAGCTGAGGTCTTTTCCCCAGAGTAGGGGAGTCCAAAATTAGACAGCATAGTTTCAAGGTGGGAGGGGAAAGATTTAAAAAGGGACCTGAGTAGCAACTTCTTCATGTAGAGGGTGTTGTGCATACAAAGAAGCCTCAGAAAAGATTTACCTGGATGTTACCAAGAATAGACAGTTTGAGTTATAAAAAATATGCTGGAACTTTTTTTTCACTACAGCTAAGAGGTTGAGGGTTGAACTTAGAAGTTTATAAAATCATGAGGGACATAGGCAAGGTGAATAGCAAGGGTGTTTTCCCAAGGATGGGCGAAACTAAGGGGCATATTTTTCAGGTGAGAGAAGAAAGTATTAAAAAAGGACAGAGGGGCGACCTTTTAAACACAGAGCGGTTAACATGTGGAATGAACTGCCAGAGGAAGTGATGCATGTCCAAATGCAGCAAGGCATAGACATAATCCATATTTGGGATGACAAGTGGCAATTAAACATTCACACCACACAAGTGCCAGGCAACAACCATTTTCCAATAAGACAGCATTTAATCATTGTCTCTTGGCATTCGATGACATTGATCAGAAAGTGAACTGGACAAGCCATACTACAAGAGAAGGTCAAATGTTTGGAATGCTGCAGTTAGTTACTCACCTCCTGACTTCTCAAAGCTGGTCCACCATCAATAAAGGCACAAGTCAGGAGCATGATGGAATACTCCTCACTCATCCAGCAGCTCCAACAACACAAGCTTGACACCATCCAAGACCAAGCACCCGCACTTGGCACCACATCCACAGATTAACTCGTTCCACCATTTACTCATCTACAAGATCCACTGCAGAAATTAATGCTCCTTAGAGAGGACCTTCCAAACCCATGACCATCTAGGAGGACATTGACAGCAGATATGTAGGAACACAACAGCTGGAACAGTCCGTCCAAGTCACATGAAGTGTTTTGCCATTTCTTCGATGTTGCAGAGTCTAAATCCTGAAACTCATTTGCTGACAGCATTATAGCTATACCTACAGCACATGAACTGCAGCTCACTACCACCGTCTCAAGGGCAATTAGGGATGGTCCAGCCAGTGGTGCCCACATTCTACGAATAAACAGTTTTAAGAAATTGGAAATGCTGTGGCTGCTTAGACCCGAGGATATTAAGGAGTTTTCGCCGAGGTGTGCGAAATCCGGAGGGGTGTGGATGAAGTAGATATTGGGGAACCACGTTCCTGTTGTGCGAGGGTCAGAAACCACAGGCACCGATTTGGCAAGTCTGGCAGACTGGTAGAAAAATACTTTCATACAGCGAGTGGTTAGGAATTCGAGCACACTGCCTGAGACTGTGGTGGAGGCAGATTCAATTGTGGCTTTCACAAAGGAAATTGGAGAAGCAACGGCCAGGGAAAATAAAATTGGAGGGTTTTGGGGAAAGAGGGAAAAACGACTATCAGATTTGCTTTTGTAGAGAATCGGCAGAGATATGGAGTCAGAGATGTACAGCACGGAAACAAACCCTTTGGTCCAACTCGTCCATGCCGAACAGATATCCTAACCTAATCTAGTCCTATTTGCCAGCACTTGACCCACCTCCCCCTCTATTCATATACCCATCTAGATGCCGTTTAATGTTGTAATTGTATCAGCTTCCACAGCTTCCTCTGGTAGGTCATTCCACACACGTACCACCCTCTGCGTGAAAAGGTTGCCCCTTCTGTCCCTTTTATATCTTTCCCTCTCAACCTCAACCTTTGCCCTCTAGTTCTGGACTCACCCAGCCCAGGGAAAAGACTATCCTATCCATGCCCCTCACGATGCTATAAACCTTTAAGGTCAACGCTCAGCCTCTGATTCTCCAGGGAAAACAGCCCCACTCTATTCAACCTCTTCCTATAGCTCAAATCCTCCAAACCTGGCACCATCCTTGTAAATCTTTTCTGAACCCTTTCAAAGCTTCACAACATCCTTCCAATAGGAAGATGACCACAATAATGGAACAAGTGGCCTCCTGGGTGTTCCAATTATTTTATAATTCCAATGCAGCTGTTTTGAAGTGAACAATGCAGTAATATATCAATTTGAATCAGTCTTTTGCAGGTTCAATTTGAAGTAGTTATGTCATTGAACTGATCAACACAGCAGCACTGTGATATAGCCTGCACTTCACAGCTGTTTAACGTTGTTGAACGCGGAAACAAAAGAAAGAAGAATGCTACAAGTACTCAGCAGGTCAGTCAAGACCAATGGAAAACACAACTCTGACAATATCTTGGACCTGAAAGATATTTCCTTAGCACTGGGAGATATTACAGATGAACCACATTTGAAAAAAAATCCAATGAAGGATGCAACACAGCCGTTCAAGCAATAGAGAGAGAAAAAATGACTTGAATTATGCATGGGTCCAGAACAAAAGACAATTAAATAGCAAGGACGATATTAGGAAAAGGCAAAAAGGTATACTAAGAAAATTGCACGGAGGAGACAATGTAGCTTATTAGCTGAAAGTATTCTGACAGGATTGCTCCCTGAAGAGGCAGCATAGATCTGATGGAACAATTGTCTTCTCCTTTAGTATAAATCACTAGGGCAAAGAGAAACCTAGAAAAGTCAATGTGGAGCTAACTGCAGTGGATCCCAGAATCTGGAAAGTGGCAAACAGGTGAATACCATGGTTGTGGTGGCATTCACTGCGAGTGGTCTCATGGGAAAAGACCCTCACCTCAAGTACAAACCTGCACAGTTGCCACATTTTGGGAACATCAATAAACCCATGCCGCATTCCCAATCTCAAAGACAACACTGGAGCTTCCACTTAACGTTTGATGTTGTTGAAAACATTTCAACCCGGGGTCTGTCCAGTAGAAAGACAAGGCACTGTTGACTGAACTCACATTGAGCTTCATTGCAGCAGCTTCATGTGATGGTGGTATTGGATGAGCGTGTGGGATTACTAGAGTATGCCTATTCCCCGGCTATTTGACACCACTGTGACTGGTCAAAGGTAAACACTGACCATCAGTTGGCATCATGATTCCCTTGAGCAGACAGGTCTATGACTGTTCAATAGGTTAAGGATGAGAGATGAGTGTACCTCTCATCTGATCATTTTACATTCACCACCCAAGCATTTCACAAGTCATCACATTTCCTCGCTCATGATTTGTCTTTTTGCTTCATCACTTTTCTCCCTTAAAGCCTTCTTTTTAAAATATTGCTCATTTTCAATACATTCTAGTTCCTGAGCTGTGGTCTGAAACATCCAGTGACCTTTCCTTTTCTCCACAGGTATTTCCCAAATGGCTAAGTATTCCCAGCTTCTTCTGGGTTTTTTTTCCCTCAGATTTCCAGCACTGACGATATATGTGGGTCTTTTCTGGTACATATGGATATCTATTTCAAGATTGATACCTGGTGCCTGTTACCTCTATAGCTAGACAAGGTTTTCAAACAATCAAAAAAGTTAAATTTGACGTTGCTAAGTAGCTGATACATCCATTGTTTTTTTTTTGCCAATAAAAACATGGATTCATATAGCATCTTTAACTTAGCAAAACATCCTAGGACTATTTAGAAAAAAAGTTATATTGTCAATATAAAGTGGCTAAACGTTGGATGTTTTGAATGAGCATGCGACCAAAAACTAATAAGAGTTTGCTTTGCATCAATTGCTGGAGAACATGTATTCTCAGAATGGCCCCTCATAGCTGGCCAGAATGTAATCTGGTTGACATCAAATGTAATGTTAAAACTACTTTGCACCAGATTTAATTGTGCAATATAACTGGCCTCTTTCAGCCTGTCAGAAAGTATGACAAGACCATATTCAGTAAACATACCTCTGTTTGAGGCTTCCCCCTTCCTGTGGATGTTAAGACCTTGTAAATGTTTATGTTAAAAAAAGTAACAAAAATATGGAAAATATAAAAAAGGGGTACTTGACAGCTTGAGCCAATTCATTTTGGGTTTTCCTGGACTAAACAGCTTTCCAAATATGCACACACTATTCAGAACTACCCAACTCACTATATCCAAGGTTTTAAAGTCATTATAGGCATGGCATATTTCATATGAAAACCAGTCACAAATCCCATCACATTGCTTCCTTTCAAAGTACAACTCCCAAAAGACTAGGCAACAACGTTCTACTGTAAATGCAAAACTATCAAAAAGCAGCCCAAAGAAAGGAGCTGGAAAGAATGTGTGAATGGAAGCCCAATCATGAATAAGAAACAGAAGAGACAGATATAAATAGATACAGCTGCCTAATACCTTTAGTGGATGAGCAATGGAGAGATTGCGATTTCAAATTCTATCATGGCAGTTGTGAACTGAATTCAATAAACAAAGTAAAGATTATTGTAAAAAAAATTTTAAAATTACTTCAGTATATTACCTCAGCGAACACACTGCATTTATCAAGACAAGTCTACACAGTGAATCCAGTCCCATACTACGTGGTTCTCCTCTTGTGAAAAATTAAACATTAGAATGAATCAACAGGCAACAGCCCAGCAGCTGGTACGATTCAGGATATCCCAGCCCAACCTACACTGCAAAATCGTACTCCACCAACTGTCCAATGGATCAGCCACATCTATCAGCTAACACCCAAAGATTCCCCTTTGTCTTCTTTGAATAGATCTTGGACAGTGGAGTTGACAGTGTAATGTCTATACAATCAGCTGGCCTTAGCCTTAGGATCTACTGTATAAGGAAACCGTTCTGAAACAGTGATGTCGAAAAACTACAATGAGTCCCACATGATTTTATATTGTTAAATGGACTTGGAAGGGAAAATCAGAACACCTTAGAACCTTGAAGAGGACAGATTTGTTAAGCCAGATCTTCCAGGATTAGAGAGAAACCTGGACTTAGAGGGCCCTTTTCATATGCACCAGCCATCCAAAGCCATTTACAGCCAATGCTGTTCTTTTAAAGGAAGAAATACTGTTTTCTTTTAGATTTGAAGTAACTGCTGGAAATAGTCAGATGGTGAGGAATTTTGTGTGGAAAGACAAAGAGTATTAATGCTTCAGTTTGATAACCCATCAGAACCCATCGAACATTAGACATCAAGGGCTGCGGATCAGAAATGTTAAATGTTTATCGAGATGCTGCTCGATCCGAGCATTAAGCATTTCCAGCATTTGTTTCTATTTTTATATACTTCCGAAATGCAATCACTTTGTAACGTAGAAGATGTAGCATCTAACTTGCACACAGCCAACTCCCACAAAGAGCAAAGTGATAACAGGTCTGTTCATGCTGTTAATGGAGGTGTAAATGTTGTCCAGGACATTAGGAATAAACAGAGAACACCTGGGACAAACCCCCGCTGTTCTTTCCAATAGGGTCACGAGATCTTTTGCACAGATCTGGTCCTACTACTTTTGCATAGATCTGGCCCAGAGAGATTCATGTCTGATCTGAAATATGGTCTTCAATGCCATTACACTCAGTCAGCTCTACACTGAAATCATCAGTCTTGATTTCTTCGCTCAAATCAGAGTGAGGCTTGAACACACTTCTGACTCAGGCTGTATTGCTACCACAGCTGGCACAATTAACCCTAAACAGTCAGAAATGCATATTGGTAATTGTCTTACTGTCAACTTATCTTAAGTATTATTTCTTAATTAAAAGCAAAACCAATGCACTTGATTGCAACAAACATGCTGGGCCCACCAGTGCCATTTTGCAATGGTTTAAATAGCTGTAATGATTATACATAGTTTTAACAAGACCAACTCATTGTTAATGAAGGAGCAACACTTTGATCATTATTTGTTCAAACTGCTTTCAAGTGTCTTTGTTATGCAGCAGGAAAGTCCCATCAAATTATACAAAATGGTGTAAGATACTCGCCTATTAATTTCCCGGGATTTTTGCACCTTAATTATAGGTGTATGCTGAAGTCATGAAAACTTGCAACAGAAATTCTGACTCCTTTTTGGGGCATGTCTAAACTCTGGCATATCTCAAACCACCAAAATCAGAAAATCTAGTTCTTACCAGTTTGGTAAGAAGCTAGTCTTGCTTCAGAAGGACTTGGCTTCATTCAAATTTTCTCTGGGATTGTGAACATTCAGGAGGGTTTATCGACCATCTCTCATTCTGTTCAGAAATGCTTGTGTTTGAAGAAGCTTGGGATTTTTTTATACATTTAGCAATGACTTGTAGAGGAGTGGGGCAAAAATCATCAGAACGCTGCTCCTAATCAAGCCCTGACAACTTTTACATGCACCTGATCAAGCCTCATTTTGCCCAATAGGTGGCATCTCTAACAGAGCATTCTTCCTTCAGCAGTGCACTGGATATGTCAGTGGGACTTGTGCTCAAAGCTTGGAGTCATATTTAAACATGGAACTTTGAGACTCAGGGAAGCCACAACTGAAAAAAAATGAAAAAAAGAAAAGCAAAGCAGAAATTGCTGGAGAAAAGTAGGAAGTTGGGAAACATCCATGAAGTGAAAACAGTTAACGTTTCAGGTTCAGTGATCCTTCAAAAAAGGTTTTCTGCTGTTCTGTGGAACCTTAAGACCATAAGACATAGGAGTGGAAGTAAGGCCATTCGGCCCATCGAGTCCGCTCCGCCATTCAATCATGGCTGATGGGCATTTCAATTCCACATACCCGCATTCTCCCCGTAGCCCTTAATTCCTTGTGACATCAAGAATTTATCAATCTCTGCCTTGAAGAATTTAGCATCCCAGCCTCCACTGCACTCTGCGGCAATGAATTGCACAGGTCCACCACTCTCTGGCTGAAGAAATGTCTCCGCATTTCGGTTCTGAATTTACCCCCTCTAATTCGAAGACTGTGTCCATGGGTCCGAGTCTCCTCGCCTAACGGAAACAATTTCCTAGCGTTCACCCTTTCCAAGCCACGTATTGCTGTGTTTAAGGTTGTCACCACATTGTTTGCACTGGAATTGTCACTATACTTTTCAAAAGTGACTCATGGGCTGTAAAGAATCCGAAACATCCTGTGGTTATGAAAGATGAAAGTATTTATTTCCAAAGCAAAAAGGAAAGAAAGAGATCATAAATCAGCAAGGGAGGGTAAATCAGAGTTAGAGTAACTGAAAATGATAGAAAAAAAAATAGCTTGATACTTCATTTCTCAGCCAGCTGCCTTGATCAACAGGATCAGTGATTGGGAAGGAAACACTTGCAGCAAGTACTCACATTAGGGCACAACCCCAGCAGTCCACAGAGACTGGCCACTCAAGGCCTGGTGAGCCCTGGTCTATTGAATGACAGTGCAAATTCAATGGTTTGAATGAGCTACTTCTGCTCCCACATCTTATGCTCCTTATGGTAAAGGGAATAGCAACAGGGGCAAAGGGACATGAATGGATTGCAGGAGGAACAAGGCTGAGTGTGGAGAGTCTTTGCTCCTGCTGCCCCTCAAGAAGTGTCAAAACAGTTGTGAACCTTCAGAAAGCCTGCAGCTCATGTCTGTTCCACAGAGAATTTCAAATTCCCAAACAGCAGCATTTAACATCAAAGATCAGTCACCCATTTGAATTGCACTTCAGTTCAAATACATCAATAAGCATTTCTCATCCTGAAAACTGCAGCAAGAAACACAGACCAGGCCAATTTTGATCTCTTCCACTTCTGCCACTACTTAACCATGTTTTACAGCGAGATTAATAGCTGGCTGGAACAGAATGTCAGCTTCTTGCCTCCAACTATTTCCCGCCCCCACCCAAACAAAACTTGTTTTTTTTTGTAGTTTGGATTATGATTATGAACAATTACATTAATGCGCCCATCTACACCTTCTTAAAACCCAAACAGTTGCTCTTCCTTTCAGTGAATTAACCTGGAAGATCAAAAGCAGACCTCTAGGTACTTGCTCCGGATCATTGGTTCACAGGGAATTGTTACCACAAAAATCGTTGAACCCATCGCAGCTCGGCTGGCTCTCCAAATGATGTCATCCCTCCATCGTCCCGCACATTCTTCCTTTTCAGATAAGGACCCAAATCCCTAGAGCCCCTTGACTAATCCTATCCATAGCAATGCTATTCCAGCCTTCACCACTCAGTGGAAAAAAACTTCATATCTCTTGTCCCTTTGGCCAATTACCCTAAATCTGTGCCTTCTTGTTCATAATCTTTCTACAACTGGGGACATTCTTCACATCTATTCCACACAGAGACCTCAAAAGTTTAATTGTATACTTCAAACATTTTCAGGTCAGCGTGACATCACACCATAAAGAGTTTCACTCTCCCCATTAGCTAGTCCCCTAAACTCCCAGTGACACTTTTTCAAATCAATGCCCAAAAATAACAGTTCATCACCTGGCCCAATATCCCTCAATAGTGTCAAATTTTGTTTAAATCATTACTGCACAGTACTTTTGACTCTTTTCAAAAACACCTTTAAAAGGCATATTACAAGTTGTCAGTTGATTATTCTTCGAGTGGAAAAGAAAGCACAGAATTGTCACAGGGTAAGGGAGTAAGCATGACTAATGGTTCTAAGGATGGTATTCGTTGGCAAAAATCACCATTGCTGCAGTTTCTCTGCCATAGTTACTGTTTCAACATGCAAGCTCAACAACTAATCCTTAATTTTTGTGGTCTTTATTCATTGGAGATTGAGATTGACAAATACATGGTCACACTCAAAAATGTGCATGTGCAGTCATTCTGATAATTACATAATCTTTATTACAAAGACACCAAGCAATACTCAAATAAATGTATATAGTACTTTAAAAAAATTGTCTGCTAAGTCAAAGTAATGTCTGTTAGTTACCACACTCAAAGAATCATCACCTAACAAAAGCTTCCAGTGAAAATTGCCAGACAATGACAAGAATTGCATATATAGAGTCAGAGTAATACAGTATGGAAATAGACCTTTTGGTCCAACTTGTCCATTCCAAGGTAGTCTAAATTGATTTATTCCATTTGCCAGTATTTGGCTCATATCTTTCTAAACTCTTCCTATTCACATACCCATCCAGATGTCTCAAATGTTTGACCTGTATCCCTATCCACCACTTCCTCTTGCATTTCATTCCATACACACACCACCCTCTGCATAATAAAGTTGCTCCTCGGGTCTTTTTAAATCTTTCCCCTCCTATCTTAAGTCTCTGCCCTTTAATTTGGATTCCACCTTCCCTGGGATGACAACCTTGGCTATTCACCCTGATTTCTTTCTTCAAAACCTCCATAAAGGTCACCCCCCTCAGCCTCCAAGAAAAGCATGGAGAGATTTTGTGGACTAAAGAATTATTAAATTGAGCAAAGAAATCCCAACCCTTGCCACTCATCGGAGTGGAAAAATGAAACAAATCTTGGGCAAGGTGGCAAAGAGCAGGCAAGCTAACTTCTCCTGTTACAAGCTTCACTTTAATAATGACGAGCCTATAATTCAGCAAGCATTGGTCATCTAACTGCGAGCCACTGATGCTCAGTGTACAACTGCAAAGTAATGCACCCTGCCATCACTCTTATTTTTCTTCCAATGATGAAACAGATCACCTGAACCATAACAAAAAGAATCAGCTGTTCACTCTAAAATAAAATCTGGGGTTCACAGTGCGGCATTCACATCACAGCAGCTGCTGCCACTCCTGCAACAGCACAAAGGAAACTCTACACCAAAGAATATATGCAATTCACAATACAATTGTGAAGTCTCACTTGCAATAAGACTATAAATGCTGATCATATCAAAATGTGTTCGGAGAGATAAAAGAAACAGAATACACCAGTTTGTTAGCAGCTGGAAGTATTTAGAAGAGGACAGGGCAATATTTTGCATAGGGGTCTGTACTGAGGATTTTGAGATTTTATTTTGTCTACATTGCTTATAACAATCGAATAGAACAGAGTCAGCGATGTACAACACAGAAACAGATCCTTCAGTCCAACTTGTTCATACTGGCCAGATATCCTAAATTAATCTAGTCCCATTTGTCAGCACTTAGCCCGTATCCCTCTAAACCCTTCCTATTCATATATGCATTCAGATGCTTTTTAAATGCTGTAATTGTACCAGACTCCACCACTTCCTCTGGCAGCTCATTCCATACACGTACCACTCCTTGTGTGGAAAAGTTGCCCCTTAGGTCCCTTTTAAATCTTTCTCCTCTCATCCTAAACCTATGCCCTCTAGTTCTGGACACACCCACCTCAAGGAAGAAACTTTGTTTATTTACCCTCCTCAGGTCCCTCAAAATGGTTTTGTAAACTTCTAAAGTCACCCCTCAGCCTCCGATAACCCAGGGAAAACAACCCCCCCCATTCAGCCTCTCCCTATATCTCAAACCTTCCAACCCTGGCAACATCCCTGTTAATCTTTTCTGAACTGTTTCAAGTTTCTCTACATCCTTCCTATAGGTAGGAGACCAGAATTGTACACAATATTGCACAAAAGACAATTAAGTGTTGGAAATGGACAACCTTCCTGGTGACAAAGTTAGAATAACGGGGGCATTGCCTAGAAATTAGGAATATGCCAGTAAGAACAAAAGTAAATTAAAACAGTATGAAATTGGTAGAAACTTGGAACTGTTGTATTCCAAAAAGGTTCCAGAATTGGGTGAAGATGATAAGGGAATATAGAACAAGATGCTGCATTCCTTCAGTGCTGCAACAGGCTGTTTCTCCAAGTTGTTAAAGAGCAGTCATATTTCACCCAAACTAATACCAAAAAAAGGAACAGCTTAATCAGTAATTCCTGTTATGTATCACAGCAAGTATGCTTTTAACAGACAAGTTGATGATATTATCACTGTATCAATAGCAAGTGACCTCACATATGCTAATACCTGTAATGGGTGGGTTGCCTTATGAGGAAAGGTTAGACAGGTTAGGCCAATATTCACTGGAGTTTGAGATTAAGCGGTGACTTGATTGAAACAAAAAATCCTAAGGGGTCTTGACAGGACAGATAAGGAAAGAATGTTATCTCTTACCATGTTGTTGGCATCACACTGCAGTCCAAACCAGCAGTCCAGCCAACTGAGCTAACTGCCCTCCACCCCCAAATCCATTGTATGGCACCAAGGGATTATGGGAAATTTCCCAAAGGTCAAGCCAAAGCCCAGAATGTGACAAAGATTACCAACAAGATGGTACAACACCACATCACTGGCAGCAATGATGCTGTTAACAAGGTGCACAAACACAATGAAGTCCAGAGTTCAAGCAAAAGGCAAATTTCAGAAGCAGACCAAGCTTTCAATATTGTTTCCTTTATTCCAAATCTCAAGCGCCATGTTAACAACATAAAAAGACGAAGAATTTTTATAACTGTTTCATGTACTGAAAATGCAGGAAAGCATGAATCATGTACCTCAGCTATTGGTGTTCCATGGTCTACAAGTTCTGTAAGATCTACAAGATCTTACATGGTCTACAAGATTACTCGTTCTGTGCATTGACAGTAACTGCAGTACCAAGAAGCAAATTCATTTCAGTGTCCCAAAATCTGCCATCTGGTAAATATAAAGGCTCCAACAGTGGCAGAAATATCAGTATGCACAGATCGTGGTACGGTCACAATTCATGAGATTCAAACCACACCTATGTGGCAGAACAGACTCATGCATGACAATTAAATCAACACTGAAAAGTCTGCACCCAGATGGAACTGACTTGATCTGCAATTTTAAAGGGTGATGCAGCATCGCATCTTACAAACTATTCAGTATTTGTTTATTGATCATCCCATGAAGTGCAGAGTGCACATTCAGAAGAAGCTGAGTAGGAACAATAGAGAGGGAAACTGAAAGGTATAATTTGCCGAGCTGACCACCACACAGATCGGTGGAGCTCCACTATCGGCATTTTAAAGAAATGACAGCACCATAGAGTATTACCAAATCAAAAAGATTAGTAGAATGGATGCAGCACATCAATCTGAGCAACATTCAGTTTCGGCTTGGGAAGTAGTACTGCATATAACATTCACGCTGTAGGTGACAAGCAATAGATATTTGAAACGAGAGAGAGGATCATTAAACAATCATGGTTGTGCAAGTAAGTAGCAAGTAATATTCCACAGCCTTACCAGCACTGATTCTTCCAGTATTAACATCCTGTTGGTTACCATTGACCAGAAACTGAAAGGAACTATATAAATACTGTGGCTAAAAGAGTCTGAGGCTAGGAGTCCTGCAGTGAATAGCTCACTCCCTAACTTCCTTACGCATGGCCACCATCTGGAAAGCACAAGTCAGGAGTCTGATGGAATACTTTCCATTCATCTGGATGAGTGCAGCTCCAACAACACAAAACATTCAACACCATCCGGGGTGGGGGCAGCTGGACTGATCAGCACCCCAATCATCACCTTAAATATGGACTGTGGCAGTTCAAGGAGGTAGCTCTTCTTCTCCTCAAGGGCAATTAGGTACAGACAATAAATACTGGACTTCTCAAAGACACCATATACAACACAATTCCCTCAGTTGGGACTTTTCCAGAGATTGCTTTAACCCATTTTTTAAAAAAAGCACTGACCAACTGACAAAGCTGCAGTTTTTTTTGCTCCAAAACTCCAATATTTGATGGTCCAGGTCAGAGTTAAGATTTCCTCTTTCAGGTTTTTGATTGTTCTCGCTTGCATCCGTACGTACACAAGTGTCAGGACCTAATCCAAACTAAATAATTCACACTTATTTACCAGACACAGTTCAAAGACTGGATTCCTTTTATTTTAAAAAAAATGGTCAAATTATTTATTCAACTTTTCCTGTTTTGGATTGCAAGGATGCAGCAGAGATTTGCTAACAGTTTACATCAAGTGATGTACTAATGGGAAAGACTCCAACTTGTCCCCCCACAAAATTTTCACTCCACTTTCCTGAAGGTATTGATTCATACTGGGGTTGCGGTTTACACATTCCCATAGCCACCTGTACCACGCCCAATTGAGAACCCAGATAGTGAGTGGCAGTAGACCATGAGAACTCAAAGCCTGATCACTGACCAATCACACTCCAGCCAACAGCTAAATTCTTGTGGAACGAATGGGAATAAAACTGGAGTTGAGAGAGTGGTGCTGGAAAAGCATAGCCAGTCAGGCAAAGAGCCGGAGAATTGACATTTCAGGCATAAGCACTTCATCAGGGCTTATGCCCGAAATGTCGATTCTCCTCCTCTTTGGATGCTGCCTGACCTGCTGTGCTTTTCCAACACCACACTCTTGACTCTGATCTCCAGCATCCCCAGTCCTCACTTTCTCCTCGGAATAAAACTGGGGACATTAAAGTTGGTTTGACATGCTGGTTATTTTGCACACGGTTAGTTTAAAAAAAACTGTTCTGGAATCTCTTTTTTTAAAAAAAACAACTAAGTTCAAAGTAGGCAGCTGCAAGAGAAAGAATTTGCAAGATATCCACATTTATATGAAGAATTATTCACAGTTGAGAAAGTTGGATTACTGTATTCCGTTAGTGACTCCAGTCACATGCCAAGCACAGAATATTTACAGGAGAAAGTGAGGTCTGCAGATGCTGAAGATCAGAGCTGAAAATGTGTTGCTAGAAAAACGCAGCAGGTCAGGCAGCATCCAAGGAACAGGAGATTCGAGCACAAGCCCTTCTTCAGGAATGAGGATTCCTGAAGAAGGGTTTATGCCCGAAAAGTCGAATCTCCTGTTCCTTGGATGCTGCCTGACCTGCTGCGCTTTTCCAGCAACACATTTTCAGCACAGAATATTTACAGCCTCAAAAAGAACAAAACTTTACAATATTTCACCAACACTCATGCAAAGCAAAACCATTTTCTTTAAGTTCTAATAATAACCTAATTGAAATATTAAATGCTTACTTAAAACCCTTCTAGGGCAAAGTTGTGAAATTATTCAACTAAATGCTCTGGCATTTTTGTCTAAAGCAAACATGTTATAGTGTAGATAAAAACATTGTTAACTTGAAATATTCGGCAACACGTTAAGCAAAGTCTCCTTATTACATAAACCAGTTAAGCAGCCAATAGAAAGCAGTTAAATAACGTATCTAAAGGAAATACGATACTGGTTACACAATGGGAAGCATAAAAAGCAACACAAAATGACATGAGATAACAGCTCAGCACCACAATTACTTGTGGATTGGCAAGATAAGGCCCAAGGGCAAGAATAATACAATATATAAAATGCACATAATGGAGTGAAGTTATGCAATGCTTGTGGAAGCAAAAATATTTAACACAACCCAATCACTTAGACCCCTCAATGCAGCAGCTTTCAAACCTCGTCTGAGGACCAGCACAAAAGATGCAGCAGACCACGCACATCCCTACCATACTCACTCTCCCTTGTCACCATAAAAAGAAACTCATCTGAATTAATGGGAAATTATGAAAACTAGAAATATTCATGCTTTTCCAATATTTAGCATTTTATGCTTAATAGAAAATGCTGACAAACTTACTGCATTGAAGTTTTGGGGAGAAAATACAGTCATTCACGTTTAAAACCTTATCTTGCACACTAACGTTCATTTAACATATGCTTCTGCTAAACTGATATTACTTTGCATCTATTCAAACAAAAAAATCAATAGGAACAAATTCTTGACTTTAAGACTACATCAATGGAGTTCATGCTTTTAATTGACGAGGACCATGCATTTGGAAGCCAGTTTGGTTGCGGTGACATCCCATAAGTAGTGAGGATTAAGGCTCTAGCCTACTCTCTTGCATGACTGACTGCCTCATTGTGCATCACTGCTATGCATTTTGGACCAACTCCAGTGTGGACTACATTTTGAGAACCACCCCATTAGAGAGAGGGGAACAAAGGTCAGAACTGGTCATGCACAACAACCTTGCAGCAAACAATGTATTTAATTCCTCACCATCCCCCTCACTTCGAAAATTTGGTGATTTCACCAAGTCTAATGATCATTGCTTGCCTGCAATGGTGAAAAAATTTTTACTAACATTTGTTTGCCCATGGAATTTCCATAAACAGGTCCACATCTCTTGCAAAACAACAATTAATTATGTCATTGTGAGGGGATATTAAAATCTAGGAGGGCCAATAGCCAATCTTTTATTCATTGGACTATGCAAATTTGTTTTTTTTGAAACATCATCTTTTGTGTGTCTTCACGGTAGCATTATGGGGCTACTGGCATCACTTTGCTTCCCTCAGTCCACATTGCAGTATTATGAACACAACCCATTTTTCCTCTTCCTCTTGTTATTACCTTGTTTGACCTTCAATTGTTGCCAGAAGGCTGCTTAGTCTTCAATTCCAAAATATGTACTTGGCAAGCTTTCCCTCTGCAACATACTATAGTTGAATTATTATATTTTCAATTCAGAGGAATAAACAGTTACTCTGCACCTAAATAATGATTCAAGTACACTGGTGCACAAATTAACTCCACAACAACTTTTGGTCACGGGTGTAGAATGGTCAAGAAACAAAAGGGACATTAGGCTATTACGACGTGCTTTCAATTCCAGAGATTTGATTAATTGAATTTAAATGCCACTGACTGTCATAGCAAAGTTTTGTTCAATCCTAGCAACGTTGGTTCTTATAAAAGGTCTACTTAGATTATTATGCACCAAACATCCAGTGAAACAAGTGAAGGTGCTTGTGCACAATTCATATCAGTGCAGTAATTCCATGTAACCATGACATCAAACCCACTGATCATGCATGTACAGACCAGCAATTCGAATTGTTGAACCTAAGAGTGCAGACCACCCACAGTCAGTGTTACTGATCTATATGCTGGTTGTACCTGCAGGTAGGCTGTACTTCTGTTCTAAGGAAATTTCACACTATTCAACATCCAGAGTATCAAATCACAAGTGTACAGGGCTAATTTGCTAAACTGATACGTTATTCAATAGGATAAAAGGGGAGTTACTCTCAAAAAGCACCATCCCAAATTCAAAAGTGACCAAATTCTCATATCATCTACAATGGAAGGGCAGCACGGTTAGCACTGCTGCCTCACAAAGCCAGGGACCCGGGTTCAATTCTAGCCTCGGGCGACTGTCTGAGGAGTTTGCACATTCTCACCATTTCTGTGTGGGTTTCCTCCGGGTGCTCCCGTTTCCTCCCACAATCCAAAGCTGTGCAGGCTCGGTGAATTGGTCATGCTAAATTACCCATAGCGTTCAGGGATGTGTAAATTAGGTGCATTAGTCAGGGGTAAATACAGAGTAATGGGTTTGGGTGGGAGAGTGGGTCAGCATGGACCTGTTGGGCCGAAGGGCCTGTTTCCACACTGTAGGGATTCTTAAAAAAAAAGAAACAATGAATTGAAGGGAGTTGATTCAGTGGTGTGCAGTACAGTGCATCAAGTGAAGGGTGTTGAGCTACACCATTCCATATGGTGACTTTCCCCAGGGTAAAATGTATTCAAACACAAAATCCCTCAGTCCCCTGCTATCTTATAAAATATAAAGTGAAGAGGTGCACAGTGGTTAGCACTGC